>NC_059400.1:5726158-8126158 GCF_905220565.1 Melitaea cinxia | reverse complement strand
TTAAATCTATCACGATGAATGTCATTTCTCGAAAATATTTTAATTTTAATTAATAATTTTAATTGTAATCTTAATATCTGATTTTGTTAGAATTCTGTCACTTTTTTTTTGTTGTCATTTTTTTTTTGTTTTCAATCATATTTTATTGGCATTTTAATTTGGTATAAGAAAATATATATCTAAATTTAGACCCTTAGAGTTGAAATTAGTATGCCTTTTTTTATTAATGTACTAATTGCTATTATTTGTGCTATTATTATGTGAAGACTTAACTGGAAAATGTATGTCATTTAAATTTTATTTTTAATGTATATCAAACTGTATGGCTTCCTAATAAAAATAAAATAAAAATAAAATAAAATAAAATGTGCGGGGATCGAACCCACAACTGCCGGTGTGACCGTTGCGCCAACGCGCTGTCATTGGACAACATTTAAATAATACATAGGCTATAATTTTCAAAGATAGTGTGTGAATTGTCCAAAATATAACGATAATTGTCAAGTAAGTCGGAAAAAAATCTGCCATCTGCAAGCTATTCTGGCGTACGCTGCAAAAACTGTAGAGCTTACACGTATACATATAATGCATAAGAGAAATGTTTATCTTAATTAGTCCTACAAAAAAGTGTGCGACAGCATATATCTATCTTTTATAAGTAAGCCATTATCGCAAAAACAGTGAACCATAAATACAATAAAAATTTATAATATTTTTTATGTCACAGAATAAATTTTGATGAATTTTGGTATAACGATAGATATTGAGAAAATAATAAGCTACACGAAGTTCTTACTAATCCTGCGCAGACGAAGTCGCGGGTACCAGCTAGTCATACATATGATTGCAATGCGTTATTTTAATGTTACCTAATGAAATCTTTTATTTTTAAATATTACAACAAATAAGTTTTAAAATTATAATTTATTGTCTAGTTTGTTGAGTACGTCACAATACGTCATGAGTCCCGAAAAGATCCCGTGACGTTCCCAACATATTGACGATAACGCTGGGTTTTAATGTGTATTCTGGTACATCGGTTTTGTGCCAGCGAGTCCCGCTTACTCAGTTGGGTTTTCGGGACGCATGCGTATAAGCATTTCACGACTAAAACCCCAGATGTTTAGGTAGATCCCAAAACCTATTTCAAACACTTGCTCCCAATTTAATATGATACATTCTGCTAAATTTAATGCTCATAAATTTATGAAACTATTGTTAATACGATTTTTTACGACGAATTTTATAATATATATACAACGAAAACACTTTTTACAGAACTCTTACTGATAGTGTAGGACGAAAATAGCAATTACGAATTGTTAGAAGAATATTACTTGTGGTGAGTTCTGGTCAGCGTGCAAGGCTAAGCATAGCTACTTTGAAAAATAAATGTAAAGCAAGAAAATCAAAAGGTTAATTTGAACTTTATTGTATGCAAAACATTTAGTAACATCTAAATATATAACGAGAACTTTAGTAATTTACGATAGTGATCCAAACACTTTGTGTCTGGTATGGAATGACATCATTTCTATATTACATTGTGTACACGAGTCTACTAATCAATTCAACTACAATCTACATTGATTTTATTTGAAACAGGCAAAGACATTTTTTTGCAAAAAATAGTGTATCTTTTATTGAAGAAATTCTCTTATTTTTTTATATTTTTGAAAGGATGATTGCCGTAAAAATTAATAAGTTGAAGATTTAATCACAAATTAATCCAAAATTTGTATCTGCATCACTGATTTTGAAGTTTTTTTGCTCATAATTTATATTCGAACAAATAAAATTATACAAATGTACATCTGACAGTTTCTGGTTGCTTTATTAACATTAATGATGTTTTGTTTCAACGAATCATCATAAATGTTAATAAAGACCTGAGGCTGAAAACCTGAAAATGTTGTAAAGATGATTGTTTGACGTATGTATAATGAGAACTTATGAGGAAATCGTGTGTTAGAGTGTCATCGGTAATTAAATAAGAAACGACCAAATGAAATCAAATTTTATCACTAGTTTATACTCGTTGAAAGCGTTGTTCTAGATTAGAATGTTTAAACGTCCTTTCAAAAACTGGCCGTACCTATATGTTAACAGAGATATTTTCTTACAGTATTATATAAATTAATTTCAAATTGACTGGTAAAAATTATTAAAAATAAGCATTAAATTTGTTAACCTAGCTAATGTTTAAAACTTTTGAAACTAAATTAAGTTACGCTTTCGATTTTGTACTTATATTGACTTCACAGGGAGTTATTGTGAGGGACAAAAACAAAAGATCCTCGAAATTGTGCTGATTTGGAGTATAATTAGGAAGACATCTCCTGTCAACTTGTTCATGACGCGCTTGGGGAATTCCTATGTCAACAGACGTCTAAACGAATTGGATTTCAGCCAACTATTATTTATAGGTTAGTTTTTAAATTGCCAATGATCGTAAATTAAGAATGACTCGTAGTGAATACTAGGAAATGTTTTAAAAAGATAAGCAAATTCATTATGTTATATTTTCAAATAATAAAAAAAAAAAAAAAATTAAAGATATATCAATGATGATCCACCTATTGGTATATGGTCACCACTAATTATAAATATGTAGATACGTTTGGTATTTCAATTTTTTAGATTTTTATACAATTATCAAAAATGGCATGCGTGCCATTAAATATTGTTTAATGAAGTCTTTATTTCATAAAGCTAGGTCTGGTACTTTTGAAGATATTGAAGATTTTCTACCGACCCTTTTTGTTTGCGGTCCAGTGTAGTAGGTACGAATTATATTACAATAGGGTTTTGTTTGTGGGTGTCGTAAGAGGCGACTAAGGGATAACAAGGTTCCACAACCATCTTGGAACTTAAGAAGCCGACCGATGGCGGGATAACCATCCAACTGCTGGCTTTGAAATACACAGGCCGAAGACGGGCAGCAGCGTCTTCGGTGCGACAAAGCCAGTACTGCGGTCACCAACCCGCCTGCCCAGCGTGGTGACTATGGGCAAAACACACGAGTTCACTTTATTTTTGGCGTGAACTTGTGGAGGCCTATGTCCAGCAGTGGATTGTATAGGCTGTAATGATGATGATGATGATGATGAGGGATTTGTTTTCGGTACACGAGTGTAAACTGTTTGATAATACCCTTTTCTTACAGGTACACCATATAATTTACATAGTACGAACGTAGTAACGTATATACAGGTTACTTATTGTTGTCATTACAAAAAGTCTTATTATTATTGCAGTATAAATTTTGTAGTATTTTAAAGAACAGTATTATTTTAAAAAACGACAAAATTATTAAAGTACTAGCTGTGCCCGCGGCTTCGCCCGCGTTGAAATCAGTTTGTCACAAAGTTTTTCCGGCAAACTTCCAGTGAAACTCTCATCTCATCAAAAGCGGCTTAGCCGTTCCGTAAACCTTCCTCTTACAGCCCTCTCTCCATTGGTGAAACCGCATGAAAATCTGTTCAGTAGATTTTGAGGGAATCGATCACATACGCTTTTGGGGACTTTGTTTTATAATACACTAACTGTTGCCCGCGACTATTAAGATGCTTAACGCAAATTATTTTTTTATTTCAGTCACTTGAAATGCTTATCGCTCTGAGTAACTTTTTCAAAGGCACAATTTAGAATAATTTAATAGTTATTTTCATAAAACCTCTATACACCACATTTTTAGTTTTATTTTCAGGCTGCAGTATAAATAACCTATCAGGCGAACTTATAGCTGCTGTATATGTTTCATACAAACTATCAACCCCAATTAAACCCCCTTAGCGGTGGAATATCGCAAAATCCATTCTTAGCGTACGTCTACTAACTATAATCTACCTCTCTGCCATATTTCACCTTTGTCCATCCGGTCAATGATCTTTCTCTTTTATATATATAGATTGCGATGTATTATTTGGACACTTTCTCACATTCACAGAGCATACATATTAAATTTCAAGTCTCTTACCTTAATAACATAGGCCTTTCATACAAATTTCCAACCCCCGTTTTGTCCCATTAAGGGGCAAGTTTCGTAAAATCCGTTCTCGGCGGATGTTTACGCCCTATAAGGAACCTATCTGCAAAATTTTAAGTTTGTAGCTGTTATAGTTTCGGAGATTTCGTGATGAGTGAGTCAACCTACCATACCCCGTTTTAACCCCAAAAGGGAGTTGATTTCTAAAGATATATTATTTGAACACCTTCGCACCATCTAAAAACCATACATTTTAAATTTCAAGTCTCTTAATTCAAAAACATAGGACTTTCATACAAATTTCCAACCCCCGTTTTATCCCATTAAGGGGCAAGTTTCGTAAAATCCGTTCTCGGCGGATGTTTAAGCCCTATAAAGAATCTATTTGCCAAATTTCAAGTTTTTAGCTATTATAGTTTCAGAGATTTCGTGATGCGTGAGTCAACCTACCACCCCCCGTTTTAACCCCAAAAGGGAGTTGATTTCTAAAGATAAATTATTTGGGACACCTTTGCACCATCTATAAAGCATACATTTTAAATTTCAAGTCTCTTACTTCTAAAACATAGGACTTTCATACAAACTTTCAACCACCGTTTTACCCCTTTAGGGGTCGATTTTCGTAAAATCCATTCTTAACAGTAGTTTACGCCCTATAAGGAGTCTACCTGCTAAATTTCAAGTTTGCAGGTGTTATAGTTTCGGAGATTTCGTGATCAGTGAGTCAACCTACGATCCCCCGTTTTAACCCCAAAAAGGAGTTGATTTCTAAAGATACATTATTTGGACGCCTTTTTACCATCTATAGAGCTTACATTTTAAATTTCAAGCCTCTTACTTCAAAAACATAGAACTTTCATACAAACTTCCAACCCCCGTTTTACCCCCTTAGGGGTCGAGTTTCGTAAAATCCGTTCTTAGCGGATGCCTACGTCTTATAAGGAGCCTACCTGCCAAATTTCAAGTTTGTAGGTGTTATAGTTTCGGAGATTTCGTGATGAGTGAGTGACCTTTCGCTTTTATATATATTATAGATTATAGATTATAAATTACCAGGGTATTGCTAGTTATAACCATTTATTACGAGTTTGATATTAAATTATGGAAAACTAGACGTCCCTCAAAATTCCACAAGCTTTTTAATATTTTCAGATACAAATAAATGAAATTGGAGTGTCTGTTTGTAATATAATAAAAATTAAAATAACCGCTTTTTACTAAATGATGTATACACGGTACATATACCAAAAATTTTTTTTTAAATTTTTGTGTCTGTCTGTCTATCTGTCTGTCTGTTTGTTCCGGCTAATCTCTGAAGTGGCTGGGCCGATTTTAACGAGACTATCACTAGAAAATAGCTGATGTAATAAGGAGTAACTTAGGCTACTTTTATTTTGGAAATTTATTTATTTTACAACTCTACAAACTGAAAAACAACTTTTTTGTTAAATTCTACGTAAACGAAGTCGCGGGCACAGTTACTATTTGTATAATTCGATAGCCTTACTAGCTTAATTCTATTATTGATATGCTTTTTTTTGCCTTGTATAAATACATATTTATATTATAAATGTTAAAGTGATCTAGGTTGTCTTAAAATATTTTGTCATTATATAACACTATCAATTGATTGTTATCACGCCACTTCACCCCGGTATCTGTGTCTTTAAAGGGCCAAAATTGCATGGACGCTCGAAGCCAAGTTCTGGCAAAGGACGGTTTTTGTAATTGGTATTTGTGGGTAATGTTAAAAGAATAATAAATGATAAAAGTGTGTTATAGTAATGATTGGTTAATGTATTTTACCGTTGAGTCGTTCTATCCGCTCTCGTCTATCGGCTGCTTCTTCAGCGAGTTTTGAAGATGTTTTGACACCCTCTCCAGATTTCTGTGTCTTTTCCATGATTGCGCACGCGCGTAGTACGAATGCTGGTACCGTTTCTGCCTTCTCCTGCTTCGGAATTTCGACGAGGGACCAGTATTGAGTCTCGAGGCGGATAACATCCTGAAATATTTAAATATGTATCAAATAAAATAGAAATGCTTGATAAGTCGCGAGTTTATGATTTTTACATAAGTTATTTATATAAACGTAGTTTTATACAATAAATAGCTCTAAGTGGTCAAAAACATAAGCTGCGTAGCAATAGTAACCATATTTTCACCATAATATTTGTACAAAATATCCCCACAATATGTTCTTCAAGCAAGTTGTTGTATGTTTTGTTTTCCAAAAATATTTTATTTTTAACAATATACGGTATTAATATTAATAACGTATTATTGTTTCAGAAAATACAATGAATACATTATTTTGTATTAACTTGTCGAATGACTTAGAGTTATATTTGCATATTTGAGAAACGGTAATGTTATATTAGTAACACGAGAATTTTAACATATAATTTTAAATTGTAATCTATATAAATAAATAAAATTTGTGTCTGTTTGTAATATTAAAATAACCGCTTTTTACTAAATGATTATGGATGTATACACGGTAAATATACCAAAATAACATTTTTTACAATTTTTGTCTGTTTGTCTATCTGTTTGTTCCGGCTAATCTCTAAAACGACTGGACCGATTTTAACGGGACTCACTGGCAGATAGCTGGTGTAATAAGGAGTAACTTGGGCTACTTTTATTTTAGAAATGTATTTTTTCTATAACTGCGGATTGAAAAATAACTTTTTCGTTAAGTTATATTTTTAATAAGCTAGTATTTTATTTATAAGATGTTTGGTTTATTTCTGATACTTTTTAGTTGAGTATTAATAATAAAAATGTGTTGGGTTAGTGGAGCTGTATTCCATTTCTAAACTTATAAGAATATTTTTTTTAATATATTTATTGTATTTTTTCCATATTCTTTACTGTATTTAATCGGTGTTCTAAATTTTAAATCGGCGGTAGATACATATTAATTATAATTTATTTTGTAAAGACTAATTAGAAAAAAAGGAGTGTGCATTAGACCACACAACTGAAGTAAAATTTCTTTAGCTCTATCTAACTTATATTTTCCTCTCAACTTCCAATTGTTTCGCCCGATCACACTTTTTGTAACGTTCTCGTCACGCATTCATTATTCACCAGCTTACTGCCCAAGACAAGCGTTTGTAAAGAAGTTTTACTTCGATAATAATTTTTTAAATGACCGTTCAAATGTTCTTTAGGATAATTTTGATTACAAAGACATCGTCAGAGTCCAAACAAAACAAGGTCTATGCGAACAGTTGTATGTGTTATGAAGATAAATCTAAAAAGAGGAATTAATGGGACTGAAATCATAAAATATAAAGTTACATAATTAATTTAACCACGTACTAACTATGTGTTGGGTGCCTGTTTTAATTAAAGATACGCTGAAATATTTCCATGCAAGTTGGAAATTATGACACACCGCAATGCACAGAGTTCAGGAGAGTGCAAAATGTATTTCTTTTATATATTTATACTGATATATATGTATTATTAGTTCCATTAACTAAAAGCTTTAAAATCAAAATGTACATAATAAAATTAAAAGATAAAAATGCAATTTTAATATTTATTTATATT
Source organism: Melitaea cinxia (assembly GCF_905220565.1). NCBI lineage: Eukaryota > Metazoa > Arthropoda > Insecta > Lepidoptera > Nymphalidae > Melitaea > Melitaea cinxia. The sequence goes on along the minus strand of NC_059400.1, from coordinate 8,118,606 downwards.
ATATTCTTTGTTAAGTAATTTTACAATAGTCATTATAATATAGGAAGTGCCAAGGGCGAACTTATCTCTAAAAGAGATCTCTTCCAATCAACCCATAATATTTATGTCTCCATATAAATAGTTCTATCTCAAATTTATGATTTTTTACTATTTTCATTGTTTTTTTTTTGCTATAACTAAATAAATAAATAAAAAAAAAACTTTGTTTTGTAGCAAACATTTACAATTACTTAATCCTCCAAACTTCTATATTTTGTGTCAAAAATTTTATGTTTTAGTTAAGTTTTTGTATTAGTGAATATTTTTTTAAAACTTATTTAAAAATATAAGAGTATTTATTAGAAGAAGTTAATTTCTCCAACAAAATATTGATATATTCAATATAAAAAAACACGAAATCTATCTAAATAAGGTAATTATAACATAATCTTATATATAAAAGCAGAGGCGACTCATCGTAAAAAAACGCTGGAGCAATGCACTCCCACGAAAGCTACATAGGTTATAACTATATCTTAATATATATAAATCTCGTGTCACAATGTTTGTCCTCAATGGACTCCTAAACAACTTAACCGATTATAATAAAATTCGCACACCATGTGCAAGTTCGATCCAACTTGAGAGATACGAGTAGGATAGTTTAAATCTCAAATTATAGTCGCAATTTTAATTTATTGCTAATTATTTGTCTGTTATTATTTGACAGTCACAATTATCTGTTAACTCCAAATGATTCTAACAGATGTCGATACCTTTCGACTGGGTTGAGTAAGTAATCAATAGATGGCGCTGCTATGGTAAATCTACGAACGTGTCATATAAGCTACATAATGTAATATAACAAAAACTTTAGCCACAGCAACGCGTGGCCGGGTCAGCTAGTTTCTTTATAATTCATACTATCCTTACATTACATTGTTTCTAGTCTGCTATGCCTATGCGATAGTCTATTATTATATAACTTCTACCTACGCGTACATTTGACGTCAAGTTTTTTTTTTATGTAACTAGGTCGGCAAACAAGCGTACGGCTCACCTGATGGTAAGCGATTACCGTAGCTTATAGAACCTTTTTTTTTCACGTGGGGAAAATCCATCATGGATACCCTCCAGTGCGAAGGCGCCAGAGGGTTATGTCAGACTCCTACTTACTATAAACCACCACGTGTGAGCAGTCATCCACCTGGGTGGGGCGAGATGGGGTCGCGCTAGCATTCGCCACCTTAGCTTATAGAACCTGCCCTAGCCCTAGCCTGAAACACCAGAAGAATCGCAAACGCGTTGCCGACCCTATACCTAATTTCCCCAGGAGCTTTTATTTTTAGTTGTAACTAGTGGAGAGCCAGGCGCCGCGGGATAGCCTGCTTATGCGGTGTTGCCGTTCTTATGCATATAAACAAACGTGTCGGCTTTGCCAGTTATTTTGCAGATTTTCTGTTAAATAAGTTAAAAAAAAAATTGTTGTGCGCCACATATTGTGATAAAAATGAAACAATACAGTGTCATCATCATCATCATCACTTTAGCCTATCGCACTCCCCTGCTGGACATAGGCCTCCACAAGTTCGCATCAAAAAAAAAATGGCGCGAAATGGTGGAGAATACAGTAAATCAAAAATGAAATAATACAGTTTTATTAAATAGTGTGAAAAACTCAAAATACGCCTCAAACTGAAAGCTAAGGGGCCACTACGTCCTGAAATTACATGTACTCAATAACCAATTTTATGCTTTTTTTCATGTATATTTGGTAGGTCTGAGAATGGATTGTAGACTATTTTTTATAGCCCTAGTTGATAGAAGTGGCCTTCTCCAAAATTGTGACCATAAAGTAATAATGGACAAAGTTTTTATGATTTGGCATTAAAAATAGATATAATCCTAAAATTACAACCAAATTATAGTTTACTAGCGATCCCTATTTTAATAGCGATATTATTTTGATGATTCGTACTGTTTAATAACGATTTTGTTGACAATTTGAACCACGAGAGTTTGTTATGCATAGACAGACGACTTCAAAATTTTCAAAGCTGTTGATAGCGTGAATGATGTTTTGTGCTTTCAGAACGATTTCAGCACTGTAGTTGACTGTGTAGGGCAAATCATATATGAACTTGGCAATATGCAATATACGCAAGTGCTATGTTGTTACATGTACTCATAGAAAAATATTGATTTCAACTATTCTTTGAGCGGCCAGATCCTTCCTAGAAAGTTCCCAGCTAGGAACCTGGGTGTTTTATATTTGACGATAAAGTGACATTCAGAGAACACTACACGTATATAATAGCCTAGTGCAATCGAATAGTAGGATTCATTTTTAGATCGACGAAACATTTTTAAAATGCCTTTTGTGCGATTCATCTTTACCAAAGCGCGGAGTTAAATTCTGCAATATGTTCTTATTATACAGTCCATTCTAGCCGATTAGAGAGTATTTTTCCGAATCCTATCTTTACAAATAGATTCTCCAGCCCTGCTATCTATTCTCTTTCTAGTCATAGACCTTATCTCGACATACCTACTTACATAAAGTTACTTGTTTTTTCATTAAATACCAAAACGTTTACTAGAAATATTTAACATGGCAAAACAACGTTTGCTGGGTCAGCTAGTCTATATACCTACATTATATATAAAATGATGAAGTCATTCGCGACTAGGGTTGAATTAAAGAGGTCTAAGGGCGCTCATAAATTTTTACAAAGTTCTTTTTTTTTTTTTATACAAGCAGGTCGGCAAACAAGCGTACAGCTCACCTGATGGTGAGCGATTACCGTAGCTTATAGACATCTGCAACATTAGAAACATAAAACAACAGTTGCTACAAACTCCAAATTTGGCAATGAGGTAGTTAATATTTGGTTGATAGACACCAAAAAACGAGTTTTGTGGCAGAGCCCCATTCAGGATGTCAAGGGCTCTCGCAAGTTCTTACGAAAGTCATTAATTTTGAGTTAGTAAGTTAGTAGTCGTTAAGATTTTTAAGAATTATACTCAATGCGGTTGAAAAAGGGGTTAAAAGTTTATTTGGCAAGTCCATAATTTTCAGTCACTTAATTTTTAGGTTTTAGCAGCATGAAAATTTATATTTTGACAACGTATTAAAATTAATTAAATCTGTATTTTAGCACTTATGGGCACATATTACTGGGGTTGAAAGTTTGTATGGAAAGTTCATCGTTTTTGAAAAATTAAGGACCACTGAAAGGTGTTGATAAAAACCTTGACTTTCATGTTTAAATAAAATTTGTTGTAAATGTATTAATAACAAACTTCTTATATTAATAATATTAAGTTTCGATTTAATTGAGTGAGCTTATGAACTACTCGATATTGCGGGTACAAATTCATGACATAGTTTTAAATACTGTGAATAACATAATAAATATAGTTTAAGAAGAATCTTCGAGTTTAATAGTTTCAAAGTTTTAAGATAGAAATCTTGTGAATTTTCCTTGTAACAGTAAAAGAATGACTATTACTCGACGGAGTGCAATCAGGGCTTAAAGTGGATAAGTTTGTACTGGAACGCTTCCAGCTTAAGCCGATAAAGACAATCTTGCTTCGTAACCACAACATTATGTGTTGGAAAATTGTGGTAGTTACACTCGATGGTAATTTATTTGAACTTATTTGTACCTAAATATTCAGCATGTTTTGTGGTGAGATTGGTAATTAATATTTTTTATTCCATTATATGTTTTTAAAATATTAAAAATAAAGATCCCCACAGCGTCTATCTTCAGTATGTCAGTTCAGTTTAAAAAACCACGAAATACAATTCATGCGGCTATTAATTATAAATAGAGTGACTTTAAAAGTAGGTACATTTTGTTAATGTTCTGTGTAAATTGATGGAAACACGACGATAATTATTAAAAAGTTGAAATAAATCAAACTGCCTGAAAGTTTTCATCGAAAGCGCTGCCTGACCTACTTAAGATGTAACAAAAGACTATGGAGGAATTATTATTCTGTTATAGGTGCGAAGTTAGGGACGGTCATTAATTGTTTATCGATAGATTGACGTTGCGTTTGAATTACAATACATGAAACGCTATTAATTTACATCTAATACTACTAAACGAGCAATTCTTGTATATATATATATATATATATATATATATATATATATATATATACTAGCTGTGCCCGCGGCTACGCCCGCGTTGAAATCAGTGTGTCACAAAGTTTTCCCGGCAAACTTTCAGTGAAATTCTCATCAAAATCGGCTTAGCCGTTCCGTAAACCTTCCTCTTGAAGCCCTCTTTCCATTGGTGAAACCACATGAAAATCCGTTCAGTAGATTTTGAAGGAATCGACCACATACACTTTTGGGGACTTTGTTTTATAATACACTAACTGTTGGCCGCGACTACGTCCGCGTGGTTATGAAGATATGCATTACTATCAAGATGTTTAAGCAAATTATTTTTTTATTTCAGTCACTTGAAATGCTTATCACGCTGAGTAATTTTTTAAAAGGCACAATTTAGTATAATTTATTAGTTATTTTTATAAAGCCTCTCTATACACCACATTTTTAGTTTTATTTTCAGGCTGCAGTATAAATAACCTATCAGGCGATCTTATAGCTGCTGTATATATTTAATACAAACTATCAACCCCAATATAACCCACTTAGCGGTAGAATATCGCAAAATCCGTTCTTAGCGGACGTCTGCTAACTATAATCTATCCCCCTGCCAAATATCATCTTTGTCCATCCTGGATGGATGGACCATCCAGCGGTTTTTCAGTTCTCGTGATGAGTGAGTTAGTGACCTTTCCCTTTTATATTTCTAGATTACGATGCATTATTTGGACACCTCCTCACCATCTATAGATCACACACTTTAAATATCAAGTCTCTTACTTCAAAAACATAGGACATTCATATAAACTTCCAACCCCCGTTTTATCTCCTTAGGGGTCGAGGTTCATAAAATCCGTTCTTAGCAGATGTCTACGCCCTATAAAGAACCTACCAGCCAAATTTCAAGTTTGTAGCTGTTATAGTTTCGAAGATTTCGTAATGCCCTTTCGCTTTTATATCTTATACTATTAAACGAGCAATTCTTGTATATATATAAATATATATGTATATATATATATAATCTGAATCTCAGAAACAGCTCCAACGATTTTCATAAAATTTAGTATATAAGACTACAGAGGTACTGTGTGGCTACGGTACTAAAGAATTTAGCCACCCCCTCTTTTCCCGTGGGTGTCGTAAGAGGCGACTAAGGGATAACACAGTTCCGCTACCACCTTGGAGCTTGAAAAGCCGACCGGTGGCGGGATAACCATCCAACTGCTGGCTTTGAAATACACAGGCCGAAGACGGGCAGCAGCGTCTTCGGTGCGACAAAGCCAGCCCTGCGGTCACCAACCCGCCTGCCCAGCGTGGTGACTATGGGCAAAACCTGGGCAAAACACATGAGTTCACGCTATTTTTGGCGTAAACTTGTGGAGGCCTATGTCCAGCAGTGGACTGTGATAGGCTGTAATGATTATTGTTGTCGTTAAAAAAATATTCATATTTTATAAATATGTAATTCGTATTTAAATATGATTTCCAAAAAACACGATTTGTTGGAGCCCCTATCAGTTTTTGAGACGCAATTACTCTCAATCTTGTAATTGTGTAATTTGTATCAATTTTTAATTTATCGTTATTTTTTATTTTTTTTTTTATACATTGCCTTTGTTACACATCGTGCGTTAATTCATTATTAAGACCTGATAACAACTTTTTACGTAATCTTTGATAACGCGTATTTACTGACTATTTTTTCGTCTACCTACGTTGTATTACTTGTTGATGTAATTGAAGTCGATTTTTATTTCGTTTGCGAGCAAATGCAATCATTTTATTTATTATTGTCGGTAAAAAAATATTATTTATATTTTGTAAATATGTAATTCGTATTTAAATATGATTTCCAAAAAACATGATTTACTAAAAATACCGAGCTAAGCTCGGTCACCCAGGTACTGTATCTTATACGGTTACACGTTGATGGCGGACTAAAAATCAATATACATATATGTAATCAAAGAATGACTAAGATAAGACTTAAATAAATCAACTTCTATTTTAAACATCCATTGTTACGGTGGAGCGTGCAGTTATCCTCGGAATATATGAAACATAATGAATTTTAATTCACCGCCGCCGCAACCTCCGAGTACGACTAGCAAATAAACTGCATTGATAGGAATCCAATTGTACTCACGATTGAATTCATCAGACTATATCTTAGTTTTAAGCTTACTGTACTTTTCTTAATTTATTATACGAGTATATACTTATTTACGGCTGTTCTTTATCCACTTAGTGTGCATAAATTGTATATGTTTTAGAGACTATATTTTAATGATACTTTGATTACATCATGAAATTTAGCAATAAAATAAATTACCTTATTTTATTCGCACTTTATGTTTAACAGGTTTAACATAAATATTTGGACTACAAAGTATATGAATTACAATTTACGTAAAATGTTGTTCGTATATGAGTTAATAAAAATTTCAAGTATTCTTTTACTTAAAATCTTAATCAAAACTTACTCAGACACAAACGCACTCTTATATCTACTCTCACTCATAAACTCTTTTAGTACGTTACAAAAGGAGTTCATCATTTTATAACAATTAGTTACCGCTGTTTATTTGCATAGCTTTGCAAATAAACAGTGGTTTGTTTGTGATATAGAAATTGAAAAAGAATGTACCTTGTTTGCTCTGTACACGTTTAGGATTTATTTTAGGGAACTAATGTTTGTGATATTTTAAGCTTTCTGTGCCTCTAGATAAAAAAAAATTACAATATATAAGATGGTAATGATTATTGCTATCTGCTATTAAAAGTAAATTATAATGCAATTTAAGTAAATTATGAAATAGTAAGCATACAATACAATGAAGTGGTGAAGCAATTTTCGATTTCATAACTAGCTCTGTGCTGTTTAATTTGGACGTATTAAAACACCAAACAAAAAATTTTAGCCGTCACGTGACGTTTGGCAAATGTGTAACATTAAAATTATTTTGTAAAAGTAATGGGCCTAAAAGTATATATTATGACAGGAACTGATGCATGAGCATGATGAAAAAATACAGTGTTACGAATTTCGAAAATCATGACAGTTTATATATTATTATTTACAAATCAATTATTATAGAGTATAGTATGTACATATATTCCATCATATAGCGTGGCGGTGCGTCGCCATGGCCTGTATCGCCACGACAATAATTGTGTTTACCCTCGCCTATAAATGTTTCACATCAAAATCTCAAAGAAATATTGAAATATAGTAACACAGATCCCAGAATAGGTTTATGACGTCATAATTATATTTAACGGAGATGATAAATCTGAGTAGTAGGGTGACCAAAAGTATTACGCTGAAATACGTACACAATAAGAATCAATTTTAAATTATCAGTGATCAATCTTTTTATTTCTTTCATTTGAAATAAAATTAACATTTTAAAACCAAATTCAACTTACAAAAAAAAAAAAATATTTTATAACAATCTGAAATTCATTATCTTGCCAAAACACAATGTGGAACTAACAAAATATACACAATCAGAAATTGTCGCGCGTTAAAAAAAAAAAAAAAACTAACTGTAATTCAATAAAAGGATGATGAAATCAAAAATAACAGATTGAAATTAATTTATTACAATGTATCAAGCACAGTCTTGTAGTTTAAATAAGATGACAAATTTTTAATACTAAACTTAAAATTAGGAACACACAAACTTGACAAAATTTTTAACAAATAAAACGTAATTAAAAAACTATAACTTATCAAAGGTTCGAATTATTCCTGGCACAAGGGTGGAGGTTACAAAAGGTCACTTGGCCGATCATGCTCCGAAGCACCTCGTGGCACCGCTCGTAGCACCTTGCACCACGTGGTTAAACTCACACAGCTCCCCACGATTTCTAGCGTCGTAAAGTGTCACCAACTGCCACAGTGTCAACAACCGGAGGCAGGCCGTACTGGCTCGTAGTTGCAATTCAATGACTTCTCCCCTCGGAGGCGGGTTCCTTACCGTATTCTTTAATACTGGCCGCACCATCAGAACCGGAAATGTTGAGGTTCTATGTAGCAAAGCAGATTTTGTAACATAACTTTGAAGAAGTATAAAACTCATTTGTTATTCCAGATTTTAAGTGGCGACTCCGGAAATTTTTCTTAATAGACTGGCTCATACTACCGGCGATATGAATATCACATATCAAGATGTGTTCAATTAAACGGATGTAAGAACAAGAGCAACTTGTAATTGAGACTGGAGTCAAAAGCTTCTCTGCGTAACAATTTTGTTACTCACTATCCATCTTAAAATGTTCGAATCAATTTATTTTATAATATCTAAAACGAGAAAGATTTGTTAGCTTGTAATACACAAACTTAAAAACCGATTTCAAATAACTCTTAAAAAAATTGTGTTTGCTTGCAAATGAAAAAAATACCGACTTCAATTACATCGATAAGTAATAAAACGATCTGATGTAACATACATAAAAAAAAATACAGTCGAATTGAGAACCTCCTCATTTTTTGGAAGTCGGTTAAAAAGGAGTTTTAATGTATGTATAGTTATTTGTTTCTGGTCGGAGTTTATATCCTCGCGAGTCCTTGTGTCGTGCCGCAGAGAGCACGTAGGGCTACCGTTCCAGGTTGTTATATACACAGAAATATGATAGCGATTGATGTGTAGCAGGGAGCTATCTGCTGAATAGCAATGGAATAGCGTAGTGAGTAAAAGTCCAACCCTTCTTTTATGTGGCGAAGACACCTGTGCCAAATAATGGGTTTCGTAAGCTGATTCAATACAGTTCAGCTTAGCAAATATGTTATTGTATTGTTTGCTTGTTAATTTGTAATTGATCAAAAAGTTCAGTCGAAAACCGCGCAAACCGCATTTATTTTTACTAGTGGTCGCCCAGAGATGAATTTAAACTATAACTTTGAATAATATTAAGGTTCTGTTGTCAAAGACTATACTTCTATAACAAATGAACAAAAAAGTATATATGCGTGTGTGTATCAAATACATGGTAGTGTGTGTATTGTTTTTTTATTGCTTTAATGTATTTTTATGCATAATTTAAAAAAAATATTAGCATTCTGCACTCCTTTTCTACATAAACCATAATTGTGCAAAATTTCATATTCCTCCTTCAGCGCAATTTTCGTAAAAAGGTGTAAAAAGTTTTTGCTTCACGTATTAATATATAGATTAGATATATTTTATATTTACATATTATTTGAATTCTAGTACATGTAGATATTTACATTCTCACTCCATTTTGTACGTATAGCCAGTCACATACATTAATATTTACAAAGTGATAAATTAAGTTTTATACATTATAAATACTAGCATACTAAAAATAATAATTATCGTAGTAAATGTTGTTATTTCATACGATATTAAGTTCAAAGTTTGAGGCGTTAGCGCATCGGTCACAGCACTGGATTGCGACTGTTGGGCTGGCGGTTGTGACTTCGATCCCCACACATGGCTGACATTTGTATTGGCCATATTTGGCGTGGTCTGGGTATTTATGCTTGTGTATTGTGTGTTTTTCTGGACCCCCTATATAGGAGTAAATCATAGTGGTCGTTGAGTGTGAGGCGTTTATTTATTTATTCTCTTCCAGGCTATATATGTAAGTCAAGTAAAGTGGTTGGTTTAACTTTCTTTATTATTCTCTTCTTCTTCGTTCTGTGGTCAATATATTAAACGTAAGAGTATGGTTTTCCACCTTGTCTTGTTTTTGCTTTTTGGATTTTGACCGTTAAGCAACTGGAAAGAGAAAACTGAAGTGTCAAATTATCTAATTTAATTTGTGTGTTAATAAAATTTTATATTAGGGGTGCAATTTTTTTTTGTACGAGATTGAACAACACCATACAAGTCTTTTTTCACGTACCGTTAATTTCGTATGGATTTAATTATCTGTTAGATAGTGATTACTTATTAGTATGTGGCGATCTTGTAATCAGAAACTTCAGTCAAATTAAATTATAGATATTAATTTTTTTGGCAATAAATTATATTTAATTAATAATATTATGTAAATTATAGTTTATTAAATACTAAAGCAAAAAGTTCTATCGGTGTAGATTGTTTTACACAACATCTATAGGTATTTCAAGAGCCAACAAAGTAACAATGTTAGCACATAAAATAGAATTCTGTTCCTAAGGGAAATTACTCGTTTGGTTTTAGAATTTTATTTTGTGTTAATAGTCTAGTCACATAACAGTGGATTTAAGATAGAATACAATATAATATAGCTTTTCCAGCTATCTTCTGAAAGTTTTTGTTTATAATAATAGTTATGGTAATTTCAATTGCCCATTATCTTATTTTACTTATAGACTAACAACTAAGTTTATTATTATTCTATCCCATGGGAACCATTTTTCTGGAGTTAAAAGTAGTATCGTTCTATTCCTAATTCTATCTCTAAGGTAAGCGGCTCTGATACGATTCAGTAATAAAAATGTACTCGTTCAAACATTCAAACTTATAATAGTACAAACTGGGCCCCGTAGTTTTACTTAGGTAACTTTCTATCCAATAGGAATGTATATATGTTTCGAGATTCAGAGAAATAGTAGGTATTACAGTATAGTACTTTTTATTTTTTTTATTTATCAATATGTAAACATCCCATTTCTAGGGTAAAATGTTGTGCAATTAAAGACGGTTTCAAGTAATGACCCTTCTGCCACTCACTGGCTCTATCCATTGTTAGCTATTCAGTTTTTATGATTTTTTTTTTCTGAATGTGCTCAAATGACGTTTTTGATCATTGCGGAGTACGACATAACTTTTGAAGACATTAACGTTATGAAACTCCCGCTGAGTTTAGCGGTTAAACTCGCGACTAGGGATTGCAATCCAGTGTCGTTTTCAGTCCGGCCAGATCCGGTCGGATTTTCATCAATCTAGGATTGATCAAACCTTAATTTTTTTTTTTTTTTTTATTTAGGAAACAAACAGTACAGTAATACAAAAAAAAAATCATATAAAACTAATACATAAACCAATAAAGTTTCCAATAGTAAACAATTCATTAATAAGCTAAAAAGCACACATTAATCAGAAATAATCGATACACACAAAAATATAAATAATTCAAACAGTAGTAAATTGAATAATTAGGTAAACATGTACGAATAGAAACATTTCATACAATCATCAATTAAATAATAAATAATTAATAGATAATAAAATTCAGATATATACAACATTAAAAATTAATCATACCAACTATAATACAATTATAATTAAATTAATTTATAACAAAATCAAACCAACCTACTAGAAATTCATGAATTATGTAAATAATTAATGATAAATTAAAAATTAAAAATTTATTGCATATCGTAATTCACTCCTTAAAGATTGCACTGAACAAGTTGCAAAATCAATGTGATGAAAACATTGGTTGTACATTTTACATGCTCTAAAAGTAAAATTATTCTGCGTATATTTGGTCCTAGTTCTAGGCACATAAAATAGGGACTGATTACGTGTATTTATTTTGGGACACCTAAATAATATATGACTAAGTAGATAAGGGGAATCAATAAAATTACGAAGTAACTTAAATAAAAATATTTGGTCTCTCTCCAATCGACGATTTTCTAAAGAAGGAATATACGGGATATCTTGAATATGCGGCAAAGCTTTGTAACTTAAAAATTTTATAAATTTATAATTAATTTTTTCCAATTGAGCAACACGACATTTGTAAAATGGATTCCATACAGTTGAGCAGTATTCCAAGATAGATCTTACAAAAGAGTTATAAAGGAGAATAATTGTGCTGACATTTTTAAAATCACGTCCCACTCTCAACACAAAGCCAAGCATTCGGAATGCTTTAGCAGTAACATAATTAATATGTGACTTAAAAGTCAATTTGTTATCGATGTAAACACCCAAGTCTCGCACCTCGGTAACTCGTGTTATTGGCTCTTGATTAAGTTGATAATTAAAATTAATTGTGTTAGTCTTACGAGAAAAGGATATCACGTAGCATTTTTTTATGTTCAGATACATAGAATTCACTGAGCAGTAATCACACAATTTGTTTAAGTCACTCTGAAGTAGTATGCAGTCAGAATTATTAGATACACACCTAAAAATTTTCATGTCATCAGCATAAAGAAGTATATCTGAATTCTCGAAAATTTTATGTATATCATTTATAAAAATATTGAAAAGTAGAGGACCAAGGTGCGAGCCCTGGGGTACACCAGAAGAAACGGGCACAAACGAGGAAACATGCCCTTTCACTGTCACTGCTTGGCTACGGTTATATAGGTAAGAAGAAAGCCATCGAAGTAGATCGCCATGTATACCGACTCTTTCTAGTTTATTTATCAATATTGCATGCGGTATCTTATCAAATACCTTAGAATAGTCGGTATACACGACATCCACCTGGTAACCCTGATCCATGGCAATAGAAACGCGATGGACAAACTCACACAAATTACTCTCCGTTGATCTCCCGTCCACAAATCCATGCTGCTGACTCATTAAGAAAGGTCTAAGACTCGGATAAATATTGTCATACACAATTTTCTCAAACAATTTAGCAACAGTAGACAATTTTGAAATCGGTCTGTAATTTTCAACATTATGCCTATCACCAGACTTGTACACAGGAACAACGTAAGATCGTTTCCAAATATCAGGCATGATACCCGATCGTAAAGATAAAGAAAACAAAAGCAGAAGCGGATAAGCCAAAGATTTGTGGCACAATTGCAAAAAAATAGGTGGCAAGCCATCCGGTCCCGAACCCTTATCAACTTTCAACTGCTTGAGATATTTCATAACAATATTAACGGTAAGCTCAATACGTCCTAACGACAAATTACTATTAGAAGACACATTACCTTGGGACCCATAAGAACTAGCAATGTTAGGCGGCGCTGAATAGACAGATTTAAAGTGTTCGTTAAAAAATTGACATATTTTACTTGCATCGGAGGTGCACTCATTCTTGAAAAAAACAGCTTTAGGTATATTTACTGAAGCCCTTTTAGACCTAATGAAAGCCCAAAAAAATTTACTATTCCTATTAATTTTTAATTCTGATTGATATATATATTTATCATAACACTCAATTTGGACTTGTTTTTGACGGTTTCTCAGATAGCTGAACATGTTGTAGTCAGATACTCGACCATAGATTTTCCATCGCCTATGACAACGCAACTTATCACATATTATTTTTATTAGACCATTAGTATACCAAAAAGGATACCTTTTATCGCCTTTTAAAGTTTTTATTGGAACATATTGCGAAATTATGGAGTTAATAGTATCATAAAATAAATTAATAGCATCAGAGATATCACCGTTACCAAGCAAATGACACCAATCAATACCAGATATGACTTTATTTATTTCATTATAATTAGCATTTCGAAATAACCGTACCTTACGAGGAGTGGAAAAAGTAGATCTATCATAAGCAATACTTAATTTCACCTTAAGTGTGGGATGATGGACATCTTCCTTTGTAAGAGGAGAATCATTGCGACTCACAACACAGTGAGAGTTGCTAATTACTAAATCCAAAAATCGCCCATTTTCATTAGGGACACTATTAAATTGTTTTAGGTCTGTAATATTTAAGAAACTGAACAAAGAATCAACTCCAGGGTCACTATCATCGAAGTTACACATGCTCATAAATTTCCCATCCCAATCCCAAATACAGTTCGAAATGTTAAAATCACCAATTATAAAAAAAATATCATCGGGATGCGTCAAAACTTCATTTGTGATATGTTCAAAACAATCACAGAGAGATTCAACATGAAATCTACTGTGAGGAAAATAACAACAATAAATATGAAGCTGCTTAAGGACAGGTCCAATTTCCAAAGGAATAGAGACTTTAATTACTTCACCAGCAAAATTCTTCACATCAATTGATACTGACGATCGAACCGGTATATCTGTCTTAACTGCGACTAAGACACCCCCACCCATACTATCACCACGATTTTTATACTCACGATCACGCCGATATACCAAATATCTAGAATCAAACAGTTCTTCGCTGAAAATACCATCACAGAGCCATGTTTCAGTCAAACAGATAAAATATCCTAAGTTTTTTTTTCATTCCAACATAAGTGTACTTTCTCTGTTATTAATGAAGCATAAAATTTATATGTTATTTATATTATAATATTATGTATGCATATATGTATAATAATATATAAACTATTTCTAGTAATGTTAAATTTTTTAGTCATTCTAGATCTTCTCTACTCGTCCTTTAATGAGTTTCACGCTATGTAATGAGTTAATATAGTTCAAGATTTGTAAGATTTTTTTTTTCAATTTAAATAGTATGTCTTTTTTTGGCATAGTAAATGTATTAGCATTGCGGTTTAAATCAGTGGTATTACGGATGTGGACTTCGGATACGGATATGGATACGAATATTTATGGATATGATAATATGGTTTCAGATAAAAAATAATTTCAAATATAAATATAATACTAAGTAAACGACAAACTACTACTTACTTTACTTACTAAAATGAGTTAATGATTGATATTTATCTTATTAGTTACCTACTGTTACAAAGTCTGAGTACTTTATGTAAAACAGCGACGACTCCCACAATGATTTGATTGCAAAATTAACTACTTTACAAAATATTTACGGCTGCTATATTACGGCTTATTACAGCTATATTATGGCTTTACGAAAATAGTTTTTTGCTCACAAACGAAATAAAAAAACCGACATCAATCACATCGATAAAAAATAGTCGAGTAAGTACAAATTATTAAATATAACTCGATAAGTACTTGTCAGATCTCAAATTTAAATGAATTTACATGACACGTATTGTGCGTGTTCATTAAAAAAATATCGGATCCACCCAGTCAAAAGTTCTGAGGTAACATAAATAAAAAATAAAAATAACAAATGGAATTGCGAACCTCCTTCTTTTTTGAAAAATTGTAAGTAAAGGACGCACACAGGTTGTGTTATATTACCGAGAAAATTTAAAAACATTGCTTAACATGAATTATTTAAATTCCCTCTGCTATAGATTCCTGCGAACCCTGCGAATTATTCGGCAATAACCATCGATTATTATATATTTATTATATCGGTTTATGTTAAGTTTAAGTTAGGCTGGATCCTAGCAACCGTGACCGACTAACCGTACTAACATCCCTAGTTTAAATCTAAATTTTCTTGGTATTCTGTAAATAACAACAATGCGAATTTCATTGACTTTCGCAAATTCAAGTAGCTTCAGTGTCATTTCAGCTATAAATAGTGTTGAACACCTTCACGATAACGCAGCTATAGCTAATTTAAATGGCTGAAAACTATCAATCAAGTCTTATCTCACCGTCAAAGGACTCGTACACTTAAGAGTCGCACTCTATCTTTCAATAGAGCGAATATATTTAAAAAAAAATGATATCATCGGATCCGGTAAATGTAAAATGATGCCGGAATCTTCGGATTTCCGGATCCGGTTTTCCGTAATGCAATTCCTACTCGCGATGATCAAGTAATTACTTTTAGATTTCATCAAAATATAATTAATCTCTGTGGTAAGGAAATTATTAAAATAAAATAATGTCTACTGAATCTTTTAGATTATCTTGGAAATAATTGTGAATAAAAATATTTTAATATCGCTTTTTAGTTTAATGTTAAAATTGTATCTATTGAATTTTTGTTAGATACATTTCTCTATTACGCAAAATATCAATAAATTAATTTTAAAAAATACAATAAGAATCGACTTCAATTATTTACTTCTTATTCGAAAATAATTTAATATTATACTAGAATAAATAATAGGTGGTAAAGAAGTCACGTAACGTACACACAAAAATTACAAATGAGTTGAGCCTCTGTCCCTGATTTGAAGTCATTTATAAAATGTAATTTCATTTTAGAATATTCCAGCCTAATAGCATTACGCGTATATTTTCTGTTAATGCTGAAAGTATTTAATTTAAATACATCTATATTTCACATTTACGTCAGAGGGATGAATAAAATAAAACCAGTCACGTTTTCATATTCTGTGACTGAGAGATCGATTTGACCGTGGGAAGGTACGTGTAGAAGGTACGTGTATTTCGTGCACACCTTTCAGCGTTTGATTCCCGAAATAAATTACCGTTCAGGAAAAATTATATAATAACATGAAAAAAAGATAGTTGTTCTTCGGCGAAAATAATGTTACATTTTTCTTTTTATGTATTTAAGCTTAGCAAAAAGCTAGTTTAATAAGAATAAGACTGATTTTATCTCGAAATGCTTAATATGTAATTAATAATGCATATGATACGGACTCACATACATGTAAAATTATTTCATTAAAACGTGTTTAACGTTTGTCTAAGTTTATGTTCATTGAGGTTAACTTTTAAAGTATGTAGAAATACACCTTATAAACTGGTACAACTAAGAAAGAAAGATTTTAAGAAAACTGTGCAAAAGTGAAAAGTATAATCTGGAGGTGACTTCTAACATAAGAAGTAAATGTATATTTTCACAATATTACTTTAAACCATACTATTTGTACAGTACATATTTATATTGTTCATCCAAGTAAAAAGTCCCGAGGTAACATACATTAAAAATAATACAATCGAATTGAGAACCTCCTCCTTTTTTGGATAGCGGTTAAAAAGAGCGATAGAATTACAATAACTATATAACTAGAAGAAAATGTAACAAACTAATGAAATATTAATTATTTAAATTAATTTAGATGAACATAATATAATTTTTAGGATAAACGGGATTCAGTTTTAGGATAAGATGTAAGTGGAAAAAAAATCTGTATGTCTTATTTTATATACGAAACATACAGATATAACAATGAACAGGAATTTTATGAGGTTTTTTCCACAAAAATTCGAAATACGTATCCCGTGTGTAAGGGGCTATGTGGCTAACTCATACTGTCCAATCGGCATTTTCGACTATAATCGGGAAATAACTTTCCTTTGTCATTTTTGTATAATGATCATTATGTTTTTCATATCGACAGCAAAACTATATAAAGACTTAATTTACGTGTTCACATCCGGTATTGGTAAAAATAGTGTTTTGCTTAATAAAGAAGAAATAAATTAAAATTATTTTTATTATTTTGACCTCTCTCACGCTACGTGTACGTATAAATGGGCATGCCTCGCACGTTCTCATCCAGTCATATCAGAAAAGGTTACTCAATTATTTCGAGGTCGATCGTCTCGTGGCTATAGCTCCACGAATTGCTAAAAAACATAAATTTATTTTTTATAAGCAACAAAATGCAGATGCAACAATTCATAGATATGATCAATTATTTACTCATTATATTCATATAAAGCTTTATTACTATTATCAAAACGATCGTTACTGTAGCACAACACCGAAGGACATGTTATTATTTTAATAATTTTAGTGTATCCATTTGTCGAATCGACTACTAAACATTTCTCTGTAGGCTCTTGATATTCCTTTAGATGAATAAGATTACTGATTTGTAATAAATTTGCTAAACTACTAGGTATATAGTTTTTTTTAAATACAACAAAAAAATTCATAAACTAATGCTGTTGCTAAAATTTACTGCATATGCAATATTAATTCACTCTCACTCTTTCTATATGCATAGTTTCTTAAGCATTTAATGTTTATTAACAGAGTAATGTTTTTTTTATAACTTAGTCGACAAACAAGCATACGGCTCACCTGGTGGTATGCGATTACCGTAGCTTATAGACGTCTGCAACACCAGAAGCATCGCAAGCGCGTTGCCAACCCTATCCCCGTGAGCTCTGGTCACCTTACTCACTTTAGCTGTTATCTTCTGTAAGGTTGAGGTACTACCCCAATCGGGCTGCTACATAATTTGAGCAGAAAATGTCCTGCTGTACCCTATCTCAGTTAAGCCTATGTTTTATGAGTCCTACCTCAGTTAGGTCTATGTTAATGTCTATGTTTTGGTAGTCTTAGAATTGCCCCCTGTGTCACTAGCCGCGATATAACTGTCAATATGTAATGATATTAAAGTAAACATTGAAAATATTAAAGCAAAAGTACATTTTAATTGGTATAATTTGAACAAGCTGCTTAATCAAAATGGTTCGGCTATTTTTTCACTAACAAATAATTGTATTATGTAATACATAATATAATGAATTGAATTGTAATTAAAGTGACATCATTTGACAAATAATGACAAAGTTTAATAATAAAGAGTTAATTTCGACAAAAATAGTTCATGGAATGTATAGAACATTTATTTCGAGATTTTAATTGATTGTTATGTATTTTTTATTTTTCCGTATCAGTTTTTCTTCGTATTTTCCTTAAAATATTGGAGAGCACGTAAAGTCATCTGGACTAAGACCGATCGTTGCTGTTGCTATGAAAATTATCTCTTAACTCTAAGTAGAAGAAAGTCGGTGGATTTTAATTCAAAAGGAGTTACTTACATACATATATACGTATAAATAAGTGTTATATATTAAATTCTCCTGTCACAATGTTAGTTATAATACTCCTCCGAAACGGTTAGACCGATTTTTATGAAATTTTGTGTGAAAATCAGCCATCTAAATCTATTTTTCATATTCTAAGTTACAAGGGAGGGGTTTAAGGGGGTTAATAACATATATGGTAAAACAACGTTTTGCGGGGTCAGTTAGTAAATAAAAAAAAATCTCTTAAAAAGTTTTTAATTCAATTTTGTTAATTAAATAGTTAATATTACAAGGTTAAAGTCAAAATACACGTACCTACCTATATATATATATCAGAGTTAGTTTAGTTTAAATTAATTGCTAAAATTCAAGTGTAAGTCGGAATCTGAACTCTCGTTCGTTTTAATTAAAAGTCACTGAAGATATTAACAGCGTCAATTAGAACCACTCTCGGAATATTAAAGGGGTTGAAGGATTAACTGCTGGAAATATCCTGTTACGAAAAATATATTTAAACAGAAAAATAATGGGATTCTAAATCTGTAAATAAAAAAAAAAAAAAATTATTATTGACAGTAAAAGAAATATGTTACCAGCACATATATTTAAGTATATAATATAATTATGGAAATCGATTTATTATCATTTCAATTGTATGAAAATGAAAGTGAAGTCGCTTTTGTAATTTCTCAGTCTTTCCGAAGGTGGTATAATCAAACAAGTTTAATAAACATGAAATTTTTGGTTTCAATTGTGAACAATACGCAAATGCACGACCTAGTTGTTTATTCACGATTTTCACATTTTCCGTTCTCCTTGTTTTGCATTTCTGTTGATGAATAGCGTTTACGGAAGTATTCGCTATTGAATACGTGTGATTTCTTTCGGGAAATCTAATATGTTGTACTTTTATATCGTCTGATGAAAATGTCAGACCTTTTAACTTCTTGAATTCTCAAATGATCGGGTAAATTTCGTTCTACCTAAACTTGACTGAAACTCGGTAATTTCTATAAAAAACTTCATTTTTTGACTATTTCATTGGGTTCTTTTTACTTATTTTTTAAATTCAAATGTTCTAATTTTAAGAGGGATGGAAACAAAATAATATTATAGATATCCACGTAATTTACCGTATTATCATTTTTAGATAATTCTAGTTGATACAAATATACATATACAAGTTGTTCGACTCTTAACTGCATTCCTTTAAATGGGGGTTCCTAGCTCTTTTTTAATAATTTTATGTTTTAAAATATGGATTACTCTGACAACATACTTCTGCATAACCATCCAATCCTATATTTTTCAGCCCTGACAACGTGATAAAGTACAATTAATACTAAATGCCGCATACAACTAAAAAACTGCACATGGAAACGGTTTATTTTATCGTAGAATGTTTTTCACTGTAAATTATAGCCGTGCTTACGCACTCACGAAAGGTATTTTGCGGAATGAGCCTTTCATAGTAGCTCGTCTATTTAAACAAAGTAAAATAAAAAATGGGCTAAAATTTTTTTCGCACGGTATATGATCTACACACCTACTGAGCCTCACATTCGAAGGAACGCAGTTAGAAGTCGGAAACTTTATATATGTATATAGGTACGTATAGATACGATAAATATAGTTATTATGTAAAACAGTAATTTCCACTTACAGGAAAACAAAAAAGTTAACAACATAAAATCGATGTCTGGTAAATCTCAATCTGCGCTGTGGAAACTGTTTACACCTCAACTACTATTAATATTTCACAAAAATCTACTGCTTGTAAAAAACGAATTTATTAATTAATCAAAACAATTTTCAACTAACCTTGATCATTGCTTTAAGTAGGGCGTACCGAGTAAACACATTCCTCTCAGCCTTGGACTCATTGTATCGCGTCATGAGGGTGACGAGAGCTTTCTTTGCCGTGTCGTAGTTCTCATCGAGACGAACTCTTACCATGCGAAGTCTTTCGTTTGTTTCTATTACCTCTTCTTTAGTCTGTCCGCCTATCAATATCAACACACATCATTTGTTAACCTATAAGTTATATCTTTTGATTACTTTTTTTCCTATTTTGTTAACATTGGCACACCTAGTTTGTTCAAATGTCGTCAAATCAAATCTTTTAATTATATTCTGGTGTGTATTATGCATTGTTTTCATTTTTAGTTGTCAGAACTGTACCCTATCTATTGTGAACATTATTTAAATTAGGATGGTTGCTTAAAAATTAATTAATAAATTTATTGACTTACTGGAAGTGCCCTCGTCTTTAACATCTTGAACAATCCGGCGTACGCTCTGTGTAAATTTACCGACTAAATTGGTACTAGCTGCAACAAAGAAAAAATAGAAATATACAAAATGAAATGTTTTGTAATATCTTATTGTAACAATTATTTATACACAACACAATATTTATATGCTTTGTGTTACATTCATGTTTGGACTTAAGGATACTGTCCCCTATGTAAGTGTGGCCAAGTTTGTCGGCCATCTTGCAAGTTCGTAACATGGATGTGCACTCAATCGCTCGACTAAAGCCGGTCATTTGAGAACAGACAAGTGTTTGTTGAATGAAGAAAGAACACCTCATTCATCGAGTAACTTGCTAAACATTGCTCTATTAATACATATACAAGTATATTTTTAATCCGTGATATTTGTATTATCTGTAATAGCTATAGATTTTTTGCTGAATTTGGTTATAGACCATAACTCATCACGTTAGGATACATAGATCTAAAGAGAGAGCTTACAGTAGCAATAAGTCTGACTAGTAAGTATATTTAGTATAGTATGCGAATTTTACATAATTAAATATTATTGTTATTAAAAAAAACATTAGATATTACGAGTACAAACAGAACAAATAACAACATTAGATATTAAAACATTACATATTAAACTATTTTTTGGTCTATTCTAAATTTTAAAATAGTAATGAACCAATTATTGTTAAAAAAACTCGATAATGATAAAATAGCCCAGGTTGCTTTAAGTCTGGACACAAAAATAGTTTGCGGATTTTAATTAGCTCGTAATATAAACTCTCAATGAAGTTTTATTAAGGCTAGTAGTGTAGTCTTGCCTTCAATTGATTTTCAAGCTAAAACTGCAACTTATATAAGGTCAAAAGAGCAAAACTTTGCTTGTGTATTTTTATGGGCGTCATAAATTTGACTACAAGATTAGAGTAGTTATTAATGACTTAACTTGACATTGGTGTTATGGGAACATTAAATCTATTTTAAAAACATGTGGAGGAACGTTTTTTTCAAGGCACAGCTGTACAAATATATATACAATGATACAATAAATGATGTGCAAAAAAAAAGTAAAAATAATAACTTTACAATGATATAAGGAAGGTTTTCGTAGCAGAAAGAAGAAAATTCTGATATATTGACTTAACAACGATCCAAAACTATTACTTTCTTTCATTAACGAGCTCAGTTAATAAGATTTTTTTTATTGTGCTTCTATTATAACATTATCAAATACTTGTTACCCTTTATCTTATTTTTGATTTTGTTCGGAATTATACATTTTTGTGCAGATTATTTACCCCTTTTAGGAATGAAATTCAAAAGTTCCCTTAAGTTGTGTTTTAGTATTTTATATTTGGAAGGTTAGTGCCACACTTCATAAATGTCAACGGCCATTCTCCGACTAGCAAATTTTTCGTGTCCGGGCTTGTTTAAACCGTAATATCATCATATTCAATCATGCACTTTTTTATATATTAAATATAGCATCCGTACCTAGCTGTAAAAAAAATATTGGCTTCTGTTTTAAGTAATTAAGACAAAATTAATTTAACTTATGTTCAAAAAACCTCTGTTCTCTAATTACCGTGGCGTGTCCGCACACCAACTTAATCTTAAAACTTGCTTGTAATTTTTATAGCGTATAGATTTACTTTGATCCATTCAACGTTTTAAACGATATTAAGCAGCGTCTATCGCATAACAAAATATCAACTCAATAGAACCAGTCTACAAATAATTATTATGAAGTAATCGTATGTCCAATGGAAACTTCTAATTACCGTAACATCTGCTGTTCTCGAGTGCACATTCCTAAATAAAAGTATTTGGCACATCACTACCGTACGCATCGCGTCTCCTCAGTGTGTACCGAGGTCCATCAGCAGTTGTATGACTCTCATGTTAGTGTACCGCCAATGAAGCACGTGAGTATATAATTACCGTAGCCTTGGTTAAAAACTTTTCTAATTACCGTTGTTCTTATTTTAATACTGGATTATTAAGATAGACCCAAGTTGATCATGTAAATGGAGACAGTACTTTGGCCTCCGTACGTTGTAATAAGCTAGAATTTGTATACTGTGTCGGTTTCAAACATTTTTATGAAAATGTATCGTTTTCTAATTACCGTATACTAATTACCATATGTTTATAATTACCGTTATATGAAAAAATAATACTTGTTTACCGCGGTTTTCGTAGATTATTATTATTATTGTCCGTAAATATGTCTATATTATATGCTGACCATTCATCAAATTATTTAATTTATAAGATAGGAAAACCTAAAAAGACCAAAGAGGAAGTTAAAGAAAATAGAAGGCTTGCCGCGCGACAATGCCGAGAACGAATTAAAAATGCCCCTTTTTGTATTAGCAATCAAAAAAAAAAATAATAAAGGAGAAAGAAGGGTACAATAAAAAAAAATACTGCCTATCTGCGAAATGTCACCAAAAGCCGGAAGAAAACTCAAAAAAGAAGTAGAGAAAATTTCAGAGCTTACTATAAAAGACAAAAGGAAAAGGGAAAATTGAAAACAATCGAGGAAGAAGTGACCTTAGATATAGAGGTGCTTGATAACAATATAACAGATCCTCTTGAAACTTTGTCACACCACATCTCAATGATTAATCATACTCGCTGCGCTAAAAAGTACACTAAAAGAGTATAAAATTGTCCCGATAATCCCAAATCAAAAAAAGAAGATAATCAGCAAGACCAAATTTTTCTGCTGTCGACTTCTTTTGAAAAAGAATTAGTTCCCTTGAAAAAGACACCAAATTTTAAACCTTCTTTAACCACATCAACGCCGCGTCCATCTAGTGCTCTGTCATCATCTTCTACTGAAAGTATGTTATTTTATTATTAATCAATAATGAGCATTTGACCGAAAATAAAGATACAAGTGTGAATATTATGGAACGAGCGTCTTCCTTGTGTTCAACACCAACTTCACCAACTTCACCATCTTCAAAGATAACTGTCGAGAAACCGATACGTAAAAAAATCTCACTCTTATTGTTATTTAGAAGGCATGTATAGAAAACAAATAAAGAAATGTCATATTTGAGACTAAACAGTAGAGCTAAGAAGAGCAAAAGAAAAGTACAGGAAGCAAGCATTAAGACTGAAATATAAAACACGCCACATCCAAAACCAAAACAAAGTCATGATAAAGAAATAGAACCAAAGTATTTACATAATAATAATATAGGGACTACTGTAGAGAAAACCAAACAAGACGTCCAAATTTTTGTAGAGCAAGATGAGATCAGTCGCATTTGTCCTGGCAAGAGAGAATATATTTCAAGAAAAACGTGGCGTGAACTCATGTGTCTTGTCTTGTCTTGCCCATAGTCACCACGCTGGGCAGGTGGGTTGAAGACCGCAGGGCTGGCTTTGTTGCACCTAAGACGCTGCTGCCCGTCTTCGGCCTGTTTATTTCAAAACCAGTAGTTGGATGATTATCCCGCCATCGGTCGGCACTTTCAAGTTCCAGGGTGGTAGTGGAACTGTGTAATCCCTTAGTCGCCTCTTACGATACTCACGGGAAGAGAGGGAGTGGCTATATTCTTACTGCCGTAACCACACAGCATATTTTCTAATTACCGTTACATTAAATATAAAAATTTTCTAATTACCATACCCATACATTTTTTAAGTCTCATTATCTAGAAAACCACAATTAACTGTTACATGCCAAAATAATTATTGAATTCGTATTTTTGATTTGTTTCATATTTTAATGTGTTTAAGTCAAATCAGTGAAAAATAAAAAACGTCACGGTAATTAGGCAAAGAACGCCGAATTGGAGAATGACCGTCAAATTAAAAATATCGTTGTTTTATATAAACGTTTTCACCCCCTGGCGCCATCTTTAGAATATTGGGCGTTGATTTGCCAGTGGGAACATTCACATTTATATGTATTATTAAATTTAGCCTTTCGCCCGCGTGGATTACACGGTCTAGGCGGTTTCTTAGGAGTTATTTTTGGAGCTAATTTATCCAATACAAAGAACTAAAAAAAATCACGTCTTTTGTTTATTAAAACTTTTATGTAAGAAACATTAGTATAGATTATCGAATTAATAAACAGTCTGGTAGGAAACTGTTTGCTACATATAGATTTCTCGATTAAAAGCGTGTAATAAAAAATAATTGTCACAGACGGAGAAACTCGATGATAAATTCATCAATATGTTAACGTCGGAAATGCAATTAAAGCTTAATGGTAACTTGGTTATAGTCCTAATGATGTCATTGAATTTGAGTGAGTCGTTACAGGTTTACTGCTTCTTCGAGGACAAAATAAACAATTATGTTGCCCTATTTTTAGTCTCGTTATAAGTGATGGCAGGTTTATTGTACTGGAAACATAAAAGATATTTTATTTATTTTGTAATTGAAAACCTACAACTTGCCTCCAACTGTGTAATAGGTAGACTTTAATATTGAATTGCTTCTTTATTGTACTTGTTTTATTATTGTTTGTTTTAGATGTCAATAAAATACCAAACTACCGGCTAAAACTAAGGACAAACTAAGGACTAGCCCATTAAGGCAGTTTGTAGTGGCCTTGTTTTCTGCTCCGCGGGTTGCGGGTTCGATTCCTGAGTCTAGGTATATATTTATACATGTATTATTTCTATAGTTATTAAAAAAGAAATTTAGCGATAACAGTTGGCTATTACCTATAACAAAAGCATTAATACGTATCATACGTATCATATTTAAACGCGTAAATTTTTGATATTAAATGTTTTATATTTCATCTATTTGACTATAATTGTTAGAGTGTAAATAATACAGCTGTTTAAAAAAGTTAAATCGCAGTAACTTTTAATAACTGCCACACGGGATCCCGTTGGAACAAACCGAAAAAAATATGACTCGTGTTAATCTACGAACGGTATAGCTTTTTCCATTTAACCGTTAAAGCGTGACAGAGTCGGGAACCATCTGATCTATAATAGTTTTTTTTTTTTTGTAAAACTGTTGAGTATAAAATTATATTTATTATAATTATGTCTTTAAATTATTAGAACCAATAACTCAATAATATACCTAATAACTCACTCCTGAGCACAGGCCTCTTTCCCGATGTTGAAGAAGGATCAGAGTTTAATCCACCACGCTGCTCTAATCATATTTTATCAATTTTCTTTTAAGTGACACTTAAAAGAAATTTGACACAATTGAACACAATTAATATTGAACGTCAATTACGATTGTCGATTATGAATTACATCGTTCGGAAGCAAACCATTCTTTTCACGAGCTAACGAACCTATAGAGACGTCAAACTTTAAACATTACATAAGTTGAAACAAATACAATTTTCATTTATTTAACGAAATTATTTTGTGAACTTCCAATAAGACTTTCAATCAAGACTCTAAACTGTGATTGTAATAAAACAAAATTAATTATTTAACGAATCGCAGTTGTTCAATTTAAGAATTATACTTTTTTTTTATTTGTCATAGTGTTATGTTATAGCCTTTAATCTTCCCCGATAAAAAATCTTAGATCATTAAAAAATCCTCAGTATTGTAAATATTATAATAATTTATGATAAGTTCATGTTTGTTTACGTAGGTATCTTAAAAACATTCCATCATGGCTGTTTGAATCGTGGGGTGCCTTATCTTACGGATCGAAACCTAAACGCAGTCGTGACTAACATCAGACACGGATTTAACAATACATTATTTATAAGAGTAACAATTTATTCGATGTTCCTTAGCTGTAGTTTAGTTTTGTTAATTATTTTTTTCTTCGTAGCGGCCATTTTGTTTAGTCTCTGATAGACAATAACTCATTGGAGTGCTTAAATTTACATAAAAATCGAGAAAAAGAAAATTCAACTGTAAAGTTTCCAAAAACCTTCGTAACATGTGACTCCACAATGTATTATTAACAAAAAAAAAATATTTCTAAGTAAATATTTGCAATGATTTTCACGTATCTTTTATTTAATGATTAATAATGATATTTAGTTCACTTGCTCGCAACAAATAACACCCCAAATGTCGCTAAATTTCGTAGTTTACTTTAGTTAATGTAAGCCCAGTCACAGTCGAGTCTAATGAAAATTAATGAATAGTCTTTTATAACGCTTTCTTATAATTGCGTTAGTTTGTAAACTGTGCTGACCTCTTTTGTATCATGATTGTTAAAAGTGTTGTTTATACCATTGAAAATTATTGTATAAATGCTAAAGAAATTGCCCAGTTAAAATTAAATTATTGAAATAGTAGATATGTAGGTCGAATAGACAAGCGTTTTCTTACTGGGTCGTTATGGAGGGATGCTTGTATTTTAAATGATACGAAGAAAATCAAGTATTTAATAATACTCATATCAAGTCTTTATTTAGCGATTGCGTCATTTAAGTCAATTCACCCATGTACGACTATGATTAACTGTGTCTAATGGTTTAATTAATAGTATATTGCCTTGCCGCTCTACTTGATTGAGACAATAAGCTAATTGCGAGGCTAAGTGTTAAATCATATAAAAAACCCTCTTGATTGAACTTTTTGACTCATATTTTAAAATGTTTTATACTATTTAATCTATATTTTGTATTGCGTGCAAATCAAGGCCCTTCTAGCTAAATAAATAAATATGTATAACATACACACGGTCGTCTGTGTCCAAGATAGGCAACTTAATGCCCGTGTTGTAGGTAACAGCCGACATATTATTTTTATTTTTGATAAATATAAATAATATGTAATATACCAAAACTCAGAGTGAAATCGATCCCACCGTCCCCAGAGCAAAAAGCAGAATAATTGCAAACTGCCCCAATGAGCTGAGCAAAGTAAATTCATTTTAGTTAGTTCAATATTTTCGATTAAATTTTGGACATGGTATAGGTGTTTTATTATACGAAGAATTGTATAAGTTTATTAAGTAAGTAAGACAACAAAAACAAATCAAAATAAAATTACATTCTTGCCTTACATCGTTTTGGAAAAGAGCTGACGCTCTTTAAACTGCTGGATCGATTTCTTCCAAACATAGCTTAGAACTACCAAAAGAGAACTCACGCAGACTGACATTGGCATCAAAATTATAATACTCTTGCTTCAGGCTTTAATAATATACAAGCTAAACAAAGTAATTTATTGTCTTTTTCCTGCTATGACCCTTAAATTCGTGTGGTTTTTGATAGCCATGCAATCACTTGAATACATATTTACTATTAATAAATCTTCCCAAGAAACTGTAATGCTTATTTAGTATTTAAATGAAGTTTTACGTTGAAAGCCAAAAAATATACTTTGAAGCTTTTTAGTAATTATTCGCATGAAAAATAAAACACACAACATACAAAAATTATTTATGTAGATTTTATTTTCTTGAATTTCGTAATATGGAACTTCTCTACCATCCATATTAATTAATAAATTAATCAACGGTTATTTGTATTGAGTTTTGTGGAGGAAGCCAAGAGTTAAAACAGCACATGTTTTATGTTTAATTATAAGTACGTTTTATTTATGATAAAAACATTATTGCGGCTTCAGTTAAATCGTTAGTTGACTTTATTTTTTTATTAAGAGTGTATGCTACCTCAAATTGCTTATTTTCCACTCGGCAGGATATCCATATATGTACGATTTTATTTTTGTGTTACCCACATATTAGGGATTCTAAACATTTTTTGAATATCATATCAAAAATTGACCGCTCCAGCGGGATTCGAACCCGCGTCTCCGACTGACCGTGTCGGCGCTCTAGCCAATTAAGCTATGGAACGTTCATATCTTCTAAACTACTGAATATTTAAGTTTGAAATTTATGTATAGTAAAGTTCAAGACATAAACTCTCTTTCATATGTTTCTAAAACACGATTCCATAAAATTTTCTCGATACAAAAAAATCGCAAAGTTACCTCTATTTTTGTATTAAAACCTTAATATCTCAATAAATATAGAAGTTATGGACTTGAGATTAAGAGCATGGTAACTGAAATAAGTATGAAGAACATTTTATATGTTGCGTAAAAAAAATAACTATTGGTAATGTTTGTGGGGAGAAAATACATATAATTCGCGCGATGAACAACCAAGCGCTCTCAATTCTCATGTGTTTTTTTTAGTACGGGTGAAATCTGAATTCGAGCTGAGGTAGTGTAGCCCCCTTAATAATATTTATTTATTTTATAGTTTATCGATTCATATTTACCTGTATGCTATTGTTCTATTTTTATTAGTAATCAAGATATTGTTCTTAAGTACATTAAACATGTTTATTTTTGATTAAAACTGCTAAGTTTTAAAAAACACTATGGTCATTTAAAACTCCCAAAACGTAATACTGTTATTGAGGAGCGAATATTAATAACGAGTTTAAGTACTTTGTTCTAATCCTTGTTACAAATTAAAGTAGATTAAAAATTATGTACTTAAAAATGTATCTTTAGTAACAAAGGTTCTAGTCTAAAACCAGTGACTCATTTTAAGTCGTGATCAAACAAAATATTTAAAAGGTTTTGATATTCCTGAATTTTCCTAAGTATTTCTTTTAAGTTAAATTAGTATATTGTAGCAGCTAGATTATTAAAAACAAAAATGTTAATTATTCTACTATTTTTGTGTTTTATCCCGTCAATGAAATTCTTCATGAAAAAATAGCATATTTGATCTAATGATAAGTACATGTCATAAGATTAAAAATGTTATTATAATATTATAATATTTATAATATTAATATAAGCATTCTTGCATTCAGCCTGTATCATCCCACTGCGGGTTGGAAGATATGTTCCCTACTATGAGAAAAGATCGCTATCAGGTATTTATGATAACAACCGGGACCGACCGTTTAACGTGCTCAAAGGCACGGTGGGGTGACCCACAAGGACATATATACAAACCGGAAAGGAATATTTGTACATATTCAAATATTAATCCCGAGCGGTATTCGAACCCGCAAACCATCGATGTTTTAGACTATTTCTCGCACCACTACACCAGAGCAGTCGTTTATTACATATAAGATAAAAACGTAATTAATTTACTATTTTAATATAAAAACAAAACCAATCAATATGTATAGCATTTCTTAAGAAAATGGCAAGTTAGTAATACAAAAAAAAGGTTTAAAGTAGGTATTAAAAAATAAAAATTTGTAAGTGAATATCTCTATTTATAAATTTTTGACATGATACAACAATTAAAGCAATAATTCTTTGTATGCCAGTAGAATTAAATTTCAGCCTGTAACATTCTACAGCTGTACATAGGCCGCTTTCCCCATTTGTAGAAGAAGGATCAGAGCGTAATCCACTACGCTGCTCCAATGCGGGTTGGCGTATATATTTCCTACTATGAGTAACGATCGCTATCAGGTGTACATTATAACAACCAGGATCGACGGCTTAAGGTGCTCTCCGACACGGTAGGGAGACCCACAAGAACTGCATAAACCCGCAACCGCTAGCGCAACAGCCACAAACCAGTGCCGAGACCGTTGCGAAAATGCGGTGTGTACAACATAATCATAGCGTATCTATTTATAATACAATAAAGGTAAAGAGTTTGTGTAGTAAGTTTGAGCAAGGAAATATCTGGTTCTGTTCAATTTTAAAAATAATATTTGTCCTTAAGAGTCCGTTTTAAGAAAGGGTTCAAGCTATAAATCAAATTTAATAAAAAAGTTAGATATATCTGTTAAAAGAATACAAAAAGTATACTTTTATCGGAAATAAAAATCATAATAGGTCATCTAGTATTATAATTTTGTCGATGTCTCATTATAAAAGAATACGTATATATCTGGTTTTAATAAAAAATAATTAATGATATAATAGATAAATAGTAGATTATATAGCTAAATACCTTCTAATGTAGGTACCGACGGCCTTGACCGAAAACTAAAAGAGATAAGAAAATGTTAATTTAATTCTATATTATTAAATGAAAAAGTGAACTTATAGAATGACTTCTTTTGTTTAGTTATTAACAAAAACGTAAGGAACAGAACAGTACAGGAAGTGGATGAGGAAGGAAGCTCTACAATATTTACTTTAAAGTAAAGAGTTTATTTCGTATCTGAAAGCGAATTCAAAACTAAAGATAAGTAATGTTATAAGCAAAATATTCAAGAATATTTTGAAACGAAGGCAGTATGTTGTTAGTTTATAGCACAGTAATGTTTGTACGAGTACATTATTTGATGCGCCAGGCGTTTGTACTTACGTTACCATTAAAGCATTTAAGGTTGTAGGCGTTTGAAAAAAATTGTGTATGTGTTGGTGTTGATTAATCAGGCTAGTTGTTTTTTTTTTTTTTTTTTTATTTAAATTTTAACATCCATAGGCTCTTGAGTGCCCATGCCTTTTTTTATTTAAATTTTAATTTTCAAGTATTGAGGCGTATTATTTTCAACATTGCAGTGTTCGTAGTGAGTCCAAAACCGACCGTGAGAGATATATATAATTATATAATAATAATAGTTAGAATAATTATTAGAATTAAATTAAATAACAACAACTAGAATAATCACTTACGACTATGGTTTTTTTTTTTTTTTTTTTTTTTTTCTACATGCTCCATTAATTTTATAATGCACTACATGCTTTATAATTTACATTGTGTGACTTACATTGTTAATTTACCGCATTGTCGACGGCCACTCTCATTTTTCTAAACCAGCGCCCGCCGCCAGTTTCGCGAGCACATCCTCAATAACATTCGCATCCCTATTATGGATCGCCATTTTGAGGCTGTGCTCGAGAATTTGCCTACGGTTAGCCTCCACCGCCCTTCTGACGAAGTAGCCAATTGCGTCGTCCTTGTCGTCGGTGTAATAGACACAGGTGTTAGTGTGTCTAGTCACCGCGACCACCGCGTGCGAGACACTATCATGGATTCGAAGCCTCTCCGCCCTCGTCTGGATAACAATGACGTTTTCACTCGTCTGTCCCTGCGCCTCATGAATGGTCAGGATTCTCGACCCCTCCCCAGCTCCGTATCCCCGACCTATCAACGCCTTCTTCTCCTCTTGCGTGAAAGTCAGGTACAGGGTCCGGTCCTGTTCTGCTGGTATTCGTGAGTCGGTGAATCCTTCCATGCGCAACGAGTGGATGATCGGGCTCGAGCTGTAGATCCCGTCGTACACCTCACTGATGGCGAAAGCAACGTCTTTTGGGTTTCGATGCGTGCAGGACAGCTCGCATGAGATACCTACTGTCAGGTAAGGTCTGCTGTACCGCATCTCGAACAGGTTTTCCCTGTCGATGTACGGCAGCTGGTTTACGTCCCCGATGAGGACCACCTTTTCTGCTGCCGATAGCCGGGCAGCCATGACTATGGCTCCGAAATGGTTCATAAGGGCTTCGTCTACCGTTAATCGGCTTATCTTAACGCCCTCACGAAAACCATTTGCCAGTATGGACGCCATTGTGCGCACCTTCGTTTTGGCCTTATTGCCATAGCGGTGCGTCAACTTCTCTTTAAGATCTTTCGCTGCCTCGATCGTGGTTGTGGCTGTGGATCGTGGCGTGGTTGTGGATCGTGGTTCAGGCTAGTTGTTCGAAAGTATAAAGTGTACGAAAACATATACGTACGCATGTAAAGGCTTTAATAACTAGAAGTTTCTTTTGTAAATCAAAATAAAACAATAAATTTATACGACAATGATTCAAAATTTTATTTTATAAAAAAGAGTAAGATTGGGCAATTATTAATAAAAAATGATATCTGATGTCCACCACAATCAGAGTTACAGATTTCGATTCTTTTATCAAAATTTTTGATCACTTTCTGACGTTAAGTATATGTTGTTAATCACCTCACGAAATTTTAGTGTTAAGGCTAAGCAAAATTGTCGTATTTGCGCTTCTGCATAACGTGTCATGCATAACGTGTCACGTATAGTGCGCTATATGATCTAGAGGTCTGATTGGGCTGTTGAGGGTGAGGCCTTTATGTGTTTATTACAAAATTCGTATAATAAATTTTACATATGTGCATTGTGTTTTTACAATAATGTTGCATAGAGTTTAGCTTATCTTTAGCATAACATCATGTACATACTTTGTTGAACCAAGTATAGTATATCATATTATACATTAATTGATGATTAAAATGAAGTAAAGTTTTATTTTTATAAAAAAAAATTGATCAACCGTAAGTTGACTTCGCACAACGAGTGTTTAGGCATACAGTAATGTTTTACATTTTACGTTTAAAGAGAGACAAAAAGATATCTATTCTATAATATATATAAAAGCGAAAGGTCATTCATCACGAAATCTCCGAAACTATAACACCTAGAAACTTGAAATTTGGCAGATAGGTTTCTTATAAAGCGTAGACATCCGCTAAGAACGGATTTTACGAAACTCGACCCCTAAGGGGGTAAAACGGGGGTTGGAAGTTTGTATGAAAGTTCTATGTTTTTGAAGTAAGATGCTTGATATTTAAAATGTATGCTCTATAAATGATGAGAAGGTGTTCAAATAATGTATATTTAGAAATCAACTCCCTTTTTGGGTTAAAACGGGGGATGGTAGGTTGACTCACTCATCACGAAATCTCCGAAACTATAACACCTAGAAACTTGAAATTTGGCAGGTAGGTTCTTTATAGAGCGTAGACATCCGCTAAGAACGGATTTTACGAAACTCGACCCCTAAGGGGGTAAAACGGGGGTTGGAAGTTTGTATGAAAGTTCTATGTTTTTGAAATAAGATGCTTGATATTTAAAATGTATGCTCTATAAATAATGAGAAGGTGTTAAAATAATGTATATTTAGAAATCAACTCCCTTTTTGGGTTAAAACGGGGGATGGTGTAGGTTGACTCACTCATCACGAAATCTCCGAAACTATAACACCTACAAACTTGGAATTTGGCAGGTAGGTTCCTTATAGAGCGTAGACATCTGCTAAGAACGGATTTTACGAAACTCGATCCTAAAGGGGGTAAAACGAGGGTTGGAAGTTTGTATGAAAGTTCTATGTTTTTCAAGTAAGATGCTTGATATTTAAAATGTATGCTCTATAAATGATGAGAAGGTGTTCAAATAATGTATATTTAGAAATCAACTCCCTTTTTGGGTTAAAACGGGGGATGGTAGGTTGACTCACTCATCACGAAATCTCCGAAACTATAACACCTACGAACTTGAAATTTGGCAGGTAGGCTCCTTATAAAACGTAAACATCCGCTAAGAACGGATTTTACGAAACTCGACCCCTAAGGGGGTTAAACGGGGGTTGGAAGTTTGTATGAAAGTCCTATGTTTTTGAAGTAAGAGACTTGAAATATAAAATGTATGCTCTATAGATGGTGAGAAGGTGTGTAAATAATGTATCGTAATCTATATATATAAAAGAGAAAGGTCACTGACTCACTCATCACGAGAACTCAAAAACCGCTGGGACCATCCAGTGGTTTTTAATCCATCCAGGATGGACAAAGATGAAATTTGGCAGGGAGGTAGAGTATAGTAAGTAGACGTCCGCTAAAAACGAATTTTGCAATATTCCACCGCTAAGAGGGTTTAATTGGGGATTATAGTTTGTACGAAACATAAACAGCAGCTATAAGTTCGCCTGATAGGTTATTTATACTGCAGCCTGAAAATAAAGCTAAAAATTGGTGTATAGAGAGGTTTTATAAAAATAACTATTAAATTATACTAAATTGTGCCTTTTAAAATAGTTACTCAGTGTGATAAGCATTTCAAGTGACTGAAATAAAAAAAGTTTGCGTTAAACATCTTAATGGTAATGCATATCTTCATAACCACGCGAACGTAGTCGCGGGCAACAGTTAGTGTATTATAAAACAAAGTCCCCGAAAGCGTATGTGGTCGATTCCCTGAAAATTTACTGAACGGATTTTCATGCGGTTTCACCAATGGAGAGAGTGCTTCAAGAGGAAGGTTTACGGAATGATTAAGCCGATTTTGATGAAAGTTTCACTAGAAGTTTGCTGGTAAAACTTTGTGAAACACTGATTTTAACGCGGGCGAAGCCGCGGGCACAGCTAGTTTCAATATAGAACTGCATCCATTTATTCATCTGTTCGTCGGTTCATAGGCGTGCAGTTTTATATTTTCCGAATATTTTTTTTTCACTTTATTTATCAAATAAACAATTATGCAACCTATTATAAAACAGGACTAAAAACCACACAGTTTTATGCCAACATTAGATGCATTTGAAGTAAAATTACCTATATAAAAATAACGCTTTCATAAAACTGTGCTGACTAATCTTGAAACCTTTTTTCTGTAAGATTAAATCATTTCAATTCCTATAAAACATTGCAGTGATGTAATTGATGAGGTAGATAGTGACGCGGTAACGGTAAAGACAAGTGAATGCTTTTTTGCTGAGCGAGCACCAAGTGCTTGGCCAACATGATGTTTTAACAGAATCTGGGAACCGAGCGTTGAAGAAATCGTTGTGAGTTCGATATTGGATTTACTTTTTAAAGTATTTTAAAAGTCGTTTCCGTTTTTTAGTATAAATTTATTTTTACTTATATTCGACTGAATATACTAGGATTGGTTTAATTTTATATTATTTTAGTCAGTCGGTCAGTCAGTTAGCTCAGCCTATTGCAGTCCACTGCTGGACATAGGCCTCCCCAAGTTCACACCAGACATCCCGGTCTTCCGCAATCCTCATCCAGCCTACACCGGCAATCTGCTTAAAATGTTTTAGGCTCTAACCTAATATCTAATACACGTTTTTTTTTTTTTAAATAAATTAATTAGTAGAATCTTTTAAGTTTAGTTTTTAGTTTGCTTCTATTTTAAGCATTATTTCAAATTTCGGTCCTTAAAAAAGTAAAAATTTGCGCATTATATATTATTCCAAGTCTATTCTCAGGAAAGAATAACAGTCATTAAAAACGTTTGACCTTTGATTAGAGTACGGTGCAATTGTCATTTGAAAAATATGCTAGCAAATAAAGTCGAGGTTCCATTTTTTTTTATTCCAGGGCTTTTCGTCCTTCCATCTCGTGTCTTTAAGTTGTATAGATATACTCCAAAAAATAAATATAAAACATGTGGTCCAGATGAAAACATGTATTTTCGACATTTTGTGCTTTGTACATAGTCCTATTCTTTAAGTTTTTTATAACAAAGCAGTTACTCTAAATGGTATAAACAGCTATATAAAGATCGGAGATGTTCTTCGCCAAAAAAAAAAACGAGGAAATATGCTCATCATGAAATAATGGAACAACAAAGGATAATTAACAGAATAAAGTGCAGTAATTATAGGAATATAAATTAATAGAAATAGTATATTGCAGTACTTCATTCCTTTTTAAGCACATTTTTATGTCTACGTATCCTAAACTTGTCAACTTGTGTCATCAAAATCATCAAAACTTAAGAGATTTCTTTTGGAGGTAATTTATTAGTTTTAATGCTAGTATATCCTTACTGAGTACCAACTTTTAAAATTTTATATTCTTATTTACTTAATCGACAAAAAAATGATATTATATATATATGAAAGCTTGGTATATTTAACTACATTTATTGATGTAAATTGTCATTTATGTCACTATTTTACATAATTATTATTAAAGTCATTTCTAGCATAGGTATCATTTATATTTGAACGCGGATAGTCAAAGTAATTAATGAAACATTGAACGGTATTATACTGTCCATACAATTTCACTATCGTTAAATTTAAATTTAACGTACAAATATCGGATGTATAAAAAAAAATTCTTAAAAATATAATTCTTACTTTTTAATGTATCAAGTGTACTCGAATAGCTATCATATAATTATGAAAAAGCCTTTCATCTATCATAATCGTCTAGACAATGTAAAACAATCTGATTATCTCGATCGCATGAAGCAAGGTCCATTTTGATCTCGACCGTCTCACGTGAATGGGGTGGAAACAATGAACATTAACCTCGAAATCTAATCTTTATTCCGTAATGCTTAACAAAGGTTCTTCCAAATGTTATTGTGAGTTGTATCCGTC
Organism: Melitaea cinxia; assembly: GCF_905220565.1. Lineage (NCBI taxonomy): Eukaryota > Metazoa > Arthropoda > Insecta > Lepidoptera > Nymphalidae > Melitaea > Melitaea cinxia. The sequence continues at coordinate 8,081,795 of NC_059400.1, read as the reverse complement.
TAATCCGTGAGATAAAACTTTATGGAATAACTTTTAGGTAACGGCCTCGATTAAATCTATTTAGCAGATGAGTACTAATTAAAGCCTTACAAGGTGAGATTAGTTTTTCGAATGTACATTATTGAAAATTAGAGTTCAGTGATACATAGTTGGTATTCTATTATCCTTCCTGCAAGTGTAGGAAAAGTAGACTCAGTGATAGGGGAGATATATTTCTTTTGCATGTTCAGTACTATGTAGGTGGAAACACCGTAGATAGGTATGTTGTGAGACCGGTTCTGTATCGTCGGTGTTGAATATTGCGAGAGAGCCATTTCGCGATCAAGAATCTTTTACAATTCATTTCTTTTTATTTTAAAGAGGACACTCGACTTTCTGTTGGAAAGTTCTGATTTCGATTACTGGGATACCTTTTTGTTATCCGATTGTTTTTCTTAAAAAATCAAACATTAATGGCTTTATTTTTAAATGAATGGTCAATAATTTACGTTTAACTACGTATGCGTATAAATTGCAAATAATAATTGTCGTTATAAACTATACAAAGAGAAGTAGTAGCCTCTAAAATTTGGAACTCGTTTGAAACATGAGGTCATTCCATTCAATACGTATGCTAAAATAGCGTGTCGCTATGCTCTGAATTTCAATGAACGAAATTTGATATGTATGATGATAAAACATGCCGTCTTTTTGACTACGATTTCAATTCAAATGATGTATACTAGAAGAATACGAAAAAAAAACAATTTTTTTTTGCAAGAACAAAACATAAAATACATAATTAAAGTAACGAAAACAGTTCTCTTAGCTAATATATAATTTATGAGCAAATGAGCTACGATAAATATCATACTCATCTTATATTATGATTGCGTAAAATTAACTATAACCACAGATTTTTAAACTGTTAAACTAAAATATAGATAATTTTCAGAGATTTATTAGGTTGCTGTTCACGTAAAGTTCGATTGAACTTGTGTTAAATAGAGTTTCTATTAGGGATACACGTCTTGTAGTTAGCCTTAAAAGTTAGCGAACCGAAACGTGACTTTAACTGTAACTACGTTTAGTGTTCCCCTGATTAGTGTTTGTTGTTTTACAAATTACTGAAGAAATGTTTGTTCGGGCTTACTTAGGATAAATGTTTATTGCTATTTCAAGCCTGTGCATCTTTGTATTCTTGTATTTAAGATCTAGATATTTGTGATTTAATTGAGTTTTGTTGTTACGATTTTCTCTTTATTACATCATCATTATCATTATCATCATCATCATCATTTCAGCCTATCGCAGTCCACTGCTGGACATATGCCTCCACTAGTTCACGCCAAAAATTCTCTTTATTACGTTAAGTAAAAATATATAGCTATAAAACTAGTACTTCCAAGTATCAAAAAGGTAAATAGTATTGTACGTGAAGCCTCTCAGTGGGGAAGCCTATTCTGTACGGATCTTGTATATCAAAGTTCCGAGTGCTCAATAGAATCAATACGTCGTCTGCATATTGAATTTTGCAGCAAAATAGAACTTCAACTTTATCTTATATTATTAGTGGTGCTTCGAAGTGTGCCTAAATATGAATCTTCGATATAAAATTTCAATAATATGGTTTGATAAGGGTTAAATTAGAAAAACAGTAATTTAATCAAGACTTAGTACATTATTGTATTTTAAAGAATACGAGTCCAGTGTGAGAAGAATATAAGGAAGGACGAACAACGGAGTATCAGGTATGGGGTTCAATTGGTATTCTTGTCTCTCCGTATTATGGAAAGACATTCTAAAACCTTTAATAAAATAATGATTAGCTGACACGGAACAACCCATTCAATATCTGATGTATTTTACATTCTTGTAAAGCGGGGTTATTTGCTGATTGCATACAAAAGATATTAAAAAGTGATACTGAATGTAACATCCAACCCGTCTGCCCAGCGTGGTGACTGTGGATGACACATATGAGTTCACGCCATTTTTGGCGCGAACTTGTGGAAGCCTATGTCCAACAGTGGACAGCGATAGATTGAAGTGACTGAATATAAAAATTCTAATGGTAACAATTTTTAAACGGTACAGTAACAAAGAACTTTTGTTCTTTTAATTATCTGAATGCGTTACAGTTGTGTGGCGCGACGACGGTTTTTTTTTGTGATACACATCGAACTAACGCACGTTGAATAATAAGCACTTAACATTTAAAAACAAAAAGGTACTAGCTTTGATTGAAGCACTTTGTTGTTTCAATTAAATATCTAAATAATTTGTAAGCATACAATGGTCACAGGAAGTGACTGTTGCGGTAGATATCGCGGTTTTAATATCTGCTTATAGGTAAAAAAGTTTTTATAGAACAGTTTGTTCTTACTTTTTGTATTTCCAGAACCCTGACACAGGGATTTTATTCTACTGCCAATTTATAAATAAAGTTGTGAAGCGTTTTTTTTATACACACAAGTATCATCTAAGGCTGGTATGTCGTAAATAATTTTAGCAACCACTGTGAGAGCAACTAAGCAAATTAAAGCAATTTCTGGGATTTAAAATTAAAAAGCTGCTTTGTTTTTTGTTATTATCTTCCTTTGTTTTTTTATTTTTGTGGATACAAGGAAAACTCTAGTTAAGTTTAACAAAGATATCGTTACAATCAACGCACCGATTGAACGAATTGCTTTGAGTTGTAGCACGTAATTGGTTTTGCCGGGACTATTGTCCGCAATATTGACAAATCCGTCGCGGTCACTGCTTCATAACATTTATTATTACTTTGAACGTAGCTTTTTCAGTATATATCGGGCTTATATTACTTTTTATATTTATTTAATGAACAAATGCAACGCAGTAACATCGTTATGTTTCTTTCATTTTTGTGTGTTATTTGTCCGTGTGAAGTTGTGTACAAAATGAAGTTGTATTTTTACTGCTACATAAAAGTTTTGACGAGAGCTTTAGCTTACTTATCCCTAATGGGTTTCGATAGATGGCGTTATTTAATTAGTTTATTTACCATTTGATATGGTATCAGTCTTTTTCTTAACCTTTTTTGTGCCTATTTAGACCGTCGATCTAAAGGAGTAACTCCAGTCGCGCGTCGGACACACACACACTTTTTTATGGTAGATCCAAAATAGTATTGTGATCTACTGAAGATTTTATATTATTTATACTTGTGAAATGTTAATTATTGTGAATCTCAAATTAATTAAAGGTTTAGTTGAAGGGTCTTATAAGATTGATATGATCTCGTGTTATCTATACTAATATTATAAAGCCGAGGAGTTTGTTTGTTTATTTGCTTGAACGCGCTAATCTCAGGAATTAATAGTCCGATTTGAATTTTTTTTTAGAGTTAGACAGCGTTTTTATTAAGGAAGGTTTTTATATATCGTCACGCTAAGACAAATAAAAGCGGAACACTAATGAAGAATATTTAAAAGTTTCCGCTGCGTGCACTGTGCGTAAACAGTTAAAGTTTCGCAAAAAATCATGTATGAAAGAATTGTCCCTCTTTAAAAGTCCTAAATAAAGTTTGCGACAGCATTTGTCTATCTTTTAATGTTGGCTCACTATAACCTGTTTTATGCTAACCAAATTTTGCTCTAAAATAATGCATTATTTGCGAAGGTGTTTTTATAAACATTATATTTATTCTTATCGAAATAAATTCGTAATTTATCACAAGTATCTAATTTAAAACAAAATTGCCCTTAGCATCATTCGATTTCAATGAATATCTTAGGAGATATCGCAATTTTAAAATAACATCGCAGCAAAATAATGATCAAGTAAAAGAAACAAATGTGAATCCATCTACCGAGTAAAGCTATAGGTTTTTTTCTTCAAATTAATTAATCACACGCAAAACCGCGGGGAACAGCTAGTTCTTAAAAATTATGACGCATTTTTCTATTTTGTCGTATTCTCTTGTAAGACAAATAAATAAAAAAACTAGAAAGCTTTATTATCAGCTGAGTAATATTTTATGACATTTTTCATAATCTTGAGTTCTTGATATTTTAAATTACAAAATGAATTTTATTGTAAATGCAATCGATCATCAAAGTACATACGAAGTTACATACGATGTTGGTTATTTATTTATTTATTTTATTAAGATAAATGAAAGAATATAAATCACAATCACTAATAATACGATTAATATTATATTATGATATTTAAAATTGTTCCAAATCTACCTGGTTTTGTAAAACCAGATATGTTTTACGTTTTTAAGTAACTAAAAATATTCAACGTGAAGTAATTTGATGAAATAAATAAAATCAGTTTTCTAGATGAAGCTATATGCGAATGCAAACGGAATAGAGAATTGTTCAAACAACTCCTGAAAATTAGGATTTTAATTTGCATGAATTTACATGCGAACGACGGTATGGCGACGACGGTCTTTTACCTCTTAAATAAGATTATTCAAACTGGTGTGCTTAGTATAATATAAAGCACAAACAATATATAATTATTTCAAAGTTAGTTAAAGAACAATTCGCAGTATTCAATCGATTAGGGTTGCTAAAAGCAACTATGTGCGTAAAATGACAATGATTTCCTTTTTAATAACACTTGGATTAATTCAGAAAAACCCACGTAAACTACTTTCAATCAATCACAAAAAGGAAATCGTTAAATACTTCAAATCACGAATCATTGTATGTTATATAACGCTAGGGCTTTTTGTATGTGTAACGACAATATTTCTGAGAAGTCACGACAATGTAAAGAGAAATATATTACGAAAAACTCTTTTTTATTTAGTTAAAAATTATGTGTGTTAGTTAATACCTAAAATATACGGCACCACAGCAAAAAATTTAATAAAATTTATTTTTATATTGTTTTTGTGGTAAATTATTATTACTTAAAATTAACTTGCCATGCTATTTAGCGTGTTTAAATAACTGTGTTTAATTTTAATTACTTATTTCGGAACAATTATCTTTAAACGGACTCACAAATAAAATATGTAGAAAATGTATAATACCATTCGTAAATATTCCTTGTCCGCTGAACAAAAGCTTGTTTTTAAAGTTTCAAGTCATCACTTTTTATCGTTTTATACGTAAATTTTCTTTATCTATAAAAGGTATATATGATAATAAAATATACTTTTAATTAAAACTTACCCTTGTACTTTGGAACACTGTCTGCCATCTTAAAGGCTCACCGACTTCAATGTAAATGAAATTATAATTTAAAGTGTATTTACTTTCTTTTAACATTTTAGTTCATTTCATTTCGTGACAGTCTTTTATTATTATTATTATTAATTTTGCTCTTATATATTAATGTGTAAATATACATACGAAACCCATTTTTGGTATATACTGATTGGTTTGCTTTTAGTTGTTTGGATACTCGCATCAAAATATTTTTTCGTCTTTTTAATAAAGTATTACTTTTTTTAAAACGTTGCACTTTTGATTGAAAAAAAAAAAATGTATGCAGTTCATTTTTAGAGACGCTTATTGAATTATACTTAAAATCTGCTTGACTCCCCTGATTTTTCCCAATCATACTTATAATAACATTCAAAGTTGAAATTAAATATTATTCTAAGTATGAACAGTTTACGAATACATTTTATACAATATAACTGTAGTCGCATCTTAGAAAAAATTATGTCCTCTTCCTCTTTCGGTACAAATGCCATCCCAGGCCTGGCACAATTACAGAACCCAAAAGTGTTTGCGATGAGATCGACATATAGCATTTTGTATTCCTGTTTTATTATTATTTTTTACCCATTCGAGGCCATAATTCTCTCGATGTTCTATTTGTATTCTGATGAATTTCCATATCATCTCGAATGCACCGAATGGCTTTGTTTCTACCTACGCGACAGCTAAAAATCAATTAGGCATTTCAAAAAATCAATTAGATTTCAAGGATGTCGTGCTCATGTGATGATGCCATCGCTTATTATATGTACACAAGATCATTAGATATTAAATGAAAACAATTAAAGAATAACATGATAACAATAACTGACAAGGTTAGGAGCTTAGTACGGATATGATAAACAGCAACAACAAATTCCAGTTCTAAAAAAATAGCCAAAAAAATTTAACTCGGCTCAAAAGTATGTATCTTCATATCTGTTTTTTAACCCACATATTTTCAAAGAAGTCAAAAACTGTTTCTTACCTTCTTTGAGAAGCCTTGATGTGACGATTTTGAGCATTGCGAATTCAAACAATTATAATATTCGGGTATTTCAGGTTTTACACATTAAATATGTACTAATTAGTACTTATGTTTCAGTCAACGTTCTAAATATTAATCCTAATCAACGTTAAAGATCAAATATTCAGCATTACATTGAAAATGCCACAACAGTTGGTTTATACAATAATTATTTGGCAAGATTGGAGCTTAAAATTGGGTTCTCTAAATAGATAATCCTACTATATAATTCATCACAACAGAACAAATGACAAGATACAACAATTGATTCTATATTATTTTGTAGAGTCGTGACTTAAAATCGTGCTTGGAGATCGTTTTGTTAATGTTTGTTTTTACTGAATCTACATTTGCATTTTTGAGGTAAGAGACGCTTAGCTTATAAAACAACACAAAATATTTTTGAGAAATTAGAAGTTAGTAATTTTGATACGATATTTTTCATTCTGAAACTCATAATCGATTCTACCTTTCCCCCCGACGCCCTTACTCCGGGTTCACGAAGATACCTATATGTTTCACTGACGATTTTATGATAATCTTGTAAATAGTTTTTTAATTGGGCCTTTTATTATATTTTTTGTTCATGTCTGATAATTTTAAAACTTGGTATTTAAATAAATAAAAAAATAAAATAAATCTTTTTCGGTTCCATTGCCTTATCCGAAAAAGCTCTATTTGATTTTACTTATATAATATTAAGTACTTATTTATTTTTTAATTTACTGTACTTTTTGATATTTTTATGATTTATAGTTATAAAAACATAGAAATCACTCATCATCGTCATCTTCACCTTTACTATTAATTAAATCGGATAAATAAACGTGTAAACAAAAATTAAATCCAAAGCGAAGCGAATGGGTGCAATACCTATACAGGCCTCTTCACCTCTACCTACGATGTTATTTACACCCATGCGAAGCTCGTGGAAACGCTAGTACTACACAAACATATTTTGAACCGAACCAAAGCTAAATGTGGCACCAAAGTTCAGTCTTGCCACAATGGGAGTCGGAGTGAAATTCGTACTGTAACAAACTCCTTGGTAACGTATATATCGATTAAATGTTAAGCAAGTTTTAGAGAAGAAATTGTTAAAAAAAATTCTGATAAAGGGAAAATTATTACAGCAATATTAACTCCCTTTAGGATATTATATTAAATTGAATGCTAGTTTTCTAATGCGAACGTAAATTTAGGCTAATGTTATGTTATGGAAATATTTATATCAGGGAGAAAAATTACATTAAATTTAGAAATTGAAACGAACGTATGAATAGTTTAAGTTTAAAACTGAAAAACAGTACTTTTGATTTATGACAATAGTTTGACGGCATGCATTTGTGTTTCAATATTAATATTACAATTTTTGGTAGCTTCGTAGCGACATGGAAATTACTTTCAATCTTTTATGAAAAATTCATGAATTTTAGCCGTCGTCTCCTAAAAGACCGTTGTTATATAAAGAATCGTGACTCAAATCCCCTGGCGTCAAATTGTTTTTATGAATCTATACATATACTAAAATGTTGGGAAAGTCAAAACTGTACATTAAATATTTTTTTAAAAGAATATTTGGGGTGTGATCTATAATCGATACCGAAGCCAAAAATATAGTTTTTAGAATTTTGTCTGTTTGTCTGTATGTATGTACGGGATAAACTCAAAAAGTACTGCATGGATTTACTTCAAATTTGGCACGAATATTATTAAGAAGTCGGGTCAACATATAGGCTACATAATATCACGCTATCACCTACGAGGAACGAGCAGTGAACCTTTATTTCTTTAATGCACTTTGTAACAACGTGTAATCTAACGACGCATATTTGAATGTTGTTGTTATTATGTTAATAACCATGCTATAAGCTAGCTTCACACTATAAATATTACATTCTGTAGTATATTTAGTATCAGCATTGCACCCGTGCGAAGCCGGGGCGGGTCGTTAGTGAATAAATAAAATAATCACTTTTCTGATTATTAGATTTATAGATAAGATTATTAGGCATGGCATAACTAGATTTTAAAAATTCCACCCATAATTGTAGGCTAGCTCTACAATGAAGAAATATTAAAGTTAAAGTTTGTGACAGTAAACAGTAATTAGATATTACAATGAGAATAAGTCTACGTTAAATATATGTCTGATTTTTATAAATATTTATTATTTGCTTCATGAAAACCTACATTAATAAGGAAACTGTAAGAAATCAAAACATTATATACAATATCGGTAAAGATGACAAAAATAATTTTCATTTTTTGTTAGCTGGATGGTCTGATTTTTGACTGCGCGTCACGAAAAAAATTACTGAATAATCGAAAATAAATTAGACACGATTTTAGTTAATACACTGAGCTAGCGACAATTGGTACTTTTTAAACAAAATTAGGCCGCTTCAGGAAAGACTTTCTTTATACAACTAGGTCGGAAAACAAGCGCACTGATCTTTCCAAGTAGCTCTGGCCACCTTACTCACCACAGAAACACCACAGTACTTGAGAGCAATGTTATTTAACTTATTTCATTAAGATATAATTAGAAACATGTGTTTAATTATAAACCATCAACAGGTAGTCCGAACACTTTAATTTTTTTTTTGTTGAATGAAGATAAATGAAAGAAAGAAGGCGCATAAAATATAACATCGTAAATATTTCAAATTTTTTGTGGTTGGTTGTTGGTTCATAAATTACAGACGACACCCTCGACAGGACGTCCAACTTGAAACTTGTGAGTTGAATAAATGGAATATGTATCACAAAGTAGGTCACTGATACCGCCTGTGTTACATACAAATTATTTTTTTCTAATTTATTTTGACAAAAATAAGCTGATGATGATGATTTTCATAGAAAACAAAAATGTCTTTTATTACTTTAACCTTTATTTTAACTTTTCTTTAAAATATCTAGGTTTTAAAAAAATATATAATTTTCAAAGGACATAATCCATATTAATTCATACATTTTTGGTCCAAAAGTGAAAGTGCCGCCCAAAAAAAATGTTGTTGTATTTCGCTAGAACAACTTTTCCACCTAAATATTTTTTATTATCACACCGAAGCTGTAGGACCATTGCTCTTGTTTTTATTTAAGTTTTAAAATCTGTATTTTTTCAATTATGTACGTGAAATGTTTCTAAGTTTCTTAAGTCTAGTTTGTTCTTCTTATAAACCTTGTTAAGGAGCAAATTCAATGAATTTTTCTGTCTTCTTATTTTTACCTTCACGCCTCAAATATCATGAGATGGCCAGACAATGCGTTCAGTGTGATAAAAATACGCACGTGTATTACATTACATTATGTCGTTAGTGTAGCCATGTAATATCTAATACTTATATTTATTATTTTAACTGTGAATAGTAGTCGACCGGTTCATGACACGCTAGCGTAACAGAACTAACAGTGTTATTTTAAAGTTTAAAAATATACAACTTCATAGATTTTTATTTTTTACAATTAAACCTTTAATACACACACACACATATACATATATATATATATATATATATATATATATATATATATATATATATATATATATATATATATAACATAGCAATAGTTATTTGATAATATTTTCTGGAAATTTATTTTAGTGAAACGTATGTAGATAACACTTAAATGTTCCAAAATTACGTAAATTAAGGGTAGAAATGTTATTGCGACCCTCTTCCGTAATTAATGCATGTACTCAATTGTCTCACAGTTATACATAAGCTAACTTTGTTAATGAACCAACAACAGTGTTTTATTACAAAGACTTTGTAAATAATTATTCCGTGTGATATTAAAGTTATATCAAAGTATCAAGAGTATATTAAATTAATAATTGGTTAACATTCTTAATAGTGACAATTAATTTCAAATTAATTTTATGACAATATTGATTTCGATTATATTTTTAAATTAAATTATAATTTTATATATATCGAACCAAATCCATTAAAATAAACATAAGACCACAAAATTTTACCTTCTTACCTAGTGATAAATTTTTCATCTCATTGAATTAATAATAATAGTTGTTTATTTAACGCTTTTGCCTCTTTGTTTGTCATATCGAAAGTTATCGCAACTTTTCATTGTTTAAGCTATTTTTGAAATAAAAAACCACCTGCAAAATGTAGTTAACGATAATATTAAGCTCTTTAAAATTATATTTTCGTTAAAAATGTTTTATGCTAGCCAGAGCTCCTGGGAAGGTTGGGGCGTAAGGTCGGCAACGCGCTTGCGATCCTTCTGGTGTCGCAAGCGTCTATAAGCTACTGTAACTGCTTACCATCAGGTGAGCCGCACACTTGTTTGCTTTTTATTTGTATTAAAAATTACATATTTGTCAATAGATAGATGTAAATGCGTGATTTTTATTAAAATGATTAGTGAAAAAGTTTGTAAAATGTTGTTTTGATTGACATTGAATGGTTGTGCCGTTATGGCTGTATGCGCAAGCGTTTACGATCAAGGGTATCGCTGGATTTTAGTGGGTAGTATGGCACGTTTTCCCCTGCCTGCGTTTCTCACATACTCGCAGCCTTTCGGCGAGATAATGCTTCAGCCTGTAATATCCCACTACTGGGCATAGGCCTCTTTCCCCATGTAGGAGAAGGAGCAGAGCTTAATACACCACGCTGCTCCAATGCGGGTTGGCGGATATATTCCCTGCTATGAGTAACGATCGCTATCAGGTGTACATGATAACAACCGGGACCGACGGCTCAACGTGCTTTTCGAAGCACGGTGGGGAGACCCACAAGGACTGCACAAACACCCAGACCACGGCAAACACCTGTATGGCCAATACAAATGTTTGTGCGTGGATCGAACCCACAACGCCAGCGCAATAGGTACTACAATCCATGACTGTGACCGTTGCGACAACGCGGCGAGATGCTTATATCTATCTACCAACGCCAAAAAAGTCACCGTATGATATGATATACTGATATCGACGATTTGAGCATGAGTTCTTTCGGTAATGCAGTTGTGTGGGCGATATTGCAGAGTAGTACTTTAGCCATAGTACTTCTTACTATTACCAGTAAAGAAGTCGATGAGGATTAAAACTATTTAATCTTTCCTAATAAATAGTTTCCATTACTCTGTGTAGCTAGACTGACGATGTATGTTATTGGTGAGTTTTCTCACATTACGTTATGGCTAGTTGAAATAGTGATGTCACATCTAATTTAGATCTCCTTGAGTGGTAGCTAACTATATCGATTATCACTAAAGTATACATCTTAGCAATATTCAATTACGTTTGAATTTTTTGTTGAACGAATTTTCTGCTAAAAAAGAAAGTTCAACAAGTCCATAGCTTTTTCATCATACTGTCACCGATTTTCATCTTTGTGGATTTCAGTCTGCACTTAAGTACTGCGCTTTGAGTTTAAGGCTAGTAAATTTAATTCTGCAGTGTTATGAACTTCTATGTACGTACACTAAAAGTTATTATTAAAGTATAAGACAGCGTGATAGCAAGTTACTTTTTATCTAGAAACTTCTCTACTATCGTAAATGCTTACGAGGATTAGATATTGAGGGTTTCTTCTCTGTAACTTGCTGTTTATCTTATATTAATAATAATAATAATATTGATAAACGATCTGTATGTGTGTAATATTAAAAACGATATGTGGTCTTTCGAGTCAATCGAGTCAATCGATCGTTCGATTGTCCAAATCGACAATATATAATGAATAATAATAAATAATATTTAATCACTTTGGACTAGGGACATTGGGTCCCCTGCGATAACAAAAAAAAAAAATATTGGATACTAGGATAGGTAATATAAAATAATTATAGGTATAGGTATAGGTATAGGCATATACATAATTATAGGTGATGATGAAATAAATTGTATACAACGATCGTCTAAAATGTATGTTTTAACACACCAATGGTTATTTATTGTTTTTCTTTTATTCTATACTATAACTAAACCTTGTTTGCCATAATAGTGGTAAAATATAACTTATGAATATGTGTTTTAGTACTACGGTTGTTAGTATATATGAATCGTATATGGTGTTTATCAATTTAAAGTAACTTTAAGCTCATCGCTGGTCTTAATGTTTTCCCTTATAGGGGCCGAAAAGTCCAACAACAATTACAAGGTTAGCAACTGATGTTCTATAAAAATATAAAGAATTCGTCATTCATGGCTGTCTGTGTCACTGTAGCTGTTTTACATAGTGGTTGAGAATATATTTACATGTCATTTTTAGCTGTATACTAACGAATTTATTGAATTTTGTCCTTTTGAGTCTTTTGACACTAAACTTTTTTCATATAGAGAGGTGATTTTTCCAGTCAATCACAAATTGTTAAAATTAACTACACTATATGTGTATATATATATATATATATATATATATATATATATATATATATATATATATATATATATATATATATATATATATATATATTGCTTTTGGAATATATGATTATTATTTTAAATTTAAGTTCTCCATTGCAATATGTACATTAAGATATAAACGGGTTCTATAAAATTAAAATATATTTTTGAACTCATTAAAAATATTTATTTATTGAATTATAAAATAAAGAGAATTAATTATTTAATTTTTATTTACCTCTCATTATAGTCATTTATTTAGTTTTGTTACTTTACAACAACAATTAAAAATAAAAATTAAAAACGGCAAAGATAAGTGATAAATATTACAAGAATTCTTTTATCTCCTTTCCACAGGGGCTGGGTCATTCTTATTGATCCTAAACGGATGTATGCAATTACTAAAAAATGTCGCTACTGCAATAAAATATTGCTACTACAATAAAATTTCGTATTTACTTTTTCAAGATACAAATGATGTCTTAAAATAGTTTACGGAGGAAGAATTTACGTACATAATACGTTGAGTTATTGTATATTTGTAGTAGTTTTAGAAGACTTAAATTTGTAACACAAAAAAAAACCTCTTAACATGTAACGCAATTTCACTAGCCCGTTGGCGCAGTTTGTAGTGGTCCTGCTTTCTGTTCCGCGGGTTGCGGGTTTGATTCCCGCCTAAGTCTGGGTGTAATATTTGTGTTTTTATATTTATATATGTATTATTTCTATGTATATATAAAAAATGAGTTATATCAGTCGGCTGTTACCTGTAATACAAGCATTAATTTTCTTATCATAGTAACAGACGACCGTGTGTGTATGTTATAAGATAAAAAATAATAATAAATCATAATTATAAATTGTATGTAAAAAACGGAATGATCGCTTTTCGAACTCTTAAAGTTGGTACTTTTTATCCATATCATTTCGTTATTTCTCGTATTAAAGAGAAATTATATGTTATTGTTAGAACTTATGATAAGACATTTATTACGAGAAATATGTATAGCAAAGCGGTTCGGTTTTGAAAATGAGGGATGTAATGAACTTTTAATCATCAAAGTACAACCGTCAAACATAAGTATGCTCGAACAATCAAACTTCAAAAGAGAGAAAAAGAAAAGAAAGAGTGTAATATTCTGAATCACCAAATAAAATTTATCTAGCAGATCCGCCAGTATTGTAAAAGACAATATTTGTAAGTTTGTTTCAAAGTTATAGCGGTGAAGCCGATGTTCATATTTACAAATAATTTTATTATACAAACTAGTTGTGCCCGCGACTTTGTTCGCGTGGAATTTAACAAACATGACGATTAAAAAAAGTTATTGTTCAGTTCGCAGAGTTGTAAAATAAATAAATTTCTAAAATAAAAGTGGCTTAAGTTAGCCCTTACTACATCAACTATCTGCTAGTGAAAGTCCTGTCAAAATCGGTCAAGCCGTTTCAAAAAATTAGGCGGAAGAAACAGACAGACAGACAAACAACCGGAACAAACAGACAGACAGACAGACAGACAAAAATTGTGAAAAATGTTATTTCGGGTATGTACCGTGTAAGCATCCAATTTTCAAAACAGACACTCCAATTTTATTTACTTGTACAGATATTTTTATTAGCTTTGATTATGCATTGTTGGGTCACGCTTTTCTCAGTGATAACTAAAAAAAGCGTACGGTTCGGTTATGATTAGCGTTTTAGTTTTTGATTCGCGAGTATCAAAATTCCTGAAAACGTTGAATACTCGCTAACCCTCATTGAGACAATGTAGTTATTAAGATCTTATTCTTATCAGCATTCATCATTATTGTCAACCGATTGACGTCAGCTGCTGGACATAGGTCTCTTGCAACCTTTCCCTTGTGTTCAGCGGATGCCCGAAACCCGTTTGGCTTCATGTGTGTATTGTTCTTTATACAGTTATGAAAAGCCTTTGCCTGTACACCACTTAAAAGTTATTTTAGTTTACTTCAGCTTAGTTTGATATCATCATTTCAGCCTATCGCAGTCCAATCAGACACACAGACTTAGGCCTCTACAGGTTCGCGCCAAAAATGGCATGAACTCATGCGTGTTGCCATAATCACCACGCTGGGCAGGCGGGTTGGTGACCGCAGGCTTTGTCGCACCGAAGACGCTGCTGCCCGTCTGCTGCCTGTGTATTTCAAAGCCAGCATTTGGATGGTTATCCCGCCATCGGTCGGCTTTTTAAGTTCCAAGTGGTAGTGAAACTGTGTTATCTCTAGTCGCCTCTTACGACAACCACGGGAAGAGAAGGGGTGGCTATATTCTTTACTGCCGTAACCACACAGCTGATATACTTACAGTTGATATACTTAGAAAGTTTCTTTTTTCAGTACACAATAAAAATCCTAAGAATGGAAAGTTATATAAAGCTCCTCACTATATAATTTAACAGTTACTAACAACCTAGTAGTAGAGTGTTTGAAATTATTTTGCTTACAATAACTTAGCATTGAATGATGTAAGCTAATAAGAATGCACGAATAAAATTTTATTATAAAGATGGGTATGGTTAAAAGTATTTCAGTTTAATAACTCTACAGTGCTATTTTAGTGTTCTGAAAAAGAAAAGAAGGCAAATGAGTTTATCACGAGTTAGAAGCTATACTACAAATGATGAGAAAGTTGCGAAGTGGTATTTTGAACAAGTTGTTACATATATTTATTTCGCACATTCCATTAATGGGTTGCAATCTTGTACAGATGATAGACGTAATACAACTAGATATATCGCTCCAAAAAATTAGCAAATAGTGGATTAGTTATATCACTAAATCATTCCGATAACAAATACTAAACATCACAAAGTATAGCATCTTAACGATTTTTTCTTAAAGAAATGATTTATGCCAAAAGATATTGCGTTTGAAGCTAGTACTATTTATTTTAGTCTCTCTATCTGTTTAATGTTTTACTCATACTTGATTACGTTTACGAATACAACATGTGCGGATGATTTTGTTTACTATTGTTAATAAAAGATTAGATATTTTCAATTTTTTCTTAAGCAATTAATAATATTTTTTTAATATTATAAAAAGCAATAATAATAATAAAAAAATGTATAATTATATAGTTTGCAGTCAGCTCACCCTGTCATTCTACGTCAGTGACAAAAACAAAAAGTCCAAATTGTCGTATATATACAATTATATATAATTATGTATATATAACTAGTGGTCGCCCAATGGTCGAATTACGACCATAATTTATTTAAACTATAAGTTTGACCATTATTAAGGTTATGTTGTTAAAGCCTATAGTTTTATAATAATAAACAAAAGATAATATAAATATATAATATAAAGATGCGTGTGTGTGTCAAATATAGAGTTGAGTATTAATAATGTTTTATTATTGATTTTACGCATTTGTTATGCATAATTAAAAAATATATAAGCACTCTTTCTCTATATAAACTATAAGTGTGCGAAATTACAAACTCCTTAGTCCAGGCATTTTCGTAACAAAGGGGTACAAAGTTTTTGCTTTACGTATATAAGTCGTAGTGATGATATGAAGTATTGTTAGTCGTAGCGATCGACATGCCTCAAATGGTGTACAGTCAGGAACGATCAAAAATTAATATTTCCTAAATGCCGGTTCAGGAAAAAAGTAGTTCCTTTATAGGAATGTCTATCTTAATATATAATAAGATTCCGCCTGGGTTCAATCTCTGTCTTTACCTGTTGCGCTGGCGGTTGCGGGCTCGATCCCCGCACATGACAAACATTTGTATTGGCCATACACGTGTTTGCCGTGGTCTGGGTGTTTGGGCAGTCCTTGAGGGGTCTCCCCATCGTGCCTCGGAGAGCACGTTAAGCCGTCGGTCCCGGTTGTTATCATGTACACCTGATAGCGATCGTTACTCATAGTAGGGAATATATCCGCCAACCCGCATTGGAGCAGCGTGGTGGATTAAGCTCTGATCTTTCTCCTATAGGGGAAAGCCCATGGGCCTATGCCCAGTAGTGGGATATTACAGGCTGTAGCGTAGCGAGCTTTATATAGTAAAGCCTATAATAACATTACTGAATACCTTAATGATGAAAGGGCATGGGATCGAATAAAGCTCGACCAGGCTATGTCTATGACCCGATGTCTATGTATGATAGATACAGATACAAATATTGTGAGCAGGTGGCATGTGGTGGTTTCGGCACACACGATTGGCTGTCTCGTGTTTGTCCTGATCATTCTATTGTGTTAACACGTCGTCATATAAATTAAAGGAAATCGAAATATGTACGAAGAAAATGTTCAAAGTTCGCCGACTCAACTATTAACGTAAACAAATTACTAATGTTGTTACTTAAATTATGTCACGTTAAGTATCGGTTGCGTTATGTCGCACACTATATTTTATATCAAAACTTCACGTCGCTTAACTCGGAGAGCGTCTAATAGACGAGTACGTCTCGGTTCTAAATGAGTTGACGTTTATGGCTACTGTTCCGCTTCTATGAACCGTATAGAGATGTTTTTATAGTCAATAAATCTTTCTCGTAAAATTTGATCTATATATCTTTAGATTTATAATATTAAGGACCTGTTTTATTAGGTGATGATAAAGATTATTTTGTACATAAGTTACGAACAGACTTTAGCGGTAAGAGATAAAAGGGGTTATACTTACAAGGTAAAATTAAATTTTTAGATTCATAAAGAATGAATAAAAATAATGTATAAATAAAGTGGAATTCGGTAGTGAAGAAATTAGTATCTCATAATTTTTTAATTGTTAGATATCGTCACTAGTCTGATAGTTTTAACCACAGATTTAAGATTCAATCTATAACGGCGAAGAAGGCACTTAGTGACGATTAAATTATGGGCGGTAACAAAAAGTCATTTATATAGAGACGTCAAGTAACAATGTCAGCAGAACTGGTAAAAATGAATAAAAATATTAAGATACAGAAATACAGAATATTGTGGTTTCTGCGATTTTAGTATTTGTAATTAGTTATGTGATGTTGTGACGAAAATAGCAAGTGTAGTTACTACAGACGTAAAAAGGTAATTTTATATCGGAACTCTAATTCTCGTCTATGGGTACTTCATGTTTTTAGTACCTCTGCTAAAAAATACTGGCATAAGGAAACAAATAAAAATGTAGTTTACATTTAGTGTATCTATTCTATATTACGACGTCTATTGAAAATATGGAAAATTAATTCATAAATAGTTTTTGGACGAAAGATATAAATTAGTTAGAAATTTTAACCACCTTTTGTTTGTTTACAATTGTTAGACATTTTACTGTGTTCAATATATTTTTATAAAGTTTGGGCAATACTTATTGATGAATTCATTAGTATTTTTTTTAATCAATACTATAACACATAAACAATAAATAATTACTGTATATAAAATATCAAAAACGCACCTTAAATGACAAACACGCTTTATATGACATAGCATGGTAAACATGGCAGCATCATTGCAATGGCAAGGTGATTAACACTGATAGTACAAAATTAGCCTAAGGTTATTTCAGTGACGTCATGGAGCTGTCTACGTTGTGAGGCCGCACCAATTTTTTGGGTGAATAAAATGCTATTCAGAAAAAAGTACGAAAAACGAGGAAGATATTCAATTAATGTTGTTGGTTTGGAACTTAATTTTAGCAAATGCCAACTTTTTATAAATAACTGCGACTTAAATTTAAATGACGTAAAACAATAATTTAATATTTTGGCTCCAAATATTAAAATAGTGAACAGTAACTCGCTTTACCTTTTAGGTTCTCCAATTTTTGATGAATGTATTTCTGAATATATTAATAATTCATTCACTAAATTTCAAAATTCAGTTGACCGTCTCCTTGAAATTAGTCCACATTATGCACTTTGCATCTTAAAATATTGTCTTTTCGTCCCTAAATTTACGTATGCGCTCCGTTGCTGCTTCTTTTGGAATCACCCAGATCTTTTAACACAAGTAGACGACTTAATCAAAATTAGCTTAGAATCGATTCTTAATATGCAACTGAACGAGCAATCTTGGACCCAAGCATCCCTCCCTACCTATCCGTTATGGTGGTTTAGGGATTCGCAAAATTTCCAGTGTCGCTTTACCAGCCTTTCTATCTTCTGCCCATAGTTCAGCAAATCTCATAAGTAAAATTTTAAGGGCATCCCCTTCAAACTTTGAGATTGCTGGTTTGGAAGAAGCTAGAAACGCTTTCTTAATTGCATGCCCAGGTCAAAATTTTCCAGTTTCTCCAAATTCACAGAGGAGCTGGGACAACATAAACTGCAAATTGACTTATGAAAATCTTTTAAGCTGTAGTACAGGCTCTGCGCGTGCTAGGCTTTTGGCTTCACGCGTACCCTTCGACAAATACAGGAACATTTCTTGAGCCTGACACACTCCGAATCGCAACCTGTCTACGGCTTGGGGTTCCGGTCTGCGCTCCTCATAAATGTCCCTGTGGCAGTGATGTCGATAAGCTAGGACATCACGGTCTGTCATGCCTAAAAAGTGCAGGCCGCTTCTCGCGACATGCCGCACTTAACGATATCATACGCCGGTCCCTTGCCACCGTCAACGTGCCAAGTCTACTTGAGCCGACTGGTATTGCAAGAGACGATGGCAAGAGACCGGACAGTATGAGTTTGATTCCATGGAAGATGGGCCGGGTGCTGGTATGGGATGCAACCTGTTCAGACACGCTGGCCCCTTCCCATCTACATGGAACCAACAACAGAGCTGGTGCGACTTGTGAAGCGGCGGAAAAAACAAAAGCAGACAAATACAGGGGTCTAGGCTCCGAATATGATTTTGTCCCATTCGGTGTCGAGACCTTTGGTCCGTGGGGTCCTAGTGCTATAACACTTTTTAAGGAAATATCGAAAAGGTTATTCGACGTCACAGGAGACCGAAGAGCTAGCAGCTACTTCGGACAAAGAATTAGTCTAGCTATTCAAAGGGGGAACGCTGCCAGTATCTTCGGAACCTTGCCTAAAGGGACTCCTTTTAATAATATTTTTTAATTATTATATTATGTATATATATATATATATATATATATATATATATATATACTTAAGGTTTTTTTTTTAGTTTAATGTTATTTATCTAATTATTATTATTATATTATAAGTTGCTAATAAACTATAAAAAAAAATAAAATAAAATAATGCTTTAAGTTCTTCATATTTTTAAATCAAGTATTACAGTGGAAAAATATAAAAGCTTCAGATTCAATCTCTCTGACTCTTTACCTGTTAAACTCATAACACAAACTCTTGCATAGTAGTAGTATTGAAGAAAATTAAAAACTAATCGTTAGGTTATGCTAGTTACTTACGCAAAATTCTCTCAGGGCCCTTAACGCGTATTATGTAAATTGCCAGCTGAAGATTTGGCTTTCTATAAAATGCTTGAATTTTATTATATAGGTATATTATATAATTCTATTGAGTAAACTTGAATATTATGGTATTATTGGAAAAGCTCTTAATTTCATTGCATTATATCTTACTATTAGAATTTAACATGTATCTATATACGGAAAGACGTCTTCTGGATCTATGCTAAAATGAGCGTTTCACAGGGATCAATTTTAGTTTCTTTTCCTTTTCAATATATATAAATGAACTACCATATTATGTTAAGGATATATGTGATATAGTGTTTATTTTTGCTGATGATACTTCGTTTATTTTTATAGTTGATTAAAAAAATATGATGACGTGAACCGTTCCTTATCGCAAATTCAAGATAGGTTTTAAACAAACAACTTGGTTTAGAACGACAAGAAAATCAAGTGGATTGTGTTTGTATTGACCGATATTAAGCAGCTGAATTATAATTTCGAAATAAATAACGTGAGTCTCATTGTTACTTACGCTACAGTTTCCTTAGGGTTAAATTTGGATTCAAAACTTCATTGGAAATCCCATTTGTTATCCTTGACTGGTAGACTCAGCATTCGCAGTTGGAAAAATTCGTCAACTGACCCACGTTGCTACTGCACGTTTAATATACTTTAGCTGTTTCTATAGTGTTATGTCTTACCGTCTTTTACTGTGGGGTAATGCTACAGATATTGAGACTGTATTTATTTTACTAAAAAGGGCTTTTCGCGGCATTTATAATCTTGAAGCTCGAGTGGTGGTGGGGAAGGTAGACATATCAACAATCGCTTCACATTATATTTATAACAAAATTACGTATATTTACAGAAATATCGATTGTTATGACATAAATAGTAATAATCGCAGAATGTTAAACACGAGGAAGGAATGATAAAATTGGAATTCCAAGTTTCCGACTGCACTAAGTAAACGTCTCTTTTCTGAGTTATGCTATTCGCATGTATAATAAAATCCCACTAGCGATTTTGTAATTGATTGAGAATAAATTTTAAGGTTTGTATTAAAAATAAATTAATAGCTAAAGCTTATTATTCAGAGGAGGATTATATTAATGATAAAGATGTGTGGATTTTGTGACGGTGTTTTATGCAAGATATTGCCAATTTTATTAATATAGTTTTTTTTAAAATGTAACTACAGAGATTCTTGCCGATTATTTTCTGTGGAATTGTTTATTCCAAATTGGTAGACGCACTTTAAAACATAATCAATACATTTATTTGTAAAATGACGATTCGAATTAAATTATAAATAAAATTCGGTGCTTTTGAAGCCTATTTGAATAAAGTTATGTTTTGTTTTGATTGTATATACTTTACCCGTTATAACTACGTATTATATTTCTATTTACATTACTAGTTTAATTTTATTAGTTAAAAAATAGTATTTATATTAAAATATAGAAAAAATAAAAATTGGTATTCAAAAAAGGAAATACATAGGTACATTAATAGTGAGACACGTTTTATTGAAATGATCTCATACTTCATATGCCAATTGTATAAATATTTCTTTAGACCACATAATTTATATGATTTAAATATGAATGAAAAACATTCAGAGAAAAGTTCCAGACATGTTTTTAATAGTCAAGCCATTTTTAACCACTTATAGTAAGCAAAGAAGAAACTAAAATAAATTAAATAAGTTGGGCTGCTAAAATTAAATATATAATTACATCTTGTATATGTAACATAATTAAAATTAAATATGGTATTTTGATCTAACCTGTCGGACAAGTATATATTTCAATGACATAATGTAGAAACTGTATTGAGTGAAAACCAAATTTCCTGTTTTATCCACTATGGAGTCTATGGCACATTCATATCAAAATTATATTAATATAAATTAATTCCATTCGTAGGTATATTTTGATCTAAGTGTTATAAATTTGAATTGTTACTGAATACACTCGATAGTATTTATATCAGCATGCCGTAGCTAATAGAAGCTAATAAATCAGCGTACTCGACGATTAGAGCAATGAGCAATGTTTGAATTCTTTACCTTCAATCAGCGGAAGTTCAAAGTAACGATAAATAGTTCTTAGTGTTTAAGCGTTCTATAGAATGGAAATGGATTCTCTGGAAATTTACGTCAGAGCTAGATTGTTCTATTGAGGTAGCTTAATTTATTTTCCATTTATAATTTTTTAGTAATTGTTCAAACTGTTTTCACGTCCTTTTTAAGCGATTGATCAGTTCGTTACGAATAAAACTGCTGTTTCATTTATCCTAATTAAAATATTATGTTTTATTAGGTTAATAATCTATATAAATAAAAATGAATGTTGCTAAGTGCATAACTCGAGAATAGCTCGACCGATTCGGCTAATTAAAAAAAAAAAAATAAATAAAACTAAATTCGGCCCATGGAAGGTTTTAATACAAAAAAAAATACTATTAAATTTTGGCAGAAAGAAGTCTGCCCGGGCAGCTAGTTGGAATATAAGAACGGTTTTACGTTACTATAAATTTTACGTATGTATCGTATTTTTTGTAGTCATAAGTGAAACAAATTTATATAATGAAGAACCGATTTTTCATATCATAATCTTTAAAAGAATATATATTTTGATAAAATTCTTTGATATGGTAGGCAGTTATAAATATTTCATTAATTTTGTCAAACCATGCATTACACCAGTGATTTTAATTAAGGTCTCCACTGAACCACAACGATATATTTGAGTATATCGTAGTTAATTTTGATTATAAAATCGTTCATTATTTATTTTCTTTGCCCGTTTATCTTTTATAAAGATAAAATTTAGAATCAATAGTTGTTAAATGTATTTTAATCATAAAGTATTTACATTTAATATGTTTTCTATTTTTAATACACATGATGTATTAAAATGACATTTTACGACGCGTTAGTGCAGCGGTTACAGCATTGGCTGTTGGACAGTCGTGGATTCGATCCCCACACATACAGTTGTATGTCGTGGTCTGCGCGTTTGTGCTTGTGTATTATGTGTGTTTCTGAAGCCTCAACATAGGACTAAATCTTACTGAAGACCGTCAAGTGTCAGGCGTTTATTTTTTTGGAATGGTGGAACAGTTTCTTTGAGCTAATTGGGGAAGCTCTCAAAAGGAAAAAAACCCTGATTTTGAAACATGCTTCGTTGTTATTCCGCTCCCATTGGTCTTAGCGTGATGATATACAGCCTATAGCCTTCCTCGATAAATGGGCTATATAACACTGAAAGAATTTTTCAAATCGGACCAATAGTTCATGAGATTAGCGCGTTCAAAAAACAAACAAACAAACAAATTCTTCAGCTTTATAATATTAGTATAGATAATAAACGCAATGACTAGAAGAGAACAGAAAATTCTCCGTTTGTATAATAGTGACGACAACCATGACGAATAACATAAGTCATTAGTATGACGACGAACGAATTAATGCTATTAGTTCTCCATACGCCACGCCCACAATTACATCAGAAAATAAACCCACAGGCTACTTAGTAAACACATTGCAAAGTTTAGCATGCAAATATCATATGATTCATGGCTATATCGAATCCGATAAGTAACAATCATTTCGTTCATATATCACGATTCCAGGAATTTATTTTTCTTGTTAAAATCTATATATAGATATTTCACCAACCCGCAGTCGAGCAGCGTGGTGGATTAAGCGCTAATCCTTTTCCTACATGGAGAACGAGGCATATGCCCAACAGTGGTATGTTACAGGCTGAATAGTGATCGTGAAATCAAGTAAAAATATTAATATTACGGTTTATCGTTCTACATTTGTAATTTTTATCACACACAGTAAAGTATTTTCATTCAAGTATATCTTTATAAAACATAGCTTGAACTATTTAATAGTAAATTCATTTTTCGTACGTTTAATAAGGTATCAAAAAATACATTCTTAACAGCGTTTTTACTTATCCATTACAGCAGTAATAACAAATGGACGACAAAAATAGCTGAAGAAAGAATGAAGATATTTGTACAAGTTTTTTTTTGATGTATTTAAATAAATATATATCTACACAATACACACACGGTCGTCTGTTTCTAAAGTAAGCAACTCAATGCTTGTGTTATAGGTAACAGCCGACTGGTATAGCTACATATTTTTTTTTATATATAAATAAATATTTATGTTACACCCAGACTCGGGGTGGGAATCGAACTCACAACGTCTATGTGTATTAGTTGTCGATGTAATAGAAGTCGATTTTTTTTTTCGTTTGCCAGCAAACACAATTATTTATTATAATCATAAAACAGTAAGACTGGAGAAAAACATTTTCATAAATCTCTAACCATTGGAAAGCTATGTATTCTGAAATGTCAAGCGTTGCTCTACGACTTAAATCAATGGATGAGAACCCATATTTACTTAGAGTTTACATTACAGTAGTAGTAATATGTATACTCTAAGACTTATACCTAAAGACCCGTAGTGAAAAGTATTGTATTGCAGACTCTGACAAAAAAAAATAATAATTCAATCTTCACCTTCCCTTAAATTACCAAATGACGATTTCTTGGTGTACGTAAATAACGAGATGATGTCATAATGTCCAAATGTCTCCAAAATTTGTAGAAGTGCGGCATTACGACATAATACATCGTACCTACATATTTTTTATAGTATAAATTATTGGTATGTATAATATGCAGTATTTGACTTAAGGCAACCTTAAAAAAAACTTAAATTAACATATTACCATCGACGTCCAAATATTGTATTATAGAGGGAACGGCTTACGATATTCGCACATACCAGCGTGACCAAACCTTGCACAAATATTTGTCATGATAAGTATTTTTTCCCGAATCGTATCGTTAAGTATTCTTAGCATATATGCATATAGTTGATATCTTTATAGGTATATAGTTCACATATATTGAATTAAGTAAAAAAAATGTAGTGACTTATGATGCAGTATCCTAAGCTTGACGGATTACTAAGAAAAATGATTGAGTATTACTTATCTTTTATTATATGCAAATTAGAATAAGTCGTGATCTAGAATTTTTATTCTGTTAAGATCCATTTAGTCACGGTTTTTTATAAACTGTGAGCCACATGATGATGTCAGTCAGTCAGCTCAGCCTATTGCAGTCCACTGCTGGACATAGGCCTTCCCAATTTCGCGCCAGACATCCCGGTTTTCCGCAATCCTCATCAAGCCTACACCGGCAATCTTACGTAGATCGTCGGTCCAACGGGCCGGAGGATGTCCCACACTGCATTTGCAAAGACGCGGTCTCCATTCCAGGACCCGCCTGCTCCAACAGCCATCGGTCCTGCGACACAGATGACCAGCCCATTGCCACTTCAACTTGCTAATTCTGAGGGCTATGTTGGTTACTTTGGTTCTCTCGCGGATAGTTTCATTTCTAAGCCTATCTTTGAGAGAAACCCCAAGCATAGCCCGTTCCATTGCACGTTGAGCGACTTCAAACTTGGTGACCAGTCCCTTCATGATGATGATATTATTAAAAAGGATTAGCCAGTTTATTTTCTGAAATACAATGCACAAATGTGGATTTCGTGGATTTCTATAGCTTTCTTGTAATGATGATGAAATGATTTTAGCATCATGCAGTGTGTAATACAAAAAAATAAATAAATGTATTTGTTTGTAATTACCGATTAACAGTGTTTCCGTAAATGTTTGTTTATATGTATGCAATACTTGTACTTAATTTTATTATATGTTTGTATAATAACTATTAAATAATTTAAGCTCTTTATCTTATATAATTTCTCTCAATGTTATAGTATTATACCTTATTTTTGAATTACAGTTAGCTGTGTTTTTTGCAAATCAGTGATAAAAGTTAAAGGATTGATAAAATGTATTCGATCATCTTAAAACAATTGATAGACGGTTTAGCGGTTATCAGTGATTTTAATATTTCTTAGATATTTTTCAGGTAAAACGTAACTGAGAAGAAAAAGTCCGAAACTTGTCCATTTGCATTTTGTAAAATTTTATGTTGCTAAAAATATTTGTCTTGTAATAAAATTATAGTTCATGGTTAAATGGCCCCGTTTTAAATCAGCAAGTACCGAAACCCATAAAATTTTCTCTATGCTTTAGCGCATTAGCGTGAATATTATATATTTCATACTGGTTCGGTGCACACGGGACTCTTTCACGAGACTAAATCAGGCTCAACTCCACCATCATTTTGTCGTCTAATTGTAAATTTATTTTCACAAGGCTTATCTTTGCATTTGGAGCCTTAATTAATACATATACTGTATTTAAAATAATGTGTTTTAATTATTATGCCTACAATTAAATAAGAACTGAAATGTTTCAGGAGAATAAAAAAAAATATTGTTTTAAATATTGTACAGTATAAATTAATAGACAAATAATAATTATTGAAATTCTAAATATAAATATTTGTATTGTGTACGGAGTTTCAATGTATATATTTATCTCATATTATACTCAATAAATCTGTTGCGCTTTTATTACGTCGAGTAGTGAGTCCCGTGCTATCGCTGAATCTGAGTAAATCGTCTATTAATCATAATTTGTACATAGATAATTATTGATTAACAAGCACGGGACTAATGTTTGTTGCCAGTTACCAGGACGTACTTAGTTTGTTTTCAAGCAAGATTTGATCTAAATATATATTACAGTCACAAAGTACCAATTCATCTCACAGGAGTAAATATTGAGTTACTTGGCATCACGTCTTTAAAGCATTTAAACTCCAGTTGTAAACGCGTTTCGCAAATTTATTTCGTTTATAAATACGAATTGTGATTTTAGTTAAAAAACAAAACTTTGTTACAGCAACATAAAAATAAGAATTTTAAGTATTTACTGGTTCAGCTTAAAAGCTCACAAGTGTCTATCGGGTTGTTGCTAACTTGCGTTGCTATTTTAAGCTCAAGGTGTGTAAAGGAACATGTTTAATACACTAACCGCTCCTTACTTACTGAGGAAACACATTGGCGCAATATTTTTATAACCGTAACATACCATTGTTTTACGAGTAGGATTCTTTGATAAATCCCTCTTCATCAGCGTCTAGTCGCGGGAGTATTTAAAAGCTTAAAATAGGACTAACAATCTTTTTTATGTTTACGTAAATATTATTTATTAAAGGCAAAAAAAGTCAAATGATTCAAGAATTCTTCCATTCTTATGTTACAGTCCGGTTACTAAACTAGATTGTAATATCTTATTTCTTCTATACCTTTTCCTTTTCCTTTGTAATAAGAGATTTATATACTATTTTTTAGTGTGCCAGTAAATAAAAGACTCAATAAAAATATTAAGTTTGTTAGCGATTACCTCCAACGAAAATAATTAAATAGTAGGTTATTTTATAGGGTATAGATATATATACAAATAAAACATATAAATTAAACGTTCATGTTTGTATTCTTCAGAACTCCAAGAGAGTTGTTAGTTGTTCTTTTAATATCATATTATTGATAAATGTACATTTGTGTGTGTAAATATCTTCATACAAAAAACAATGGTATCTATCCTGTCCTTCATAATAGACACACTTTTTCATATTAAAAAGTGGTTTATGTTTCTTTGTGATACTTATGAACGGTCTCCGCACTCGAATGATAACCTCATCCCAAGTACCGTTTCCCATTTATTATCCTTTTACTCGAGTTTCTCCATTGTCGAAAATTGTCGTCTTTAGGACTCACCTCTTTCCACAAGAAACGCCAATCGCTCAACACGTTAATTTAAAAAAAAAAAAAAAACGCGTCTAAAGTATCTATATTTAATTTATTTATGGTCGTAAGTTATGTTAAGTCGTATTATTGCTATTTTTTTAATTATTAATTTAATATGTAAATAGGAGTGCTCTGGATACACATTTCGAAAAATATTGGTACAGTTCGGTACCTAAAACTATCAAATATTGTTTTCGCACTGGAAAGAACAATTATTATCACAGAAACGTTGATAAGTTGACAGGCGACTTTGAAATAGTTGTGGTAATACAGTGACTACTTAATTCCCAACGCGGGCACGGTCTCGTATTGCCATATCTGATATTAGGAAGTCACCAAACTGTCATGCATTATTAATATATGCTAAGAAATGTTTCAGAGCTTTACCCATAGAAAAAGCACTTCGTTTTAGGAACAAATGCTCGTTGCGTTCCAGAAACAATACAACAGTGTCTCTAACTCGAAAAAGCAGTACGGTACAATATAGATAGAAGATATCAAGTGATAATAATTGTGTTTGCTCACAAACGAAAAAAAAAACCGACTTCAATTACATCGACAAGTAATACAACGTAGATCGAGGAAAAAATAGTCAAGCAACTACGCGTTATCAAAGATTAAAGTAGTTATCAAAAAGTAGTTATCAGATCTCGATAAAATTTATATGTGACAACATGATAAACATCAGCTTTCGATTAAATTAAAAGTTATCAAAATCGGTACACCCAGTAAAAAGTTATTGCGGATTTTCGAGAGTTTCCCTCGATTTCTCTAGGATCCCATCATCAGATTCTGGTTTCCTTATCATGGTACTAAACTAGGGACTCCCCCTCCCCCCCCTTCCAACTCCCCTTTCCAAAAAAAAGAATTATCAAAATCGGTACATCCAGTAGAAAGTTATGCGGTATAATACAACGTAGGTCGACGAAAAAAGCGTCAAGTAAAAACGCATTATTAGATATAACTCGAAAAGTAGTTGTTAGATCTCAAATAAATTTAAATGGGACCAATTGGCACACACCACCTTTCGATTAAAACAAAATTTGTCGAAATCGGTCTACCCGGTCAAAAGTTCTGATGTAACATAGATTTAAAAAAAAATACAGTCGAATTGAGAACCTCCTCCTTTTTTGGAAGTCGGTTAAAATATTAAGAATGATTAACATCGACGACTTTGTCGACAAATCTTGGCTACAAATGACTATAAGTATACTAATCTATTTCTTTATTTTGTTATTTAAAATCTGCTTTTATAATTATTTTGTATCTATGAAACATCAATTTATTTCCCCAATAATCTGAATACATAATGTTGTATAAATTATACGATTAAAAATGCACCTTCAAAAGGTTAAGGCTATTTTATATTAAATAACCCATTATTTTAGTTGACAAAATTTTTTCTATAATGAATTTATATTTCATTCTATAATTTTATTGTTATTTCATATTTTTGAAAATTTAAAAGATCAGTGCAGGTATATGAACATACTTAATAGTATTTTTACTTTATTAGATATAGGTATGATGAGGGAAGAGTCGAGAAAGGCTGGACGTAACAATTTTCTGAATTTATTATTTACTTCACAGCTTGCAACAAGTGTCACGACCTCTAGTTAAGAATAAAAACTTGCTTCTCTTGGACGTATAAAAAGTCCCTCTGTGTTTTATATTTAATGTAATTAGTGATATAGTCTTTTACAAAATGTAACCATACATAGATATGATGATATGAGGATACTTGCTAATGATTGACACACGGATAATATGTCTTATTCTGTAAAGATTAGACATCAAAATCTGCGTTTTGCCAGTAATAATTTACACTGTAAACCTTATACGAAAGTTAAAATCTATACGTTCGAAGGCATGTGTTATTACTCCATCTATTGACAAATCAAAATTATTTATTTATATTATTACTTATACTATTTATATATATCTAAAGCGCATGCTGTAACTACCTTTAAGAGGAATTATATGTATATATTTAATATCTTGGCATATAACTGATTGTAATTTTTTTTTAAACATGTAATTCTATCGGTGGTTCTTACTAAATAAATAAATGAAAAAAAAATATAGGTGCCGTTGAACTTGTTATATACGTACACGTCATTAAATTACCATTACTGCGTCTTATCATATTATAAAACAAAGTTCTTCGCCGTGGCCTCATTGTTCACGACAGGCTCAAAAACTACAAAGCTAATTTCTCTATAATTTTTACTAATACATAAAGTAATTTATAAGGAAGATTTCAGTATCCAATTTGTTAAAGTTTTATGTACATTGATTAAAATTCGTATAAATCAAGGCTCCTGGGAGATTGCCTCGAAAACATTGTCTTTAATCCCTACGAGATGATAACTAAACGAACGATGTATGGTAACGATTTTCCTCTTCAATAAGTCATTAAGGCTTTATGGTTTAGGTTAATACCTATTCTAACTTTGAAATAAGTTGACACTTAAAATGTTTAGTTCATTGAAAAGCTATTTAGATGCATATAGTTTGGTTAGGTTAAAATTTGTAGTAAAAAAAATAAAAATAATAGCTAAAGCTTATTACTCGGTGCAGGGTTACATAGATGATAAACATGTGTAGACTTAGTGACTGTATTTCATGTATGATTCACAAATATGTACAAAAACACAGTTTATATATTTTTTATTTTTAAAAGAGTAACCGTGGAGTTTCTTGTTGGTTATCTTCTGCAGAATTGGCATTGCGAACCGGTGGATAAACATAATTAAAATTTTAATTAGTAATATGACGATTCGAAGGTGCTTTTAAAGCCTATTATAGGCTTTCGCTCTCTCGCGCTTAAGTAGGATAATTTCATATGATCTCTATGACGTATCGTCTGCTATTTATTAAACGATACTATAACATATGCTCCGAATTATATGCAAACGCAAATACTCCATTTTTGTATTGTCCAATTTTAAAAAAATCAAAATGAAAGGAATGTACACGGAATGTCACCAAAAGTTCTTATGGGAGATCACATGATTAAAATAATAAATTAAGTAAAAGTTAGCTACAACTATTTTAGAATAAATCAAATTTTTAATATATATATGTATATATATATTAGTCTGGAGAATTCTCAGCGCTCCTGTTGTGGAGCGAATACAAGGAATAAATAAATAAACAATTATACCATGTTACAATGTTCGAATGATTTAGAAGATGGAATTGATGAATTCCGATTTTCAAAGATACTTATTAAAAAAATAATGAATGATTGGATAATGGTTCGAATGAGCTACAAAAAACAAGAAAGTGCCTACCTTTGAAAATGGTAAAAGGTGAAAAAAATTATAGTAGGGTGAAACCCATTGTAAAAGGAAGAGAATACTACGAAAATGAAAGGGAAAATAAATTACGGACGATCTGAGGTCGGGAAGTGGTAGGGAAGGTGTTTAAAAATATTAATTTTTTCACCTTATTTTATACGACCCCAATATCGAAAAATCACCCTGATTTTCAATCGAAAATTCTCACGTCAAAATATCAGCTTTTTTAAAAAAGTCTAAGGGTTTTTGCTTGTTGAAATTTCAACTTTCTGATGGTGTCAAAAAATATACATTACTATAGTAAACGTTCTTCGAAAATGCAACCCTCGTTTAGCTGATTTAAAAAAAGATCTATTAGACCAAGTGTATGAAAAAATTAAGAATTAAATAGTTTCTAATAATATTGGCATCCTTTTGAAGGAGGTTAATCTTATTTTAATGTTAAAACCAGACAAGTATAAGAACAGTTGGTTATTAATTACTAAACATATATACATAATATACCTTTGAGGTATTTATATGTCTTTATATCGAACACAATAATAAACAAGAATGTTGTTTAGCAAGTATCCGAGTGTCAGTGCCAGGTAAAGGCCAAGACTTTTGATCACAATAAATAATTGTTATTTTATGCATGAAATAGGGATCTAGAAGATGTATTATTTTAATTTATATTATCTATTTTATGTAAATAATCAAATGTGAAGTCTTATTACTCATTCAACGCCTCATTCGAAGCTTTTTTTCACATTCTTTTTAAAGTGTTCGTCTAAATTAATTATAAATGTTGTTATTTTTGATAATACTTATTTATTAATTTATTATTTATAATTACATATATGGTGGCCTAGTAGTCTCACCCGTTGGGTTCTTTATTTATTTACTGTAATACCTCTTCCTTCCTGATGATACTTAGGTTTAAAATTACATATATACTTTATTTAATTTTACATATAATACACACTAAAATGCAAAACAATGAAAGTTTTATTTTAATAATTAACAGATAATTATATCAATGTTCTTATTATTCCATATCATCCATACAACGGCTTAACCAATGTGACAAAAAGGAAAACCTGGATATATATGCAAGTATCCATGTACGTGAAGGAGATCAGGTACATTTTTGTGTACGTTAGGTTTTTGTTGTGTAATAATATTTGTCATGAATTCAAAGTAAATATAAATAATCAAGGATATATATATATATATATGGTTGTTTAAATATTTTTATAAAAAATACTTTTGTGAAATACCATTGCCAAGTAATTTTCAATATTGAGAATATGAGGAAAATTCTACTGTTCATTTTTGATATAACGTTCAATACAAATTCATTTCTGGTCATATATCTACAAATAAATAAAATTGGAGTGTCTGTTTGTAATATAAAAATAACCACTTTTTACTAAATGCTATATACTCATTATCTTATAAAGACAATCTAGAATATAACTACAACAAAATGTTAAAACACTATAAAGTATTGTAACTGTTTACACGAAGAGATGTTTTGGATCTTTGAATCTTAAATAAAATTATAAGAGGAGATACTGACTGTCCTGATTTGGTCCGAAGATTAATACTGGCAATCCCTAGAAAACCTATAAGGGCTTCCAGATCAAAACAAATGTTTGTGAGCAAAGTTCCTAAAACCAATTTAAGCAACAATACACGCTTAAATAGAATCACCAAGTTGTATAATTCAATTTAAAGAGGAAGCACATATTGATATTTTTAGATATTCGGAGAAAGCTTTCAAGAGAAAAGTTAAGATGCTTTTTTTACATTTGAACTCAAATTAGCTACCTACTGTATGAAGTTATGAACACACATATTGTTATACTTTATACCAGCTGATTTCTTATACCTCATACTGTTTTTACTTATAGATAGATTATATTTTTGTAATTTTTATATATATTTACAGAATTCGGCAATAATCAAAACTTTTTATAAGATATCGTTATGCCTCGAAGAAGAAAAAGAAGAAGACGATGTCGAAGAAGAAGAAGAAGAAAAAGAATGCAGCACTGCAGCACAGCAGCACTGCAGCACTGTAGCAATGCAGCAATCCAGCACAGCAGCAAAGCAGCACTGCAGCACAGCAGTACTGTAGCACTGCAGCACAGCAGAAGCACAGCAGTACAGAAGCACTGCAGCACTGCAGCAATGCAGAAATGCAGCACAACATTACTGCAACACAGCAGCACTGCAGCACAGCAGCACTGCAGCACAGCAGCACTGCAGCACAGCAGCACTGCAGCGCAGCAGCACAACAGCACTGCAGCGATAAAGTATAGCAACAATGCAGCAAGTATTATACTATACTAGTACAAATATGCCGATTTCTTTAACAATATTACTTTCAGATCTGTAAAAAAATGTTTTAGTACCTACTTGTACAGCCGTAAAATAAATTTGTGAATCATACATATAATGAAATTAATTAACTGTTTTTTCTATACCTACTAAAATGGAAATACTTGAGGTATTTAAATAGTTCCCATAATTTACATTTGTAATGTAACTATTTTTAAAACCAAAACAAAATAGCGTAGAATAGTGTACATCGCATCGACTACGACTTTGTGTGTCTACACACCTCACATATCTTATACTTACGTTTATTATTACAGTTACGTCACAGTCAGTCGAACGCTAAAAATGTTGGCACGCTGGAATATATTTAGTCGTTGAGATGTGTTTCCTATACAGAGACAGCACACAGCAGTCGGTCGTTCATCGTTGTTGAAACAACTCGTGCCCGTGCTATATACGATAAATCATTGACTGATATGAGTGAAGTAACGGTTTATTAGAGGAAAATAGTAAAATACGTTCTTAAAGAATCAAAGTAATAATAATTACAATACAACATCATTGAATTTGTTGGATTTCAAGGTAATATAAGTGTTCTTATTTCGAGGTTATAACATTCTTAGTGTCAAACATGTTAATAAATTAAGTGATATTTAGATATGTTAATATTTAATAATTTAAATATTTTACACGTTAAGATACGTCTTATGTTTTTGATTTAGTTTCTTTGTTTTATCATACGATAGAAGTATCAATGGCATTCTAGCTAAAATCAAAAACATATGAATATGTTTTAATTGACCGGGAATCTTGGTTTGACTCACTAGTTGATTATTTCATTGACATAGTACACTTACTATGTTATTTGATATCGATATGCGTAGTACATCAAATATAAGGTTTACTTTGTCTAAACGTCGAGTCAAAATAAAACTTTACTAAAAAGTTTGTTGTAATGCATTTCCTGTGATATTTTTGTAGCACACGAAAGTGACGCAAAGAACAGAAAGTATAGAGTATTTCTACATAAGTATTTAAATTTTATGAATTGTATGTATGTACACTAAGTAGGTACATAATACAGTACTTATTTCACGAAATCTGTGCGTTTTGTGTTTGTATTGTTAGTCTTTTAACTCCCGATACAGATTAATTCAAAATCAAATAACAATTCAAAATTAAACAATGAAATGAAAATTTAAAAAAATGTCTTAAAAGTTTGTGTTATAGAAGAAATGCAGAATATATGTATTTCACTGACCATAAACTCATCTCACTGTTTATATTTATATGATACGAATTAGGTGTGTTTCAAAATAATTATCGATTATTTATTAATAACTTTTTTATATTATTTTATGAATATTTTTTCATTTTTAGATGAAGACATTAGTATTTCTACTACCATTATTATACCTAGTCAGCGCCCGAAATCTACATGACTTAAGCGAGGATCAAGACGTCGAAGGCACTGATGAACACGATTTATTAAAGAACATTAAAGACTCGTCAAGTAATCTAATGAGACATCGACGAAAATCGAGACAATCATTTTATGGAAACTCTCCTTATTATTACGATAATACGGTACGAGACTACCTTCACAATCAGGATGAAATGCTTAATCGTATAGTTAGGTTACTAGATGAACTTTCCATTTATGTAAGAAGGCCTCCAGCACCTCCACCACAGCCACAAATAATTTACATTCCATACCCAGTGCCCTACCCTGTGCCACAATACCGAAAATGTCTTCAAACACCGCCTAAAGTAAATTTTACTGATAGATTACCAGACCTTGAAGATCCTAACATGAATTGGGGTCTAGTGCCTGTTGAGGTGGAAGATGATGATGACGATAATGACGGCTCTAGACCGGTTTCATTCGATCCAGTTAAAACAGACGAACCGGTGCCGGCTCCGCCGCCAGTTGAACACGGGAGCCAGCAAGCTGGGGTAAGAGACTTTTAAAACTATCGTTAAAAAGTTCTTTCCTATGTAGCTCTTATTTTAATATTCATTATTAACTCATAATTCATACCCATATTTTAACGATAAAAGCAAAATTATAGAACAAAAATAAAGCAAAACTGAAGATTAAAATATCTGTAGTTTATGAAAGAATTGAATGGACACTGAATACACTTCACACTAAATTGTAAAGCTTATTGTCACAGTCGTGTTTTTTGTTTATTTTAGTATTGACTGAAACGGTAAAGAATCCAAATGAGACTATTAGGCAAATACAGTTGTAAATTTGCGGAAATGTTTTCATTAAAATGAAGAGTATACAAATTTGATTCTAAAATTCAAGTCTTTAAGCAGATAAATAGGTAAAAGAATTTAATGAAATTATTTTTAGCGTACTACTTTATTAAACAAATAGGTATATGAATATGCCCTATTTTATAAGCTAAATCGTTATTTGAAATCTATTAGGTTTATCCTCGTGTTTCACATTAGTGTAAAAATAAAATTTAAAGCCCTCCCAAATTTCGCGGACGCTTTTTAAAGACGTTTCCGATTTTTCATAATAACTCTTTTTTTTTGGAATTGTTATAATTACCGTAATGGATTCATTAGTGTAAATATAAAATAACTCAATGATACCAGAATATTACAGAAAGTTCTTAATAAAACATTGAAATTGATGATTGTGTTTGTAGTATAGTCGATAGACCTAAGTAGTTAGAATGATGATATTGTAGAAATCCTATTTTAAAAGATAATGTCTTTTGTTTACTGTATAATTCTTTTAACAGTGCAAAAAGGCTTCTTGCAAGAGAATGAGGATAAAAAGGACTAGAATACAATCAAGATTCACATAAAATGTTGTGAAAAGGAAATTAAAAAATACTCAATTTCTCAAAGTTGTTAAAAATTTATAAAATAAACAACTGTCTCAAATCACTTTGCTTTTTAATTACTGTCCTTATAATAGGTAGCTAAATAATTTTTATGTTGTGGTAATTTCTTTTTTTTATTTACTAATGTCAAATTATAAAATAATTGCTTTTTATAGTTACGAGAAGTAGAGCTTCATTTCAATATTTTGCTTAATTATGGACCGTACAAATATATGATTAAATATTTTGTTATAGGTGGACGTGACGACTCAAGCCCCAAAACCAAAACCAGGAATTTGTAAAGCTGCCATTATTGTGTGCTGCGACTTACGTACCAAACGAGAGCAACAAAATTGTTTCTCAAAGTATGGTTGCCTTAAGACATATGCGACGGGCGTTGCGTGTAAACCTAAAGTGATAAAACAAGTGTTAGACGAATTCGCAGACGCTTACGCAGTAAAAAATTAACAATCGTTAATTATTATTGTATTATAAAATTCGAGTTGATTCGAAATTAGTCACTTATCAGTATTCTTCAATTAGTATTTAGATTATTATTTTGTTTCCATGAAAAATGTTAATTTTCCATGTAGAGACGTAGTTGACAACCCTCAGTATTTTTTTTAAATGTAGTTATGAGTACAATACAACGCAAAGAAGAAGATACTGCTTTGACGTTTCTACAAAATATCATAAAATTTAATAACATATCATAAAAGCATAATTAAGCCCGAGAAACAAAATACGACGCCTGAAACATAATATGTAGTTTTAAATGTGTCAACTATTTCTTACATGTTATTTATTTTGATACCTGAAATAAGCGTTCCTTTTCCTTTTTATTATACAAAAAACGTAATTTTAGTGTGTTCTGTAATAAGATTTTAAAGAATGATATTGACGATAAACTTTGACAATTGGTTATGTTAGATTGATAACGTTGAGTCACATTTTACATATTGAAAAGTTAGATGTTGATTGTTATTATAATTCATCTTTATATAATATTTTTATATTAGAAAATGCTTTTACACGATTCCTTAATTCATGTAAATATAATTTAGCCCTACATTTTAGATATCTGCAAAAAATTTTTTACAACAAAAAAAAAAAAAACGACAAACGACTACAGAATAAACATTAGTCTAAAGAGACGTCGTAAATGTCGCCGGCAAACTGACAATATTTATTTTATGTTTTGCTTATAAGAGATAAAATTTTGGTATTCCTTTTATACGAATAGAGTCCGAAATCTATAGTTGGATTAAAATTAATGAGGTTGCTGTTAGTGAGTGAATGAATCTTATTATGTTTTTTAGTTCATTTCGATTAAACTTTTGAAGAAAATCAATTCTAAAATGCTGTAATTATAATTCATAAGCTTCTCAGCTTAATCGTCAGATAAAAATTATTTAATTTTATCTAATTTTTGTCTACAATATGAAGTATGTACTTGTTTTCATAAGATAAAGAAGTTGAAGCGTATATTTGTTTCAAATAAATTATGATTCTATTCGGATTATAATTATAATATTTAATGTAAACATGGAAGGCAGCTTTTAATGTTCCTAGTTTGTAGGTTTTATTACTAAGTCATTATTATTTCTCTGTGCTATGTTTATTAACAATATTGCTTTATTTATATACGTTACATTTTAAATGTATTTACAAGATAAAATTCAAAATTAATAAACAATACTAAGTTACGATAAAAAAAAAAAAAATTAAAACCTCTTTTATTACTACTCCTCTTTCATTACTTTAAAAAAAGGGTAAATTCTAATACACGTTATATTTTATTTATTTTATTACCATCACATATAAGCTTTTTAATTCACGGCAAATGACTCAAATAACACATTTTCTACCTGCAAATAATCAAACAACACCTTTACGAAATTAAGATAGCAGCGTCATTTAGATAAAAATAAATTGCAAAATGAAAGTTTTGCCTGTTTCGTGTTAGTACAAGTTTATACAACGATAAAAAACTGTTATTATTAAAATACTCACAATACTACTTTAAAATACTTGATATTAAATTACAAATGCTTATTTATGTGTAATACACTATTTATTTTTAATGTTTTGGTATGTACTAACTACGTACTTTTTCATCCCAATATTTGTGGTTTTATAATTTGTAAATACTAATATGTTTGATAATTTTAAAATACTTGTTGAGTGGGGTTTTTACACACTTTTAAAAAACATGCAATGTCATTTCCCTCTGTTGCGTTCATCTTAAATAACAAAAATAGCATTATTATATATACTTTTTTAGTAAAAAATGTTTCCTAAACATAACCAAGTCACTCTTGTATACATCAGCAGCTGTTGTAGTCTATGCATCGTAAATCTGTGTTTTGTAACGATACAGCCTGTAATATACCACTGCTTGGTATAGGCCTCTTTCTCCACGTAGAAGAAGGATCAGGGCTTAATCCACCATCCTACTACACTGCGGATTGGTGGATATACTTGTATTCCCCCACTTTGAAGAACGATCGCTATCAGGTGTATATGATAACAATCGGGACCGACAGCTTGACGTGCTCTTTGAGGCACGGTCCGGAGACCCACAAGGACAGACATCCAAATCGAAAAGAAATATTTGTATCAATATAAATTATATGCATTCCGAATCGAACCCTCATACCGTCAGTGTTTCAGCGTGTACATGGCGTACGCACCACTACACCAAAGCGATTGTTGTTGTGTTTTTTGTACACTTTGTTATCAGTACACACGTATAAAATACTTAAAATTTCCTTAGTAGGTAGTTAAAAATGTCTCGCATTAGTCATACTTTAAAACTTGATAAGATAAATATACAAGTATATAATTATTTGACTAGTCCATTTGCGCAGTTGCGCGCAGTTAGCGCGGCCCTGCTTTCTGCTCCGCGCGTTGCGGGTTCGATTCCCGGCTGAGTCTGGGTGTAATATTTGTATATATACATGTATTATTTCTATTTTTATTTATATAAAAACAAAATCTTTAGCTACACCAGTTTACTGTTACCTAAATAACACAAGCATTAAGTTGCTTACCATAGGAATAGACGACCACGTGTGTATGTTATAAAACATTTATTTATTTGTATTTAAACACATTTTAATTTATGTGTCATTGCCGGAACAAAATTGAATTGATCGACGAACATGTTAGTAGTAAGAAGATTTTTTAAAATAACCTAGACAAGACACGCATGAGCTTACGAAGATTCGTTTAAATAATAACCTAGACACGACACGCACGAACATTTGATTAAAAAAGAATCATCAAGATCGGGTAACTCAATAAAAAGTTATGAGGTAACATTTGAAAATATAATCCAAAAAAAGAATCCATTTTTGAAGTCTTTTGAAAATCCTTTAAAGTAAAAAAAGTTGCTGTTATTATGAAGTATACAAATTTATTATATTCAACTACTCGGAGAACGTCGTACCAACCACTTTTTTTTCGAGAATGTAAAGTATCTATTTTTTTTTTATTTTTTTTTTGTAAATAACTTGCCCTGACAATGAAAAATACAAGAGGAAAATAAATTTCAGATACATGAATCGCCGAGAAGTAGATAAGTAAGTACCTACGTATGTACTTCTCAGCGATAGTAGTTTTAGGGCGTCAGCCCGTTACTCGCAGCTGATTCCAGTCTTGATAAACACGTTTGTTCAGAAAAATAGTTGTAAGGTTGAAAAAGAAGTGGAGCGCAACAAACGCTGAAATCTAACGAGATGTACATTCTTATGTAGATCAATAACCGATGTGAAAATAAAGAGTTGTAATTAAACTGGCGTTCCCATAGCAACCATTGACAGAGCCGTTAATCTAGACAGACCGAACAAAAACAATAAAAGAACAATCAGGCTCCGTCGTTGCTTTGATTTGCTTTTTTATGCAGATTCCGAAGCTTCGTTCTGCGAAGTCTTCGTTTATATCTTTAATGGAATCACAAATTAGATGGATTAAACGTTTAATTCATAAGAATTCTTACATACACTTAACGTATGTGTTAATACATATTTATTTGACTAGCCCGTTGGCGCAGTTTGTAGTGACCCTGCTTTCTGCTCCGGAGGTTGTTGATTTTATATGATACTGAGTACCAAAACTGTCACAATTTTTACAAAGTGAGACAGTTAAATTTGCTTGCGTTTTAGCGATACAAATACCAATACACTTTATTGTACAACCAGAAACAATACATGTAATGTAACATAGAAATATCTAAAAAAATATAGGGATATTGTGTATATTAGTTACACAAAAACGAATAATGTGAAAAAAGGAGTATATTTACAATTTAGGAATTGAAGTTAATATGTTGTAAAATAAAATGTTTGAAGCTCCTGTCAGATCTGTCTTTAGCCTCATGACTGACCTAACACTTTTATACCTAAAACTGTCTTATTTTTTTATACTTTGATGTATATTCTGTATAAAAGTGTGAATTTTATGAATTTTGTATGAATGAATTGTTATAAAAATATTAGGTTTAAGAGTAAGCGCTTTCCATATTTTAATTTTATCAAAGTAAAGCACAGCCTCATTGGACACGTGTAATTATGACGAAGCCTGGTATGAACCAGGCTTCGTCGTAATTCGTCGTTTGTCGTAGTCGTCGTTTGGTTAGAAATTTTACTCGGAAACCATGAGGTTGTCGAGTAAAATTTCTAAACAAATGTATAAATACATATTAATGCGCTAATTCTGAAGATATGATGAGATAATTACGTTTAATTATAGTACATCATACTACAAGTTACATTTACGCCATACAATAGTAACAAGTCATTTCACCTTACTCTAATTACATAATCACTCGGAACTCTAGTTGTTAAAGAATTACATACGTTTTTATGGATACATAATTACGGATTGTTAGTTTTGTTGCAGAATATGGTATTCAGTTATATACGTAATAAAGAATAATTACAAATAATGAGTCACTAATT
Source organism: Melitaea cinxia (assembly GCF_905220565.1). Lineage (NCBI taxonomy): Eukaryota > Metazoa > Arthropoda > Insecta > Lepidoptera > Nymphalidae > Melitaea > Melitaea cinxia. The sequence continues at coordinate 8,040,674 of NC_059400.1, read as the reverse complement.
CAGTCAAGGACATCGACGATAAATAAAATTTTGTTAATGTTGATGAGCATTAGCAATCGAACTACTTTCCATATTGTTTTACCATAGATTTAGGTAACATTCCTAGAGGTAATTTTTTCATTGGATCCCGGAAGCAACAAAAATAAAAATAAAAATGTATAGTTGCACGTACATGGCACATGGCAAATTAAAAATATAATGTTTATTTTGTTTTGATTTCACAATCGGTACTCGTAAATGAAGTGATTGCAACGAACGTACACAATTGTCTGATAAAATCATTGTCATTTAATCTAAACAATTCTCCAACAATAGACAGCATTCAATAATTAACTCTAACTATTCCATAATTTTATCAATTAGCAATTATCATCAGCTTTTAGCGTTCATAACCGAAGGTCTATTACATACACACATTAAAGCCCTTCCCTTTATCCAATGAAATCATTGCGTTACACAATCAACGTGTTTTTACGTACGGTAAATTCTGATACATACTCGTATGAATCGGTTGAAATTTGTATCTATTGGATCTTCCTTACGAGTAATTTTCGTGTAAGTACATTACAATAACTCAAAGTCCAGTCCTAATTGAATATCGATTAGCCCGTTAGCGCAGTTAATAGTGCTTTCTGCTCGACAAGTTGTGGGTTCGATTCCCGCATGAGTTTGGGTGTAATAAATGTATTTATAAATTTATATTTGTATTATTTTCGTGTATATTTATCAAAAAAAAAAAAAAAAAATTTTTTTTGTTTGTAGTCTTAAAATATGTTTAATGTTCAAAATGTAGTTGTGGTGTTCAGTAAAGTATAAATAAATAAGTAAATATTTAGCCATAGCAGGCGGCCTTTGTTACCTTTAACATAAGCATTAAGTTGCTTAACTTATGACTTACGAGTGTGAATGTTGTAAAAAAAAGGAAATCAGTATTCAATCAGAAGTTCAAATGAACAAAGAAGTCTTCAGCTTCCATTTATTATCAGCCTATTACAGTCCACTGCTGGACGTAAGTCTTCCGCAGCGTAACACCACAAGACCCGATCTCTCGCTTATTACCATCCATCCAATTACTACCAGCTACCCTTTTTAAGTCTTTGGTCCATCTGGTTGGAGGGCGTCGAACGCTTTGAGGAGCCATAGTCTCTATTAGAACATCGGTTTAAGAGCTACACATTTTTACCTAAATTAAGACTTAGTACATGTGTAGCATGTAAAAATATTCCTTATGAGAAGGTATCGAATTTTAGACCCAGCAGAAATTAATGGCAGTAATAGGAATATAAAGAAACTTACGATTGTTTAGTTTTTGTTTGCAATATTATTACTATTTATCATCATCATTATAAAATGTGTGCATTAATAACTGAATTGCATACTCGATTGTATTATTAAACATTAAGATGATTAGTGTTGACAAAGGTTGGGTATTAGTCACAAACAGACTTTACTCGGACATTGAACCAAGGAACAAAGTATATAAATAAATATCGTATATTATATATAATTAACATTTGTACTCCTATTAGTCATTGTTACTAAAATAATAAATAATGATAATTGCATATTATTCATAAAGATTTCATTGTATTCCTATATATATATATATATATATATATATATATATATATATATATATATATATATATATATAGTTTATCCTATATTTATAGTTTTGCATTATTTCGGCATCAACGTCATTATTAGCTGTTACGGTGAAAGCTGAAGATGTTGGATTGACAAACAGACAAATATTTAATAGCGTAACATAAATCCTTTGAACTAGTTGAAGAATTTAAAATAAATGTCCATTGCGTAAGAAATAAAGGGCAACACTTGATACTCCTAATTTTCAACGTAAATTTATTTAATTTAATATAAATCTAAATTGTACAGTTTGCAAAACTCATATTTTGCGAGTTTTATTCCAGTGTAAATAACGTTAAAATTTATACATATTAATTTTACCGAGAACTTTGTTTTCTCTTTTACGAAAATCACTGCGGTAATCCGACACCTCTCCGGATTTTATGTTCTTATAGAGACAAATATTCAATATCATTCGTTTCTTAAAAAATATCTTTAACACTTTAAAATGTGACACTTGTGAAACTTCAACGTGATGATACGTTTTGGAAAATAGACTGAGTCACAAACAGAACGCCATTGTTATCGCAGTTGTTGTTCACGTACCTGCAAACATTTATTGCTTCCGGCATTTTTTTAATGTCCGTATGTTAGTTCTGACTCATTATATATGTGATTGGAAATATTCGTATTGCACTGTTTAAACATTATCGATATTTCGAGAATATATTAAGTACTTACTTCTATCATTCATACTTGTATTGTACTTATATCTTTCAGTCATACGTAGGATTTTTGGTCATAGGCCTTATAATAGTGATACTTCGTTACTCTTTAAAGATATGTACGAGTATATATGTATTATTTTGAAAAGTGAGACTGTATCTGTACTATTTAAAAAGGCGCAATTTTCTCACTTTTCTTCTTAATTTTAAAGCGCAAAATCATTATCATCATCTTCATTTCAGCCTATCACAGTCCACTGCTGGACAAAGGCCTCCACAAGTTCACGCCAAAAATGGCGTGAACTCGTGTGTTTTGCCCATAGTCACCACGCTTGGGAGGCGGGTTGGCTTCGGCTGGCTTTGTCGCACCGAAGACGCTGCTGCCCGTCTTCGGCCTTTGTATTTTAAAGCCAGCAGTTAGATGGCTGTCCCGCCATCGGTCGGTTTTGTAAGTTCCAAGGTGGTAGTGGAACTGTGTTATCCCTTAGTCGCCTCTTACAACCCCCACGGGAAGAGAGGGGGTGGCTATATTCTTTACTACCGTAGCCGAACAGCGAGCAAATTAAAAGCAAGAGTAAAGCGCGAAAATTAGGCACTATTTTCGAGCAAACGTTGAAATATACTCGGCTGTAAATTTGTATAAGGAAGGTAATTGCTTGTTGAATATGATATTTAGGGTTTGGTGGTAATCAAAAATTCCAACTCCAAGTATAGAAAAAAGAAAATATTATTCGTAATTATTAAACATATGTATGTGTACTATTGCACGTACGAATGTACCAAAAGTAAAAATAATTATGTTTTACAAATTTTGGAATGAAACTTGTATATACACTTATTTATTTATAGCTTAAAAAAGTTTTAACAGATAGATAATAAACCATAATCTCTTGTCGGCCAACCGCAGTCCACTGTTATGATTCAACTAAACTTATAAATACAATTGTAGTCTGTCTGTGTTTTTTCAAGTTCAAGTACTCGTAGTTATTTACACAATACTAAAACACAAAAAATATTTAAAAAAATTTGTCTGTCTGTTTGCTCGGGCTAATCGGACTAGTCGGAACGACTGAATTTTCAAGGGACTTTCATTCCCTCCGCTATATTCCTCTATATTGCTCCCAACATGCAGGTTACTTTTTATCCTGGAATTCCTGCGAAATCGGGATTTATGCGGGAAAAACCGTGCTTAACGCGCATTTTTTCTTCTCCTATTTAATACGACCATTTTTGCGAGCAAATCATATAGCATCTATACATCAAATTAAAAATGTAGTGTCTGTCAGTGATATAAAAATAATTCTGCTTTTTTTAAAAGTACATATTGTTGTTTACAGGATAATAAAACACAAATAAACGGTTTTAGAATTTTTTCTGTCTGTCGGACTGTCTGTCTGTGTGTTAAGACTAATCTTCGGAATGGCTGAACCGATTTTTATGAGGTTTTCATCGAAAGATAGAAGAGATTGTGGAGCAAAATATCGGCAACTTTTTATTCCGAAATTCCCGCAAAATCAGAATTTACGCAGGAAAAACCGCGCTTTTTTATAAGGCAAAAAATATGTAAAATAAAATATATAAACACTAATTAAACAAATAAAATTAAAATACTATATTCTGCATATCAAAAAATGTAATTTGTTTTGTCAAGATTTTATAGTTATTTTTTAACCGACTTCCAAAAAAGGAGGAGGTTCTCAATTTGACTGTATTTTATTTTTATTTTCATGTATGTTACTTCAGCCTACGCCCGGTTGTTATCATGTACACCTGATAGCGATCGTTACTCATAGTAGGGAATATATCCACCAACCCGCATTGGAGCAGCGTCGTGAATTAAGCTCTGATCCTTCTCCTACGTGGGGAAAGAGGCCTATGCCCAGTAGTGGGATATTACAGGCTGAAGCGAAATGAATGTTACCTCAGAACTTTTGCTGGGTGGACTGATTTCGTTAATTTTTTTAAACGAAAGGTGGTGCATGTCATTTGGTGCTATTTAAATTTATTTAAGATCTAAAAACTACTTTTCGAGTTATATCTAATAATGCGTTTTTACTTGACTATTTTTTCGTTAACCTCATCATCATCATCATCATCATTACAGCCTATACAGTCCACTGCTGGACACAGGCCTCCACAAGTTTACGCCAAAAATAACGTGAACTCACGTGTTTTGCCCATAGTCACCACGCTGGGCAGGCGGGTTGGTGACCGCAGTACTGGCTTTGTCGCACCGAAGACGCTGCTGCCCGTCTTCGGCCTGTGTATTTCAAAGCCAGCAGGTCGGCTTCTTAAGTTCCAAGGTGGTTGTGGAACCTTGTTATCCCTTAGTCGCCTCTTACGACACCCACGGGAAGAGAGGGGGTGGCTAAATTCTTTAGTGCCGTAGCCACACAGCACCGTTTTCGTTAACCTACATTGTATTAAATATCATATAACTTTTAACTGGGTGCACTGATTTCGATGATTTTTAATTTAATCGAAAGCCGATGTTTATCATGTGGTTACATTTAAATTTCATCGAGAATTGATTACAACTTTTTGAGTATTCTTTGATAACGCGTATTTACTTGACTATTTTTTCGTCAACCTACGTTGTATTACTTGTCGATGTAACTGAAGTCGGTTTTTTTCGTTTGCGAGCAAACACAATTATTTTTTACATGATTAATTTAAAACGTCTTTAAGTATTGGCCTTTATGTCGGTACATCTGTCTCTGGAAGGGGTAAAATAAAATAAAGATCACATGGCAACATATACTTTTTATTGCATGATTCAGGATCACGCTTTTAAAAAATAAAGAGTATCCAGATAGAATCTCGCAAGTGAACGAAGTCGAGGGTACGGTTAGTTTTAAATATTAACAAAGGACGTTTTGGAATCAAATGTAACTGCACAAAACTGAAGTGACCTTTGTGTATTACAATAGTCCAAATCGAATCTCAAAACGTTAAACTCGGGCAGGTAAAACAATGCTCTAACATAAGATTTAACATTTTACTTAAACAATAAAACACTAGGATCTCTTTAGATGCTCGTAATTATTCTTTATGATGTTACATTGTATTTTGTTGTAAAATGAAAACTATTTAAAGTTAACTTCGTTACAAAATTGACTATAATAACTGTGGGAAAGTTACAATTTAATCGACCATGGAAAATGTCAAATTACTCAATAATATACATACTATGTAACTGTAGAAATTAAGATAATAATTATTTCGTCAAATGATACCCATATATTTACATGTAACAAATGTGTATGCAGGATGGAGTGTTCAAACATTTGACTAGCCCATTCGCGCAGTTTGTAGTGGTCTTGCTTTCTGCTTCGCAGGGTGTGGTTTCGTTTCCCGTCTGAGTCTGATATGGATGGGTGTGATATTTCTGTGATAAATAAAAATCTCTATATATATATTTGGGTGCCACATGACGTTACTGAAGAAAACTTCATCCAAAACGTACTCGTAAAGTGTAAAGGGATCGTAGTCGAAGGTCGGTCAAGCTGCACAGATTATTGTGAAACCCGGGTTGACAACGCTATAAGAGTATGTTGAATGTATGGTGGGATTGGAAGGGCATTATTCTTAATGAGCTTTTACCAAAAGGCAAAACCATCGATTCGTATTTCTACTGTGAACAATTGATGAGACTTAAGCAAGAAATTGAGAACAAGCGGCAAGAATTCATTAACAGAAAAGGTGTGGTCTTTTATCACGACAACGTCGACCACAAACGTCCTTTAGCCACTCAAAAAAAAAAAAAATTGAGAGTTTAAATCTTGCAACCTCAGATTTATTTCTGTGTCGACTGAATTCTTCAGAATTCTTTAGGTAGTGTAAATTCAACATTCAGTGAGGACTGTCAAAACTACTTGTCGCTTACTATCTTACTTTTTAATGAGACGTTTCAAAATTTGACTGATACTGAAACTCAGGTAGGGCACAGCAAGAATATCCTGCTTAAAAACTGAAGAATCCCGACTGGGGAAGTACCTCGACCTTACAGAAGATTACAACTAAATAACATTGCTTTCAAGCAGTTTTGTTTCCTGTGTGTAAGGTTATCAGAGCTCCTGGGGGGGATTGGGGATTGGGTCGGCAATGCGCTTGTGATGCTTGTGGCGTTGCTGGCGTCAATCAGCTACGGTAATCGCTTATCATCAGGTGAGCCGTACCTAGGCTTTTTGTCGACCTAGTCTTCTATACAAATAAATAATATTGGAGTGTCTGTTTGTAGTATTAAAATAACCGCTTTTTACTAAATGCATATGTATAAATATACATGATACACATACCAAAAAAACATTTTTAAATTTTTTGTCTGTCTGTCTTTTTGTTTGTTCGGGCTAATCTTTAAAACGGCTGGTCCGGTTTTGACGGGACTTTCACTGGCAGATAGCTGATGTAATAAGGAGTAAGCTACTTTATTTTTAAGAAAATTAATAAATTTAATTTTTAAATAAAATTTATTTTACAACTCTGCGAACTGAACAATAACTTTTCTGTTAAAATCCACGCGGACGAAGTAGCAGCCACAGCTAGTCTATATGTATACATAAATTAAGTATGTATGTATCTAAGCGCATAACTCGAGAATGGTTTGACCGATTCGGCTAATTTATTTTTTGTATGTTCCTTAAGGCTTATGGAAGGTTTTCAAATAAAACAATTTTTTTTTCAGACAGTCATTTATATATTTATATATATATATATATATATATATATATATACAAGGAAGTCACGTCTTTAAAGATTAAATTAATATACTTGATATTAAGACAATAAAAATTAAAAGGTTTTGTGCTGATATTTAAATATAAACGTTTAAAAAAATATTTAATAATTGAATATAGATTTAAGCTTGTATCTGATCGTTTAGGTGTGGAATTATAAGATTTAATTACATAAGTTATACGGCTAAATGTTTTTAAGTTTATATGGCAATGAGATTTCGGTCTTTCATTCAGGTACTGAGTCATGCTACAAAGTATAAGATTTTTTAAAAGCTTTTTTCGAAAGGACCTTTTGTGAAAACTTTTAATTAAGTAAAGTATTATACGTTCGTTAGTTATAAGACTACGCTTGAAAATAGTTAATAATAAAAAAGTAATTGTTTTGTATAGGATTTAAAGAACCTTATGATCTAGAAGGCCGATTTGCGATTTAAGTAGACTCGGTTCAGTCACGAATTAAGAAACATCTCTATTGTTAGGAAGAGAAATTACTGAGTTTAAAAGTAATAATTAGCACGACGTACAAATCTAGGTTCTCACAGACAATGAAATGGCTCTTTATCTATTTAAAATTAACTGTTGAAAATATTATTAGGGAACCTTTCTGCGATAAAATCTGAAACATTGTTTTTATCGAGTAATTCGCTGTGGAGCAGCGTGCCGGATTAGGTCCAATTCAATTCAATCAATCCAAAAAGACGTCTTTGCTGAGTAGTGATAAATTGACAGGTTGACTTTATTTTTCATCATCATTTATTTGTAATCATACATATCTAGAAAGATAGATATCTGACTTAATTTTTAGTGTGTAACAACCGACGGATCTCGGAACACAAATTCTGACACAAAATAGATTTTAATTTTTGCCTGCATAACATATAGCATGTTTAATTTTAATAAAGTATACGGCGAAATAGCATTGTTAGAAATGACGCGATTACACAATTTAATTTCAGTTTCAAATTGACGCATCAGTATGCCTAGTAGGTAGTAGTATTCCTATGTAAATTTCCAATTTTAAATAGGTATTATTTTATATGAACTGAACATTTAGACAGATTGAACTGTATGAAGTAAGCCCAACAAAAGTAATTCCTGTAAATCGTGGTTCGCTCAACTGTTTATCGGCTCCGTCATCAAATCGACTTCAAATCTTCAATAAATATTAGTGCTTTAAGATACTTATTGAAAAAAAATAAATAACAAACGCACTAGTCTCCTCTACGATTTTTTAAGGTTCCCCTCGATTACTCTGGGATGCTATCATCAGACTTTGGTTTCCTTATTATGGTACCACCCTTGTAATATCTCATTTACAACGAAAAAGAATTATCAAAATTGTTTCATAAACGACGAAGTTATCTGCAAAAACACATGAAAAAATACCAAAAAACCCAGTCGTTTTTTGATGTCAGTTAAAAAATAAATGCTGTGTGGCTACGGCACTAAAGAATTTAGCCATCCCCTCTCTTCCCGTGGGTGTCGTAAGAGGTGACTAAGGGATAACAAGGTTCCACAACCACCTTGGGACTTAAGAAGCCGACCGATGGCGGGATAACCATCCAACTGCTGGCTTTGAAATACACAGGCCGAAGACGGGCAGCAGCGACTTCGGTGCGACAAAGCCAGTACTGCGGTCACAAACCCGCCTGCCCAGCGTGGTGACTATGGGCAAAACACATAAGTTCACGTTATTTTTGGCGTAAACTTGTGGAGGCCTATGTACAGCAGTGGACTGTATAGGCTGTAATGAATGAATGAAAAAAAAAAAAAAAAAACAAATAGTGTGTATGTATTTGTTTTTATTTAAATTATTGAATTTTTGAAAATGAATCATTAATTATTTTTTTTTTTTTTTTTTTTTTATATTCAATAACACCTAAGTAATGAAGGGCTTATTGGAAATATGAATAAGAATCAAGAAAATAATTATATCTACAAAAATATATCTAATTAAGTAGTATATGTAGGTACTGATTTTTTATTGTATTGGTAATTTGAAATAAATTATATCTAATTATCGCTGTCAATCATTTATTGATCAGCCTTGACTTTAGCAGTAATGGATCAGTTTTTAATCTGTATCGCTGTCTTCTTTAAAGGTTAAGTGGTTTTAAGTTTAAAGACTTATGCAAAGTAAAAAATTAAATTAAAGAATAGATTAATTTACATCCTGTTTGAAATTCGATAATCCCTTTGACTTTATCAAAAACTCGCCGACGCAATTTATAAAAGGTTAACTAATTTTCAAAGCGTGTATTATGCGTCATATAAATGGTCATTGAATCGTATTCAGTTCACAACTTTTATATAAGTTTTATTTCTTTAATGACACTCTAATTCTTTTTAAATAAAAACTTTTTAACTGAGAAAGTATACAGTTTGACGTTAATTTTAATAAAACTAATGTTTTTGTAACATGTCAGTCGCTGTCAGTGTTCATACTTCAACGTAGCTATTCCAAAAACTTTTCCCAACGATTTGAAATTGAATTTATTTCCTAATGTTCAGGCTTGTGACAGACACATTCTTATAAAAAAAAAACCGGCCATGTGTGAGTCGGACTCGCGAACCGAAGGTTCTATACAAACAAAATTATTAAAAATATGTTTATTATATGATGGAACTAAAAGTATACATTTTTCGCAATTTTTCGTTTATCTGTGCTATAAGACGTTACTTCGTACTAAATTTCAAAACTCTGACTTCACGGGATACTTGCCGTACTTGTAGGTTTTGATTCCCTTGCGAGTGTCGAAAATGTACAGCATAAACGGTAAACTAATTGTATCTTTTAATTGAGTTGACTTAGAATTTTGATTTTATCACAGCTCTAAGTGACAGTAGACCTAAGTATTTGATATGAATTTCGGTTTGATACCTCGGACGCGTTCTTGAGAAAAAAGGTATTGGCAGACAGACGAACAACAAAGTGATCCTATAAGGGTTCCGTTTTTTCCTTTTGAGGTACGGAATCCTAAAAATGTAATCGGGAAGTTATTTAATGTTTTTGATAAACGCTTTTAGTAATTTACTAAAGGCATTTCTAAAGTTTCATTTGTAATTAATAAAAAGTTTTTAATTATGAAATTTTGCTAAATAGAAAGTATTTTAATCATTAACGTTTCATTTCTTGTAAGTAAATAGATAAGTAGATAATAACTGCTGTGTGCTTACGGTAGTTAGAATATAGCCACCTCCTCTCTTCCCGTGGGTGTCGTAAGAGGCAAATAAGGGATAACGTAGTTCCCCTACCACCTTGGAAATTAAAAAACCGACCGATGGCGGGATAACCATCCAACTGCTGGCTTTGAAATACACAGGCCGAAGACGGCCAGCAGCGTCGTCGTTGTGACAAAGCCAGCCCTGCGGTCACCAACCCGCTTGCTCGACGTGGTGACTATGGGCAAAACACATGAGTTCACGCCATTTTTGGCGCTAACTTGTAGAGGCCTATGTCCAGCAGTGTAATATGTTAGGCTAAAGTGATGATGATGATGATGAAGAGATAATAACTTGATCTTGTGAATTTGTTTTAATAGGTGGATCATAGCAAATATGCTGTGGATTTAATTCTGTAGACTTATATATCAATTTTCTAAAACTACACTTTAAATTATTATTATTACTAAATTTGTTTTCTCATGGTTGGTGGAGAATGGATTCGTGGATAATGTTTCATTATGAGATAATCAGACTGGATCAAATGAAATTATTAGACAAATGAAAACGCTGTACTGCAATAAGGAAGCGTGCTGAATCGATGATACAATTGTCTATCACTATGGGATAATTATATTATAGATTGCAACAGTACGATGTTGAAAACTATCTGTCTAACTTCGTATTCTTCAACACAACTGATGTAAGTACTCATACACAATACCATAAAAATTCGACAACAAATTCCATATTCTTACAAAAAATACATTAAAATGTTCTTCACCGCGAGTCTAAGATGAATTTCTGTTATTTATGATAATCAATTCTTAATATCATATTTAAAAGGACATTTATAAAACAAATTACCATACTGCATTATGCCATATTATCAAGGGCATATTTTAGTTAATGTATTTGCATTAGTGATGTAGCTTTTAGAATCATAATCGTATTTGTTATCGCCGGGTTTTTACTAATGTTTCAAGAATGATAAATGTATATGTCAGTATATGTATGTGCCATATGTGCAAACCATTTTTAATGGTCCTGACAATAACTTTTATCAATTGATTAAAATGTACATATTAAAATGGCAGCATATATAATAATATTTTGAAAAGTAAAGTAAATCATTAATTCTTAAATTGTGTTTTGTAAATATGTTCTACTCGTATAAAGTAAAATTTCCAAAAAAATATTACATTCATAAGAACTAAACGACATTTTTGATGAATTAAATAATTACATACAGACAGATAAAACGATACATGGCATGATGATGATGATATTTAAATCTATAGCAATCTAGTTTTATTCAAAACATATTCAAATTGTGCTGATAATTAGTGAATTTTGACTGATTAAATTATTTTAATTAATTGTAAATCTAGCTTAAAATAAGAAAGTGGAGACAGGTATATCAAAAGCTCAAAAAAAAGCATTAATATTTTTTTGTAATCTCTATTATCTATTTATTACTTGTTGAAATTTATTCTAATCTAGTTAGTTAGTAGTTTTTTTTTTGCGTATGTTAAAAAGTGTTAAAAACCTGTATAAACATCAAATCCATAATATATTCCAAAGCTGTTCGTTACATACAAAGTACCCATTTGAAAAAAGAACGAGGGTTCATAAGTGTTTTCGTGTCTGAAATCGAGAATAATATCAAAATTGTCCTCGTAGCATTGACTTCTTTCTATTAAATTCTTTGCATTAAATTCTGTCCACGTCCAGTTTCGTCGTAGGATTTTAATCAAAGTCGAATCATAACTGCACATAACAGGATTAGTGTAGATACCTATATATAGTATATAGTAGTATATGGAGGACTAGTGTAGATACCTATATATAGTATTTAGTATATAGCAATACATTATGCTGAAATTCTTAAAGACCTATTTCTGATTCAAAGGCAAATCATTTAGTTTTTAATGAATGTAGTTGATTATTGGTATTTTACAAATTTAAGCACAAACAACTATGTAATATTAATGAAACAAGACATTGTCCTCCAACGTTAGGTCTATGAATTTTTAATATAGTCGATTAACACTTACGCATTTTAATCATAACATAGATTTAATAAACTTAATAAATAGACAGATACAAAGCCATCAGTCCAAGAAATATATTCTGTGGGTATATTCGTTAAATGAACCAATTTATGGAAGGCTTAAATTTGATATTTCATTACAGCCTATACAGTCCACTGCTGGACATAGGCCTCCACAAGTTTACGCCAAAAATAACGTGAACTCATGTGTTTTGCCCATAGTCACCACGCTGGGCAGGCGGGTTGGTGACCGCAGTACTGGCTTTGTCGCACCGAAGACGCTGCTGCCCGTCTTCGGCCTGTGTATTTCAAAGCCAGCAGTTAGATGGTTATCCCGCCATCGGTCGGCTATATAATATGATTAACGAAATTATTCGATTGGGCCACTCGGCCGCGGTTTGGATATGATACTGAATAATTTCGCTGTAAATAAGTTAATGGTAAAGTGAAATTTGTAATATCTTCGAAAAACACGTTACATATTTTTAATTCATTTTTTTTAAATAATTAACGTGATTTTAATTGTGATATCAACATAAACGTACCCCACACTACAAATGTACTAATCGTAATAACAATTAAATATTTTTCTTATCTGGGTTAATATAATTATGTTGATTTTATTAAAGACTAGCTAAGCTTGCGACTACGTCTGCGTGGAATTTAACAAAAAAAGTTATTGTTCAGTCCGCATAGTTATAAAGTAAATAAATTTCTAAAATAAAAGAAGCCTTAGTTACTCCTTATTACATCAGCTATCTGGCTGTGAAAATCCCGTCAAAATCGTCCCAGCCGTTTCAGAGATTAGTCGGAATAAACAAACAGACAGACAGACAGACAAAAATTGTAAAAAAAGTTACTTTGGTATATGTACCGTGTATACATCCGTGTATATATCCATCCATGCATTTAGTAAAAAGTGGTTATTTTAATATTACAAACAGACACCCCAATTTTATTTATTTGTATAGATTGCTTCTTAGCAACCAAAAAATAATGTTATTTTTATTACAATTATTTATATGATTACATAAGTTATATTTGCCGTGTGGTGTGCCGAGTAGAATAGCACCACCCCCTTTCTTCCCGTGGGGGTCGTAAAAGACGACCGAGGCTATACCTGGCTCAAAATCATCAGGGTCCTGGAGAAGGAAAACTTCATTTAAAACTCGGAATGGGGTCTCCGTCAAGCATTCGTGGCATAGCTCTAAAACGCGATAGACTTCTGCAGCCGAACTGGCTCCACACGTACTCGTCGTTCCTGTGGACCTAGCCAGTGAGGTCGAGAGGGTGGCGCAGAGCTTAGGCAACTCTACGTTTTCCTGAAGCGTGTCCTAGGCAACACAGTGTCTTTCTGACACTGACTAAATCGTCTGCAATGGACGGATTAATGCCAATGAAGTTATATATCTTTAGAAGTCCAATAATAAAATGGTGTTAAATAATCGTTAGCATATACAGATTCATATTTACGATGAGTAAATGAAACATTATGAATATTTACATATTACACAACGTGACATCAGGAAGCTTAGTGTATCGGAAAAACCTTTAGAGCGTGACGTTGAGTATATGCATGTACTTAATAGACGAGTGCACGAGCTATCTGAATAATTTGATATATCTACGACTGATTCATTGAAAAAATACCGAACCCTTGTAATAGCAATTAGAAATAAAAACTGACATCATGCTTGATACGCGTACACGAGATTTGTTAGACACTGTTTAATCATTTAATTTAGTGTTTTTAACATCATCACAATAAATAAATAAAAAAACCAATTCCATCAAATTTTTAGTCAATTTCTGTAATTTTGTGCCCATTTTGAACATTGACCGGTGAATACTATAAGTTATGAATGATGAGAACTGAATGAATGAATCATTATCATTGATAATTCAAGTAAAAAATCTAAAATCATTTGGTTCTATATTTCTTTTTTTATCCTTTGACTTTTTTATAAGTTTCGAGATTGTATATCGAGGTGAAAACCTTTGCTTGACTATTAACGTGAAGAAAATTAGGATAGTTGCTAACATGCCTTAGTTTTTAAGTCTGGAATACTATAAATAAGTACTGCACAAGTAGAATTAAATGAGATTTTTTCTATCTTTATTATAAAAGCTGTTTATTGAATCTAAAATTGTATTAAATAAAATAAAGGCAAGAAGGATTTCTTTGTTTTATAGATGTCTGTTGTTGGATTCGGAAACGGTAAGTTGAAGCAATCTAACTCCAATAAATTGACAAGATTGAAAAAGATTTCGTGAAAGCTCGTAAAATATGTGTATTTACTTTATATTTCTGTTAAATATTTTAGTATTCGATAAATTTGTATAAAATTAGCAAACTAAGTAGTGGATTATTGATTGGAAATCCTCTTATCTTATTTTAGAAAACACAAATAAAAATATGACGTAAGATTTTTTTAAATCTCTAAAGTATGGACTAAAAAATGAAACGACAGTCCATTTTTAGGGTTTCATACCTCAAAAAGAAAAAACAGAACCCTTACACTTTGTTGTCCGTGTGTCTGTCAAGATACTTTTTCTCAGGAACGCGTGGAGGTATCAAGCTGAAATTCATATCAGATAGTCAAGTTTACTGTCCCTTGAAGCTTTGAAAAAATCAAACTCCTAAGCTAACGCAATCAAAAGCTAAAATTGCAAAAAGCATAAATTTTAGTTACATCATATAATAAAAATATTTTTAATAATTATATTTGCACAGCACCCTCGAGTCCGACACGCACTTGGCCGTTCTTTATCATTGAATGCTTCATAGTAATTACTTAAAGTAAGTGGTCACTATCACCCATTGACATTATTTTGTACAATAAAAATAATAGTATGTTGCCAGTGTTGAATATATCTATAGTTTGAACATTCTTCTTCTTCTCAAATCACCATGTGCAATAAGGAAATGATTACATGCACGTACAGTGGTATGAAAGACCTACATACTTAGGTGATATTAGTTCGGGGATTTTTTTTTCGTATTTTGTATAGAAATTCAAGGTAAGATTTTACAAAATTTGTTTACATTACTTATGATATTGGTGTAACATTTAATTCAATAACAGCATTCCGTTGCTGTAGAAGTTTTTAGACTTTAGTAGTTTTGACAGTCCTTTCTTGATATTAGCTACCTAAAGAATTCTGAAGAGATCAAAACAGATGGAAAACTAAGGGTACAAGATCGGGGCTATATGGAGGATGCCTCAAGACTCTTTTGTATAGTCAGCCTTTTTCGAACGGGTTAAAACTGTTTTATCGTCAATTCTCAGATCTTTAGCTACATTGTAACTACTCAAATGTCGATGAGGCTCCACTTTTTCAAATATATCGTCACGTTAAGCCGTAACTGGGCAACCAGAGCAAAATGCATCACTGATATCAAAATTTTCTGACTGAAAACGCTTAAACCAATTTCGTGTTATTCTTACTGATACTGCATTAGGTCCTAAATGTCACAAATTTTTTTCGCGGCTTGAGTCGCATATTTTTAAAGTAAAATTTTAAAATATACCGAATTTCTTAGTTGGGTTCACCCAAATTGGCGGACATAAAAAAATTTATGTGGCGGGAAACAGTTTTTTACTTATTAATTTCATTTTTCAAATATCACCATTTCATGGTATCAAAACCAGCCAGTTGCAAACAGTACAATCAAAAAGATTTTCTTGCAACTTTTTACTAGAAAATACGAAAAGACTTTTTCTCCAATCTGTTATTAACTCTACTATAGTGAAGAATAGAGAAAATATGATGGTATTTTATTAAACAATTCCTCGGAATACTTCTTTTGTACAACTGTATAATAAACACACAGAGAGCCAACATCTGTCCCGAGTTTTCATTGGTCTAAGCTGTCTGCTAATATTGAGTCCTTGATTCGACGGAAATCGGTTGGATGAGATCAAGAGGAAGGAACTGGTATTATAACGATGTTAGTGAAATCTAGCTAAAAATAGAAAAAAAGATACGGTTTCTCTTGCTACATATTGTCAAATCTTAGTTATAAGATATCGCGAAGAAGACGAATGCCATTTTTGCGTACTGAACAATATTTCAAACGTATTACGATTATTCAAAAAAGGTTTCAAAACAAATTCATAAACAAAATATAGCAATATGATAATTTCTGATATCGAGTAACTGATGCGAGGATTATGAAAATCAGGAACTGATAATGTACAACAATGATTTGCTGTATGCTTCGAATGTAGTGCAAATATCTGATACAAACGTAGTAGATTAGTCCGCATTTTTAGGATATCGAAACGTACACTTGAAATATATTGTGAGAAATCGTTTAGTCATTCTTATATTATTCATAGCATTTCCGAAACAATACTATTATGAATGAGGAAATTTATCTTGGAAAGGTATACGATATAAATACGTCGAAAAATGGATATGGATATAGAAATATCTCTCTTTCTACAAAAATGATAAGTTACGAACTCCATGTTATTTGACTAACATCGATGATCTTACCTATAAACACACTTTCTAAGATAACTTTCAAATTATTTTTAAAATCGGACGTGCAAGTCTCGTCAATTATAGCGTAGTTTACTAGAATTCCGTAATTAATTGTTTTTCTTCAGCTTTGATGTTTCTGCTATATGCGGTGTTGTAATAAATACCTATTAGTCCTGGCTAGAAAAGAAATAGAAGGGTTTATACTCACCTACCTAAACAACTTTATATACGACACGGGCTTAAAAAAATATTTTAAATCGCAAAATCTACACGGCTTAAAAAGCTAAGCTTAAGCAGCAAGGCTTAAAAATAATTTTGGAAATTCGCCTCATCGATCTTGATATTAAACAAGAGTATCTATAGATTACTCGGTCTAAAGGTAAAAATATCGTCAGTGAGTCAGCTCAGCCTATTGCAGTCCACAGCTGGACATAGGCCATCCAATTTCGCGGCAAACATCCCGGTTTTCCGCAATCCTCATCCAGCCTACACCGGCAATCTTACGTAGATCGTCGGCCCAACATATATAATAATGTATGTTGTAATATATCGTATTCATATAAAAAAAATAATTAATAACTTCAAAGAATATTACAGTTGAAACTGAACGCATATAATTTGTCACGTTAAGTTTACTTCCTAAATTTTAATCAATTGACTATCCCCAAAATTATATATATTTTCGAGGTCCTATATCAAGGCGATATGTTTACTACGCTGTGCCATAAATTATAAAGGAGGTAAACCGTGGGGTTCCATATCCAAAGGGATCCAATTTGTAAACTCAGGTCTTTGTTCATTAATCTGTCACGAGGGTGTGTTTTTAGAATTATAATGCGGCAGACACTTGAAACTCTCAAAATATGTATATGTAATTGTGTATACAACGAAAGCTGAGTTCCTAATGTAGGCGAGTTATTGCCTGTGTTTTCAGTTGACTGATATACTTACATATAAATGAATATTTCTAAAAATTGATTTAATATATAGATAGGTACATAATAACATAAACAACTTAATAACTTACACGTCTATACGTCTATCTTATAAGTCTAAATAATGTAATATCATATTATATTAAACACGAGACGGGAACTGAACCCACAATCCTGGCTTGAAATGCACTGTCAAATGCGCCAATAGGTCATTCGAAAAGTGAAATGTTTTGAAATATTAATAAGGTTGCGGAAGCGAACATCCGATGATACCGCGATAACATTTTAAGAGTTATAAGGCCAACAACCTACGACTAAGCATAGACCCGCTACGTATGTGTTTTTGTCATAACATTAATTTATGAACCATGAATGCTAGGTTAAGCATATAATGACGTGTATGCGACCTAACGAGTTGAATATTTTTCGTTAAATATTCATTAGTCGGAGGCATTTATCGACGTAGAATATGTTTGTAAAAACATGACTACAAACATTTTTGTACTAATCGTAAGCAACATAATAGTTTATAAAATAACGGTCAAGTTAGAAGATCACAAGTACCGCCAAATAAATTTAATATATGTAGATTTTGAGTAGTACCTTGATTAGCAGCGCAAAATTATTGCCTCACAGGAAAAAAGGACAGGAAATCTAGTTCATTTTTTGTTTTGAAATTCGAAATTGCAGTTCAAAAGGAAATTATACGTCAATGCTAGTATTCTTGCAACCATTTCGTTCGGTCGTGATTTATACAGTAACTATTGTAATTAATAATTACTTAGTACAATTTTTATTGTAAACTAGATGTACCCTGCGCTCGTTGCTACGCTTTTTTTATTTTCCTACCAACTCAGAAATCTTTGTGGGCTCATGCACAACACTATGCTGAAGATCATGATATGATCAAATGCATAGTTTTCCATTCTATATAGGACATACAGAGAAACATTCATTTTTATACATATAGATAAGTATAAACTAAAATATGACATTTTTAAATTTTATTTGAAACCAACTGATCTAGCAATCTATACACCGCTGTATTTTTCGTGAATTATAAGTTGTTTTTTTTTACTACGGAACTAACGAACACAATAAGAAAAAATAACCCGATTTGTTGCAGTCATTCAATTCGGCGATTCGTTTTTATTTGTATGAAAAAAAATTACAATACTATTACAATTCATTGAATAAATTTTGTTTAGGTAATATAATCTTGAATTGCTATGCTATTAAGCTACATTGATACCATAAAAAAGTTTTAGTGGTATGTAACGTATCCGTAGTTAATTTTGTTACGTCGGTACGTCAAAAATGTTTTGTTACGTTAATAGTAATTATGATGCAGAGATGTAGGAAATTAGTAAGTAATTCAATAGTTACACATGTTGTCGGCATTATAAATTCGAAAAGTAATATTTAAAAGTACTATATAACAGTTTTCGATGAATCTTTGTAACACGATCTTCCATAACTGGAGACACTGCTATTAACGGTACCTTTATGTTTATACGTCTTGTTGTGTAGGTATTATTTAAGAAAAAAATAACTACTCTGAAGTTCCAATACCTTTGAATATTTTCTAGGAGTACCAAATTTAGCCTTTTTAACTAAGAATGTATTTATTAGATTTTGCATTAGTATGGATATTCCTTCTATACCTACTTGGAAATTTGTAAGCCATAACTAAGTAAGGCAATTGTCATCGACAATTCAATATTCAAGACAGGGATATTTACGAAACTGGATCTAGGCTTTTAAGCCTTAGATTGTTATAGTAGTTTGAGGTCCCTTGGAATCCTACTTCTAAATAACACCATACATATTATTATTATTTTGTATGCAGTGATTCATTTGTTAAATTAAAACTATATAATTGTGTTTGCAGGCAAACGAAGAAAAACCGACTTCAATTATATCGACAAGTAATACAACGTAGGTAGAGGAAAAAATAGTCAAATAAATACGCATTATTAAAGATTACTCCAAAAGTTTTAATCGGATCTCGATGAAATTTAAATGTGACCACATGATAAACATCGGCTTTAGATTAAATTAAAAATCATTAAAATCGGTACACCCAGTAAATAGTTATGCGGGTTTTCAAGAGTTTCATCCCATAATCAGATCTTGGTTTCCTTATCATGGTAATAAGCTAGGGATATCTCCTTTCCAACAAAAAAAGGATTATCAAAATCGGTTCATAAACGACGGAGTTATCCCTAAACATAGATAAAAAAAACATATATACGGTCGAATTGAGTAACCTCCTCCTTTTTTTGAAGTCGGTTAAAAAATGAAATTCATTATTAAGCCATTATTTGTTTGGTTCAAAGAGTGAAAATTCCCTAGTTATAAACATATTAATTAACGTAGTTAGGCACGTTAAGCCGTCGGTCCCGGTTGTTATCATGTACACCTATGTAATCTGGAAGAGATCGCTATTTAGTGATAAGATCGCACATTGCACTATATGTATCTAGAATTAAGGTTTGTTATGTATACTATCTTTAGTTGCAATAAAGTGGTTTATTATTATTATTATTATTACACCTGATAGCGATCGTTACTCATAGTAGGGAATATATCCGCCAACCCGCATTGGAGCAGCGTGGTGGATTAAGCTCTGATCCTTCTCCTACATGGGGAAAGAGGCCTATGCCCAGTAGTGAGATATTACAGGCTGAAGCGTAAACATATTAATTAAAAACAACATATCTTTTTACAAGTAATTTCTTTACAATCAATTATATTTTAAGAATAAAATAACTATTAATATATCGTCTCGGAAGTAATAGTTTTTTCTTAAAGAACGTAAGAGGAAATAAATAAAATAGATATTTCATTACAAAAATATTTTAATTAACCTATTGTATCTCCATTAAATAACATCAAATAAATATTTAAAACCATTACTGTGGATTAAATTACAGATTGATTTAAAATGATGATGACTGATGATAATAAAATGTTTATTATGGGTGTATAAATTGAATACTTGTGTATATTTATCTTTAACTTATAAAGGATTAAAATGCTATGAATATTTACAAATAATATCGCATAGCAAACAAAAAGGTCTCAGAAACACATCACACATCGACAAACTCTCGACATACATGTGTATATAGACCAATATTTATTATGTTTTCAGATCAAACCCACGAATGATAGCGAATCAGCCTTAATTACTGGAATTACAACTTAAATTACTAGTACTACTACTGGTCCTGTAATAAAAAATATTTTTCCGTTAGAAAGTTTGTTGGTCAGGTTGAATTATAAACATGCTACAACACTAAGAGTGGACGAATATCTATTCATAATCTAGAACGAAATAGCGCGTGTCACCGGGTTAAAACATGAAAGTCTGAAGGTCATATGTAAAGGTTAATGTAATTTATAAGAATACATTTAAATTGTATAATTGTAAGGTATTATTATAGACTACTGTTGTTCCCTAACAGCTTAATAGTACGATTTACTAATTAAGTAAAGTAATTTTCATTTACGTAATTATAGGAACAGTGACACCAGTGGGGTGTTTGATGTACAAAGAAAGTAAAATGACCTGTAGGTGGGGGACAGGTATAAATGCGATTATGGATAAATAATTATGTAGGTATATATGTGTAAATATGTAATGTATGTGTGTATGTGTGAGTGTGAGTGTATGTATACTTAAAAAAATGACAATAACAGCTTTTAAAATAGACGTATTTGTAATATTAAAGTGTATAACCACGCAAAATCCTCCTAGATACTTTATTCTGAGCCGAGATAGGCATTGGTCCATAAAGTAATGGACAAGATACGTAACAAAACTTTCGCACGTAAAATTTACCTAGTCATGTTAATTTTTTTTTGTGTTAGGTAGTAAAGGAAAACGGGAGATAACCTACATATTTCGAGAGAAATACGTATTCAGATTTTTATAGATGTGTCATATTATGTATTAACAGCTTATTTGCAATAAAATTAAAATAAACGTAATAAAAAATTGTTACTTTACCGACTTCAAAAAGGAGAGAAATACTTGCCAAATGGTTCCATAAAAATTTAATTCAGTTTGGCCGATTATTTTTTGTTTTATGAACATTTTGGTTAACTTGGACAATGTCATTTCCATGAATTTTGTTAATATGTACACCGATTACCTAAAGATTTTTGATCCGATTTGCGTGATTTTTTTTTCGATGTATTTAGTCCTATAAAATTTGATTTAGCTTGGCCCAGTAATTTATAAGAATTATTGTTCACATGGACGATGAAATTTTCTCGATACTGTGTATATATGGATTTTTTTAGGAAAAAACAGTGAAACGTACTATAGTTTATTTGATGCAATCTAGGAAAGTCCTACTGTAGTTTACAAAACAAAAAATTATAGACACTAAATAATAATAAAAAAAACACGTTTAAAAAAACTGCCTTCAAAGAACGGAAAAGCAAAAAATAGCTCGATAAAGATATCATTTGAAACACGTCTTTTTATGCAAACCTACATTTTCTACCTTGAATAAAATATTATTATTTGAATGTGCAGTCTACTGATAGGTTTGAAGTCGGTATCTTTGGTCGGTATTTTCGGGCTACATAAAGAAATATAAAATAAAAATTAACAACTACAATACAGATTGTACTGATATTATTTAACTCAATAAAAACAAAGTTTTATGAACTATTTAATAACCTTTATCAGTTATTTTTTTTAAATGCTCTACATTTGCTTAAAATGTATAGAAATCCAATATATATATAAAGCCTAATTGCTAAAGAAAGTAGTCTTAACGGGAAACTGGTATTGGCGAAAGTTTAACCAACCTTCTCTTGCCGTCTTCACATGCGAGTATTTCTTTGTAAAACCGCACTGGCACAGTTAAAAATGAGGACATTTGAATTCTATTGACGGCATCAAATATTATCACTATTTCATACTCAAAAGTTACAAAAATGAATAACACAATTCAAAGGGAAACAGAACTCAGTGACAATTTAGGTTGCCTGTCCATAAGCTTTCAAGAACAAGTACATAACGAATAGTTATAGTTATATATCCGACTAAAATAGTTATAGTTAAGGAGATGTTTTTACGAAATTTCTAAAGACAATAAAAATTATTATTAATCAATATTACAAAGCAAAACAGCTTTCCAAACATATAATAGCTAATAATACTTAATCATATGAGATTTCAATAGTTTTGACCGCGCTAGACCATAATCACGAGAAGTGTATTCATCTATAGATGAGATCTGTCAATAGGTGGACGTTTTTTGTTTATTTTTAACGTAATTTGTTTATTTTATAAACCCGACAAAGCGTTAATCTTAAAATTAATTTAGCAAATTTATTTGGTAACCTTGGATAAATTCTAAGCTTCCTAAATTTATTCTAATTTTAACATCGATTTTTTAAAATAGAAAGTCAAAGTTTTACAATTGTTGTCAACAAAATTAGTTAATTTGACGAAAAAGTTAGGATTTAAGAAATTAGATTATTAATAAACAAGATGCTTTGTGCTTTTACTCATTTTTCTAAAATTCATAATATATAAACCAAAATATCAAACTTATTATATTTTTTTGGGTCTATTTTTGTTTATTACAACTATTAACTTAATAACGCAAACAGATGGGCGTGTCAGTTAGAGCGCAACGTCTGTCCTTTAAGACATTTTAATGCTATGGTTGAATACACACCCACTTACATACAAATTCCCTCAAGATATTACGTTCTTCCCAAACCGATTTAGTTGAATACTTTGCCGTAAAATCCATTCTGCTTTAAATCAAACAATTGCCGTAAAATTACTTTCGAAGGAAACCAGTAGTAGGAATTTTTAAGTTAGAGTGTAATTCCAGATCCTGATATAATTATCGAAACAAGCCCATCTGATCTGTTCCACTAATAGGTCTATTAAGATACACATTCAACGTTGTAGTAATTGACTAAAAAAACGTACGTTAATCAACATATAAGTACGAGTATTCGCTTCAGCCTGTAATATCCCACTGCTTAGCATAGGCCTCTTTTCCCGTGTAGGAGAAGGATCAGAGCTTAATCCACCACGCTGCTACAATTCAGATTGGCGAATATACGATTATTACAACAAATTGATGATATATTATGTTTTCTACCCTTATCAAAATCTACATTTGAATGGCCCAGTTCAAGAAATCCCTAAGTTCACGTAGGGATTTTATGCACTAGAAACACCTCGTGCAAGATCTTTTCATTATCTATGGATTGATCTCTTTACTATACGAATATGTTCTCAAGTGCACTTTTTCGGAAAAATCAGTCACTGGAACTTGAAACCAAAAAATCTCTAAGTCTTAAAATCTTTAAAGTTTTTGGCGGAAAAATGAAACCGAAGAATCCGAGTAGGTAGAGTAGAACGAAAAATAATGTATTGATTATGGCTGTTTTAAACTAAGCGCGTTTTTATTTGTTCTTGAATCTTTATCTATTTTTTACGTCAGTGAAGCCGTGGGGTGAAGTCTAGTCCCCAAGTCCTAATGTTTTTTAATTATAATCTTAAAGTCCAGTTAAAAATCCCTAAATCTAACGGTGAATTTCATCTCGCTTCCTCATTCGTACTTTTACGCTGTCGGCAGGATTTAATAATTATTTTTTTTAAAACATTGTCGTGATTTTGTCACCACCTTAAATGTGCCAACCGAGGCCATGAACACTCCAACCTCACTCTACGCCACTGAAACTAGTGTATTGATATGAAACACTCGAATGATTAAATTTGTCACTTTAAAATTAATCTAAGACCATAATACAAATTTCAAAATTGTTATGTCACTTTTAAATATATTGTATTCGGTAATACCTCATTAATAAAAATGTTAATATTTACTAAAATCGCTGTTCTCCAATGTAGCTAAACAATATTATTTTATTGTAACATTTAATATAATTATATTTTTATACAACTAATTAATTCTAAATTTCTTATTTATCCCTGATGTGAACAGATTTATCTGTGTCAATAAAAAGTTTACTTCATAATAAAGAATAGGGAATCTTTTTGTACCATAATAAATGAAGACGTCACTAATTCAAATGCTTTTCAACGAAC
This sequence comes from Melitaea cinxia, assembly GCF_905220565.1. NCBI lineage: Eukaryota > Metazoa > Arthropoda > Insecta > Lepidoptera > Nymphalidae > Melitaea > Melitaea cinxia. The sequence goes on along the minus strand of NC_059400.1, from coordinate 8,015,889 downwards.
ATCAATTCATTTCAATGTGTGTCGTAATATCGGTGCTGTTATAAACACTAAGAAAAATCATCAGTTCGTATAAGCGTCTGGTTTCCAACACGGCCTCGCGCATTCAGTTGTGTGTCTAATTTCGATTGGAACGAGTGTTTTTATCCTGCCTTCTTCTTCACTAAACAATGACAAATACCAAGCGTCAATAATTGAAGAATAAAACGTGTTGGATTTAGTGAATGTGCTCAGTATTATTTTTTATTTATTACTGTTTACTATCGTCAATTTGAAGATTTTTAACTACTTTATAAAAGGTAAAAAATTTGAAATAATTACATGACTACATGTCTCTAGGACAATTGATTTTTTTTACACTTTGACTAAACAAAAACAATACCAAATTATGTTGTGTCTCATTAGGAATTTCCATAGCTATAAATATAACAGAAAATATTATCAATCAAGTCGTTTGTATCGTTATTATAAATTAATATAAATTTGGACGCAAATCATGACCAGTTTATGAAATATTTAGGTTTCAAGATATATATCTATCTACCTATATAATTATTCTTCATTGATAATAATAAAATCCTCATGTCATCAATAGCAGTACCATAGGCTATATTTGTAACTCAAAAACATACATATTTTTTAATGAAACATAATAATAAAACATAATAACGTATTTATATAGTTTGAATACATACTATTTTGTAAATAAAATATTTTCTTAATTTAAATTTCAAAAATTGTTTGTCTAAGCTTGTTTGTGTTCATTAAAAATTAAATTTATTAAAATAGTTTAAAAATCAAAGATCGAAACTGTTGCAATTAAACGTATATAAACCGGTTGATATGCAACGGTATCCTGGATGTATGCAAATACATATACACGTGTAGTAAAAATGAAGACGCTATCTTAAAAATTTAAAAGCTATATTTGTAATATATCGACACATTTTAAAAAATATTTTAAAGTTTTTAATCCGCCAACCCGCATTGGAGCAGCGTGGTGGATTAATCTCTAATCCTTCTCCTACATAGGGAAAAAGGCCTATGGGAGAGCAGTGGGATATGACTGGCTGAAGCAAAAGTTTTTAGATTTAATTTTACTATATTATAAGTTTCATTTAACCATTTCATGCGTGTTTATTTTTCATACCAGACAAATTAATTGACATTTAGTAAAAACCGCTCACATTAATCGAAACGTGATGCTTGTATGTCATTCTCGATGGTAACTTTCTGGCGTCGAAATGATACGAAATATTGTTGTACTCAAAAAACATATACATTTTCATATGTAAACTAGCTCTGCCCGCGACTTCGTCCGAGTGGAGTTAAAAAAAAGTATTGTTCAGTTCGCAGACTAAAAAATAAAAATCTAAAATAAAAGTACCTAAGTTACTCCTTATTACATCAGCTATCTTCGAGTGAAAGTCCCGTCAAAATCAGTCCAGCCGTTTCAGAGATTAGCCGGAACAAACAGACACACAGACAGACAGACTAAAATTTAAAAAATGTTATATCGGTATGTGTATCATGTATAAATCATTATGCAGTAAAGAGTGGTTATTTTAATATTACAAACAGACACTCCAATTTTATTTATTTGTATAGAATATAGAAGATGCATTCTAGTCCTTTTTTTTGGCTTGTCCTAACCTTTAAATTGCAATATCAAAGTGTTATTGACACTAGTTTTATATATTAATGTCAAATTTATGACAAATTTTTATGACTGTTAAATCATAAATTTTAATTTTTCGATACGCATATTTCTCGTTTAAAAATATTAGCAAATCACAATCACCTTGAATAACGTTAACAAAAAGACGATATTGGCTAACATCTCCCACCGTTATGTTAAAATATATCGTCAACTGTGAGAAGAAATACTAAAGTTATAAGTAACTCGAGTAAGATGTACAATTGGATACGCAAAAGATTACGGTGCCGTTTTTTACATTATTTCAATACATATATGATCGTACAATATATATAACATACACCGTACAAATACATCTACTGAAAGAACCGGTAGAACTGGATTTTTTTTATAATTTAAATTGGTTTTGGTTCAGTTTTTTTTAATTTTTTGTAAATAATGGGATTCTGTACATACTGCGAGTGAGCCTCTACGTACAGGCGTACATATCCTCACAGAACATAAATACATACGTGTATATAAACATTTATAAGAAATATTAAATTATTAACTATTTTAACTAATTTTATTTTTAATTAACACTTACAAATAAGTTTAGAGAAACAAATAAAGCTCTTCCTTTTTGAAGCTCCTACTTTAGATTAAAAAAAAATACAAAATGGTAGTAAAATATATATAAATAAGCAAAATTATTACGTTTCGTTAAAGAAATATGCAAGCATATCTTTGAGCTACTAATGCAGTTGATGATATTATTATCGATGACATAAGGATTTTATTATTATTAAAAAGTATAATTATATGCATACATATATGTGATATTCATAGATATATATTTCATTTGTAATGAATGTTCTTATAAGTATATATTTCACACCCAGACCCACAATTCCTGGAGCACAAAGCAGTATTACGGCAATAAGCGCAAACGAGCTAGTCGTTCGAGATAATTTAGCGTTTTGATAGTTAGTTCTTAAAATAAAACAACATTCATAGTTATTTAAATGTGAGTATTTAAGGAAATGCAAAAAGACGAAAATGTCAGAAACAGATATCATTTAATGTTTAGTAGAGATGCATAAAACTTCGACCATATAATACACCAAAAATGTGCAATTAACCTTGAAATTTAACAGCCCTTGTACCTGTTGTGATCAGATCACTCACCTTTAAAACTAAAACAATCAATCACACACACACATAGGTAAAAACGAAATATAAATTTTGGCAGTATAACAATTGACATCGACACCCACATTAGCCACTACATATTGAGCAGAACCGGAATGATATACAAGAATCAATGTACATTAATAAAAATAGAGCACTTATAAATTTCATAGCCGCAAACTGTATTATTTTTATAATTAATTAAATGTTTATTATAACTGGACTTGAGTTAAATTAGGCGATCACTTTTAAATATATCTATCAAGAATATTAAAAGATACAACTGAAAGTACACAGGGGAAAACAGAACCTAAAAGATATAGAAGTTTTTAGAAATTATTAAAAATAAACATAATTTTAAGAAACATCACAGGTACATGCAGATTTAATTAGACGGAATATGGAATGTATTGTGAACAAGAATAAGAAGAATTTATGTTTTGCCAAAATGGGTAAAACCGACTAATATATTTACCGGTTGTAAATAATGCTTAACTAAATAACTGGATGTCCTTGGTGTAATGTGTCCTTCTGCATCTGATAAGAGATTAGATTTTGGAGACAATTATAAGTATTATTAATGAGATACAAAATTAGGTCACACGAGGATGTTCAAAATATTTAAATATTTTTTACGTCTACAATTAAGGATATATTAGTATTGTTCCATCGTTTCGAAAACATTTTAAAAATATTAAAAACAAGTTTATTAAATAATTAAAATTAAAATATTATTTGACTGTTTATCTCATTTCAAAACACCATATGTAATTTAGAAAACGATTTCTAACCACTAATATTGTAATTAATTGTAAACGACTAACGCCGAGTTGCATGAAAAGAAATTAAAATTTAAGTAGTGATTAAACTAATTTAATCGCAAGAATTGTATGAAATTCTTGTGATTAAATTAGTTTAATCTCTACTTAAATTTTAATTTTGTTTCGTGCAACTCGGCGTAAAATTTGTAAATATAAATTTCGATTAATTTTCATATTAATATACTAAAGGATATAAACAAATGAGTATAACAAAAAGTCAAAAAAACAATAAAAGTAAAATTTGGTAGATTTAAGCTTTTATAAAATTCCATAACGTAATTCACAATTGTATACCTTCTTAATAAAGGTATTAAATTAATTAAGATAGTGTGACAGTGTTATCCGAAAAACCAAAATATTTTTGTATTTTATGTTGGTTTGGTTAACAGAAGATTACAAGTCTCAAGTAGTATTATGTTCGTGTGGTGAGTAAGATTACCAGAACTCCTGGGGATGGACGCATCGCGCTTTCGAGTCATCGGATACCTTAACACCATTCTGACTTCTGTTGACATGTGAAAAGCGAATAAAATACAAAAGAAGAAATTAAAACAATGGATTGCCCCATGTAATGTAATGCTTAGTTTGACTTATAGAACAGGCTTATTTATATCTGTTATCAACATTCTCATCTCATTATTTTAAAAATTAATAATAGTTGCACAGTATTGATTGACGATGTAAATATTTAACGATAAAAACCAAAGAATAATAGAGAGACATCTTAACTGTCTCATAATAAGGTCTATTTTTTTAATTTGCCTTACTCTCTTACAATAATACATTTATGTTGTTAAAATTCAATTAGTCGGGTAAAGCCATTATAACTCTTTGTCACTTTAATAAATAATACAACGATTCGATAAAACAATCGATTAAAAACGCATTATTAGCGATAACTCAAAAAGTACATACTCATCAGGTCTCGAACAATCTAAATGACACATGACAAGCACCAGCTTTCTATTATAAAAATCATCAAAATCGGTACACTCAGTAAAAGGTGTAATACATACAAAATGCAGTCACATTGAGATGAGAACGTCCTCTTTTTTTAAGTGGCTTAAATAATAGGTAAATAAATAAAGTAATGGACAACAACTGAACGGAAAATGACGAAATCATAATAATTTTAGTTTGCAGATTCATTAAATAATTTAGCAAGAATCAAGGCATAAGTTTGGATGAGAGTCATCTTCTTAATTATTGTTAAAGTTGAAAATTATTAAAAATCCATTACTTTAATGATTTTTCAACAAGCACAATATACCTGTAAATCTTAGCTACAAGTATTTATAGGAAAAAGGCTCCGTATGATATGCTACGTACTTGTTAATTTATTTCTTAAGCTCTTTATTATACTTACAGCAATATTATACAAAGAAACAAGTCATTGAAATAAATAGCTGTGCTATATTTCTTATTGACGGACAAAGTAATAACAGAAATGATCCATTCTTCATTGTGCTTTTTTGTTATTAAAAAAAATCTTAGGTTAATATTATATAAAATAATGCAAATGATAATATTGTATAGAACCTGTAATCTTAACCTATCCTACCTACATACGAGTTATAACCTACATAATTATATACAAACTTATATAAATTGACGATTACTATAAAATTAACTCATGTTTCAATTCTAAAACTAAATAGAGAAGTTAGGATTTGTTTCAAAACGCACACATAATCATTTTTTGTGTGTTTTAAATACTTACATAAACAGCCGACTTAACCTTATATAGGTGTATGGCTTCATAAATAAAGAATAAAAAGAAAATACTTACATAAACTGATTATTTACACAAATATCCAAAATTGTTTAAAAAATGAGATTTTAAATATATTATACGAACACGACGATTTTTACGTGACATCTTATACCAAACAAATGATTTCTTGAAAGAACGATATTTTTGAGATACAAATAAGCATTGCATAAAAGAACTTTTTTGTATCCTTTAATGATTTAATTAAAGTCTTGGAGCTCGAATCTCCCTGCGGGATGTTTTTCATAAGGTATACATTAACGATTGCGTCATAATGTATTCATTTATATATTCACAAAAATATCAATTGGTTTGATAAATAGAAATAATCGCAGTATAAACAGGAGAAGGAATAACAAAATTGTAACTCCAGTTTCGGACTGCGCATAGTAAACGTCTACTTTTTGGGTTATGATATTCGCATGTATAATAAAATCCTACAAACGATTTTTAAATTGTCTGGGAATAAATTTAAAGTTTGTATTGAAAAGAAAAATAGCTGTTGTTCGGTACAGGATTATATAAATGATCATCATTATCATAATTTCATCCAATTGCAGTCCACTGCTGGACATAATAAAAATAAACTAATATATAGAAATTGAAAATTAAAAAAAAAATGAGTGTGCTTTAAACCACATGTCTGAAGTAAAACTATAGAATACAAAAAGTATCGTCTGCGCAACAGTTTTATAGTCATTTATAAATACAATAATAATAATTTCCAAGTCTCAATACAGATGAAGACATCAAGCATCAAGCAAGCACGATTTTGACATTTTTTTATCATGTGTATAAATCAGCTTCACCTAGATATCGTACGACTTTCAATAGACTTGATGATGCCCTTCATATTGACAATATAGATGTCATACAATTATTGTATATTTTTTACATCATCATGTTTGTTGACATTTATAATAAAAAGAATTTTACTTGTTGTCAACAACATTTTACAACAGCTAACAATAGAAAAAAACAACATCTTTATCGTTTGTAATAGAGATTATAGGCTATAAAGTGTCACGTTTTGACTAATAGTACAAGTGACCAATAGTAATGTAGACAAAACACCATAGTATCAACACTACTTACATCACACTGTCTAAACAGAAACAAAATTAAAAACTACTTTAATTTATAAATTTTAGATGTGTATTTTTATGCTTGCTTTATACTGGCTATGTTCTTTATATTTTAGTAAAGTTCTTTTAGAATTATTGTATTATTCGAACTAGAAACCAGCTTAACTATATTATATTACATATATCTTTTTGCTTATAATATTTTAATAATTATTGTCTAAACATTAAAACATAAATGAATGTTTAAAAAACAAAACTTGCTTGTGTGAGTCTGCAATCAACCTTGAAAAATTCGACGTCGTAAAAAACACTGATTGAAGCTTTTATGTTATATACTATCAACAAAATTGTAAAATTTAACACGTAGTAATTCTAAATGGTAGGAAATAATAATATACGGAAACGAAACGTAATAATTAAAACATAAAACTGAACCCTAGTGGATATGATAATTTGTATATAGGTGTAAAAACAAAGAAACAGTCATACTTTATCAGTTTATCAATCAATACTATTTATCTACTTTACAACAATATTTAAATCATTCGCATAATTGAAACAGAAATTTTTTTGTCCTTTATAATTTCTGTAGTAATAACTTAAAACATACTTACATACATACACAAAAAATTAATTAAACAATCAGTTAACTTAAAGATGCGAATTGTCTTAAGTCGATAACAAACATAACTTAGGTATAAATTAATGTGCAGTGATTGTAATATTTAAATAGCAAAATATATAAAATGTGTGTTTCAACTTCACGCGACTGAAGAACTTACTCGTTAAGAACGATTATCGTAAAATTTTAAATTTCAAATATTCCATAAATTAATTAAATTATGAATAATTATAACAACATAACTCTAAAATCGAAACATAAATTGACCCTTGCTATTCTTGCTATTCTTGCTATACTTGCTATACTTGTTACAGCCAAAAGCGCTAAAAAACGTCTTTTCCGCGTCAAAACTAATTCCTTCAATGATGATGACATTTAAAAAGAGATGATTAATTAACATTTTCAGCGACGGTTTACGGGTTTGATTTCCGCTCGGGATGGACATTTGTATAGGTATAAATTTTTCCCCCTTGTTTTGATGTCTGTCATTGTCGTCGTGAGTCGGAGAGCACGTTAAGCTGTCGGTCCCGGTTGTAATCATAAATACTTGATAGCGATTGTTACTCATAGTAGGGTTACCCTTTTTTTATTTTCGGATGTAAATACATTTGTCATATTTGTTATGTATTTGTTGTATTAATACTTACATAAGACTAGTTACTCTCTGCTTGTGATACTTCAATTATAACATCCTAAGGCCAAGCAGTCACTCGAATTCTAATTACATGGTTGAATCAGCCGTGATACTATTACGGTCAGTAGATTAAATCCTTCAAACCCAAACTGGACCAAGCTTCGCAATTTATTAGATGGTAATTACATATCTGATACATTCATGAATTATTTGTTTCTTAAATAATAAATCGTATAATATACATGCAGGATAATTCATAAAATTTAAGTAAGTATAATATATTATTAAACGTGAAAGCAAAATGAATGAATTCAACTAACTTATTTCTCTTACATATTAATTTGAAACTCGTTTATTATTTTCAATTTATTTTCTTATGTAAATATTACTGAATACGTTCCATATTTATATTATAAACTAACAATGTAAAGCTTTACCATAGACTAAATGTACTATAAAATGCAAACAAAAAGAAAATAGAAAAAAATAAGCTATTATAATTATAAAAAAATAAATAGGCTTTCATTACATCATAGTTACGTAAAATCTAGGATCATTATATTATTAGTATTATGGAACAGATGCTCGATATCTAAGTAATAAATCCACTGTATCTTACGGTATCTCAAGGAAGATACGCAATAAACATTCCTTCGACTTTTTAACAAGAGTTGTTATAGTAGGTTGTTTGAGAGAACTATTTTAGAAACAATAAGATCATGTTTACTCGTTTTGTATTGTATATATTGTATTATATATATATCTTAATATATATAAATCTCGTGTCACAATGTTTGTCCTCAATGGACTCCTAAACTACTTAACCGATTTTAGTCAAATTTGCACACCGTGTGCAGTTTGATCCAACTTAAAAGATAGGCTATATTTTATTTTGATATATTATGTTATTATTATATTTCAGAAAAAAATAAGGTGATACGAAGTTCGCCAGGTCAGCTAGTATATATATATATATATATATATATATATATATATATATATATATATATATATATAATGTGTCTCCATATTAATTTCTGCTGCTATATATATTTCTGTGCTGTGTGGCTACGGCACTAAAGAATTTAGCCACCCCCTCTCTTCCCGTGGGTGTCGTGAGAGGCGACTAATGGATAACAAGGTTCCACAACCGCCTTGGAACTTAAGAAGCCGACCGATGGCGGTATAACCATCTGCTGGCTTCCAACTCCTACTATCCAACTGCTGGCTTTGAAATACACAGGCCAAAGACGGGCAGCAGCGTCTTCGGTGCGACAAAGCCAGTACTGCGGTCACCAACCCGCTTGCCCAGCGTGGTGACTATGGGCAAAACACATGAGTTCACGTTATTTTTGGCGTAAACTTGTGGAGGCCTATGCCCAGCAGTGGACTGTATAGGCTGTAATGATGATATTATTTTCTACTAACGAAGATATATTAAAGACTGTCGAATTTATCTATAACATATATATTTATCGAGTTGTAATTAAAACAACAAAGTATGCCATCTTTGGCTACCATTTGATGAACGTTGAATATAAACAATCAAAACGTTGTTGTGCTCTTAATTTAAAAATATATATTAATAAATATCATTATATATATAAGGTAGGTACGTATATATAACTTTTTTGCATATTTCTGTACACAAAAAATTTAATGAACACAAGGTAATTAGTCCATAGAAATATTTCCTCGAGTCCTTCCTACGTTGTGAGTTCCGTGTTACTTGTATTCAACTTGCTCCTAGTATTTCATGTAATATCAATCTCTTCTTTCCTCTCCCTCGTTTCCTCACCTTGTCTCTTGGTAGCAATTTTTATTGTTTATTTGGCCATCTTTTTCGTTTTATTTTGCAATAATTTTCGACCCATTTTCATTTCGTTTCAATCGTAGGTACATATACTATTCAAGGGTTTGTAAATTACTGTTTTATTGATAAATTTTTTTAAAGTTTAAAACATATTTCCGCTTTCTTATAAAGCATGCATTTACATTTCAATTCGTTATTTTTATCGCTTTCGGTTATTAAAGTGTTTTTAGTTTCATAAACTAATTTCAACTATTAGTATAAATTAATTTTTTATCTTAATTGTCTTCATAATATGTGCCTTACATTTTTATCCCTCTTATAATGTTTTTATTGATCTTTTATTCAATATATTTCCTTATTGGTACATTTAAAATATATTTATAAAAACACAAATAAAAATATAAGCATATATATCATTGATCATTTTATTACTTTGACTAATTTTAATATAAATAAAACTTATAAAATATTAAAGTTTCTCTTACTTCGTGCCAGTCGTGATAAAATAATTTCTTCTTTAAATATAGAATAAATTGTTCCTATTACTTTAAAAAAAATCTTTAGTAAATTTTCTAATGATTAATAGTAAAAAATCAGTTTCCTTACAATATGACATAGTAAAACATGTTAAATTCTCTAATATCTTTAGCACGTAAACAATTATAAATAGTATGATAATGTAATGATAGTTGTAAGTTGTGATTGAAGTAAATAAATTTAATAATGTATTCAAATCAATTAGATAGGTATAGCAGGTGTTTGATATGTTAATGGGTTAAGCTTTGTATGAAGGTTGTAATGCGTTAAGATTTAAATATGGCAGATTGAAGAAAAAATAAGTATGTAAAAGTGTTTGATTATATAATGTTATCAGGAAAATCACGAAGTTTTAGTTAAAAAGAATAAGGGCATAAATAAATTAATTAATTAATTCGTGTTAATATAATATTGAAGCTCGCTTTTGAATATTGTGTTTCGTGAAAGACTTACATTTTGCCCGCATATAATGATACACCAAAACGCATTTTTGGGCTAACTGTTTTAATCAGACGTTTCAGTTCAATGACCGCTTCGTAAATGTATCAGAACCAAGTTTTTCGCAGTAACTTAGTTGATATCACACGAAACTGATTTTGCCATAATACATTATTACGTGCTATCAAAATTAAGCCAGCTTAGTTCATTAAAAACATTAGTTTAATCTTATTACAAAAAATGGAATTAAAACTCATTACTTACAAAATGATTTTGTTCAACTAACTATTTGAAATAATCATAGATTTTGTAAGACAGTTATTTAAAAATATTGTCACACATTTCAAGCATATTCTTACAGAAAAACTTTATCAAGAGTTACAATGGCGGCATATTAGAGAAGTTTTTACCATCATAGTATACTATGTCCTTAACATCCTTCCTTTCTCCTGTATCCTCTAAGCTTGTAATGTATTTACTTCTTCTCCGAAATTGGGAAGTAGAATTGAAGTAATAAAGTTGAATCATAAAATAAAGAATATATTTTCTAATACCAAATGGACATATCGTTCAACTTTCAAATATACAGAATACCAGATCGAAACGAAGGCGTAATTGATGCGCTTATACTTAGATATAGAAGACATTTCAGTTCAATGACCTTATCGTAACTGTGCCAAATTTGTCAAAATCAATTCAATTGGGAGGTAGTTAAATTATGACTGGCAACATAACGCAGCGGATATTGGTTTCATGGAAAAGTAACACACTTTCAAGATCAAACAAGTTAAGTGTACATAACTTGTTTAATTTGGAATAGTATTATGTATAAAATACTTAGTTTTTATAGTTGCTGTAAAAATATTAGAAATAATCGAAAACATGTACAATTTTCATTTAGATAAATTGATAAGATATACTAACCCTTTAATTTTCTGTTTTTTTTTTTTTTTTTTTTTTAATATTATTATGATTCAAATACATTTGATACACAAAATTGTTATCTGTGATAGAAATAAACTGATTTTTCGGTTTCATTCTATTCAGAATATTTAGCAATAAGATCTTATAATTTATAAACAGGTTTTATAAAAGAGTTAAAAATAGAACAAAATTCTAAGTTGTACATATTCTGATCACAATTTATATATTGATTAAAATACATTTGCGGAAAGGTCAAATTTTAATTCTCTTTTTAAAAACACAATGATCTCTTAAGTATTATATGATATAATCTATTTTCTATCTTCTTCTATATATATAAATAAAAATGAATGTTGCTAAGCGCATAACTCGAGAATGGCTCGACCAGCTCGGCTAATATATATTTTTTTATGTTCCTTAAGGCCCACGGAAGGTTTCAATACTAAAAAAAAATTACTATTAACTTTTGACAAAACGAAGTCTGTCCGGGCATCTAGTATACTAATAGCAATGTACCGTCGTGTTCTTGGCCTAGCAGTGGGCCGTTTAGTTTGCTTCAGTTTAGTTTTCATTGGAATTAATTAAAAGTGTCATGTCAATTAAACGATATGAAACGCGAACGCTGAAACGCTGTCATTATTATCTTCAAACAATGGCAGTTGTCATGTCAAAAATTGTCATCTCATCTCTTTTTAATGTTTTAAATATATTTATTGTTTTGCAATTTTCAGTACAAGTTTTCACGTTTCACTTGCATTATTTTTGAAAAAATATTCTTTAAACATCCCCGTCTACTTTATATTGTTAATATTTAGATTATGTAACTATATAGCAAATGTTAACTGTAGCTACAAAATTGAAAGTACTTTCAATTTGTTTAGATACGACATATTTATATTTAAACACCGTCAATTAGTCGAACATTATTTAAATTACAAATTAATGAGCACTCGAATTATTTTAAACGATGAGTTATGGAGTTATTACTAATATAATACATACAATGAATTCGTAAATGAGGTGGATCAGTGATCTATATACATGACTATATATCTCTAAATGTTTGCTTCAATAAATACTGCGTTTTTAACGTCATTGTACGCGGATTCGAAGAATAATTCCTAATGTACACTCACAAACCTAATTGTATATGTTGTAAATATTTTTGTAGGAAATTCCAAATTCTATAATTGAGACTAAAGGCAGAAGAGCCAATTCTTTTAGTCGGTTAGTAAGCGCAACGTGCGATAAAGGCAGGTGCACGGTCCCCTGTAAGTACCGAAAGTATTATATTTAAATGAAAATCAGAATAATTTCAGTTCAACTATGGATAAAAACTATTGATATTTTTTTAACTCTTACGCTGAGTATAGTAAGTAACCTTAGGAAAAGGGATAAAAATCACAATATTTATCTACATTGATGTAGTCTGTTAACGTGTAGAGTTGTACACTGATTTTATTTATTGATAATATTGGGAAAAGCTGTTTCAAAGAACGTAGGTTCAATTTGTGTATAACACAATATTTAGTAGCCTATTTCTGTATTTGAAATTTCTATTAGTTTAATTTTTATTTATTTACTGCGAATTTTAAATAAGCATCATACCACTAAGGAGTGGAATTATAAAATATAGCTTAAATATTTGATTGAAATTTGGCTATATCATAGAGGGAACTAATTAATTACTACATAAATGTCTCGCCTTGAACTTTATCACGTCAAACAAGTGTTCATAGATTGGATTTGATATTAAACTACTAACCCAAAGCCGACGAAGGTCTTCGTTATTTTATAAAAGCTGAAAGTTTCTCAGACCATGCTCCCAACATAGGTAGGTATTATATCACTTCAACATATAAAAAAATATTAAAAAATTACATTTTATGAAATGACGGAAGTTAGCTGGGATTTTGTACGCCTTTGATACCTGATATCTGCCATAAGCTATCATGAGTTAAATTTCATGTTTTAGCATTGCTTCTAACGGTGTTGGGAATATGCGTTGAGAAATTATCAGTTCTTATGAAATAACGAAAGTCTGTCCCTCACTCCCTTGATCCCTTGATCTACACATATACAATCTATTTAATACCAATAATCTAAGAATTTTCGTTACTTTGTTAAGAAAAATATTGTGACGAACATATTAAAACATAGGTAGAAATAGATTTACTGGAGCGTAAAAGCTTAAACCTTAAATATAAAAGTATAATAATGTGGTCCGATTATTCAAAATAAGTTCGCAAAACAAAATTTAAAAATCTGTAAAATCTTTTATATGTCTTTATGTTTCGTACCTGGGAAATTTATTTAGTAGGCCTACTTCAAAAATCAATTAAAAAGTTCATTAGCTTGTGATTATGGATGTCTCTAAAAGTGAAATAAAAAGCGTAGTATTATTTTAAATTAAATTACGAATATGTGTATTTGCTTGTATGAACTGTTTTGTCACGTAGTTTTTTTATGTGGTACCATCACGATCACTATACAGCCTGCAATATCCATTATTAATAGGGATCGACGGTATTTAAGCTCCCACACGGTGTACACACCACTAAACCAGAGTCATAATCACATTAAGCAAGAGATATATCAAAAGGTAAAAGTGAATAATATGGAAAAATAAGAAAAATACGATTGGTATTTATAACATATTAGCCGTGCCCCGCGGTTTCACACGCGTTAATTTGAGGAAAACAACAGCCTTCCTCGGCTTCTCCAGTAGGTCATGTGATTAGCGCGTTTAAACAACCAAATAAACAAACTTTTCAGCTTTATTATATTAGTATAGATGTATAAAATATGTTTTATTTTCATAAGCTTTGGCATAGAAAATTTTTCATCTACATTGATACATATTGTATGATAAGAGACTTGTGACGCGAAATATTTGATATATTATTCATACATTAAAACGTACATGAATTGACCTTTAGAAAATTTTATTAAAATGAGGACACAATAATTTCATTTACAATTATATGATGTATTATTGTGTAAATAATAAGTATCTTGTTATTGTGTACACAGTATTTTGTTCTGTAATTTTTGGTTTACCAGTTAATATGCCCAATTTGTTCCTGTATACATAGGTACTTATTATATTAAATGCGTTTATTTTTCTTATTGTCGGGATAATTAATATGTTAATACGCATTCGTATATGTATATGTACGTAATACGTATAAATATATTAATGTTACCCATAATTTTAAAGTTTAACTTTTTTTTATAAAAAAATATTGTTTTATTTTATAACTGACGAGTATTAGAAGTTAAGGCTGAAAGGATTCCGTGTACTACATGCACGACTCGTATGAAATTATTGCGATAAAATTATAAAGTTAGTATAAAATTTTATTATAAAACTTATTATTTCCTGTTTTAAAATGGCCGAATAAATAAGATTAGCGAGATTAGCATTTTATGTAGTCATCTGAAAGTTCTTTCGAATTTTAAACATTAGTTTCAACAACTCACCCGTTGTTCCGATTGTGACGAAGGGCCATTTTAAAAGCGCTCAACAACTAAAAACTTCGATACATACCTATGTCATATACGTTTGGAACTGCGGCTTCGAATGTGCGTTTTTTTCTCTCTTTGAATTTCAATGTAGATATTTCGATAAAAAATTAAACATTAAGACAATCAACAAATTCTGTAATTAAAAATTTTGTTTGATTAAAGGAACACGGTAAATTAAACCGAACTTTAAATCATACAAAAGGTTTGAATAATCAATTCAAACTAAAAGTTAAACAAACTTCAATAATAATTCTAATTTTTCTGAATATTTTTGATTTATCCTGTAACATTCGACTGCGGCATAGGCCTCTTTCTTCTTGTAGGAGAAGTGTTGGAGATTAATCCACCACGCTGCTCCACAACGGTTTGGCGGATATAATCCCTACTATGAGTAACCATCGCTATCCTGTGTATATGATAACAACCTGAAACGAAAGCTTAACGTGCCCTTCGATGCACGGTGGGTACAAGGACAGACATCCAAACCGGAATGAAATATTTTTATTTACAAATATCCACCCGAATCGAACCGCAACCGCCGGTGTGCAGGTGCATACACAGCACATGCAGAACTATACCTACGAGTAAGTTGTAACAAGCGATTGTTACATTTACATAAAATTGAAATTTGAAACCTTTGAAAAATTTGAAAATTTTCTATTTGATTGATGTTAGTCGGCCAGACTGAGACGAGTGCTTATTATAAGGGTTTAGTTTTTCATTTGAACTAATAGATTTCTAAAACTTTGACTCCCTTATTACGGACATTGTAAAAACATAATTATGTTGTATAATTTCAGATGGCGAACATTCTACCTACACTTGTCGGGATATTTATGCTACAAGCTGCTTCGATGGCAGCTCCAAGTGACGACGCCTTAGTTGCGCCCAAATATATTGAAGAAGGCTCTAAACTAGATAGTCTAACTCCTGGCAAAGGTGATCAAAGTAGTATTGAAAACGAAAGTAGTCAACGACAAAAGAGATTTTATAATTATAATGCGTTTGCCTATTCACAACCAGGATACCCTACAAATTTTCCTCCTCCTCAGCCATTTCATTCTCATTTTTCAAAGAGAGATGAAGGCCAAAATACAGGTTTATACGGAAGTGGAGATGTATTATCCCTAATATATACACGCTTGGAACAAATTCTAAGTAATACCAGACAACACGCATATCCCGCACCTCAATATACACCTATTCCAACATTTATTCCATTACTTGTCATACCACAATTTCATTGCGGGTGCAGTTCCAAGAATGAAAACCCACTAACAACAAAACCGTTCAATAATAATAACAAACCTCAACCAAATACACCAACGGAATCGACTACACCAATAGAAACGGATACACCAGATCTATTTAACAGATTTAACGGCATAAATGATACTGAGTCAAGTGGACAAATTGAAGATAATGGAAACAGACCTATTTCCTTTGATCCTATTATTCCTGAATCACCAATAGATATACCTGTACCTCCCGTTGAACATGGAAGTGTCCAAGCGGGTGCCCAGCCTGAACCGATTTCAACTACTACTTTAAGAGCAATTTTAAATAGCCCTGCAAAGGCACATTCTGGAGTAAGTAGGCCATTAATTGTCAACCGAGTTCCATCCATTGCACCCAGTGCTTGTGACGCAGCAGTTATTAGATGTTGCGTAGGACCTCAACCTACACCTAATTGTTTTGCACAAAATGGCTGTCCGGATCCTTCTAGATATGGCAAACCGTGCGACCCGGACGTAATAAATAACGTAATAAATAAAGTACGGCATTATTATCAGCAATTACGACTTTAAAGTAAAATAATTGTGAAAGTTAAAAAATTGAAACAAGAGAATCTAAAGCTTAAATTAAGTTTTAGTACTTAATTTTAATCATCTTACCACATAAAATTCTATTTGACACGAAATTTCAACAACAAGTGATAATAAATAATGAGAAAGGTTAAAATTAAGTAAAGCTACATTGTTATCATTTAAAAAAACGCTTCACACTTAACGGCCCACAGTAGGAATTTTTACTGTGTCGGGAGTCCGGAAACATACACACAATACAAAAGCACAAACGGCCAGACCACGACAAACATCTATATGACTAATACAAAATGTTTGTCGTGAGCGGAGATCGAACCCACGACCGCCAGCGCAATAGCCATTTAAATAGCTACCATAATCGTAAGAATATACTCATATGTAGTCAAACATTTTATAAAGTTGTGTTATATTATGTTCCTATACTTTAAACGAAATTATGCACTACAAAGGTATCATGAATAAATAGTTTTTAAGCAAAAACCACACTGTCAAGCTTGGTCTCCTTTCTTTTTCTATAAAAGAACTGGAAAATTATGAAAGAATTACCAGTGATTTGGTTGTTTGCGTAGTTGAAAGCCAACCCGCATTGAAGCAGCGTGGTGGATTGAGCTGTGATCCTTCTCCTACATGGAGAAAGAGGCCTATGTTCAGCAGAATATTACAGGCTGAAGCGTAGTTGAAAGAGTAAATGACAAAATACTCGTTCACATATTCCACCTTGATACAAATTACACATAATTACAATTACGAATGCCTATTATAATGTGATATACTTGCAAAGGCACCTAAAAGTAAACAGTGAATCTTTTAAGATTTGAATTCAGCATAAACTCCTTAACACTTACCTATGTAGAAAAATTAAATACTCGTTAAAATAAAGTGCAATTTATTTATTTATATGAAAATTTTAACAAAATAAATAATATTAGCAACCCGCCTTCGTCTTCGCACGGTCGCAAAAACTATCAGTGTTTCTCTACCGTATTATGCATGTATTATACATATACACATATATATTTACTATACATATATATTTACTAAAGAAAATCTAAGCGTACAGACAGCGGGAAGTGACTTTGTTTTATACTTTGTAATGATACAACAATTTCCTATGACAAAATAATATTTATTTAGATAAGTTTGATTCGATTGATAAAACAGTAGAAGACAAATATAAGTTATTACATTATTTAATGGATCGATGTGTGGAAATTTTAAAAGATGCTTCAGTTGAGTAATCATTATTTGTGTTAGTCAGCCTAGTTTTTAAGTTTATAAATAAATAAAAATGTTATTTATTGAACTTTAACATCCTTTCCATTTTCAATCCTTTCTTTTAAAGTTTAAGAAGAAGCTACCTATAACCCGTATATTTATATCTTACAGCCCTCTTGATGGTAAGCGGTTACCGTAGCCTGTTGACGCTTGCATGCAAGTATCTCTAGTGCTTTGCTTGATCTATCTCTGACCCTTCTTAGGACTCTGGCAACTTAACTCACCACAGGAAAAAACACAACTTCAAAGCAGTATTATTTTGTTATGAACTTCTGTAAAATTGAATAAGTTCCCCAGTCGGGCTGTTCCAAATTTTGAGGGAGACTGAGAGAAAATATATTTTTTTCTATGCCCTACCTTAATAATTGCAGTCTAATCTATCCATTGTAGATATTTTAAAAAAGGTATCTTCTGAGAAATCGATGCTGAGGATGTGTAGACTGCGATAGGCTGAGTGTTAGTTAAATAGAAAATAATTGTGTTTACTTGCAAAACGTATAAAAATCAACTTCAATTACATGGTAACATTTGTTTTGTTTCATTTTAATTCAACGAAATGGTAACATTTATTTTATTTGTACAGAAAATTAAATCCGTCGCTCGTCAGCGGTGCTTCAGATTGGGCTAATTTCTCATACGAAATGTACTCGGCCTGTGTCGATGTTTCTCTTTCACACTCATTGAATACAGCGCTATATAGGAATCGTACTAAACTTCGTTTCGTAGGAGCGCAATTACTGACGCTATACTCGTTACAATTTGATGTCAAATCCACGCGTAGATGTAGTTAATATAATAGACTATTGTATGGCATAGTAGAATAGAAAGTATGTATTGTAAGGAAAATATGTATTATAAAGCAATATAGACTTAAGATTACCTATGCAATTTTAGTGAAAGTACACTGCACCAGCCCTCTTTAGGATGAGCCATCTCTGGGTATACTAAAACATTGGTCGGCGAAAAAATAATCAAGTAAATAGCAATAACTCAAAAACTGTAGTAAATAAGAACCTCAAAGAAGCTCAAGTCAACAAAGAGACGATCCAGGAGCGAGTTGCCTTAAGGCACATGATACAGAGGGCCGACCCCAAATGAAATGGGAAAGAGCCAGGAAAAGAAGAAAAAGCGATAACTCAAAAACTAAAATGCTTGCGCAGGATTTGGTTTGTAGCTTGTAGACGGTTTTGCTATTCGTTGATAAATGGCGTTGTTCTAACTATATTGACGGGGTCCCTTAATTTTTTATTGTAGCATATATTTTTAATAGCGCCTGATTTCATTCCTGCTGATGTATAATAGCAGTTATGCATTAGCGTTGCTATTTACTTTTTCTAGGCGACTGATTTAATTTTGGAATACCCTCGTATTGTATTACGTCGCGGTTTACCTTAGGGGGTAGTGTCGCGACGCGCTGGGGTTGACTGTATATAAGCCTCAGGGCGAGTGTTGCGACCTTTTGCTCTTTTCTTTTTTTGGATTGGAATCTCTCGCCGTCTTGGGATCTAGCTGCGATTTGTTGTGGGTGAGTCATTGTAGTTCTTATGGTATAAGCTTTGCATTAGTGAAGTTGGTTTTGTGAGTTTTTGGAAAAGAAGATTAAGATTCTGTAGGATTCTTTTTTACTCTCTCTCTTGTTGTCTCGTGTTAGGAATTGTGGGTGTCTCTCTAACCCAACGAACAATTTTCTAACACGTAGCATTATTTGTTTTGTGTATAATTTTCCAAACAGTTTTTTGGTTACCTTAATGGGTTGCTTTCTTCAATATTTCTTTGGTAAAAGCTTTGAACAATGAATATAGTTGTCGGCGGTATTTCGGATATTTATTCGTAAACATGGAATTTGACATAACATTTGTCTGGTTAATTCATGGCTTATTTCATGTATTTGTCTTTTGCCTATTCAATTTCTAAACTTTCATATTAAAAAACACAGTTATATAGCAGAGCCGATGTTAACACGAGCACAGGTACGCCCTTGCATCGTCAAGTAAATACGCGGCTTCAAAGACTACTCTAAAAGTACTCATTATATCTCGATCATATATAAATGAGAGCACATGACAAGTATTAGCTATTAATTAAAAAAAGAAACATCAAAATCGATGCATCCAGTAAAATGTTATTAGGTATAATACAACGTCGGTCAGTCAGTTCATCCTATTGCAATCCACTGCTGGACATAGGCCTCCCCAACTTTGCGCCAGACATCCCGGTTTTCTGCAATCCTCATCCAGCCTACACCAGAAATCTTACGTAGATCGTCAGTCCAACGGGCCGGAGGACGTCCCACACTGCGTTTGCCAAGACGCGGTCTCCACTCCAGAATAATACAACTTAGGGTGACGAAAAAACAGTCAAGTAAATACGCACTATTAGATATAAATCAAAATGAACTTATCAGATCTCGATTAAATTTAATTGAACTCCATGATAAGTATCACGCTACGATTAAAAAGAATCATTGAAATCGGTCCATCCAGTAAAAAATTTTGAGGAAATATACATAAGAAAATACAGTCAAATTTAGAAACTCCTTCTTTTTAGAAGTTGGTTAAAAATTGGTGTCTAAACATTATGCTATGACGCATACACATATAAGCGGAGCAATAACTATCTACTAAAGTAAACACGGATAAAACCACACAGGTCTGATGGTTTAGTATAACAATTTACACTAATATTGTAAAATTGAAAAGTTAATTTTTTCGTTAAAACTTGTTAATATCAGGAACTACTACTACTTACTAGATCGTTCAATAAGTCCCGAGAAAAATACCGTTGAAGCACAGCAATGGCTTATAAAATATTATGCAGGATCAGCTCCCTCTAAAGCAACCATTTGTCGGTGGTATGCCGACTTCAAACGCGGTCGCATGGACACCAATGATGGGGAACGCTCAGGTCGTCCAAATGAAGCAGTGACTCAACAAAATATTAACCAAGTCCTCAAAATAGTATTGGAAGATCGGAAGGTAAAAGTGCGAGAGATAGCCGAGATAGTGAAGATTTCAGCTGGTAGTGTTTTCACTATTTTACATAAAAATTTGGAAATGAAAAAGCTTTTTTCTAAATGGGTGCCGCGTTTGCTTACAACTAATCAAAAGGAACAACGTATCAATGATTCAGAGCGATGTTTGGCGCTGATGAATCATAATAAAAAGAATTTTTTACGTCGGTATGTAACAGTGGATGAAACCTGGATATACCATTTCACTCCGGAATCCAATCGGCAGGCAGCGGAGTGGAGAGCGGCTGGTGAAAGTCGCCCGAAGCGTCCAAAGACTCAAAAATCGGCCGGTAAGGTTATGGCGTCTATATTTTGGGATGCGCATGGAATACTTTTCATCGACTACCTTGAAAAGGGGCAAAATATAAATAGTGACTATTACATGTGCTTATTGGAGCGATTGAAGTACGAAAATGCGGATAAACGGCCTCACATGAACAAAAAGAATGTGGTGTTTCACCAGGACAACGCGCCTTGTCACAAGTCCGTGAGAACGATGGCCAAAATTAACGATTTGGGCTTCGAATTGCTTCCTCATCCCCCTTATTCGCCAGACTTGGCCCCCAGCGATTACTGGCTGTTTGCAGACCTCAAAAAAATGCTTCAGGGTAAGAAATTTGACTCAAATAGTGAAGTTATCGCAGCAACGGAGGCTTATTTTGAAGCCAAAGACAAATCGTTCTACACACATGGGATAGAAAAGTTAGAAAAGCGTTGGAGGGACTGTATCGCTCTTGGAGGAGACTATGTTGATGAATAAAAATTAATTTTATAAAAAAGACCTTTTTTTAGTACTTAGTTTCGGGACTTATTGAACCACGTGTTACTATACTAGTTCGAATCGAAAAATTATTTTTGTGTTAGATAGCTCATTTACCGAGGAAGGATATAGGCTATTTTCAATAACTAATATATATATATTATTTAATTAACGCTTGTGAAAACGTGGGGCGCAACTAGTAAAATCATAAAATATTAGTGGTAACTTAAATGAGTTCTGTGCTGTGCTGTGTAATGTGCTGTGTGGTTTCGGCACTAAAGAATTTAGCCACCCCATCTCTTCCCGTGGGTGTCGTAAGAGGCGACTAAGGGATAGCACAGTTCCACTACCACCTTGGAACTTAAAAGGCCGACCGATGGCGGGATAGCCATCCAACTGCTGGCTTTTTAAATGCACAGACCGAGGACGGGCAGCAGCGTCTTCGGTGCGACAAAGTCAGCCCTGCGGTCACCAACCCGCCTGCCCAGCGTGGTGACTATGGGCAAAAACCCCCATGAGTTCGAACCTAAAAATAAGGCCCTCAGTTCCCGGCAGCCCCACTATTCCCGGCTACGGCAGCGGCCGTGGTAACGGTGGGGTAGAGGGTGCTAAGAATCACCGGGGTACGGGAGGCTGCCATAGAAAAATATTCCTGGCTACGTATAATGGACGCACGCTACGGTTGGACCATCACCTCACCGAACTTGAGGTAGAACTTAGTCACATTAAGTGGAGCATACTGGGGTTGTCTGAAGTCCGAAGAGAGGGAGAGGACACGATGATCCTGGACTCCGGGCACTTGTTCTACTTCCGTGAAGGTGATGGGCTTTCCCAAGGTGGCGTCGGTTTTCTGGTTCACAAGACTCTCACTAACAACGTTGTGGAAGTCAGTAGTGTGTCGACCCGGGTAGCGTACCTTGTACTTAAGCTCACCGACAGGTACTCCCTGAAAGTGATACAGGTATATGCGCCGACCTCGGCACACTCTGACGATGAAGTCGAAGCCTTGTATGAAGATATCACAAGGGCCATACATGGCACTACTTCGACCTTCTACAGCGTTGTTATGGGAGACTTCAACGCTAAAGTGGGAGTACAAGGCCGCGACGGATCGAGCATCGGACCACACGGATTGGGGCACAGGAATCACAGGGGGCAGACGCTTGTCAACTTCCTCGAATCGGAGGGGCTCTTCTTGATGAACTCATTTTTTGAGAAGAAGCCCCAAAGGAGGTGGACATGGCAAAGCCCCCATACTGTGACGAGGAACGAGATAGATTTCATCATAGCGGATAAAAGGCATATATTCAGAGATGTCTCAGTGGTTAACAGGTTTAACACCGGCAGCGACCACCGGCTAGTACGGGGCACTCTGAATATATGTCTCCGAAAGGAGCGGACCCGCTTGATGAAATCTACTCTCCGACCCACGCTGCCCCAAATACTATGTGGCTCCGAGCAGTTTCAGTTGGAACTCCAAAACCGATTCGATTCGCTGGAAACTACTAGCGACGTGGACGAGATAACCGACAACGTGGTGAAGACGGTGTGTACACTGGGTCGCAGGCACTTTCCACCAACAAAGCCAACGAAGCAGTCCAAACTTTCTCCTGAAGCCTTGGATCTGATGCGGCAGAGGCGCGAGTTGCCGGCTGCTTCGCCAGAACAGAGGGCTCTTTCCAAGAGGGTACGGAAAATTATTCGCCGAGACCTCCGCTGCTCAAATACGAGAGAGGTTGCTACTCTGATTGAGCAGAATAGGGGGTCCAAAGTTTTCCAAAGACCGTTGGGGAGAAGCCTTCTTGCGAAGCTTAAAACAGCAGATGGCAGAACCGTCTGCTCTCGCCCTCAGGTCCGAGAAGAGGTTGAGAATTTTTATGGACAGCTGTACTCGTCGAGCGCACGCAAGCCTGCGACTTGGGACACCGAAGATCCACGGGCACCATTGTTGCGCCATTATTCGGAGTGTATCCCGGACTTCGAAGAGGATGAGATTGGTGCAGCGCTCGGGCAGCTTAAAAACGGAAGGGCCCCGGGGGATGACGGAGTTACCACTGAACTCCTTAAAGCCGCAGGGCGACCTGTCCTGAAAGCCTTGGCAAGACTATTTAACGCCGTCATCCACCGAGGTACCACGCCGGAGGCGTGGTCCAGGAGTGTGGTGGTGCTGTTCTTTAAGAGAGGCGATAAGTCTCTGTTAAAGAATTACAGACCGATCTCACGTCTGAGCCACGTCTATAAGCTGTTTTCGAGGGTTGTTACGAATCGTCTCGCCAGAAGACTCGACGAATTCCAACCACCAGAGCAGGCTGGGTTTCGAAATGGCTACAGCACCGTGGACCACATCCATACTGTTCGGCAGATTATCCAAAAGACGGAAGAATATAATCAACCGCTGTGTATGGCATTTGTGGACTACGAGAAAGCCTTCGACTCCGTCGAGACCTGGGCTGTCCTGGACTCTCTGCAGAGATGTCATGTCGACTGGCGATATATCGAGGTACTAAAATCTATGTACGACGCGGCGACGATGACCGTTCATGTCAATGACCAAAGAACAAGACCTATTTCCCTCCGGCGCGGGGTAAGACAGGGGGATGTAATATCACCGAAACTGTTTACCACTGCGCTAGAGGATGTTTTTAAGACCTTGGATTGGGGGGAACGGGGCATCAACGTCAACGGTGAATTCATCTCTCACCTTCGTTTCGCCGACGATATTGTCATCTTTGCGGAGACGCTGGATGAGTTAGGCCAAATGCTGGCCGGCCTAAACGAGTCCTCCCGACGTGTCGGTCTCTGTATGAACTTGGATAAGACGAAAGTTATGTTTAACAACCAAGTCATACCGATACCGGTATCGGTCGATGGTACCCTTCTCGAAGTTGTTCAGGATTATATTTACCTAGGCCATACTATCCAACTAGGCCGCAACAACTTCGAGAAGGAGGCCGATAGGAGGATTCGGTTGGGCTGGGCGGCGTTTGGCAGACTCCGTCGAGTCTTCACTTCGAAGATTCCGCAATGCTTGAAGACAAAAGTTTTCGAGCAATGCGTCCTGCCTGTGTTAACATACGGAGCCGAGACGTGGACACTGACCAAAGGACTGGTCCACAAGTTTAAAGTCGCTCAACGTGCAATGGAACGGGCTATGCTTGGGGTCTCTCTCAAAGACAGGATTAGAAATGAGACTATCCGCGGGAGAACGAAAGTAACCGACATAGCCCACAGAATTAGCAAGTTGAAGTGGCAGTGGGCTGGTCATCTGTGTCGCAGGACCGATGGCCGTTGGAGTAGACGGGTCCTAGAGTGGAGACCGCGTCTTGGCAAACGCAGTGTGGGACGTCCTCCGGCCCGTTGGACCGACGATCTACGTAAGATTGCCGGTGTAGGCTGGATGAGGATTGCGGAAGACCGGGATGTGTGGCGCGAACTTGGGGAGGCCTATGTCCAGCAGTGGACTGCGATAGGCTGAAGTGAGTGAGTGAAATGAGTTCTGACATTTGAACATATCACAAAAGTCATCTATAGGTACGTCATCCATCATTCCCGCCAACCGCACCGACCGCGACTGGCCGTTGAACTTGTCAATCTTGAGCGTCATCGATTATCTTCGGATCAATTCATTCGATCACTCTAGCGTGTTCTATTATGCTACGAGTATCTTTTATCCCACGTGACAGACGTTTTATCCCATAAAAACGTTATGCAGACGTCATATGCTTACTTAGTCACATCAAACTAATAGTCACTGGTAAGGCAAAATAATCGTAATGAAGGCAAACAATTAAAAACCTTAGAAAAATAAGGATGTACTACAAGAAACAACCATATCAAGATAACAACCATATCAAGATAACAACAGATGTAAATGACGTTGTAGAAAAAAGTGCTACCTTTTTTTTTCAAGAGCGATGCTCATTACGCACGATCAAAATTGTTACATTATTTTGTTATTTGCAAAATTAGATCGGTCCGCAAAAAGTAAAATGCTAGTGAACCCTAAGTAGATATATTTCAGGGCTTATGAACGAGGAAATATATTTACAAGGATAATAAGATAACTCATTAGAAACGAGCTAAAAACATTTCATAACAATTTTGTTTACATTAAATATATAACAAAATAATTATATTAATGTATATATAATTCTTCTGTACGTGTGTTTATCACCTTATTTCTCGTTTTGATATTTCGTGTGTACATTTCAAGGAGTTCATAGACGAGTTGAAAATACAATAATTTTTTTATATAAAGTTATGTCCACAGGCTTACAATGCCCGTGCTTTTGTTATTCCAATTTTTAGTTTTGTTACTGATGATTTACTTGGTACACTACTGCACCTTACATTAAAAGAACTAATTATTCTATCTTAGTATCCCTAATGCAGACGTGAGACCACCAATCAAAATTATGCCTACTTAAGTTAGTTAGAAAATACAATATTGGATCCGATAGGTGGCTGCTGTTGCTATATCAGCAATCCAATTTGGTAAATGCTATTCCGGGTAGGATAACATCTGCCGGGTCCGCTATTATATGATAAATATTCAACGTTTTTTTAAAACCTAATAGTTAGGCTAACGAGAACACTTAAAGTACCTACAGCTATTCCTGTCAAGGATATTTAGAACGGAATTTCGTTATAAACTGTTCAAACTGATATATAATACTTATATACACAGGTGTTCTCTGAATAAATATGTTTGACGTCATAAACGGTTTTTTGATATTGACTAATATGAGTAAGCAACCATATTTATCGTCGTAAGTCGCAACTTATCTTTTGGTTAACTTAAACTTTTTCTAAGTAGCCATTAGATGTCGTTTGAATCGCTAAAGAGAGCACGTAAAAACCCAATGAGAGAAGGTTGGAAAGATAGCAAAGGCGAAAAAACTTTTAAAGACGCTTAGAATTAATTTTGTGCTCAGTTATTAGACAAAATTTTAAGACAGGCATTAATTTTTTTTAACGTAAATGATATGTTTCACTACCTTCTATAAAAGAGATAAATAAATATCCCACATTCAACAGTCCTTAGTAGAATTTACACCTGCATTTATACTTGTGGTTGGGAAACACAGTGTGTGTTTCCTACCGACCGACCGATACAATGATAAACATACAGACCAAGAATATTTATGTCCTATACAAATGTTTGTTAGGAACAGGAATCGTACTCACGACCGCTTGTGCATTAATTGTGTTTGCTCGCAAACGAAAAACCGCAAAGCAACCGACTTCGATTACATCAACAAGTAAATAATACAACGTAGATGGATGAACAAATAGTCAGGTAAATACGCGTTATTAGAGGTAGCTCAAAACTTACTCGTCAGATCGCGATCAATTTCAATAGCATCACAGGACAAGCGACAGCTGTCGATTAAAAAAAGAAGTATCAAAGTCAGTACGGGTGTGTATAGTAAAAAGTTATGAAGTTAGTTAGTGAAAGTGTGAAAGTGAAATGTTAAACGAACACATAAAAAACATAGTCGAATTAAGAATCTCCTGCTTTTTGAAGTCAGTTAATAACTAATTTTGAGACTATTGCACTATACGAGTAGCTTCATTAAAAGGTATAGTCTTTTAAAAGTTCTAATCAAAAATTTACAAATCAATTTAAAAATATTTTACGCGTTGGACATTCTGCGAATTGGGAATGTATATTTCTATCTGGACAGGACTTACCGATATCATTGAGATACCTGATACTCGGTGACGTTGCAGACGTATGGTCTAGCAATAAATTAATAAGGAGCTTGTATGTCACCTTTTATTTAAAAAAATCCTCTAATTATCATGCTACGAAATATTTTTAAAATCTCACGTGAGGTTTGTTTTGGTAAACAGTTTTAAACTGGAATATTGTATTTTCTTTCCATATCCACCACACTTATCTTAGCGCAATTTCTATTTATTTTTATTCTTGATAACGCTGGTGCAAGATAAATTGGCTTTACTGAAGATTAATTATTGAATATACTTCATATACTTAAAAACTTTGCTGTTATGTTTATACCTACTTGGTTTATACAAACATGATTATGTACCTCAATTTCAATATTGGCTCAAGTGTTAATAATTCACATTCGCCAGATTGTACTGTACTTTTAATCCAGTTCATCTAAAAGCAAAATTTTAATATTTTATTTGGTGACCGCATGGCTGGCTTTGTCGTCTTCGGCCTGTGTATTTCAAAGTCAGCAGTTGGATGTTTATCCCGCCATCGCTCGACTATTTAAGTTCAAAGGTGGAACTGTAGCTATATTCTTTACTGCCGTAACCACACGGCATTTACTCTATTACTGTTACTATTACTTATTATTATTATTATCATTTAAGCCAATATAGCCTAATAACACTTTGACTAATACAAATGTTGTTAACTTATAAATAGGCATTTTTAACATCTCTTCCAACATACATTATTAAAGATTTTGATATAAACAGGTCATTCATTCATTTCATTCATTTTTTCACCAAGAAATTAAGATAAGAACCCTGTGGAACATCTATTGTTGGCACAGCTTCAAAGGACTTTATTTCATTTATAGAAACATGCTGAATTCTCGCAGAGGAGTATGGAACAATAAGATCAAAACCTTCACCCTAATTCCGTAATATTTCAATTTGCATAAAGCTTTTCATATTGAACACAATGAAATGGTTTAGATATATCTATCAAAAATGATTATTGTGGTTTTCCTCAGGCATTATAATATCCATGTCCTACAGAAAATAAGAAGAGGCCTATAGCCAGGAGTGGGATGTTACTGGCTGAATCAATCAATCACTCAAAAATATTTAGCAAATGCAACGCCTGTGTTCCTTGCACGGACTTCCAAAGAAGGACAAAGCTCTTAATTCGATTGGATTTTTTTTAATGTATACTTCAGATCTTTTGACTGGGTTTACCGATTTCGATGAATTTTGTTAATCGAAAGGTGTTGCGTGGTATGTGTTTCCATTTAAATTTTATTTTATTAATATAATTATAATAAGGACAACCAATGGTATACAAAAAGTTATAAGTTAAGAGCTTAGAATAAATAAATCCAATTATAGGTTATCACAGTTAGTTATTTGTTTAAGAAACAGAGCTTTTAAAGTACTGACATTACATTAAGCACGTTATAATAATTTCAAAAGACATACAATACAAATAAAAATAACAGAGAAGCTATACTATATACATTCAACTTATAAAAAACTATTGCTCAGCTGTTTTCTGACTTACACAATATGGATCAAATAAAATAGAGATTCAGTTGGGATCTGACAAGTACTTTTTGAGTTATCATCATAACATGGTATAAAACAAAGTCGTCTCCCGCTGCCTGTATGCTTAGATCTTTAAAACTGGGCAACGGATTTTGATGTGGTTTTCTTTAGTAAATAGAGTGATTCCAAAGAAACGTTTATATGTATAATACATGCATAATATAGTAGAGGAACACCGATAGTTTTAGAGGTTTCTAATGTAATGTCTTTGACTATTGAGCGTCTAATTACATTGCATTGAAGTCGGTTTTTTTTCTTTCGCGAGCAAACACAATTATTACTTAAACAAACAAGTTTTTGTCTTATTTTAAAAGAAGTTTAGTGATAGTGTGAGTATATGAATTTGTGCTTATATATATTTTTTATTAGCTTAAATTAAAGCGTAATCTTTATACTTAAAATTATAATTAAATAAAATTATATATAACTGATAATGATATATGGTAAACAGTTAATTTAAACATATAACATTTAAATTCTACAGTAATATTTGTCCTCCTTCTCCCACCACTAATTCAGCCAGTCTTCGACAAATAAAGACAAAGATCCTTGGACTTAAAATGAAATAAATAGCATTGACTTATTATTTTATGTGAAGAATTACAGCATTTAAAGTGTTTTTGTTTTATTCATTCAATAAACAAATGCATCAGTCATAAAGACTAAAAAGTATAAATCCTGTGTCAGGCGTCTGAAAACATAAATAATACCAAGACACAAGCCAGATCTTGACTAACCATTCATATAGCTATAGTAAAATCTGTTGTGGTTCCGATACCCTTTGGACCCGCTATCATTAGCACAACAACCAGTATATGATCAACGCGTCATGGAGTTAATGACATCACAGTTTCAATAAAATTGTATGCTTCCACATGCTGTAAATGACGCATTTTCCGAAATTCTTTCGTCACTAATTTTAAACGTTTGAATATTGAAATACTAAAATGATGGTGCTCCTATTTTTGCATTGGTTTAAATAACAAAAATACACTATTGCACGCCTCCGATGTGGGCTGTGCTTTACTTTTACAAAATGAAAAACACAGGACCTTAAACCTCTATATTTTTATAACAATGCATTAATATGCTATATAATAGATAATTTTATGCAAAATTATCAAGGAATAAATTAAATATCATTTAAAGTCTTTTTGAATGTTATTATTGTAAAAAGAATCGAAATATTATGTTGGAAGTCAAATTTTTGGATGTACGAATGATAACAAGATAATGCGAGAACCATTAGAAGAAACAAGCTGTTTTTTTATTATGTCCGGAAACTATTAACTAAGAAACCTATTGTATATGAAAGCTGATAAATTTTTAGATTTTTAGAATAAATATTTTTACGTTTCTATCATAATAATATAGAATTTGAGCATTTGTGATTATCTGCAAGAACCAAATCAAATAATCGAACTTATTATCATTGTATGGTCGATTATTAGTTCCTAAATAAGCTACTAGAGAGGGCTGCTAGGTATTTATTATTTTGATACGTGATTATTGGTATTAGTTTTGAGCGCGTGGAGACGTGCAGTTTTGGATTTTCCAAATTTTTTTTTCTTCGAATTTGTATGAACGTTTGGCATATTTTTTTTCTAATAACTCTTTCGAGCAAGTTTCACTTACGCTAAATGTAGGCGTATATTATAAAATGACGCACGGCAAGTGGCTGTTTTAGTTATAAAGCCAAGTACAGTGACGCATATATGTAAAAAGTGTCGGTTCAACCGGACGTCGCAGACAGCTAAACTCGTTTACCTTATTTCATTTTAACATAAGGATTAAGTTGTAATAATGTAAGTTTAATTAAATTTATTTATTTAATTTAATTTCATATATTTTTTATAATTTATACAACACTAAGTTTTAAGCCATGAAATAATTAAAAATGTTCAATTTAGAAGCGTGCTGTTGCACGTGTCAATTAAAACGAACTATGAATGGTCATTTACGCTAAAATGCCAATGAATAAGTATTCCATGATGGTGTTAGACATTAATTTAAAAATAGTACCTGGGTATAGCTTAGCTCGGTATTTTTAGTAAATCGTGTTTTTTTTTTTGAAATCATATTTAAATACGATTTACAGAATGATAAAATATGAATAATATTTTTTACCGACAGTAACAAAAAATTCATTCAAAAATAAAAAAATAATAATGATAAAATATGAATAATATTTTTCTATTTTACCGACATAATAATGAAAAATATGAACTGGCTATTTAAATAAAAAATAGCGAGTGCAATTAGAAAAAAAAAAGAAAAAATAATAATTGATCTGGGTATTTGTAGATTTAAACCGTGGTATTTTCGGTCGATCGCGACCGACCGATTTCCCACCTGAGCTATTACAACTTTATTAACATTTGCGAAATTTACCTTCGTATTCTAACGATATTGTAGATATTTTTCTATTGCCTAAAAACAGGGATAAAAGGACATTTTCTAAAAATGAATCCTAGCTAGATTTATTTATTTCCCCCGAAATCCCCTGTATACTTAATTTCATGAAAATCGTTGGAGCCGTTTCCGAGATTCAGATTATATATATATATATATATACATATATATACAAGAATTGATCGTTTAATAGTAGTACCTGGGTGACCGAGCCTAGCTCGGTATTTTTAGTAAATCGTGTTTTTTGGAATTCATATTTAAATTCGAATTACATATTTATAAAATATGAATAATATTTTTTTTTAAAATAACGAGTGCAATTAAAAAAAAGGAAAAAAATAATTGATCAGAGAAATTGGGATTTGAACCATGATCTCCTCGGTTGATCCCGACCGGCCGATTTCCCACCGAGCTACAACTTTAATGACAGTTGCGAAATTTACCTTCGTATTCTAACGATATTGTAGCTATTTTTTCACTCCCTAAAAACAGGGATAAAACGTCATTTTCTAAAAATGAATCCTAGTTAGATGGATTTATCTCCCCCGAAACCTCCTATATACTAAATTTTATGGAAATCGTTGGAGTCGTTTCCGAGATTCAGATTATATATATATACAAGATATATATGATATACAAGAATTGCTCGTTTAATAGTATAAGATTAGATTCGGAATACGAAATTTTATAGTTGTAATAAGTTTGTTTTTATTTTCAGATGGCGTCACTTTACATCACATGTTTGACACTTTTGATATTTCACATGGTCAGCGTTCAAACCGCTCCAAAAAGTATAAGAAGTAACGATAAAAATAATGCAAACGTTCTTAATTTTGACGATAGTAACAATCGTAATTTTAAGTCATTAAGTAATATTCAAAATTTACTTAACAGTTTTCCTCAAAGTTCACCAGCGGAGATAAACAGGTATGCTAGATTAACTTCAATTGACAAAAGTAGCAAACCTTTAAACGGTCTTCCATTTTTGGATGATATTAGACAAAATTGGGGAATACTGGTGAACAAAACGAATTTAGAAGACGAGGATGAAGAAAGTTACAGGAGACCGATAAATATACCAATGCCAACTTCAGACGATCGAGTCAAACTGACAATTGAAACATCACTCAGAGAATTACAAACTAAACCATTGTCAGAGAAAACATCTCCAGTCGTAGAAAATAGAAAGAAAAAATTAGCTGTTGCATCTGAAGTCAAGAAAACTATAGCAAAACCCACGTCTTGTGATGTAGCTCTCATTGTTTGTTGTATGAGAAATTCAAACTTAGAGCAATGTTTTCGTGAGCAAGAATGTTTTAGACAAATTATTCCTGGAAATGTTTGCTATAAAAATGAAATGTTTACCGCTTTACAAAAAATTAGCGAGTATTACAGTTTACTACAAGTAAATTGACTACTATATTTACTTACATTTGGAACAAATTTTTGTTCTATCCGGGATATAGTCCTACTACAGTATTGTTTATTTAGCTTTAATTACTATAATAAATTATTTTAGATTATACTTACTCTAGTATTATTTTGTATATAATAATATATCATACATAAATATTTACTTTAAATTCCATTTGATTTTTGTAATGGTTAACAGTAGTTTTGATACAACACGTTTAAAATAAAATCACTTTTATAGAAAAATCACTTTAACAGAAATATTTAATTTTATTAACATTAAATACTCGTACTTTATTGGAAATAAAAAACTAAAAAAAGTAAGTTACAAATTAAAAGATGCTGTAATTTTTCATATGAAATATATAATATTTAATTATTATAAAAACTCAGTTAATTAAACCCGTTATAAATCGTTACAACTTTTCCACTTTTTTGTCTATAACTGTTTATAACGTCAATTTTTTCCTAATAATGTCTGTCAATTTGTAATATTGCATATTATATACATTAACAAGTTATAAAATAAATTATTTAAATCAACCAATAGTATCTCCAAATAAAGGTGCTGTGCCTAAAATTTTTAATGTAAGAAAAAAATGCTGAAAATAATTCTAAACTTCTATTATATTAAACCTTTAAGCAGTCAATGGTCTTAAAATAAAAAATAAAAATAAAAATAAAAGTATGTAAAATTACCAAAATTTTATATGTGCACACTTTAATTTGCTGTTACGACATATGGGAGAATATATATGTTTGCCTCGCTATATAAAGCACTTACTCATGACCGGGTGACTGAAAGAAATCTCTTTCAGAGATGAGTCCACCTTTGCCATAAACCTTATTATTATGTTGTTTTTACATGTATTTTTTGAGTGCAATAAAGTAGATATATATAATTTTAACTACAAAGTTTGCTCTGGATATAAATTTTACTATCACTATCTCGTACGACGTATAAGGGTAGTTACTTATTTTGAGTGTAAGCCTTGGATCGATGATCGATCGATCCATATTTACGAGCTTGGATTAAAATTGAAATATCAAGATTTTTTTTTGCTTTTATTAGATGGTTCAAAAACTAAAACTGTTTCCTTCGTTGCCATAGAGAATTTTTTTTCGAACTTGTGCTACGAGGCCCATATACTATTTATTGTTATTGTCGTGTTCACTTTAAACTAAATTAAATAATTTAAACAAATGTGTATAGTTAAAATCCGCCAACTCGCATTGGAGCAGCGTGGTGGATTAAGCTCTGATCCTTCTCCTACATGGGGAAAGAGGCTTATGCCCAGTAGTGGGATATTACAGGCTGAAACGTATAGTTAAAAAAAATATTGGACCACTCAAACGTGCTTTTAAAGCCTACTTGAATAAGGATATTTTGATTTTATTTTTTGCAATGATAGAACGCGAAATGCTGCATTGAAATGTATAGGAGACGTTAACTTTTTTAGTAAAGACGTAAAGATATATCTAGGAGGCTAGTTGAATTAATTCTTTTAAAGTCCTAAATCTAGTAAAATTGTCATATTAGTTGATGTTCATTACAATTGTAAGAAGTAACGCTTACATATATTTAATAAGGGCATAGCAAAAATATTCTGCTAAAAATATGGAGTAGCCCGACTGGTAGTACCTCGATCGAGAAGATCACAACTAAATAATACTGCTTTCTAGCAGTTATGTGTTCTGTTGGTAATTAAAGTGACCAGAGCTCCTGGGGAGAATTGAGGATAAGATCGGCAACGCGTTTGCGATGCTCCTGGTGTTGCAGGCGTCTATAAGCTACGGTAATCGCTTACATCAGGTGAGCCGTACGCTTGTTTGTCGACCTGGTTATATAAGAGACAAGATCGATCAAAGCTCGCTTTTAGCAATCGTATAATATTATCGATTATCGACAATTAATTCCTAATTACTACAATAAAATAACTATTAATAACAGTTTAAATTTATGTGACATTAAAATCATTGTATTTAATTAGCAGTGAAAATTCATACAAAACCTTACACATATTTTTTTTCAGTTATTGTGATATATAATTATTGTACCTACCAGTGACCGCCGCCGCTTCGCGCGAGAAGTGTATAATGATTATAGCAACTACGAAGAATGTGGCGCGTTGCTGATCGCATCAAGCGAATCTCATCATCGGTGTAAGGCCGAGGTTTACCTATTTTCACACATATTTTTTTTATATGGCGATAACTCCTACAATATTCATTTAAACTATATTTGGTGTTTATCGCCATGAGGACAGATGACAGATGGACAGACATCGCAGGGGAATTTTTTATGAGAATTATGGTAAGAAGATGAAAGTTATTGTGAGACTTTATATTCACAAAATGGTGTGTAATTATTATACTTTATAAATATTTCTACACTTCCAAACCGCAATCAATACTGTAAACAGTATTGATTGCGGTTTGGAAGTGTTAGTAGGTTGGTTTTGGAAGGAATTCATTGTCTCATAGTTAACAGTTATAAATCGAAACGTTTATAGTCGTAATAATTAGTATAAATTATCTTTTATTGAGAAAATAAATGTATAAATTGAAAAAATAAGAATAATAAATCATCATCATCATCATTATTACAGCCTATACAGTCCACTGCTGGACATAGTTTCCACAAGTTTACGCCAAAAATAACGTGAACTCATGTGTGTTGCCCATAGTCACCACGCTGGGCAGGCGGGTTGGTGACCGCAGGGCTGGCTTTGTCGCACCGAAGACGATGCTGGCCGTCTTCGGCCTGTGTATTTCAAAGCCAGCAGTTGGATGGTTATCCCGCCAGCAGTTGGATGGTTATCCCGCCACCGGTCGGCTTTTCAAGTTCCAAGGTGGTAGCGGAACTGTGTTATCCCTTAGTCGCCTCTTACGACACCCACGGGCAGAGAGGGGGTGGCTGAAAGAATATTCTTTAGTACTGTAGCCACACAGTACAGAATAAGAAAGAATAAGAAATGATGAACCCTAAAAGAGCCAGTTTGAAACTACTAAACTGCCAAATGTCCACGATGAAAATAATGACGGGTTTATTTTGTTTTACTAATAACTTTCGTATTACTGACTTAAATGAAACTATAAAATTTTGTGTTATGACAACAATATTATTTGGGAGTTGGGATTCTCTGAAGTATGAATCAAAACGGGGGATAACGTAAACGTCGACAAAACGCGTATGCCCTCAATTTTAAAATCTCGATAGCGTCAAACATAAGACGTTATAATATCTTTGACTGTTAAGTTTAGTCTCAGATACTAGCCGGTGTTATTAGTGAACGGACGCTTGCGTAAACAAGTTTTTTCGATAACCTGCAACATCAATATTACGAGATTAAATATAATATAAACGAATCAAACGTAACTTAACTCAAAAAAACTTTATTTTTAAAATTCATTTGTGTATTAAAAGTGATATTTATAAATAATAGTGAAACTCTCACTTATTTTGGAAGTTAAAACAAGGTCAGTTCTTTGTTTGTTTATTGAATATATCTCATTCAGAAGATAAGTAAGCTGGACCGAGTACAGTTACATTCATACATTCTTAGTTCATAATCTTATTAAAAAAGTATGTAAAATACATAATAAATAAATAATAAATAAATAAATAAATGTCTTATAACATTCACACACGGTCGTCTGCTCCTATGGTAAGCAACTTAATCCTTGTGTTACAGGTAACAGCCGACTGTTATAACTATATTTTTTTTACAAATAGTACATATATAAATACACATATTACACCCAGACTCAGGCGGGAATCGAACCCGCAACCCGCGGAACAGAACGCAGAGCCACTACAAACTGCGCCAACGGGCTAGTCAATTACAGTTTAATAAAGGAATTCAAGTAAAATTATTAAGTACAATTTTTGTGCGTTATTTAGATATTGACTTAATATTAACTTCTTTAAAACTAAAACATTCACTTTGCGTCATTGAAACGTATTTACGTATTCTGTTTTAGCGTAAATGGGAAAACCCAACCTTAACAACCTCTGATTCACGTGGCTCTCAATGCCGTTCTTATGATAATTATATAAATATAAGTAGACAAAACAAATTATTACAAACCAACGTATACAAATGCTACATTTATAATCTCGTAATACGCCTATTCCCTTAACATTTAATAAATTAGGATGTCTCATAAATTAAAGCTACCGAACATTCAACAGATACAAAAAGTTTTAAATCAAAAGGTATAAAATAAGTTGCAATATAACTATAGCCATAGGCGGCTGTATGGTTTAGTAGCCTCTATAATTATATTGCAATATAATTAAAGCTATACGAGGCTATATGGTTTAGTACCTTTGCGTATCCTTTGATGGGGATAAATGACACAAAAAAAAAAATGTTTGCTCTTAGACAACGTATCTATAAAATCTTCTTGGTCAGGCGTATTGAGCGCAATAGCAACTTTGTGTAATTGATATATATACATTTTTGATAATAGTTTTGCTCGTCTACTAAAATTCTTAAAAGTTATATAACTCTGTCTATAAAACGAACCTCAATGTTTACAACAATCCTACTTTTTTTCTCTACTGATGCTTCCGACTAATTATTTACAGACGGGATATTTAAATATTTGCAATATACACGTTAGCTAGAAACGTGTTTACGTTTCTTTGACATTTTACTTCTATGTAAAAACACAAATTTTGAGAAATATCAAAATACTACTTTACTACTTAATTATTTTATGTTATACCTTGTTAGCAATATGAAACAATTGTTATTGATGCTTTTATCATTAAATTCCATTAATAAATATAATACAAGCCTTTTGTTTTTTGTCTTCAAGCCTAATTGTCTCAATAAACAAATATAATAAATCTTTGTTACACATACTAGCTAAGAGATGTAGATATGTTTTACATATTAGTACCCAATGTCTACGACTTAGCTCGTTTATCGAATAACATTTGAATCAAATTGAACGTTAAATTGAAACACTGGCCAAGCGAGAATAAAATTGCGTGACAAGATTTCCATACCAATGTATTATTTATCTGAAGAAATAATCTTGTTTTCGGTCTTTTCCTATTTATTTTGTGATAAATTTTATTATTTTCTCTTCTTTTATTTTTGACAATAATTACTTCTTGAATTAATGCACTAGTAAAAAACATAGTGTAAAAATTATTAATATGTTTTATAATACGATTCAACAGCTGATATTTCTTAAAAGTCCAATAACAATTACATGCCCTCAATAATGTACAGTTTCCGTTAACGACCACTATTATTTATAATATTGGGGCCTGTTTCACCATTTGTGGATAATATTTATCCTACAAAAACGTTACGTATAGTGTTTAACAGCAGGAGGTAATATAGGCTATTTAGGGCCCGATTCACCTCAATAAATAAACTACAAGTTATTTTTATTGTTTATATTTGCGAATAGAAATCTCATAAATATAATGGAATTCACAGTTTAAAGAGAATAATATATCAAAAACTTTTATCTGTTGGATACCTTCATCCGTTAAATCGCGTTATCCACAACCGATGAAACAGGCCGTTAGTGTAAAAGTTTTAAACTTGCTTGTAATTCAAACGTTCGCATATACGAGTATATACATATATATGTAACATTTTTAGTTTAGTACATTATACAGATGTAGTAACCATATTTTATGAAGTGTATCATATTAATGAAAGTATTCAGGGCCAATTGCACGTCTTTTTAATGATGTGGTTTCAAATGGCGTTAGATAATTGTGTACATTAGACGTAACTATTCTGGAATAGTCATAGAGTTGAATGCGACGTTTTTACACTTTACCTACTATAATAATGAGCGTTAGGCCTATGGGACCGTTATGTGATAATAGTTTTCTTTTTCTTTACAGAAATGGCGAAGTATACATTCTTAGTAGTTTTCGTCACAATCATATTAAAAATGGACGAGGCTCGTAACATAAAATCGAATCCAGTCAGCTACAATTTGACTAAGAATTCGTCACCATACATTTCTTACGACGAATTGTATTACATCCTAAAGTCTAGGCACGGAGAAGTCATTCCACGACCAAAACATTTAACACCCTGTGCCCGAGCAATCTTGGGATGCTGCAACAATAGCGTAATGAATGAAAGTTGCTCGGAAACTCTTAAATGTGGAGCGTATTTCTTTGATGACAATCCATGTGAAGACAAATTTATTTTAGAAGCCTTAGAAGCAGCCAAAAAGTTTTACGAACAATTTAACATTGTAGAGGCTTAAATAAGAATAATAATTGTATTATACCCAGAAATCAAAAGTTCCAAGGTAGTCTAGCAAGGCTACCATTAAGGAACAAGGAGTAAGTTCAACATTAAAACGGAATTAATTGGAATTGTTTATGAAAAGTATACAGGTTAAGGAAAAGAAAAAAAAATAGTTCCTGTGTTGCTTCGAAATACGGCCGTAACGTAAAACTAAATATTTAGGAGAAATAAGTACACAGTACAGCTCTTTGTAGTAAATCTAAAGTCGGGAAGAAGTTGTACAATATGTAGTTGCAAAACAACTGAAATATAATTACGTTACAATAGCCATACATATAAAGATCTTATGAAAACTGTAAAAAATATTTTATCACGTTAAATCTATCTTCAAAAGCGAAAGAATGAATTTTTTTTTATTACGTAACTGTATTTTAATATATATAACTAAATATTTTATAAACCTAAAATTAGCTCATAAGTTATTTAACATTTACAGATAAAATTTATTCATTTTTTCTTTACGAGGATCTATTACGTAGTCAAGGGACACGTAAATCGATAGCACTATTATACAGTTTAAGTTGATAATGCTCACAGCCCATGGCTCAGTGCCAGATCATGGCAACAAGTGAACAAATATTTGTATTTAAAACTAACTTAACTTTATACGGACGCTGCCTTTTACCAAAACGATCGAGATAAATTATTTGTACTTATGATAAAATTTTATCTTTTTTATTACGTCACAGTATTTCACGATTTTGTTTTACCCCTTCCCATCCTTGTCACCTCTGGTCTCATTAATAAACTGCCCCTTTACCTACCTAATGTGTTGTCAAATATTTTAGAAATTTACACATCAGTTTCAACATTATTTTTATTTCCACTTAAATTATTTTCCAATAAAATCATCTTCAGTTAAATATAGGTACGAACATTTATAAAATATTATCAACACAAATACAGCGAGTGTCAATTCGCCAAAAAACAATTTAAAATTTTAAGGTTAACTTTTAATAGGTATGGAGTTCAATTATCATGTTTTAATACTTACAATTAGATACATATTGAAATGTTAAATGTTATGTCACAAAATTTTGGACCCCTCAACATCCCTTGTAACACAGTGTGACACTTCCTCGATCACCCTTAACATCGGACGTAATTTATGGATGGCGCCTTATTTGGAAAAAGTATAGAAAATTCATTAATATCTAGTTAAAGTAAATTTAAACATCACGTATTTTAATAATTTGATAAAAATTACTTTCCAAATTGTGCGTTCCATAATATAAATGATTTATTTCTTACTTTGAACAGTAACGCTGAAATAAGTAAATATCTTTAACATACATGCGAATATCTCTTCCTAAGATAAGGAACTTTATGCTTATGTTATACGTAACAGCTCACTTACACTCACTACATTAATTAAATACATAATTATATAACATCCAGACTCAGGGCGGGAATCAATTTCCATAGCAGAGCAAGGTCACTGAACATTGCGCTGATGAGCTAATCATATATGATTCAAGTACATATCATTCATTTCACATCGTGTGACAAAACCCTGACAGTAATGGCCAGGATTTTATATCGGGATTTTCCATGTAACGTCACAAAGAGTTGGATAAGTACATAAATAACGTAGTTATATACTCTTCGTAGTATTATACTTTAGTCT
Organism: Melitaea cinxia; assembly: GCF_905220565.1. Lineage (NCBI taxonomy): Eukaryota > Metazoa > Arthropoda > Insecta > Lepidoptera > Nymphalidae > Melitaea > Melitaea cinxia. The sequence goes on along the minus strand of NC_059400.1, from coordinate 7,974,983 downwards.
ATTTTTTAATTAATAACACAGTACATTGGTGTAGCTAAGAATTGTAAGTACGCGTAACTTGTTGTTTCCTTTAAATATAAATTAAAGAAACACTTGCTTTCACTAGCTAATGTGTAATCATCTGTATATTATAGAATATGTATGTATTTACTTATATATTATAGTGAGTATGTATATGTTTATGTATATGTATAAGTATATTTGTATTTTGGTATGTATCTTTATATGTATTTGTTAATATGTAGTATGTTACATTTTTGTATATATATAAATTTTACTATCTTTTATTTTATTTATTTTTTCTTTGATGTTTTTTTATATTTTTTTTCTTCTTAATGAATACTTCTTGCACTGTTTGCCTCGCTATATGAAACACTTACTCATGACCATGGGTTGACTGGAAGAAATCTCTTTCAGAGATAAGTCCACCTTTGCCATACACCTTTCTATTATTTTATGTTTTATATCTATTTTTTGAGTGCAATAAAGTATATAATATATATATATAAAAGTATATAACTTGGTTTTAACACACATTTTTTTAAATATGATTGGCGACTTAAAACAACGGGCAGAGTATGTGCATTTAATTAAAAAATAAACGCTTCATACTCAACGGCCCTCAGTAAGATTTTCTCCTTTGTCGAGGATCCGGAAACACACACAATATACAAGGACAAAAGTCTAGACCACGACAAACATTTATATGGCCAATACAAACGTTAGTCGTGAGCGGGGATCGAACCCACGACAACACGTCAAGCAAGAATACATTTCATTTGGCACGATAGTGTGCCTAATGGATTGAAATTACAATGACTTTTCAGTTAAATGTGAAAATGAAAATTGATCGATTATCATAGAAATTTGAATAGAAATAAACTTTTTGGTTTCCAGTTAATCTGAGCATTCACACATCTATAGACCTAAAGAAAATTGAGATGTCTGTCTGTGATTTCAAAATAACTGTGTTTTTTCAATTGCATATAGCTATTTACACGATACTAAAACAGAAACAAACGTATTTAAAATGTTTGTCTGTCTATCTGTTTGCTCGGGCAAATCTCCGTAACGGCTGAACGATTTTTATGGAACCTCGCACTAGAAGATATAGGAGTTTTTGGAACCACATATAGTTTACTTTTTTATCCCGTGTTTCCCGCGGAATTGGGACTTACCTACGCGGGAAACCCGCCTTTACCGCGCGCTATTACTATCGCCCAGATAGATATAATAAATTTTGCGAGAAAAAAATACTAAAACCCCAAAAGGTTTATATTAAAAAAAATATGGAATAAAATATGTTAATAGTAAATAAATAAAACAAGACTAAGATACTACAGTCTACATATCAAAAAATTGATCGTGCTTTGTATTTTTTAGCCAGGTTTATCCCTCGGTCGCCTTTTACGACTCCCACGGGAAGAAAGGAGGTGGTACTATTCTAATCGACCGACACCACACGGCAAATGCTTGTTTACCACCTTTGTATTATAAAAGCTGCATAAGCGTACTGTAACTCTCACCTGCCGTATATTTTTTTTGGACACCTTTTTTGGTGTAGTGGCACTAGTATTATCCTTTATTTCTCGTAGGGGAGGGAAAACCGTCGGCCTCGGACGTTTTTACAAACAACTAATACCTAATGATGGTTATCAGTGATATATAAATAAGACTAAAAGGTATATTTCGGACACCCAGTATATACTCGTATGTATCGTCTCAGTTCTATGCAAATGTATGCGGAAACTTGACTTACAATTATTTTTAAATTTTTAAGTAAAGCAGAATTTTTAAATGTCAGCACACATATTTATAGCGTAAATAACTAAATTCAATAAAATAAAATTAAGATGACTATGCATCGGTCACCAACCCGCCTGTCCAGCGTGGTGACTATGGGCAAAACACACGAGTTCACGTTATTTTTGGCGTAAATTTGTGGAGGCCTATGTCCAGCAGTGGACTGTATAGGCTGTAATGATGATGATGCATGTATTTTTTTTTCAAGTGCCAGGATATCGCTAAACAGTACAATTTTTTTAACTATTTTATTAAAGTGGTAAAAATGGTACCCTTATACGGTATGGGTTGTAAGTGACTGTAGTGTATTTATTCCTCTGTTACTGCTGTCACCATCACTTCAGCCTATCGCAGTCTACTGCTGAACATAGGTCCCCACAAGTTCGCGCCAAAAATGGCGTGAACTCATGTGTGTTGCCCATAGTCACCATGCTGGGCAGGCGGGTTGGTGACCGCAGGGCTGGCTTTGTCGCATCGAAGGCGTGCTTTCAAATCAAGCAGTAGCAGTAGTACTTATATTATAAAAGTTTTTTTATTTATTTATATATACATAGTTCTAATATAATTATCTCGTATTTAAATTAAATCTATAATATAATAATATATATAAAAGCGAAAGGTCACTCACTCATCACGAAATCTCCGAAACTATAACACCTACAAACTTGAAATTTAGCAGGTAGGTTCCTTATAAGACGTAGGCATCCGCTAAGAACGGATTTTACGAAACTCGACCCCTAAGGGGGTAAAACGGGGGTTGGAAGTTTGTATGAAAGTCTTATGTTTTTGAAGTAAGAGACTTGAAATTTAAAATGTAAGCTCTATAAATGGTGAAAAGGTGTCCAAATAATGTATCTTTAGAAATTAACTCCCTTTTGGGGTTAAAACGGGGGATGGTAGGCTGACTCACTCATCGCGAAATCTCCGAAACTATAATAGCTACAAACTTGAAATTTGGCAGGAAGGCTCCTTATAGAGCGTAGACATCCGCTAAGAACGGATTTTACAAAATTCGACCCTTAAAGGGGTTAAACGGGGGTTGGTAGTTTGTGTGAAAGTCCCATGTTTTTCAAGTAAGAGACTTGAAATTTAAATTGTATGCCTTATAGATGATGCGAAGGTGTCCAAATAATGTATCTTTAGAAATCAACTCCTTTTTGGGGTTAAAACGGGGGATGGTAGGCTGACTCACTCATCGCGAAATCTCCGAAACTATAATAGCTACAAACTTGAAATTTGGCAGGAAGGCTCCTTATAGAGCGTAGACATCCGCTAAGAACGGATTTTACAAAACTCGACCCTTAAAGGGATTAAACGGGGGTTGGTAGTTTGTGTGAAAGTCCCATGTTTTTCAAGTAAGAGACTTGAAATTTAAATTGTATGCCTTATAGATGATGCGAAGGTGTCCAAATAATGTATCTTTAGAAAGCAACTCTTTTTTGGGGTTAAAACGGGGGATGGTAGGTTTAGTCAGTCATTGCGAAATCTTCGAAACTATAACATCTACAAACTTAAAATTTTGGCAGATAGGCTCCTTATAGGGCGTAGACATTCGCTAAGAACGGGTTTTACGAAATTCGACTCCTAAGGGGGTAAAACGGGGGTTGGAAGTTTGTATGAAAGTCCTATGTTTTTGAAGTAAGAGACTTGAAATTTAAAATATATGCTTTATAGATGGTGAGGAGGTGTCCAAATAATGCATCATAATCTATATATAAAACAGAAAGGTCACTAACTCACTCATCACGAGAACTCAAAAACCGCTGGATGGTCTATCCATCCAAATTGGACAAAGATAAAGTTTGGCAGGGATGTAGATTATAGTTAGCAGACGTCCGCTAAGAACGGATTTTACGATATTCCACTGCTAAGGGGCTTTAATTGGGGGTTGATAGTTTGTATGAAATAAATACAGCCTGAAAATAAATTTAAAAATGTGATGTATAGAGAGGTTTTATAAAAAATAACTATTAAATTATAAAAATAGTGCCTTTTAAAAATGTACTCAGTCAAACAAAGTCTCCAAAAGTGTATGTGATCGATTCGCTCAAAATCTGCTGAACGGATTTTCATGCGTTTTCACCATTGGAGAGAGGGCTCCACCATTGGCCAGAAGAAGGTTTAGGGAACGGCTAAGCCGATTTTGATGAGAGTTTCACTGGAAGTTTGCCAGGAAAACTTTGTGACACACTGATTTCAACGCGGGCGAAGCCGCGGGCACAGCTAGTGTAAAAATAAAATCGTTTGCTATAACATTAAAAATAGTTATTAAGTAAAAACGAAGATGTCTGCAACGTTTACGCTCACTAACCCATATTTATTGCAAGCAATTACGTTACTACGGGCCTTTTATTAGGTCACGACAGGCGTTTGTTACGCAAAATCAAATTTCTTTTATATTAAATAACTAGGTGTGCCCGCGACTTCGTCCGCGTGGAATTTAACAAAATAATTATTGTTCAGTTCGCAGAGTTATAAAAATCAATCTAAAATAAAAGTAGCCTAAATTACTCCTTATTACATCAGCTATCTGCCAGAGAAACTCCCGTGAAAATCGCTCCAGCCGTTTCAGAGATTAGCTGGAACAAACAGACAGACAGAGAAACAGACATAAAATATAAAAAAAAATGTTATTTTGGTATGTATACCGTGTATAATACATACTAATTTAGTTAAAAGCGGTTATTTTAATATTACAAACATACACTCCAATTTTATTTATTTGTATAGATATACAAAAAAGATAGTTATGATATCGCTATTCTTTTTTTATTGTTTTTCATAAATTGAAAGACTATTAAATAGCTCATATCGTAAGACATAAATAAAAAAAACTTCCTTAAAATTTATTGTAGGAGTGATCATAAATATAACGAAAATATTAATTAGCTTAGGGGCATATTGAAGAGTTGATTACGTTTGTAGTATTATATTTAACAATATTTCGCACAGTAAATTATTATTCTCACCGCATTAAGGAAATATATAACTAAAAATAGGAAAATAAAACGATTAATCAACGTAATTTACGTATAAACAAAATACACGTACACACGTACGTACCAATAAAATAATGAAATAAATAGTAATGAACGAAAAAATATTTAAGATCTAAATTTATTTTTAAATCGTCATCAGATTACTTCAGAAACTACTACTACTTGGAGAACACAGTATTGTAATGAATATTGATAAATCTAGATGGCTTATTATGACAATTTTGTTGTTGCAGCTATAACAGAGGGACATCAATAAATTACGTAACATGTAAAGGGAAGGGGAAAAGCCAAAGTGATATCCACTAGTTTTGTAATAATAATGACTTAATTAAAATATGCTTTTTAGTATCATACATTATCTCGATAGGTCTATTTAAAAAAAAATTAAATTGACAAATCAACTAATTTCTATTAGTAAACCGAAAATAGTATCAACTTTCAAGATTGCCATACATAAAAATTTACTCAGTTGAGCATGTTACGTAAATCTGTTAATAAAATTCAATTATAATATAAACAAAGCAATAAATAATATAAAACACACTTTTGTATTTTAAAACTTTATCGCAAAATTTGATTTTAATCTGGAACATGGTAATATGTCGTTATGTAAGCGAATGAGTACACGAATGGCGTTGCATTAATGAGTGTAGCTCCCCCTCGGCCTTTTGTCATTATAAACCACTTCACACTTGCTATTTGAATATAACCCACTTGTTTGTACACATTTGATTTAAGCTTATTTTTTTTAAGTAAAAACGGCTATTTTATTTAAATTCTAAACTTCTACGTGTTAAACGTTAACGTTATTTTATGAGTTATTGTTTTTACGGCCGTGGTAATATGTGTGCCAAATCTTGTTTTGTATTACGTACATTTTGTACCAATTTGTAACAGAAATTATTTCGGGTTCTTACCCTGACCATGAAATACATATTTATACCGATAAATGTTTACAGACAATTATTATAATCATTCTATTCATATAAAGGTGTAATATTCGAAACGTATTACAATTATTTTCCCTTCAGACTTACTATTTCCTCGCAGATTATCAATACATTTACGGAAACTAATCTCGCAACATCCCGTGCAGACCTATCTAACGAGACCTTCGAAGATGTTCGCCTGTCTACCATACAATGATCGTAACGGTTAGGTTGCTACGAGACAAAGCCACTACACACATAACCATACACAAATGTTAGTATAGTTATACACTCTCGCAGTACCACAAGGTCATTATGTACATAATATCCATTGCTACGGTGGTAATTAATTTGCGATTTAGATTAAATTAGGATACATTATTATCAAATTTCTCGGACTAGAGATACTATAGGTTACTGGTAGGTATTTTTTGCGTTTAATAATTTTTTAAAAAGGTATTTATTACTAAAAATATATAGCACTTTTTAGAAGTATCAAATAATTAACTAATAACGTAATGGAATGGAATATAATACACGGTGCACCAACTACACTAAACTGTAAAGCTTATTTTTCCCTTTTTCGTGGTTATATGTCGCAGTCGGTTTTTTTATAATTAATTTTTATTATAGACTTTTTAGTTTATTATTAATAACTAAGATTCTTTCCTGGGTCTAAGTTTTTTTTTTCTAAGCAAAGCAATGCTGCGAATTTAGATGCTTACTTAGTTAAGTTTTCGTACAAGTTGGAGATCTTGAGCGCCACTTTAGATTTAAGGATAACGATATGTATGAATTTAAAATTTTGAATTACGCCTTTAAAAATTCACCATTTTGATTTTTTTTATGTATTCAGTGTCACTCGGACCATGAAGAAGAATCTAATGATTTTTCAAACGTTAAAATCTTTGAAGCCGTTATGGATGTGGTGGAAAATTTGAAATATACATACATACACTCGAAAAACATTACCCTCCTTCTGCAGTCGGGAATAAAGCATACAACAGTAATACGTTCATTTATATTCAAAGATTTATGTTATACTTTGTAATCATTCTTCTCAAACACGCTCAAAAATGATTTTAAAAAATCTTGCGTAATAATATGCATTCTTCTTTATACGGTTTGACAACCCCAATAGTATAAATAGGTCAACAATCAAAGATATTGAATTTGTTTTACGTACATTGTCACACATATTTAAAGAATATGTTAAAACTAAATAACTCACGTTTATTTCATAGTCCACAAACATTCAAGACCTTGCGATGATAAGCAAGCTTAGTCGATTATAAATACAACAAGAACCAAATAGCTAAACGTATAATCGCTACACTTGTTTGCGGAAAATTATACATTTCTACAATATAATTAATTATATAATGTAAAACGGGGATAACATGTCGCATAATTGACCTCAACTATCTGCTTAATACTGTTTTATCTTCATTACATGAGAATATTAATACTAAAATGTAACTAATTTTGCTCCTGACTTCATATACTTAATTAAAACCTATTTTTTCCTGTTTATATTTACATTTAAAGTTCATTTGATTATTAGGAAATAAGATTATTATTTTGTTATAAATTACTTGGTAATTGATTTAGATCACATCTAAATTGTTTCTATCATATAAATAATTTAAATAAACTGAACGAATGAATTTAAGTCAAGACAAAGGACAAAAAGCCTTTCGAAAATTCTGCAACAAACATACAGACACAGTTGTAACAAAGCAAACCAACAAAATGAAACAATGGTGACACCGAAAAGTCTTCCAAAAACATATATATGTATACTAGACTATGTAAATACATGTAGCAAAATACACACAATTTATCGACCGAAGTCGAATTCTTCGTTTCAACTTCGACGCGATGCAAACACAAAGCGAAGGACAGTATCTACCACAATCGAAAAGCAGCGCAGAGCATCGCGACTTGCATTTCCTTACATACTTCTGAGTCTGGTCCCAAAGTTGTAATAGATACCAAGAATTTATAAAAGTAACTTCTGTCTAGTACTTTCGATAGTATAACAGAATGAGCACTTACTAGGAAATATTAAAACCATTCTGGTTTATCAATTGTGGGTTATTTTTAAATTTTTTGTCTGTTCTGTATATTATTCGAATTTGTTACTCGAATTTGGATGCGACTTAGAATGGTGGTTCTTAGTTGAAATTTAGGGTAGGTCACCTTGACAGGCCATCCACAAGTGTAGTTACTCTATAACTTATTGTATTATAGTAAAATCAAATGTACTAACAAAATAGTCCAAAAGCTGGTATGGGTAATATTATTTGACATCGACTTACGCTATCTTTAATACGAATATAGAAATCTATTTTACAATTAAAATATTTTAGACAATTTTTTGCACCTAATTACCTCCGTTACGCGTTTTGTATTTTTCGCCTGCCTAGTTTCTCGAGCCTGCCCAACGTTCTACTCCTATTGCGAATTCCTTCACACTCCTCAAGTTGTTGTTCTTCTTCCTTTACCGTCCAAACAACAAGGTTGTGGAATTCGTTGCCATCACACGTTAAAAAATAAATAAAGGAGCATTTTCTATTGTCATAACTTTTATAATGTTATTATTATTTTGTTAGTTTTATTCATTTTTTTCGTCTCATCACATTAGCCTTTCGCAGTCCACTACTGGACATAGGCCTCCACAAGTTCACGCCAAAAATGGCGTGAACTCATGTGTTTTGCCCATAGTCACCATGCTGGGTAGCCGGGTTGGCGACCGCAGGGCTGGTTTTGTTGCACCGAAGACGCTGTTGCCCGTCTTCGGCCTGTGTATTTCAAAGCCAGGAGTTGGATGGTTATCCCGATGTTATCCCCCAGTCGCCTCTTATGACACCCACGGGAAGAGAGGGGGTGGCTATATTCTTTAATGCCGTAACTTTTTCGTCTTCCACCTCTAATTTATATCTGTAACTGTTCCTTCCGGATGTGCTAGAAAAAATCATTCCTAGGGATAAGCTCACCCTTTTTATACGTTACTTTCTATGACGAATATTTGTATACAATTGTGTTCGTATAATAAATTGATAAATAAATAGTATATATTTTTGTGTAGAACAAACGAAAAGGGCAGTGCCAAAAAATATAAATTATATGAAATTATACAAATTCCGTAAGAGTAATTTATTTTTCGCCAAAGTCTGAAAGTAATTATATCATGTAAGCATCTGAGAGTGAAAGCGTTTTGTGTATAAGCGCCAAGCGGTAGGTAGAATATTTCTCAGCATTACCACCACTTTGATGTTCCTGCTCGCTTGCAGTTTACAAGATAAAGCGTCTCAATTACTGCCCTTTTATCGCTACATTCGGGTTTCCATCGTACGTGACTACCGACCTTATTTTCACAAATGTCGCCAATGTATCACTCTGTCGCAAACCATTCTAACTTTTCGAATATAACGAACTGTGAAATTGCTTTGAATATGTGTAAATCCGTGAAAAAACGTTAAACATAACAAAATAAAATAAAAAATATTTAAAAACCAAAAGTTATTGTTAATTAAACCCTACTCATTACGTATTTATTGCGTTTTCATGTAACAACAATACCTATTTTCATTTATATAACTAATTTTTATACCAGAAACAAATTGCGATTTTGTTATTAAATTTTAAACAAAATACTTAAGGAGTTTAATGTGAATTAAATAATAGTAACAAGAAAATATGCCTTTTATCTACCAATTATAAATTGTGACTGAGGTAAGTTAGCTCAGACTCCGATGTTATATGATTTTGCGTCTTTAACGAAAATGTAAAGACTTGGTGAGTTCACTAACAAATGTTAACAACGGGAATGATACATCTTTCATATTGTATATACGAGTATAACAAATTATCAACAATATTTTTGGTACACTTGAAAAAGGGTTACAGTTAAATAGGTCTTATCCTATTATTAACGTTACTTATTTAACATACTTAATACTGTAGCTCTTTCGTGTAGTAAAATTCATATCGTTTCATATACTTACAAACGGGTACTGTGTTTGTATAATACACATATATAATTAAGGAGATACATTGGGCATATTGCTCGCAGCACTTGGCGACCGGACTCAATTCCCAATGCCGCTCCAGCCAAATTGAGTCAATTGTATCGGCTGACATCTCAATTTCAACAAACTTAGGGATTACGGCTTAAGTGCGAATTAATTACACGTAATATCCTCCGGCTACTGAAATGTATTGTCAGCTTCAGTATCCATTCATATTATTCATACTTGATAAATATTTTAAAACATAATCATGACATGTTAACTAAACATAGCATTAGCGTAAATTTTAAGCAATAATGACAATATCATTGTGTATATATTTACAAATTTCTAAGAGAAAAATAAACAATAGAAAGCTATTTTACTTGATAGGCTATCTCGTCTTATTTATAATTCAGTGCTGGAGATATGGAAAGTTTCATTTAAAAACTTATCAACTTTCAAATGCCTTCATTGACTTTTACAATAGCTGCGACTATTTTGAAGAAATGCTATCAAGATACTATAATGGTATATGGAACGAAATTTCGGTAGAAAATTGGAAACGATATATAATATATATGCATTTACTTTTGAAAAGTTTGATGTATATAGAAAACACATATGAATGTATTTGACCTCACATTTCGTATACTTTAAAATGAATGTCTAAAATAGCAACCACATCTGTACCTCATTTATTATTTTATTGTAAGAATGAATAAGTGTATGTAAAATTGATGATTCCCTCTAATGTGATGAGGAATCTAAGCGTTACATAGACGGAATACATCTCCACACAATCCTTACGCGCAACGTGCAAAAAAGTCCTTATTTTTCGAATTCGCTGAAACAAAACATTCTTGACACTTACATCTGATCATCATTTATCCCAATGGCTCATATGCTGTGGATTTCGCCATACGTACGTGAAAAAAATATGTAACAAACATATTATTGTTAATTATGAAAAAAAATATGATTATGACAAAAACAGACTATGATACGAATAAGTGTATTTAGTGTTTTTTCTTTTTTGTGTTAATTATAGCGCTATAGCTGCCACATTATGTCCATTCGCGTCTGTAATAATTGTCGTATGACAATCGCTATCTTCGCTATTTCTTGTCAAGTAAAAATGAAAATTGAAGTTATGGTTATAGTGTCATAACTTTCAGGTAATTTTTTTATTCAGTTACTCTGTAAGCACACGATAGTGCTAAGCAATGAAACATTTTTTCGGTCACAAAAGGTTGATATAATTATTTTTGCAGGCAAACGAAAAAAAACCGACTTCATTTATATCGATAAGTAATACAACGTAAGTAGACGAAAAAATAGTCAAATAAATACACATTATAAAAGATTACTCCAAAAGTTGTAATCAGATCTCGATGAAATTTAAATGTGACCACATGATAAACATCGGCTTTAGATTAAATTAAAAATCATCAAAATCGGTACGCCCAGTAAAAAGTTATGCGGATCTTCAAGGGTTCCCTCGATTTCTCTGGGATCCCATCATCAGATCCTGGTTTCCTTATCATGGCACCACATCTGAGATATCTCCTTTCCAACAAAAAAAGAATTATCAAAATCTGTTCATAAACGACGAAGTTATCTCCAAAAATACACACACACACATATATATATATATATATATATATATATATATATATATATACATACGGTCGAATTGAGTAACCTCCTCCTTTTTCGAAGTCTGTCAAAATTTTATTATAACTATCTGCTTCAAAATCCGACCTACATAAAACCCATATTTTATTTTTATTTTTTATTCTACATATGAAATACATTATGTAGCACTTATGTTGGATTTAAACTTACATTTTTGCGAGTCAGTCTTATGCGGCGATTTCTTGTCGCGTACCATTGTTGCTACGGGGTTGCGCGGCCGTGCCTGGGGTGACGGGAGCCGACGCGGGCTAGCGCTGTACTATCGGCCACGTCGCGAGCCCCCGCTCATAGCCACTGTGTTCTCATGGTTGTGCCAGATACCTGGAATAAACAGGTTTTAAAATATGTGACTTTTATATAAGATGCCTTAAGTAATTCTTATTAAAAACCATTGTATATGTTATTTTACAGTTTCACTCAGATTATCGTAAAAACTTTAATGTACAATTTCATATTAATTACTTTAAATTATTACGGAAACAAATCTTCAAACGCAAAATACGTAAAAATAAACTTTTACAAATGAACCACAAAGCGGACACTATAGTAAATAAATAAATTAAATGAAATAACCACTCATCGCTGAGCATGAACTGGGACACATTGGGAACACGTAACTGGAAACTGTGAACACGTAAAGGGATGAAGCTTAATTCGTCGCTGCGGTTTAGCCTATTAATTTTTTAATAAGAGTATAAGATCATTATCAAGAATTTGTGATTATAACCATGAGTGACAGCTTAACGTGCTCTTTGGAAAACAATACGGAGACTTGTATAAACCACAACACACCAAACCAGACCACAAACAACTATTGTAGTAAATCAAAAATAATGGATCCGATCGGGGATCAAACTCGCGAAAGACAGTGTCACCAAGATCCATATTACTAACAATTAATTTCATAATTTAAACGTTTCATGAAAATTAAAGCAAATTTGTACAAAATGGTAACATATAGGTAAGTTTCATACAACGTAAATGTTGTTAGTAAAAAATTCATAATGATTCAAAATAGCTTAGTGTGTAGAGACGTGGATGGAAACCGTCGTCGGTAGCACGTTTAAATACGGGCGCATCACTGAATTTGTAAATGCTTTTGTATCTCATTTCACGCTCGGAGGTAAATGAAAACATCGTCATTTCTCAGTTTATTTTATACCTACGAATAATTTCTAATTTATGAAGCACTTTTTTTTATATTTTTTTTAATACAAAATCGGCTGGTTCAGTTGTAATTCGAACTAGACAAACCGCACATTTTCTACCGCTTTTGTGTTTACTACTTACTCTTTTTTATATGCAACTAGGTCTGCAAACAAGCGTACGGCTCGCCTGATGGTAAGCGATTGCCGTAGCTTATAGACGCCTGCAACACCAGAAACATCGCAAGCGCGTTGCCGCCCCTACTCACAATCAATGCCCTAAGAGCTCTGGACACCTTAGTCACCACAGGAACACAACACTGCTTGAAAAAGATGATTAAATATGGGCATAATAAGAAGGCTTAAAGTTGCTCAGCGGGCGATGGAGAGGGCAATGCTTGGTATTTCCCTACGTGAAAAAGTCAGAAATGAGGAGATTCGTAGGAGAACCAAGGTAACCCACATTGCTCGAAGGATCGCACAGCTGAAGTGGCGATGGGCAGGACACATAGCTCGACGAACCGATGGCCGATGGGACGGAAGGGATTTCGAGTGGCGACCGCGTACCGGGCGCCGCAGCGTTGGCAGGCGCCCAACGAGGTGGACCGACCATCTGGTCATGGTCGCGGGAAGCTGCTGGATGCGTGCTGCGCAGAACCAATCGTCGTGGAAAGCTTTAGGGAAGGCTTATGCCCAGCAGTTGAGCTGATGATGAATAAGCTGTGCAATGATAGAAACTTTACTTATACATTCTTTAAATCTTCAACTCGTAATACTTATAAAATTACATAGTAAAGAAGTAAATTACGTATTATTAGTTTTATTTTACGCGAGATGTAAAAAATTACATTAAAAAAAATATTATTCGTCTTCGTTTGCTTACGGGCCACGTAAAGATTTAGGTAATTAATCGCTAAAACAAAAAGGGGCTAAAACCAATGTGTTATATGTTTTATTCTGAGATAAGCGTGAACCACGCACAAAAGCCAATTAGGCTCCTCAACCGTTTGCTAATACATGCATGCGTAAGGTAAAATAATCCGGTAAAAGCTTTTTACTTGTATTTGTAAAAGGAAATTATTTTATTGCTCCACTCTCTTACTTATATAAATTACAATTATTTTAATGAGACAGTGAATAGTTTATTAAACATTATTTAAATACGAGTTATATTATATTCTCCTTTATAGGTTGGTGGATAATGATTTTAGTTAACGGAATTTATTTATATTTTCCATTACAATAAGCTGTTTATGTTGAAGTCCGGGTGGAGCTATCTGAGGTTCGCTTTGCTGAGCCACAAGAGCAAATATTTTAGACCCGAGACAAATATTTGTACAAAGAAAAGCTGACACACGACCATTAGCGTTGATGGGACTTTTGCCACCAAAATCAAATAAACTTGTTACTACTAATTTGTTATACAAATTAATTTTTCTGTAATCTTAATAAAACGTAACCGTATATCATAAAAGTAACAGAGTTTGTCACATCGTTGAACTGGAATGTTTATTGGAGCGGAGAAAATTCATTAACCTTCCGGAAAAACGATCAAAGCAATTTAGAACCCATTACGTTGATGTCGCTGTGCCGAGGGCCGACTAATCGCTGATGCTGTTGCCGAATTAAGATAAATACAGGTAAATGTTGCTACATTAGTAAATTATATTAATTAGAACTCAATCACAGGCGAACAACTCTGTCAAAATAAATATAGCATTATAAAAATATATTTTTATACTATCCTAGTACTTTTTTTTAGAAATATTTAAATAATACAAATAAGTCAGTATTTTCCTTTTTCTCATTTCGTCCGTCACCTATTTTTCTTGAACTAATAAAACCAATGCGTTTTATTGAGTTTAAAAGCGTCTGGCAGAAGTTAAGATGAACAAAAAGCGTCTGGAAATGGCAAACGTTGGTATTCAAAGTCAATTTAGCTACTTTGTGCAAAAAGGAAAAGAATATACGTAAATCTTTTTCAAAAGGAATTGCAGAAATAATACAAGTTCATGTAGATAGATCGATCTGTTATTTTAGTGTGTATTTAATATTATTATCTATATATATCAATACGTGAAGCAAAAACATTGTACCCATTGTTACGAAAATTTCGCGGACGGAGGAGTATGAAGTTTCGTACACTTATATGAGTACAGAATGCTAATATTTTTTTTAAATTTATGCATAAAAATATATTAAATCAATAAAAAAAAACATTACACACACTACCATGTATTTGATACACACACGTATATTATACGAGTACTCTTTTGTTATTGTCAAAGTCTGTAGTCAAATTATTTTTATTTTAAAAGGGTTCTTTATTTTCATAATTTTTTTGTTTTCTTTAATTTAAATTTTTAATTATGATAAAACTTCGACCTCTGCGTGACCACTAGTTATTATTACGTATTATGAATCACGTTTAATCAAATTGCTATTTCAATGTTGATTAAATATTATTCTAATTTATTTTACTTATTCTAATTTATTTTACAGTAATTTTAATTTTGATTTTAATTATAATTTTTATTTTGATTTTAATTTTAATTTTTCTATTTGGAATTTTTTGATAATTTGATTTGACTTTTTTTATTTCCCTATTCTTAATTACTTAATTAGTGATAATTTGTTACTAATCGTTATTTTGATTAAATTATCCAATTGTTTAATTTTATAAATGTATATGATAATAATATGTTTTTTATCTTTATTTTTGATTTTGATTATTTTGCTTGTGATGATGATGATGGGGTGTCACTCTTTTTTTGAATATTGTAAGTGTTGAACTATATTAATGTAGGTATATTTGAAGTTCAAATATTTTAATTATTTGTGATTTTTTGTGCTTTTAAACATTGTATTCCAAAATGTTATGTACACTTGTAAGTGACATGCATATCAGATACTTTGTTATTATATATTTGTTAATTTAAAATTTTTATATGTATGTTGTAAGTGTGCTTTTGAAAATAAATAAATAAATAAATAAATGCAGCATAAGGTGTTTTGACATTTAAAGACATCAAATCATGCAGATTATCGCAAAAAGATTTAATCTTACTTCAGCATCATTTTTTCGATTTTTTTTAATGATTGGAGACCCTTTTGTTGTATGTATCAAATTAAAGGCAATCAATCTTGTGGTACTTAAAATCGTAAATGCTTGGTTGATAAAAGACAACTACGGCAGCTTGGCTGTGGTCCAGGAGACAGCGATTTTAAGGATTACCTTAAAATCGATAGTCTTTGGGTTTATATTACAAACATCTAAGTATAAACATAGTTGCTAGCAGTCCTCTTATACTAAAAACTCAAAAAATATTATACATAAAAAAATAACTTTTTAAATTTAAACGAAATTTAGATACTATCAAAAAAAGTAATTCAAATAAATAATACATACATAAAAAATTTTAATAGGCGTAATAAGGTTTTTCGAAAACACTTTCTACAAATGTACTCGAATATGTATATGTTTATACCTCTTTATAAACAAACGAAATATATTTTAGTAATTTTTCATTGGAGTTTATTTTTATTTCCAAATTTTAGTACGCAGTTGTAGGTTTGCATTTTATGTTTTATTAAATGCAATGAGAAAACGCAAAACTTTTTGTAATGGCTCGATTATGAAAACGTTCATAGAGTACAGATATATGTACAAGGCTTAGAAAATATTAAATAAACAAAAGGATCTCCTTTTCCTGAAACGATTAATTTTAAGTTGTTTGCTAGAGCTTTAGTGCGAAGCATCGATCAATGTTATCTTATCGAGACAGGAGCTCCAGCGAATCCACTCTATCCTACAAATTTTTGTTATTAACTGTAAACAATCGTCGACTTACTGCGTGATGGTGGTATATAGAGATGACGATATTTTTAAAAAGCAAAATAGGAATTGCGTTTAAAACTACTTATATGTGTGTGCGTGTCATTGAACTTCTTCTACACGCCTTTATTAAGTTAGTCTTGTTTTTCCATTTTACAAATAATTGGTGGTCAGTAATAAATATTAGAATTTAAATGATTACAAAAATAACTTTCTATAAATATTTCTTAAAATATATTCCGATAAGTTGTTTAAAAGGAAGAAACCTTTACAAACAGTGTTCTGTATATCAGTCACAGACTCGGTCGACGTTCATAGCAAATATTTAAATAGGTCTCAGAGGTAGATATAGATCACTAGAGTGAACAAGTTCAAAGTGCTGAAAATAGGGCTTCGTGCAACGGCAACTAAAGCTCGATTATTAATAATATTTGTTAGTAAATATCTACACAATAAACACGGTCGTCTGTTATTAAAAATATACTTATAAATAATACATACTTATATATATATATATATATATATATATTTATTTATTTATTTATTAAAAACGATATTTTTCAATAAAAAGACTTACTTTTTTATTTTTATCTAAATCAACAATTAGAACTTCAGCTTTGTATATTGAATTCAATATTTATATATATTATATATAATTGACATAGTTTTTAGATACCTCGTTTTTCTTTCTTCGGAGTTAACGGGACGTATATATTAAACATAATTAAATAATCTATAAAACCCTATATGAAACAAATTATTATGCGCCGTATTGGCATAACGGTCTGAGCACTGGTTTGTGTCTGTTACGCTGGCGGTTGTGGGTTCGATCCCCGCATCGTCAACATGTCAAACATTTGTATTGCCCATACAGATTTTTGCGTGGTCTGGATGATTGTGCAGCTTTTGTGGGTCTTCCCACCGTGCCTCGGAGAGCACGTTAAGCCGTCGGTCCCGGTTGTTATCATATACACTTAATAGAGATCGTTACGAGAGAAGACAATATATCTGCCAACCCGCATGGGAGCAGCATGTTGGATTAAGCTCCTGATCCTTCGCCTACGTGGGGAAAGAGGCCTATGTCCAGTAGAGGGATATTACAGGCAGAACCGTAGCGTAAACAATTATCTAAGAGTTGACGTTATATATAAACTTTGATTAGCAGATAATAGTAAGGACGTCTTGAAATGGTATTTATATCTGCACATTTATTCAAAAGGTAAAGGTTTCACTACGATAAATAGCAATAAACTTCATCGAACACCGAGCGGTTTATCTGTATTCACGGGAGACAAGTGTTCAACTCTTTATCATTTTTCATTATTCATAGCAAAAGTGTATAACTGGTTAACTACAAACAACCTACTTTTATATATATTTTAGTTTACAAACCGTAGACAGTTTATTGTTAGTGAAAATAGTATTAAATGACCTGACTCCTTTTATAAAAACCTGATAGGTGTATAAATTACTGAAAATTATAAAATATTTTTATCATGTGCCAATTTATTAAAGTCTGAGCTTACAATATAGTTGCGTAATAGCTGCTCTCTTCATGTTTTGATAGAGTAAGCACAGAACAATTCCACTCCCAGAGATTATGATACTTACTGACTGTCCTTCTCTCGGTAATATTGTACGACGTACTTATAGATCGAGAACATACCAAACTAGGAAGGATAGGAACTTGGAACATACATACTACCTTACAGCCTTAGAACCTTATTTGAGACGAATAGTTATAGTAAAGAAGCATAGTTTTTTACTGGACCTTTTATCAAGCTAAAGGAGTTGCAAAAACCGGTTGTTCTTCGCGCCGTTGACGCGGAGAACGTATGGATGAAGAAGATGCTATACACACTCGTATGGTTTTACAAAACAATCTACATGTTTTGAACACTCGGATAGCGAGTCAAGTGGGAATGCCTTTTGTTTTAATTTCAGTCTGCAGACCTAGGAATTAAATAGTTTTTCGGATTCATGAATCAAGAATGTTGGGTTGATAATCTTTTAAGTTTGGACAAATTATAGATAATTTATGTACAAAGATTCCAAGTTAATTTTTGGATACAATTTTCCTTTATATAAAACATTTTTTTTGAAATATTATGTATTTTAAGAATTAATTATTTACATTTTAGAATATCACCGTCCAGAAAAGACGACATGGGTCACTAGTGCGCTTTAAACGGCTTTATTGTGAAAAGAGGTCACTACTTCAGCTATGAAAGGGTTAAAAGAAAGTCATTTAGCGATTTAAGATGTTTTAAACGTAAAAACTGACAGTGCACACAGCAGTGACAGTATCTAGTATGACATACTTACTCTTAGAAAAAAAAAACGTATATATATATATATATATATATATATATATATATATATATATATAGGTTTAAATATTAATGTACAAAGCGAAGTTCTATTTTACCTACTATTTATTCTTTTAATATTTTGCGTCAGATAAACGTACACCTACTTGAACTCGCAGGTAACATTAGTTATAAATGAACGGTGGGATGACCCGCAATGACCACAGCCCATGTTTCTTCGTGAATGCCCTCAAGTTAAGTCTCTAAAACCCCTTTGTTAAGTACTGGTTCATCACATAATTATGTGCTTATTATTAGGGCTCGTCATAAATCGACAAATTGAAACCTTTATTTTTTAATGTTTTCTAACAATGTTTTTAATTACATAATAATTAAATTTTAGCAATCAAATATTTTAATCTTATGACTTTCATTACAGACCATGTTTGATCAATTTACGCATCTTTCTTATTACGTATTAGAATCTCTTATTTTGGTATAATATTCTCGCAATGCCGCCAAATAAATGATAAAAATAATTTGTCGGTACTAAGAGGTGCCGAGACGAAATTGGACAGACGGGTCGCAATCAAGAAATTTAATTTTACTGAAACTTCGTGAAGCAATTTTACGATACCGAGATAAGAACATTTTATGGGTTCACAATTTTTTTAAACAAGTTTTTTAATGTTCTTTTATAAAATCATGAACCTACAGTTAATAGTAACTGTTGTAAAATTTATTGTCATAGGACAATAAATTAATTCTACAGTACCTAATAGATCCCTGGTAATCAAAATAATCTTAGAGATTATCTAAGTCTTATTCTCTGTCGAATTTCATAAAAAAAATTAAACCGAAAAAACTTTTGTACTCGTAACATTAATAAGATTTTTTTGCTACTCTAACTTTAAATAATTAAATTATTGACGGACCAACAATTTTAATAAATGCGACTTACATCCCAACGTAACGGGTCCGTAGTACCTAGGTGTTCAAAGACGTATATAAAATTGAGTAGTAATACTGGGTTGTCCGTAAATATAATTTTTTGATACAATTTTCCTAATTCATTCATAACTGAATTAGGAATCGAAAGTTTTAAAATAAGTTACAGAAATAAAACTTTGATTTTTTTTGGCTACTGATTAAACATGAGTAAACATGTATTTTCACCTTCGTAGAAATTCTTTCCCTTGGGAGCTTTTTGGGGGTGTAGTAGAAATTAACAATTCTTACAGGCTAATATAAAAGTCAATCATTTCTGGAGATAGAAGCATGAAACTTTATCCTTAGCCACAACAGACTGACTCACTAACAGAAACAGAATACTGTTTGAAAACAGTATTATTTAGCTGTGATCTTCTGTAAGGTCGACGTACTTCCCCAGTCGGGCTGCTCCATATTTTGAGCAGGGAATTCCTGCTGTGCCCTACCTCAGTTAGTGTACGAAAGTCGAACCATAAATGTGGTATACAAAGTGGTACCCAATTATTGTCATATAATAATTTGTACTACTTTAGCACTACTATTAATTTCAAACGCGGCAAGTGCTGGTGTTATAATATTTTTTTTAACATATACATACATACGAAGATTATACTAAAATAAACGTTTATTATACATGAACTGCTGTAATTCAGTGTTTACTTTATCAATTCAAATATGTTTCTTAGTCAATCCGTTCTACATGTAAGTAAATTTAAAGAAGCACAAAAAGTCATACAATTTAATAAAATCAAAAATAAGAGGAGTCTACAAAGTTACCATGTAGTACGCCATCATTTTCGTTTCACCAATTTATATGTAGGTATATGAATCCTCATTTCCAATAAGCTGAAAACCTAATTACTTTCTAAATGAAATATGTGAGGCAAACAAATTATACCTCGCTTCAGGCTGTAATATCCCACTGCTGGTCATAGGCCTCTTTCAGCACGTAGAAGAAGGATCAGAGCTTAATCCACCACGCTGCTCCGATGCGGGTTGGCAGATATATTCCCTACTTTAGTAACGTTCGCTATTAGGTGCACATAATAACAGCCGAGACCGACGGTTTAACATGCTTTCCGAAGCACGATGGGGAGACCCACAAGGACTAATAACCAGACCGGAAATAAACATTTATATAAACACAAATATCCACTCCGAGCGGGAATCGAACCAGCGACCGTCGATGTTTAGGCACCGTCAACACGGCACACACACCATTTACCCCAGACGGTCGTCTTTGTTTGTCTTAAGGTGTTTTGGTTAAGTAAAGTTTGTTTGTTTATTTAACACTTTATTGCGTTTTTGAAATTACACGAGGAAATCAAATTGTAACTTTTATGTTAAGACAGCCTTATTACCAATAGTGATCTCTAAAGTTGTAACATTAGCAAATTCTATAAATAATCGTAAATGAACTAAACATTTTACGCTAATTATAATATACGAGACAGCAGCAGAAGCGCATGATAATGACTGCAAATTGCATTTAAAGTTATTAAAATGCAAACGACTCCTTTTCTACCCAGTAGATCCACTGTTAATTTACTGAAGGTTCACAATTGCGTTTAACTCTTCTCAGACTTAATTCAGATTCAACGTTTTCTACGTTTCCAATCAACTTTTAGACACGTATTACGTGAACATTACTACTGTTCTATTTATATATATGTAATAATCGATTTTCTAGACAACAAGCGTTGGCACAGCGTTGTTGCGCTAGTAGTTGCGGGATCGATTCCCGCACATAACAATAATTTGTATTAGTGTACATACATACATCTGTCATGGTCTGGGCGTTTTTGCTTGTATTTTGTTTGTGTTTCTGGACCCCCGACACAGGAGATAATCCTACTGGAGGCCGTTGAGTGTGTACCGTTTATTTATTTATTTATTATGGTTGATTTTTTTATCAATTTTATAATCGATTTTTTATTCGATTTTCTATTCGACACGAATCGACTCGACTCGATTCGACACGACTCGACTCCACTCTATTCTACTCTACTCTACTCGAATCGGATTGACTCTATTCGACTCGATTCTATACGATTTTCTATTCGATTGTATTCGATTCTGTTCGATTTCTATTCGATTATATTTGATTATCTTCGATTATTATCCTCAACTCTATTCGATTCTACACGATTCTACTTGATTATACTCGAATCTACTCTACTCTACTTTACTATACTCTACTCTCTATTCCGTTCTATTCTATTCTGTTCTATTCTATGCTATTCTTTTCTATTCTACACTGTTGTACCCTTTTCTACTACGTTTCGCGTCTCTATTCCGCTTAATTCTATTCTTAATCCGTCTTATTCCGGTCTATTCCGTTCTATTCTGTTCTTTTCCCATTTAATGAAACAACTTTTTTCGGATTTTATCGCGGTTTATTAACTTTTGACTGTTCTTTTCTGTTCTATTCTGTTATATTTTGTTCTTTTCTAGTCTTTTCTGTTCTATTCCGTTCTATTTTGTTCTATTCTGTTCCATTCTATTCTATTATTTAATCTATAAAAATAAAAAATTGGATAATCTGTTTGTAATATTAAAATAACTACTTTTACTTAATGCATATGGATGTATACACGATACATACACCAAAATAACATTTTTTTTACAATTTTTGTCGGTCTGTCTATTAGTTCTAGCTAATCTCTTAAACTGCTGTACCGATTTTGATGGGACTTTCACTGTTCAGACAGCTGATGTAATAAGGAGTAACTTAAGCTCCTTTTATTTTAGAAATTTATTTATTTTCTAACTGCGGACTGAACAATAACTTTTTTATTAAATTCCACGCGGATGAAGCAGCAGGCACAGTTAGTTTTATAATAATTATTATTTTAAGTGTGTGACACTACCGATTGAATGAGCTGTGGGGTTGTAATTATGACATTAATATTGACATTTTAAACTACTAGCTGACCCGGCAAACGTTGTTTTGCCATATCATATATTATTTCATCACCCATATATCATATACTAAAACCTTTTCCGAAACACGTTGCAGCTTATGGTATAAATGTTATTCGGATAGGTTTAATAGTTTGCGCCGAACAAAAAAAACGGCTCTCCATTTATGAGTATAAATTCACATGACATTACGTAGAATAAAAATGTTCTGCATAGTTTTAGAAATACGTATATCACAATAGTGATTTCAAAGACTGCAACTAACGCTTTTTGTAGCAAACTAAAATATTTGTCGTTAGAGGGGTTCGAATACATGATTGCTATAGCCAGTTGCTGAAACTAGTGCACCGACTTATCTTCAAACTCAGAAGATTCCTAACGAAACCTAGCTGAATAATTTGAAAGAAAGACTTTTCTCTATAACAAAACTTTTATGTAATAAATTGTATATAAGTACATATATATTAAACATTTGAGCAACTTAAAAACTAGATAGATTAGCTAGTAACATCCCACTGATGGCCAGAGGCCTCTTTCTCCATGTAGGATTAAGATAGGAACTTAATCCACCACGGGCGCCATTGCGGGCTAGCGGATAATATATCTCTATTGTGAGTGACAATCGCTATCAGGTGTATGTGATAAAAACCATGACGGAAAATTTAAAGTGCTCTCCGAGGCATGGTGGCGGGAAAGAAATGTTTATAGAAATACAAATATTCATTCTGAGTGGGAATCGAACCTGCAAATGGCCGCTGTTTAAGGGCGTACATGGCACACGCTCTACAACACCAGAGCGGTTACTGTTGTTACAATTATAATACCACACATTAAAGCAAATTAAAATCTAAGCTGACAGTAGTCGCATCTAAAACAAATACAATGTAGTGTTTATCATTACGTAGGCAGCCCCGTAGAAATAAACCCAGTAGAAATGAAAATGAACTAGGACTAGTAACGCCTGTAAAATAGGAACAAAGAGCGACGCGGTAAACTGTTGTGACAGTTCCGCAATATGCAATTACGAGTCAGACACGCTCTCTATTAGAGTTTGCGGGAAACAATCGCAATAAACTACAGTAGTTATAAGTATTTTATATTTTTATAATAGCTCATTTTGCTTGTTATTTAATTCTACAAAACAAGGACCAATTTCATATTAAGAAAAACGATTAGAACATTATCCACTGTCTCACGTCGATTTGTACTTATAAACATCTCAGAATGTATTTTGATGTTGTTTGTCTATTGTAGTTGATGTTATAGCAACAAGAGATACATTTTAAAACCAATCATGTACTTTTCAAATACAAATTAAAGTAAATTCAGTCGCAGCTCTGATCAATGAAGTGAAAAAAATAAAAATAAAGTGAAAATTTTCAGTTTCAGTATTCGCTCGTTTCAACCGACAATTCACCTTCATCATTGTTTCGAATACAATCAAAAGCAGCCAAATTTCAGTCATGCTTAACCAAAAATACACCTTGTATTTTACATTTAATTTGGATTTTTTTTAAATTATTATTGTTACAAGCTTGTTCCGTGTATTGCGAATTATTTCAAATCATTTTTGGTTACGGTATTTCGGGTCGGGTATATCTCGGGGCCCTATGAATTTATATCTTTTGATCCCCTTTTAGGTGATACGAAGCTACATATATGCACGTTAACATGTAGGTACTACATTTATTATTTATGTTATGGAGCAAAAGAGATTATTTTCTTTAAATAAATTATATTTTACGAATTAAAAAGGATTTATTGCCACAGTCATAATTTTTCTTCAGTCATCTTTCAGCACACTAAAAAAGTATAATTACGGAATCTTGCAGTAGATTTTATTTGATTTGCACAGAATGAAATAATAATATGTTAAACATAGATTAAATTGCGTACATACACATTAGACACACACTCACGCAACCGCACCACTACATACACATACACACACACGCCCCAAGTACGCATGTTACACTGTAATAAACAGCAATAAACGTAAGCACTAGACACTGTACGCAAATGAACAAGCGAAACGATACTTATATCGTCATAAGATATAAATTTTTTATTAAGCAAAATCTCTTTCTCAATATTGGAAAATTTGGAGCTTAATGTTCCACTGCATGTTGGTGGATAATTTTTCCTATTACAAGTAATAATTGCTATCGGTTTCTATGATAACAACCAAAATCGAGCGCTTTATTTTCTCTCCGTGGCATTGTGGGGGTCCACTGGAACAGACACTGGTCTGAGAACCAGAAACAAATATATTGTACAAATACCGGCTCCATGCGGGAATCGAAGCCGTGACCGCCAGTGCTTAGGCGCCTTCGTGCACACACCAGGGTTGTTGTAGAAACTATAGCACGATAATTAAACGCTTTTTTGTTTTTGTTAAAGTTTAAACGTTTTAAACAGCTATAATTTAACGACTAATAAATTATAATTTTTATCACTGTCTCACACTAAAAACATCAAAAAATACATTGAATCCGTTACGATGTCAAAAATTGATACGTGCGATTTAAATCCTTTTTCGATAGGATTGTTTTAAATTGATTAATAGAACATCGTAATCTGAACGTACGTCATGCGATGCTTCATACCGCTTTAGGGCATAAATATGGTAAGAATAATTAAAGTATTGATCAAACATAACAACTGAGGTGTCATCACTACTCTCACTAACAGCCTAATACAATCCACTGCTGGACATAGGCCTCCACAAGTTAGCGCCAGCAATGGCGCGAACTCATGTGTCTTGCCCACAGTCACCACGCTGGATAGGCAGATTGGTGACCGCAGGGCTGGCTTTGTCGCAGCAAAGACGCTGCTGCCCGTCTTCGGCCTGTGTGTTTCAAAGCCAGCAGTTGGATGGTTATCATACATACGTTGGATGGTATATATACATATATATAATGTAAACAAAACACGATTATAAGTCACACGAATTAAAATAAAACTACCAAAGAAATTCAAATAGTCTTAGATAAATATTAAACCAAAATATACGCATATACGAGTATAACGAGTATATATTGATTTAATTTACGTATTCCTATTGAATAAATAGCTACAATTATTATTGTATTAAAATATATGAAAGATAAAATAAGATATGCCTTGAAAAGGCGTTTAAAAGTGAGTAAGCCTTCATAAATAAAATTGTAACTATAGATGTAAATCTAATTTGTCCTGTTTTTGGTTTTTATTATAACTATAATCTTACAATAGCTTATAAAAGTTAAATGAAATACGTACACTTTTAATACAAAACTTTTTCTGACATTAGCTACAAAAATGTTGTTATTCATTAGTGATTTTTCGAATTAAGGGATAGTATTTATCTATTCCAGAAGGCTTCACAAAACCGTATATTGTTAATCTTAAAAGCGTCTTACCCTTTTTAAATTATGTAGCACCCGCTTCTAATGCGTAAATTCTAATGTATAAACGAAAGTATTTTCCGTAAAACGAATATCCGCTTAATATTAAATATTATCCGAGATATCCTAGTACTGTAATTCTCAACCTCTTTTTTCTCTTCAGTTTTGGAAAGGTATACAGTAAAAAATTTAATTTCTCTTTTTAAGAGCAATGAATGTATTAAAAAAAACTTGTTGATAGTATTATTATTAAACTAACTGTGCCCGCGACTTCGTCCGCGTGGAATTTAACAAAATAGTTATTGTTATCTTCGCAGAGCTATAAAAAAAATGTAAAATAAAAATAGCATAAGTTACTCCGTATAACATCAGTTATCTGCACTGAAAGTCCCTGCAAAATCGGTCCAGCCGTTTCAGATATTAGCTGGAACCAATAGACAGACAGATGGACAGACAAAAATTATAAATAATGTTATTTTGGTATATGTACTGTGTATTCATATATATATGAATTTCGGCGAAAAAAGCGGTTATTTTAATATTACAAACAGACACTCCAATTGTATTTATTTGTATAGAATGTAATTTTAATAGTACATATGATATTATTTTACTTTCAAAATTATTAACATGGCATTTTATAGTTAATTAACCAACTTTTAATTTCATTTATTTTATTGTGTGCTGCCAAATTTTGAAATCGTTAAAAGTGCCGCAACAAAAAAAAAGATCAGAAATCGCTGGCCTAACACAGATAAAACTAAAATTTATGAGTAAGTATATATTGGAATAAATAGATTCCTGATAGATTATAACCACTCACTTTCGAGGAAATATTTGAATATCGGCCCCAGCGATGTAGTACTTCCTATAACTGCTAAGTTATATTTTAACCCACAGATACAGAACTTGATAAAATCTCTAGATAATGATGCTAGTCGAAATTTGGAGACAAAGTTACTGGTCCTGACCGTTTCTAACTATTAAATAAATAAATATTTTATAACATACACACATGGTCTGTTCCTAGGCTAAGAAATTTAATGTTTGTGTTATAGGTAACAGCCGACTTCTACACAAATTTTACACTCAGAATCAGGCGGGAATCAACTCCACAACCGCGTAGCCGAAAGCAAGACCACTACAAACTGCGTCATCGGGCTAGTTAAAAGGAATTATGGGTAATTCTCGATAACTATGAATTTCATTACAAGCGCAATATATTTGATACTATTTTAAGCCATGACAAAGAGAGTACAATTATTTTAATCTGTACTTAACGTTAAAGTTACGGCTCTGAAGTTGAAGAGCAATTAACCCAGTCACTACACAAATTGCCTGTCCCGTCATGCCCTTCCTTTAGCTTTAACACGCACGCGAAATCGAACTGACTTTATATAAAGCTTTTACGAAAATACTATTTTATAAATATATGTTCATATTAAATACCTTCAATGTATTTATAGCCTATGCTATACCTTATCCATTATACAGTAAGTATTGCTGGCATGTAGCCTCTTTTTATATTAATGAAAACAATAGGAGCTTAATTCACTCTGCTGCTCCATTAGGGATAGCAATAATTTATATTATCTAAATGAATGTAATGATTTTTGTAGTGTAATATTTGCATCATTTGTATATGAAACAAAAGTGGTAATGTAGTCAGTTATTCACCTTATTTTTCTCGGTTTGGATCGCTGAGCGTTTGGGTCCTCCCACCGTGCCTCAGAGAGCACGTTAAGCAGCCGGTCATGGATGTCATCATAAATAATGATGATGATAGCAATCGTTACTCATAGTAGGAAATATATCCGCCAACCTACAAAGGAGCAACGTGGTGGATTAAGCTCCAATTCTTCTGCTACATTCAGAAAGAGACCAATGCCCAGCAATGGGATATTACAAGCTGAATTGTGATTGTGATCATTTGAGTACAAAACAGGTTACATACGTCGTTCATCGTTGTCATCATATATTGTTTATTTTTAATATTATAGTTCTTAATTTGAATATTGTTTCAATTCTTCTCTTCTAAAAGTGATGATGGATTTGTCATTCACATTAAGGCTTACCGACTACGTTTTCACCTTCGAAAGTATGTCGAATGAGGTTATTTACTTTATAGTTCGAATTCCAAATGGTATCTATACGTCAAAGGCCATTGATGTATACCTACGAACCGAAATCGGCATACCTTCATGGGGCGTTAGAGGACATGTATGAGAAAATCTCAAAAGCCATAAATACCTTGAATACCTATTATAATGTTTTAACAAAGGTTTTTAAGTGGTAAGTGTCGAAAGCGAGAAAGTTGAATACAGTTGACGGGATTATAGAAATTAATTACTGTGATCACTGTATGTCAGGACTCGGGTGATTAGCGGGACTTTGTTTTTAAAATTGCATGCAGAAGCGATCAACAAAATAACCTACCTACTACATTGATTGCGCGCAAATAGCTTTATAATGTAAATATTAAACGGCGTATCTTCTACAGCTAATAGGTACTTATAATAAACAATATTCAGTACCGGTATTCGCACAATAAAACTTATTGTAACTGAAATAAAAGATAGCGCTCAAAATTAATGTAGTTTATTTCTGATACGAGAATTTTCAAAATCGGTTTAATTGTTCCCGAGATTTACCTCAACAAACCTATAAACTATACCTCATTAAAATATAAATAGGTACCTTTAGACAATTTCGCTAAAAAAACATCCCTTTTATAAGAATTAATTATATTCCTACTTATGTTTTTGTTACTAAACTTAAGAAGCTGAAATTGCGCATTGTTAATTTATCATCACTCAAAAATTATTCGCGACTTTTAAGCTAAAATTCCTGTATTTTGTATAACAGTAGTGTGAATCTAACTGCGATGTTCATGTCACAATTTTGTAAATCAAAAAAGTTCGAGCACGAAAAAGTATATGAATAAATGTGTTCATATTATATCTATGCATTTATTACATAAAATTAGTCACAATATCAACCGTTTAAAAAAAAACATTAGTAAAAAAATACCTCTTACTAAATCCACCTAAATAAAAAGTTTTCACTCACCAATCATTCTATCCGCCAAGTGACTTCGAAATATCACCAGTTATATAATAGTTTGAAAAGTTTTATCACTTCGAATAGACTAAAAATTAATAGATAATGATTAAAAACTTATTTAAGGTTTTCTTGAACAAAAATAAACAGAGTCAGACTGACATAGATGTATCTTGTTTATAAGGCGTTAGACAAAGGGATAGTGAAAACTCCAAAATTTCGAAGGAAGTTCGCTCTGTGAGTATCCCGAAACGACTGAACCTTATCCGGGGTGGATTTTCTGATTTTCTCCCGACCATTCGCCATTAGCATACCCCTTTTAGATTTTCCTTTCTCGTAGCAACGCCATCTGTGTATTTGTTATGGCAGTAAGTAGCACAGAAAAAAGGTACATTTATCTGTTCATAACCTAATTCATATAGAGTACAGATGGCGGTAGTGAGCAAATTAGAGTTTCACAATTTAGTTTGGTACTCTAATACAAATTTCCCACACGATCAATAGATGCCAGCATCATATTTACCTTCTGCCTATTTTGATCTAACATTTTGAGAGACTGTTTCACCGGAATAAAATTTATTCTGCTCATAACTTACGAATAGACTGTAACAGCAGGAGGAAAAACATCAAATTAGATCATTTTTAGATTCACTATTACGTTTCAGCCTGTAACATTCCACTGTTGGGCATAAGCCTCTTTCTCCGTGTAGGAGAAAGGTAATTCCACTGCGGTTTGGCGCGCGTTGGTTGGTTGCGGATTAGATTCAAAATAGAAAATAGAAATTTCCCATAAATAAACTGGAATTCGATAGATTGTTTTTTTTTTCTATTGGATACCGTTATCAATCAAATAGCGTTATCCACAAGTGATGAAACAGACCCTTAAACTTTTAAGTTTTAGTAGGTACCCCTACTAAAATGACTAATAAACGTGTAACTTTAGTGTGAAATATTTTTGCAATATACATAACACAAACAATAAGCAAATGTTTGTTTCTGGCCTGGTTGTACGTTCCTATATGGGTCTCCCCACCGGGTTTCGAGGAGCGAGAAAGGTCTGCTTACAGTAGGGTACTCACATACTCGTCAACCCGCAGTGGTGCAGCGTGGTGGATTAAGCTCTGATTCTTCTCCATGGAGAAAAAGGACCAGTGAAATATTACAGACTGAATAATATAACAACATAACAATACACTTTAGTCTACATCAAAACAGAAATATTACATAGCAAACTGATATCAACAAAGTATCCTAAGGTATAAAGGGCGGCCTTACCACAGAAAAGCGATCTCTTCCAGTCAGCCTAGGAGCAGAGGAGATGGTATTGTGTCGGTGTATGTGTACAAATTTTGATATAAACATTTAAAGTGAGACATAAATGTGTAAACATACTTACATATATACATATAAATACATACATATATTCATACGTACACACAAACATACATCTATATATATATAAATGAATACGATTACTACGAATCTATATACGAGTCTGTCCTTTATAGAATCGTAAACTATGCATTTGATCGTGTCATGATATTCAGCAAGGTGTTGTGCATGAGCCCACAAAGGTTTCTGAGATGGTACAACCAAAAAAAAACAAAAATAAAAAAAAGCGTAGCAACGCGCGCAGGGTACAGCTAGTATAATATATAATTGTATTTAAGTTGAATATCAAGAAAATGCTTTCTGACAATCTTTTTAAAAAAAGAAAACGATTGCTGGATCAAACCAAAATAATCAATACACAATATTTGCAATATTTCTGCAAGCTTTAGGTACGAAACGTAATTCTATTTCAAATTAATAAATAATAATAAGAATCAAGAAACAAACAAATATTTTGAGACACGTTTACTAAAAAATATTTAATTCACCATTGTTAATGTAGGCAACCTAGTTAAATGGTTTTTATTCTTTATTATAGCATGTAAACATCAAAGTAATTGTGATGAATTAATATTTTATTAAAACAAATAAAAAGAACCTTTTCCTGACTGATTTTTTTTTGTTCTGAAAGGTCATAGAAATAGTAGAGGTAATACAAATAAGAATAAGTATTTTTGTTGTTGTTATTTGTGAATAAAATATAAAAGCGATAAAATTAAGAAATAAATATTAAAAAATAAGAATAAACAATGTAATAATAATAAACAATAAAATAAATAAGAAGAAATAACATGTTGTTAAACGAATGAGCAAGGATCAAAGGATAAAATAACAATATATAGAAAACCACTACGTATCTAAGTGACGTTTATTACAGAATAAGCTATAACAAAATAGTTAAAAATTGAGAAACTAATTAATAATAATTAGTTTAAAGACGTCTTAACACTAATTAATGTTAAGTACAAAATGTTAACTGGACGTTAATTTTTATCCTTTAACGTAGACTTATCTTTTCCCCGATCTTGATTACCGGACCCATATTTCGATTTACACAATCGGAGCCAATATTACCGTTGTGTTTTATCGTTTCGACGACAAATGACAAAGACTAGAAACCTGAAACTGTCAACGCGATTATAAGGCAATTATGAAACTACTAATCGCAAGAGAAAACCGCAAACAAAAAGGATTTTAAGAAATGTACTACGATATTTTTGTTTTTATTTATGAGGTCACGATAATGTGTAGATACATGAGTATCAAAAGAACCAAAAAAGGGATAAGCGGTGTAAGATACCTACTGCCTGTCTTAAATAACATAGTTGCATAAATGGCCTATAAAACTGTTGCCTAGTATAATTTTTTTTATTAGATCTACGAGAGTCCGCATTCGTTATGGTTCATATGGGATGGCTTGACTTGGTTTACCAGTGAAACTGATAAGTTCCACGCGATGTTGAGAAGTGTCTAGTCAAGAATAATAAAAATAGCAACATTTTAAAGGGTTAGGCCTCTTAACTTTAATGGACAACATTCAGATAGCTTACACATCTCTCGTTTCCTTTAATACCTGAACATTATAGTCTTTAACAACTGCCTCTATGATCACGTACATATATGTAGTATCTATATTTTAACGCAACTCACTCTGTATATGTCATAAACCCAATAGTTATTTTAAAAGTCCCGATATTTCGGCCACGTTGCAGGCGCTATAGTCGTGACGGTGAAAGCTTAAAAATTGACACCTATTTGATTTATGATCTTAATGGCTCTTACAGAACGAGGAACGCTGTGTATCCTATTTCAGATTAACAGAAAAAAAAACTTAAAAAAAAAGAAAAGAAAAACTAATACTCGAAAAAGAGAAAAACTACTCGACACTGAAGTAAACACTCAAAATAAACTAAAAAATTAGTATTGTATGGTTACTGAAATTGACTCTATTTCTTGTTATTTTTAACCGACTTCCAAAAAAGGAGGATGTTCTCAATTCAATTATATTTTTTTTATGTATGTTACTTCAGAAAAGTTGATCGGGTGGACTGAGTTCAAAGTTGTCATGTAGTTCTATTTAAATTAGATCGACATCTAACACGTACTTATTCAGTATTTTTTTTTATGTCACTAGGTCGGCAAACAAGCATACGGCTCACCTGATGGTAAGCGATTACCGTAGCTTATAGACACCTGCAACACCGGAAGCATCGCAAGCGCGTTGCCGACCCAATCCCCAATCCCCCCAGGAGCTCTGGTCACCTTACTTACCAACAGGAACACAATACTGCTTGAAAACAGTATTATTTTGCTGTGATCTTCTATAAGGTCGAGGTACTACCCCAGTCGGGCTGCTCCATATTTTGAGCAGGAAATTCCTGCTGTGCCCTACCTTAGTTACACAATCTCTCAAACAACTAATCTCTAAAACAGTAATCTCTAATAATGTGTACTTACTACTTTTTAACCGACTTCCAAAAAAGGAGGAGGTTCTCAATTCGACTGTATTTTTTTTTATGTATGTTACTTCAGAACTTTTGACTGGGTGGAGCGATTTCGACAAATTTTCTTTTAATCGAAAGTAGTGTGTGTCATTTGGTCCCATTTAAATTTATTTGAGATCTAACAATAGCTTTTCGAGTTATATCTAATAATGCGTTCTTAGTTGACGCTTTTTTCGTCGATCTACGTATAACTTTCTACTGGATGTACCGATTTTGATAATTCTTTTTTTTTTTGAAAAGAAAATATCCCTAGTTTGGTACCATGATAAGGAAACCAGGATCTGATGATGGGATCCTAGAGAAATCGAGGGAAACTCTCGAAAATCCGTAATAACTTTTTACTGGGTGTACCGATTTTGATAATTTTTAATTTAATCGATAGCTGATGTTTATCATGTGGTCACATATAAATTTTATCGAGATCTGATAACTACTTTTTGAGTAATCTTTGATAACGCGTAGTTACTTGACTATTTTTTCGTCGATCTACGTTGTATTACTCGTCGATGTAATTGAAGTCGGTTTTTTTTCGTTTGCGAGCAAACACAATTATTCGTCCACGGTTGTTGCATTACATGTCGATGTAACTAAAGTCGGTTTTGTTTCCTTTGTGAGGAAACATATTACATAATTATATATTATGTAATAACATTTTTATCATGTTTTTTTTGTATATTATTTTTTTTTTCAAGTGGCTACACTTATGGCACTTATAATTTGAAGACTTCGACACAATATAAATATAAATAAATAAGTAATAAATAAATAAATCTTATAATATCCAAACACGGTGGTCTGCTCCTAAGGTAAGCAACTTAATGCTTGTTAAAAGTAACAGCCGACAGTTATAGGTAAATATTTTTTTTATAAATAATAACGGAAATAATACATTTATAAATACAAATATTACACCCAAATCCAGGCAGGAATCAAACTTGCAACCCACGGAACAGAAAGCATAGTCAATCCAAACTACGCCAACGGGCTAGTCATGAATCTATCAATAAACATTAACAATAAAATCTCGTCAGTAACCTTTGTATGTGGAACCCTTGAATACACTAACTATATTATAATTGAAATGCACATGATATGTATCGAATTAAAAAAAAAAAACAGTTGAAAGACATTCATGTGAGACTTGATATGATGGTGATTACATGTGAGAGGAATGTGATTTTTGTAGATTATCTATATACAAATAAATAAAATTGGAGTGTCTGTTTGTAATATTAAAATAACCGCTTTTTTCTAAATGCATTTGGATGTATACACGGGTACATTTACCAAAATAACATTTTTTACAATTTTTGTCTGTCAATCTGTCAGTCTGTCTTTTTGTTCCGGCTAATCTCTGAAACGGCAAGACCGATTTTGACGGGACTATCACTGGCAGATAGCTGATGAAGTAAGGAGTAGCTTAGCGTATCTACATTTATTTTAGAAAGGTATTTGTTTTATTAGTCTGCGAACTAAATAATAACTTTGTTGTTAAATTCCACGCGGACGAAGTCGCGGACACAGCTAGTAATATATAAATAAGGAAATTAAATAACTTGATCTGATTAATCTTAGTTTTTAAAATATTCATTCTAAATAAACACGAGGACTTAATCTACGCGCCAAGCTTTTATATCATATAAATTGTGACGTTATATGTTGATAGTAAAAGTTTTAAAACAAAAGTTCATTTTATTCTTTTTAGCTCATTTAAAATAAAAGCTTCTTTTAAAAAAGTTTTTTAATTTTAATGTATTTCATATGCAGTATTGCTAATAATAGGGCACATTTCTAGACCTCGACAACGACTTAAAATAACAAAACTATTTATTTATATTTGAAAACGGAACATGATTACCCCACGCACCATTTTTAAATTCACGCTTGCCCGCACGCAACTGCATGACCACCACCAGTTTTCTACAACATTAAATTAGATACAAGTAATTTAGTATTTAATGACTAGAGATAGGCTGACTCTAACTTAGCCTCACTGGTTTAAAAATCGACCAAACGATTGCTTTTTTTTGTTAAAAATTATTGTTTTCTAAGTTTTTGGATGACATTAATTATTAACTACAAATGAATATCCACCTTTAATCGCAAGATACATGCCAGTTTATTGTATATATTTACTTCCATTTCATTCTATCACAGTCCACTGCTGGACATAGGCCTCCACAAGTTCGCGTCAAACATTATGGCACGAACTCATGTGTTTTGCCCATAGTCACCACGCTGGGCTGGCGGGTTGGTGACCGCAAGGCTGGCTTTGTCGCACCGAAGACGCTGCTGCCCGTCTTCGACCTGTGTATTTTAAAGCTAGCCGTTGGATGGTCATCTCGCCATTGGTCTGCTTTTTAAGTTCCAAGGTGGTAGTGGAACTGTGTTATCCCTTAGTCGCCTCTTACGATAGCCACGGGAAGAGAGGGGGGTAGCTATAGTATTTACTGCCGTAACCACGTCAGATATTATCTATAAAAAAAAATTATGTGGTGTCATGGGACACCAGGTAGGAACGAAGTTCCTTCGGATAGTATAGAAGCAACACAATTAAAAAATATGTTGAATTATATATATATTTTCTTATTATACAGTCGTGTGACTGATATTACGTCACTTCCGTTATATATTTTTCTTACGGTTTTAGTACCACATTTTTTTCAGTTCGGTCGCCCAGCCAAATGTCAACCCTGCCGTAAAGAACTTCGTTCCAATAGATTGCATATATTTACTTACATATCCCTTACATCCATATATTGAGGTCATAATTTCAAAACGAATAATTCTTCATGTATTCTTAGCCTCAAAGGACTATAAATTTATGTAATTATTTATTCTATTTTAATCAACATCAAAAAAAAAAAAAATGAAAAAAAATAGGTAGTTTATTACTTACTCACAAACGATCAATAATTATCCATTGTTATTCGAATTAGCCGCTCTGAAGGACGAAAGACGCTATAAAATAGAACAAGTGCACGTTAAGTTTGACGAACAGAACCGATGTTTTGATAAAAACTTCAACAGTTTGTAAATATGGTGTAAGTCTATCTATAATGAAATGTCAAACCAAACTAAACAATAAGCAACAACAGCTGTTAAATGTCCAATAAAGCACTGTTACCAACTCAAAGTTATGGACCTCTAGAAAAACACCCATTATATCAGGTACTTGTCATAGTCTTCATAACCTTTATTCTTACTTTTTAGATATCAAAAGAAAAATTCTTATTTCTATATATATATATATATGTTTTAAAATGTAAGACTAATCTATAGTTCACATTTAGAGATAAACACATGCATTGTGATTTCGAAGTAAAACGTTGATAATATTTTTCAGGCGTGTACTGTAAAGCTGTGTTTGTAACTGACTTCAATAATTTATTTATTCCACAAAGTACATGTATCCTAGAAAAAGGAAAAAATCGAAAATGACGCAATTTATGTAGCCTTCAAAATCACTTTTCATTCGTCATTTGATAAAATTAAATTTTTTATTAGTTTTTCAATAAAATATGTAGTGTTAATATAAATCACCGTTTTGGAATGTATAATCTTGAACAAAATAAAATTATTTAGTTAGTCTATTACTTTTTTTTTAATAAACACTAAACCTATTTTATGGCAACTATAGAATGTTTTATATCTTAAAAAGTAGAGGAGGAGTTGTCATTCCTTCTCGTGTTCATACAATAGTCAAGTACAAATACAGTCTCAATATCTATAGCGTTAGCTCAATAAATAAAAATTCAGATATCTAACAATTTAATAATAACTGTCAAAAAATAAAGCCCGTCTATCACTAAAAAGGGACAATCGAGGTTTACAATTTAGTGTGACGTGTATACAGTGCACCGTAATTATATTCCATTCAGTACTTTCATAAACTAAAAATATTTTAATGTATTAATATATAAAATATTTAAAGTTCTAAAAAACACTGATTATACTATCAATCGAACATAAACAAAACTTAAGTAAACTACTATTCCATTCAGCCTGTAACATCCAACTGTTGGGCATAGGCCTCTTACTCCGGGACCGACGGCTTAAAGTGCTTCCCGAGGTGCGGTGGTGAGACCCACAAAGACAGAAACAGACGTATAAATATCCATCCCGAGCTGGAATCTAATCCGTAGGCCGTCGGTGTTTTAGGCGACTGTTCGCACCACTATATCAGAGCAATTGTTAAAAATAACATAATATTAAATAGAAAGCATGTGTTTAGTTAAAATTTACAGTTAAACATGATTTTTTATTTTTAAAGCTGATACTACAATATAATTATGTATAATTTAATTTATAAATATTTAATTGGATTTAACAATTTCACGTTACGACGAAGCAACCATCAAATAATTTATGTTAAGTAATTAAGTAGTAGCAACGACTCAAAACTTTATTTCTTAAGTAGTGAACTTTCGATGACATACAACAAGCTTTGACCGGAGGACGTATTTATTTTATTAAGGAACAAAACGAGCAGGTGTACAAATGTTAATAGATTCAACATACATAAAGAGAGTAAACAAATAAGTCTTAGGGCCTGTTTCACCGGTTGCCGTTAACGCTATTTGACATACGACGGAATTCAACAGATAAAAGTTTATGAAGTATTTTTCTTTTTCACCATAGAATTACAATTTTTTATAAGATGTTTCTAATCACAGTTGTGAATCTAAAATTTCAAATTTTTTATACCCGTTTATTTTAGATGATGATGATGATTAGTAGTGTGACGTCACTCTAAATCCAACATGGCGGTACACCCAAGACGGCGGAGTAGTAATTTTTGATGTACTCCTACAGTATGGGTATCCAATGAAAGGGCTTGTTTAGAGTAACTCGAAAAATAAAATGATGTTACTCTAATACCAATATAGCAAACTTCTAAAGATGGTGGACAAAGTGTTAATGTCTTCCTACATTACAGGTACGTAAGACGATGCGTAAGCACATCGGTCACAGCACTGGTTTATGGCTGTTACGCTGGTGGTTGCGGGTTCGATTCCCGCACATGACAAACATTTGTATCGGCCATACAGGTGTTTGCCGTGGTCTGGGTGTTTGTGCGGTCCTTGTGACGGTGGGTTAAGCCGTCGGTCCCGGTTGTTATCATATACACCTGATTGCGATCGTTAATCATAGTAGGGAATCTATCCGCCAACCCGTATTGGAACAGCATGGTGAATTAAGCTCTGATCCTTCTCCTACACGGGGAAAGAGGCCTATGCCCAGCAGAGGGATATTATAATCTGAAGCGTGAGCGTAAATTATAGGTATCAAATGAAAGGATTTGCAGAGAATATCAGACTAACAAATCTATCTAGCGATAGCTAAAAATTAAGCAATAATAAATTTAAAAACATGTGTACGGAAACTGTATGGCTACGGCATTAAAGTATTGTATAGCCACCCCTTCTCTTCTCGTGGGTGTCGTAAGAAGCGACTAAGGGATAGCACAGTTCCACTAAAACTTTGGAACTTATAAAGCTGACCGATCGCGGGATAACCATCCAACTGCTGACTTTCAAATACACAGACCAAAGACGGGCAGCAGCGTCTTCGGTGCGACAAAGCCAGTCACCAACCCGCCTCCCCAACGTGGCGACTATGCGCAACACACATGAGTTCACACCATTTTTGGCGTGAACTTACGCAAAGGCCTATGTCCAGCTGTGAACTGCAATAGGCTGAAATGATGATGATGATAATGATGAATTGTAAAAAAATAAATCTTTTATTAAAAATACTATAAATATACGCTAAATTTTTGGATATAAGGCCCGTAGTATGAAATAAACTAAAAGTAATTTTTTTTTAAAAGACAAGCTTTTATTTTAAAAGCGCTACAAAGAATAAAATAAACTTATCCTTTACAACTTTTTTAACATCAGACGTTATTACACAATTTATCTATATATTAATACGTGAAGCAAAACGTTTTTACCCCTTTTTACGAAAATTGCGCGGACGGAACAGTATGAAATTTCGTATACTTGTAGTTTATATAGAGAAGAAGTGCAGAATACTAATATTTTTTTAAAAATTATGCATACCAACATGTATTTGACACACACACGCATATATACTCTTTTACGCATATATATACTGTTTACTATTACAGAAGTATAGTCTTTGACACCTCAATAATGTTCAAATTTATAAGTTAAATTAATTTAACACTAAATATCCGTATCCAGATCCGTATCCGCGGATATACATTTTTGACGATCCGGCACATGTATACGTTTAATATACGGTTTTCTTTGTCGCGCGTAAAATAAAAAATTAATAGATACCTAGCAAATTTAAATTGGATTTGGAGGTCAAAATTAAATAAGACAATAATTAGATAGCAATTTAATACAAAGTTATTCAATAACCTGGATTTAAACATTTTTGAATATCAACCTGGATTTAACCGAAAAAAATTTGGTTTTACACAGATTTGTATGAACCAACAACTTTAACTTACTTCTGAGAATTAAACGTACGTTTCTAAAACAATGCAATATTATTTTAAAACAAAATTAAGGTTCGTAATATTTCTGGCACATGGGTTAACTAGGGTTACTTATCAACTGGATTCCGTGAACACGTGGCTCCGCAATAGCACCACCGGATGATCTCACCCAACTCTCGAGTTTCGTCGACCACACAATTCCACAGAACCGTCCACCCCCACGATGACCACCGGAGGCAGGAGAATTATCACGTCGGGGTTAAAAATATTATTTTCATGGCAGAGGGTAGGTTTCTAATAATGCGGATCCGTACTCTGGTAATACGTAGTACGGTTTACACCGTAAATCTGTATTGTTGGTGTCCCAGCGGGTAACCCAAAATTGTCTTGCCACGTGTTATTGTATGTATAACAGGCACCAACAGCACCGCCCGTGACCACCACGACAAAGACCCCAATAAAATCGCACCCTGGCCGAAGCTGAAGACAAATGAAAAGGCAGGAGCCACACACCACCAGCGCTTAAATACCGTTGAGCCTACCCTACTCAGCAGACCCCCACCTATGGTTGCTTACGCACATCTCTATGTCGCAAGAAACATGCAAGAATACGCGAGGACACGCGCTAATAGCGACAACGCCTAGCAAAATTATAATAGCAATTACATCGATAAACAAAATATTAGTTAGAAAATGAAATATATGTCACATCTTGTTATATATAAAGTTCAATTGAGAGATGTGTTGCCTTTATGGTGTTTATTGGAGGTTACTCCTTAAGAATTGATTTTCATATTATATAAGGTCCCCGGTATAAAAAAAAATGTAAAATCTTCTGAACGAATGATCGAGTTACGTTTTTCGCAACGCCATCTAACGGAACTCAATAGGGTTCCGATAGACGACGACGCTTTGAAATAATACAACGAATTCGTTTATTTACCATTTGATATGGTATTCATCTTTTTTTAGAGTAGTAAGCCTTTCTTGTGCCTATTTAGACGGTCGATCTGAAGCGGTAAACTCCAGTCGTTCGTCGGAGCTGAAAAATGCGGCGGGCGGCATTTTTCAGCTCCGACGAACCGCCATCAATTACATCGACAAGTAATATAATGTAAGTAGACAAACAAATAGCCAAGTAGACACGCGTTACTTTACTCAAAAAGTGCTAATTAGGTCTCAATCAAATTTAAATGAGACTACAAGAGAAGTATCCGCTTTTGATAAAACTAAGAATCATCAAAATCGGTAAACCCAGTAAAAAGTTATGCAGAACAAATATAACATAGGTCGAAAAAAAAAATAGTCAAGTAAATACGCATTTTTAGATCATCATCATCATCATCATCACTTCAGCCTATCGCAGTCCACTGCTGGACAGAGACCTCCACAAGTTCGCGCCAAAAATGGCGTGAACTCATGTGTTTTGCCCATAGTCACCACGCTGATCTGGCGGGTTGGTGACTGCAGGGCTGGCTTTCTTTCTTTCTCTTCGCCTGTGTATTTTTTAAGTTCCAGGGTGATAGTGGAACTGTTTTATCCCTTAGTCACCTCTTACGACACTCACAGGAAGAAAGGGATCGGCTATTAGTGCTACTACTAATATATTATTTACTGCCGTAGCCACACAGCAGAGTAATACGACATACGTAATCGGAATAATTTTGTTTGCAGGCATACGAAGAAAATCCGACTTCAATTATATCGACAAGTAATAGAACGTAGGTAGACGAAAAAATAGTCAAGTAAATACGCATTATCAAAGATTACTCCAAAAGTTGTAATGAGATCTCGATGAAATTTAAATGTGACCACATGATAAACATCGGCTTTCGATTAAATTAAAAATCATCAAAATCGGTACACCTAGTAAATAGCTATGCAGATTTTCGAGAGTTTCCCTCGATTTATCTGGGATCCCATCATCAGATCCTGGTTTCGTTATCATGGTACCAAACTAGAGATATCTCCTTTCCAACAAAAAAGAATTATCAAAATCGGTTCATAAATGACGGAGTTATCCCCGAACATACATTATATATATATATATACGGTCGAATTGAGTAACCTCCTCCTTTTTTTGAAGACGGTTAAAAAACAGTCAATTACTCGTAATTATTAGGGATAACTCAAAAAATACTCGTTAGAATGACAAGCCCACTACCGCAATTTGCAGTAAGCCTGTTTTCTGCTCCGGGGGTTATGACTTCGATTCTCGCCTCGAGTCTGAAAGGTATCTTGCGGAACGAGTCAATCAAAGTAGCTCGTCTATTTAAACAGTTAATTTTAAAATTGGGGTAGGATTATTTTTTACGCGAAACGTGATTTATCACATCTACAGAACTTCCCATTTTTATTATTAATAAACGCTTCACATTCAACGGATCCCCCAGTAAGATTTTCTCCTGTATTGGGGGTCCGGAAACACACACAATACAAAAACACAATGCCCAGACCACGACGAACATCTATATGGTCGATACAAAAGTCTGTCGTGTGCGGGAGTCGAACCCGCGACCGCCAGCGTAACAGCCAGTGCTATGACGGCTGCGCCAACGTGGAAGAAGGAATGCAATTAGGAGTCGAACACCTTATGTAAGAATTTGATATGTATTTATCGAAAAAAATTGAGTAACCTTCTCCTTTTTTTGAAGTTGGTTAAATATGTTATAACATACACACACGGTCGTCTGTTCCTATGGCAAGCAATTTAATGCTTGTTTTACAGGTAACAGCCGACTGTTATAACTATATTTTTTTTAAATAAATATACAGAGAAATAATACATATATAAATATATAAAAAGAAATATTACACCCACTCAGGCGGAAATCGAATCCACAACCCACGGAACAGAAAGCAGGGACGCTAGAAACTGCGCCAACGGGCTAGTCGTAGTCGTTGCTAATGAAATACTTACTCGTTTTCCATTTGTGACAATTTTCTTCTCTCTGTTGAGGCCCATGAGGTTTCCCATCCAGGCCCTTGCATACAATAGGTTTGTAGACCGTCAATTTTTTGTTACTGGGACATTGAGAATCTCAATCTCCAACACAGTATCTACTGCGTAGTCCTAAGGAGACAGTGTGGGTAGGCAATCTCGGACAGAGGAATGATTGGGCCCATTTTCTTTGAAAATGCGCGAGGGCAAAACGTCACTTTTAATACGAAACGCTATGTTGCGATGTTCGAAGTTTTTATAACCGCAGCACTCGAAATTTCAAAAATAGTGAAATCTAGGTTCCAACAAGACGGTGGTTGTGAAACAGATGTTCCCAGGCAGACTGATTTCGAAAAGAGGTTATATCCTCTCTTGTACTCCAGATTTGACGCTACCTGACTTTTTTGTGGAGATACCTCAAACATTAAGTCTACAGTAATAATCCGAGAAACATTGATCAGCTCAAGGAGAATATCCGTAGTAAAATACAGTAATTACTAAGTATTACTGAAGAAAGTTTTTAATAATTTCCATTCGCTGTTGGAGAAGTGCTGTCTTAGAGGGTCATCATTTAAATTATGTTATTTCTAAAAAAATAACTCCACTTGTTATTTTTATTTTAATTATACCTTTTGTATTAATTTATTTTTTATCTATTTTTTAAAAATGTAGGTACGTTCTATTGTGCCACCTTATATTTAGATTTTTTTTTATTTAAAAATAATCATAAAAGTCGGTACACCCAGTAAAAAGTTATGAGGTAACACATATAATAGAAGTCGTTTAAAAGTATTTAATTAGTAAGTGTATAACAAAATTGTGGCTATTTATGGTTTTTGAACCTCTAATTTTAAAATAAACGGTACATAACGCGGACTAGCGAGTTATCACTTTTTTACTAGCGAACTAGCGAAGTAAAAAAGCAAGTACGGCCGAGATGGCGACCCGAGCGGCAAGCGCCGCAAGCGGTCACACGACGCGATGCTACTTCTCTATCAGCGCCCTCCTCCGTCCCTCCGCGCCTCCCGCGGCCAGCGCGGCGCCCGCGAACGGAATTCGCACGGTCGCCGCCGCCTCGTGCCTCACGACGCCGTCACTCACACAGTGTACTACCGACCGTTCAAACTCGAGGACGAATCGTTGTTTCTCGTGAACGGTATTTATTACGCAGTTGCGAGATTTGTCGACCGCGTGGACATTTGCAAGGTATTCTTGCCGTTTGACGTGATCGTTTTACAATTATACCAAAGTGCAATAACCAGTGATAACTGTATTTAATATAATTTAAAAAAATCAGTATGCTCGAAGAACTATTTCAAAAAGGACTTAAGTTTTCCTAGTCTGATACTTTTTTTTTAGTGTTAGTAATAATGATGGAATAATACGAATTTTAGTCATCTTACAAGGTCAATTCTTCTAGCCCAAAGATGAGTTGGAAAATCGGCGCGTAGTCGCTCACGTGGTGCACGCCCCGCCCCCGCCTCGCTCCGCGCTTATATTTAGCGAAAATCGCCTCTAGGGAGCGGCCCGATGGCAGATACGTAAACGTTCATCTCTGTTTATGAACGTTAGCACGACGCCACATGTTATCGGCTTCGTGTAACAGGGTGATAAGAAGTTAGATAACCTTTGAGGACTGAGTCTGACTGATCACGTTCTGAAAATATAAATAATTTGATTTTCTTTTTTTTTCGATTCAGTTGTGATGGTAGCAACCAAAGCAAATTCGCGCCAATGAGCGCCGCGTACGATACACCCACCAAAAATTCCACAGCCTAGAAATAAATAACGCGCATTAAAATGTCTTCGCAAAGAGGAAACAGTTACCAGAGTCCATGGTCTTCACAGACAGGGCTTTCGGAACTTGATGGAGCTATGGGTGAATTAGAACCTTTAGGAGAATTAGCCGAGGTTGGCTTTGAACCACAAACGCGTGCTCGTTCGAACACGTGGCCTTTGCCCAGGCCAGAAAATTACATTGAACCTGAAGATCCTAGCTCCAAAAAGAACTCCAATCAAAATTTAAGCGGTAAATTATACATTTATTTATATCTAACGTTCCAAAATAGACAACAGAATGACATATTTACTTTGAAAGAATAATATGTAATGTTGTTGTTTTGGTACATTTTACTATTAGAACATAGTTTTAGTTACATAATTTCAACATCAACTACTAAATATAAATACTTAGATAGTGTATTATGTTAAGAGCTTGACTCGTATTGTTTGTTTGGTTCTATTTATGAATATGCTTAGGTGTTTATTTCAACTAAAATTAATTAATTGTAATTTACTTCAGTTAAGCAATTTTTACTTTCCTTTTAGAACAACCTTTCCTCCTTACTTT
Source organism: Melitaea cinxia (assembly GCF_905220565.1). Taxonomy (NCBI): domain Eukaryota; kingdom Metazoa; phylum Arthropoda; class Insecta; order Lepidoptera; family Nymphalidae; genus Melitaea; species Melitaea cinxia. Next base: position 7,930,235 of record NC_059400.1, on the reverse strand, counting down.
TTATCGATTCTACGCTCACAAATTAGAATGTTCTTAAGCAAAAACACCCAAATGAAGAAAATATTTTAAAAAATAAATAAGACTAACGTTATCAAATCATAACTGGTGAAAATTGTTTATAAACTAAAAAAGATATCTTACATGTGAACAGAAAATTATTACTAATATTAAAAAAAAATATTAGAAGTAATACTGAGTAATTATAATAACCGATAATTATACATAATTGTGGTTGCGCGTAAACGAAAACAAACAGACTTCAATTACATTGACAAGTAATACAACGTAGAAAGACGAAAAAATAGTCTAATAAATACGCGTGTTATCAAAGATGACACCAAAAGTACTCATCAGGTCTCTATCAAATTTGAATGACACCTCTTGACAAGCACTACCCTCAGATAAAAAAAGTATTATCGGAACCGGTCCACCCAGTAAAAAGTTATGAGGTTAAAATTAGTTAAAATAGTCAAATAAATAGGTTAAAAATAGTCAAATAAATAGGCATTATTACTGATAACTCAAAAACTAATTGGCAGATCTTAAACAATTTATATTGGACCACACGATACCTACCACCTTTAGATTGAAAAAAAAAACTATCGAAATCGGTCTACCCGGTCAAAAGTTCTGGGGTAACATACACAAAAAAAAAAAAAATAGGTAAATAGAGAACCTCCACCTTTTTTAAATCGGTTAAATATATGGTTTGCGCTAATTATATTCTGCAAAGATTTTTGAAAAAGTCATTAGGATAGGCTTTTTTAATATGCAAAAAACTTACGTACCATAGGAGTACGTCTATTAATATTCATGTGTATATGATATAATTTTTGCTTATTGAGCATTCTTACTTAATGATAAAAGTTAATATCATAAACAAATATTGCTAGGTTAATTTAACGATTCAAAACTTATCAAATGGGATTTGATGTGAAAGCTTATAAATTTATACCTAATAATGCAATAGTGTCAACAGTTATATTCAACAACAATACTGACAAAAATATTTTCATTTCACTCCCTGCTTTTTATCTCACAAGTACTAAAAAAATCAACTAAAAAATTGAACTGAATCATATAAAAGTACTACTGTATCAAAGTTAAGTTACTACTATAAAATTACGTTATCAAACTACATGTAGAAATACTTTATTTAATTAAACTTGCATGCAACTCACACGTGGAAAATTTTTATATTTAAATGACCTCTAATAATCACATATTTTGAATATTCAAGTAGTACTTTGTGATTTAAAGATGCTTTTTATATTCATTTGTTTTATTACTCATTTTTAAAAAATAAAAGAAGTCGGTTATTATATATAACGTTATTTTCTAAATCATTTTAAAAGAGAATTATACAAAAATAATAATGAATGTAAGAATATCTTATTGCTACAGCAAATAAAAAATTTAATTAATTCCCCATAAGATAATCAAAAAGATATACAATTACTCGTTAAAAGCTTAAAGAATCCCGAAAACAAATTTTAATCAGTCACAGCTTTATAAATGTCCACCGATGGTCAATAGGCTCATCTATTAAAGAAAAGGAAGTGCAATTATGAAGCTTAATCAATCATGCATGTTTTCCGCAAATGCTGATCATGAAATAACATAAACTTAACAATTCATCCTGTGGAATATTTGAGCACTCGACCATTGGTTTCGGACAAATTAGGTTTTCAATTACTGAAATAATTTTGTTACGAATTTAAGAAATCTAAAAAAACTTCCACCAGTTAATTTTGAAGAGCGCTTTTTCGTAATTTTGAATATTTAAAATGTCGGTAAAAATTTACTGATTCAACACACACTTGTTCGACTAATAACCGTTACCATCAATGAACCGAATGTTTTCTTGCAGGTGCTCCACCTCTTCCAACTTCTATAGCAACAAAAAAAAACTCCTCACGGCGAAATGCTTGGGGTAATCTCTCCTACGCTGATCTCATCACACAAGCCATAACTTCCTCTCAAGACAATAGGTTAACATTGTCTCAAATATACGAGTGGATGGTTCAAAACGTGCCATATTTTAAGGATAAAGGCGACAGCAATTCCTCGGCTGGATGGAAGGTAAGATCCATTTTAATAACTTAACATGATTATATGTTTATTAAATGTGTAGTATTCATTCTCTTAAGAAAAATAATATATGACAGATTGTAAACAAACAAAACAAATCGGACAAAAATACTCTACCGACACACAAAAGCTAACGTCTTGAAACCTAAATACGCCTTAAACTATGACCTCATCTGTATTTTTCCATGAAACTAAGTGAAATGATTTGAAACCTATAAAGGTATTACAAAGAGTTCATTGGCTATGAGCCCTTTCTTCTACATCACAGTATGGATTTTCATTTATTGACACATAAATTAAATTAAAATTAATACTCTGAGATTCGAGAAATATTTCGCCTTATTCTATGGCATCTATGTCCACCGCTGGACATAGGCCTCCCAAAGTTCGCACCAAACATCCCAGTTCTCCGCAATCCTCGTCCAGCCTCCACCGGAGGTCTTAGTAGATCGTCGGTCCCACTCCGTGTACCAACACGCAGTCTCTACTCCAGGACACGTCTTCTCCAGCGGCCGTCGATTTTGCGACAGAGATGAGCCCAATGCCACTTCAAGTGGCTGATTTTATAGGCTATGTCCGTTACTTTCATTCTTTTCGGATAGTCTTATTTCTGATGCTATATTTGAGAGATACGCATCATATTTACGGTAAAATTAGATTAAATAAGATGAAATTTAAAAAGTGAATAAAAGTAAACAAGAGAATGCGTATATATTCTTGACTTTAGCGTCCTGCTCATTGTGCGCCAATAACTACTAATAAAAGCTCTGGCTTCTTTTCAATTGTTGAGCACAAGCTACCAAAAACTTCCGTGTTGCCAACAGTTATAGATTTTGACGAATATAAAAGATTTTAAAATGTCTAAAGCTGCCTTCAAAAAATATCATTTGCATTTTATATGTAGGTATAGCTCAAACTTGTGACACTGTATTGCTCAATTCAGTTTATTTTACAGTTTACCACAAACCTTGGTAAAATACCGAATTCATTTACGAAAGTTTTAAATCTTTTTTCAAACGCGTTTGCGTTAATTAAGTAGATGAACTCAACATTTTATAGGGTGGTGCATATCTAAAATATCTACTCAAATTATTACTAACTACTTTATAAATATTAAAATGATCATGTTTTACCAATTTAAGTGTCAATTTCTTCTTCTCTAGTTATAATTTATAAACCGGAAGACAGGAGAGAAAATTATTTTATTTAAAAGAATGGCTTAAAAATTTGACCGAACTGCGCAGTGGCACGCGTTATCTCAATCCGAGCTGCGACATGACCGATATAAATGATAATAATAACACTATTACACGCTAAATCCATACCATTAGTGCTGACGTAACCTTTATTCTCACGTTCATTGCTGTCGAAGTATCAACGCACTTATGTTTTTCTTGTTGTGATACGGTAATGGAATGCAAAGCAAACTAAACATCGACTTGTTACCTTTGCTAGCAAAATTATACGACCACGTGACGTAGATTGGAATATTTCTCGAGTTAGCTTAAAAACTTGTTCAGTTAATTCATTTCTGTTTCATCTGTTGTGGATAAAGTTTATCCTACAAATAAGTTACAAATATACTTTAACAGCAGGAGGTAGAATAGGCCATTAGGAACTGTTTCATCTCAATTAATAAACTATGGATTTTAGATTAATTTTTGCGATAGAACCTATGTCTCGCGAATTGATAAATATGATGTTCTTCAAGTTGACGACCTTCGGATAGGTATCCGTGGCATTGATTAATGTTTACGCATACAATACCCATTACGGTGCCTTAGTTCTGTTATCCGACTCTAACAATTACATTCTATGTGATAGCGTTTAAAATTCATCGGCCACAATTCGTGTCATTGTATGCTTAAGTAATTAGCGACGTGTTAGCGTCGTGTATCACGTTCTGACATCTGTCAATTTTATATTCAACGAGAGAGACGGAAATATGTGGTCTCATAAGGTGAATGAATGATACACAATACACGTGCTCTCCCGTGTTTCATTTATAAGCATAAATTAAAAACTTGCTTTTGTTCGCTAAAAATTAGATTAATTCACATTTGGATGGGACTGTCTTTAAAGGTTACAAATGTGAGGAGTTAAGAATAGATAATTATGACACATTTGTTTATTATTACGAGTAATTTGTATTTCACTTTAAATCTTTCAAATGTAATTAAACTGTAAACAAAAACAAGTAGTTTTCAATATTTTACAAATAAAGAAAAATCAAGTAATAAGTACAATAACTGAGAAACTTAAGAAAGACAATATTTTATAAACATAGTAAATAAATTTCAATATTTTAAATATTTTTTCTTGCAATCACAATGCATAATTTTTATTCTCAGATTGGTTATCGCATCTGATCCCATTGAATAGTAAATGAATGTACTACCGTTAAACTGTCCCGTTACCCACCTTCGCAAAAACTCGAATCCTTGTGCTTAGTGCTTACACAATGTAAAAGTATGAGAATTTTAAATGTATTTTCAAATACTTTTCATTATAAATAAATAATAAATCGTCTGTTCCCAAAGTAAGTAATTTAATGCTTGCGTTATAGGTAACAGCTGAATGGTATAGTTACATTTTTTATTCGATAAACATATTTATAAATAATACATATATAAATAAATATTTATATTACACACGTAATCGAACCCAGAACCCTTGGAGCAGAAAGCAGGGTCACTAAAAACTGCGCCAGTGGTCTAGCCATTATATCGACTATCCTGTTAGAAAACTAGCTAAATATGTGAGTTGTCAATGGTACAGCGTCCAACTTTTCAATCGTATAACTATTTGAACTAAATATGGCTATAAGAAATAATTCGCTTCAGTCTGTAATATCTCACTGCTGGAGATAGGCATCTTTTCTCACATACGAGAACGATCAGAGCTCAATTCTCCACGCTGCTGCTCCAATGCGGGTTGCCGGATATATTCCCTACTATGATTAACGATCGCGATCAGGTGAACATGATAACAACCGGGACCGACGGCTTAACGTGCTCTCCGAGGCACTGTGGGGAGACCCACAAGGACGGCACAAACACCCAGATCATGAAAAAAATTTGTATGGCCAATACAAATGTTTGTCATGTGCGGGGATCGAACTCGCAGCCGCCAGCGCAACAGGTACAATCCATGGCTGTAACCGTTGCGCCAACCCGTAACCGCTAGCGGAACAACCACCAACCAGTGCTGTGACCGTTGCGCCAACGCGTACCGTCGTCATCGTAGGAGATAGTTAGATATGTTTATTTTTTAATATTTTTTTTTCAATTGTACCAACTATTATCTGTAACTTTGACCCGTGTTCATTACGGGTAATATGTTGTCAATTCGGTTTTCATTAAAAAGGCCTGACTAACTTAACGAAATGCTTACATAATAACAGACCCATTCATACATCATAATAAGATGTCATAATTATAATTGACCTAATAATAGCAAGGACATTGAAATGTACATATAATAATTAAAGGAAAATTCCAACCGAGACCTTTCTTAATATTTAATTGAGGTTACATTGATGTACATGCGCCTTATATCTAGTTCTGTGGGTATTGATAACATTTGTCGTATTTACAGTCACATTACTTGTGTGATAACAAAATAAATATTATCAGACCGCTTACTTGTTGCAGCGCAGCACTGTTCAACAAGTATTTAACTGTTAATATATTAAAATATTTTATTTATTACTTCTTTTGTCATAAACATAAAGCAAATAAATGCAACGTATAGGTACTAGTTAATAAAATTAAAAATAATTCTTACAGTTAAAATAAACAATAAATTGCTGTAAAAGTTTAAATAATATTAACATAAGTATTAGGTATTATTTAGAATTAATGGCTATCATTAGTGCTAAGATAGCACTGATGATTTCGCCAATGTCACGTAGAATGGAGAAAAAACGAAGGAGGTGGGCGGTGAATTAGACGTTTACAACCTCAATACAATTTAAAAGACTGCAGAAATAGTAGGTATTTTTGACTAAGCCATAACCTAAAACAAATTAAGATAAGTAATTAAGTCCAACGTAAGTATATATTAAACGCTTTCATAAATAAGAACAAAAATAATATTATTCCTACTGTAAATAGAAATGAGGTCATGTAAAACAAAAATATTTCATTAATTTAGTAAATAATATTTTTTTCTAGAGATTGTTATTTACCTACGCTGACATTTATTGCTTCTATTCTGCTATTGTGATTTGTAAAGTGATGTTATATAGCCTATCTGATATTACATAAATAATTGATTAAATTAGCTGAGTATCATAAAAGTAAAAGATGAATATATATTATAGAAAAACTTGAAATAGGTACCTAAAGTAACTTATATGTTCCCTTTAATTTATGCGGTATAACCGCGAACATGCTCAAAAAGCTATTAACATTAACCATTATTTATAACATTATTTATTTTTCTAATTGTAACTACTTGCCATCTTATGTTTTGAAAAAGCAGCGTAAATAATACTTAGATCACGATTAGGTAAATTGATTTTTTTACTTCACAATAAACATATTATTTGTAAATTCTTATTATGAATTCACTTCATAACACCTATGTATTTTGCGAGATGTAAAGATTTAAACTTATCTGGCGTGGTCTTTCGATTTTCAACTTATTAAACCTTATTACAATACATATAACGACTTCAAGATGTTTCAATGACGGCTGTTAGTACATCATTATCTTATCGGAGTTTTGGTAGAGGCTGGTTCTACTGTGATAGTGTACGCACGACTCAATTGATTTCTTTCCGGTGTTATCTATAAATGGTACACTTATTGCGCGTAAATTACTATTGAGTTGTTCGATCGAAGCAATGGACATTATTCATCAGATTTGAAGCAAAGAATCGTGCATAATAAATTGATTAGATTATATAGTAGGCGGTGTGACCGCCGCGTGAATCACTAGCCTTGGTATCGCATAAACGACGTCGACCCAATTGACTCTAGGGCTTTGGAAATTTTTGGCATTTCGTTTATATTGCATATGTATGATAGACCTAAGACAGTATTGATTTTCTTTTAGAAAAAAAAAAAACTATTTGTGTTTTTTTTTTTCTTAATAGTAAAATATAGATACACTTCGTTTTCTATTTTCGTTTAGGAAACTAGTCTGTACGGTCATGAACGTCGTTACACATGTTTTTTTTATTCTTATTCAAGTGGTCTATATGTAATTGTAGATGTAAAACGGGCCAATGACGCTCTATTACCACCTGTCGGTCCGTTCCCCCAAATAAAAATACTTTTACAATGAAAATAACGCGTTACGTGAATATTTTGTATTTTGTTTATATAAGCAGAAGAATTAGCTGAAATGTATATGTATATAATATATTGTCGTTATTTTGTCGCTGCCACCATCGTGCTCACCGTGCCTCGGAGGGCGCGTTAAGCCGTCGGTCCCGGTTGTTATCATGTACACCTGATAGCGATCGTTGCTCATAGTAGGGAATATATCCGCTAACCCGCATTGGAGCAGCGTGGTGGATTAATCTCTGATCCTTCTCCTACATGGGGAAAGAGGCCTATGCCCAGTAGTGGGATATTACAGGCTGAATTACAGGCAATTTTGTCGCTGGGTACAGCTTCATGCTCCTTCTGCTAACTATAATCTTTAGCACAGGGGTCTCGTAGGAAGAAAAATATTATATTACATTTATATAACTATTATTATTCACTCCGTCGCGTTCGAGTACTGGCACCGGTGAGTATTGGTAATACGGCATCCTCTGTTCCAGGAGACCGTACATAAGAGCAAGCTCTTGGTGGAGAATCTTGGCCACTTGGTAGCTTGGTAGCTTGGTAGGTGGTCTGTGCAAGTACTCAGTATTAGCAAGCGCGGAACAACCCGAAAGCACATGCCTGAGTGACTTACCGGGATGACGACAGGCTCGACAGAAGTCGGGAGTGACATCCTTCTGGATATGCTTTCGGTAGTTGTTCGTCTTGACCACCTGAACTTGTATTGCACAGACAAAACCTTCGGTTTCCCCAAAGAGGTCGCCGAATCGCAGCCACTGCACGGAGGCCTTACTGTCCACGTGTGGTGCGTGAAGCGCCTTGTAGAACCGTCCATGCAGTTCCTTCTCCATCCATACGGTCTCCCGGTCAGAGGTGCTCAGTACGACCGGTTTCTGCCAGTTCTCTTTGGCCAAGGCTAGGGGGGTTAGTCCTTTGTCACACATTGAAACGTCACCATGCAAAGCGCTGGCCCGTCTCGTTTCAAAGTAGGCCCTGAGGCTGCACACCTCGCGATTATGCATGGTCTTAGCGCTTAACATGCCTCGACCACCACACTTCCGCGGGATGTACAGTCTCATGACCGACGACTTAGGGTGATGCACGCGATGGTGCGTCATAGTTGTGCGGACTCTTCTGTCCAGGGCGTCAAGTTCGGTCTGAGTCCATCTGAGTATGCCAAAGGTGTACAAGAGAGGGTATGACCCAGGCGTTATAGGCTCGGACCTTGTTGGCTCCAGACAAGTAGCTCCGAAGAACTTTTGTCAGCCGTCCAAAAAAGATTTCGCAAACTGCCTGTTTCATGTCCACTTCCTTCACCCCTATGCATTGTGACATACCCAGATACCGGTAAGATTCAGCTTCGGAAAGGGTCTTGAATGATGTTAATTCGAGACTAAGCTGCGACGATTGAGTCACCTGACCCCTGTCCACATGCACGACCGCACACTTATCCACTCCAAGCTGCATCCTGATAGAAGTGCTGAATTCCGTAGTGATTTTCAGCAGTTCCTGCAGGCGTGCAGCGTTAGGTGCCAGCAATTTGAGGTCGTCCATGTAGAGAAGGTGGGAGACTTTAGTACCTCCTCTCCGAAACTGAAAGCCTGTCACCGAACGCTCCAGCAGGGTGCTTAGAGGGTTCAAGGACAAGCAGAACCATAGTGGACTCAGGCAATCACCCTGGAAAATACCCCTCCGTATCCTGATTGGGTCATCCGCGCCCGTTAGTCGCTCGCCCTGGAGACATAGGATCGTGCTCCATTGCCCCATACATACTCCGAGGAAGTCTCGAACTGCCTGGTCAATCTTGTACAGTTCGAGGACCCTCAGGAGCCATGAATGAGGTACCGAGTCGAAAGCCTTTTTGTAGTCGATCCAGGCGGCCGAAAAGTTCCGACGGTTGCGTCTGACAAGCTGGCCCGCCACAGAGTCAATGAGAAGGAGCTCCTTTGTACCGCGACCACCTCTACGACATCCGTTCTGAGCTGTAGACAAGATATTAAACTCACCAATATGTCGTGAGATCTTACAGCTCAGAACGGACGTCAGTGTCTTGTAGAGTGAGGTCAGACACGTTATGGGACGGTAGTTGGTAGGGTCTGCGGTGTTGGTGGACTTAGGAGCTAAGTGAGTGATCCCGGTAGTGAAAAGGTTCGGGAGTGTCTTCCGATCTATTGCCTCTTGGTATTGTCGAGCCAAGGTCGCATGGCAGACCGAGAGCCCTTTTAGCCAGTAGTGATGCAGGCCGTCGGCCCCCGCACTTTTCCAGTTCGGAGCCCGCCGGACCGTACCACTGACGTCCTCCGTAGAGATGGCGATCGAGTTCATCGGTTCAATTTTTTTTTTTATATATAACAATATATATCCACGGGCTCATAATGCCCGTGCTTTTATTATTCCAATATTAGTTTGTTAGTTTCGATATCTTGGTACTTACACATGCATCAATTTTAGCACATGCGTCCTGAACCGCCGCAATCCAAGGGCCCTCCTCATGCTCCACCTCCCTTGACCATATGTTGCGCCAGAAGGCGACGAGGTCAACCGTACTTGATTTTAAGGAAGCAGAGCATGGTATCGGGTTCTCCAGGTTTCTATAGAACCTTTTCTGATCACTCACGAAGAGGCGATTTTGTCGGAAGCGCTCAACCCTCTCCGAGTACCTGCGTATGCGCTTTCCCCATGCCGCGATTCTCTGCTTCAGGCCGACGATGCGCTCCGTTAGTTTATCGGCTATGTCTGGCTGATCGAGGCTTATGCCTAGCCCGTTGAAGGCCATTCTAACAGAGCGCACAATCCTTGGCCTTGTGTTGCCCGACCTGAAAGCTAGCAGCCTACCAATGAGGGCCCTGGCCAGGCTGATACGGCGTTCTATCCTTTTCTCCCAGGCTGGTACGTCACTACTCTTATGAGTAGCGCGTCCAGGCTCCTGGGTCTTGGCTCCGACAAGGCGGCGCACCGCTAGAGCTGCACCGAAGAGAATAGAACCCGTATCCTCCAAGCTGAGGCTGCCTTCCAAATAGGGAGGCAACAGCCTGTTGGCTGCCTCAATGGCACGCCGCGTCGCGGCATTGAGGGGGAGGCGAGAAAGTCGCGGTCTCATTTCCAGAGGAGCGCCTCGAGTCTCGGAAATCGCCTCTTGCAAGATCCTTCTCAACTGTTCTACTTCTTGGGCGACTGCTCCCTCAGTGATCGCCTCCACAGGCGTCTCGCTACGAACGCTTTCTTGTTGCGTTGACACTGCGTTGCGCACTGTGGACACGGCTTCGACTTCAGGAGCAGCCTCACGTCGAAACCGTTCGAGCTCGGGGGCGTCGAATATGCCCTTTCGTTGGATGTACCGAGCTCGATCTGCCAGGTTTTGTTCCGTGACAGTTAAAGTAGGCTCAAGCAGTAGGAACTCGTGGTAATTATTATTATTATTATTATTATTATTATTTTCGGTATTTTTTTCTCAGCCTTTGGCTGGTTTGTCTGCATTTACGGGTCAAAACCAAGTAAATGCAGCGTGTGGTGTGTTAAAATTTTATTATTATTATTATTATTATATATGTTACTTGCTTATGGTCGTCACGAAAAAAGAAGGATATATAAATTTGACTCATGACATTGTCTCTATTCTAATAATAGGCTCGGGTGAGCTAAGGTTTTTCATGGTTTCTTGTAACTAAGCAATTATCGACTAGAAGAAGTCTCGTTATTCAAAGAATTTCAGAATTAGCTATGCCACATAGGGTCTGACAGACTGTTTTCGGTTTGTAAATTACTTTTTAATAAAATAATAATTGAAATGAAACTGCAAATGGATTAAATAGTTTTGTAAATGGTATGAGTATGGATCATATAATTTATTGTATTTAGCCAATAAGAAGAATGTATATAGATATAACTACAAAATCTAAAGTAATTTTATTAAATTTCTAGTTTGATTTATAATGAAACAATGTAGGGTGGTTTAGCATTACTGGTATATTGAAAGAATAAATATTTATTTGAGTTTAATATATACCGTCGTATGAAGAATCGGTTATATAAACAATAATAAATATTCAAATTTGTTTTGAGTGAATTATAAATTATGATATATGAATTTTATTGACTGAGGTCTCTTTATTTTTTAATAAATAGTTACCATCGTCGTCATCATACATTCGCAGTTTACATATTGTACATATATGTCAATGCCATGTACGCGTGACAGTACAATTTGTTTGATCAACTTTGATCAAAAATTTGATCCAGTTACAACTCTAGATATTTTTTAGAATAACATTACTTGTTTATTTGAACAACAAAAGGAAACATACGCACTTTAAAAGTTTTTAGGCGATAAATACAGTAACTTATCTTTTTTTTTGTATATCTCCTCGAGAAAATGTCACTTATGATAACCCGCTGAGTTACCTTCTTATAAACATAAAATATTATCAATTGTTGACATTTTTAAAGCAAAAGAAGTAAGATTTTGTTTTAATATACGTCTTACCAAACTTAATTAACATGTTATTTTTAAATCATCGAATATAAGCAAATAAATCAACTTGTATCGTATGTATCGTATATATATATTTCTAATAAAACTTTTTATTTTTATAATTGTAATACAGAAATGGCTGATTGGCACTTCAACAGTCGTTTAGTACGAAATCGAAAAAGTATATGTCAAAAGAGTATTTCAAATAAAATATTGTGCCACCTGGAATTTGTAACGAGTTTAGTAACCTTAGTCATAAATTTGCTGATACAAATTTGTTCTACTTTTGATATACAGGAGGAATATTTGAAGGGGCGACTGCAATATAGGCTGCAAGTTACGCCACCTTGCCCAGATTGATTTATATGTCTTGTTTGTCACAGGGCCGATTTATTTGAATTCCTGCCAGCCAGCCTGTAGCGACCGGATTAATATCAACCAGACCTCCTCTATATCCATCTCTACTTCGAGCAATAATTCAATATTTCACCCATCGGGCCGGGGTCTACTCTGAATTAACATACAAACGTCAATCGTTTCATGAATAAAAAATGTATTGGATTTAGTGAAATGACTAGTGAGATCACCACGATTCTGCGATTCTGGGGTATTAGGGAAAGGCTATAGCGGAAATATGAAAATGTTGCACATTTACTGATGTAGAGTGCTACTGTATTTACGCGACGTATCCGAGGATTACGTCATAAAAAGTAAGAGCTACGCTTTCGAATACTTTTGTATTATTTAATGCGTTGTGAATTTAATTGGTATCAAAAAAAATAATTTATAAATATAACAAAAAAACATGGGTGCCATATTTTCATTAAAGTAAGTTATAAAAACCTGGTAGGCATTTAAAAATTAAAAGTAAATATATGTAATATAATAATTTCTTTACCATTCAAAATGTTATGTTGTTTGATATTGGCCTTAATATTTATTTGAACCCACCGGTACTTTATTTTACTTATTATGCTCCTAGAAGCGTCAAGTCAAAAAATTCCACTACAGTTCCGTCTATTGAAGCTAGCTAAACCGGTTTAAAAAATTACATAGCTCTCTTAATAAAGCATGTCGTAGTTTAGTGACGGTAAACTTTGGAGTAGATTGTAAAATACAAAAATTCTCAGTTGATCAAAAATTTACAATAAATAAGAAATAAATATATCAAATAGAGACTCGCTAATTAAATAAACAGGTTCTTCAGACAACCTAATTGGGACGTATAATTCTAATTATTCTCCAGTTATTATGAAGACTATAGCTGTTTTTTTACAAACATGCTTTTAATTGTTTGTGATACGAGGTAATTAATATAATTTAAGTAGATAGTAGATGTATTATAGTTCAATTGAAAAATTTCTACATTTCGTCTTAAAATTTAATATTTAATTTTGTAAACGAAAACGTGGAAAAAACCAGCAAAATACCAGCAAGATATTGCGAATTATTGCTTATCTGTGCTAATATTTTTATACAGTCTGTATATCTAAGTTTTGATATATATTGATAGAAATTCTAAACGAAAGACATCAACAATTTCTTGTTCGTTTGTTCTACGTTTCTCAGCATGGAAAACTTTCCATCGTCTACAAAAATTCGGTGTATCGAAATCGGAAATCTAATCAACGAGCGAGTGTTGACCAGCCTAAAAATGCATCGTCATTCTGTAATCAGTATTTCTATTTAAAAATAGCTGGTACGAAAAACCTCGACTAAAATCTACAAATAACTCTGTAGAAAATTTTAAACTCACCATTATTTTTATAAAATAAATACGTTATATAAATTAGGCTCAACTGCATTGTACAGTGCGTACACTTTTTACGCATTTGTGTTGTTACATTAATATAGCATCAACGTGTTCCTTTTGTTTATTTGAGTAGGCAAAATTTATTTTCAACCGACTTCAAAAAAGAAGGAGGTTCTCCCTAATAACGACTATTTAATTGACTGTTTAAGCGTTCTTTGGATTTATTATTATTATCATAATTGATCACCATTAAGTAACTTATTCTGTAAATATGTACCTACCTACATATCTATACTAATATTATAAAGAGGAGAGATTTGATTATTTATTTCTTTGTTTTGAATAGGCTCCGAAACTACTGAACTTCTTTCACTGTTGGGAAGCTACACTATCCGATAATTTTCAAAAATATTATGAAATTTTTTAACCGACTTCCAAAAAAGGAGGAGGTTCTCAATTCGACTGTATTTTTTTTTTTTTTTTTTTTTTTTTTTTTATGTATGTTACATCAGAACTTTTGACCAGGTAGACCGATTTCGACAAATTTTGTTTTAATCGAAAGGTGGTGTGTGCCGATTGGTCCCATTTAAATTTATTTGAGATCTAACAACTACTTTTCGAATTATATCTAATAATGCGTTTTTACTTGACGCTTTTTTCGTCGACCTACGTTGTATTATACCACATAACTTTCTACTGGGTGTACCGATTTTGATAATTCTTTTTTTGTTGGAAAGGGGATATCCCTAGTTTAGTACCATGATAAGGAAACCAGGATCTGATGATGGGATCCCAGATAAATCGAGGGAAACTCTTGAAAATCCGCAATAACTTTTTACTGGGTGTATCGATTTTGATAATTTTTACTTTAATCGAAAGCTGATGTTTATCATGTGGTCACATAAAATTTTATCGAGATCTGATAACTACTTTTTGATTAATCTTTGATAACGCGTATTTACTTGACATTATTTTCGTCACCTTACGTTGTATTATACCTCATAACTTTTTACTGGGTGCACCGATTTTGACGTTTCTTATATAAATTAAAAGCTACTATTCGTCACGTGATCCCATTCAAATTTAATTGAGATTTGATTAGTAATTTGTGAGTTATATCTAATATTGCGTATTTTTTTTTCGTCACCCTACGTTGTATTATACGTTATGTCTTTTTACTGGGTGCACTGATTTTGATCTTTTTTGTATAAATCAAAAGCTAATACTTGTCATGTCGTCCGTTTTAAATATGATTGAGATATAATGAGCAATTTTTGAGTAATCTTTGATGACACGTATTTACATGACGATGTTAAGACGACTGTGGTCATGTTCAATACTTTGCCACAACGCCATCTATCAAAATTTAACGAAATTACTTCGTTCACTATCAAATCGATCAAATTACAATATTCCACTAGAGTAGAGAGTAGCAGTTTATTCGTTATAAATATATTTGAGCTTTTAATTTTTGAGTTATCGCTAATACTGGGTATTTACTTGGCTATTTTACGTCGACCAACGTTATATTAACCTCATTACTATTTTACTGGGTGGACCGATATCGATGATTCTTTTTTTAATCGATAGGTGGTGCTTGTCATGTGGTCCCATTTAAATATAATTGAGATTTGACTCGAACTTTTTGAGCTATATCTGATATGGCGTATTTACTTGACTGTTTTTGGAGTTTTCTCCTTAAGAATCGATTTTCATTTAAGGCCCCGGAATGAAAAAATTGAACAGTAAAATCTACTGACCGAATGACCTTGTTAGAGATGGCGTTCAGACGTTTTCTAATAACGCAATTAGGTTCCGATAGATGGCGTTATTAGATTCATTTATTTACAATTTGATATAGTAATAATATATTTCTTAGACTAGTAAACCTTTTTGTGCCTATTTAGACAGTTGATCTGAAGGGGTAAACTCCAGTCGTGCATCGGAGCTGTGTGAAAACATGAACATTACATATTTTTAATAAAAAAGACATAAACCGTAATTCAATATAAATCCGCTTCAACTAAAAAACCCGCCGTAATAAGCGATGCGCTTCGCGCGAATCGACGACGGGCCTTTTATGAAATTTCTGCCTACAATCGCTAACAAAATGTTTAGAAATAACAGTAGAACATTATTTAATTCTACAATTTTATAATGTCGCGTTATATGGAATACGAACAAAGTATTACTATTTTTTCGTCGATCTACGTTGTATTACTCTTCGATGTAATTGAAGTCGGTTTTTTTTTCGTTTGCGAGCAAACACAATTATGTTGAATACGTGTGCGAAGCCGGGGTGAGATGCTAGTATTAAATAAAGTAATTACCAAATCTTATCAAAACTTAATGGAAGATAACAAATCAAGATATCCGTAATCTAGTGCTCATTTAATAAATTTTACCTAGAATTTGCTAGTGTGTTTTTTAGGTTCCTCTCTACATATAAAGTAAGAACTACATTAGTTTCTAATTATTTTTTCATATCATTTGCTGTATGGAATAATTTACTTTTAATCGAATTTATATATAAATCGATCCCACTGGTTTATATATAAAATACATAGATAGTAGGTCTCAAAACAAATGGACATGACAATGTTATAATAATAATCATAAATCAATTAAAAAACTGGTTATACTCAACGACCCCCAAGACAAACAACACACAAAGAAACATAGTAGCCATCTGTATGGCCAATACAAAATGTATTTCATGTGCGGGAATCGAACCCGCAAGCGACCGCGCAACAGCCATAAGCCAGTGCAGCTGCGCCAGATCGTTGCGCTAATGCGTCGTCATACTAAATTGTAAGTCGTCTTAATGTCGATACATATGAACTGTAATTGTTGGGCCTCGACCTCCATTTATCGAGAAGGATTGTAATGGTCTTAATTATAAAATTACTAATATGAAGATCGGCCTTTACCTACTTATCTGAGATAAAGTCTATATAATATATTCACTCAATTTTGAACTACATAAAAAATATTACGTGGGATAAAATAATTCTGTCTCTTATTATTATTTTCAACAAATGTCTATTTGCTTGAACTGAGTTAGGGCACAGAAACCCTGCTCAAAATATGGAGCAGCCCGACTAGGGCAGTACCTCGACCTTATAGAAGGTCACAGCTAAATAAAACTGTTTTCAAGCAATATTTCTGGTGTTGCAGGCGTCTATAAGCTACGGTAATCGCTTACCATTAGGTGAGCCGTACTCTTGTTTGCCGACCTAGTTGTGTATATAAAAAAAGAAAATATATCACTGTTATTTAAAGCAGTAAGTACCTAACTTTGATTTCTTAAAAATGACTAAACTCATGAAACATGTCTTAAATTGTCTTATTATTAGTGTTATTGAAATTTTAGTATTTTTCTATACATAATTTCATACGTTTGCTACGTCGCGCGCACAGATAGTATCTTATATTATTGAAAATTTTAATAGTATTACTTATTTTAAATTTATTTTTTATTATTGAAGAAAAAAATAACGATTAGTTTGATCTTAATAGTACAATTTTACAACCAATTTAAACGTTATATCGGAGGAGATTGTCGTACACTTTTTTTAATTGATATTTATAAAAATATGACAAAAACAATAAAAAGTTGTTTTGGTTCGATTCAAGCTGGGTGTATCTAGCTGCAATCAAGCAAATTAAGCTAGGTGTATTTATATATTTCTATGTATGTTTAAAAAAAATCTATATATTTAGCTATAACAGTTAGCTATTACCTATAACAAGCATTAAGTTGCTTACCATAGGAACAGACGTGTTTGTTTGTATAAGATATTTAAAAAAACACTTAAAGATATGCATCATTCAGGTATTTTTTTTAAGTTAAAATATAAATCTGTGACATATTTTTACACTTCCTTCAGTAATTGTAATGATGAAATATTTAAAAATGACCGACAAACACAACAACCGACGAAGACAATGGCCGACAATTTAAAAATGACCGATAAAAAAAACCAACTTCAGTTTATATCGGCAAATAATGAGATTAGAACATCACCAACGTATGTAATAAATAGGCATTATTAGGGATAAATCAAAAAGTATTCGTCAGATTTCCATAAAATTTAAATCGAACCACTTGAGAAGCACCGCCTTTCGATTAAAAAATAATCATCAAAATCGATAGCAAGTAAAAAATTATGAGGTCACATACATAAAAAAGTTAAATTTAAGTAAAAACATATATTTTTTTAAATCGGTTAAGAACGATCATCGCCGTGAAAAAATTGATAAATTGTTATCATTTCTTCGTTTCCTGATTTAAAATTTTGCCAAGGTAAATAACTAGCTACTACTTCTCAATACCATTGAAGTTTACTCATAGATAAGATCATAATTAACATAACAAGGTAATGAGGTACATCCATGCTCTTCAAAGACGCACCAGCAACGTCAAAGTTGCACATCTATAATAGGTGGAATAAAGCCAATAATTTTGGGCAGAGGTAATACTTTAATATAATGCGAATCAACAATGTGCTATAATTAATTTATATGATGCCAAGTCTTTCGTGATTACAAATCTGTGATCTTGTAGAAATAATAAAAACCGGTAACGATGTCGCAGTCATAATACGTGTTTATAATATACATATTATAATGCATTTGATAAAGCTTTGCAAGATGTATGTATATTGTATATCTTAGTGTGAAAGATTTATTATCTCCAAACGCTAAAACCGCAAAGGTGTCCGTGATTGCATTCGCATTACCATTAACATCTCGGCAGCATGGCAGTGTTTACATTGTGACCGGGCACGGTGTTTACAAACAGTAAATTGTTTACTCGACTGACAACGCAGTGCAAACGGCGTCACGCGTCGTCACAGTTGCGTCACGACCGCCACCTTCTTGCTCGGAGCCACCGTCCAATCCTGTTCTATTGCGTCTTATAAAACATTGCGATTGATAATTGTGAGACAATATATTGATATAAAAGACTGATAATAATAATGTAGCTAACGTTATGGAACTACAAGCACATTAAAATGAATGCTTGGGACTTAATAATTCGTCCAGAAAGCTACATCTTCCTGATTTGTGTTATACACTAGAATGCCGTTGTGCTTTCACTTTGTTCACATTTCTAGCTATTCTTCGCTGTTATGTGTCGTCAATAGATAAAACATAAGTACCTATATGATATGTGAAATTTGTAAATCAATTCAGTTATTTCAGAATACGTCTATAATACACTCAACACATATATCAGCACTTTATACATGCAGCATTTGTATTATGCACATGGATTGCACATGTGGATGTCATATATTCGTAATTATGCTTTATTTTTATCTGATAATGATCATAATAATATCCTGCAAGAAATATTATTTTAAAAATATAAATATTAATTTCTACGTTATAAATTAATAAAAAAAAAACTCCGAAAAGTGTAAGGACATTATAAATTACTAGCTGTGCCCGCGGCTTCGCCCGCGTTGAAATTAGTGTGTCACAAAGTTTTCCCGGCAATCTTCCAGTGAAACTCTCATCAAAATCGGCTTAGCCGTTCCATAAACCTTCCTCTTGCCAATGGTGGAGCCCTCTCTCCAATGGTGAAACCGCATGAAAATCCGTTCAGTAGATTTTGAACGAATCGATCACATACACTTTTGGGGACTTTGTTTTATAATACACTAACTGTTGCCCGTGACTACGTCCGCGTGGTTATGAAGATATGCATTTCTTATTAAGATGTTTAACGCAAATTATTTTTTTATTTCAGTCACTTGAAATGCTTATCAAACTAAGTAACTTTTTAAAAGCACAGTTTTGTATAATTTAATAGTTATTTTTATAAAACCTTTCTATACACCACATTTTTAGTTTTATTTTCAGGCTGTATATGTTTCATACTGTGTGGCTACGGCACCAAAGAATATAGCCACCCCCTCTCTTCCCGTGGGTGTCGTAAGTGGCGAATAAGGGATAACACAGTTTCCACTATCACCTTGGAAGTTAAGAAGCCTACCGATAGCGGGATAACCATCTAACCACTGGCTTTGAAACACACAGGCCGAAGACGGGCAGCAGCGTCTTAGGTGCGACAAAGCCAGCCTTGCGGTCACCAACCTACCTGCCCAGCGTGGTGACTATGGGCAACACACATGAGTTCACGCATTTTTGGCGCGAACTTGTGGAGGCCTATGTCCAGCAATGGACTGCAATAGGCTAGAATGATGTTTCATACAAACTATCAACCCCAATTAAACCCTCTTAGCGATGGAATATTGTAAAATCCATTCTTAGACTGCTAACTATATATTATATTTTATCTTTATATATATAGATTACGATGCATTATTTGGACACTTCCTCACCATCTATAGAGCATATAATTTAAATTTCAAGTCTCTTACTTCAAAAACATAAGACTTTCATACAAACTTCCGACCCCGTTTTATCCCCTTAAGAGTCGATTTTCGTAAAATCAGTTCTTAGCGGATGTCTACGCTCTATAAGGAACCTACTTGCCAAAATTCAAGTACAAAAACTATAATAGCTACAAAGCTATTATAGTTTCGGAGATTTTGTGATGAGTGAGTCAACCTACCATCCTCCGTTGTAATCCCAAAAGGGATTTGTTTTCTAAAGATACATTATTTGGACACCTTCTCACCATCTAAAGAGCGTACATTTTAAATTTCAAGTCTCTTACTTCAAAAGCATAAGACTTTTATACAAACTTCCAACCCCCGCTTTATCCCCTTAGGTGTTGAATTTCGTAAAATCCATTCTTGACGGATGTCTACGCCCTATAAAGAACCTATCTGCCGAATTTATGTTTGTATTTGTTATAATTTCGGAGATTTCCTGGTGATTGAGTCAACGTACCATCCCCCGTTTGAACCCCAAAAGGGAGTTGATTTCTAAAGATACATTATTGGGACACTTTCTCACTATCTATAAAGTATACATTTTAAATTTCAAGTCTCTTACTTCAAAAACATAGGACTTTCTTTTCAAAACTTTCAACCTTCGTTTTACCCCTGTAGGGGTCGAATTTCGTAAAATTCGTTCTTAGCAGATGTTTACGCCCTATAAAGAGCCTTTCTGCCAAATTTCAAGTTTGTAGCTGTTATAGTTTAGGAGATTTTGTGATGAGTGAGTCAACCTACCATCCCCCGTTTTAACCCCAAAAGGGAGTTGATTTCTAAAGATATATTATTTGGACACCTTTTCACCAGAGCATACATTTTAAATTTCAAGTCTCTTACTTCAAAAACATAGAACTTTTTTATACATACTTCCAACCCCCGTTTTACCCCCTTAGGGGTCGATTTTCGTAAAATCCGTTCTTAGCGGATGTCTACGTCTTATAAGGAGCCTGCCTGCCAAATTTCAAGTCTGTAGGTGTTATAGTTTCGGAGATTTCGTGATGAATGACCTTTCGCTTTTATATATATTATAGATAATTAACAAAAAACTAAATTTTAGTATGGAATGATACAACATTGATTTTTAAACTTTTTAACCGACTTCCAAAAAAGGAGGAGGTTCTCAATTCGACTGTATTTTTTTTTATGTATGTTACTTCAGAACTTTTGGAGGTGGAGCGATTTCGACAAATTTTCTTTTAATCGAAAGGTGGTGTGTGTAAATTGGTCCCATTTAAATTTGTTTGAGATCTAACAACTACTTTTCGAGTTATATCTAATAATGCGTTTTTACTTGACGCTTTTTTCGTCGACCTACGTTGTATTATACCGCATAACTTTCTACTGGATGTACCGATTTTGATATTTCTTTTTTTGTTAGAAAGGGGATATCCCTAGTTTGGTACCGTGATAAGGAAACCTGGATCTGATGATGGGATCCTAGAGAAATCGAGGGAAACTCTCGAAAATCCGTAATAGCTTTTTACTGGGTGTACCGATTTTGATAATTTTTAATTTAATCGAAAGCTGATGTTTATCATGTGGTCACATATAAATTTTATCGAGATCTGATTACTACTTTTTGAGTTATCTTTGATAACGCGTAGTTGCTTGACTATTTTTTCGTCGATCTACGTTGTATTACTCGTCGATGTAATTGAAGTCGGTTTTTTTCGTTTGCGAGCAAACACAATTATTATTATATTAAGTATTTGGCGTTTGTTTCATCTTAATAATTCTTTTATCACTAATAAGTAAATTTTAATAAATGGCATTAAAGGTAAGAAATTTATTTTTTCTATTTTAACCGACTTCAAAAAACTAGGAGGTTCTCGATTCGACTGAACTTTCTATGTGTGTTATCTCATAACTGCACTGAGTTGGCTGATTTCGATGACTCTTTTCATGTGGTCATATTTAAATTTAATTGAGATCTGACGAGTTATTTTTGAGTTATACTGAATAATGCGTATTAACTTGAGTATCTTTGTTTACCTTCGGTATATTATTTGTCGATGTAATTGAAGGCTACTGTTTTTTCGTTTGCGAGCAACTCATTATTTTATTATAAAAATGAAAGGGAATAATTAATTTATTACCAAAGGTTTAACGTTATTTTAGATAGCACGATGACTTCCGTATTCTTATATAATTTTCTTTTAATAATGACATCGGAATAAGTAATATGGGTTGCCTGGAAGAAATGGCTAATTAGCCATAAGTCCGCCCATTGTACTTCACTGTCTGTAACTATCTTCATGCTTTGTTTGTATATATATTTGCGGTGTACAATAAAGTATAAAAAAAATATATAAATAAATAAGAAAATCTTTGACTGAACGTGTAATCGTAGAATTTCAAAACCCAAACCTAATCTAGATAATAAAAATAGGTAAAAAAACTTTTTAAGTTAAACGGTTTTATGTTAAACATACATTGCAATGTTTAAGATAAATGTACTAAAAACCAAAAAATAATAAAATAGATACAGTCGTGGGAATTATAAACATATGCATAGACTAGACTAAAATAAAACCGTGGGGCACGTCAATTGTCTACAAATTATCGACTTAATGTGCGATAGAAGAATCGTTTAATTCGTCGTTAAAATAGGCAGTTGGCCCGCAGACGGTGAGGAAATTACTTAATAATTACGTAATAATTGTAAAACAATTTTAGTTTTGTACCAATATATAGAAGTGTGTTCTACACTACGCAAATATGTTCGAATGGGATATTTTCTTTAATCTTAAGACCGCAAATCGCTGCGTCATACAATTATGCAGTCCTGTAGGAAACTACGAGGAAAATTTAAATAATTTTGATATACATAGACATATAAGACGCTACCTAATACAAGTGCGAGAGACTGTTACATTTTAAAATATAATTTTTAAAATTAAAAATGCAATTGAACACAGCATTCGTTTTTCTTATAATTATTAACAAGTATTTTGTCACAAAACATTTATGGACTGCTTTCGAGAATGGTGCAATAGTTTTTTTTTGTGATATTTTTATGTGACAAGGTATTTTGTATACGTAGGTACACTTATGTAGGTGCATTTTAATAACTAATGAATATTTATAATCTTACTAAAATTAGAATCTCACTGAAAGAATTACTTTTTAATATAAGACTAGGTAATTATATAATGTAATAAATACGCAAAACAATATCCTAAACTTGCTTGAAGGAAAACAATGTTGATAGGTTTATTAAACCTTAAGAACGTGTTGAAATAAAAAAATCAAATTTTTATATAGGAACCTATATGAAATAGAGTTTTTTTTTTTATTTTTGATGATTATTTTTCAAAATGATATTCATGTGTATAATAAATTATGTATTATCTATGTAGCATCATGAATGTCTACTTGATATCATAATTTAAGATTAAGTTTTAAAAAGTTAAATAGCTTACAATTAACAGATTTAAAAAAGAAAATCAAAATGTTTCTTATACATCGGTAATTAGTGATGTAACGTAATTTGTATTGATATACTAGCTTTTTCCCGCGGCTTCGCTCGCATTGATTTTTTTTTAATAAAAAGTATCCTATGTTACTTCTAGTACCTCCAAAAATATGTGTACAAAGTTTCATGATGATCGGTTTAGAAGCTTTAGCGTGAAAGCGTTGTTACAAACTTACATTCACATTTATAATATTAGTAGGGATTTTATCAGATTTCTACTTCAACGTAAGTGCATACACTTATAATTAATTATATAACAACAACCTTTTATGAATCTTTTATAATTATAAGGTGGTTCGTCCTTATCTTGAACGAAAATGACCTTTTTATATGTATGACTAAACTGACTAAAATACACACACACACACACTATATATATATGACAAATCAATAGCTTTTATAGGTATATTGCTTTTTAACTATCTATATATTAATACGTGAAGTAAAAACTTTGTACTTGTTGAGTATGAAAAAAAAACATTACACACACTACCATGTATTTGACACACACATGCATATTCTCTTTTGTTGATTGTCAAAGTCTGTAGCCAAATTGAAAATTAAAAAAAAAGGTTCTTTATTTTCATAATTTAATGGTTTTCTTTAATTTAATATTTTATTTATTCGAATTTCAATCTCTGGGCGACCACTAGTTTAGATTAATTACAAATTACAGATGCTACAGGTGCAATAGAAAACTGGAAGTTAATGTGTCCTAATGGCGATATCCCGAAGGACGTTACAAAACAAAAACTTTGGGATATACCAATAGTTCACAATACTCATATATGTTTGACGCAAGATCTTACAAGTGACATAAACCGTGCCAGGCTTCTAGCTGTATCAAATAAAGAGTCAGGTCACTGGTTACACGCAATGCCGTCAAAAAATCTTGGGACAGTTGTAGACAATGAAAGTTTTAGAATTGCTCTCGGTCTCAGGTTGGGAGCTCCACTGTGCTTTGAACACAGATGTCCGTGCGGAAAAGAGGTAGATTCTTTCGGACTACACGGCCTTTCCTGTAACAGGAGTTCAGGTAGGTTTACCCGCCATGGTTCCCTAAACGATACCATAAAAAGAGCTCTTGCCACCATCGACGTTCCTGCTCTTAACGAGCCAACTGGAATTAGTCGCAATGATGGCAAGAGACCTGATGGATTGACGTTGGTTCCCTGGGAAAGGGGGCGGGCGCTTCTTTTGTGGGACGCAACCTGCATTGACACACTTGCTCCATCTCGTGTCAGGGAAACAGCCTTAAAAGCGGGAGCCGCAGCGGAAAATGCTGAAACGACTAAACGGCACAAATATTCGTCACTAATTCCAAATTACATCTTTGTGCCGTTTGCAATCGAAACACTTGGACCTTGGAGTAGCAGTGCTAAAAAATTTTTAAATGAGATAACACCTCGTCTTATTGCCTCCACTGATGACAAGAGAGCTGGTGCATTTTTTGCCCAGAGAATTGGCATAGCGATTCAACGGGGAAATGCTGCCAGCATTCTTGGCATAATTCCACGCGGATATGATTTATACCAAAACTATCTGTAAATATTTAGTTCTTAAGTTGTGAATTGTAAATATGTATTATATTTTGTATAAATAAAAGTTTAGATAAATGTTTAATATTAATGAAGTATATTAAAAACAGACGAAAAAAAGATGTGTGAAATAAATAAGGAAAACGTTACCATAGAACACCTTACGCATTATAATATTTTGTATGTAGAATGTACGAGTGAGTATGCATATTTTTTTAAATATAATGTTTAAATTAACCACGAGTCGAAAGGCTGCTGGCCTTGGAAGACACCGCATGTCCCAGGCGAGTTACTTATCGACGTGAATACAAGCATTCAATTCGGTTTGCTATATTTAATATAGGTAACACTTACGTTTCCTGATGTTATTAAGTAATTGGCGTTAACACTTTTAAACGGTTTGTTCTGTTATTAAATACGCCTGTATTAATATAATAAGTAGCAATCGCTTCTGTTTGACAAACTTCGATATTTCTCTCACAAATATTACAATTATACATTAACCAGAAGTAACACGGGTATCAAACATTACATTACGACTCATAAAATTATCACAGCAGTTGCCATAAATGTCGATGAGTTGAAAAACAGGGATGTATAGTGTAAAAACGAAAAAAAAAACCGACTTCAATTATATCGACAAGTAATACAACGTAGATCGACGAAAAAATAGTCAAGCAACTACGCGTTATCAAAGATTACTCAAAAAGTAGTTATCAGATCTCGATAAAATTTATATGTGACCACATGATAAACATCAGCTATGGATTAAATTAAAAATTATCAAAATCGGTACACCCAGTAAAAAGTTATTGCGGATTTTCGAGAGTTTCCCTCGATTTCTCTGGGATCCCATCGTCAGATCCTGGTTTTCTTATCATGGTACCAAACTAGGGATATCCCCTTTCCAACAAAAAAAGAATTATCAAAATTGATACATCCAGCAGAAAGTTATGCGGTATAATACAACGTAGGTCGACGAAAAAAGCGTCAAGTAAAAACGCATTATTAGATATAACTCGAAAAGTAGTTGTTAGATCTCAAATAAATTTTAGTGGGACCAAATGACATGCAACATCTTTCGATTAAAAAATTTTATCGAAATCGGTCCACCCAGTCAAAAGTTCAGAAGTAACATACATTAAAAAAAAATACAGTCGAATTGAGAACCTCCTCCTTTTTTGGAAGTCGGTTAATAAAACATACATAATTCTTAATTGTATTATTTCTAATCTCCTACAGTAGCTCTCGTACGTATAAGTAGGTCTCGTGTGTATATACGTATATGATTAAATACTTTTAACGACGTATTTTCTTATAAATATTCTGTTTATACTCCACCAATAGAAGGATTCGTATGTAATCATATTCAAAATGTATCATAGATGCAGCTTTTATAATTTAACAGTAATTACATTGAATATAATGTGTAGAAAATCGACGTCATACATTTAAATTACAATAAGCGCCTGTTTCACCAGTTGTGGATAACGCTATTTGACGGATGACAGTATTCAAAAAATAAACGTTTTTAATATTTTACTATGTTTTACCATTGAATTCCACAATATTTATGAAATATTTCTCTAGCCTGTGTCCTTTTTCTTGTCCTAGTCTACTTCCTACCTCTTGCCACTAAAGTTTTTACGTATTTGGTTAATTATTTGTAGGATAAATTTTATCTTAAACCGGTGAAACAGGCCCTAACAATCATCACTTCTTCAGCCTATCGCAGTCCACTGCTGGACATAGGCATCCACAAGTTCGCGCCAAAAATGGCATGAACTCATGTGTGTTGGCCCATAATCACCACGCTGGGCAGGCGGGTTGGTGACCGCTGGGCTGGCTTTGTCGCACCGAAGACCCTGTCCCGATTTCGACATGTGTATTTTAAAGCCAGCCGTTGGATGGTTATCCCGCCATCGGTTGGCTTTTTAAGTTCCAAGGTGGTAGTGGGACTGTGTTATCCCTTAGTCGCCTTTTACGGTAGCCACGGGAAGAGAGCGGGTGGCTATATTATTTACTGCCGTAACCACACAGCTTATAATTAACAATCGCATAGCACAAAATACTTTTTAATATAATCTCTCTCTCTCTCTCTAATAATATCTTATCAAAACATTTATAAAGTGAATTAATTACTTTCATCGTTTTACTAAATTTTAATTTAACTAGTGATGTTGAGTCTCAGACCCATATATTATTGAATCAAGAATAATCTTGAACCATCTTGTATTATTTGCAGTTAGTAAAATGAACAATAATTATGATACTAATAAAATTAGACTTTCTACCTATTTCAGTTAAAAATAAATATCGTTTATTAATAATCATACTAAAAGGCATCTGTGCAGTAAGTGCAATTCGAGGACCTCTTTGGGGAAACCGAAGAGTTTGTCTGCGCAACGCAAGACAATGTAGTTAAGACGAATAACTACTGTAAAAAAACTACTAAAAAAAAAATAATAACTACTGTAAGCACATTATGAAGGAAGTTACTCCCGACTTCTGTTGCTTGTTCTTATGTATGGTCTTCTGGAACAAAGAGTGCCGTTTTATCAGTACACATCAGTACCACTACTCGAAAGCGAGGGAGTTCGTTTCTATTGGGACCTGTCTATAACCACGGACAGGAATAACGAAAAAAAATATGTAAATATCTGACGATAATATATAACGTACAAGATTATCGACAAAGTGACTCTGTAAAGATAGTCCGTCAATTTTTCAACCTACAGCTCTAACGCCCGGCCGTTTGATCTCCCTGCCTGGGCGAAATCTTCCACCCACATATAAGTAGGTATATTTGTAGTTATAAATAAATTTTTATAAGAGGTACATTTGTAACTATATATAAGTATTATACACTACGTTATTACATTATATGTATCTATAATATATAGTTAACGAGAAAGCATGGAGTTACATCTAGATTATACCAAATGTATTGTAATACCTGGAAAAATATTTTGAAGCCTACAAGTACTGGCGTTTCTTTAGGTATGCGATTCGACAAAAAGCAATCCAACATATTGCGACCATTATTTCACGTGAGGTGAATTAACGATATAATACGATAATTACATTGTATGTGGTATGACTGTATATTCGCGTCGCGTCACGTGACTTAACTTTGCTGCCTTTGCAGCTCACGTAGGCGAACGGTTTTGACAAAGTTCAATAGATTAAACAAATATCCTTTTGATCTCGGTTTATGTTCTTGGGGGTCTTTCCATCATGCCTCAGAGAGCATGTAAAGCTGTCGGTGCCGTTGTTTGTTTAAACACGTGATGGCGATAGTTACTCAATGAAAGTAAGGGAACTACGTGACCCGTTTTTACGATTTTTTTAACTTTACTACTTTTTTATTTTTTTTACAATAATATTGTGTCGTAAACTTGACAGTTTACTGACATTTCGCGTCTTTTACTCATTTAACATTTGATACGTGCAAAATCTTGTAACTATCGACTATGCTTTAGAACAAGAAACTTCTCCATAATATTTTACATTGTAAGTATGTTGTGTACCCTTTTGATTTTCTAAATTCCCTATGTTGCTATAATGGAGATTGATATCTCACCTTATGTCATGACGATGCCCTTGAAAAATAACACCGCTGACCGCTTTATAATCTATTTACTGTGGTTCGTTCACCGTTACGTAGTTGGTGAAGAGCAGAGATGCGGTTATCGCTCGCTATTTTCTCGCTTTGGTCTTTTTGCTCTTTATAAAAAGCTAGCTGACGCACTGACAAGGAGAGGTCGTTGAACTGAACAGCTGCGTAAAACATTACTTAGTACGTTTATGGCTACTATAGCTTATTTCACTTCAACGTAGTAATTAGGTAGAGGTATAAATACTTACTATACTTGATGGCTTATATATTATTGAGAAGCTATGAAATTGCATTTAATTTGTATTTATTAATAAGCTTTATTGGGCTTTCACGATTCCTATTATTTGCTTAAGAAAATCCAAACTTTGATTTGTTGAGATAATATTGAACTGTGAGCAGTCGAGAAAGGTTATTGTTTCGCTATAGCAAAATAATACCCCCACGTAAGATCAACAAGTGTTTTATATACGCATGCGCGTACCTCGCTCTCCTCCCGTCTTGGAAAACCAAACTGCTCCGTACTTTTCCACTATAAACTCACCATTTTATATGTCATATAATATACGTGCTTTACTAGTTTACATTTTTTAGAAATTTATTGAATATTATTTTAACCAATTTGTATTGTTATTTGGTAACGTGTCTGAAACTTCATAAGATTTTACAATCGAATAATGTCGAAAATCAAAACTAATAAAATGTATCATTTTTACTGAATAAAAACACGCAGCGCCTTTAACAACATTACTCTTTTTATTACAACTAAACTATAACTTTTTTTTCGTAATAATATGGTTTGCGCTATGTATAAATATATTTACAAGTTGTTATGTGGGTCGCAAAACATTTAAAAAAAAATATGCAGTAAATGTATAACTGTATATTTACAATTTTATGGTCTTATCTATAAGATAACATACTTTATACCACATTTGCGACGACATTGGGATTTATTTTTACAAAATATGTGTCGAAACAAAACAAAACAATAATCTTTTTATATGTTACGTATGTAGAATGAATTCAATTAAATGTTAGCTACTGCTTGTAAGTTAGTTTGTACCATAATAGTTAGCTTTCATTGGTAATTTTTGACTTTTAGTGTATAAGTTTCATTTTTCTGAGTAACGATCTTAAAGACAGTAAAAGCGATATCATAACTACACCTGATAGAGGGTGCGCTTTCGTAGACCTCGCAGAATATGTATGGTAGTGGTGGTCAGAAAGCTACAGAGTCTATCTCGAGTGTCGTAGGGACCTATTGGCTTGTGAAGATAACATGCTACAAAGAAAAAAAATATGTATATACTCGTATACCATTTCAGCGATGGAGATGGCGTGTAGTCAATCATAAAGAAATAGTTAGTAGTTTATTAATTTCAGTCGAAACTGCTAATGAATATCTAGAATACCTTAGTCAGATGTCATTTGCTTATGGTCTGTAATCGAACACTTCTATCCATTTAGCATATCCTACTCAGTTCTGAGCTGTAGTTCAGTGGTTGTGACTTTTACAAAGATCAAAAAATGGATTATTTATATATATATATATATATATATATATATATATATATATATATATATATATATATATATATGTGGTTGTATGTATGTAAATGTATGTGTATTTGTACTCGATAATTGTATCGTTCTAGGTGACACTAATCGTCACTTCTCTGTGTTCACTTCTCTTCCACTTTCGCTACGCTGTGTCCTATATGCCCAAAGGTTGTCTGAAAGAGATCGCTCTTCTAGCACCTCTAAGACCGCCTTTGTACACTGTTTTTTGTTTGTAATATGTTATTGTGTTAATTATTGTTGTGTACAATAAAGACTAATATTATTATTATTAAAGGCCTTCAGGAAACGTATTGACGAATGTTAAAACAACCTTTTTGCCTAGTTTAGGTCCTCCTTAGTCTTAAGTCAAAATTTTGCCGTCTTTACCTTAATATCAAAGGAAAATACGTAAAGAGTTTTTTAATCATAAGAATTTGGTTTAAGTAGGTACTTCTTACACACTAAAACATTGAGACTTAAACCCGAACCATACGGATTTTGATGAAACGGTTCCATCATTCAGTTGGCTATTGTTAATCTTCAAGTCTAAGCTATCAATTACATTTTAATTCTAGGCAAACTCATATAGCCTATTACGATAGAAATACTAAGATTTGACAGTAGTACATCAGTACATCATCTTCACTGGAGCTGTCTTTGATAAGTTCAGGATGTATTACTTCTTCAAAAGAGGCAACGAGATCCTCATTGGCTGATAATCTGTCGATGACAGATTCATCGTTGCTTAATAATAAAACATCGCGATTTCACTGCCTCGAAGTGCTTTAAAATACATCACATATTTCAACACTGAAAAATAGCCCTTTATACAATTATTGAATTTATTTAAATATTAGGTGTGCCTGCGATTTCGTCCGTGCGGAATTTAACAAAAAAGTTATTTTTCAGTTCGCAAAGCTATAAAAAAAATAAATTTCTAAAACAAAAGTAGCCCAAATTACTCCTTACTATATCAGATATCTGCCAGTGAAAGCCCCCCCCCAATTGATCTAGCCGTTTCAGAGATTAGCCGGAACAAACAGACAGACAGGCAGACAAAAATTGTAAACATTTTTATTTACGTACATGTACCGTGTATTTACATCCATAATTATGCATTTGTAATATTAAAACAAACAGACACTTCAATTTTATTTATTTGTATAGATTGTACAAATACAAATATATATCTCGAGCAGAAATCGAACCGGCAATCGTCGGTCGGTGTACATGCACATGCCATTACACTAGAGCGATGTCCATTACCACCTCACGTTAGTACTATTGCAGACAACAAGTAGAAAGGCTTTTACAGTAACAATACCTACATAGCAAAATTTCATACATATTCTTTAGTGAAAGGTCTCTTTTTTAGAATGTTACTGCAGTTCGATGTCTTTGAAATTATATGTAATATTCATATCTGTTGCGTCAGTAGCCGCCTACAGTTTTACGGAATCATGAAATTGTTTCATTGATCTTATTTTTACCATGCCGACCTTACTGCCTTATGCAGTTTGTGAGAGTATGCATTAAAAAGTATTCAGGTATAACATAAATTTCAAACTTTAGTAATACTCGTTTTGTGCATGTCCTTACCGTTTACTTTTAAATATATATTGAGGGACGGTTTCAACGGTTGTGTTTAATGTTTATTCTGCACGTAAGTTAAGAATAAAGTTAACAGACAAGAACTAGAATAGGTTAGTAGGACCTGTTTCTGCTCAATTAATAAACTAAAGCTTATAAATATACATTTGCAAATAGAAATATCTCATAAAAATAACATAATGTCACAAAGTTTTTTCTCTTGGATACTGTCATCCGTTAAATAGCGTTATTCATAACCGGTGAAACAAGCTCTAAATCACGATCACAGTATATATAATATCAATCGGATAAACCGCATCGTTCAGCCCTAAGCTCTGTAAAACGTGCAAAACTTTTATGCAACGTATATAAAGTTACTTATTCAAAATTTATTACAAATTTTAACACGAAAATAAGTAAATTAAGATAATATATTACCGTTCCTGTAGTTTGAATATAAACATAAACATATGAAGTAGTAAGCTAAATCATTTTAACACACTTCAAAAAAGTAGGATGTAACGTGTGAATAACTTTTAAGTGGGTGTACTGATTTTGATGATTCTTTGTTTAATCGAAAGCCGGTGCTGGTCGTGGGGGTCCCATTTAAATTTGGTCAATATCTGACGAGTATTTTTGACCTATCCCTATAATTTACTTAATTGATTGTTTACAACAACCTATGTTGTTATTATCTATTGAAATCAGCTTTTTCCGTTTGCAGGCAAACATAATTATGATGTCTATAGCACATCAAATAAGCATACATGTATATTTAAACTAAGTATAAAAAAAACGAATGTTGTATAATTTAAGATTTTTAAAGTATTTACTTTAAAAATTGTAATAAAAAATAATTATATAAGGCTTAGCAAATATGCTTATAATTTCGCAGACTGACTCTCACTAAAGTGTTATAGATATACACATATATCACACGCAAGAATTTGCGTAGATAAAATTTGACTCTTCGTATCACCTAATTTCAGAGACGAAAATAATAACGTGACGTAAACGTATATATATTTTCCGACTCCACGTGTAAGATCCATCGTAGTCTTGATAATGAGTGAATCAGGTTATTAATTTGGTTGAGGTGTAATGGATATCTAGTAAATATCCTGCCATTGTTGTTACTTACCGGACTTAGTTATTAGTTACCGGATACTTTTATTTGAGGACTACATCGATACTTGTAAGATGTTCATGAATGTTGAGTGATATTTTTGGTACGCGTTGTCTATAGTATTCGTATATATTTTTTTTAAATATATAACTGGGTCGGTAAACAAGCGTACGGCTTATCTGATGGTAGGCGGTTACAGTAGCTTATAGACGTCTGCAACACAAGAAGCATTGCAAGCGCGTTGCTGAGCCCATCTCCGATCCCGCCAGGAGCTCTGGTCATCTTACTCACCAACAGGAACACAACACTACTTGAAAAAGTATTATTTAGCTGTGATCTTTTGTAAGGTCGAGAGACTTCCCCAGTCGGGCTGCTCTATTTTTTGTGCAGGAAATTTCCTGCTGTGCCCTAACTTCAGTTAATTCTCAATAGTCGGACATATTTAAAAATAAAAAATAAAAAAATAATAAAACGAACCAGCAATATTTCATCCTTTTTATGGCACTTCTCGATAAATATGTAATGAAAATTGAGCAACGATTAATGGAACTGAGACGGGAATTTGTGATCTGAATTTTATTTCATAGTAGAATAAGACGCTCGCCAGAATTTTTTCATTTTCTGATGGATAAAATATATACAATGGATATTATTATTGTGTACATTCAATGTGTATATGTCCTATAGCATAGGCTGCCGACCAATTTTCAGATATTAGCTGCTAAAAGTACATAAAAATGGTACTTACTTTAGATATTTTTTGACGACTGATTCTTACGTACGTTGTAGGGAAAATTATAAAAAATATATGAAATTGATACTGCCAGACACGTTATGTCTGCAGTATTTATTGCCAAACAAAAATTTTACTATATTTTAAAGTTCTGCCAAAATATTTTAGTCATTGCTTGTAGGAGAAAAATTTTTTCCTTTATTATGCTACAGGTGCAAACAATTATGACCTGTTTTAAAACTTAATATC
Organism: Melitaea cinxia; assembly: GCF_905220565.1. Taxonomy (NCBI): domain Eukaryota; kingdom Metazoa; phylum Arthropoda; class Insecta; order Lepidoptera; family Nymphalidae; genus Melitaea; species Melitaea cinxia. The sequence continues at coordinate 7,896,338 of NC_059400.1, read as the reverse complement.
AGCTTTATACTTTTATAATGGTGTAGACTTATGAACAAACCTAGTCTCGAAATAGTCACTTTAATATAATAGAAAAAAGAAAGTTTAAAAAGTAGGCATATTTTGACACTTTGAGACTTATTATTTTCTATGATATTTAGGGGACTATTTTAGGACTGGATTTGTTCGTAAATCGACAATTAAGTAGAAGCATAAAGCTTATATTAAAAAATTTAATTTTGTTTGTGTTTAAATAATTTCATTAAATTGTAGTGTGTGATGTGGTAGTGGGTATGAATACGTTAACTCTATACAATAATACTCGCTATCGCTCGCTTGCTTCAGCCTGTAATATCCCGCTGCGGGGAGAAGGCCTCTTTCCCATGTAGGAGAAGGATCAGAACTTAATCCACCACGCTGCTCCAATGCGGGTTGGCGGATATAGTCCCTAATAGGAGTAACGATCACTATCAGGTGTACATGATAACAACCGGGGCCGACGGCGTAACTTCCTCTACGAGGCATGGTAGGGAGACCCACAAGGACATCTGTATGGCCAATACAAATGTTTGTCATGTGCGGGGATCGAACCCGCAACCGCCAGCGCAACAGCCACAAACCAGTGCTGTGACCGTGCTAATACTACTCTATATATTAGGTCCTTACATATGAAACTGGCGTTTTTTCGTACTTGCCACTTTGATCTCAAATATTTCCTCTTTGGTTAAGAATTCCAAATTCAAATCCACATTTCATTCCTTTTTTCCTCTTTTGTTTTTTATCTTTACAAAGTACACAGTTACAGTTCATCACACATCTTACAGTTTCAGTTTACAAAATGGAAAACTTAAAATATTGTGTTATTAACGAGTACGAGTTCCACCGTGGCGCCAGTGCTGGAAATGGCTCGAAGTGTTAATGATGTGGTGTCGCAAAAGAAAACACAGTGCGTTTTTGGTTCCAACGTTTTCGTTCTGTAAATTTCGACCTGCAGAACAAGCCCCGCGGACGGCGGGAGACCAAAGCTGATAATGAAGAATTGAAGGCTATTGTGGAAGCGGATCCATCACAAACCACGTCTGAGTTAGCTGCAGGCTACGGTGTCAGTAATAAAACTGTTTTAATCCACTTGAAGCTAATTGGGAAGGTAAAAAAGCTAGAAAATTGGGTACCTCATGAATTGAGTGAAGCAAACCAACAAACGCGCTTAGACTGCTGCGTTACATTACTCAAGTGGTACAATAATGAAGGAATTTTAAATCAAATCTTTACATGTAATGAAAAGTGGATCATGTACGATAATCGGAAGTGCTCATCTCAATGGCTTAACCCTGGCGAGCCAGCCAAATCCTGCCTCAAGCGAAAATTGACTCAAAAAAGTTACTTGTCACCGTTTGGTGGACCAGTGCCGGTGTCGTTCACTACAGCTTTCCAGATGTTTGTTTTCAGCAAATCATGATGGAAAAGCTAGCTGCTAAAAACCGAGGTTTGTTAATCGCTCTAGGTCACTGCTGCTTCAAGACAACGCTAGACCACATACTGCACAACAGACGGCTACCAAATTAGAGGAGCTTCAATTGAAATATCTAAGATATCCACTGTACTCCCCGGACCTTGCTTCAACAGATTACCATTTCTTTCGAAATTTGGATAGCTTTTACAAGAGAAAAAACTTAACTCCGATGGGGCAGCCTAAACCGCCTTCAAACATTTTATTGATTTCTGTCCAAATGTTTTTTTTTGTAAAGATATCAATGACCTACCTTAAAAATGGTAAAAGTGCATATCTATGCACTTTGCCTACGTAACCTTAATACGCAAGGACCTAATATAATATGTACACACCATTTGTCCATGTTATAACATTTATACAATATTTTGTTCATCAGAAAATAAGAAAGGTCAGGGGGGGCCTGAGATCATGAACCATAGTTATTTATTATACCAAAGCACTTATCATAGTCATGTAGTTAAATAAATAAAAAGCATCATAATATATATGAAGTAGTCAGTGTATAATATACCTACTTTTTTATGTTTGTCTATTTATTTTTCGTTGAACGCGAGATTTCTAAACAACACAAACGTTCAAACGATATTATTACGACGCTTAATTTTCCATAATCTATATATATATATATATATATATATATATATATATATATATAAACTTCGTGTCATGATGTATGTTCCAGATAAACTCTGAAACTACTAAACAATTTTTTATCAAATTTTGTAAGCATATGTAGTTTAGCCCAACTTAGGAGATAGGATAGTTTTTATCTTAATTGAACCCGGTAGGTGGCGCTGCTATCGGTATGTAAGTAATCAAATTTTGTAGCTGTTTTCCGGGCAGGACAACGTCTGCCGGGTCCGCTAGTTTAATCTTAAATATTATCAAGTCAAAATTATATTTTGAAAATATCAAATTACTTTGTACAAAAAAAAACATACACGTGATTTATATGTATGTGTGGTTTAGTCTAAAACCTTACCGCATAACAACAGCTTTATAAAGCCTAAAAATTACTGAAAACATTACTTGATTAACAGACGACCCCTCATCAAATTAAAGGCACTTCGTTGGCATGGGCTTACTTAACTCGTTAGATAATTATATACATATTTATAAAGATGACAGAAAACTAATTACAAAATGTCTATGTTTTCTTAACAGGCCTAATCGATTACGATATAGGTTTCTACGAAATCTAATTAACACATAAACAACATATCATAATTAAGTTTTGCCTACCATCATATAAAGGTACGTACATAGAGAAGATATTACGAACATTATTGTTTGTACTTTAATTTTATGTACATATTTTTTATCGGTCATTCTATTTTCAGTTTAAGCACAACTGAATTGTTATCTAGAGCTCAGATTCTTTAAATCTCTTCTCGTAAATCTGAATACCTCAGAAGTAAAAGTTTTAATAAAACTACATTTTTGTGTAAATTGTGAAATAGTTACGCATCTCGGGAAAAAACTGGTGTTATTGTGTACGAGAGATATAATTAATTTTTCAATTTATTAATGCAGTGTATTAGACTTCCAACCTTGATCGAAGTTTGTTATGAATGTTACGAAAGTCGCCTGGATATATTTACTTTAATCTACAGTAATTCTTTTTAGTTTTAAAACTTCATTATATATGCTTCCTTTCATTCTTATTCCTTATATTCTTATCTCTTTTCTTTCTGAGCTAGATATGGAGATTGGAGGCCTTCAACGTTCGTATATATTGGAATTTTCCTTTCATTCGTTCGAATAAAGTTCATTGCATGGGTTAATTAACACTGAATCAGGGCCAACGAATAGGGAGCTGCAGTTTAGCTTATCGATGTTTTCATCTAGATGACCACCTAACACGCGATTTTATTCACTTCACTTCACTTTAGCCTATCGCAGTTCACTGCTGGACATAAGCCTCTCCAAGCGATTGTATTGTATTGTAAATATTTTTGTTAAGTGTATGTTTTCTAAAAAAACACTTTGCACTTAAATTAGCTGACATGTAATGGAATATTAAACTTGACTTCTTGGCCTCTTTATACTTGCTGTGTCCGCGACTTAGTCCGCGTGGAATTTAACAAAAAAGTTATTGTTCACTTCGCAGAGTTATAAAATAAATAAATTCCTAAAATAAAAGTAGCCTAAGCTACTCCTTATTACATCAGCTATCATCCAAAGAAAGCCCGGCCAAAATCCGTGCAGCCGTTCCAGAGATTAGCTGAAACAAATAGACAGACAGACTGACAGACAAAAATTGTAAAAAATGTTATTTCGGTATATGTACTGTGTATACATGCATTTAGTAATAAGTGGTTATTTTAATATTACAAACAGACACTTCAATATATTTTATTTATTGGTATAGATTAGAACAGAAGTTTATTATTATATTAGTTTATTGTTTTACTAGTCTATTTGCGTCGATTATAATGACAAATTATTGTGATTCTACATTACTTTTCAATATATTGAAATAATAAGCTTCACGTTTTTCAAATTATTAATAGAACACGAATAGCTATTTATAATTACTGGGTTTTTGATTTACCCGTTTCAATTACGATTCCAAAGCTCAAAAACTAGCAGCTTTATGTCCTGTAACAAAATGACTATCGTGGTTTCATTCTTGTTAAACTTAGTACAGTTGTGCGTATAAAATATAATTAATCTTTTTAATATCTTCATATATATATTTCTTCTGTGCGTGTATTTGTTGCGAACTTGTGGAGGCCTATGTCTAGCAGTGGACTGCGAAATGCCTATTGGATAGGCTGATGTGTGTGTATATGTATTTGTCACTGGATCTCGTTCTAAATCTCTGAACCGATTTGGTTAAAATTTTGTACGTACATTTACTATATTATTTCTATGGGTTCATGGATGGTTTGAAAGTACAATTGGACCCGGTAGGTGGCGCTGCTATCGGTATGGCTGCACTCAAATTAAAAAAATAAAAGATTGTAGAGATATTTATAATAAAATCGTAACTGATCCAAGTATGTTAATTGAAAATATTGTCTAAATTTTATGTGGAGAAAAATGTATACCTAAAAAGCAATAAAATCAAAATTGTAACCTGTAACTTTTTTTGTCATTTTCGTCTGTCTCTGTCGGTCTGTTTTCTAAAAAAATAACGAATTTTTTGGTTTTATTCACGTTTTTTATATGCTATACTTACGGGAAAAAAAATTATAGTGATATATCTGATAAAATGTTCGTGAATATGGATATTTATCAAGTTGTAATTGTTTTAACAGTAATCAATCACTTGAAGTATTAAGTGCGATTGTATTGAACTTCACGTTTAATTTTCAATCGACTATTCGGCTAGTCGGCCAAAGTCATAATTGGCACAACTCTAATACGAGTATATATACATAGTATATTTACCTATATCGTTGCTTTTAGCGTACAATTAAAATTGTTTTTCAATTCGTTTGTAAAGTTGCATAATTGTAAACCTTGAACCTTAACTGTAGAATTGTTTTTAACTGATTTCAAAAAAAAAAATGGAGGAAGTTCTCAGTTCGACTGTATTTTTTAATGTATGTAACCTCAAAACTTTTTTCTGGGTGGACCGATCTAGATAATTTTTTTTTTTAATCGAAAGGTGGTGCTTGTCATGTGGTCCCATTGAAATTGATTCGAGATCTGGCAAGTATTATACTTTTCGAGTTAGATCTAATAATGCGTAATTACTTGACTATTTTTTCGTCGCCCTACTTTGTATTACTAGTCGATATATATAGTAAGAAAGAAAATACAAATTAATAACTTATGTATCATAAATTCCGTCATATAAAATTAAAACTTCCATCTGCCATCTTTAGGAAAAAAATATACTGGTTTTTAAATACTTTGACATACGTTGAATTGGTTATACGCTTAAATATACGCGCAAAATAAATTTAAAATATTTTGTAAGTCATTATTGTCGTTTTAAATGTATGTCCTTTCAAATTTAGTAGGTGAATCTTCTTCTACTGTAATAATACTGTGTACAACAATACTCATTTGATTGATAAACTGGTAATCTAAAAATGAATGTTCAGTCTTTTTATTTATATTCTTTGCTTATTATAAGTATTATTTGCTTTTATAGTTCAATATACATATTATAAGTCCTTTTATATGTACATCGTAAGCAAAATATAATTTATAAATGCACAAAACTTTAATGGTTGGAATAAAAGCAACGAACTATGTATGATGATATTTGAATGTATTGCGCGGTATGTAAGTACGGCAACGTCGCACTAGCATCTACGTGAGGCCGCGGGGCCGAGGGGATCCGCGCGGGGTACAACTAGCAACAGGCGCCTCCACGTGCTTCGTGGCCTTGCCACTGTTCGCGGTTCGCGCCTTTTTAAACGACTTAAAAAAAAGAGGAGGTTCTCAATTTGACTGTATTTTTTGTCTCCGATTTCGACGATTCTATTTTTAATCGAAAAGTGGTGCTTGTCATGTGATCCAATTTAAATTAATCGAGATCTGACAAGTACTTTTTGAGTTATCTCTAATAATGCGTATTTACTTGACAATTTTTCGTCGACCATCGTATTATATCTCATAACTTTTTAATAGGTTGACCGATTTTGATGATTCTTATTTTAATCAAAAGCTGACACTTGTCACATGACCCCATTTAAATTTGATCAAGATCTGAGGAGTATTTTTTGAGTTGTCTCAAAAAATGCGTATTTACTTGACTATTTTTTTCGTCTTACCTTCGTTGTATTGCTGATCGATGTAATTGTTTGTTTTTTTTCTTGCGACCAAACACAATTATTACATAGCTAACTCTAATCACTCGCACCAAATGGTTATGTAACTTTTTTCTAGCTCTATTGTATCAATCTCGTATTTAATCAATATCGTTCATCCTTATCTGAAAATACACACATATCACCTTAATGTCTTTAAAACATAAAATATATTTCTCGTACATTGCTCGAATTATAATTACTGACTAAAATCATGAAAAAAGTACGAATAGAGATTATAAATATAATATGGAATTAAATACACGACTTCTTTGTAATAGATACTGTCACTGTATTGTAAAAAAATAGTTTTTAATTTAAAAATACAACATTCTAGAAGATTATTGACTTGGTTATAGATGCTATTCGAGTTTCGACTACACAAACGTCTATAACGTTTCTTGGAATTGAATGAAAATAGTTTGAAACGAAAAGCAAATTGGTAAATAATCAATCCTAAATATCGTCGAGTTTACATCCTTGCTCAGAACATACTAAGTCAACGAAAAAAAAAAATCACCACATTCATATTTACTCTACATGATTTGATTTTCATAAATTATCGTGCTTGATTGGCATCATTAGATTTTCTAATGTTTAGTTCTCACCAGAGTCTTTGCTTTCACTAGGTAAAGTTCCATGCAAAAGTGTCAGGCCAAAGATAATTTCTGAAAAAGAAAAGAAATGCTGCCTTATGTTCATCAAAACATTCCACAACCTTGCAAAAAAGACAATGATCCAAAACGTCGATCACAGCTCCGTCAACAGGTTTTTACTAAGAAATACATATATCGTATCGTATACATAGATTGAAGTTTAGCTAGCTCGCTTTTTTATATTTACGAGTATACTAGCTGAACTGGCAAACGTGTGTACGTGTTTGTACTGCAATGTCAATAGGATAGCATTATCATCTAGGCGTATAAAAATAGCTTACGACCTACCAAATGTGTACAAAAAATTTCATGAAAATCGGTCTTGTCGTTCCGGAGGAGTTGATAACATACACTGTGACAGATATTTAAAAGTAATTAGATTTTTTTATCCTTGTCGATAATGATTTTCTCATCACTACCAAATTTTCATTCGGTAGCATCATGGCATGATCGCCTACGACCTTTTTTCAACATTACAAGGACCCAATGCGTTTTATATGAAATTTAATTATATAAAGATGATTGATTCTTAATAATCATTTTTATACAATTGATATAATAAATTTAAATCATCATAAATATATGTATTCAGATTTTTTCTTTAAATTCATAAATTAAAAAAAATATATATATAACGTCGTGGCCTACGTTATATTTTATTCTTTAATCTCATTTACCGTATCTACCGTCTTAACATGGCTGGACAAGTGACCGCTGAGTTGGCGGTGATAAAATAAAAATAATAACTTTCCCAGTAAAATTTATTATGAATCAGAATAACTTTTGTAAATGTTGTAATTAAATATAAAATGTAAATGTATCTAAAAAAAATTTGTCGCTGCTATTGGTCATTGAGAAAACCGTATAGATTTATAATCTGAATTATAGCGTTTATATCATTTTTATAATCTATGAATGGAGATAATAGTGTATCGTACAATATAAATTGTTTTATCTCTATCGTGTTCCATTAATTCACTTATTTAAAAAAAAATAGTAGGACAGGCCGAAAAGATATTATATAAAGCATATAATTATTTTCAAACTGTATTATTTTATAATAATTTTGTCCTGGTGCGTTTGAGTTAGTTAACTGTTATTAACTTCAGTTTTGCGTATATCTGTATATCAACTATCAGAGTTTACGTTTAAGGCATAGCAACGTAGTGAAAAGTGATAGAGTATCGTGGATAGACAAATGGACGACAATTACACATATTGCCTTGCCTTTTTACCTAAAGACAATGATTATCTTCAAACCGTGTATAGTATAGCAAAGCTTAATTTTACAAAGCTAACTAATTTTAGTAACTGTGTATCGTACTGTAGAGCAGTATATTTATTTGCTTTCGGAGTTATGTAGTATCTTTAAATTTGTAAATGAAAATTACGTAGCATATTTTGACTGTCCTATTTTTGTATTTTTTTTTATTTAAACTTGAATTCTTTACATTTAGTTTAAAGAAACAACTGAAATTAATTATCCTTAATATTTAATTAAAAGTGTGTTACGTCTTAAAGGTTCGGTTTAAGTTCGTACATGTCTGACAATTAGTAATCACTGGTGCATTAAGTATGTTGATGTTATTCAACAAGGAAGTCATTAGTGTTTTGTGGCCTTAAGTAGCAATAGGACGTCGTGCTAAAGCCCTATATTTCCAGGACAATCTAATTTTATATTTATTAATTACTATATTTCATTATTATTGTTACACATATACAAACAGGATATAATTTTATTATTAACTTAACTAGAGTAATTTTGAAAAGTTACAACAACACCCAGTATTATCATGAATCGCTTTTTTAAGAATATGAAATGACCTTTAAAGAATTCTATTTGCAATTTCTGATTCATCACCATATTTTCATGCTTCCAACTTTGTAGTAAAATTCCGAAACACACGTAGGTAAATATGTCTCAACAGCAGTGTTACACGTTTAAGTTATGATTTTATCTTTCTTCACAATAAAGTAAGAATTACGCTTCAGCCTGTAATATTCCACTGTTGGCCATAGGCCTTTTTCCCCATGTAGGAGAAGGATCACAGCTCAATCCACGCGGCTCCAATGCGGATTGGCGGATATATTTCCTACTATGAGTAACGATCGCTATTAGGTGTACATGATAACAACCGGGACCGACTTAACGTGTTCTCCGACGCACGGTGGGGTCTACAAGGACTATCAACCAGACCGGAAATAAATATTATTATAAACAAATAAATCCACTATGAATGAGAATCAAAGGCGCTGTCAACACGGCACACGCACCAGTACGGGCGACGTGAAAGTGAGAATATTTTCATACAATTACAACAGAGTAAGATCTTAGTGTATATTATTTATGTATGTACCTACCTACTGGTGATTTATTTAAGTATAATTTAAATAAAATATTTTTTATTTCAGGTAAATACTCGAGATATTAAGCAATGGATGTATTATTATAAATATTGGTAAGACTAAGAAAAATATAGAATAATTTTTGTTATTAACAATCAGAAACAGAACTTATAGGAAGAATTCATAAGTAAAACAATGGCTATGCTTATCAAATATATGAATATCAGATTATTTTTGACGATTACATTGTTGTAATAATGTAAACCTATTTCATTCTGAATTTTTATTATTAACCAAATGTAGAAAAATAATAAGTGATTGCTTCCATTTATTTCCAAACGTTACGTAGAACTCATTTTGTTCAATGAAAACGTGTGATTTTAGCAGGTGGCTTTGACAGAAAGGCATGTTATCTACGATAAGAACATTATTGAACCCGTTATTAAGACCGATTATCTTTTATCACGAGTTTTTTTATCGAACTCGTTGCCTTTAGTATCTGCTACACGGTTTTTTTGTAAAATATTTGAATTCCTTTGTATTAAATAACGATTTAATACCAAGCAATTCAAACGCAACGACTTAGCAATAAAAAAGGTTATTCTTAAGGGCAGTTTATCGTATTAAAAAACCGACAAGAAAACTCATTTTAATCTTTGTATCTTGTGGTCAATGAATTGTCGATGCACGTATTTCATAATTTAAGCCTTATACTAAATGTTCCTCTTCACCCTTCGATGCCGAGAGCATGCATATTTCTAAATGCATTAGTCGAATTAGTGCAGTGAGGGGTAGTAAAAAATTCAATTTGCCTTGAACGTTCGCTTGTAGGAAAAAAAGACGTTGAACGGAAAAGTTATATTCATTTTTTCCGGAATCCAGTCTGAGCGTTACACGTAAGCCGGCGAATCTAAAAAATCAGATTAACTACATCGATTATAGGAAATCGTTGACTGGTATTGAGGTAGCATAATAATAATTTCTTGAAAATTCTTCTTTTGTGAATTATTTAGGTTGAATGAATTATTATTTGATATTTTCTTTACATAGCTGGCTAAGGAAAGATGTTTTTAGTATGGGCGTATCGTGTGTCTGTAATCTGTATGTGTGTGCGTATTAACACAAAAAAAAATGGTCGAACCGTTTTATTTGTCACATAAACAGCAATACACAAACGGTTTTATGTATTAAATAAAACACTTTCTGCTCGTTGGTTATTAAAAAAAGAATTTAATATGAATGGAAAATTATATTTGTATAGAAGTCATAAATTTGTGTTTATATTAAGATTAAGATCTTCGATCGATAGAGAATCTTTGATCGTTGTATATTAGCGTTTTATAGTTATAAAAAGCTTATTTTAGAAGAAAAATACCGGAATTACCTTCAAAAGATTTAAGGAATAGCAAAAGCGGAAACCTTTTTGAAGCTAACAAAAACCTCTGAAGGTTATCTACTCGTACTAAGCACGTAAGGCCCTAAACCGGTCTCGTTGAGCCTCATTACTCAATAATTATCTAATAAATGCAAAATTAAGAGCTATTTACGGATGAGGAAATCCAACTACGATATTTAATCACAGTCTGGTCCAACGCCGACGTAATTAAGTCGCCGTTAGCGCATATGCTTATTAGTGTGATATAAGATAATTGTGTTTGCTCGCAAACGAAAAAAAACCGACTTCAATTACATCGACGAGTAATACAACGGAGATCGCCGAAAAAATAGTCAAGTAACTACGCGTTATCAAAGATTACTCAAAAAGTAGTTATCAGATCTTAATAAAATTTATATGTGACCACATGATAAACATAAGCTTTCGATTAAATTAAAAATTATCAAAATCGGTACACCCAGTAAAAAGTTATTACGGATTTTCGAGAGTTTACCTCGATTTCTCTAGAATCCCATCATCAGATCCTGGTTTCCTTATCATGGTACCAAACTAGGGATATTTCCTTTCCAACAAAAAAAGAAATATCAAAATCGGTACACCCAGTAAAAAGTTATTACGGATTTTCGAGAGTTTCCCTCGATTTCTCTAAGATCCCATCATCAGATCCTGGTTTCCTTATCATGGTACTAAACTAGGGATATCCCCTTTCTAACAAAAAAAGAAATATCAAAATCGGTACATCCAGTAGAAAGTTATGCGGTATAATACAACGTAGGTCGACGAAAAAAGCGTCAAGTAAAAACGCATTACTAGATATAACTCGAAAAGTAGTTGTTATATATCAAATAAATTTAAATGGGACCAATTGACACACACCACCTTTCGATTAAAAGAAAATTTGTCGAAATCGCTCCACCCAGTCAATAGTTCTGAAGTAACATACATAAAAAAAAACATACAGTCGAATTGAGAACCTCCTCCTTTTTTGGAAGTCGGTTACAAAATTAAAATACGCTATTCTTCACTTTGGAATAATCGAAAAAAAATTGTACCTACTATGAAGGTTGACAATTTACCTTCGAAATACGTTAAAATATCTGACTTTCGTGTGTTTTGTAGATAAGTTATTTCTGAATAAATGCTCAACAGTGATTTATTTTTGATATGGTAAGAGCGGAGATAGGTACCGTCGTGCCTGATAATGGTTTTTTTTTTATTTGTACCAAGATGTGTTGTCCGTTTCATTAATTGAAGTTGTTTCAATTACTGACATGAATTACGTTACACGTGGAAGAATAAATGATTGGTATTAGAATCCTATTAGTTAGATCCAAATATTTTCAGTTTATTTTTGATTTTTTCAAGGCAGGTATAATTAATGAGAAGATAAAATAAAAATCTATACTAATATTAAAAGCTGAAGAGTTTGTTTATTTGTTTGTTTGTTTGTTTGTTTGTTTGAATGCGCTAATCTCAGAAACTACTGGTCCGATTTGAAAAATTCTTTTTGTGTCACATAGCCCATTTATCTAGGAAAGTTATATATCATCACCCTAAGACCAAAACGAGCGGACTAATGAAGAATGTTTCAAAATCGGGGGTTCTTTTTTCCTTTTGAGAGCTTCCGCTGCGTGCGCTGTGAAAACAGTTAAAGTTTCGCAAAAATCATTTATGAGAGAATTGATCCTCTTTAAAAGTTCTAAAAAAAAAGTCCGCGACAGCATATATCTATCTTTTAAGGTTGGCTCACTATAACCTTTTTTATGCTAACCAGGTTTGTTCTACAATAATACACTATTTGCGAAGATGTTTTTATAAACATGTTATTAATCCTTATTTAAATAAATACGTTTTTCAACACAAGTATTTAATTTAAAACATAATAGCCTTCTACACAATTCGATTTCAATGAGTATCTCAGGAGATATCGCAGTTTTAAAACAACATCGCAGCAAAATAATGATCAAGTATTGCGCGCGCCTCTGTTCCACGCGGACGAAGTTGCGCGCAGAAGCTATACCTAATAAAAAAATTAGACACAGGTGTTTGGAATTACTTAAAGAATACAGGTTTTTACTAGCTCTAGAGTACGAACAAATTTCTTTGGGCACGCCTATTTCCTGGTCATTAGATGGTAAATTCAAAGTTGACGTTCTAGCTTTACATGAAAAATTGTGTGCACCGTCAAACCCTTTGATTTGACCAGTCGCAGAGCCACGATATTATCTATTTCGAAATGTCGAGCTGTATTTAGGACCAAATTCTATTTATTGCACATGTCTTGAAATGCACGTTTTGCATGCCACGCTGCGAGACATTGTCTGACGATCCGTTCTTTTCATTTTCGTAGTTACTATTATTATTATAATCACCATTTCACGTACTGTGATTTCACGTCTCTAATTTTTGTCTGTCTGTCTGTCTTTCTGTTGGCTTATCTTCGGAGCGGCTGAATCGATTTTTATGGGATAGTCATTAGAAGACAAAAAAGGTTGGGGGGGCAAAACATAGGCGCCTTTTTATCCCGAAATTTCCGCTAAATCGGGGTTTTACGCGGGAAAAAACATGTTTACCGTGTCCGAGTACCTAACGCCCAGATAGATATAAAATACCCAAACATTTTTATTAAAAACGACATTTAATTTCGATCAAATTCTTTTTGTTTAGATAATTATGTTGAATTTTTATGGACAATCATTAGAAGATATAGAGATATAGTGATGAAGCTTATAGGCAAATACTTCCCTTAAATTAACGCGGATAAAACCGCGGTGCACAGCTAGTAAAAAATATGTGTACAATTCATTACAGAAGTCATAAGTTTTAGGTTTGGTATATTTATATGATACGAGTGTCCAATGTCCATGAGCTATGTTTCCATGTACTTTTTTGTAATAAGAAGAATAAATCTCAAAATGTATCACAAAATTTATTTATTTTTTGAATTTTTATTTACCATCCAAAACGCTAAAATTTTGTACATAAGCATCAAGCATCATTGTTGTAGGATCGTCGCCACTTCTATATATAAGTATACATAGATAAGTTTATCGACTAATAATCGTTGAATTCTGTAAAGAAATAAGAATCAAAGATTGATTTGCTAATGTACGTTTCTAGGACAATGTCTTTGAATGTTAACTCGAGTAATGTGCTCGTATATTATACGAAAAAAGCCATAAAACCAATCCTTTGATATTCGAAGGATTTTTACAGTCAGAGACTCATATTAAACCAGCCCCGTAACCTACTGTTTATCGCTTTAGTGTAGGTATTTATATCACATTCTGAAGTACCCCACAATTTATGGAAATTTTGCATCTTTCTTTCTCTTGCTATTTCCATATTTACGATATAAGTACAAATAAACATAATTTAAATCGTAAAAGTCATAAATTGAAATACATACAATGGTAAAAAAGTTTTTATTTTAGTTTTTTTATGACATGATACTTTTATCACATTTCTAGTGCGTATTTCCTTTTTCGAAAATCATCGAAAGTAAGAACTAAAGACATTAAGAATCACAATAATTGAAATGTATTTAAAACTTTTTTTTTTGTATTGTTAAATATTTTTGCAAATAGAAACATAACCGCTTCAGCCTGTAATATCGCACTGCTGGCCATAGACCTCTCACCCCGTGTAGGAGAAGGATCAGAGCTTAATCCATCACACTGCTCCAATGCTGATTGGCGGATATATTCCCTACTATGTATGAGTAACGATCGCTATCTGGTGTACAACCGGGACCGGTGGTTTAACGTGCTCTCAAGCCCACAAGCACACAACCAGACCACGGCAAACATATGTATGGCCGATACAAATGTTTCTCATGTCAGCGCAACAGCCACAAACCAGTGCCGGGACCGTTGCGCCAAGGCGTCGTCAGAAACAACGATCATTCAGAACTTGAACAATTTTTACTAACAATAAGTAGACGTTTTAAATATTTAATAAATGTATGTATGTGTTCTCATGTGTGTGGTTGTTCCGTGGCTTAAATACAAAAAAAATCTAAGTATATAACATGAAGTATTTAAGGCCGCATGATATAAATTATTTTATTCGCATCTACATAATTGTTATTACGTCGACACGTCGCCTGCGCAGTACTACCATTAGCTGTCACCTTGAAGTTGTTGCGTTGACTATTTTGAGGTTATTGACCAAAGATCTACACATACCCCCGACATAGCTCACATAGCCCTCCAAATTTAAAATTATTTTTTTACCTGTACATTAAAACGATTTTAATGATTCAGTATAAAAGTATATTACCATGTTAAATAAAAATATTAAAATGGTACTCGTGGTATAATCCATCTACAAAGAGAATTGTTAGATATCATCAATATAATTACAATCAATTATAATTTTTTTGACGGAGTCGTAGATTAAATATAACCGTCGGCGGAACCTGTTTATTCGTAACTCTGCTTTGTTTACGTATTGGTGGAGTTTTGCACTCACGTTTCAAATGCTTAAAATATTTTAATCGTCGATAATATCATGAATTATACGAGTATAGTATAGGTATCTATATTAAATGAAAGGGTAAACATTAGGGTTCCCAGGACCGGTCTGTTTTTGAGAATCGGGATTTTCGGTACTTAGTCTAAATGGAACTGGAATTTTCCGGTTCTTTCGGCATTTTCAGTTCTTTTTAGTTTTTGCTATAAAAAATAAGTATTATTATCTAAATGTGTACACCAATTAACTATTGAAATAGTAGTCGTGAAATTTTAAGCTACTTTGCAAAAAAAATTGAATTCAAAAGACTTCACTCAGCCTTCTCATCGACATTTTCTTGTTTTTCTGTTCTCGTGTTTAGTAGTAGGTAATAAATAGGTCAAAAATTAGTAAGCATCATCTGCACAGATACCGTCATGAATTTTTCATGTCTATCATTTTATTGCAGTGGCAACGGTTACAAGGGATCTATTATCCTTAAAATAGGTTTCTAGAAAGAGAAGTAATGTTACCTCTAGGTTTTACGAGAAGTAAACTACTCAGATAAATTTATGACTAGCTGACTCGGCAAAGGTTGTCTTGCCGCTAAACGTTATTAAAAAATAAGGGTTGGTGGTAGAAGGGTGAAAATTTAGGGTTGTATGTATTTTTCAACGCCAAATCATAATAAAATAAAAAATAAATATTTTATCTAAAAATTAAAAAAAAAAATTAGGGATAGACTACCCTTAACATTTGGTGGGATGAAAATAGATGTTGTTCGATTCTCAGACCTACCCAATATGCACACAAAATTTCATGAGAATCGGTCAAGCCGTTTCGGAGGAGTTTAAGAGGAAAGGGTACCGGAGAGACTTTTCAAAAACAGGTATTTGAATAAAATGTTTCTGTAGCGCTGCATACCGCTACCGCGCCCCGCGCCATCTCCGCTCCGTTTTTTAACCGACTTCCAAAAAGAGGAGGTTCTCAATTCGACTGTATTTTTTTTTTTGTATATATGTTACTTCAGAACTTTTGTGTGGGTGGACCGATTTCGACTTGCTCGCAAACGAAAAAAAAAACCGACTTCAATTACATCTACATGTAATACGACAAAGGTAGACGAAAATATAGTCAAGTAAATACGCGTTATTAAAGATTACTCAAAAAGTTGTTATCAGATGTCGATGAAATTTAAATATTACTACACGATAAACACTAGCTTTCGATTAAATTAAAAATCATCAAAATCGGTACACCCAGTAAAAAGTTATGCGGTACAATACAACGTAGGTCGACAAAAAAAAAGTCAAGTAAAAACGTATTATTAGATATAACTCGAAAAGTTGTTGTTAGATCTCAAATAAATTTAAGTGGGACCAAATGACACACACCACCACACACCTTTTGATGAAATTTTTTTTGTTGAAATCGGTTCACTCAGTCAAAAGTTCTGAAGTAACATACATTAAAAAATTCAGTTGAATTGAGAACTTCCTCCTTTTTTGGAAGTCGGTAAAAAATAGAAACCGATTTTACACGTCTATAGAATTCCTAAGTCGAGATGCTTGAACAGTGAAAGATTTAGTATAAAAGAAAGAGGAGTGAGAGGGAAATTCAAGAAGTAAGCTTTCCTCAGAACGAAGACTGCGTTCATGGGTATCACTAAGAAATCGTCGCTTTAGATAAGCAGGTACAACAGGGTTAAAAAGAATAAACTAAGTTGAGAATATGTGTATTCCTGCAGAAGGGAATTGGGTGCCACTCAGGGCGTAACTACTGCCGTATCAGCCGTATCAATGATACGGGGCCCCCTATCTAAGGTGTGTAAGCAAAAATTAGTAAAATGTTATCCACAATGTCACTTAATCTTGTGATTCCTGGAAAAAAGAATGAAAAAAATGTCATAGATACCTATAGAGTTTTCACTTCAGAAATGACTGAAGTCTGAAAAGCAATCCCCTTTTATCCGAGTTAAGCGTGCGCCCAATAGTTGATAACATTCTGTATCGTTTATTTCGGGATTCAGTTAATCATTATGAACAATGAATTATTATTTTTTTATATAAGAATGGGGCACACAAGCAGACGAAGCCATCTGATATATAACGGCTACCGTCGCCCATGGCCTTTAAGAGAAAAGATGTAGACACTCGAACTCGCTTGAAAATCCCAAAATTTTAGCAAGGTTATTCCACAGTTTGAATGTACGCGGAAAGAATTGGTTGTAAACCACTGGTGGATACAATTAGCACCACTAGACTTCTTGACGTCGAAAGAATGCAGAAAACGACAAACGACACTGCTCATAGTGCACATTACGCATCGCGTGCTCGCACCGTGGAATGCTCGATGGTGCTTTTCCCTCATCGTCAAGAGTTGAATTCGACACAAAAAGAGTGCAAAGAATTTTCGCTTACTTTTTCGCATAGTGTACCAGAGAGCCTTCAGGTTCGCGCAATGATGGAAGTGTAGACTAAAAAAAGTTACCTTCGACAGCTTTTGTAAGAGACAAAAGGCACGGGTTCCAATTGGAAAGCCCAATAGTCTCTCGCCAATTCTGCTAGTGTTTGAACTTTGCCCTAGCGATTTACTACCTGTAAGATCTGGAGGCAGCGTTGAGCATATAGATCCGGGAGATTCATAGGAATTCACTAATAGTATTAGCCTTACAGGCTGAAGCGAACGATCCCCCGCATCTATTGTTGCAGGTCAAGGCTGATAACTCTCCAGCTTGGAACTACAAGCTCTTTAAATTAGCTTAAAATCTGAAATTTAAAACATTCATTCCATTAAGAAACTCGTGGAATTATTGCTGATAAAATGTAATAACCTTACATCCAGTTTTCCGGAGGTTTAACTTGATATTTTTCAAAACTAAAATTGATAAAAAATTACCTAAGGACTTCGATGGAACAAGAACAGTTACAGCAGGCTAGGCAGGAGGAAGTAATAACTTATAATCAATAAATATTTATTTTAATTTAATGGCAGCATTTTTTGTGAGAAATCTTTACCCTTCATTTGCCACCCCCCACTAATTTTGATGCAGGGTATCCAAAGTATGCTACGCCACTGGTGACACTTGAATTTTTTACGCAATTCAGAAATATGATTCTATTTGCGAAGTTCAAATACGAATCGCATAGGTAGATTCGATCAAGTTTAACAATCTGCTCCTCAGTAATGTCAAGATAACAACTAAGCAATTTTTACCGATAAAAAAAAACAGGAGGTTCTAAAGTCGCCACGTACCTATATTTTTTTTTTATTTTTGACCATGCATAACTTTTTACAGAGTATTCCGAAATTGATAAAAAAAAATATATTGGAAAGAGTAAACCCCGAAGTTGATTTTCGCCTAGGAGGCGAGGAAGAAGCGCGGCTCGCAGCTTGCTTGGCATAGGCATGGGAAAGAGCAGAGTCCTAATTTTTTAAACTTTCTTATTGTATTTTTATTAGTATTACGGTAATAATAATCATAATATACTTTTTTGAAATCCTTGTATTGAGCCCTTTAATTTGATACCAAAAACAAACAACACAGTTATTTACCATAATTATCATTGTTATTTGTTAGCGAAACCCTTCGTTAGCCCAGGTTTGCACAGTGTTACAATAAAAACCGCATGTACAAATACGGTTTTATTGTAGTTATAAAAGAGAAATTATTTAATTTTGTTAATACGAATTTTAGAAAATATCGACTAAAAATTATATCACTAGTGTATCGATATAATAATCGACTATGAGGCATCACTTCGCTGACGTATATAGGTATTGCTTTGACCCTTCCCTCCCCCAGACCTATCCCCCAAAAAGCAAGAAAGGGACAACTGCAGCTCAGACCGTTTTAGGTAGATAATTTTTGACCAAAACAGTGTTTCGTAGTCGACTGTTTTCTCCTCAAAACATGCAATATTTTTTTTTTTTTTTTTTTTTACAAAATAAGAAGCCTTCGGCTATGCCCCTATGTTCTCATTTTTTTGAAAATATGCATATATTTTTTTAATAAGTGTCCGAAAATGTACAAAAAATTATGCAATATTTCCAGTTTTTGAAGTCTCCTACTTCCTATGATAATAAGAATATGAAAAAAAATCAAAACATAGGGGCATGGTCATGTCAGCAAAAGGTCTGTGTCACAAAAATATTTGATTTAGTGTCATTATCCAGGGAGAAAACAGTCGACTACGTTTGTATGGAGAAAGAGCCGGTACCCTTTCCTCTTAACTACAAACACCGCAACACGAGAATTTTATATGTTAGATATATCGTGAGGCTTACCTAGTGACCTTTGCCTTTTGATATCTTGACAAAGGAGATGTAGTACCGTACGGTTTAACTGAGATTGACGCCGTCAAGCAATCGCTATTAAAGGTAACGGAGAAGTTATGGCAATCGGATTAATATCTAATAGGCCTCCGATCGGGTCTGGCAAAACACTTTTGAAAAACCATTATACAATCTCTTCGTAGTATCATATACTCTAGTAACCAAAGACACAAGTTAGAAATTCTGTTTTATTGTAGCTCCGAATTTCTTGATCCTTGAAGCTTATATTACGAAAGAGTTCGTTATCGGAGGTGTGATGATAATCGGAATCTGGCTGCTAAAATGCTCAGGGTACAGGGAATAGGTACAAAAGATGTTTCGCATTATCACATTAGCTTCTTCACAGTTCCGTCCCTATGTGGTATATTGTTTGCAGCAGTCGTCCAATATAAACTCCAACTCCTAGATTCCATTAACGGCTGGCAGCTCGTAATGTCGTTAATGACATTTAGGCATTCTTTCATCTTTCCGTGGAGACGTTGATTCTACATTAATTTTTACTATTTATACAAAAGCGAACTTTCTGAAGAACTCGTTCACATAGTTCCACCGTCATGTTGTAACTATAGCAGCCTTTTCTTCAGGACACGTTAGTAATCTCATTACCCACCAGTTTGCATTTCTTGTTCGCATTAGTATAAATTGCGTTATTGAAATAAAATTCCCGTAACTACCGAAAGAATCGGGACTGAAATTTAGTTTCCTGGTTCTTTTTGAGTGACCATAGAACCAGGATCCTGAACCATATTAAATGTGTTATCTTTAATGACAAATTATAGTAATTAATAAAAAAAACGAACGATATACTTCATTTTCGTTTTTATATTAATAAGACAGGTCGGATTAGGCGCCTCAAGTTACCTTGAAAGAATTATTGGTCAATTATGAGACTGGTTGTTGAACAGGTTTCATAGCAGCGTTCGCCTTCACGATAAATTGCTAAGTAAGTATCTCAACTATAAAATGGTCCTTTTTACCGTTACATAAAATAACGTTAATTCTATTAATCGCTCATTACATATTCAAAATATTTTCTTCTAAATTATAACTGTAAATTTAGAAAACGAAGGATACTTTTATAAACAGTAATTGTATAACGATTGCTATTACGTATTTGTACTAAGTAGTGTTAAAATACATAATTATAACTCAAACAAAAATATCACCAACTTCAATCTGAAGTTAATTTGATTGTAATATGATTATGTGTTTTAAAATTAGTATAAAATATCGAATACCTAGTGCCTGTTTCACCAGTCGTGGATAACGCTATTTGACGGATGATGATATCCAACATTCATTGTGTTTGAGACAAAATCCTTTGTATTTGAGATATTTCTAAAATCTCAACTGAGGTGAAACAGATCCTGATGGTCTATTCTACCTCCTGCTGTTAAATTCTAATCGTTACTTATTTGCAGGATACACTTTAACCACAACTGCTGAAACAGGCTGTTATTGTCATAAGAAAATCCAATACA
Source organism: Melitaea cinxia (assembly GCF_905220565.1). Lineage (NCBI taxonomy): Eukaryota > Metazoa > Arthropoda > Insecta > Lepidoptera > Nymphalidae > Melitaea > Melitaea cinxia. The sequence goes on along the minus strand of NC_059400.1, from coordinate 7,875,411 downwards.
GAATATTAATTAAAATTTTATTTTCGTTAGTGAGCACACGTTAGACAAGTCAAGGTCGTTCGTTCCTAATTCGAACCGGCTCGATGAATTTTGCTACCAATTTTGTATGGCTTACTTGTGTCAGGAGCTACGTAAACTTCTACGTATGGAATAAATAAATATCTTACAATTATATATTCATACTACTGCCTTATTTCGTTAATACAATAATTATATATATATATATATATATATATATATATATATATATATATATATATTTAAATAACTTATTGCCTAGTTGGAGAAAGTTGTGTGATCATGTCTGATCAATATTTCATTAAAATTGGTCCAGTAGTTTCGAAGATTAGCCCGGATAAACATCGTGACACGAGATTTTTATACAAAAATCGGCGGGAATCAATTTATGGTCAAATTATAGCATAATGCTAAACATATACATATTTTAATTGTTAGGTATAAGTGTTATCTTCATCTAGAAACATTGACAAATTAGACGTAGATATTGAAAATACCCTTGCCTTTTTCATCAAGCAGCTTTTCTGTCATAATATCAAATTATTATCGAATATCCTAAGGACAATACGGAATTTTTAGCTTATACATAATATTATAATTATACGTATTAAAGATCACCTCTTTAAAATTTTAGGTGTGTCACATATAAGTGGCGATTTGATATGTAAATAATTCATAGTGAATGTGGTGACGTCGGTTAGCTTTGAGATCGACCGACGAATACGGATAATTTTAACAATTAACATATATTTATGTTAACTGATGCACTCATGCATCATGTAGTGTACGAAATGAGCGCAATTTGCATAAAATTTTACGGTATTTGGGAGGTTTTTTTTTTTTAATTTATTAGACTATCTAGCACGAAATAATCCGTATGAAATGTATGATGTATGTAATTATATGATGTATAAATTACACGGGTCCATTCAAAATTGTTAATAAATACTTTACCATTGTCTAAAATTCATTTTTTATTTACCGTTCTAAATTTTTTTAATGTAAGTTTAATACTTATGAACTAATGTTTAATACTATGAAACAATCACGATTATCACATGTATATTAATCATCTTATGTACAAAATGTTTTAAATACAAAATAATATAATATTTAATGTTATAATGTTTATGAAAACAAAGTAATCGACTAAATAATTACATATTAAAATATTTTAATTTTTTTGCATGTATATAACACTCGCTCTGTGACTACGGTAGCAAAGAATATAGCTTCCCGTGGGTGTCGTAAGAGGCGACTAAGGGATAACACAGTTCCACTACCACCTTGGAACTTAAAAAGCCGACCGATGGCGGGATAGCTATCTAACTGCTGGCTTTGATTTCAAAGGCCGGAGACGGGCAGCAGCGTCTTCGGCGCGTCAAAACCAGCCCTGCGGTCACCAATCCGCCTGCCCAACGTGGTGACTATGGGCAAAAAACACGAGTTCACGCCATTTTTGGCGTGAATTTGTGGAGGCCTATATCCAGCAGTGGACTGTGATAGGCTGAAATAATGATGATGATGATGATGTTATAACATCTAATGTTATAGAACGACGGGTTTGAGCTTTGGTCATTTTCACTGTTTGATGGGCCAGCATACAAGAGGCATAGGTACAAGCGTTTGTCGTGGTCTGAGCCCTTTCATTTAATTATGTCATGTATTTCCAGAACCCCGACATAGGATTCTACCTATTGAACTTAAACTAGAAGTTAATACTGTAATCCACTTTTTATATGTTTGAGCTTATTAACTATTATGTATATATTAGTGTGAATTAAATATATATTTGTCCTTCATGTTATAATTCTTAAAATAATTTATAAAATTTTGTTACATAAAAGGATAGAAAGTATCTTGCAGTTTGTACTCATCATTTAAATAAGTTCTGTGATGTATTTATTGAAAACGAATAAAATGAAAAGTTTAAGTAAAATATTTAAGTTAAACTTACGTAAAAACTAAAATCGAATATACCGTACCGTAACTTAAAAGATTTAAAATTTAAAATGAGCGTCGCAAATTCGCGTGATCTTACCTTCATCGTTATTTAAGTACTGTCTGCATTTAGCGTTCTTTTTAAACTTTATTCGGTTTCTTTTTGTAGTTTGTCGAAGTTTTACCTCCCTGTAACATTTTACCGTGGAGCATTTTCCGCGCGGCAATCACATCGAGTTAATAAGTTCCCGTTTCGATGGCTTCTGCGTTTTAAACTTTTAGGATATGAGATAACAAGCTAAGAAAGGAGACGTCGATTTGGCTAAGTCCACTTTGATCTAACTGGATTATGCAATTTCATTACACGATATTGCTTCTTATAATCTTTTTATTCTTAAATACAAATGTTATTTTGGGTCATGCAATGTAATAAAGTGAAGACAATTAATAATACATACACATTTATTGTTTCAACAACAGAACCTATCTGACAATAAATTTACTTCATTTTGAATTAAATCATATTAACAAGGTCATATACATTGAAAACGTACTTGTTACGTAAATTTAATGCAAACGCTTTATTCAACGTTACACAGTTATGTGTACATTCGTAATACTTAATTATAAAATCTAAATTTAATTGAATATCAATCATAATAAATGATAATATTTGTAGGAAATGGAATTTTTTTACGTCTACAACAAATTAACGTCCGCGTCCGTCGCCGACACCGCGCCAAACATAGACTGAAGTCTGAACTTGTGAACCGAATGAATGGAATTTACTCGAATCTAGCAAGACTCGCCTTTATAACGATGGCGTCCGAAAATTGCCGACTATATTTGATTCTTTGTTTTCTCTTGAATCAGCGAGTGGTAATTACAACTGATAACCGGTAGTGAATCGACGCTTTGACAATTATTAGGTATTAATGTTAAATGTATTTCATAATCATGTAACATTTCTGTAGTTTTTTAACCGACTTCCAAAAAAGGAGGAGGTTCTCAATTTGACTGTATTTTTTTTAATGTATGTTACTTCAGAACTTTTGACTGGGTGGACCGATTTCGATAAATATTTTTAATCGAAAGATGTTGCATGTCGTTTGGTCCCACTAAAATTTATTTGAGATCGAACAACTACTTTTCGAGTTATATCTAATAATGCGTTTTTACTTGACTATTTTTTCGTCGACCTACGTTGTATTATACCGCATAACTTTTTCCTGGGTGTACCGATTTTGATGATTTTTAATTTAATCGAAAGCTGATGTTTATCATGTGATTACATTTAAATTTCGTCGAAATCTAATTACAACTTTTTGAGTTATCTTTGATAACACGTATTTATTTGACTATTTTTTTGTCTACCGACGTTGTATTTCTTGTTGATGTAATTGAAGTCGGTTTTTTTCGTTTGCGAGCAAATACAATTATATATATATATATATATATATATATAATATATAATTGTATATACATGTATATATGAAAATATATAATTGTAGTTAGTATTGTTGTAAATTGAATATCTATCAAAATACGTAAGTACTAGTAATTTCAGATTCGAGTTTATATTTAGTACACTAGCTGTGCCCGCTACTTCGTCTGCGTGGATTTTATAAAAAAAGTTATTTTTCAGTTCGCAGAGTAATAAAATAAATACATTTCTAAAATTAAATTAGCCTAAGTTACTCCTTATCAGCTATCTGCCAGTGAAAGTCCCGTCAAAATCGGTACAGCCGTTTCAGACTGCCGACAGACAGACAGACAAAAATCGTAAAAGATGTTATTTTATTATATGTACAGTGTATACATCTATATGCATTTAAAAAAGCGGTTATTATATTATTACAAATATACACTCCAATTTTATTTATTTGTTTAGGTTTATATCGTCTCTTTTTATTTTAGATAACTACTATTTAAACATATCTGAAACTACAGAGTGAACATAAAAAAATATATATGAATTCGAATTTAAAATAATCATTCAATTTCTGTAACTGTTTGTAGTAGTGTTCGATTCTGTAAAAAAAAAAAAAAATCTCCCCTGTATTGTTATATTCTCGCTTCCCTTTTTAGTATCGCCTTGGACAAGTTAATTTTCATGATTTTTCCGTATTTCAATCCGGGCAATTGAATTTATCGATGTTTTTAGCCTATTTCTCGTGGAGTTGTGAATAAAAAACTTCTAGAGAATTATTATTGAGACAGTTTTTTCTTATTACTTATAAATGTGTTCGTCTAAAGAGATGTGTCCGACCGTAAAATGTTTAAAAAAATTAAAGTAGGAAAAACAAAAATAGTAATGTAATTAGGTCAAATAGTCATTTGCGTAGAAACTATTATATATCGAGTAAATCATTAAATAAGCTCGTATCACCTTCGATATTTCAGGACATATTCAAATGTAATTCAAAGATACTTCTTTTTATATTTACTTACAGCATATATTTCTTTCGTTTTCACAATAGTATAAACGATCAATAAGAAAAGAAAAACTATTTCGATTCCCGCTCGAGCTCTCCAATTACTCAGGTAATGAACCCAGTTCGCACCTTACCCATGGTTGCCTTCATATTTTTTCGGCGCAGCACCTAAATTACCCTCGGACCTAATAGTTTTCACCTATTACCGTGAGCGGTCCGAATTTATCGCTTTCGACTGTTGATTTATCTGCGAACCCACCGGATTAACTACCGCTAACTTGGCGATAGTTAAGACTGCTATCTCTGATGTTTCAGAGAGAAAGCTCTTTCCTTTTATCTAAATTGGTGCGCTACCAATAAAGATTCGCCGGCGTCTGTCGTAAACCATTCGCCCCATACGCTTCATTATGGAACAAAGTTTTAGATATGATGGTACCGTTTTATTGTCCACCGATGTCGCGAGATCTCTATCGATAATGGGATTTGGTATTTCAGTACTGGACTCGCCGTCCTTCGTTCTTTTTAGATTTGTAGACAACGCACACCTACCTACCTATACAATGTTTGTAATGCTCAATTGTATTTCAAAGATTTTTAGAACTGTTTTAAGATCGAATGGTGACAGTAGGTATGCACTTTTCAAACAATATCTGAAAACATTTTCTTAATTTTTTTTCTGTAACTTAGACCTTACGACATAAAAAGCTCCATTACAATACTAAAGTATAGTAATGAAATATTGTACTAAAGTATAGCAATGGAGCTGTACTAGTAACACTAAAGTATTAATAAAAATGCAATTTAATGAACAATTTATCTCTTAATATTTTCTTAAGTATTGTTTTAGTAACAATGTAATCATATTATATTGATCCTTCAATCTAATCTTTCTATTATTTTCGTCAAACTCAATCGCATATTCTCGCAAAACTAAAAAAAAACAGTTCTTAGTCATTAGAGTGATATTGTTTGTCTAATATCTCAGTAATTTTAATATGTAGTTACATTACACTTTTATCATTCAAAAACTGAAGTATTTCGTATAGCTAGAAGAATATAAATGAAAAAAAGTTTGTCTCGTAATAAGGACAAATATTTCCAGTAAGTAATAATTCGAACTATGTGCCATCACAATTTACTAAATTGTTATAAATTATAATTTCAGTGGAAGCTAATGCGACTTTAGTGAGTAGTCAGATGCATTTATAAATTACAACCGAAAGTTTGCCATAAAAGGCTTACCTTCTACTACTACAGACATGTCGGTACTCTTTCTAACATGAAGCTGTATTGTACGCGTGAGAGAGACGCACATATTTTCCTAATTGAATTTGTCATAAAAATTGAAAGTTTCCTCGCTCCCAGGGCCACACTTTACGAACTACTTTTAATCCATTCTTCTTTGAAGGGAAGTTTTAATTTATTGTGAGTGCTAAGTTTTCTACCTCTATTTAAGATCGTACTTCTAAGTTTACCCTTGTTCATCTAAATTGATGTAATCTTTTAGTAATAGAAATAATGTTTCCTGTTATTTAGTCGCAAAATCTTGCATATTTAGAATGATCAATTTAAATATTCACAAATTTTTAAAGTATATGAAACTAAAAGCCCATATGTATAGATATAGTACGTTTTGAAAAAAACATTGCTTCCGTTAAAATTTATTTTTTATTATATGTTTACTAATCCAAGCCCAGTCAAATTACATGAGTAACTACGATTTTTAAAAAAATTAAAAAGCTGTTTATAATTACAGTTCTAATTGGTGTTAAGTGAAGCTTACTAAAGAGAAAGGTAAACGGAAACTTGGAATCACTAGACTGGAATAAAAGCTGAAAGGGCCTGTGGCATTTGGGCTACTTCTTTTCTTGCAAAAAAAAAATTAGCTAAATTATTGTCGCCAACTGAGTATCAAGAAATGAAACGTGAAACTGATTTAATACATAATATTTAACAGACATTTACAAAACATTCAGCAGTAAATCTTAAACAATAATAATAAAGTGTAAAAAATAGAATAAATTCAAATTCATTAAGAATTGCGGTTAAAAAGGCATAAAATTTGTTTTGTTTAAACTGGAAAGAAAACGGGAAGGATTTTAAAATCTTTTAATTGTTTCATTAGAAATAAATATAATCTATCTTTATATATAAAAACCGCTCTGGTGTAGTAGGAGGTGCAGGTGCATGGGCCGTGTATGCGCTTAAACACCGACGATTTGCCGTCCCAACGGATGATTGTCCCGACGGATACCCGTTCGGGATGGTTATTTGGATTTGTACAAATGTGTATTTCTAGATTAGATGTCTGTCTTGTAGATCTCCCCACCATTCCTAGGAGAGCACGTTAAGTCAGTCCCGGTTGTTATCATAAAGACCTAATAGCAATCGTTACTTATAGTAGGGAATATATCCGCCAACTCGCAATTGTGCAGCGTGGTGGAGTAAGTTCCAATTCTTCTCTTACATGGAGAAAGAGGCCTACGCACATCGGTGGATGTAACAGGCTGAATCGAGATCTTTATAAATCTATTGCCTTGAGGACATAGAATAATAAAGAAAATGATACCTAAATGCAAAAACAAAAGGTATATACTGAACGAGTGACTATAACAAAACATATAATAGCATTCGGTGAAATACTCGTATTAATGTAGTTTGTTTTTTATTACGAATGTAAATTCGAAAAATATACGGTCGAATTGAGTAACCTTATCCTTTTTTGAAGTCGGTTAATAAAAATGAAAAAAAAATGAGAATAGAGATTAGCATTACACGCATATACTCAGTTATATTATCAATACCACTAAATCAGTCGCTACATTCCTGCTTTACATTGTAACTTTGTGACCGTTTTATATGACAGAACTATGTCAATCTAACTTTTAAGATTATCACTTCGCGTTCTACTACCTTACCTGCTTAGAGCTAAGGATATTGCATACTAAAATATAGCTCAATATCGTATTAAGATATTATTTCGTTTCTTAAAACTAATAAAAAATATAACAAGGAACTCTCACATTAATATATGTATAGCCTTTAAGTAATGTTTATGTTAATATAGTTTTTAATTTTATTCTTTACTAGCTTTTACCCGCGGTTACGCTCGCATTGAATTTTTTTTACTAAAAAGTATCTCATGTTCTGTATTACTTATATTTCAAGGGTAGGTACTTAAAGTATGCATAAAATTAACATTTTCATAGCTCATCAATAAATTATTTAATTTTAATACTTGACTAACTAGATATAGCGTCTGTCCGCTTCAAGTACTGAACTGGCATTACGGAGTGGCGTCGCGGTGGCGCGCTTTCCCCGCTACCGAAAAAAGTTGCAAGTTGCTGGGCGGCGCCGGAGAACATTCAAATTTATCGATTGTCCCGCGAGCCTCATTACGGCATCCCTCAAAACTTACGCGCTCGCTAACATAGCCCTTCTCGAACACTATAGCCACATTACTTTTTATTCTCAGTCGAAGCCCGTATCTTTTTTTCATCGTCAGTTATTATTGTCCGTTAAACTTTAAGTGCTCGGCGGCTAACTTTCGATGTCTTCGTGATTTACGAGGCGTCATTTCCAAGTGTTTTATCGAGCATAAATGTAAGTTTGCTACTTGTTGAGATTGAAGGTCGCGTCGTCCGATTTGTTATCGCTTTAGTGGGTCAATGTTTTATTATCAATTCGCTCTGAATGTAGATTTCGCATTTGTAGAGTGTTAAGTGGGAGACCATATATATTTCACGGAGGAAGGAGGTATGTCGTCGAACAGTAGTTTCGCATCTCCGGGTGGTGGGGTGGGGGGGCAATGATCCATTAATCTGGCAGAAGCCCATGTGGCGCCACCGACATACCTGCCGACGCGACGCGCGGACGCCTACCTAACGACACAGATCCTACATTTCAACATGTGCAAATATGTATAAAATGATTAAGTTCACAAGTCGACGAGGCACATATATTCTTACTCCGATGGTTTTTATAAGTTACTGTAATGTGTGTTACGGCAGTTTTTTAGTTATCTATGACTAAAACACACGTGATTTGTATAGAGAAAAAAAAGCAGAATTAGTATAAAATTTATGGAGTAACCACGAGGTGGTGCACTGATCAGAGTAACTGGTGGATGCGCTCGTGGTCATGGGTTTGATCCCAATGAAAAATATTTGAATAGGCTATAGAGATGTGCTTATACCAAGTGTTTTCGGACTTCGGGACATGATTTTCATCCTACGCACAGTCGTTATGTATAGTAGCACGTTTACTTAACGTGGTTACTCTAGTGTAAAGCGTAAGAGGTAAATGACATCAATTAAGGGTTTCCCCTTATTTTACCCTAGATACGACTCATTGTCAATATGGGTTTTTAGTGCTCATTATTTTGTTACAATGTATTTGGAACTAAATAAATTCTTATATTATTGATTATAAACGTTGCTAATATTCAGCAGTTAAGGAACGGAAACCGCGAGATAATTTGTAATTGAACAATTTAGACTTAAATTGGTAATACGAGATAGTGTCACTAAGATTACGATGTTTGTTCAGGGTTTTATTACAAATGGAACATGTTTCGAACGAGAAAACTTACTAATAATGGTAACGTTACTCTTATTAATTTATAGGTCTCAATCCTCTAAGAGGAAAATTTTACTTATCCTCTTGTCGTTCTTGAAAGCACGACTACCTCACTTAATTTATTAAGACTAATGTATTTCATTCATTGCTCATATTCCTTTTTGTTTCTATAGGCGCAATAGGAGATCAATGGGGAGTTCGAACACGAATCGAACGAATAACGAGGTGATCGACCTTAACTCTATCATGGCGCACGTCAATTACTTGTCAGGTTCTACAATCTTGTCCAGATAAAATTTACCGAACGTTTTTTTTAGAATATACTACAAAAGTGACGTTTGAAATACGAACACTCCTGAATTTAAATGCGAACTCACACGATGCATCACGTCACCGAATGCGGAAACATTGGCGTCGCCTGCCACCCATTCCACAAAAATCTGTCGCCATATTTCAATCGGTGAATTGACACATAGCTTTTCGAAACCATAAACTTTCACGCGAAAACTTTAACCTGGCATATTTACCTTAGAAATTTCTCAGTACAGATAGCATGACTTATTTGACGAGTAAAAACTTATAGATAGGTCATGTTCCAACCGGTGTGGAAGTTTTCACATAAATTGGCGGTCATTCGACGCGAATATGCTGACTGAGGGAGTAACAAATATGCCAAGTTAGGTTGTTATAACGGCGATATGTAAGTTTTGTGATACTTCGCCATTAAGTTTATGGAAACGACAGCCGAGATAACATCGCACTTTCTGAGAGCTTTGTGTAATTCTTTTCAATGCCCTCCTATGTCTGATAGTTACCCGTGATATAATAATTTGATTAAATCGACTAAATTTGAATGAAAAATTAAAAAAGGTAGAAAAAGCACTTTGCAAATCTTTTAAAATTTTGTGCATAATTTGTCAAGTCTATTGGTGGACTAATTGTAATTTTATAAGCGAGCAGTTTTCGCGTAGCAGAAGGACTTACAATGTCGTATTAAAATGATTAATTTTTGTGGAACCGCCGAAGGTGGCGGCCGCGAATACTTCGCCTGAACGGACGATTAATCTTGTTCCATGCAAACATCGTTCGCACTGGCATTGTACTAAGATCCCGATATTTTTTCTGTCTTATACAATACCATTAAGAAACTGCTACCGCTAGTTGGTCGCGCTCTTCCCACCATCTCTTCGAGCCCATTGAAGGATTGAAAAGGTGTTTGCGTTTCGCTTCACAAAAAATAGGACTCCCCTCCGTTTTAAAAATTTTTCGTCATCACTTAGGCTTCGATAGTTATTACGACGAAAATGAAATGTGTTAATTCTCCATCGTCATTCAGTAACGATGAATCTTACTAAAGAATTTTTATTCAGTCATTATTTGTTCATTCAATAGAAAGAATGTTCCAAAAAGCTTTTCCTAATGCAATTTAATGTATGCTATTTTAATATTTTAAAAACTTTAAATTAAACATCACCTTAAAAAGCTGGTACTGAACAGTTCAAAGTGAGAATTAATATAAATGAAGTAAATATATATTCTTTATTGCACTTAAATTTTTGTTCACATATTTATATACAAATTTAGTTAGCAACGGTGGACTTATCTCTAGAAGAGATCTCTTCCAGCCAACCTGTGATAGTGAGAATTAATGTTACATAGCAGGCTAAGAAAGTGCAGTATTGTAGATAATATACAGATTCTTGAAAATAAAAAGCTAATTAAATAATATTTATAACATAATACAATATATATATATACACACACACACACACACACACACACACACACAGACACATAAATATTACATATATATCTATATAAAATACACATATAATATACATATTATACAATACACAATAAAAGTAAAAATTAATGAACAGATATTTACGGATTAATTTGAGCGAGGAGGTGTGGGTTCAGCTTCTTTTTGAAGGTATAGATAGAAGGACTAAGGGACTATAAGGACTAAGACTAATATTTAGGAAGTTTATTCCAGAGCGATGCACCATATACCGAAAAAGAATGCAAGCGGAATTTGGTGTTGCTCTTCGGTATGTCGAGCATTGTAGTTGATGCAAGACCGCCGAAGACGTGTGGGAGAATGGAGCATTTGGAAACGAGAACGCAGGTATGCAGGAGAATTAGGATCGTGGAGTATTCTGTAGAGGAACGACAGGATGTGCATATCACGGCGAAGGCGGATTGGGAGCCATTTAAGTTGAGCACGAAAGTTTGATATGTGGTCATACTTAAGTAAGCCAAAATAAAGCGATTAGCGAGATTTTGAAGACGCTCTAGTTTGTTCAGTTGCTCCGCATTCGCATCTAAGTAGCACACATCAGCGTAGTCAAGTATAGTAAGTGAAGAAGCGATTGCGCAGGCATAACTTTGGTTGAAAAGGGGAAAAAGAATTGAAGGAGCTTGAGAGAGTTGAAAGCGTAATGCATACGTTTGCTAACCTCATTGATATGAGCCACCCAGGTCATATTACAAACCATTATTAGACCTAAATTTTTCACTTTATTAGATAGAATAAGTGATTGTAACACTAGATAGCTGAACCTTTGGTATTGAATTCCAATAAATTTTGCATCTCAGACTGCTACTGCCAAAAATTATACATTGAGATTTGAGAGGATTGATGATAAGGCCAAAAGTATCTGCCCACGACGGATATATAGAAAGGGCTATTACATAATATTTGAGGAAACAAATTAAGGATTCTATAATTTTAATTATAAAACTTATTGGAACACTGCGAAATATCTTAGGTGGGGTCAAGAGCGGCGACTGTCAGAATTAGATCTGGGCACTCGCCAACAACGCGACCGTTCCTGCTGAGCTCATAGACTTAATTTTCTTTTTATTGCTTTAGCAATTAGTATTGCTCGTTTAGTAAATCTTAAACGTTTATTTTAATATCAAACTCAGATCAGTATTTGTACATTCAAAATTAATATATAAAATGATAAAGGATTAGGTTTTATTCGTTATTATTTATGCACTATTATTTTATTAAATTAATATCGGACCTAACTTTAATATCAGAATTAACTATGTATTTTAATATTTCCTGTCTAAAATACAAATCATTATAATCAATGGAATCTTTTTATACTAGTATAAAGGTTTCGGTTATAACAAATAACGTTCCTAATTCCTATACATTATTTATAATGCACATTTGTAATATTACACACAATCATGAAAAAATAATTTAACATGTTCATTAAATTAAAATTACACTATTTAATTTAAAAAAAAAAACTGTCTAATAAACGTGTTAAAAAGTAAAAAACCATATTTACATTTTATATTAAAACCCATGAGTTCGCATTTTATTTAGCTACCTTAAAAACTAATAATAGAATATATTATAATCTGTATATTAATACGTGAAGCAAAAAGTTTGTACCCCTTTTTATGAAATTAACGAAGACGGAGGGTTATCAAATTTTGCAGTTATAGTTTATATAGAGATGTTTTTTTTTTAATCATACTTAAAAAATACATTGACACACACATGCATATACACATATATTCTTTTGTTTATTGTTAAAATCTGTGGTTAAATTATGGTCGACTTTCGACCACTAAGCGACCACTAGTATATATTATTAATTAGTTCAAGACAATAAATATTTTATAATAAGCGTGTATTAATTTCTGCTTAAAATAAATGTGATAACTAATCTTCTGAGTGAATAAAATAATTTTCAATTAACTCAGAAGATTAGTTATCATCACGGTACGGCAAGTGTTTTGAAAAAATGAATTATGTATATATATATATATATATATATATATATATATATATATATATATTGTGAAATGATTCGAAATGACGTATTCAAATCATGCCGCCACAGATTCCGACCTCAATTCAATCAAATTACGAAAATTTCAATGTTTTATTAAGTTAAACTTTCCTGCGGTGGTAGATCTAAGTGAATTTATTTATACTTAGTTATCGTCTTTTAGAAAAGTCATCTTGCTAACGTTTCGGTAAGTTGAATAATTAAATTTGTCAGTGTCGGTTGACACGCCGGTGGATTTTCTTCCGAATTTTCAATGGTGTCACGACTGACTGCCTCCTCTTTGCTCCCCTCTATTGTGTTATCGTGATTCTCTGATTTGAATTATTTATTGTTTCATTTCACACTCTAAAATTATTAGAATAGTCTTGATTTTCCTTAATTAAAATTTATTCAGTGCAAAGTTTAAAAATTAACTTACGATTCAGCTTGTAACATCCATTGCTGGGCATAGACCGCTTTCTCCATGTAGGATAAGGATTGTAATTTAATCCACCACGCTGCTCCACTGCGAGTTGACGGATATATTCCCTACTATGACTGACGGTCGCTATCAAATATCTACGGTAGCAACCGGGACCGACAGCTTAACGTGCTCTCCGAGGCACGATGGGGAGACACACAAGTACATATATCCATTGCGAGCGGGAATCGATCTCGCAAGCTGTCGGTGTTTACACGCGTCACTATACCAGAGCGGTTATTAAAAAAATAACTTTATTCATGTATTTACATTTATTCATTCAAGAGAAATGATATAGTGAGTTGGTTCATCAAATATTTTACCTATTACTTTCGCTATTTGGTTATAGTTCTTTTAAAACAGTGAGACGTTAGACACTCATCCTATCACATTAAACGAAGTAAATCACATTGCACGTTCTATATTCTATTCAGTTTATGAATGTATTCAATTTTTGTATGCGCATTCATTTGAATCTGACGCATTTTCAGCTACAACGCATACATCCTACTTATATATTTATTTATATAAAATGTATCTACTGCCTACTGTAGGTACATTATGTTAGATTTAGTTTTATAAAAAATATTACTAATAAAAAAATATAACATGTTTTTTAATTATTAGGGAATATTTTTTTTAAAGTTAATATTATTTAAGAAAAAAATTAATGAAAATTAATCTGAAACATACATATACAACTGAGGTAGGGCACAACAGGAAATATCCTGCTCAAAATATGAAGCAGCCCAACTGGGGTAGTACCTCGAACTTACAGAAGACCACAGGAAAATAATCCTGGGGGGAGGACTGGGGATAGGGTCGGCAACGCGCTTGAAATGCTTCTGGTGTTGTAGACGTCTATAAGCTACGGTAATCACTTACCATCAGGTGAGTCGTACGCTTGTTTGCCGACATAGTTATATAAAAAAGAAAATAATACTAAAATATATAAATAGGAAATAATAATAAAATATACATACATACGTAAAACGTATAAAGTGCGCTATATGTACATATATCATCATCATCATCATAATTTCAGCCTATTGCAGTCCACTGTTGGACATAGGCTTCCATAAGTTCGCGCCAAAAATAGCGCGAACTCATATGTGTTGCCCATAGTCACCACGCTGGGCAGGCGGGTTGGTGACCGCAGGGCTGGCTTTGTCGCACCCAAGACGCTGCTGCCTGTCTTCTGCCTGTGTATTTCAAAGTCAGCAGTTGGATGGTTATCCCACCATCGGTCGGCTTTATAAGTTCCAAGGTGGTATTGGAACTGTGTTATCCCTTAGTCGCCTCTTACGACACCCACATGATACATATATATTATAATGTATTTTGAAGGTCTGTAATCTGTGCAGCCATAGTGTGGCGTAGTATTGAATAATTCAATACACAATCGTTCAGTCCATTCTGTTTCCACGTTTCTTTAATAAAATATTCCCGCTCCAAGGTTAAATATATGTACCACTTGTTATGAATAAAGAACCTTGAAATAAAATTTCTTTAGATTTTTTAAAATGTTTATTTAATTTATAGCTGCATTTGTCATATCAAACAAAAGATCTTAGTAAAGTTTACTTTTAATTAATCATCTAAATGTATTTTCTTTGATAAGTAATATTGTATTTTTAACCGACTTTGGAGGTTCTCAATTCGACTGTATTTTTTTTTGTGTATGTTACTTCTGTTAGTTAACTAAAAGTTCTGACTTTTGACTGGGTGGACTGATTTCGACAATTTTTTTTTAATCGAAAGGTGATGTGTATCATTTGGTCCCATTTAAATTTATTTAATGAGATCTAACAACTGAATAACTGATCTAAAATCGAAAAGTAGTTGAGATCTAACTACTACTTTTCGAGTTATATCTAATAATGCGTTTTTACTTGACGCTTTTTTCGTCGACCTACGTTGTATTATATATACCGCATAACTTTCTACTGGATGTACCGATTTTGATAATTCTTTTTTTGTTGGAAAGGAAATATCCTTAGTTTTGTACCATGATAAGGAAACCAGGATCTGATGATGGAATCCCAGAGAAATCGAGGGAAACTCTCGAAAATCCGCAATAACTTTTTACTGGGTGTACCGATATTGATAATTTTTAATTTATTCGAAAGCTGATGTTTATCATGTGGTCACATTTAAATTTCATCGAGATCTGATAACTGCTTTTTGAGTAATCTTTGATAGCGCGTAGTTATTTGACTATTTTTTCGTCGTTGCTGTTGCTGTTTCATCAAAATGTTGCCGTTTCATCCATAAAATTTTACCCTCATGCGCCAAAAGAAGTTTCATTTTAAAAAAATCTAATTAATAAAACTATATGTATTTGAAATAAATGTAGATGTATGTCTAATAAATACGGCACCGATATAGTTTTATGACGTATAAAGGTCTCGTCAACTTTCGGAAATTATCATTATAGTAAACCACGGAAATCATAAGCCATTGATTTTGAAGATTGCGTAACACGATATTATAGCATGGAAATTCGACAAAATTTAAGTTGCTGGAGCATTAAAGGGGACGTCGACGGAGACGGTTAATTCACCCCATAAGGGTCGCTGTGGCGCCAAAGATCCTATCGTACACGAAATTCTAAGTACGATTTCGCACGAATCTTGTCTGCGTCTTTAGATGAATGTCGCTAAATATATCATTGAACGAATTTTTATTCTCTAGTTTTATCTTAATAAACACCTTTATTAAAAGCGAAAATTTAATCAATAGCTTTTAATTCTAAATAACTTTATCACAATATTCAATTATTAAAAAAAACACACACACACACACACACACACACACACACACATATATATATATATATATATATACACTCGAAATATCAAACAGATTTAGATAATTCCTTTTTTGTTGGAAAGGAGATATCTCCTAACTGAGGTAGGGCACAGCAGGAATTTCCTGCTCAAAATATGGAGCAGCCCGACTGGGGTGGTACCTCGACCTTACAGAAGATCACAGCAAAATAATATTGTTTTCAAACAGTATTGTGTTCCTGATTGTGAGTAAGGTGACAAGAGCTCCTGGGGGGATTGGGGATTGGGTCGGCAACGCGCTTGCGATGCTTCTGGTGTTGCAGGTGTCTATAAGCTACGGTAATCGCTTACCATCAGGTGAGCCGTACGCTTGTTTGCCGACCTAGTGACATAAAAAAAAGACGAAAATATATTAGTGCGTTGTTAGCATGTCTGTAAAATCAGTCACCCTTGTTACAAGTTTTGCGAAAACTTGTATTCAAACGTCCCAATTATAGTAGTGGAATTCTTGGTAAGGGCTTCTGGCGACAAATCCATCAGAGACTCGACAGGCCATTTGTTGCGCGCGTTTTTACGCTTGATAAATCGCTCGACTTGTCCACATTTAGTGGATTTATGTACGAGTCCAATTGTTGTACATTATTTGTAATTGAATGCAGAAATACATTTCGTCTTATCAATATAACGGTCAACGCTTAAATATAGTCGATTGCGTGATGCCGGTTATAACTGTCGTTATTATTCGAAAAGCCACGGCCCCATACTATTGATACGGCTCGTTTAAAAGTCGGATCGTGGTTTCGTTGAATATAAAATTTTCCTTAGACAAAGACAGCAGTATAAATAATAAGCTACGGATCTAGTTTTGAAATAATATGTAAAATATGAATGTACGGAGCAAAGATTAGATTTCCATGAATATATAATGTATGAGTTAAGTGAAATTGTTTAACAAAGATTTTTATGAGAATATATAGTGCGGGTGTATGCGTATGTAAGATAATTTATGCATACCAATATTCCACCAAGAGCTTCGACTAGATAACATTCTTGTTAAATTGCCCGTAAAAACGGTAAAATATTCGTCATTTTACAGACCACTTTTTAGCGGTTTTATGATTTAGTGGAAAAATCCATTTACATACATCGGGATGAAAGAAACAAGAGAAAGTGGCAGTTCTTACAGGGCACGCAAAAATAATTTATGGGCTCTTTTATTGCTAAACTTCATTCGTTGCTGTGGTTGCTTTTATTCCTTCAACGGAAAAAGTTGTGAGATTTTATTACCGGTGTGAGATAGGACACGTTATTGCACTAACTTTGAGTTGGAATTAAAATAGATTTTTTGTGGTCAATAAAAGCGATATCCATATATGAGTTTGAAACTTGAAACCTTGAAACTTTTTATTGGACATTTAATATTAGTGCTCGACGATTTTGACGTCCGTATTTCAGAACAAGTATAACAATGATTTTTACTCTGTTGCAGAACTCGATTCGGCATAACCTGTCTCTCCACAACCGGTTTATGCGGGTCCAGAATGAGGGCACGGGCAAGTCATCTTGGTGGATGATCAATCCGGATGCGAAGCCTGGCAAAGCAATGAGGAGGCGTACCTCGTCAATGGAGACGTCCAAGGCAGAGAAAAGACGAGGCAGAATTAAAAAGAAGGTACGTTTTTTAATGGCTACATACACATACATACTATACATTTTGGCTAAGATCTAGATTAGGTAAAACCGAATTTCGGGACCGTGGGGGGATGGGGGGGGAGAGGGTGGGAAACGCTACCCCCTGGTACCACTGTCACACCTCGGAACCCCATGGTTATGGAGATATCCATGGTTAAAGTTTTGAGGTTAGAAGAAGAATTTCGAAAGTTAGAGGAACGCTTGGCTCCGGCGCTACGGGAAGTGCAGCCCTTGCGTGCGAAAGCACGCTCACTCATGCTCTGTACAAAAAAAACCGAATTATGGGGTTTTTGGGTGTGGAGGGTGGAGGGTGTAGGGGAATCTATACAAGGTAACACTGTCATACCTCAAAACCCCATGGTTATGGAGATATCCATGGTTAAAGTTTTGAGGTTAGAAGAAGAATTTAAAGCTATTATAATACCTTTGAGCTCGTACTGTTTGCATTGTGTGACAAATCGACACTTTTAAACAAAATAACGCGTCAGACATAATATTCTAATAAAATTAGTAACATTGCGTGCTAGAATATAGGTTTAGAAATTCGAAAAATACCCAAAACCGAATCGGAGCACCCCACTGTCCACGTGGTCTTGGTCTGTCCTACCCCTAGAGTGTTTTTTTTTGTGCCGCGGAGGCGCGAAGGGAGGGCAGCCCTCGCCCGCCGTGCGAAAGCGCGCGAACGAATGCGTAGAGGAGCGGCTGAGGCTGGTCGCCGAAGGCGACCAGCCTCCGCTGCGGAACGGAGCATGAGTGAGCGTGCTTTCGCATGCAAGGGCGGAAGGGCTGCACTTCCCGTAGCGCCGGAGCCAAGCGTTCCTCTAACTTTCGAAATTCTTCTTCTAACCTCAAAACTTTAACCATGGATATCTCCATAACCATGGGGTTCCGAGGTGTGACAGTGGTACCAGGGGTAGCGTTCCCCACCCTCTCCCCCCCCATCCCCCCACGGTCCCGAAATTCGGTTTTACCTAATCTAAAGCTTTACCTACATTTTTACTATTAGGAATTTTATATGTGTTTTAAATACACAAAAAAAATATTTAGTTAAATTTTTGTTTTTGTACAGCCTGATGCATTGAAAAATGGAGTTGCCCCAGACGCCACACCAAGCCCTAGTAGTTCAATATCCGAAAGTCTCGACATTTTTCCTAATTCTCCAATACACAGGTAAATAATAAAAACATACGTTAATATCACCATTTCATAGAATATATTTTTTAAATGATAGTAATTTTAAAAGCCTAGACTAGTTGCTTCAAGTGTTTTCACAGATGTGTAAACATAAAGGGGTGAAATATGGCAGTATGCCAGTTATGTTAAAGGACTTGACCGTCGTACTAATTCGAAATTAAAGATATAATAATTTTCCTGTACAAGTTATATTGTGCATTCTGTCAAAATTTTTCATTGCCTTTAGCATCTACAGTGATCCAAATAATAATGTATGGCTCGCGTACAGAATTCACTTAACCCAGCGGTTGTTTTTACACACAATAAAAACTACCGCTTGACATAACGTAGCGTTGACCACGCTCATAAAATTGAGTTATAGGAACTACTGCTACTTTGTGATAAAAGGTTTTAAATCATTCACAACCATTAGATGATGAGTTATATGGAGTCTTAATCTCGTCATTCTTTCCAATATTAAACATTTTTATTGCCGAATATATGTCAAAATTAGGAACGTTATCGATATTTATATAGGACATTTTTTTGCTCAATGTCCTCGTTTGAAGAAGCAGTCCGTAAAGCTTTATAAAACTATATTCTGTCATATTTTGCACTAATGAAATATTTCCTTTCCGACCATTACGTTATGATGATCGCTTCATTTGGCAATCATGTTAGCGGACCTCGATGAAGGCATTAGGATTGCATGCTGTCTATTGTATTTTATACGTATTATTTTTAGATACAACTAGGTCTTAGATCAGTTACTTTTCCTGCTACAAATTTTAATTATTTGCTACACAAGCATCGATATATCTTTTGCCCCTTTGTAGAAACGTTATTTATTCAAAATATAAACACTTTCAGGGCCTTTTCATATCGATATTTGTGGAATACATTTTTTTTGACGCTTGTTCGCTTTGCGTAGCAACAGTTTTCAGTTATCACCGGACTTTCGTCAGCGGGCTTCATCCAACGCGTCATCCTGCGGACGGATGTCTCCGATACCTTCCTTAATAACCTCGGAACCAGAATGGCCATCAGATTATATCCCTGCAGGCGATTTTGCTTCGACCAGTGATTATTCTACAGCCGATTACTCTCAAGATCAAGATCTAGCAGGAACTCTCGCCGACTCGATGAAACTTCACGGAACAGACCCCTTTCTTAATACGTAAGATTTTGAAATTTATGAGCTTGAGCTAGGTTAAATTTATTTTCAAATAGATGCCAATATATTTAAGTAGTTTAATTTGAACAAAACGAGATGCTGTTTAGATGCTTTTCTAGATTTATGTTAGGATATAAAGTATGTATAAAAAAAGTCATCAGTCACAACTTTTTACTGGGTGTAACGATTAGGATTATTCTTTTTTTTTATCCAAAATCTGTTTCTGTACAATATTCGTCTGTTCAATCTTGCTGATATCTGAGTAGTTTTTGAGTAATTCCTAATTATATATATTCTATATCGATTTTAATTGAAATCGGGATTATTGTTAGAGTACAAACACAATGTGAATTTCAACATTACTCGAAAGAGAGTTAATTTGATTTAAAATGTCAGGTACGTTCCAACGACGTCATCGTCGTCAGCGGGGAGCTATCGCTACTCGTACGCGTGTCCGCGACACTCGCACGGCGGCTGCGCGTGCGCGTCACTGTACCCAGCGCACCCCGCACAACCCGCACACCCGCACCAACACGCGCTCGACCACTTCGTCAGACCGCCTCCACCAGCTGATCCCGCTGATATCATGCAAACGGGTAAGAACTAAGCATACGTATCGCAATTCATTTATTATTGTAATCCACTTACTAAACAACGGCACAGCAGGAAATATCCTGCTGAAAATCTGGAGTAGCCCGACACAAAAAGTAAAGCAGTTTGCAATAATAAAAAACGATTATTTCGTTGAAATTTTCTGCTGACTTTTTTTAACGTCCATTTCGAGTGAAATATTAGGAATATATTTTGACTGACCAATTTTTGTTTTTACTTAAACATTGTTGTAAAAACCGATTACTTTTTCACATCTATAGTAAAATTGCTCAGCTTGCGCTGCCTCGAGCCATGGCACTTTTAGCCCTAGGGTAAATACGCCCACCAGCTCGACTGAGGAAGTACCTCGACCTTACAAATGATCACAGCTAAATAATACTACTCTCAAGCAGTGTTGTGTTCCCGTGGTGAGTAAGGTCATATGACCGGAAAGTTAATACAACTTTGTTGTGGATTAGGGCTTATTCTATCACAGAAGGTACTAAGTCTAACGTGGTTTTTTAATAGTTATTACAGTTACAACATCTTATACTACGCCTGACTTAAAAGCTGCTGTAACGTTGCATTGATATGTTCTAGTATTTCTAGTATTTGATCTAAGAAATCCAACGAAAGATTTTACATAACCATTTACCTGTACCCGCACTCGATTTATATAAATGTGTGTTGTGTACGCTTAAAATATCTGTTTTTTTACATCAGAAAACAGCCAGACACAAATGGTAACGACGTCTGATGCCACACTCATGAATGGTGGAGTTATGGTACAAACAGGCGCTGTGGGGCCCACGACCGTCATGGGACAAATCATGGGAGCCCTCTACACCGGGCTCTCGGAAGACTTAAATATTGAAACACTAGAGCACAACTTTGATTGTAACGTGGATGAGGTAAAAATTTTAATTTTTATGTTACGGTAAATTACTAGGGTTCCGTACCTCAAAAGGAAAATCGAAACCCAATTAGAATCACTTTGTTGACCGTCTGTCTGTCAAGACCCTTTTTCTCAGGAACGCGTGGACCTCCTCGCGTGGACATCAAGATGAAATTTATATCAAATACTCAGGTCTACTGTCCCTTACAGCTATGAAAAAATCAAACTTCTAAGCCAATGCAATCAAAAGATACAGCTGCTTATGCTTCAAATGTTCAACACTCTCAAGGGAATCAAAATCTACAGGGTACTTCCCATGAACTCAGAATCTTGAAAAATATGTAATTAAATTTTTATTTTTTTTCAAATTGTGTTGCTTCTATACTATCCGAAGGAACTTCGTTCCTACCTGATGTTCCATGACACCACATAATTTTTTCAATAATTTTGTTTGTATGGGACCCTCGGTGTGCGAGGCCGACTCGGACTTGTCCGGTTTTTATATTACTGTCCACAATTCATTATTGTTATTCTTACCATAAACAACCTTCATCTTATTTTTCTTTTATTAAATAATTATATTTTAAATACAAATAGCTTGGTTTTTTGTGAAATTGCATTTTATTTCTTATAAATCCTATTTCTTATAGATCTTTATTGTTGTTTTATGAAAATGTCGATTTAGAAATTTAATGGTCCGTAACCAAAGTAATCGTTTTTGAATATAGATGTCTCAAGAACAAATTTTAGAAAAAAAAAACTCAAAAGTAGCTGTACAATCAAATTGTTGTTCACAGGTGATAAGGCACGAGCTCAGCATGGATGGGTCCCTGGACTTCAACTTTCCCCAGCAGGGCACGAATACGGCGGCCGAGGCGGAGAGCCAGTTCGCAACTCCTGCGCCGCCCGTCCCCACCACTCTGTCGGGCGGTGGCACCCACCCCCCCTACTCCGTCGCCCCCTCCTGGGTCCACTGAGACGAGTTACCTACTTACCTTATATAAATGCCATATTTGACGTCTGTAAATACGACGTATGTTCCGGTCGTCACCCTTGCGTGGTAGTCGAGATATTTTTTTGTTTATCGTGTTAAATATTGTTAGAATTTTATTTAGTGTTAACGTTAAGCGGGCCGTTACCGATCGTTGTCAATTGTGTTAGCGTAGGTTTTAGTCTTAAGCTAGGTGGAAGCTTGTGATATGCGTAGTTTATTGATAAGTAGAGGACCTAGGAGGGGTATCTTAATATGCAGTTGTCAGTGAAGGTAATTATAAATATTAAAAATTAATAACTTTTACTATTAATTTTATTGTTAATATTAAAAACTTTTTATTTATATATTTTTCACTATTATGTTTCACAACATCCTACACACATCATTGAGTTAGGCCAAATAAGGAAAACTTCTACTCATAATTTTGAGCAGGTCGTCTAGGAAGGTACCTTAACCTTGCAGAAAAGATCACAGCTAAATAATACTTGGTTATTAAGGTGACGGGAGCTCCGGGGAAGGGTCAAAGGTAGGATCAGATTCTGGTGTTGCAGTCGTCTATAGGCTATAGTATCCGTTTACCATCAGGTGGTTGTTTGCTACCCTAGGCGAATAAAAAAAAACATTTCACTATAATTGCAACACACACACATATCAGCCTATCGCAGTCCACTGCTGGACATAGGCCTCCACAAGTATAATTGTATAAAAAAAAAATTTGTAAAATCGATTTATCAAGAATCTATTTTTAAAGTTTAGTTAGCTTCATAAAACGAAAACATCGTTTTTAGAAATAAAATTCTTCGTCATAATTATATCTATCAATGCGTATTTACTTAATTTTTTTTTCGTCGACCTACGCTGTATTATCATCCTATCCACTTTTACTGGATGCACCGATTTTGATGATTCTTGTTTCAATTGAAAGCTGATGCTTACCTTGTGATCCGTTTTAAATTTTATCGTGATCTGATGACTACTTTTTGAGTAATCTTTGAAAACGCGTATTTACTTGATTATTTTTTCGTGTACCTACGTCGTATTACTTTTTGATCTAAATGAAGTCGGTTTTTTTTTGTTTGCGAGAAAATATAGTTATGTACTCGTAAGAAAAAGATTTGATCCCGTGAAACATTCTAACTGTTAGTAAGCTTTTCATACTAAAATAGTATCGTGTGTTGCTTATAAAATAAAACCTAGACGCGTGTAGTACCTACTTACAAACAGACAGTAAATAGTACACACACAATAAATCCTCCGAATATCAGCGTTAATTCGCCTAAAGTTTTCTGTTGAGTGTCCAATAACTCAGTCTCGACGGTATCGCTCCTTACAAAACTATAACTTTATTGTTTCGTGAAAACAGCGAACGGCAATCTGACCTCATTTTCAAGTATTTAAGAAAGATAGGAGACTTGGAAGTTTTAACGCTCCTTTTGCGCTTTTCGTACAGTTGGATCGCGCTCTTGTTCATTTCAAATTAATAGCTATAAATAAATAAAATACCAGAGCAACGATAGGCGATTCTTATGTCTTAATAATATGGTGTATATGAGTCTGTGTGTAACATTCAAATATATCGTATTAATATTTAATATTATAAATGTGAAACTTCATGAGAACGAATGGATAAATCTATGTTTGCTACTCTTTCAGGCAAACATCACTTAACTGATTGTAATGAAAGTCGATACGTAAATGGCTGGAGGTCCAGAAAAGCTACTTTTTATTTGGACGTTCCCACGGAATCAGAAATTATACGGTGAAACTGCGAGGCATATGCATAGGTATTTCTTACAGTTGTATAAATGTATCTTCGTTTAGTCTTATTAATTCATTTTATATTGTGTGAATAGGATAAAAAATGTATATAAGACGTAAAAAATTAAAGGCAGTTCTTGCAAACATTCTTTTTTACGAGAGCGAATATTACGGCATTTTGTGCTCCAGCTCTTTGTACGAAGATTATGACACGTGATCTCCTTTATTCATGAAAGGATGTAAGCAAGAAAAAACGAGATTGACGGGACACAAATTTTAGCCTCCGTCGTGTGATGAGCCGGCCAATATAATATTAAAACAAAACGTAGGACACATGAAAAATACATTTTTGTTTTTAAATTGATTTTATCTATATATTTATAGTTAGATGGCGTCTAAGAAATTATCATTATAAGTTTCTGCGATATTAAGCAAAAAATAAAACATTTTAATTTGTTATTAACTTGAAAACTTGTTTATGAAAATGACTTTTAAAATTATCTATTTCTATTTTTAACAAAACGATATAACGACTTTTTGAATTTATTTCTTACGTTTGCATGTTCGCAGCGACTACGCTTGTCAGTCCTGACCTTTAGGTCTCGTAGCGTTTGTGTGCAAATTATATTGGGTTATGCTTATGAATAAATAATACTTAGTTGAAGAAGGCATGCAAAAAAATCGTAGGCGTAATATACTGATAAGTGACATGGATAGAAATATAAGCAAATATTTATTGTGACGTGGCAAAAATTAATTATTTGAAAATAATAAAATTATTAATCATGATTGACAAATATTAGTTGTATAGTTTAATAAAGTAATTAAAGAAATTCTCGATAAAAATAAAAAGTGCAATAATAAAACAGTGCCTTCTCCTACTTATGTGAAAATCATATTTTGTCATTTGCGGTCTGGTACGAATAATAATTATAATTAGATTGGGATTGAACGTGGCTCGCGAGCACCCGAGATTCAATTTCACCACTGAATGGTCCTATTTGTGCGCTAATGAGGGAGACCGGAGCCAGTAATTAATCATATCATTTTTAGCGTAAACGGTGCTCGCCGCTTAGAGTCGAGCGATCGCCTTCAAATAATGGAATAGAACGAAAAAATCCGCTGAATACGACGCTAGATTAAACCCGCTTCGGTAATGACTTGTTTTTTAGGGTTGCAAAGAATACGTCTTCGCCAGGCGTCGAGGTTTTGTTAATTTTTTTAATGTTAAAAGTTAATGGTGGATAAGTTCTTTACTGAAATTCGTCTCGTTCAACTATCATTAATACTCAAGTAATTGATATTTATGACATCTATATATAAAAATATGTATCATATTTTTTTTAAATCCATATCTAGATGCTAATAAGCAATTGTGTCTTAAGCCACATAGGTTTAATTTTGAAAAAAAAGCGTTTAGATCTTACAAAATAACTTAATAAACATAAATAAAATATATGAAAAATATCCACCTAGTTGATTTTTCTATATTTGATGCATGCTGAAATTAAAGTAGACTATTACCATAAAAAGAGAATATGTGTGTTAATTATTAATAATTAATTAATAATAATATATTGATTAAAAAAAACGACTTCAATTACATCGACAAGTACAACAATCTAAGTAGACGAAAAACATTCAAGCAAATAGGCGTTATCAAAGATTACTCCACTGATAAATGTTCTTGTAAATTTTACGATTTTGGCTTGGTCAAATACTAGCTTAATCAAATTTCTGCGCACAATATAATAATTATGTTATGATTATCTATATTATGCATCTTTATTCTGTTTGATCAAGTATTCTTCTAAATGTTACATTAACAAGATAATTTTACACGTCGTGTTTGCTTTTAATATAGTTGTACATTTAGAAATGTATTCTATAATAAAATTAATATTGTAATGTACCATAAATACAACAACTGATTATAAGATATAACCCAAAAAGTACTTGTCAAATCTCGATTAAATTTAAATGGGACCACGAGACAAGCACCACCTTTCGATTAAAAAAAAAATCGAAATCACTCCACCCAGTAAAAAATTCTGAGGTAACATATACACTCTCTTCTTGGATCTGAGGGCGAGAGCAAACGGTTCTGCCATCCGCTGAGCTGTGCAATAAGCGCAAGAAGGCTTCTTCCCAATAATCTTTGGAAAACTTTTTACCTTTTATTCTACTACAGAGTTATTAGTTTAATATTTTCTCTCTTCTTTCGTATTAAAGTAAGCAAGCTTGACCAGTAATTGACCTCTCGTTTTATGCAGTGACATCTATCTACAACAAAATTAGGAAAATGTGTGTGGTAGAATTATTAATGTTCTATAAAATAAAATCTTGTCACCTCTACATAACTCTATCGTGTCACTTTTTGGTTTGTAAACTTTCAGGCTTTTGAATAACTGGTTTAGCAATAAAGTTTTAATGTTCTTAATTCAATCATAAATTTAATTATTTATCTTTAAAAAGTACTCATTTAGCTATATGTCAAGTACCGTAACTGTGCTAAAAGTTTTACCAAAAAGTCCTTCGGGCTTTTAGCAATAACATGTTATTTTTCACAGTACGAGTACGATAGATATTATTGTTTTGTATTTAGTAATAGTCAATTAAGTTAATTTCAAAACAAATACGTTAATATAATCAGACTAAACTACAAAATTTTACAAAATTTCAGTATAAAAATAAATTTGCTTGCTATAATAGAAATTTACAATATATATTTGAATTTTATCGGTACCTCTAAAATATATTCACTAAAATCTTAACATCACAATAATTATTGACTTATCTTGGTTATCCCGACGTGAATAGCAAAGAATCTCACTATAACAACATTTTATAGATAAAATCGTTTTAGAAAAGTTGTTTTATAAAGGGAATTTTAATTTTTTTATTAAAGTTTGTTGATTACCGGGCACCGAACTACTAAATAATGTTTCAAGTGTCATAACATTTTTACTGTGATAATAGATTGCACTAATTAGATTTACGAGTGTTAATTAATGGCGTATTGAAAAATATTGCATACATGATTTTTCATTTGTTTTGTGATAAAAATACACTTTTCTGGTACTTTTTTAATTTAGTCACTTGAAACAATTTTGTGTAACCTTAAATACATGACACTCTTTCCGAATATAACAATATTTTCTAAAATACTTTGTGTGGGTTACTTATCAGCATCCATCTACAGTTTCCTAGTTTGTTTGTGAGATAAATAAAGTATAAAAAGTTATAATCAACCGTTAAGACGTAGAAGAATGGCGACATCGGTCAACACGACTTTTATATTAACAAGCTGATTTTCATAAAGAGTCGTTTAAATTTCTGAACTCATCCCGCATTCCGGTCGGCTAGCGACGTAATTAGGTACGGGCCCACCTTTACACACGATTTCACGGTACTTGTTAAAAGTTTTCAATTGCGTTACAAGGGGGCCTTTACACGGAATTTATTCATTATATTCTCGTCCCCCGCACCACCCTCTACTTAATAAAACGCGCCTTTGCTCTCTTTTTATTTCCTCATCCCTTGGTGTCCCCTTGTACAATACTTAAGTAATTTTAAATATTTGCCGCATGGCCCCTGAAATTAGTCATGAATTATACATTAATTTCAAAATTATCATACCATTTTATTACCTTTCTTTCCGTGAAACTATTAATGTT
The DNA here is from genome assembly GCF_905220565.1 of Melitaea cinxia. Taxonomy (NCBI): domain Eukaryota; kingdom Metazoa; phylum Arthropoda; class Insecta; order Lepidoptera; family Nymphalidae; genus Melitaea; species Melitaea cinxia. The sequence goes on along the minus strand of NC_059400.1, from coordinate 7,847,418 downwards.
GCCGATAATTTCCTTAGAAAATAAACCCTGAAAGAAGCCGGATAAAAAAATCGCTCAAACTATTTTTTTTATGCCGCAGTATTACCTCACTTATGAATTAGATACATTGTGTAGAAAAAATAGCAATATAAATTATAGCCATATAAGTAATATCCTCTGTTTCGGGTTCCGTGTCAGCTAAAATAAAACAACAAAGCACAATAGCGAAAAACGGCTTTGCTTTGATTAAGTGTCTCTACCGTAAATCACGTTATTGTCATCGCTCATAATATCGCAGATTTTCCCCGATACGATCCCCTCGCTACTTATTATCGTTAACATCGAACTTATCTAAAGTTTAATAATTCAAATCCAAAAGAATATCTAAATTCAGTTTATGATGCTCTTCTATACCTACTCAATTTACATGTTGATGTCCTTGCGCTGTCAATTTTAAAAGTTGCGTTTCATGTTTCGCATTCAATCCAAGTCTAGTGGATGAAAGTAGCATATCCAACAAGATGGCTCTTTATTGTTTGACAGCTTAGTCGACTTTGATCGGTTATTTAAATGAAGCGAACTCAGTTATAGCTGCCAATCTCTTTGTGTTTGCATTATGTAATTTGCCACAATGCTTCACCTATGATCTATGTATTCTAAAAACTAAATTAGTAAATTAAATATTTTGTCTATGTTAATTTAATAAAAAAAGAATAATTGACTATTAACGAAATAATGACAAAAAGACAGATATTTTCAACTTTAGCAATTTATATTTCGTCGGAACAAATAATACGCCGAAGGGTGTTTGAAATACTCGTAATCTAGAAAGCTTTAAAATTCTTCCGTTAGATCGACGGCTAAGGGGATTACGACTTGTGCAGTGACGTTACGTGTCAGTGAGTTAGTGGAAAGCTAAATATGGAGATTATAAGAAACAAGTTAGGTTGATAGCGATAAGCAAACTTTTAGCTGTTTAAGCTCAATTTCACCTATCTAGTTATAGTACGGTTTTCCCTTCGAAAATCATTATGATAATAATTGTGTTTGCTCGCAAAAAAAGCCGATTTCAAATACATCGACAAGTAATAACAACGTAAGAAGGCGAAAAATAGTCAAGTAAATCTGCAATATCAAAGATTACTCAAAAAGTAGTCATTAGATCTCGATCAAATTTAAATGGAGGCACAAGACGAGCACCAGCTTTCAATTAAAACAAGAATATTCAAAACTTGTACTAAATGTTGGCAATTAAATATTGAGAGTAATTTGTGATCATTTTTATTCCGTAATATTATTTCACAAAAATTATATAAACATACATGGGTATTTATTTTGTTTTTGGAGTGTAATGCTAACAAAACGTAATTAATACTCCTTAGACGCCCACTGCCTACTCGTATACTGCTCTCTATTATATAGTATGTTATTATATCACATGTTATCTTGAAAACATTGTAAATATTTCTTACCTAATAAATACTAAAATATGTCGAAATACCAAAGTAAGGAAAGTATCTGAATGTATCCAAAACTTTATACTATAATAAGTTGTAAACTTAACTTAGCCACATCTTAATGCAATTTCGATACGCGTAAGTTTCTCTATAAACAAAGAAGTTTTCCGTGATCTTTCTCAAATTGTGCATCCTTCCTGATTCATTCAGCAAGTGTGCAACGTGGCGCGCTGGGCGTTGGGCGTAGCCGCCCCGCCTTCGTGCAACAGGTACCCTTACCCGCCTCTCTAGTCCACAGACGCTCATGAAAGTACTAACTGTACTAAATATTTAAATTATCTCGTAATAAAGAAAACGTTTCAAAGTAGTGTTCCTAAACATTTACATATAATTAAGTAAACTGCTGTAACTCGAGATGTTTTCAATTTAATGATCACTAACTGTAGTAAATTTTGTGTATGTTAAAAATATTAATTACTAGCTGGGCCTCGCGATTTCACCCGTTGAATTGAGGAAAAGATAGCCTGAAATTAAACAAAAAATTTACTGACCGTCAATCATGTTGACGTTGTTTCAAAATTAAAGCCGTATATATATAGAGTTGTGGATGCCGGTAGAGCAAACAATATCTATAAAATGACATATAATTTATGTGGAGAGATTGTGAGGTTTTTCCTAAAGAGTTACGCGAAAACTATATCAACCTTAGCGTATTAATATACATATGATAACTATCCCTAAGTTCTTCGCATGTACATAGGTACGCTCCGTACAGGGACAGTCTTTATTAAATAGGTATATTTATATTATATCGTATATAAAATTAATACGTTTATTGAATCAATTATTTATTTATATTTAAAGGCTATTGTCTCGTATCACGCGATGTAATTATTACTTTCTGTTATCTCTTTAAATCGCAGTTTAAATTTGATGCTATTGTGGTTAGTGTTAAATATTGTTTTTTTTTTTTTTACATTCAGGTGCATTGCTAAAGTCCATGTAAACATTGCAAGCATTATTAGTGAAAGTAATATATTAAAAAAAAAATTATCGTTACAGAATACATCTTTGAAAATTTTAGTCAAGCCAAAAAAGTTTTAAAACAATACTTGGTCAAATAATTTATAATAAAACGTTAAGAATAGTTTATATAAAAGACATATTTATTTAGTCGAAAAATCGGTGAATGGATATAGGTACATATATTATATGGTGGTTGTGAAAAGATAGTTAACGCCTACTTGCAATTTATATTTCTCCGAAGCTTTAGGGTGAAATAATAAATTATTAGAAAAGTAAATAAATGTATTGACGTTTTTTTCTGCTCCATTTAATCCTGCCAGTAAAAACCATATAGATAAGAACCTGTATGTCACTATAATGTCACTGTAAAAAGAGCCCACTCATAACTATAACATTAACAGTGTTTCATTAAAAAATATTTATTTAAATTATTATAGCACTATTGAAAGCCAATAATCCTAAAGAAGAAAAGGAGGTAACTTAAGTACTCGTCAGATTTCGTTTAAATTTAATGAGACCACATGACAATCACTATCTTTCGATTAGAAAAGAATCATCAAAATTGATAGACCCCGATAAAAAGTTGACAAAAGCACACATAAAAAAAATAATCGACTCGAGATACTTCTTATTTTTTTAAAGTCGGTTAAAACGCTCTTGTGTGGCTAGTGACTTTCCAATGTATTAATTTCTGCGAATAAATTAAATATAATTATGTTAAAGTGACATAATATTAAAGAGATGCTAGCACGTAATAATTTTATTTTGACAAATATAATACAATAATAAATCATTCATTTATGGACTGGATTATTATTATGGTGACTATTTAGTTAAAACCATGTTTTGTTATAAAGATAATAGAGTAAAGACCTACTTGCATATCGTGTCGTTTCATCACGTCTATCAGGTAAAAAATACAATAATACCGAAATCATCAATAAAAAAAAATATTAACTTGTTGTACCTAATATCACTATAATACACACAAACATAAAACAAGGTATTTTGTATTTTTATAATAAGTACGTGATGAATGTTGCAACAATAATGCGCATTACAAAGTAACGCGGGTACTTAGTAACGTTTGTAATCATTAAACATAATATAGTTCTTTCAAAATCGTTTCAATAATCTGTGACGGTACTTTTAAATTAGACCTACATAAGAAAAAATATAAATCCTTTTGCAATTATCGGACTGTGAAGGAAATGCGCCCTAAATAACATAAAAGTTAAGAGGTTGGTTTCAATATGAATAAATTTACGCCACCGCCCCCACACCGGAATTACTCGATAACCAACGGCGCCTATGCTTTATAGTCCGTGACATCCGAAAATAGATCTATTGTCACACGATCTTGATATATAAGTATTGAGCAAAAAAAAACTATCCAGAAAAAAAAATCTAATTCACTAAATAAAAGAAAAGTATAAATAAACGACATAAAAATCACAACACTACACCACCAAAAAATATAAAATAAGTTAGCATTGAAACACGTTACAAATAAAAATTATAATATTTTTTAATTATAATATTTTCAGTTTCTACGCTTCAGCCTGTAATATCTCACTTCTGGTTATGAGTATCAAAATCATAAAGTTATGTCTTTATAGAACTAATATATATATGTATATAGATATATATGTATACAAAAAGTGTACATTAGACTATACGACTGAAGTAAAACTTCATTAGCTCAATCTAACTTTTATCTCCCTCTCAACTACCGTTTGCCTCGTTCGATCTTACTTTTCGTAACGCTCTCGTCACGAATTCAGTAGCTTACTCCTCAAGTCAAGCGTGCGTAAAGAATTACTTCATAAACGAGTGTGCTTTAGACCACAGGATTGAAGTAATATTTACGAAACGTAACTCTCTCACTTTCTATCTTCACTAACTTATTTCTTCCTCTCAACTCCCGTTCGCTTCGCCCGATCACACTTTTCGTAACGCTATCGTCACGCATTCACCAGCTTAATCCCCAAATCAAGCGTGAGTAAAGAGGTTTTACTTCATAAAGTTTATTTCAAAATTAACAAAAAATTACTTCGTTCGCGTTTTCAGTTATAACATTCGTAATTAGAACTTGGACGAAGCGAAGATATTTTATTTCCTTTTTGAAGATTCAAGCCAGATATAGAGCCTTCGTACAGATAATATGTTTTACGTTGGTTTTATTTCGGGAAAAGCCAATTATCTACATAACATATTAAGAACCGCGCACTTTATTCTGAGCAATGAACGGAGAGAACGTCCGTTACATTGCTGAATATGCGACAGATTTATCGCGGCTTGAGGTGATGTTACATCATATCGATATATGATGGAACGTAATAATTTTCCTTATATATTATTTCAGCTTACACGTCATACGAATTTCTTGACTAAAATTATTTATGAGTGTATAATTCATTTATATATATAATGCTCTCTTCACGCATTCACCAACTTATTCCACAAGTCAAGGCTGCGTAAAGAAGTTTTACTTCAAAAATTACTTAACAAATTATTTCACGAATATAAACTACTTATATTGTAGAATGGTGTCTTTGAAGACCTAATAGAATTTGCTTAGTGAAGGGTTATTGTACAAATTTAATAAAAATATAATTAATATCGATACGTGGGCTAAACGCACACAATACAACACTATGAGGTCGTCACCTGGGACGCGGGACGCGGGGTGCGCAGACTGGCGTCAGAGCGGCGGGCAGGTTACGATTTACTCTCAACCAACTCAGCAGAAACTCAGGCTGAGAGAAACGCTGATAATCCACATCTACAGTCGCTGCGTGAGAATTAAATCGAGATTACTATGACGTCGGTGACGTAACGTAGCTGCGTCTTCCTGTTAATTATCATAATACATTCTATCTGTGTTTTTACTTATTTGGGATATATAAAAAATGTATATGGAGACTATGACAAAAAATTATTCAAAAGAACTTTAATAGCTATTTTGCAGAAGTTTATTATTATTATATATTTTTTTGTTTTTTATTTAGATGAAGTTAGTTGTATTTAACATAATTTTTTCATGTTTTCGTTGCACTTAATACAACGGCCATTTTAAAATTTCTAATTTTCCGTTATTGTTTTATTAAATAATAATTATATTTATTTAAAGAAAATTCGAAAACATATATGATTAAAAATTTCTACTTTTTTTATTTTTCTCCCTGAAGTAAAAATAGTATTATAAACACTTGTATGTACTTACTGTTATGCAGTATTTTAGAACACAACCACAGAAGTATTACTAATGGATTAATAAAAAATCAGTAGTTTGTAATATATAGTGTGATTTTGTTAAGTGTGAGTCATGCAATAGAATTAATTACAAGAAACAATTTTGTACTTATGCCGTACAAGTGTGACATAATGACTTACTTTGACTACTTTATCGAAATTTTGGTAAAATATAATTTTAATTAAACTATTAATAACTTCTCTTCAAACTCATATTATAATTCTTTACAACATTTTTAATAAGTTTAATGTCTTTTTGTTTCAGATTCTTAAACGTCTTCAATAATAGTGGTCTGACTCTTTATAAAGAAACTCCACACTCAAGATTGAACAAATTGTTTTTCAGAGCAAAAATTGTGCGTCTGTGTAAAAATGACGATAATTGTATTTATTTTTTAACAAAAACAATAAAATGCGAGGAACTTAAAAAAGGACTACAGTGAAACTCAAAAAGTGCTTGTGACCTCGCGTACCTATTTATATGTTATTATCCATAAGTAAGGGACAGAAAAGTTATATGATAATATATATATTTTTTATTTTTTTTTTCATGATAATGTTAGTAAGGCTCATAAATCTTCTTCAATATAGGAATGGAGAACTTTGCCCAGCTCTGGGTCAATTACAAGCTGATTCAGTTCAAATATTACAATACGTACTCCAATTCTTTTAAATATTTTGAGCGGGCCAATTTTATTAAATTAAGATAGAAGTAATTTATACTATATATGAATGTTATTTATATTTTAAAATACAAATCGAGTACAACTTGCGTTGGCAAAATTAACTGAGGTGTTTCAATATTTAAAATTAAAACAAATTTGCAAAATAATAAACAAAACAACAAATTTGGTTTACGATTTCTTGTGATTTTATTATTATGACAATTATGCGAACTGCAAATACGCATCCTTGAATGAACTGTTACAAAAATGTAAAGCTAAAATGAAAATATTCAAGTAAGTTTATGTAATTCCAGTATCTTAATTTTAAACATATCGCGTATCAATGGCTTATTAAACAAGCTACATGTATCCTTAAATTGCTCAATATGAAATCAACATCAACATTCATAGAATGCACCTTTATATAACATTCTATTAGATTTATTGAATTTATTTGGACGAATATGTTCAAAAAGCGTGTACGAATGTGTCATTCAAATATTGAACGGTTTAGAGGAACGATAAGGTGTGGAACATGTTGATAAGATGCACAAACAAAGGCCATTATAGTCAGATCTCTAGTCCCAGATAATAAATGTTTTGAATAAGCTACACAACTAAGTGCAGTAGATACTAGTTGTTAGTGGCGAAGGCTATTGCGTTAAATTACTCGAGCAAAGCGAGTTCACTTTGTAAAATACCTCAGTGGACTGTTTGTGATAGATTTATCAAATAAGTGTTCAATTTAGTAAATTTAATGTAAGTCAATTCCGGTAATATTTGACGTCCACATATATGAATATTGGTGCACAAATTAACGTCTGTTAGGAACTTCTTTTTGATTATTTATAAGGTGTAGTTGTGTATCACTTATCCAGTAACCAAAAAGTAAGGTACATTTTGTGTTTTCGCTACCCATACCGCTTTGTTTCCGATAGCAAATAATATGTACAATACAGCTGACATTGGTGCTACATTTAACTTTTTAGTGGATGCCTATTTGAATGCTTCTTTTTATTCTTTATTTGAAAATAGTAATGCGGTATGTTATACTCAAACGCTATATTTATCTAGGTATATTTATACTTTGACTTAAAAACTTGGGACAACGGACGTTATAGAATCGTTGAAATTCATTTTAGAATCTTAAAATAGATAGGGAATTTGTAGTTTTTATTTAATATGCTTTTATTCGACTTAAAGTCACTTACTTTTTACGTAGTATTTGTTTTATATTTTGTGTAATTTATAGTAACCATTGCCAAAACAATCATTTATGTGTTAACAAAAAAATTTATGTGAAATCAATGTGTAACCATAATTATTCTTATATTAAATGACTAAGGAAACTTCTTATGAGAAGATTCTGAAATTAATATGAAGGATGACTTGCCGATTTTGGCGGTATCTCATAAACGTAGAACGTTAGTTAATTATTAATGTAATATGGTTGTTGATATGTCTAATATTAATTTAGATATAACGTAAGTTGTGTCTATGTCAGTCCATGTGGTCAATTAAGGATGGACAGAATTTAAATGTTTCACGTTCTTATTCAGACGTGAAACAATGCGTTATGGTTGTAATGTGCTTTTAATATTAAGATAGTGAGAAAAAATCATTTGTATAAATTTTTAAAAGATTTGATGATTTTCATAGCGCATAAAATTCATATAACCTAAAATTTATCGTAAAGGTAAATAAAATCCAATATTATATTATTAGTATTTTTGTAGACAATTCGTAAATGTATGCTATACACATGCTACGGCCTACGAAGAGTTAAAAAGGCTAGCGATACATCCAACATGATATAATATATTATGTATATGTTTTAAACGCGCTCAATAAATGTATAATTTAAAAAGAAATGTACAAATAATGTCCAGTACCATTTTTTTACATTATTTACTTCAATAATATTACCCATGATTTGTTATTATTATTATTATTAAAAGAATTTTATCGTTATTTTCTTGTATATATTTTAAGTTGATTAACTTAGAAATTCTTTGTTGTAACGACTTAATCCGTTATTTCAATTATTGTAAGACTTATACTATAATTTTTAAAATAGTAGACGTTAGAGCCTTGATTGATCTGCAATGCTTATAAGAACATGTAGATTGTAGTAATGATTATAATCAATTGCGCAGTATGCTCCGTGTTATGTGCGACGCTCTTGTGCAGTACGTACCTAATGCGCTAGTATAACTGTCATTGAAATGTTATATTTTTATATCGAAGAAGGCATTGTTTTTTATTTTAAGATCGGGGCACACACCGATATGTATAATTTATTTTGTAAAAACAATTTCGTTACAAATATATAATTTCTGCCTTTATTATGTTTATGACGTAATAATTTGTTTTTATTTTGGTTGCTTATTTTTAATGTATCAATTTTAAGATAAACTGTCAAAGAAATAAGTTAGGCAAAATATGTGTTTAAATGTAAATATATAGATGAAAACTTGTATGCAGAAATACATAATTCTTGTTTATGTATTAAATTTGATATTGTTTTCAAAATTTCATTGAGTGTATTATTTATTTGGTTTTTATTACTTCACAATACCAAAACCTCACAAGGTAAATACAGAGAAATTAGTACTTTTTATAATAACAATGTATAGAAACCCTTGTTATTTTAGAACTTAACTCTGGGGCAATGGGCTTATATGTAATAAAATAATATACTTAATAAAAAATATTTATTTCGTGACCAACTGAGACAACGGATTGATACTATATGGTCCACCATACGAATCACACTCCACCCCGTACAATAACTATCAATATTAGTCATAATTTAAATTAAAAAAAAAATCGTACGTAAAAATTCCGTACCTACAGCTTAATTATGAGAAAGCATATGTTTTCTGGCTGGCTATTATATCACTTCTTCTAGACTTCAAACTAGATTAGAGTTACAACTAACAATTATTCTAAGACACGGTCAAATGGACAGAAACTTTCAATTTATCATTATTTTCACAAAGCTGCACTCCATTGTCTAAGATTACATAATACAAACGGTTGCGTTACTACAAGATCAAATAGACCAGAATCAATTCACATCAGTTAAAAATAAAACTACAAATCAATTAATTTCAAACAATCACATTTCGCCTGTCGAACTTAAGGTCTAACTATTATCTATTAGATCCTCATACACCACAATAAAACAAGTAAATAAACGGACATGTTACACATAATTGTCATAAAGATACAGTTTTGTCTCAGGTGAAACAATTGTCTTAAGTTTGTTCGCCTATATAAATGTACAATTAAAATAATAGTTTAATGTGTAAAACATAAAAAAAACATTTAGTGCTTTGTAAAAAGAGCTTACGGGTCTTCACATTCGTCCACCATATCGCTAGGAGGTGATGGGAAATCAGGAGGTCCCCAATTAAGGTATAAGCTATCCGTGTAAACAGCCATACCAAATGAAAATAGTAACCTAAATGAAATAAAATGCTTTAGATACAATTATACTTAACTATTGTTTTCTAATGTTTACGCGAATACACTCATTATGATGATACAATTTTGTTGGTTTTGATCGCGGCCTAATAAGGAGGACTGCTCCCGTATCAATGGTTGCTGTAAAGTATCCGAAACGTCTGGCATCAAAAAAACTTAATACAAAACTTTTCCTTCCTCCTACATGGAGAAAGAGGCCTATGCCCAGCAGTGGGATGTTATAGCCTGAATCGTTAATTCCTAGACATGTCTAAATAAATAATAATTTCATACCATGCCAATCCAAATAAGAAATGCTTCATATAAAAGCTTTGTTTCTGTCTGTACCAAGGATCCCATGGTCCGCAGGGCACGGGTAACTCATTCATGTGAGGTGGACATCGAGCTGGTAAATAAAAAAACAAATCGTGAATTTAAGTGATTTATTGTTAAGTATTAATAATTGCCTGTTACAAATATTTACTTATTTATGATTTATGGTAAAACCGGGAGAGATGCCGCAGTGGGATAGATGCCTCATGTTCTAAAAACCTAACATCCCGAACTCACAAATAAAAATTAATCGCATAAGTAGGAGTCGAAGTCACCCCGTACCTCAGATATCCACAGATATTCGTGTGGCAAGGACGCGTTTGGATCGTGTGTGTAATTTTCTCCGTGGCGAAATTTACAAACACGTCAAAGTTTTAAAGGTTAATATTTAAGGTTGTATAATTTTATAAATAGTAATAAATTCCGTTATATTTTTTATCACGTCTATATACTGGGTGGTTGAGTCTGCATGTGTGAGTGTGTCTGTTGTAAATAGATGCTATTTTGTTTATAATTTATTTAAAAAATACGTGGGCATCTATCCCAATCGCAAAGGATAGTTGCCCTGATTTTTTGAGGTATAGGTGCCCTTAGGGGCATCTATCCCTTCATAGTAAGTTTATATGTATAATTTTTTTTTGTGTCTGTTATATTTTTTATGTATTTACGTATATTTATGTTTCGATGTTTTACTGATTCTAGCAGAACTATGCCACGAAAATATAAAAGAAAGGAAGAAATGCGAGCTCGAGTATGTTCTTGGACTATAGAAAACCTACGGTCAGCTTTCGATGAGAAAGTATGATTGTGCAATGTGCATGTTGACACTTGATATGAATATTTTAGACCAACAATTAAGAATTTATACTTTTGTTGAATAAATGCTTGTAGATATGGGAGAAAGTGATAGCGCGACGAATGAGAGAAGAATGTCAGAACCAATTTAGATTTATGCCGGGCCGGGGAACTACGGACGCCATATTTGCACTCCGCCAACTCTGCCAAAAAATATTGACTCGCACAAAAAGACTTACATATGGTGTTCGTGGATCTGGAAAAGGCATACGATAAGCCCCCGTAAGGTTCTGTGGTGGGCTATGAAAGGGAAAGGAGTGCCAGAGAAGTATGTACGATTCGTTCAGGCGATGTATGATAGAGCTAGCACCCACATCCGGTCCGAAGCCGGAGTAACTGGCAAGTTCAATGTGGCTGTAGGTTTGCACCAGGTGTCGGCTTTAAGCCCGTATTTATTCCTCCTAGTAATGGATGTTCTAACATCAGACATACAGGAGGAAGCACCCTGGTGTATGTTGTTTACTGACGACGTTGTTCTTGTCGGAGATAATGCTCTTGAGGTACAGAGTAGACTGGGAAAATGGCAGGAAAGACTGGAGGGCGCGGGATTGAGAATAAGTAGATCTAAAAACCGAGCACTTATTCTGCAATTTCAGCGGTTTGTCCAGTTTTTCTCATATTTCCTTGGAAGGTGTAACCCTACCAGTCTGCTCCGACTTCCGGTACTTTGGGTCATTAATATAAAATGACAGCACCATAGACCGTGACGTGAAAAATAGAATAAATGCGGGATGGATGAAATGGCGACAGGTCTCTGGAACAGCTTGTGATCCACGAATGCCCCTTAAACTTAAGGGTAAAATCTATAAAACGATCATAAGACCTGTCGTAATGTATGGATCAGAATGTTGGGCAACAAAAGTGACGGATGAAAGAAGAGTGCACGTAGCCGAGATGAGAATGCTAAGATGGATGTGTGGAGTAACGAGGAAAGATCGGATTAGAAATGAGTATATAAGAGGAAGTTTGAAAGTAGCACCCGTGACAGAGAAAATGAGGAGCAATAGGTTAGCATGGTATGGGCATGTAATGAGGAGGGATGAACGCTATGTTGGTAAAAGAATGTTAAGGATGAATGTCGAAGGGCAAAGAGCGATCGGCAGACCGAAAAAGTGGGATAAAGGCAGGAAGATGATGATGAATAAATGCTTGTAAAATTTAATTATATATATATATATATATATATATATATATATATATATATATATATATATATATATATATATATATATAATTTAGTTTTTAGTTAAACAAAGGCTCTAAAAATTTAATTAGGTATAATAATCAGTGTGATATAAAAATTATATTCTAATTATAACAATTAAAAGATATAAAAAAAACACAAAATTTTTTCATTGCTATGGCCAATGTTTATTGGAGACAATCGATGTTTTAGGAGTAGAACTAACCTAACCTAACCTAACATTTGGTTTGGGTTTTTCGTTTACACGGTTTAAAGGGCATCTATCCTACTCACTATTTTCATGGCGGGGCAACTATCCATATAGGTAGGCATCTATCCTCAAAAAAAAGGGTTCACGAAAAGCTAATTTCTGCTTAATCTGCATTGGCTAGGTTGAAAAAAAATAGTCATAATTCAACATAAAGGATTGAGCTAGCTACATTAATAAAAATTATTCGTATAAAAATCATATTTTTAAAATTAGGTGACTATTTCAAAAAGTGCGGCATCTATCCCGGTTTTACCCTATATGATTAAAATTTAAGTATTTTTAGCGTGTAGAGAATATAGAAATCATTATAAAAATGTTTGAAATTTTAATAATGTTCATAGACAATTATATACCTTATCAGTAATTCTTCCATTACATATTTTTGTTTTTATTTTAAAAATAATAAGTTACTTACATGGTTTATTTGCTAATTTTCTACTGTGTATTAATATGGAAAATCCTTTTCGAATGGTTAATAATCTTGATAACATAATGCTGTTTTTGTGTCAATCATTAAGTCAAGACATCTTTGAAAATTATTAATTTTTGAATAAAGTCATTTTGTCTTGTGCCAGCTATTGGATTGTTTTTGTCATATTTTATAGCGCATTTGTACTCGAGAAAGTATCAAGTGTGCAAACGAAATTTTAAGTTATAAATTTTTTTGGTATCTATAGCTAATAAAAAAGTATAAAAAAAACTCAAAGTTAAACTCAAACAACTATAAGAATAAAAAGGTCTTAGCGCTACAGTAGTGTCACTTGTTCTTGCGTTAGGAAGACAAAAAAGGTTTTATTTGCAAACAGTTGCTTATAGTTAATATATATAGTTATAAATAAGACGTTATCGTAAGAGGCAAATAAGGTAACCAATTTATTAATCTAAGGTAACGAATAAATATGCTAGCTACATTAAATATGTATACAAATAAATAAAATTGCAATGTCTGTTTGTAATATTAAAATAACTGCTTTTTACTAAATGCATGCCGATGTATACACGGTACATATAATATTTTTTTACAATTTTTGTCTGTCTGTTTGTTCCGGCTAATCTCTGAAATGGCTGGACCTATTTTGACGGAACTTTCACTGGCAGATAGCTGATGTAATAAGGAGTAATTTAGGCTTTTATTTTAGAAATTTATATATTTTATAACTGCGAACTGAACAACAACTTTTTTCTTAACTTCCACGCGGACGAACTCGCGGGCACAGCTATCATCATTTCAGCCTATTACATTCCACTGCTGGACATAGGCCTCCACAATTTCAAACAAAAATGGCGTGAACTCATGTGTGTTGCCCATGGTCACCACGCTGGCCAGGCGGGTTGGTGACCGCAGGGCTGGCTTTGTCGCACCGAAGACGCTGCTGCCCGTCTTCGGTTTTCGTATTTCAATGCCAGCAGTTGGATGGTTATCCCGCTATCGGTCAGCTTTATAAGTTCCTAGATGGTAGTGAAACATTGTTATCCTTTAGTCGCCTCTTACGACACCCATGGGAAGAGGGGGTGGCTATATTCTTTAATGCCGTAGCCACGCGGGTAGTAAATATATAAAATCAATAAGCGTAAATACGTCAATTTAATATATCACTGCATTTACTAATTTTGCCACACCGTGTAAAAATTGTAAAGCTAATGGTGTAATAAATTTCATCAGGAACAAAAATGACTAATTAAATAATTAATTATAGTAAATAGGCAGGGTTTTGTAAAAAATTTGAATACATTTCAGCATTTAATGTTGCTGGCAACTCATTCTATTATTTTATGCCAGAGCTGCTGCAAAATTTATCACTGGAGACAAGAGATGAAATGGTGCGGAATATTTAAACGACACATATATATAGGTGGATTGGGCGCTTGGATCCAACTTAATGGCCACCACGATCGCCTGACCTGTACCCTCTGGATTTTTTTTATTGAGGATGCATTAAAGAAAAAGTTTACAATTAAGCAGTGTCGACAGTAGAGTAGGCTATGCACGCCGTAACAAAAGATCATTTATAAGGCGATGCCGATCCTGCATTGCTACCATTTTTAACCGACTTCAAAAAGAGGAGGACGTATTATTATGGAGGTATTCGACCGTATATATATATCGTTTATGAACCGAATTTGATAATTCTTTTTTTGGTGGAAAGGAGATATCCCTAGTTTGGTACCATGATAAGGAAACCAGTATCTGATTATAGGATCCCAGAGAAATCGAAGGAAACTCTCGAAAATCCGCATAACCGATTTAGATTTTGATGATTTTTGAATTAATCGAAAGCCGATGTTTATCATGTGGTCACATTTAAATTTTTCATTTCATCGAAATCTGATTACAACTTTTGGAGTAATCTTTGATAATGCGTATTTACTTGACTATTTCTTCGTCTACCTACGTTGTATTACTTGTCGATATAATTGAAGTCGGTTTTTCTTCGTTTGCCTGCAAACACAATTATGAACATTTAGTTTGATGTAATAAATGCCATTAATCTGAATGAATAAATAAATGCATTTTTAGTATAAAAATCTTTGTTTTTTTATCCTAACTTTAAGTGACACAAATGCTAATGATACAAAACGAACTTACCGACCGTGATAAGTTCTTTCGCTCCTACAAAGTAATTTTGTTTGTCAAGCACTAATTGTTATACCTTTTTAGAAACTACACAGCATTTTTTTTAAATACTGGGCAATTCTAGTGCATTACATTTTTTTTTCCAAACAATGGTTAAGTCTTGACAAAAAGTAACGAATAAAAATAATAATAACTTGTTACGCTAATTTTCATGAGTTTAGAATAAATAATGCCTGAAATAGTAATTTCATTACACAACAACAACAAGTATTCCCGAGTAAAATAAAAAAGTACACTAAAATACCTTTAATATATTAAATTTATTGTAAAAATTATGACCAAATTACTAGTCGGGGTAGATTTTTTTTAAACAAAAATATTTACCTCTCACTTCAGCCTGTAATATCCCACAACTGGGCATAGGCCTCTTTCCCCATGTAGGAGGAGGATCAGAGCTTAATCCACCACGCTGCTCCAATTCGGGTTGGCGGATATATTCCCTACTACGAGTAACGATCGCTATCAGGTGTACATGATAACAACCGGGACCGACAGCTTAACGTGCTCTCCGAGGCACGGTGGGGAGACCCACAAGGACTGCACAAACACCAGGACCACGGCAAACATCTGCATGACCAATACAAATGTTTGTCATGTGCGGGGATCGAACTCGCAGCCGCCAGCGCAACAGGTACAATCCATGGCTGTAACCGTTGCGCCAACGCGGCAAAAATATTTACCTACAATATTTACAGTGTTGGCAACCCTGACAAAAAAAATACATTTGCTTGAATTTCGACATCAAGGCTCTACCCCCAGTTAACGGATTGTCCACTATTTACGACACACTAGAATATGTATAAATGTTAGTATTAAAATAATCTTATTTTTCATACCTATGCTGGATTGGTGTTACTTTTACTTATTGAAAAATAATTTTAATGGAAATAAAAATAATGTCGAAATAGATGATTTAATTCATTAATACTAACTTATAGGTGTAAAAATGCAAAATATTTGACGTCACACTAGGCGAGAGTTGGTGTGACAAGAATGGGGAAGGGGTCAAAAAATCATAAATTATTTGGAAAATCCAAAAGGACACGCCTCCAAGCACTACTCTTGATGAGTTTCCCTCAAATCTATTGTTTGCAGCCATAGATGTTTGCAGCTTATACTTACCATATTCGACCATACAAAGATGATAAGTTCAATTTGAGGTAGGGCACAGCATGAATTTCCTGCTCAAAATATGGAGCAGCCCGACTGGGGAAGTACCTCGACCTTACAGAAGATCACAGCTAAATAATACTGCTTTTAAGCAGTATTGTGTTCCTGTTGGTGAGTAAGGTGACCAGAGCTCCTGGGGGGATGGGGATTGGTTCGGCAACGCGCTTGCGATGCTTCTGGTGTTGCAGGCATCTATAAGCTACGGTAATCTCTTACCATCAGGTGAGCCGTACGCTTGTTTGCCGAACTAGTGATATAAAAAAAAAAAAAAATAGTTGAATTGATTCTTGCAATATGACAGATATCTCTGATTCATTCACATCACGATATTTTATTATTGTATAAACTAAACATATTTATTGTAAATAACTGAAGAATTTTTCAGCCTTCATATTCAATAGGCTTCTTAATTAATAATAATAATAATAATCTTTATTGGACACAATCATAAATTATACAATACAGATTACCCTGACTCCTGCACTAGTTTGCACTGTGTTGCAGAAGCCAGTATCCCTTTAATATATGTAATAACAAATTATGCCCTTAAGAACTAATTATTATCAATTCAATGGTACGAAAAAAATCAAAACTAGCTAACATTAACATTAATAATTTTAAATATTAGATGGAAAACATGTGCCATGTGTGTTTAATTGTTCACAATTTATTACTGTGTGTATGTGTTTGTGTCTGTATATATATCTGTGTATATCACGTCAGTCAATGGTTATTGTTTAACTGTTATTAAAACATTCTCTGTAGCGTTGTAATCCAAGCATTTTAACCAAGCAAGTAATTTTTCCTTTAATCTATAGTTATTTCCTTAGTTTATTTTATTAATAGTCTCCTGACATAAAATAATTGTGTATGCAAACTAAAATAAAACCGGCTTCAATTACATCGACAAGTACACGAAAAAAAGTAAATACGCGTTATCAAATACTCAACAATTAGTCATCAGCTTCCGATTAACTAAGAATCATCGAAATCGGTAAACCCGGTGAAAAGTTATGCGGTATAATACAACGTAGGTCGACGAAAACATGGTCAAGTAAATACGCATTATTAGATATAACTCGAAAAGTACTTGTCCGATCTCAATTAAATTTAAATGCGACTAGATGACACGCAACACCTTTCGACTAAAAAAAAAAACATTGGATTTTGTCCACCCAGTCTAGAGTTCTAAGGTAACATACATTAAAAAAATACAATGGAATTGAGAACCTCCTCCTTTTTTTGGAAGTCGGTTAAAAACAGCTTAATTTTTCAAGTGGTTCTCGAGTACTTTTGCTGTCATCTAAAATGTACATTTAAAATGTTGAAGTCCATCATAATATAATTGTTTGTGCTATAATATAATAGCCGTTTTTCGTTTAAATGTATTCGTCGTTGACGTTGATACCTCGTTCCCACCAGTCCAAGGTCTTTAAGACATCCATTGGTAAACAGTTTCGGTGATATTACATCTCCTTGTCTTACCCCACGTCGCGGTCGGCGAAAAATGTCATCGTCGCCGTGTCGTTCATACATCTCAGTACATCGATATGTAATCTGTCAATATGGATATCTCTGCAGATAATCCAGGACAACCCAGGTCTCGTCAGAGTCAAAGGCTTTCTCGTACTCCACAAATGCCATACACAGCGGCTAATTATATTCTTGTCTTTTGTATAATCTGCCGAATATATTTCGCTTCAGCCTGTAATATCCCACTGCTGGACATACCACGCTGCTCAAATGCGGATTCATTCCCTACTATGAATAACGACCGCTATCAGGTGTACATGATAGGTAACAACACGGACCGACGGTTTAACGTGCTCTCCGAGGCACAATGGAGAGACCCACAAAGACCACAGAGACATCTATATGGCCAATAAAAATGTTTGTCATGTGGGGGAATCGAACCCGCAACCGCCACAAACCAGTGCTGTGACAGTTGCGCTAACGCCCCCCCACCAGTCACTCTCGGTATGAATTTAGACAAAACGGAAGTTATGTTTAACAAATAAGTCATACCGTGACCGGTATCGGTAGATGGCAGGCTTCGTCGAGTCTTTACTTCGAAGATTCCGCAATCCTTGAAGGTAAAAGTCTTCGAGCAATGTGTCTGTTTTAACATACAGTGCCGAGACGTGCACACTGACGAGGAGACTAGTACACAAATTTAAAGTCGCTCGACGTGCGTCGAACGGGCTATGCTTGGGGTCGGTATAGCTAAAATTAGGGTAGAGGGAGTGTATATGAGCTACTATTTTTTGTTATCTAATTCGTATCAATTTTAAAATTCGGTGTCATTTTACAGTAAGGACGTGATTTAACGCTAAAATGTGGGACAGCTTCAACTGCTGGTCTCTCCAATGACACGCAACTGAGCTCGGTCTTCAGTTCTCGACTTCTAACTTCTTCCAACCACTTCGCATATATCGTCAGTATCTGGAGGACGGCTTATACAATCTGTTATGATGACAAATTGGAATTAAAAACAATTACAAATTCTATCTTAGTCTATTGCTAACACAGAATTTAATAAGCTATTTTAGTTCTATTATAAGACAAATTTATTAATAACTTGTGCTGAGTAAAACGATTGTTGAAAGAGAAAAAGATAAAAAAAAAACAACAACGGTAGTTTTTTTTTATATTTATTGCCTAATCTAAATCAGTAATTAATTATGTCAATAACTTAAAACTAGTATTTTACCTAATATGTAGTAGGTAAACAAGACAAATAATTTTTTTAACATTATTAGATCTGTAAGAATTTTATTTTTATACAGAGAAAATTTTATAACATAACATAGTATGACGATCTGATGTCAAAGACAATATAACAAAATTATTAATTTTTATAATAGTAAAAAATAAACAAAATTGGGTCGAAATTACGGCATTAATAATTATTATGAGCAGTGTACGCACTCATAGGTAATAACGGGTAATGGTGAATATACCATTAGGTTAGGTTAGGTAAGGTTAGTTTCTACTTCATTGCTTACTATCAGTCACTTTAATATTTTTCACAAATGAT
This sequence comes from Melitaea cinxia, assembly GCF_905220565.1. Lineage (NCBI taxonomy): Eukaryota > Metazoa > Arthropoda > Insecta > Lepidoptera > Nymphalidae > Melitaea > Melitaea cinxia. The sequence goes on along the minus strand of NC_059400.1, from coordinate 7,828,084 downwards.
GACAAAATATAATGTAAAAATTATGAAGTGAGTAATACAAGTACTAGAGAAATTGTAAAAACAGACAAGTACGCATTTATATTTTTACATTTGAAGTATTAAGACAGTTAAAGGAAAAGAATGAACAATTCGTATTGGACGGTTGCATTATCCATAAGTTGTAAACAGACATTTCGATATAAGAGAAAATTTCATTATATCATACATCAAGTTTACAGTAAAAATATTTTATACTAATTGTAATAATGTTAAATTCGAATTAATGTGGAAAAGGTTATATTTAATTCAATTTAACACTTGTGTAATGAACAAATACAATACGGTAGCCAAACTGACAATAAATGTAATTAGAATTAATCATTTGTTTGTTACACAATACAATGGTGCATTTTTTTATTCAGTGGATTTATACAACAAAAATTTCACGAAATGAAAATATTAATGTACGCCCTAGTTGTAAGTATATGCGAAGTATTAATAAAAACCTAATAAAAATTATATCGCACTAATAATACAACTGTGTTTTAACTCAAAAATTATCGAATTTGACTTATCATTATGCTCAAACGTGAAATTCAAACATCCAAAGATGATTAAAACAATCATTGAGATACTGTAAAAAATGAATAAGAGATGACGTTAAAAAAAATTATTTATCACTGACCGACTGTCGAAGCCGGGGAGGTCTCAATATTGCGTCATCTTTACTTACGACCACGGAACGGACCACGGTCTTATACACAGGTCCAGCAACAACAAATGTAGCTATATACCAGTCGGCTGTTACCTATATCACAAGCATTAAGTTGCTTACTTTAAGAACAGGCGACCGTGTGTGTATGTTTTAAATATTTATATTATTAATTAAAACAATAGTTGCTGTATATGACTTTCAAGCTTTAAATAATTTCTGTATCAGTATTTTTTTCTTCATTATGGGTAAAAAGACAATTGCTTGAATTTTACTAAAAAAAACCAAAGCATTCATTAGTTTTCTACCTATAATAAGAGAGTGATTATCCGGTTCTTCCGATTCTGAAAAATAATCTATTTTGAATTAATGTACTATTGTATTATTAGTACGATATGTATCATGAATTTAAAATATTTTGACTTTCAAAGTGAATATGTATTAACTGAGGTAGGGCACAGCAGGAAATTTCCTGCACAAAATATGGAGCAGCCCGACTGGGATAGTACCTGGACCTTACAGAAGACCACAGCTAAATAATACTGTTTTCAAGCAGTATTGTGTTGTAAGGTGACCAGAGCTCATGGAGATGCTGCTGATTGGAGATAGGGTCGGCAACACGCTTGCGATGCTTATTGTGTTGCAGACGTTTTTAAACTACGGTAATCGCTTACTATCAGGTGAGCCGTATGCTTGTTTGCCGACCTAGTCATATAAAAAAGAATTGCGAATTTTTTTTATTTCTTTTTCTAACACTGTTTAGGGTATATTTTTTTAAACTATCAAAGAAAATTATAGTGATTGAGATTTTTTACGATACTAATAATAATCTATGAAAACTGTAATCTCAAATAAATATATCACGAATATACAAATTAAATTCAAAACAAAGTCATTTACTTTTAGTCAAATATGTTTAAAATTTTTTTAATAATCAAAACATTACAACATATAAGTTGTTAAAGGCCTGCTTTATTTATGTGTGTATTTTCGTCGTGTATGTCAATGATATATAATATGATCCATGAGTTATCTATGTACGGTAATTTTGGTTCAACAGATTTCATAGATTTCTTCATAAAGATAACTTTAAACTACATTATTTAAGGTACCTTAGACTAAAGTTATCTACTCTCCGGTTTGGGCTTGGGAGGTTTGAACCCCATTATTTTTTTCTTTTTCTTCTCTTTGCTTCCAGATTGGAAGCTCTTCCAACTATCGACGCGGTTTTGACGTGACTCCTAGAATTATAGCAATAATTTACATAATTATTATAGAATTGTTTAATTTTATTAACATCACACTTTATGTATTTGAAAACTTTTGTAAATATTACTTTGGTTAAAACTACAGTAGCCTTTGAATATAAATAAAGCAATAATAAGTTGAGAAAGCTTTAAACCACAACAATATCTCCACATTGAATATCAATTAAGAATACGTCATCAATAGCAAAGGCTTACAGGGCTGCTTTTATTCCACTATAATTAAATACACCCATTCAATTTTATCCCAACAATAAGATATTCTATTTATTTATATCTAATATATAAAATTCTCGTGTCGTGGTGTTTGTAGTTAAACTCCTCCGAAACGGCTTGACCGATTGTCATGCAATTTTGTGTGCATATTGGGTAGGTCTGAGAATCGAACAACATCTATTTTTCATCCCCCTAAATGTTAAGGGTAGTCCACCCTCAATTATTTGAATTTTTTTTTTGATAAATTATTTATTTTTTATTTTATTATGATTTGGCATTGAAAAATACATACAACCCTAAATTCTACCACCTCGCTGACTCGGCAAGACAACGTTTGCCGAGTCAGCTAGTATATCTTATATATATATCGATTATAAAATTACCTCAAAGTTCTTAGCCCATTCTTTTTCAAAAGACATTTGTTCCTCCTGTTCAATTTCCGCTTCACGTTTACGTTTTCTTTCTTCCATATCACGAGTCTCTAAATGTTGACGCTTACGTTCCATATCAGCAAACAACTGTATAAAAAGAGCAGTATTAATGTATACAAAGTATACAACTGTGAGTGGCAATTAAATATTAAGAATGTATCTAGTTTTTTATTAAAATTGATTTGGCAACATGTTTGGGCAGCAGTCTCAGAGTTGGCTATTGTTTTGGCGGTTATTCGTTTGATCCCTATTTTGCTTATCTGAATGGTTTATTTCCACTAATCATTTGATAGTTGGTATACAAAGTTAGCTATGTATACAAACTATAGATGTCAATTGGTTCAGTAGGTTTGGTAATAAATATCCATTATCTCCAAAAAATATTATAAATTGTCATTTACACAAGCATTAAGTTGCCTACAGTCAATCATGTATGTAGTTAAAACATAAATATTTATTTACACAGTTTTTACAGGATTTTGACATTAACTCCGCCTGAATGGTGTCACAATCCTGTTTCTTCTAAGCAAAATAAAAATGGGTTGTTAATAAAAACCAATCCCTTCCCTACATTTTTAAAGTATTTAATTATTGTGCAAGGTGTCATAAAAAGATGGGCGTCAATAACCAATGTTAAATAACAGCACAGACCCTTATTACTACATTTTTTTAATACTAGACTACAAACTTTGTGCATTTTGCACAATATCTTTCATTAATATTTTTGTTTTTGCTTAGAATTTGAATAGTTTTAGGTATTTTTGTGGAAAATGGATCATTTTGGCAGCTTTTACTTTTTTACCCATCAGTGCAATCTCAGTAACATAATTATATAATTAATAGCGTTGGTCCAGTGTGCTTGTATGTTAGTCACTGTGATTAAAAATAGTTTAATAATTAAAATATCACAACATGTAAATTGTTAAAATGCCTGTTTGATTAATATGTATTTTGATATATGTATATGTCATATTATTAGTTATGTATGCATGGTAATTTTTGGTTCAACAGATTTCATAGATTTCTTCATAAAGAAATCTTCGCAAAATTTCTTTTTTTTAAGGTACCTTAGATTTAAGTTATGTCAAATGCCGTCAAATGGTCGATAATTGATATGGTGTTAAGTCAGTTTATTCTGAACTCTCAGATATTATTGGTCATTATGTACATATAATCAATCCAAATTAGATAAAAAACTTAATTGAATAAGAAAACTGTATGAAACGTCGAGTAGTTTGGGACACACTACATGCAAGTATTTTAAAAGATCTTCAACAATTGACTATGACAGTGCTGCATAATTTAACTATTGGTGTTTATCAGATTAAACAGACTATGAGTTATACAGAAAAACATTTTGACAATTTAGGGCTGTTCAAACTATATCCATAAAGAAAGGCATGACATTATCTATGTTTAATTACAGTTGCGACATTCATCTTCAAAAATATAAAACGCATGGATTAAATGTTATAATAACTGCTTCTCTCCACCAATTTGTGGGTGCTACTGATTGTATAATGTAGGTGCACGAGTGGTAAGTTGTTGTGCACATATAGCTACAGTTCTTTGGCATTATGATACAACCCGTACATAGGAAGAAAAGAAAAAAGGGCAAACGGCCACTTACAGTAAGTACATCTTAGATACTGCTATTTCATAGTGGTGTGATGATAATGATAGTTAAAACTCAAAATAATTATTTTTATAAGTAATTAATGATAACTTGCTTTACTAAGTTGTTAACTTGATGACCTTATCGAACAAGATTATTTCTTATTCCAAACTTAATTAAATATTTAACTATTTTTGGCTTTTCTTTAAACACATTATTATATTACCCATTGTGTATAAATATATTGCTGTGTGGCTACGGCACTAAAGAATTTAGCCACCCCCTCTCTTCCCGTGGGTGTCGTAAGAGGTGACTAAGGGATAACAAGGTTCCACAACCATCTTGGAAATTAAGAAGCCAACCGATGGCGGGATAACCATCCAACTGCTGGCTTTGAAATACACAGGCCGAAGACGGGCAGCAGCGTCTTTGGTGCGACAAAGCCAGTACTGCGGTCACCAACCCGCCTGCCCAGCGTGGTGACTATGGGCAAAACACATGAGTTCACGTTATTTTTGACGTAAACTTGTGGAGGCCTATGTCCAGCAGTGAACTGTATAGGCTGTAATGATGTATAAATATATTAAAAAAAAGAAAAACAAATTTCTCTTCAAAATCTTATTAACACCCATCTATACAGTCATTATAAAATGCAAACCTTCATAGTCATAACATAAACTGCATGTTTATACTTTTCTGGATCATCTTCTGGTATGCCTTCAGCTATTCGGCCATCTTTCTTCTGCTTTTTACGTTTCTGTTCAATCTGCAATTATTAAAACATGTTTAACTTAAAAATACAACAATGTTATATTAAGCTTTATTGCTATTATTTGAAAGTAGGTAATATTTTTTTTTAAATTTAACAGATATAATCAACAAATAAGATTGAAAATAATATATTATTGTAAGCTAAATAAATTAAAACTTTTATTAAAGACTCCTGATATCAATGGCCAAACCATTTACAGCATATAACCTAACTCAAAAACAGATCATTACAGAAAAAATAACAACTGATATACGCATTAAACATCATATTATTATTAGAATACTAGCTGCCGCTGCCGCGGGCAGACTTTGTTCTATCAATAGTTAGTAGTAAAAATATTTCTTTTTCTTAATTTTTTTAGTATTAAAACCTTCCGTGAGCCTTAAGGAACATACAAAAAAATAAATTAACCGAATTGGTCGAGCCATTCTCGAGTTATGCGCTTAGCAACATTCATTTTTTTTAACCAGTAAAATTATTATTTATATAGAAGATAGATATCATTACAACAAACAGTGAATTTTATGATTAATGCATAAATTGTAATGAATCAGCCTGATACATCCCACTGCTGGGCTTAGGCATCTTTAAGCATGTAGGATAAGGATTGGTGCTTAATCTGCCACACTGCTCCATTATGGGTTGGCGGATACTGCATGTTGGTGACATGAATTGTGAGGCACAGTTTTACTTGTTAAAATAAAACCTACCATGTGATCCGTGCGCTCTTTTGCTTCTTCATATATATCCAAACATTTTTTTCTTGTTTCTTCATTTTCTAATGTTTTCCAGGCTCTATTTATAATTTCAAACGCCTGTTGGGCTCGTTCCGAATCATCCTAAAAGTCAAAGAAGTATCATCTAATTTTAAACCAATAATATTATTTGTTATGAACACAATGACACTTTGGGGTAGCTCTATCATCTCCTCAAATAACATATGTTAATTCCAGATAATATTTTATATAGAAATATATATTTTATTTTTATTTTAACTTCATGTAATATAATTAAATACAAATATAACTCTTACACGCAATTAAGTATTACATTCAATTATAACTGTTATTTTTTAGAATATAGATTAATTTGTTTGTTTAGATGTTTGATAATGGTATAATGAATCAAACATCTCTTACGGCAACCATATCTTACCTACGTACAAGCAGTGCTGGTTGGCTCAGGGTATGCAAACGTTCCCATCTGTGGATAAAAATCAAATGTTGACGGATACACCGTCTCAGCGAAAAATCTAGGATCTCCTCTAAATGTAAGTTATTATCTACATGTGTTTTTTAAATAAAATGAGAAGAGATGTTTATGGCAGTGTTTCACTTTAAAATTTGAATTATCATTTTCAAACATAATAATTTATTTTAATTAGTTGTACTAATAATGAGACATGTAAAACGTATCTATAACTACAAAATCTTATGTTGTAAATTTTTTATTTATTTTTTAGGTTATTTCTTTTGAGATAGAAATATAATTCCACGTTACTTACTATGTTTTTATCCGGATGAACAAGTATTGATAGCCTTCGATATTTTTTCTTGATTTCTTCTAAACTATTCTCTGGATCAACTTGCAATACCTCAAACGGGTTTAAGTTGAAATATGTCGATCCTGGCCGGAGCAATCTTTCTATTTGTTGCTTTGGAGTTAAAACTGAATCCCTCTTTTCAATTTCTTTAACCTAAAAATCAATATGCACATAAATAACCAAAATAATAACAATAGCGACATACAAAACATATGAATTTTGATTACATTTACCTCTGAATAAAAGTCTTCAAATGATTCTTTCACGCTTGATGTAGTAGACGACATTTTCAATATCTAAAGCAAAACCATTCCAACAGAATCAGAGCGTGATAGCTGACACGAATTTAATAATTTACATGAAATGAGAACCACCTGAACAGTTGTTAAATTTTTACAACAAACAGGTACGTTTGGAAGTTGAATATATCATTGGTTAATACACTGATCACGAAGCACTGATTATGAAATAAATGACAAGCGACCACAGATTAATATAACTACGCATATAGAGCATAGATATTTATGCGGCTACAATAATCACTACGTTCTACTTAAAGCCCGTAATGCTATCTATCACGACCGCTGAAATTGCCGTTCCACTGAACTTCCACGAACGTAAAAATACCGCGGGCTGTGTAGGCGAATTTTACAGGTGGAACGCATATTTAAGCGTTGTGCTATCGCAATGATATGGCGGCTTGATAAAACATGCAGTTGTGGGGGTTGTAAGAAAATATTTCGCATGGATTTGAATAAAACTTAATTCAACATTAATTCCTGTGAATTTATCATTGCGTTTTTGAGTAAAGTTCATCAAGTTCTGATAACGTTTACAATTTGACATTAACAGTTGTTTTTTTGAATTTCCACCACGTTTAAATGAAAGCCAACTTGAGTCTTGACCAACCTATACTTTGTGGGCGAAGTGGGCGCGATGTGGTTGCGAACAGCGACGTTATCTATGAAGTCGAGCGATCGCTCTCGATTACCACGGGCCTTATGTGGACCGCGAAATGATAGAGAGGTCCATACAATCGTTGCGATCGTTTACCGGAACGCATCCTATGTAACCGTATAACGTTTAATATTACTAAGAACACTAATAATGATTGTGTTACTAGAAACATTTGACATAACTACATAATAACATTATAATAATTTAATTATTTAACGTAGATTTAAAATAATCTAAGCATTGTAAGTATTAAAAATTGTTATAAAAACATATTAAGTCCTACATAAGCCCTGCAAAGGGTCATTATCAAACTAAAGATTTTGAAATCATGAATTTTGTATGAAATATTTTTTTACAAGAGTCATATTTAAGACATCTAATTTATAATTATATTACCAGTTGTCGACTATGACTTGCTTGCTGGGGTAAGTGTGACCGACGACAGCATAAATTAGAATAATTTTAATGTATAGACGATAGACGTACTCGATGTTGTAAAATATTATTTATCTATGGAGATACACAGTTGACACTTGACAGTATCACTCATCTGAGTGGAGTAGGTACTAGGTACAGACGACAGCCGAGTGCCGGATATTAAAGTTCGAACTTATATCTTAGACTAGAAGTGGATTTTCTTCGTTTTAATACATAATACACACGTAACGTACGTAAGACATTTATAATTTTCTTTCATTCTGTATCACCTTAAACCCTTAACGCCTATAATTTGTTTATGATTTTCCAAATAATATTTTTCTTTAACATTGACGCCAGCATTTTATTGTACGAAATCCGGCATAAGGTGGCATATATACCTTCATGTGTATAATGAAAATGATTCAATACGTATTGAAAATCATACATACGTATATCGGCATACCTATATCTGTTGTGCAATGAAATCGCGCACAGACTACGTTTATTAATCAATGAAGTTTAATTAAACAATGAAGTTCGATCTAGGTTTCACCTGGTATTATCTCAGGTATATATCTTCTCTCTAGAAAGATCGCATGAAAGCCTAATGTTGAAACTGTTAAACATGATTGTTTTGTAATTTTTTAAATCCATGTATGCTGTTTTTACGGCTAATCTTTATTTTAAGCACGGACCTAACACCATTAAAGATATACCCAAAACTATTAAGAAGTGAATAAAATTTATTCACTTCATATACATAATTATAATCAACCCAAAACGAAGAAAGTTTTAATTCAACACATAAGAGGCACTAAAAAAGAGCGTCTTCCTTTACGTTATGTCGGATTTCGTCTTCAGAGACTGTTCGCATTTTATGCGTTGCCTTTAGCTTTGCTTTGTATTATTCCATTTTCAAAACGTTTTTAGTAATCAAGCTGATCTATACATATAATAAAATGGTAGGAAAGTCAAAACTGTACATTGAATATTTTTTTAAAAGAATACTTGGGGTGTGATCTACAATCGATACCGAAGACAAAAATATAGTTTTTAGAATTTTTGTCTGTTTGTCTGTATGTATGTCCGGGATAAACTCAAAAAGTACTGCATGGATTTACTTCAAATTTGGCCCGAATATTATTAAGAAGTCGGGTCAACATATAAGCTACAAATTATCACGCTATTACCTACGGGGAACGAGCAGTGACCCTTTATTTCTTCAACGTATTCTGTAACAACGTGTAATCTAAGGACGCATATTTGAATGTTGTTATTATGTTAATAACCATGCTATAAGCTAGCTTCATACCATAAATAAAGGCATTCTGTAGTATATTTAGTATTAGCATTGCACCCGTGCGAAGCCGGGGCGGGTCGCTAGTATTACATAAAAATAGTTTATACTTATCATTATAGTTTTTTTTTTAAATTATGTATATCGAGATAATGTATTGGACTAAAGTTTGCTGATATAATACCTCAAGTACTTGAGGCATTGTCGAGTACTTGTGCGAAGTCAATTATCGTCAAAAATGACTAGACATATTTAATCTGTTTCTGCATAGTTGTAGAAAAATTATTCATGCACTGTCTAATAAACGTAATATATATATTTAAATGGGTGGAATATTAGATTAAAATACTTTTTTTATTTTATCAGGTATCATGTTTACTGGTAAAGTAGTTCTTGTCACCGGCGCAAGTTCAGGTATAGGCGCAGAAACTGCTATAGAATTTTCTAAGCTCGGAGCTGGTGTGGTGATAACAGGAAGAAAAAATGACTTATTAAATAATGTCGCAAAGCAATGTGAGGAAATTTCACCGACAAAATTAAAACCTCTGCCAATAATTGCTGATATGAATAACGAAAATGACATAGAAAATATTGTAAAAGCTACTATCGATCATTTTAAGAAGCTGGATGTATTAGTTAATAATGCCGGTGTTTTAGAATCTGGGACAATAGAAACTACTTCTTTAGAACAGTACGATAGAGTTATGAACGTCAATGTTCGTGGTCCTTATTATTTAACTATGTTAACTGTGCCACATCTAATTGAAAGTAAAGGCTGTATTGTAAATGTTTCTAGTGTTACTGGTATGAGGTCTTTTCCTAATGTTCTTGCGTATTGCATGTCTAAATCGGCCTTGGACCAGTTTACTAGATGCGTAGCCCTTGAATTGGCGGCCAAAGGAGTTCGTGTTAATGCTGTCAATCCTGGAGTAATAGCAACTGGTTTGCATAAAAAAGGCGGAATGGATGAAGCTCAATATGAAGCATTTTTGAAAAAATGTGCTGAAACCCATGCCATAGGAAGGCCTGGTTATGCGCATGAAGTGTCATCTGTCATTGTATTTTTGGCAAGCGACGGTGCCAGCAATATTACTGGCGCTACATTACCTGTCGACGGCGGTCGTCATGCAATGTGTCCACGTTAAATAAATATACGTACCATAAAAACTACGTAGGTATTTTTGATATTGCTAAATTTTTATATATATTAAATTACATTAAAATTTTTGTTAAATAAAAACTTAAATAGATATATTTATTTTTAATTCGTCTATATAATTAGAAAACATTTTTCCTTCCGATATTTCTTACTTGGAATTTCAATATTTTTAATATAAAATAAGAATCGAGCTTTCGATCCACCATCGTACAGGTCCCAATTTTATTCATTGAATACTACAGTTAGTTATCACTTATATTAATTCTTGAAGCCAGGAGATCCTTTAAATAAAAATTGCATTATGTAAGTAGGTATAGCTTTAGTTAAGGTTCTCCCAGTACTCTCTTTGGTTACTTATAAAAAATCAGAGATTGTGAAGTTAGTGGGTCGCCATATTTATGTAGAAACTAGCTGCCCGGACAAACTTTATTCTGTCACTAGTTAATAGTAAAAATTAAATTTGTCCACGCAATTTTTTTTTTAATTTTTTTCTTAGTATTAAAACCTTCCGTAGTAGGCCTTAAGGAACATAAGAATAAATAAATTAGCCGAATTGGATGAGCCATTCTCGAGTTATGCGCATAGCAACGTTTTTTTTTGTATTTACATAAATTAATTATTGTACTAGTTCTACTACACTGTAAATCTATTTTAATATATGTATATTATTTGATTTTCTTAGTAAGAATTTAGTATGAAAATTAAAAAAAAGGTTTTATTTATTTGTACATTTTTTTATACTGCGAGTTCGTCCGCGTCGAATTTAACAAAATAATTATTGTTCAGTTCGCAGTTATAAAATAAACTTATTACATCAGCTACTCGTATCTGCCAGTGAAAGTCCCGTCTAAATCGGTCCAACCGTTTCAGAGATTAGCCGGAACCAACAGACAGACAGACAAAAATTTATTTATTTATTTATTTATTTACACTTTCGCACACTAATACAAGGTTTTAACAGCATAACAAATGAAATATAAAAATAAAATTTGCATCAGCTGCAACAGGCGGCCTTATCGCTAATACAGCGATCTCTTCCAGGCAACCTTTGGGCAGAGGACTAAATAAGAAGTGTGGGATGGGGCGCAAAAATGTTATGTAACATACATATGAACATAGTCACAAACGTACATGTACACCAAATACATTTACTTACATATACATAAAAATTAATTAATTATAAAAAAAATGTTATTTTAACATATGAATTTAGTTAAATGCGGTTACTTTAATATTACAAACAGACATTCCAGTGTTATTTAAAAATGAAAACATTATTACTATCACAGAAAAGGATTTTTCAATTATAAATTATGTATAATTTAAATTTTCGTACTTATTTACATAAATTGTATTTTGTAGCTTAAGAGCCATTTCACAAAAATCGGTAACAATCCGCGAAATTGTAATATTTTGACGTCGTTAATCTCAGTGTTGGATGCAATAATGTAATTTATATTCTTGAAATATAATAGAGCAACCTTTGTTGTAGTCCATAGTCAGATCAGAATTTTGATTTATATTATGTGTATAAAATTATTAACCTTTTCATCAGCCTCCTCCCTGGGTAAACGGTCGCAATGTATACTTTGAAGTCCTACTTTTCAATAACCTCTACGTTGAAACCATTTAAAAAAAATATCATAATATGTGGAATATAATTTTGTTGTCCACTATCATAGATTTTTATTCCATTTGTATCTCTATTAAACGATAAAAAAAATTTAAAGTTACGAATATTTTTCAAATAAGTACAATTTTAAAAGCGATATTTCTTTTAGAAAACTAAGAAATTTTAACGAACTATCTTCATCAAAGTAAACTTACATCATTAAGGAATACAAAAAAAATAATTAAAAGATGTAATTATTTTTAATACATTTTATATTAAATAATAAAAAGATAGTATATATTTCCACGCATCAAGCCCGGTAAATCAGTCGAGCGCTAGCGCTCGTAAGGTCCACGCCAAATTCTGCGCAGCCGTCTCTTTCGCTCACACGCGCCAAGCGCCTGTTGTTATAGCGGATAAAACGCATTTGATACTTTCATAATAAAATATAAATAAAATAAACATATTACGAAAATGACTGTAAAATAATATAATGATAATTTCTGTAAACAAATGTATAATTTAATTTTATTTTCTCACACTATCAATACAAATAGGCATTTCAATCTGTTTGTCTTGTTATTTGTTAATTAATATGTTTGTCGGTGTCGATGTCATTAAATGCTTTTTTATTCATATCGTAAATATTAGATTCATTCGTAAACTGAAAAAACAAAATCAATTTAAAAAAATTGTTTCATAAAATTGATTTTTTTAATTTTATTTTAAATTTATTGACTGTTGTTATATAACATACTTGAAATTTTTAACAAATTAATTATGTAAAAAACATTTTATACCATAGTTATAATTTTTATTATACATCAGAAAATGATCACGATGGTCTTTTGGTTGTCACACTATACGTACTAGCACAAAGATCGCGCGGCTCGTACGACTCGCGCGATGCGACCAAATTTACCTAAACTTGCAGAGCGTAAAATTGTGAAATGGCTCTTAAGCTATGCTAATATTATAAGCTCATATTAACATAAGGTAAGTTTTTATGAGTATTCTAAATTTAAAAAATTACAATGGATACTAAAATTTAACATATAATAAGGTATACTGTCACTGTTTATTACTCTTAACACACAAAATAATCTGTAAAAATTTGCCAACTAATGTTGTCATTGCTTTTGAGAGCCCTTCCGTGACACAATTCATAATGGTTTCTAGGCCGTCATCAATAGTATTCCTTACTGTTAGAGCCTAGAAAAAATTAAAAAAAATTAATGACATTAAATTACTTTAATATTTAATTCTTTACTATATTTATTCCTATTTAAGAATTAAACCGTAGAGTAATCGTCACTTGCAAACTATAATATATAAAACAATTATAATCATAAAGTTTAAAGCTATTTGTATATCTCAAATCCCTCACAAATAAAAAGAGTGCATGCGTACAAAGTACACATGTCAGAAGTGAAACTTCTTTGGCAAACTAATTTTTAAGTCTCGTTTAAATTTATACAAATCTAAAAGCTTTAGATTTCCGTTCCAGCGCCATCGACAAAAACGTCTCCGTTTCATTAAAACTTTCCCGTTTCATTCGTACAAATTTTTCCGTCATGCAGAAGTTTTACTTCAAAAAATATAAAAAAAATCGATTTCCGATATATTAAGAAATAGTTAATTACATATATTATTTTCTAATATTTTTTAATATTTACATATCTCTATTTTTTAAAAGAGGCGTTGAGCAGTAAAACATCACTCAGAGCAAGTCAGCGGTACTGTTTCACACGATTTCACTCCCCATATATATTCTTTATATCGTTTGTTTATGGGAGTAAACTCCAAAAAGTTAGATAGTAGACACTTTTATTGAATATGTGAAACTGGTGGTTAAAATCGTTTCTGTACATAAATGTATTTTACTTATGCTTAATATATCTTAACCTGGGTAGACCAAGTCAACATGATTTCCTTCGTCAAAAGGCAGCTTGATGTGCTGCTCTTTAGACTAAGATAGCTACTTATTGGACACAGCTGCTTCGGTAAGCACCTTCATCAGATTGCGAGTAGGGAGGTCACTCCTGCCTATCGTAAGTGCGGCAAACCGATAGGTACAGCACGTCACACTTTCGAGAATTGAATCGCTTGGCGCCCAGTGCTGTATTTTGGTGGCAGTAATAGGCGAAAACCTGTCGTTGCCAAGCATTGTCCACAGCACGCTCGGTAGCGACAGGTGCTGATCGGCCTCCTTCTGCGAAAAGGTCACGGCGCTAAAGCCGCTCACGGTGCCTGTGGGCACTCTATAGGCGAAGGCGGCCTGCACAGGCAGGCCAACCGTCGGGGCATTACGGTAGCATGCGAGAGCGATTTAGTGGATTTTAGTGGGTATTCTGACTCGTTCAGTCCGGGTCGTGAGCTCCACACTCCCGTCGGCCTCGTTGGCGGGGTGCGTAAAAGTATTTACTAACGTTAAAAAAAATTCAACTTGACTTGTATTGTCCATCTACCTACTAAACAGAACAAACCCTTATTATTTTACCTTATGCGAAACAATCCAGGTAGCTACATCTAGATCGTTAAGAATTTCATCTTGAAAGGAATCCAAACATTGGCTATTGTTATTTTCACATGTCTTTAATCCTGTAGTCATTTTATCTTCAATTGAGCGTAGAAACAAAGAATCATTGAAGTGAAGTGAATCGTGCGATAACTTTATCTTGACCAAAGATTTGATATTATTTGAAATACAAATTGTAACATTCAAAAGTATATTGTTTAATAAATTCTTTATTACTTCTTTGTCATTCTGAAACCAGATGTTAATCTCGAAGTTATGATTTTATTTGAATAGATGATTTAGATCAAAACATTTTAACCGACTTCAAAGAAAGGAGGAGGGTACTCAATTCGATGTATATATATATATATATATATATATATATATATATATATATATTTTATGTATGTCCGGGGATAACTCCGTCGTTTATGAACCGATTTTGATAATTCTTTTTTGTTAGACATGAGATATCCCTTGTTTGGTACCATGATAAGGAAACCAGGATCTGATGATGGAATCCCAGAGAAATCGACGGAAACTCTCGAAAATCCGCATAACTTTTTACTGGGTGTACCGATTTTGATGATTTTTAATTTAATCGAAAGCCGACGTTTATCATGTGGTACATTTAAATTTCATCGAGATCTGATATATATATATATATATATATGTATATATATGATCTGAATATATTTATGCGAGTCAAAGTTTACCAAACGTCGATGAAAATGATAACAAACGGTATCGACCTCCCAATTCTTTATAAATTCACTACATTTGATATACAAATGTGTATTTAATGCTCTACTTATGTGTTTGCTTTTAGCCTTTAATATCCCTCTGCTGGGCATAGGCCTCTATCTCCATGGAGGAGGAAAGGGTCGGAGCTTAATCCACCATGCTGCTGCACTGCTTGGGGGATATATTCCCTACTATGAGTAACGATTGCTATCAGATATTTATAATGACAACTGGGACTGACGGCTTAACGTTCTGTCCAGCACAGACATCTAAACTAGAAATAAATATTTCTACAAATACAAATATCCATCTCGAGCGGGAATCGAACCCGCATATCGTCGGTGTTTTAGGCGACTACTCGCACCAATACACCAGAGTGGTTGTCGCTACTTATGTTTGTTGAAGTATATTTTTTTATGACAGTTGATGTTTATTACTTTCCCTGATGATCAGAGCTTAGAAAATAAGAGGAAATGATGACGATAGGCATACCTAAAACATTTTATTGAACCTCAATGTTACTCACCTCAACACAAATTTTTACATTTTTTCCGGTTAAAATAACGTTTTCGATAACTGTACTAATATCCTTGTTGAGGTGATCAATTTTATTTTTAAAATTTGTGAAAATAATTTCAATTTTTTCTTTTGTTTTTCGTATAAAATTTTGCAACCGTTGCTTTGTTTTATCTGCTATTTTTTTTAAAGCTTCCCAAGCCTTCGCAATATCAGATTTTATTTTATTCCATATATAAGATAAATCTCTTGGATTCCTTGCGTGTTTTTGAATGCGGGTGTATAAAAATTCAACATGATTAAAATTGTTTTGTAACTTGCTTTGAAGACATACCTGACAAAGATTAATATAAAATTTACATGAGAATAACTTAAAATATATTTAACATCTACAATTTTTTTTTTAATAAAAAGAAAATAATTACCTGACAACCTACGAGTAACACGAAGGTTATTATTAGACTATTTTGCATTTTGTTCGTTTTAAAATGAGGCTTCTATACCACTTAGGTTGTCTATTATATACCTAGTTTGGGTACTTGAAGCACTATTACAAATATTGTACAAATTCTCTAATTGCAAGAACAACAAACTTCACAATAATCGCAAAAACAAATTAATTTGCGGGTTATTAAACTTAAAAGTAAAGTATACCAACCCATTTAACGAAGTTTGTTTAACTATTGTATGAAACATTTGGTGCGTTTAATTTATATACTAAGGTAGGTTTACGTACGAACGGGTATAATATGTTTTAACTGAGGTAGAGCACAGCAGAAAATTTCCTGCTCAAAATATGGAGTAGACCGACTGGGGTAGTACCTCGACGTTACAGAAGATCACAGCTAAATAATACTGTTTTCAAGCAGTATTGTATTCCTGTTGGGGAGTAACGTGACCAAAGCTCCTAGGGGAAAATGGGGATAGAGTCGGCAACGCGCTTGCGATGCTTGTGGTGTTGCAGGCGTCTATAAGTTACGATAATCGAATCGCTTACCATCAGGTAAGTCGTGCGCTTGTTTGCCGACCCAGTTATATATTTAAAAAAAAGTTTATAGAAAAAAAGTTATATTTCGATAATAAACACATTGTTTAGCGCTTACATTGCAAATATATTTATTTTATACTTTATATTTAGTATCAGGATTGCATCCGTGCGAAGCCGGGGCTTGTCGTTAGTTCTGTTATATATTACTTTGGGTGGTACGAGGAATCGGTTGTGAAGGGAGCAATCGCAAAGGGAGGATCCTCCAGACGGGTGTTGCATCTGGCGGGCTACTGCCCCAACGGTTGTTGTCGGGTTTTGTTATATAATGTACTAAATCGCTCTGATAACTTTGATATCGCGATGTAGGATACGTCAGTTTCCTCTAGTTTGTATGTCGCGAGATAGATGTCACCACATTACATAAATAGTATAGGTAGATAGATCTTATTTAAACAACAATAAGTGTTATTAATAATATTTATTTCAAATCTAAACATTCCTTTAAACTTTTAAACTATGAAGATGATGATATATTTCCATTAAGCGAAGAATAAACTGAAGATGCAGAACAAGTTCCAGCTTCCATGATTATCTTTGCAGAATTAATACCAGCTTCAACGAGTTTGGTACCTGCGCATATTTCTAATGAGGCCGGCAATGTTGAGAACGCTAAATTTATGCGCGAAATCTGTATTGTGAGAGAAAATACATTATTAAGTGTGATTAATGCATTATTTAACGATTTCATACAAAATATTTATTTTCTTTATATAGGTATCTATACAAATAAATACAATTGGAATGTCTGTTTGTAAAATTAAAATAACCGATTTTTACTAAATGCATATGTATGTATGTACACGGTATATATACCGAATTAACATTTTTTTAAATTTTGTCTGTCTGACTGTTTGTTCCGGCTAATCCCTGAAACGGCTGGACCGATTTTGACGGGACTTTCACAGCGGCAGATAGCTGATGTCATAAGGAGAAAGCGGGGCTACTTTTATTATTATTACTTATTAGAAATTTATTTATTTTGTAACTCCGTGAACTAAATAATATTTTTTTTAATTCCACGCGGACTAAGTCGCAGGCACAGCTAGTATAATTATATAATTGAGCCAAGATGGAGAAAATTCTAAAAAATCGTGTTAAAATCATGTTAAAATCTAAATATGTTTAAAAACATTAAAAATAAAAAGCTTACCAAAAGTCCACTTTGGGTTAAATAGACAGCTCCTTTTAATTCAGTTCGTATAGCAATACCACTGAGGCAAGTACCGGTTGATAAAATCCCCAGATTGGTTTCAGTACATTCTTGCAGTTCAGTCAAAGCAGCACTTGCGTAGTTAGTGGCGTTAGACGATAGCTCCTGAAGGTTCTCAATCATAGTTCCAATTTCCGCTATACGATCGCCGGCACATTGCTTTGATTTTGCAACGGTGTCATTGAATACGTTATCTATTTGCTTAAAATGACCCTGTTAATATAGTTTTATTTATTAATGGGTATGTTGTTTCACAAAACATTTCTTACATAGACGTGTAGGAAAAGAGAGTTCTTTTTATTTAGTTTATGAATGTGGTGCCTAATACTTACATCAATACAATTCCTAACTGCTGATCCAGCGTTTGTAAATCTGTCAAATGTACTTTTAATAACACTCTGAATTCGCTCTCGGAATTTTTGTATATCGCTTGCTATTTTCTCAGTGAACTGTTTACGCTGATCTCGCATGCCAGTTGTGAATGTTGTAATAGCGTCAAAAGCTTGTTGGGCAGCACTTCGTAGATTCTGAATCAATTCTTCAACAAGAGCTCTATATAAAATATTTTAGTGATTAACAAATAATCAAAAATTTATTCATATTCCACACAAATCATTATTAAGAATATTTTTATTAAGTGTCTTATAAAAAAATATCAATAAACAAGTTGGTAATCATTTTAAATTTTAAAATCTAAACTGTTTTTATTTATTTATTTAAATTCTTTACTGTACATAAATACACTAATACAAGTGTATACAAAAGGCGGGCTTAACGCTAGTGCTTTTTCAATCTTTTCTAGGGCTCTAATGATCGTTTCTAGGTCTATGCTTCGTTAGAGGTTAACGGAAACTTCAGCCGCTTGTACTAGTGACAAAATAGCTAAATATTCAAGAATAGAAAATAACAATAACCAAATATTTCTTTATAAACTTACTTTGTGTTGCCAATGAAGTTAACATCACGACGTTGTCGTATCAACGAGTTCTCAGACGGACTTCCCAAAGATGAAGATATCTAATAAAGAGTTTTATATTATTATCATAATTAATAAAAATCAAAACCCTTAAAAATGTTATTGCTTTATTTTATGAACGACGATTATAGGTGAAGAGAGTCTAAAACATCAAATGTAAGACAATTCTCAACATAACTACATACATAGGTCTGTACCTATTGTACACTTATGTATGTAGCTGTGTTGAGTATCCTTTAACGTGTAAAGTAATACCTGTTAGATCACAACATTTTATTCCTACCTATAGATTAAGTATTATGTGAATCGACACTACTTTTACTAACTTTTCTTATTATAAGAAAATTTAAGGTTTGAGAAGGTTAAGCAACTTATAAATTGATCTTGATCCAATTTAAACGTGACCACAAAAAAGCATCAGTTTCGATTAAAATAAGGATCGAAATCGATCGTATTAGAATAAGAAGGAATATGTGAAAATTGATTTACAAATTAGTTAAAGAAAGTATCTGCATGAAAACATAGATTTAGTCCGGGGCTGATCCACCGTTGTGGGCACCACCATAACCTTCAGCCGAATCAAATTTTTCACTGAAAATAATGGATAATATACTAACTAACATATCTCCAATTTGTGCACTAATTTAGGGGGCGGCAAATTAGAATGGCCCGGGCAGCTGAATCTTAAAATATCCCAATGCCCACAACCCTAAATCAGGTCTGATTTTCTCCAATGATTATTTCCATATCTAAGTTCAAGGTCCTGATGCGTGAAAGGAAATAATCAAATTTAAAAGTCGTTCATAAGGCGTAATTGTTCATGAGCAAGTTCATAATCGTTCGTGGCTGTGACCACAACCTTTTTTGAGAGCTGGATCCGCGCCTGAGTTTAGTAGAGAAGAAAAGAAGCGGAAAGCTTGGCTAACCGAGATCTTAGTTGTTGCGCTGAATGTGCAAAAAATATTATCTGCTTACGATTATTATTAAAATAAATATTCTTTGAGTTGCGAGCTGTAATATTTGCTAAAACGTTCATTGAACTTGTACCAGTTTTTTGTTTTCATTTTATGAACATACACCTTAATTCATATAATTATGTACTTAGGGACAAAATATATACAATACAATAAATAACAGTAATAATTACTTAACCCACTCAATTAAAATACATAAATTAACTGTATATATTTTATTCGCGGCTAATTATTATGAAAAAAAAATCATAAATCATTTATGATAAAATCAGAATGATTTTGAACAATAAATGAAAATAGTACTCGTATTAACCATAAATAGCTGGTAAGTAAATAGTTCTTTAAAATAATAGTTAAAAATAAACAGATACTAAATAAAAAGAGCAAATTATAAAAAAAAATATTATGTAGGTAAAAATGTTGATACTACAATTAAAATAAATAGTGACAACAAATAATTTTATCATTCTTTTTGATATTAAATATGCAAATAATGAATTACAGCACCGTATAATGTGAAGAAATTATTTATTTTTTAAATTATATTTATTTATTTAAATACTTATTCATAAACTTACCAAAAATACGGCTAAAATCGCAAACGTGAACTTCATGGTTAATTTGTTTCTAGGAATTCAGTTGACAATATGATAATGTGAACTGAAGATCTATGGTTTTTATATGATACTCTTACAAAATACCTTCTTTACTTTGCTATTCTGAACAAACTAACTTATCTTATCAAATTTATAGAATATTTGGTTAACAAATAAAAGAAATTTTACGAATTTAATCATAGTCGTTTATTTTTGTAATACATGGGCTTAAAAGATCTAAGATTAAGTGCAAAACAGCCGTATTAATTAACTCGAAAAATTTTTTTAGTAACAATATCGGGGTTACAATACCTGCGCATATATTATGCTTTAGGTCGGGAAAAAAATTCTTTGTACATTGTATAGAAATCTAAGGAAAGATTTTAATAAAAAATATTTACATTAATTGTAATAATATATATGTACCATTTTGTTCTTCCATCTCGTAGATAGTGACGGGATTCCGTTGCTGTAGACATTTTGGAACTTTTCATTAAAAAGCCGCGACAAGTATATTTGATAGTCCTCTCTTGATGTTAACTTTACACTAGAGAATTTTGTAGAGATCTAAACAAATGGAAACCTTAGGGTGCAAGATCGGGGGTATATAGTGGAAAGATTAAGACTTCCTACTCAAACTTTTTGGATTTTCGTTGAGTGGCTAAAGACGTAGCCTTTTGTCACGATAACGATCGACGATTATGATCCACTTAAAAACTTTGAAATATACCGAATTTCTTCGTTGGCTTCATCCTTTTTGGTGGACATGAAAACAAAAATAAATGAAAAACAAATAAAAAGTGGCGGGAAATTGTTGTTTTTTTTTAAACTTTTATCATCATTTTTAAAATATCACCCTTTCATGGTATCAAAACCAGCTAGTTACAAAGGATACAACTAAAAAGATTTTATTGCAACTTTTGCTTGAAAATACGAAAAAACTTTCACGACTTATTATGTTAATTATAATTTCACATGTATACAATGCGATGTAACATTAATTAACAGTAGTAACATTGATCAAGCTTGTCCTTTCTTACTTAATAGAACTACAATAGCCTTGCTTAAAAATTTCAGCTGATACATCCTTAAGTTTTTTAAATTCTGTTTCTGCAATTCATATCATACTCATTATTAGCGGTAAAACAAAAAAAAAAACTACTTCAATGACATATGAGACAATGTCAGTAGACAAAAAAATAGTCGAGTAAATACGCGTTAAAAAAATGACTCAAAAAGTAGCTATCAGATCTCGATGAAATTTCAGTGGGAGTACAAAACAAGCATCAACTTTCGAATAAAATAAGAATTACCAAAATCGGTATACCCAGTGAAAAGTTATGCGGTATTTATATTAGTAGATATATCTCGAAAAATACTTGTTAGATCTCAGTTAAATTTAAATGCGACAACATGACGCACCACCTTACAATTAAAAAAAATCATCGAAATCAGTCCACCCATTCAAAAGTTCTGAGATAACATACATAAAATAATTGTATTTGCTCGCAAACGAAAAAAAAAAACTGACTTCAATTACATCGACAAGTAATCCAACGTTGGTAGACGAAAAAATAGTCAAGTAAATACGCGTTATCAAAGATTTAAATGTGACCACATGATAAACATCAGCTTTGGATTAAATTAAAATGGGTTCACCCAGTAAAAAGTTATGCTGTATAATAACAACGTAGGTCGACGAAAAAATAGTCAAGTAAAACAGCATTATTAGATATAACTCGAAAAGTAGTTGTTAGATCTCAAATAAATTTAAATAGGACCAAATGATACGCACCACCTTTCGATTAAAAAAATTTTCATCGAAATCGGTTCACCCAGTCAAAAGTTCTGAATAACATACATAAAAAAATACAATCGAATTGAAAACCTCCTCTTTTTTTGCAAGTCGGTTAAAAACACACACAATATATTCTTGGAGCAACAATGCACTGTATAATATACTGCCCTGTAAAATGGAATGTTAATAAAGATTTTCAATCAGTCAAAAGAGAAAGAAAGTTATCACAATTTTGTTTATTATACTTTGCTGAAATGTACCTCGGTATTTATTATTCTATTGTACTATAGACGACGCGTTGGCGCAATGGTCACAGCACTGGTTTGTGGCTGTTGCGCTGGCGGTTGCGGGGTTCGATCTCCACACATGACAAACTGGGTGTTTGTGCAATCCTTGTGGGTCTTCCACCGTGCCTCGGAGAGCATGTTAAGCCGTCGTAAGATCGTTACTCATATTAGGGAATATGTCCGCCAACCCGTATTGGAACATCGTGGTGGATTAAGCTGATCCTTCTCGTACATGGAGAAAGAGCCTTATACCCAGCAGTGGGATATTACAGGCTGAAGCGTAACTATAGTAATTATCTTTAATTCTACTATCTAGTATCGCTTTGATAGGTTTCATGTATTTACTTTTCAATAATTTAAAGTCTCATTTTGCTTGACAAGTAAGATAACATTAAATTTTAGCTAATCGACTACACTAATTAAATTTATTTTTTGTATAAATTGGACCTTTACAATTACATATCTCTCAATGCGGAGCATCACCTTAATGAGGACAACTGTTGGAGTCTAATCTGTCACATAATTCTAATATATAGGGTACTCTCCAGGGCATGGTGGCAAAATTTAGCAAAAAAACCCCAAATATTAGTATCACTGCACACATCTGCTCTGAGCGGAAATTAAACCCAGGACCTTTGGCATTAATAGATCATTCACACTACTACACTAAAAAGGTGGTTATTGTTATTCAATATAATTACTGTTTAATATATTTACTATTTTTTTTATTGTTATTAATATGTTTACTGAAACTACGTCTTTTCCATACTGGGTTTTACCCTATTGTTTATATTGCAATATTATAAAAAAGGCCTTGAGAATTAAAATTCTATCCAATAAGCGACTGATATTTCTCCGTATTATAAAAAGTTAAACGAAGATATCTGTATATACGCAATAATTTTATTAATTTTGAAAATGTGTCTACACCAAGGCTTACAGCGTTAAGAATAAAACTGTTTTTTATTTATCTGAATAAATGAAAAGAAGAGTTGCTTATAGTCACTAGAATATGTAGTAATAATCACTCATCATCACGTCAGCCTATCGCAGTCCACTGCTGACATAGGCCTCCTCAAGTTCGCGGCAAAAATGGCGTGAACTCATGTGTGTTACCCATAGCCAGCATGCTGGGCAGGCGGGTTGGTGACCACAGGGCTGGCTTTGTCGCACCGAAGACGCTATTGCCCGTCTTCTGCCTGTGTATTTCATAGCCAGCAGTTGGATGGTTATCCCGCCATCGGTTGACTTTTTAAGTTCCTAGGTGATAGTGGAACTGTGTTATCCACCCACGGGAAGAGAGGGTAGTACCAATAATTGCTACCTATATCTTTACTATTTATTTTAAATCTTAAAACCAAATAGAATATATTGCTAGTCTTTAATTTGCTTTGTCAGCTACATCATACAAGCGATTAGTCAAATAACAGTAGTAGTTTAGGCTCAATATGATTTTTTTAAAATAAATTACATGATAAACCCAAAATTAGCTTCAGGTTTACTAACTACAGTTATGTTTTAGATTCCTAAAACATAACTGTACCATTCGGTATGTACCATTCGGTATGTAGTATATTATTTAATTTAATTGAATGTATCTTGCACTTATCTGTAAATATACCAAAAATAAAAAAAAATATTTCGTCTATATATTTCTTTATTCTCATTCTATTTACTTACTGTTTCAAACCAGTTCAGTATTAAATGTGTAAATATTTGTGCCGCTATATAAGTATTGCAGTAACAAATATCTTATATAAAATATGACTTTTTGTCTTAACAAACAACTAATGATGCAATTGGAACTCTGACAAATAGACCACTCTAATTTGATAAAATACAAGGTCTTGCAGATAACATAAAATAAAGATAATCGGTTCTTTTATAACCTTTTAAAGAAAAGCTATAAAATCAAACAATTTATTATTTCTAGTTATTTTGTTTTATGAAGCACCGTTTATATCTCTCTATTGTAGGTATGCTATCTATACTCTATACAAATAAATAAAATTAGAGTATCTGTTTGTAATAATAAAATAACCGTTTCTTACTAAACGCATATTGATGTATACACGGTACATATACATAAAAATTTTTTTTTTTAAATTTTTGTCTGTCTATTTGTTCCGGCTAATCTCTGAAAAGGCTGGACCGATTTTGACGAGAACTTTGCTGGCAGATAGCTGGCGTAATAAGAAGTAACTTAGAAATTTATTAATTTTATAACTGCTAACTGAAAAATAACTTTTTTGTTAAATTCGACGCGGACGAAGTCGCGGGTACAGTTAGTCTGTCATAAAAACGATAAAATCTTAATTTTATATTGAACTAGCTGACCCGGCGAACTTCGTATCGCCTAACACAAACTTTATCGTATGGTATTAAAGTTCAAATTGAATTTTAAGTATTATCACAAATCTTTTGTATGGGAGTATAGAAAAGTGTTGTTTTTAGACTTTTTCAGGAATTTTTTTTTTTTTTTAGAATTTTTCTCTCCGTAAGAACCATCCTCGTACTTCAAGGAATATTTTAAAAAAAGAATTAGCGAAATCGGTCCAACCGTTCGAGTTTTGCGCTTAGCAACACATTCAGCGACTCATTTTTATATTATAGATATTTGATTAAGGTTCCGCAGATTAGGCGCTGACAAAATGTTACTAGGAACACTTGAATCTTAATTTAAAAAAGGTATTGCATTTCAATGACCCTTCGTTTAATTAACTAAATATCACTGTAAATTCCTATTCCATGTCACCGAGCTATTCAGAAGTCAACTGCAACTTGGGTTAAAGTTTTTGAGTAATATCGAAAAAAAAATTGTTAGTCAATAAAAAATATTAGACTTGGCTTAAAAGCGACTCGTTACGACTTTGTAAAGACCATACTATTCCTTTTTTGTTTTATATACGACATGCCTACTCCTAATCTAAATTTAATTTTATTGTGTGCTAAACAGATATAACGAATTAGGCTTAGTTTTTTGGCGACTTCTAAAAAAGGAGGAGGTTATCAATTCGACTGTATTTTTTTAGATATGTTACCACAGAACTTTTTACTGTGTAGATCGATTTCGATGATTTTTTTCATTGAAAGGAGGCGCTTGTCATATTTAAACGTAATAGAGATCTGACAAAAATACTTTTTGAGTTTAAGTTTTATTATACTCATTGCTTTTTACTGTGTGTACTGATTTCGATAATTCTTCTTTTAATGAAAGTTAGTGCTTTTCATGTAGTTTCATTTAAATATGATCGAGATCTGAAGAGTACTTTTTGAGTAATGATACCTATATATATACATATATAAATGTATATACATATATATACAAATATAAATATAATGTAGTACAATTGTATTACTTTTGTTTGTATCTTTTAATGATGTACAAAAAGATGTGAATATTAATATTAAATATTCAATAATATTAACATTAGGTATTAAAGTCATTATTAAAGTAGTAATAATAAAAAATATGTAGAAATCCAAAAAAAAAAACAATAATATATAAGATACTTAACCAACGTTAGGCTTGAGTAGTTAATTTTGTTATCTCTTTATTGAACACATAACATTACCAGATAGTAATTTGTGTATGTATGTATTGTTCAAGGTTATATATACAATTGCTGATATAATATTGTAGTCCACAGTATCCGCAGTGCTGTGTGGTTTCGGCACTAAAGAATTTAGCCACCCCATCTCTTCCCGTGGGTGTCGTAAGAGGCGACTAAGGGATAGCACAGTTCCACTACCACCTTGGAACTTAAAAGGCCGACCGATGGCGGGATAGCCATCCAACTGCTGGCTTTTTAAATGCACAGACCGAGGACGGGCAGCAGCGTCTTCGGTGCGACAAAGTCAGCCCTGCGGTCACCAACCCGCCTGCCCAGCGTGGTGACTATGGGCAAAAACCCCCATGAGTTCGAACCTAAAAATAAGGCCCTCAGTTCCCGGCAGCCCCACTATTCCCGGCTACGGCAGCGGCCGTGGTAACGGTGGGGTAGAGGGTGCTAAGAATCACCGGGGTACGGGAGGCTGCCATAGAAAAATATTCCTGGCTACGTATAATGGACGCACGCTACGGTTGGACCATCACCTCACCGAACTTGAGGTAGAACTTAGTCACATTAAGTGGAGCATACTGGGGTTGTCTGAAGTCCGAAGAGAGGGAGAGGACACGATGATCCTGGACTCCGGGCACTTGTTCTACTTCCGTGAAGGTGATGGGCTTTCCCAAGGTGGCGTCGGTTTTCTGGTTCACAAGACTCTCACTAACAACGTTGTGGAAGTCAGTAGTGTGTCGACCCGGGTAGCGTACCTTGTACTTAAGCTCACCGACAGGTACTCCCTGAAAGTGATACAGGTATATGCGCCGACCTCGGCACACTCTGACGATGAAGTCGAAGCCTTGTATGAAGATATCACAAGGGGCATACATGGCACTACTTCGACCTTCTACAGCGTTGTTATGGGAGACTTCAACGCTAAAGTGGGAGTACAAGGCCGCGACGGATCGAGCATCGGACCACACGGATTGGGGCACAGGAATCACAGGGGGCAGACGCTTGTCAACTTCCTCGAATCGGAGGGGCTCTTCTTGATGAACTCATTTTTTGAGAAGAAGCCCCAAAGGAGGTGGACATGGCAAAGCCCCGATACTGTGACGAGGAACGAGATAGATTTCATCATAGCGGATAAAAGGCATATATTCAGAGATGTCTCAGTGGTTAACAGGTTTAACACCGGCAGCGACCACCGGCTAGTACGGGGCACTCTGAATATATGTCTCCGAAAGGAGCGGACCCGCTTGATGAAATCTACTCTCCGACCTACGCTGCCCCAAATACTATGTGGCTCCGAGCAGTTTCAGTTGGAACTCCAAAACCGATTCGATTCGCTGGAAACTACTAGCGACGTGGACGAGATAACCGACAACGTGGTGAAGACGGTGTGTACACTGGGTCGCAGGCACTTTCCACCAACAAAGCCAACGAAGCAGTCCAAACTTTCTCCCGAAGCCTTGGATCTGATGCGGCAGAGGCGCGAGTTGCCGGCTGCTTCGCCAGAACAGAGGGCTCTTTCCAAGAGGGTACGGAAAATTATTCGCCGAGACCTCCGCTGCTCAAATACGAGAGAGGTTGCTACTCTGATTGAGCAGAATAGGGGGTCCAAAGTTTTCCAAAGACCATTGGGGAGAAGCCTTCTTGCGAAGCTTAAAACAGCAGATGGCAGAACCGTCTGCTCTCGCCCTCAGGTCCGAGAAGAGGTTGAGAATTTTTATGGACAGCTGTACTCGTCGAGCGCACGCAAGCCTGCGACTTGGGACACCGAAGATCCACGGGCACCATTGTTGCGCCATTATTCGGAGTGTATCCCGGACTTCGAAGAGGATGAGATTGGTGCAGCGCTCGGGCAGCTTAAAAACGGAAGGGCCCCGGGGGATGACGGAGTTACCACTGAACTCCTTAAAGCCGCAGGGCGACCTGTCCTGAAAGCCTTGGCAAGACTATTTAACGCCGTCATCCACCGAGGTACCACGCCGGAGGCGTGGTCCAGGAGTGTGGTGGTGCTGTTCTTTAAGAGAGGCGATAAGTCTCTGTTAAAGAATTACAGACCGATCTCACTTCTGAGCCACGTCTATAAGCTGTTTTCGAGGGTTGTTACGAATCGTCTCGCCAGAAGACTCGACGAATTCCAACCACCAGAGCAGGCTGGGTTTCGAAATGGCTACAGCACCGTGGACCACATCCATACTGTTCGGCAGATTATCCAAAAGACGGAAGAATATAATCAACCGCTGTGTATGGCATTTGTGGACTACGAGAAAGCCTTCGACTCCGTCGAGACCTGGGCTGTCCTGGACTCTCTGCAGAGATGTCATATCGACTGGCGATATATCGAGGTACTAAAATCTATGTACGACGCGGCGACGATGACCGTTCATGTCAATGACCAAAGAACAAGACCTATTTCCCTCCGGCGCGGGGTAAGACAGGGGGATGTAATATCACCGAAACTGTTTACCACTGCGCTAGAGGATGTTTTTAAGACCTTGGATTGGGGGGAACGGGGCATCAACGTCAACGGTGAATTCATCTCTCACCTTCGTTTCGCCGACGATATTGTCATCTTTGCGGAGACGCTGGATGAGTTAGGCCAAATGCTGGCCGGCCTAAACGAGTCCTCCCGACGTGTCGGTCTCTGTATGAACTTGGATAAGACGAAAGTTATGTTTAACAACCAAGTCATACCGATACCGGTATCGGTCGATGGTACCCTTCTCGAAGTTGTTCAGGATTATATTTACCTAGGCCATACTATCCAACTAGGCCGCAACAACTTCGAGAAGGAGGCCGATAGGAGGATTCGGTTGGGCTGGGCGGCGTTTGGCAGACTCCGTCGAGTCTTCACTTCGAAGATTCCGCAATGCTTGAAGACAAAAGTTTTCGAGCAATGCGTCCTGCCTGTGTTAACATACGGAGCCGAGACGTGGACACTGACCAAGGGACTGGTCCACAAGTTTAAAGTCGCTCAACGTGCAATGGAACGGGCCATGCTTGGGGTCTCTCTCAAAGACAGGATTAGAAATGAGACTATCCGCGGGAGAACGAAAGTAACCGACATAGCCCACAGAATTAGCAAGTTGAAGTGGCAGTGGGCTGGTCATCTGTGTCGCAGGACCGATGGCCGTTGGAGTAGACGGGTCCTAGAGTGGAGACCGCGTCTTGGCAAACGCAGTGTGGGACGTCCTCCGGCCCGTTGGACCGACGATCTACGTAAGATTGCCGGTGTAGGCTGGATGAGGATTGCGGAAGACCGGGATGTGTGGCGCGAACTTGGGGAGGCCTATGTCCAGCAGTGGACTGCGATAGGCTGAAGTGAGTATCCGCAGTAACGTTAGAGAAACGCACTTCATTAATAAGGAAAATAAAATCATAAAATTTCCTATTCAAGTATTGTATTTCTTTTTTATTTTTTCTTCGATACTTAACATTTATTTATAAAATTAAATTTGTCATAACTTATCTCTCGAGAGATAAAACGTTGTTTTAGTCAAGGTTAATGAACTATGATTTTGCACTAATTTTGTCACAATTAGCTTGTCTATACTTAAATATGACGAAGAGGTGAAATGTAACAAAATTTCATAATAAAAAACTTATTTTGCTGTAGTGGAGACTAAACTGAACTGAATTAACTTGTAATCGTAATATATATGTGGGAGTTTAATTCACTACTATGTTCCATTGCAAATTGACGGATAATTTGCCTACCGAGTAAAACAATTGTTATTATGTGGCAAAGACTTTATCGTGGCACGCTAATAATAATAAAAAGAACAAATACCTACTCAAAACAGCAACAAATATTCGTAGAAATACAAATATCCGTTATCAAAGTAAATTGAACCCGTGAATCTCGATTAACCACTAAAACAGTTGTCCTTAGACAACTTCAATAACTGGTTCTGCTGGGTAGTAACGCAAAAAGTAGAAGATACCACCAGTTCACCATTACCGTGTTTTTTTTATCAATTTTAGTCATCAACTAATTGGAAGTGGAGTGGAGACTTCAGTTGGGCTGGGCGGCGTTTGACAGGTTTCGCCGAGTTTTACTTCGAAGATTCCGCAAAGCTTAAAGACAAAAGTTTTCGAGCAATGTGTCTTGCCTGCTTTAACATACGGTGCCGAGACGTGGACACTGATGAAGGACTAGTTCACAATACGAAAAAATAGTCAAATAAGTACGCATTATTAGATATAACTCGAAAACTACTTGTTAGATTTAAATTAAAATTAAAAGACACGCACCAACTTTTAATTAAAAAAAAAGATCAAAATCGGTCCAACCGGTCAAAAGTTCTACCATAACAAACATTTAAAAAATACAGTCGAATTGAGAACCTTCTCCTTTTTTGGAAGTCGGTTAAGAAGTTAGCATATTTTTTTATACGCCTGTATAAATAACAGAGCAATTACCAAGTAATGAATTTATCATCATTACGTAGAATAAAACAATGTCGCTTCCCTCTGTCTGTATGCTTAGATCTTTAAAACTACGCAACGGATTTTGATGCGGGTTTCTTTACTAAACAGAGTGATTCCAGAGTAAGGTTTATATTTATAATACATGCATAATATACAGTATAATAGTGGAAAACTGATAGTTTTTGCAATATGCGAAGCCGGGGCGGGTAGCTAGTATATATTAATACGTTAAGGTTAAGATATTTGCCGCCCTTTTAAAAAAAAACCTCACAATTACTCCACATATATTGTATATCATTTTGTAGTAAAATAATCGTTTTTTATAGAATGATGTACTTTCAATAAAGTACTGCCATATTTTTCATTGCATTTATTCAAAAATAAAATAATTTTTACATAAGGAAATTGTAAAATTAAATGCTGCTATTATGTCATTTGTAAGGACTTATTAAGTAACGATTGTTTAATTTGATAAGGCACT
This sequence comes from Melitaea cinxia, assembly GCF_905220565.1. Lineage (NCBI taxonomy): Eukaryota > Metazoa > Arthropoda > Insecta > Lepidoptera > Nymphalidae > Melitaea > Melitaea cinxia. The sequence goes on along the minus strand of NC_059400.1, from coordinate 7,796,970 downwards.
CACAAATATTTTTAATTATCCCCACAACGTTTATTTTCTAAGAATTTAATAAGTGGAGAATACCAGATTCATATCACTTTATATATACCAACATATTATTCAAATTGGAGCTGTCCTACAGATTACTCAAGTTATGTACTTTCTATTGTTTTCTTAGAAATACCAGCCCATCCTTGCAAGAAGAATACTATAAGGGACTTTCACTTATGTAGGTTAAAAAAAATTAAGAAGTAAATAAAATTAACAAGGGAAAATCCCAAACCTAGATTAATTCATTTTAATATTCATACCTTAAAGGAAAATATTTCCTGTCTATTTTAAGAATTACGAAACTTTTTAACTTGGTACAGTTTGTCTCCAATTAGGAAACAAAAATAAAATAAAAAAATTAAAAACAAAAACAATGTGAAAACATAATTTGAACGAATAGTTCGCGGACACAGTAACTTTTGAAATCAAAATCAAAGTCGAAATAAAAAATATCTTTATTCAAATAGGCTTCAAGAGCACCTTTGAATAGTCATTTTACAAATCATTTTAAAAAGTGAAGCTACCGCCGGTTTTGAATGCCGATTCTGCAGAGAAGAATCGGCAAGAAACTCCGCAGTTACACTTTTAAAAAAATATTCTTGTGTTTTTATACAAATTTAATAATATCTTGCAAGGTATACCAATATTGTGTGATCAATAAAATCTTTTCAACAACCATTGCTTTAACCACAAAATACAAACAAGCTGTACTGGGCTGTTAGTATTAAGCAATTTTCTACGGGCATTCTAGTCACGCATGAGACTCTTTACCAATTTTAAATGAATTGAGTAATATTGAGTTTCATAAAAAATAAAGTTTTGTATGAACAAGTTGGGCCATTTTGAGAATTTATGTAATCAAAACATACGATATTCCTTTAAACGACCGTTAAATGTACAATTAAGGACAAATTGGTTTGCTAATATGAGTACAACTGGGCATTTTTATCTTTATTTTAATCATCATCATTTTAAAATAAAGTTTTGCTGTTGAAATAAACATCAGAAAATAGTGAACAACGAATACATGTTTATAAAAGAACGAATATATGTTTGACAAACAGTTCTTTTAAGCCTTTTTTCCACAGTGTTATTATTTTCAGAATCTTCAGATGCTGTTTTCCCAGCGGATTTTGTTCCACAAAATATATTATGTCACCTTTACATAAAGCCTTTTTGTATTCACTACTTTTAACTACCTTTATAACGTAGAATATTAATCAAGCGATACTAAGAGAGATCTCGAAGACATTAACGAAATTCTCCATTAATATGTTTATTCGTACAAGGGATGGTCCAGTCGTTAGGTATCTTAAAGATTTACTTAGATGCAATTTATTATTTTTAAGTTTAAAAGTGAGTAACGAACATTCGAGATTTCAAGTTTGTACTGTCTCGTGTTTTAAATAACTTGTTAAAATTTTTTCATTGAGTTATTTTTTTTATTAACATTTTAAAATAATTCTGTAAAAGTCATTTTGAAAGATATTCCTGTTTTAAAACTTCATAATTTACGTTATTTTCTCATTTACATGTTGAGTGTATGTGTGTTGGGTTTTTTCATGCGTTAAATCATTTTACAACTTAAATGACTATTGACAGAAGAATGGCTGTATAAGTTACGATTATTATTATTTTTTCGTATGCGTAAACTAAGAATAGATAATTGTCACCTTATGAGACGAACACTACTTAAGATACAGTGTTAACGGGGTTGTAATATCAGTAAGGATTAGGACGCTGAGAGCGTTCCGCCCCAGTCGTTCTGTAATCGGAGCGCAGCGATCAATCGAATGAAACATACAGTTTTCTAATAGAATAAAATTAATTCTAGTTCATCCTAAAAATATTAAAGTTATACTTATGAACGAAAAAATTAAATGTTGTCATGAATTCTAATTTCTACGTATGAATAATAAGTGCCAATTGCCAATAGTATATAGTATATTATGTATATAGTATATTAGTGAAAGTAGGTACATTTGTCTATTTTTGATAAAGTCTATATATTGTCAAATAGTCAATAGTCAACGATAAATTATGTAATTAAGTGTATGTCAGAATAAATCATTTGCATAAACGAGGATAAATTTTAACATGACAGCGTCAGTTAGATGTTAACTTATTTTAGTATAAAATTTATCTCAATATATTAAGTAACAAAATCTATAAATTTTAATCAGATGCCGTGCATAAATACGAGTACATATGTTTTACGAAGAGCTCTCCGTTAGAATAACTAGAAATTTTTAAGAATCTAAATCGGCTACAGATCCGGCAGTTATAAGTATTTAAGATAGTTCTAAACAAATTTAAATCAAAAGACCTAGTTTAAAAAAAACTGCGGTGAAAAAAAAACTTAAGACTTACATAAATAGCACAGAGTCAATTCAAACGAATCTTTTAAATTTAATAAGCGTACTAATAAAAACATAATTCTATTAACTTATTGGCCGCGAGGAAATGATGTTTATATTTGTAAAATTAATATCTCTACTATACCTACTAGACAAGATAATTAAAATAACATATTTCAGACAATTATTCAATGTATCACAAATACCACGTTTACTATCAACAGTATCATTATTAAATAAGATTTATCAATCATTACAAAAACTATTAAAATAGGATAAAACTTTGTATCTTCATTACCTGTATAGTAAATCTTTACAACTAAATTGATTGTTAACAGTAAAAGTTAGTCACAGTTGTTGAAAAAAAATTTAATAGTGATAATAATTGAAACAACAATGGTTAGTTATTGTAACGAAGAGGAACTTATTACATAAAGGTTATGTAATCACAAAGCACAATGAATGCATCACTTGAATGGATAATGTTATACGCGACGTAAGTTACGAATATCGTCAGCATAGCATATAAAGCACTGTATATATATTATACATAAATATTTAACAATTAATTTGTAAGATTTTTTTTTGTAAGACATTATGGTAAAGTTAAAACTTATAAAAAATGCAATACAACTTTAGATATATAAATGAAAACTTTCATATTACCAAAACCGAAGTATTTGTATCTGTCTGATTTCTTCTTCTTCCATGGTCTGATATAATTTAGAGAAGACTTTCACGGCATATTACATAGTCTGTTTTATAGAGACAGTGTATTATTCAGTTATAATAGAAATGAATACTTGATTACTCAACTTTTATGATTTCTTTTACATGTTTCAAAAAAAAGTTTATTCAGTCTGGTAGTTTCATAATTTACACGCGTAGATAAAACAAATCATAGCTTTACGAGAGCAAAAGAAGCCTCTTGGCTTCTATTACTTTTTAAATATTTGTCTGACTGTTTTTATGTTTATTTTGGGGTTTAACGTATAAGGTCTACCTTCAAATTGAATGTATGTAGATTTCATCTTCATATACCATCTAACTGTAAATTGAAAACTGCCTTTAATTGTGATTAAATAGATTCACATAACTCCGTCCCTCGGAGAGCACGTTAAGCCGTCGGTCCCGGTTATTATCATGTGCACTTGATAGCGATCGTTACTCATAGTAGCGAATATATCCGACAACCCGCATTGGAGCAGCGTGGTGGATTAAGCTCTGATCCTTGTCCTACATGGGGAAAGAGGCTTATGCCCAGCAGTGGGATATTACAGGCTGAAATGTTGTAAGTATAAGAATTAATTACACATTACCTATTATCTTATCCTGTCAGAGTATTATACATAATTATGTGTATTTGACATTTTACTAACTATTTTATTATATCACCAGACAAGTTTACTGAGATCGAGAATAAATACAAGGGTTATTGATGTTTTTGGTTATTGTTCGTCTATGAACTCTAGAGCGATGTTTTATAGTCTAAATTTTCAAGACGAAGACTTAAGACTCATATCTCAGTGGTGAGATCGCCCAATCTAATTTTATTAGTGTACTAGCTGGCCTGGCGAACTTCGTACCGTCTTATATTTTTTTTTGTGAATTAATTATATATATGAAATTAAAGTATAGCCTATCTTTCAAATTGGATCAAACTGCACAGGTTGTGCAAATTTGATTAAAATCGGTTAAGTAGTTTAAGAGTCCATCGCGGACAAAGAGTGTGACTTGTTTTTAACATATGTTAAGATATTTAACACTTTATTGTTGATTTGAACTCGTGACTAGCAATATCCATATTTTAAATGTGATACGGCTATTCCGTGATCCGTAAACTAGAGATTGATACACATCAATATTACACTAGCAATAACTGTGCGAATAATTTCAGCCGTCATATATATAATTTTAATAATTAATTAATTTACAAAAACAATTATCTATAAAATGATATATAATTTAAGTGGAGTAATTTTGAGTTTGATTAATCTTAGCATATATATGATACGAACAATTGATGATCAAATTAGTTGATGTAAGATTAATCAATAATCTATTTCTTTTAAAAAATATTGTATATATATATATATATATATATATATATTGACTGAAGAATTTATATATGTATATATATATATATATATATATATATACATATATAAATTCTTCAGTATGATATCGAATGACGCAATAATAACAACTTATGATAGACTAGCTGTATCTACCCTGCGCGCGTTGCTACGCTTTATTTATTTTGGTCGTACTAATTCAGAAACCATTGTGAGCTCATGCACAACACTTTGCCGAAGATCATGATATTATCAAATGCGTAGTTTACGATTCTATGAAGGACATACAGACAAACATTCATTTGTATATTGTGTGTGTATAGGTAAATCTACAACGAAGTAACATATAGAAATAATAAAAACAATACTACGTCTTACTCGTTTTTTTCTTATTTATCTACTGCGACAGTAATTTAACAATAAGAACGGCTATTCTGAACATCCTTTGTTGAGATAAAAAGGGGTTGGGAGGTCGTTCGAGAACATATCCTTAGGTTCATTGTCCATATGTGTCGGAAGATTAATGTAGCGCAATTTATATTTATTTACGTTATGAATGTTTTATTTATATAGTTTTTGATATATTTTTAGGGTAATCGAACATAATTTATGATACAATACGTTATATAACATTAGGAAAGCACAAATATGGTTAAAAAGGATCACGAAAATATGAATGACTTTTTTTATTTTTTTTTTTTTTATTACGAATGACTTATTTATTACAGACTACTTTATATACCCTAGTTGCAAATACGTTGATAATTATGTAAGCAGTTGTTTGTTTTGATGCACACATTTATTGTAATAATTTTAACTCATTTTTTTGTAGATTATAACTTATTTGAATTAGGCTTTAGATTAGAGAAATCAAAATAATGAATTTACTAATAAAGTGATAATTTCAACTTCCTGCCAGTTACGTTAATTAGCTAGTTGTAGATCTAAAGATTTTTTAACTTTCTAACAAATAGAACGACGGATATACATCGGACTCTTATTGGGCCTCTTCTCGTTATTTAGTTGAGTTGAGGCCTAAAAATTTAAAACTATTATTATTCGCTTTTATTGCGTTTAAAATTTAATTTTATGCAAAGGGAGAAAACAAATAAGTTATAAAGCTTGTGATACGAGTACTCATACAATCAAATTTCTATTTCATTTTAACCGGCTTCAAAAAAGTGGGAGGTTCCCAATTCGAATGTATTAAATAACTTATAACTTAAGCTTAATATATCGATTTTGATGATTACTTCTATATTCGGTACCTGATGCTTGCCATGTGGTCTCCCTAATATGTTTATTCCTAATAATGCGTATTTAATTGAATTCAACTAAGTTGATCTACCTACCTGTCGTTTTAATTCGAAGTCAGTTTTTTTAAATATTTATGAACAAATGCCATTAACATATATATAATGTTGGAATAAATGTTGGAGTAAACCAAACTCTACGGCCAATATAGCCATAGATGCATATTGTATGGTTTGAGACTATTGGATTATCGTGCAGACAGATTTATAAAAACGAAGTAAGTATTTGCCTTGTCTGTTGTCAAAACTACTTTAAGTTTTTTCTTTTTGTAATTTAATATGTTGTAATAATTTTATTAGGATAACACGTTTTGTTTTCAACCGGTTTTGTTTTGAAGTCTATAATGTTGCATCCAGTCTGTGGAACAAAACATATTAACACGTTATAAAGTCACAAAAATGATTCACACACAACTGCTGGACTACTTTTTTCTAATAAAGTAAAGATTAATCCTTAATTTAACAAGGTACACTGTTCATATGCCTATTGGTATGTATGAAATTCTTTCAAAAACATGCTGGTTGGCTTAGTTTTCTTTCCTTGTTTTTTTTCTATCATTGAACATAATATATATTAATTTGAGTATTTATTCAGATAACGAAACACAAGAAATTGTGTTGCGTCGACTTTGGTAGTCACTGTTGAATTCAGTCATCTTGTCAATTAATATAAGTACCAATATAACTTGTGTGTGATATTTACGTGTATTCGAGACGCAAATGTTAAAAAAGGGCGCAATAGGAAATAAGTCTTTGGTAATTGGCAATATTTTACTGTTATTATGATAAATTTGGTTTATTATATCATACGATACGTTTGATGGTAGGTCATATGCAACAGAGCGTAATTCGCGATGATCGACTATGTTCATTTTGTCTTGTTTTAGTTGTAATTACAATTACACTATACAATCCGAATAGTATCAGTAATATTCAATTATTATGTTTTTCCTAAATAAGTAGGTAAATACCTATATAGGAATTGTGGAAGAACTCTTATTTGTGAAAATGAATATGTACGTAGGTAAGATACGTCTCAACGAAGCTTCGTACCGTATATGGATTGACAGCTTTATTAAGTCACATGACTGAGGGTCACATGATGAACGAATCATTATTTGTTATTTACATAGGAGTTATGTAATGAAAGAATCTACGCCAAGTTGAGTGTCACAGTACGGCGAAAACTTATATTTATTGTATTATGACTTATCGATTTTTTATTCATTATAATTTTCAGAAATTGCCTTATTTTAATTGAGATGTAACTATGGTTCAATTAAATAAATAAATAAAAAACATTTCTTATAATAAAATTTATTTATTCCGGTTGTCTATACTAATATTAATTATTTTTAAAACAAATATTTAATATTGACTTTGAATGAATTTCTTTATTCAGATGTTGAAATAATAATAAGCTAAATTTCCACCAAAAACTATAAAAGTAGTGTGAATAAAGGTCCTGAATGGATAAATACAAGCATCTGGGTATTCTTAGGGGGTTTCTTTTTTTATTTAACTTCAATAAATAAAGATCTCATTTTATTTACTAAGTTGTATATTATAATTTTCAGTTTGTATCTTGAAGATATCTTCTAAAATTGGTAATTCAATTTTACAATGAATTAACTACAGACAAACATAAATACATTGCATAAAAAAGGACATGCATACTTACGTTAATCGTTATTTTTTTAACCCGGTTTCCAGATAACAGGAAGCATTCTGCAATGGTCCTTAATAGTTTTCATTTGCAATTGAAAGTGAACGATAAAAAAGATGTTATAAGTTCATTGATAACATCGTAACAGAAAGTATATTATCATAATCTTTGTCTGCAACTGTTAATTGATAAGAACTTGTATCTGTAACAATAATAAGAAGTATTTCTATCTGTTGCATTTTTAATAAAATTACGACATAAATATGATTGAAAAGATAAAAAGTAGCATGCATTAAAACATTTAAAGAAAGCGAAATTAGAAGTTATTTTATTTACAAACTAGTGGAATTTAACTCGCAAATAAATATAAAAACTGAAAAAATATATGAGACTCACTTTTATATATTTTACATACATACGCGTGACATGATTTTTTTTTTAAATTTGTCATTTAAACATTTCTTAAAAATATAATACATTTCTTTTATGAACGCTATATTGGTAAAAGAATGTTAGGGATGACTGTCGTAGGACGAAGAGCGATCGGCAGGTCAATAAAGCGATGGATGGATTCTGTGAGGGCATGAGAAAGAAAGGAGTAAGAGCTGAAGTGACGAATAATGGAAAGGAATGGAAGAGAAAAACATGTTGTGCCTACCTTATAAGTTGTATAAGGGCAGGGAGAAATGAAAAATTGAATAATATATTCACAACACAAACACTGTCTTTATAGTGATTACATCTTTCGAAATATGATTGCCTGATAGAAATCATACAAAATCATAGTTGAAAGCTCGCCTACAATAAAGTAGCGTCCCGTAGTTAGACAAGTCTGGTCGTTTCAGTTTCAGAAATTTTACATCTTGCTCAACATATGTAAATAATAAGTGATCATTATCGATTGCTTTACAAGAATAGACAGTGAATGGATTATTCACCTCAATTTGTAATATAGTTACAAAATAAATAAATCATTTATTACTGATTTATTTTCCTTGTATACTTTGCTTCGTCGTCTGGGATTTACCGTGACAATAGTATAGGATAAATATAAGTATGCTGTCGGTTCCATTAATTTTTATTATTATTTGGATTTAATGGCCTCTCCAAGTACAAAAATAGCACAAATGATTTCATCAACACGTAGAATGCAGAAGAAGTTTTGTAATATCCAGCACCGAAAAGGCTTGAAAGCATGTGATGACAGTTGTACATTCACTCGTTTAAACTGTTATATTATGGTTATAATCTATTGCGCAGTTAAAATGTGACTTATCATGTTATTGTTGGCATTGATGAAAACAAGACTATGTAATCTTGAGAAAAGGAGGAATTTCGAGTATCAAGTAAATATGATAGCTTCATTGATATTTCAGTGTTCTTATTTACTTAAACTCGACACTTGTAACAATACTCAATAGTAAGTTTTGTAAATTCCGAGTTACTCGTCTTAGTTATTGCTGTTGTAAAAATTCTAATTAAATACGATACCACGACAACAATACTAAATAAAATTTGCTTTATGATAGTAATAGGTAAATTGAAACAAACATTTTATTTTAAAAGTTTTAAATGAATATATAGGTATTATTTGTTTCTTGCAGATAATCATAGATGGTTCTGATTAAATATTATTTTACTTAATTTTAATTTGACATTCAACTAATTGAGAGGACAAAAAATCTTATGTCATCTTTTAGTAATTGATAGAAACTTCTTAATAGTATTTAAAATAAAAATAAAATGATGTTGTGTCTATGCATAAAATACTTACTTAAATAGTCAAAAGTTATTTTAAATCAACAAACTCTTTTAGTTAATATAAATCTAGCGAAGTTTGTTCTCTTTCCGATTATTTAATAGTCCGATTATTGTTATTATTTCTACGATAAACCTCATGTTCGTACGTATCAAGTGGCAATGAATAATAAAAGAAAAACTTTGTGTATAAAATAAACAAGACAATAAGATTGGAAGCTATCGTATTCAATGCAATCCACTTTTGACCTAGGCGCGATCGTCATTACGCGTACGTATTTAAATTAATTTACTGGGAGACACACAACAAAAAGAGTTGAATGTTATGGAAAATGTTCTTTAATAAATCGAAAACACGAGTAATTTATCATAAAACCGATGTTTTCCAAAGTTATAAATTAATTACTAAAATAACGTTCCGTATTTGTTTTTTAACGTTTAATGACTGATACGTTTTCTGTTTGTTTTTTAACGAAAAACAATTTTATATGTTATGGAGTAATTCAACTTTGTAAGTGTAAAACATTTTTCGCTTTCCAATGAGCTATTTGTAGAAATACGGTTTATGTTAGATAAGTCGGGATGATACTGGGGTATTGCTTCGGTAATGGGTTGGCTGTTTTTATTAATTTCACGCTATGCGAGTGTGACCAGTTGGTATAGTAGTCACAATAGCTTCGATACCATCTATTCGATTTGATCCCCGATCATGACATGAGGAAAAATGAATGTAGCTCAAAAAACTGTTTTCATTGCTGATTGTGAATTTTCTGACGAATAAGTTTTTTCTATTTAACTAACAAAACATTTTGTAAAACACTATATGATATATATTTTTTAAAAGTAAAATGGTAAATAAAATATATCATACGCAAAATTATTGGCAGTTTAATTGGGTTTTAAGAGAAGAATTCGCGAAAATTGTGAATGATAGTCTAAAAAGGAGACAGGACATTTAACACTAAGATTTAACATTTGAGTGTACATTAGATGACAGCATAACATATATGTATATACATAAATCACAAAAAAACAAGGTAGTGCAAACACAGAAGAAGAAAGAAGAAAATAGTAGATAAGTAGTTTCTATCAAATATAACATGTAAGCGAATTGGTGGCTTAAAAGATATGATACTGTAATAGCGGCCATTTTAGTTACACTAGCAGTTAACTAACGAAATTGCTTCAAAATTGCTTTTTGAAGTAAAATTTCTTTACGCAACGCTTGTTTTATGGAGTAAACTGGTAAATGCGTGACGAGAGCGTTACGAAAAGTGTGATCTGGCGAGGCGAACGGAAGTTGAGAGGGAGTTAAAAAAGTTTTACTTCAGTCGTGTCGTCTTAGCACACTCGTTTTTTAGATTGCTTGCTTGTAAATTGTATTTTTAATATAAATTGATATTTGACTCGATTATCGTATTTTAAATTTATATAAACATTGAATAAAATGCTGGTTTAATAAGGGGTCATTTACTTACCTGCAATGTGTGTACAAAAAGATTTCAACCTGTACTACTCGAGGACTTGAATACTAATATTTGCGGAGCACGTATAAATATAGCATTCAAGATAATGATTTCAATTTGTTGAGCAAATGTCAAAAGGTCGTTGTCCTAATCTAGGATGATACGCTAACTCTATTTACGTATGATAATTTATCAATTGACAAAACGGGGGAACTCAGTTGAGTGTACCGAAGTAATTCATTAATAGACTAAAATAAAATATAGTTTTTATGCCATGGTTTCAATTAATCAAAATATGACTAGATAAAAATAATTGTATTAAATATATTTTGTTATACTTTATTGTTCATGATGTAATAAAATTAAATATTTCATAAGAGTTCTAGACTCCAGCACTTCAATTTATATCCATTAAATTATTTAAGTGATTTTGAGTAAAGCGTAATATGTATTCGAGGTAATTAGAAGCTCACGTTATTTTTATTTACTTACATAATATTACATTACATAACATAATTTCACCTACAAATATAAATATAAAGCACTTTATCGAAGGTTCAACGGATATTAATAGAATATGTTAAATAGATTAAATACTGAGTTTTCGTTAGTGACACTTTCCATTGGAATAGAAAGTGTGTTTTGTCTTATAACGATTTTGCAAAATTATATTGTGCACATTTCGTTACAGTCTCATGCACTAAATTGCTTTATAGCATAAATTCTTACGATCACGTTCGTCTTTCTAGCACTATCTACTAGTGTAAAAAGAGTTATTTCTTTTATTATCACTTTCAACACTTTATTTTTTTTATTATATCAAAAATTGACTGTTTTTTATTATTATTATTTTTTTTATTTTTTTTTTAAAGTTGTAACACTGTTAGGTTTTATTTCAATATGAGTGATTGTGAGACAATAATATGAGTGAGTCTATGATAATACGCTCCGGCCAGTTTTTCGAAAATTTAATGTTATAAGAGTAGTAGTCAATTTATTTGTTGAGACGAATATTATATGCTAGCCCCGATGGAGACTTTTGATGGAGCGCTGCATGGGTACAGGGGGTAGAAACTTGCGATTTGATACGTTTAGAATTCCCTAATGTGTGGGTAACACAAAAATAAATAATATTTATTTATTTTACTTCTATAAATATATTTCTGATTTTTTTTATTTGAGATAGTAATTTTATTTTAGTTCGGAATTTGTATGTTACCAATAACTCAATAAAACAATATCCTAGAATACATAACAATAATTTTTTATTGGTTATTAGAACTTGTTTTATTCAATTATTTGAAAAAAACTAACGAAGGTTTATTATTTTTTACATTTTTGTTTTAACTTTGAGGCGACTCGAGCAATACCGATATAGAGTTTCTAGGAAATGTTTCGTACTAAAAACACGTCTGTGGAATTGTTTTATAATATGTTAATTAATGAACCGGTACATATTGATTAAAATTCTAAGTCTTAGATCCAAAATTTTTCAACAGATTTTACTAAAATTGATTTATTTCAATTTTACACAAGAACTCTTTGACTAGCCCGTTGGGTATAATATTTGTGTTTATATTTTTATATATGTATTATTTGTATGTATATTAAAAAAATAACAAAAGCACTAACTGTTGGATGATACCTGTAACACAAGCATTAAGCTGCTTATCATAGGAACAGACGACCGTGTGTGTATGTTATAAGATATTTATTTTATATATTATGTATTAGAAAAATAATATGGCAGATTTAGAGCGATTAAAGTATTAATAAATAATTGATGTAAGACTCGCAAAACTGTATATAGTATAAGTAGTAATACACGAAAATATATTCATTTACTATAAGTATAAACGCTTTGACAAAACTAAAAGTATTTTATGTTATCATACATCTGTTCTGTTTATTAATTCCTCTAAACGTTTTTTTTTTATCTCACAAAAAGGATAATAAAATAATAAAGAGTAATAAAAAGATGTACTTCAATATTTTCAAATTGAATGTGTTGAAGTACATAAATATTATTATAATTAATACTCGGTCTCCAGTTGAGACCTCCACTGTGCTTTGAACATAGATGTCCGTCCGGTAAAGGGGTTGATTCTTACGGGCTACCCGGCCTTTCCTGTGACAAGAGTTCAGGTAGGTTTTCCCGCCACGGTTCTCTAAACGATACTATAAAAAGAGCTCTTGCCACCATCGACGTTCCTGCCCTTATCGAGCCTACTGGAATTAGTCGCAATGATGGCAAGAGACCTGATGGATTGACGTTGGTTCCCTGGGAAAAGGGACGGTCGCTTTTGTGGGACGCAATCTGCGTTGACACACTTGCTCCATCTCATGTCAGGGAAACAGCCATAAAAGCGGGAGCCGCAGCGGAAAAAGCTGAAACGACTAAACGGCACAAATATTCGTCACTAATTCCAAATTATATCTTTGTGCCGTTTGCAGTCGAAACACTTAGACCTTGGAGTAGCAGTGCTAAATTTTTTTTAAATGAGATAACTTCTCGCCTTATTGCCTCCACTGATGACAATAGGGCTGGTGCATTTTTTGCCCAGAGAATCGGCATAGCGATTCAACGGGGAAAGGCTGCCAGCATGCTTACCTGTATCAATTACAATCCTTAATTTTTATGTTATTCAATTCAAAAATTATCTTAAAAGTACAAGCTAAAAAGAAATAACCTTTAGAGAGTCTTATTTTATGTAATCTGCATCATAAACTGCAATCAAACGACATAAGAATTTCTTTTATTTTGCAGATATTGAAGGCTAAAACGATAAATTAAGAGACTGAAATGTCGTTGAGGTTATAAACCCAGACAAGATTATAAACAAAAGTAAATTTAGATATTTATTTTTTTGGTTAAAATTTCTTTAAACATTCCATTTAATAAAGGGGATTTGTATTTAACAAGTAAAAAGTCAACATTTTTAATGCTGTGAATTATATTTTTAGTTAAGCTTTCATAGCTATTATTTCTTGTAAGAATTAGTATAAATTAGTTATTTTTAGATACAACATTAAAAACACCGTGTCATTGTTTGTGTAATCTTGTAATATCGTGGAGTCGTGGAATAAATACCGAACAATATTTAAGTTATCAAATTGGATTTCAAATCGCATTCCTCACTTAGTTTGTAAAAAAATATCAGATTACATTTTAATATGGTACAAAGATTTTTCTAAGTATTATTAAAGTTTTAAATCTCAAAGTGTTTATCAACATTTTAGATTATAATTTTAATTATTAGATTACCATTTGATAGTAAGCACTTATTATATATTTTGTGTTAAAATATTAAATAAAAGTTTTTATTTTGATTCAGTTAATGCGTTCTAGTCACTTGACAGTAAACCATTCGACTTTCTCTAGAAAGTAAATGCCCGCACAGCTGTGTTCTAAAATGCCTGCGTGAATCAATTAGTTATCTCATTGCAATTTATATCCTACATTCGTGGTAATGTGCAGACAACGATGCATTTGCAGCAATACTCACGTAGAGAACCAGAGCTTCGAATTGTTCGTTGATAAGAAAAGAAGAATAATTATGTAAAGTTTGAAATTCAATCAATTTATTATAAATGGAATTTGAATAAAAATTTACAACCAACAACGTGTAAAAGCGTGTGATTTTTATACACTGGTATTGGATTATTTTACTAAGTTATAAAAGTGTTTATAGTTATCTTATGAAAAAAAAAAAATTTTGAAAAAAATTATGAAAAAAAAGTCTGTAATTAATTTAATTAATTTGATTTTGTTACGAACTAAACAGAATTCGGAATTCGAAATTCAGAATTTTCATTCATTTCGGTTCTGATATTTGTACGAATCATAGAAATTAAAATTCATATTATAGTTATATTAATATTTTATTTTTAAGAATTCATTTATTAATAATTGACGCTTTAAGATACGGTAAATCTTTAAAATATATTGGTCACATTGTGTGAAACCAGGTTAATTGGGGGTTTGCCGATTTAAGTGGTGCGATTGGTACAATTGCAAACAATTGTTATATATCGCTTCTCTGCAATCTTCATCCAGCCTCCACCGGCAATCCTATGTAGATCGTCTGTCTAGCGGGCTGGAGGACGTCCCACACTGCGTTTGCCAACACGAGGTCCCTACTTCAAGACACATCTGCTTTAGCAGCCATTGGTTCCATGGGCGTGCCCAGCTTCTGGCCTAGGGGGAGGCAAGTAAGATTTTTTTTTTATACCGGATCGCCCTCGCTAGTTTTATCATACACATTGCACAAAGACACCTACATAAATCTAGGTATAAAATATAGGCTTTGTAGGTAGTTAAATAAATAAACGTAAATTTAAATATGCATTTTTATTTATTTTAATAGTTTAATTCATCGCAATATATTGTAGAACATACAACTTCTGGGAGCGCAGCTTCTCTGACCCCCCTTGGTACGCCTATGGTCCGTTCCATTGCACTATGAGCGACTTTAAACTTGTGGACTAGTCCTTTAGGTCGTGTCCACGTCTCGGCACCGTATGAAAAAAATGCAAGACGAATTACTCTAAGACTTTAGTATTCAAGTATTGCGGAATCTTCAAAGTGAATACTTGACGTAGACTGCGAATAGCCTTCGTCGGCGGATAGTGTCTGCGACCCAGTGTATGCACCGTCTTCGCCACGTTATCGGTCATCTCGTCCACGTTGCTAGTGGTTCCCAGCGAGTTGAATCGGTTTGGAAGTTCCAGCTGGAATTGCTCGGAGCCACATGGTATCGGTTCAATGTAGGTCGATGAGTAGTTTTCATCAGCGGATCCAATCTTTTCGGACGAATATATTTACACTGCCTGGCAATAGCCGGTGATCGCTGCAGGTGTTAAACCTATTAACCACTGAGACATCTCTGAATGTATGCCTTTTATTCGTTATGACGAATCTCGTTCCATAAACCTTTAGAATGATATTTGAATCAAAATAAATCTTTAATTATCAATATATAAAATTTACTGAGAATGTATTCTATTTATCAGTACACACTTACGTACAGTACGTTTTTAATATTATCAACGTTTTTATGTCAAGGGTAATTTACAGCTTAATGCAAGCTTAGCAACATATCGTTATAAACAAGCATCTTGATCTTCAACTAATAAGAATAATAAATCCAGAACAAGGTCTGAAGTTATATTGATCGCTAATCACTCGTTCATTTACTATTTATTATATTTGTTACATTCATAGGTTAAGGACAGGCTAAGAATTTGAAGGAGACAAGATGAGGAAAAAAGAAGACGGGAAGAATGAGACAAGATGATCACTTCCTTCTCTTACTTAAAACCTTACCTTAGTAAACTTATTTTTAGCAATAGCACGCTATTGACTATTTAATCAGCTACTGCACGTTAATTGTTGGTTAGTTCGCATCTACTTAAAATCTTCTTTTTTAATATTAGATGAAATCTCGTTTAATTTTCGTACTTGTTTTTTTTTTTTGTAAGCAAATAGATTCTATATTCAGAAATACTAGGAGTATTTGTAGCTGTGACCTTCCGTAAGGATGAGGTAATTCCCTAGTCTTGTTACTTCGAATTTTAAGCAAGACACTTCCTGATTTACTCTACCGACATGACTGTGCCCTACCTCTATCACAATATTAAATTACTAATAAGAATAATAATAACATATTCAAAGCAAAAATCTCAAAATAATTTTCGGAGTAAGATTATTGTCAGTATATGTAACATGAGTTGCATATCCGAGGCATGGTGGGTCTCCCCACCGTGCCTCGGAGAGCACGTTAAGCCGTCGGTCCCGGTTGTTATCATGTACACCTGATAGCGATCGTTACTCGTAGTAGGGAATATATCCACCAACCCGCATTGGAGCAGCGTGGTGGATTAAGCTCTGATCCTTCTCCTATATGGGGAAACAGGCCTATGCCCAGTAGTGGGATATTACAGGCTGAAGCGTATGTAACATGAGTTTAAATAACTGTGCTTGCTCGCAATCAAAAAAAATCGACAAGTAGGTAGTAACGTGGGTAGACGAAAAAATAAGCAAGTAAATATGCAACATCAAACATGACTCAAAAAGTAGTCATCCGATCTTAATCAAATTTGAATGGGGCCACAAAACAATCATCAGATTTTGATTAAAATAAGAATCATCAAAATCGGTATACCCAGTAAAAAGTTATATGATATAATACAAAGTAGGCCGATGAAAAAATAGTAAAGTAAATACGCAGAATTAGACATAACTTAAAAAGTACTTATCAGATCTAGATTAAATTTTAATGGCAACAAATAACAAACACCACCTTTCCATTAAAAAAAATATCAAAACCAGTCCACCCAGTCAAATGTTTTGAGGTATACATAAAAAAATATATAAACTACAGTTTTTCGATTGAGAACCCCTTACTTCTTTGGAAGTCGGTTAATTATCTTATTAAGATTAAACCACCTGGATGACCGAGACTTAGCTCGGTATTTTTTTTGAAAATCATGATTATTGGAAAAAAATATGAATTACAAATTTTTCGAGGTATCGACATAATAATTAAAACATGAACTGTTTTTTTAAAATATACTTAGATATGAATTAGATGCGTTGATAATAGTAATATTTTTTCTCATAAAATTAGGAACTTGAAACAAAAAAAGCAAAAAAAAAACACAAACGTCTTCTCGATTCTTAACCGCCCGATTTCCAACCTGAACTATTATAACCTTGTAGATATCGGCGAAATTCACTTTCGTATTCTAATGACATTCTAGTACATTTTCATTTTCTAAAAACCCGAATAAAACGACATTTTCTAAAAATGAATCCTAGCTTGATCGATTTATCGCCCCCCCATCGTTTCCGAGATTCAGAATATATATATATTCTTTATTGCACCTTAAAATCATATTTATCATCATATTTATAAAAGAAATGTTGGCAAGAGCAAACTTATCTCTATAAGAGATCTACACATGGTGGTGAGAAAACGACTAGGGACATTATATGTATATGTGTACAAGAATTTCTCGTTTAAAGGTATTAGATTAATTATTGGAAAATTTTAAGCATGTCAGGGTAATTTGCAACTTATTTAACTACTTATCTATGTGTAAGTGCTATGAGCAGACATGTCCTTGAAAACACAAGTAACGAATTAATTTATATCATTAATTAACATACTGTCTAGAAGATATGGTTAGAACAGTAAAGCGGAATATGCCTATATTGTTATGTAATAAAGTAACAAGTCTCAATTAAGAATATTTTATACTAATAGTCGCCTAGTGGTGGAAATTCGACCATATTTCATTTAAATTATAAGTTATTAAGTAAAGGCCGTGTAGTCCGAAAACATTAACGTCCTTTCCGCCCAAAGATTATAAAGTTTATAAGTTTAGGAAATATGTCCGTCAACCCACTGTGGAGCCGCTTGGTGGATTAAGCTCCAACTGACAAGGAGGTTTATGCCCAGTTAAATCAGTTAATCATCAATCAATTAATTATTATACTCGTAGTACGATTATATGTTTTAAACATATTTATTTACACTTTATTATAAAAAGAAATGTCATTGTTTTTTATATTTCTATTATTCATATTTCCTTGTATTATTTATCATTTAAATAAAAAACATATTTTATCACTAAAATTTTCTTATGCAGTCGCACTTTCTATTTACTTTAGTATTCTGTGCTAACGCATCATCAGTTAGCGCAGATTTTAGAGAAACTTAGCCAATGTCTATAAAGGTGGGATTTATTTGTGAACGTTTATTTACACACAGAAATACCTTTATCAAAATTTCTCGAAAATTTTATACATACATATAAAATAACACTTTGGACAAATTTTAAATAACATTTTTTATCATATGACAACACTCCCCGACAAAATAAATAAGAACTGGAAAGTTAGTGCCTATACTAAAAAAAAACCTGTTTAATTTACACTGGATCGCAAAGAAAAAGGGTCAATCAGAAAATTTTTGATATATCAAAAGTAAATATTATACATTTTCTGAACTACTAAAGAACCACCACAGTCACACCAACAGTTCTCGCCGTATTTGACTGGCTGTACCCATCTTCAAGTATTATCAGAATCCTGGTACATTCTTCAGGGGTTAAGGCCACCATTAACTTCAGAATAATAAAATTTGTAAAGTAGAGAAACCATATTTATAAAATTTTATTGTGAAACTTAAACGAACGACAAAACAATTGGTTTGAATTTTTCAGTACTAAATTCAAAAACGACCATTATTTTACATTTTAAGTTGTTATACAGGTATCAAAAATTATTTATTATTATCAAAAATAAAGGTTTTTGAAATTATTTTAGGTTGCATTAAATATTCTTTAATTTAGTCTTTATGTCAATAAGCAACGTCAAGTAGTTTTGAGGATTCCAGGTGGCGAATGCTAGCGCGACCCCATCTCGCCCCACCCAGGCGGACGACTGCTCACACGTGGTGGTTTTGTAGTCAGTAGGAGTTTGACATAACCCTCTGGCGCCCCCACCCCGGAAGGTATCCATGATGGATTTTGCCCACGTAAAAAAAAAAAAGAAAAAAGTTCCTTTAAAGATACTGAAGATTTTCTAAACGACTCTTTTTTGGAATGAAGTTTGTTTTGGGCGTATTTTTAAAAATATAAATTGTGTTAATCTGTACTTATAATGAAACAGAAAAGTCTGTCTATCTGTTTTTATGCTACTCTGTACTGTGGTGATGAAATTTATGTAGTACAAGCTGTGCCCGTGACTTCGTCCGCGTGGAATTTCAGAAAAAAGTTATTATTCAGTTCGCAGAGTTATACAATAAATAAATTTCAAAAATAAAAGTAGCCTTAGTAACTCCTTATTACATCAGCTACCTGCCACTGAAAGTCCCGTCAAAATTGGTCCTGCTGTTTCAAAGATTAGCCGGCATAAGCAGACAGACCGACAGACAAAAATTGTAAAAAATGTTATTTTGGTATATGTAATGCAATCCATATGCATTCAGTAAAAAGCGGTTATTTTAATATTACAAACAGACACTCCAATTTTATTTATTTGTATAGATAACTATAGCTAATAAGTTACTGTGGATTGGAACGGGGTATACAATATAGTGAATTTTTTTTAACTAACCTCACGTACGATTACTATAGTTCATATAACAATATAATTATTGAAACAGTTTGAGAATCTCTCGTATATTTTAACGAGAAGAATCCGAGCGAGCACCGTCGGTCTCGTCAATATAAAGGTATTTTGGGTCGTTATCCACAAAGCTTAGTAAAAACTTGAAGAGTCAGTCGGCATGTCTAAGGCTAACTGCAGCGGTCTCAAGAAAACCATTTTGAAATTGTAAATACATTTGCACGTTGTTTTTGGACATCTGAAAAATTCGCAACTAATTTTAAATTCATTTAAGTATTGTAAGAAAGTGTACAAGTATGGGTATCGTGTAATTTATGTTTTTCTACGTTAATAAATCATCCGATACTATAGCCTGCTTTTTATTTTACCGTAACGCAAATTTACTTTGATTTAAGGCGTTGTTTCATCGACATAATTTTATAGCAAACGAACCTGTTCATAAACTCGTTTTTGTGGCGACGCAAAAGAAATTTGCTTATATTTTAAAAGGTTCTTTTTATTGGATTCCTTTCAATGTTCTAAAAAATTTAAAAAGTCGTTCGTTTTTATTGTAATGATACCCACATAAAAATAAATCAACAAGTAGAGCTATATGCTAATACTGTTAGTGTATCTGTACAATAAAATGAATGGTGTATGTGCACGTATGATTTACGGTATACCTATTTTAGTTAAAAGTGGTTAAAGGAAACGTACGATACCTAGTGTTCTCTGTCTTAAAATAGAAAACCTATCATATATATATATATATATATATATATATATATTGCATATATCTTGTTTGACTTTGTTGTACAATTATTGTTCTGTAGAATAAACACGGTGTCTTACATGAGGCGATATTAATTATTATTTTTTACTCACATAGTTTAAAAATTGAATTTTATGGCTGCTGCACAATACATCGTTATGTAAAGATTTACAGCTTATGTCATTGTTTAATAATTAAGGTTTAAAATACTGAAAGTTATTAAAAGCTGTTTTATCATTTAAGATTTAATCGATTAAAAAAAATAACCAAATCATATCGTATAGAATTATAGTGATGTTTATTTTATAATTGTTTATACGTCGACTTTTGTAATAGTACTTAAATAAATCTTCCTAAAACTGAAATCTTTACTTTGTAAACTTTAAATGGAAATTAAATGAAAAGTGGGGACCTTAAAAAAAACTAAATTGGTGCGTTGTTCATGTTTTAACATTGGTAATGCTTGATACTGTAAGGGACAACGATTTTGAAGCTATGTATTTCTTTTAAAGTATTTATTTTTAGTATAGCTATTTTCATTATAGACTTAGAAACAACTTTGTTGTTAAATTATTTATTGAAAGTTTACATATAAATAGATTAATTAAATTTAATAATAAAAATAAAAAAACATATTAAAGTAGAAACTTACATACACATTGTGAAAGGCTACAGACACTAAGCAAAGCTTTAAATTATCAAGACTGTCGATCTGGAGTTTGAATAAAATAAATCGATTGTAGGATAAGCATGATATTCAAAAAACGCAGTATTTTAGAGCCCGTGGATGTTAATTTTAATTTTTATACTTTTGTGTAAATACTACATATTACAAAAATAGATCATACAATGTCTAAAATGTATACAGAATAGACAATAGAATACAAAAACTTGTATGCTAGACTTGTGTTTTTTTTACGTAATACATTATTCATTATCTTTACCACAGATACTAATATCTGTCAGTTTAGATTACAACCCTTTCTAGTTAACTATGGCCGTGTTCGAGTTTAACGACCGCCTACTTCGGTCAAAAGCGATTTAATTGAAACACCATAAATGGAGTCGAGCCGCACCTGCGTGCTGATGCGTGAGGATTTCCACAACGCATTTAATGACCGCTGAAACAATCATGTAATTACTCGAATCTACTCCGGTTCAACGGGTTGCCAACATCTTTTGTCTGGAACGAAAATGCTTAACTTCATTTAAATTGCCCATTTTTCGAAGAATTTAGCTCCTTTTTTGGTAGTGCTAATTTGTAAGTTATGAAATGATTTATTTGTTGATCTATTTTTTTAATAGATGACGTAAATATTTAGAAACTTAAAAGAGCTACAGCAGCTGTTATATTTTGTGAAATAAAAAAATACTCAAGAGACAATATTATAAACTTATAACTAAGCTTAAACTCAATATCATAAATTAAAATATGCTTATATGCTATGTCTAGTTTAATGCGGAGTTTTACTTGAATACCTCGGAACGTAAATTCTATTGGGAAGAAACAGAAATAAACAAAAAAAAAAAAAAAAACTCAACTGTTAGTCTTTTGAAACTTGTGCATAATTTTAAGATTTATAAATATAACTTAGAAGACTCTATCATTTAATATAATATTGGACTTAGTAATAGAAATAAGACATTAAAACCTTTTCAATACAATGTTTAGAACTATTTGTTCGATTAGTGTTCTTAATTCATTAGATTAATAATGGCATGACTATATGGATAAAACTCTAGATCTATTTCCCCGTTTTTACAGCGATAAATTTCGATGTTTATCAGATTTTCTTATGAATAATGTTATTGCTACCAAACGTAAGCATCGATTTGGAATGACTCATGAACCACTACCATTATTTGGCTCTACATCACACACATTACTTGTAATACAAATGACAGTGCAACAAACTAAAAATTTGTTATTTTGAAATCAGATCATATGTTGTTGTTGCGATCGAACGTACAACAAATCGTTTTATTTTTTATTTTTCAACATAAGCATTGATGAAAGTTAGGCCATTAAAATTCGCGTGTAAATCAAACACTAGGTAGTTCGTCTACTATCACCGAACATGAGTTGCAGTTGGTAGAGAGTGTTGTTTTAAATAATGGTATGGTTATATATTCGGTGTATATTCGCCGTTTGTCAATAAACATAATAATAAATAATACATTAATTGAGAAACGTCTTATTTTATTAATAATTGTGTTTGCTCGCAAACGAAAAAAAACTGACTTCAATTACATCGACGAGTAATACAACGTAGATCGACGAAAAAATAGTCAAGTAACTACGCGTTATCAAAGATTACTCAAAAAGTGGTTATCAGATCTCGATAAAATTTATATGTGACCACATGATAAACATCGGCTTTCGATTAAATAAAAAATTATCAAAATCGGTACATCCAGTAGAAAGTTATTGCGGATTTTCGAGAGTTTCCCTCGATTTATCTGAGATCCCATCATCAGATCCTGGTTTCCTTATCATGGTACCAAACTAGGGATATCTCCTTTCCAACAAAAAAAGAATTATCAAAATCGGTACATCCAGTAGAAAGTTATGCGGTATAATACAACGTAGGTCGACGAAAAAAGCGTCAAGTAAAAACGCATTATTAGATATAACCCGAAAAGTAGTTGTTAGATCTCAAATAAATTTAAATGGGACCAATTGGCACACATAACCTTTCGATTAAAACAAATTTTGTCGAAATCGGTCTACCCGGTCAAAAGTTCTGATGTAACATACATTAAAAAAAAAAAAATACAGTCGAATTGAGAACCTCCTCCTTTTTTGGAAGTCGGTTAAAAATACTTTCTATCCTGTGGATCACCATATATCCATAATACACAGTGTTTTTAAATGTGTCCCATATCTGTGACCTACGTAATCAACATCTTTTATAATTAGCTTTTTGATAAATTAAAACAAAAGGTTATACATCTTCTTTCGTATTAGTAAATTCATATTAACAAAAATAAATTACAACAATGTATATGACTTCCGACCGACAGCACCAAATTGGAAATATTTTTTTGTGTTCATTCTATCACACAAATATTAAAAAAAATATTCCCACCAAAAATTATGGTGGTATGAAGTTTGCCGATTATAATATTTTACAAGGAAATGTGCCGTTGGTTATATGAAATTAAAAAAACAAATCTCTTCCAAAAAGCAAGACGTATCAAATATGCTATAATGAACATCAAGTAGATACAAACATTAGTTCATAGATGTGTTTTATTTTTGCCCTAAAAATTTTCCTCCTTCACTTTTGTACTTGGGTTTCACGAGGTGAATTTAAAGATATAGTTAAACTTATAAATGGCATTTTTTTTTAAATTTAAAAATGAACATCCACGGGCTCAAAATGCCCATGCCTTTTGTTAAACATGCATGGATTACCACATTATACCACAGGCGATTTTTATTACAACTACAAATCGACAGTCCTGTGACTGCCTGGTAAACTAGGACGTGGTCCGACGCTGGCGGTTTTTTTTCCTTACAATTACTGTTTTATGGAAAAGTGTACACATCATTCATTCGTAATTTCTGAACATATTATTATGTTTCTTATCTATGTCTATATTTACAGTTATTTGCTAGTTATCTTATACGTACACTTATTTCCTAGTTACCATATATGTACACTTAAGTTCTACTTACAATATACATTTAACCTATGTTACTGTTAGTAAGGGTTTTTTTATATATATTTATTTATATATAGTTATTATTAATATTTTTCTATTTATTAGTTTCTGTTACTAATATTTTTCTATTTATTAGTTTTCTGTTATTTACTTATATTTCACTACATTACATACTTACATAAATACGCCTATACAATTATATATCTGTATCTACTTTATTTGTATATCAAACGCTTACGTAACTTATAATTGGCATTGATGAAAAAAAATTAAATGATTATGGTAAAAAAAAAAAAACAAATATATATATATAAGTACTATGAAATATTCTATAATTTATTTACTTATTTTTATAATACATTACAGACAAAAATTTATTGTATGACAATTATAAAATATATAATACAAAGATCGGTTAGTAAACATAATTATAATTATATTTAAACAAACGCAAATTACTTATTACGAGAAACAAATTTTTTTATTATTTTCTGAATCAAAAAAGGTATTAGTAAAAATGCATTTTCAACTTTTTTTTTAAATACTTTATTTATTCGAGAATATTACAGCTATATCATTAACATTACGTTAGTACTAACTAATAAAATATTAGTAATATTTTGTTCTATCTAGTAAAAAGACAAACTAAGTTAATTCCTTCGACATACAATCGAAAGCACGAATTATTCTCACAATGAAAATAATTTTCTTTCTCAAGTAATTGAAAAAATAGTATTTATCTGTATTTTTATATATTCATATTTATCTATCTGTTATATATGTTTCTACAATAAAATCATGTAGCGGATTAGCAGTCTAGTTTAAGCTGATGCATTCCACGTAAGATGCCTTCGTGCTTCATGGGTACTAATCGTATATGATCGTGTAACGAGGACAATACGCGGCGCGCACAAAGGTATTGATTCCTATTAACACCACAGCACTAGTAACATTTCCGTCAACACTTGTATAAATGGTGGCACCAATCAAAAGCTTTATGACACACTTGGCTAACAAAAAGAATGCATGTACCTACGCTATAATATAATAAAGTCATGTAAAATTCGTAAGGCCATGATTTAAAGTTTCCGACGATAACCTTAAGGTAAAATAATTGTACTTTAATTTCCTTGTAAACGTACGAAATTGAACTATTTTTGCAAATTAAAACTAAAATGAAAGAACTTATAAAACAAAAAAATAAGGAATCTTTCATAACAACTGTTTTGTTATAATCATAGAGAAATTATTATTTTGAAACATACGGTAGTGGTACTGCGTGTAAGTGTATGCATGCAGCTGTTGACAAGCGCCGTTCGCTTGAAAGTTCGTCTGCAGGTACAATACTCAGGGTAAGCAAGTACCTTGACCTTGGAACCTGCTTTACGGATATTTGTTATTTTTCCGCTTTTCTGTAAACTGATTCTCCACTATTTAGCTCGAATTTGATTTGACTTTATGTAATTGTATTGGACCGTCTTACCAGAGGTATCTTAATGTGTTGAGTGATTTGTTTCATGACATTCGTGGCAACTTTCTTTTCTTACTTATCGCTTGTTATCTTGAAATGATATACAAATAGATGTTCGACTGTGCTAGCGGAATACAATGAATTAAATTGTAGGTCATGCTGATTAGACCGTGGATGTAAAACGAAATCCACTTCTATGTACAGATGATAAAGAATATCGAACGTTGAAAGTTTTATTACCCTTTATACGGGGTTTAGGTGGCATGATACGGAGCCAGGTTTTCATCAAGTGTGGACTGCGGTCGAGGTTGGGAGACCGGGAGTGGTGGTAGTTGTCCGCACGACGCATTCAGTGTACAGTCGCGCGCCACAAGTGTTGCGCGCACGCATAGCTCTCTGCAGCCGGCCCAACTCGCATATTGTTATATATCGTCCTATCGCTACTTTCTGATACTCTGAACAAAGTACGGCATTTCTAAGTGATGTGAGTTAAGTGATGATACTCATCGTTACATGTAAATAGATTGTAAACAGAAAACGATGCCTCTATAGTGTTGTGGGCGACAATCGTCGCAGTTACAGACTGATCGGCACCGTCTTTGGCAGACTAGATCCATGTGCGTTAGTCCGATATCAGTGTCCAAGGAGATAACGTGATGTGACAACTATACGTATTAAAGTGGCAGTGGAATAGTTTTGTGAAAGTGTGCAGCGAGCGTGAGTGAACAGACGGCTGCCGGCGCGGCCGGCGCCCCGTCACAATGTTGAATTGCACCGATTTGGAATGCATCCTGCACCACCACCATTATTATGCTCATCTACACCACATACATCACTTGCAAAATGCGCAGGAATCAGGTAAGAAGAAGCGTGAAAGAAATGATTAAAATTATTAAATTATACCGATTTTCTACGACAATCCTTGATAAACAATGGTGGCATAAAACAATGACTGTTTGTTTAAAATTGAACAGTAAGTGCTATTGATAACAAAATGAAGCATGTATTTTTACATACGTTAAATATTTATATCGCCTTGTAAATTGTAAATATCGAGCGTTTTACGTTTTTAAAAGATAGACTTTTCAAAAATAAAAAGATCGAAGTAGGTAATTGTAATCAAATGTTATGTTTATCGTGATGCAACAGTAAGTATGGACGTAATCGTTTTATTGCTAAAGACAGAAAAGTGATATAATTGGTGAGCAGGTGTTAGAGTTAATCTTGCGAGGTACTGATTTAACAACGCGCACCGTTCGGTTTCTTGATCAAGATCGATGATGTTCCGAGGAAACGGCCCGGTGTCGGTAATGCGAAACTCTTGTTATATTTGCTCAAGCAAATTTTTTATTTGTTTTCTCTTTTTAGTGCCTGTCGTTCTTATGACTTTCAAATATTTATACAAACAAATCACCTTGTATCTGATATAGCTGTGAAGTTTTGTATAGCAATTCATAGAGAACGAATACAGTGACGATAATTAGCGACGATAACATTACTTGATAGTGACTTTCTGTTGTTATAATTGCACTAAGGTAACTGCTGAATATGTTTCTTGTAATTCAACCGTAAATTTTGCAACAGAAAATTTAATTGTTAGTACCTTAAGCAAACCACTTTGTATTATTTTATTGCTTAGCGTCAAACTTGCGTGAGTTTCTATATACGTGTCGTTTGTTTTTTGCCAATTGAGTAAATAAGATGTTTGGACGCGATATATTAACTTTTGTATTTTTGAATAATGTTACATTGAACATTGTATGTAAATTTTTTGATTTTTTAAATATTTGTTTTTATTTTAAAATTTTAAGATTTTACTATCATACCGTTTGCCGCAGAACTGCTAGTTCAAGTTCTGAGTACAATAATATTTTATTTTCAAGAGACAATTGAACACCTCTTTCCTAAAGTCCAGAAACGCATCCGCAATTCCTGTAATGTTCCAGACCCACAAAGGTAGGCATTTAACATCGTGTGGCGCTTTCCCGTTTTATCATTTATGATGATGACATCGTTATAGGAAAGGGTTATAATTATCAATTCATTGTAATCAACGAACAAAATTTAATAATATTATATACGACCTAAAGTATTGTAGCTCATATATATATTTTTTATTTTTTTATATGCTTCAATATATACTGTGTCGATGAACGGGGTTTCTAATTGAACATTTTCCATAGGTAAAATAGTTAATAAATTATTAATATATAATTATAAACTAAGTATAAATAAAATGGTATCGTAACTTTTCGAAATGGATATACATAATTCATATTACATGACACATTACGTCGATTATAAAATTGCAATTATTATGTTGTTTAATTTGTGAGTGTTTGTAATAACAAAACTACAAGTCGAGTATAACGGGATATAGTCGAAAACATAATTATAACGGACACAAAAAATAGTAGTCGTAAAACTATATTAGCTTGAACGGAACTTATTTATTCATACGTGTTATCTATTAATACACATATGATAGAATTCAGTTTTTTATTTCAAATATTAAGTATATAGTAATGTGAAATTAATTTAGTAATCAAATAAGTTTAGTATAAACTTTTTGACTAAAATTGATCTATATGGTCCCACTTAATGATTGGCTTAAGGAAATAAGATGGACAGCCACTAGATGAATGTATACAGCTATTTATTACATGTAAATATTGACTGTTCAATATTTCCCTCATTTTCTATCGTAATTTTTTAGATATTATTGGTATTATAGGCTATTGAAGTAGGGATGTAAAAACAATTTTGGTCATTCTATTATTTTTTTTCCTTTACAAAAATGTTTTGACATAAACATAATAAATAAATAATAATATCATATACACGAAAAAGCAAGAGGTGTTGTTATCTTTGACGATATTTTCTGTTCCTTAAATTACCATAATTTCGATCTTGATGCTTTAAACATTAACAAATAAGGTATAAAAAGTTTATGGTAAAACAATTTTGTATCTTTCACAATTTTATATGGTCAGTGTACTACATAACACTTTTCTTTAGTGTTTAAGTATGTTTACAACGTAAATTTATACGAAAGTTTGTAATAAACTACAATACGAAACCCAGTTCAAAATTTATGACACAGGAATAAAAAATACATATTTACTAAAGTTATGAAAAGAAGACTACACAAATTTACAGCTCTCTATGTGCAAGCTTCACGAAATTCCGGTTTAATATTGATTGTTGTTTTGCCACTTCTAATCAATGAGTTAGAAGTGGCAAAACGACAATCACCTATCCAAGATCCACCAATCTTTAAAAACTTTTGTAAGATCGGTTGATGTAGAATAAATCTATCTATACTCATAAATGTAGAGTCGGTATATTTGTTCCGTTATACTACAAAAAATACTTAACCAATTGAAATAATACTTATACCATAAGATGTAGCGTGTTTTGGAGAAGGTGTTAGTATATGATATGTTGGTGATTACTTGTCATATAAAAAATATGGACGGACAGAGATCGCTAGTATTAAATAATGCGCTTATGAAATAGACAACTCATTAAATATGGGCTTCAATGACATTGCACAAAAACTCGATTTAACTTATGGTATATATGCCAACAATAACTTTTATTGATTCGGAATTAAATACGGAACAAATAAAATAGCAACTACTGCCCGTTTGAACGAAATCTATTATCACTGAATGACGAATACTATCTACCTAGATCTGAAGATGCTGCGGATTTTTGATAAGTTGCATTAACGATGAGTAGCTAAAATAGTGCAAAACAATTTTTTTGTGTCACGTGCAAAAGCATTTGGATCCTATCAACATTAAAGAACAGATCATATAAATAAGACTCCATCCGTATAATATTATGTTAATACGAAATGTTTGCATACTCATTTCATAATAAATATTAATACGATTTTATTATTAAATGCATCAATAAAATGTATTTTTTATTGTCTCAATATTTAAATACTTTCATTACATAAATTATGTTAAGATTAAAAATAGAAAGTCGCAATAAACGGTTAAAAGCGTTTGAATACTTTGTATTTCGAACAATTATTTAAGTGACTGCTTATTTTAACGCTAAACATAACACAAACAAGAAGACTCTCCTATAATAACTAGTTGCTTTTATTTTATCACTTCAGCCTATCGCAGTCCACTGCTGGACATAGGCCTTCACAAGCCCGACTAGAAAATAAGTTAAATTTAACCAAATCATGTATCTGGACCGACAGGATAGAATGAGGCATGCCAGACCCGGCAAGCTCTATCAGGACCAGGTCTGGTCCAGACAAGGATAGCCTGATGTAAAATATAATCAAGTATGGTAAGGCATACTGGATCAGGACCCGGTCCGGTCCAGATCAGGATAGCCTGATGTAAAATATAATCAAGTATGGTAAGACATAACTGCATCAGGACCAGGCCTGGTCCAGATCAGGATAGCCTGAAAGAAATTACGCGAACTGAGCCTGAATCGCGCTATCGATGTTTTTAAGCGTACTTAGTATGTATAAAGTTATTAGAACAGTCTAGCAGGGAGTCCAGATCGGGCTGCCCGGTCCGATACTGCTAAGGAACACGAGAATATTTCTACTCGGGAGTTCGCGACAAAAATGGCGTCAACTCATGTGTTTTGCCCGTTAGTCACCACGCTGGAAGGGTGGGTTGGTGGCCGCAGGGCTGGCTTTGTCGCACCGAAGACGCTGCTGCCCGTCTTCGGCCAGTATATTTCAAAGCCAGCCGTTGGATGGTTATCCCGCCATCGGTCGGCTTTATAAGTTCCAAGGTAGTAATGGAACTTTGTTTTTTGCGTTGCTTTTATTTACAAAGTATATAATCCATTAGACTTGACCTAAACTAATTAAGTCATGTTCGATTAGAAACAAGTATCGCTAAATAAGTAGCTGACCGAGTGACGACAACGCACTAACATATATTGCAATTGAGAATACTTTTCAACACTGATATACAAAAAAAAACAAACACCTTCTCTCAAATTTCGAGGTCATAAAATTTTATAAAGATTAGCTCGAACTGCAATAAAAACGAAATTAAAATTAAAATAACAATTTGGTCTGTATATTGTTGAATTCGACGTATGTATATAAACTATTATGACCTGCATATTTTTAAAGAAATTAAGAAATTCTTTCGAGAAGATATTTAATTGGCCAAGTCAGACAACAACAAACTATTGTTATGTTTGATTTTTATATCGTATGTTTCATTATTTATTCATTAATATTGAAATTAACTTTTATCTATAACTGTTACATTTTATTTATTTATTTCGACGACGATTTGGCGCAGCGGTCAGCACTGGCTGTTGCGCTGCCGGTCGCGGGTTCGATCCCCGTTCACTACAAACATTTGTATTGGCCATATAGATGTTTGTTGTGGTCTGGTCGTTTGTGCTTGCGGACCCCTCGCCCACGAGAAAATTCTACTGGAGGCCGTTGAGTGCGAACAATTTATTTATTTATTATTACATTATACATTAAAAAGTCTATTGATTTCAAGCTTGCCTTGTAGTTTCGAGTAGTTCTGTTACCTGCCTTTGCTGAGTTTTTTTTTTTTTTAATAAGGTTGGTTTTTTTAATGTTTTTAACAGTGTTAAGTCTTTTAATCTAATATCTTACCTCCGTTATAAAGATTACAATTTTGTAATAATATATAATTAACAATAAAGTAAGAACTTAATTATAATAACGTTTAATATTTTAAGGTTCAATTAAGGAAATTGTAAATGCTTCGGTTAAGAAACGTTTACGTCTAATAATTTGAAGTGTTTCCAACGCGTCTTTGAAATTTGTGCGATAAACTATATTGTAACTAAGTTGTTTTTTCTAGCTACACTGATATGTCTGTGTTAGATCGATATATCCGCGTTTGGGGACATAAAATGCAAGTTGAAGTTTATATTGTTAAAGCCTGTTTTATTTAATTATAACTTTTGAATACAATTAACTTCCATAAAAATACATATATTTGTACATATCTGACGTTAAAACATATAAAATCGTCATTAATGAACCAATACTTATCGTTGTTAGTTTCAAGGTCAGGTCTACAATAAATTTTTGCAAGCACATTTAACATTTTGGGTTAACGTTAAGGCTGGACGCAAATTATAAAACCTTTAGCTTTGCTAGAGAATGACTGAAATTAAGCAACATCGTTTGCATGCTCGAAATATTCTAACAAAAATTCTATCACGTTTATAGTACCTATCTGAAGAATTTTACGCATTCGGCTCTGTGTTTTAACTTTCTTAACATATTGATTGAGCCTTTTCAGTACATTTTTTGTAAATTCTTGCGTACTGATATCAACTGTCATTGACCTAAATATCATTTAAATATTTTTGTACACATATCTTTTCTTAACTAAACAGAGTACTTAAATTAAACCTTACACTACACTTAGTTTAATAAACTTTTCCCTATTACCTACTAATTTTCTTATTGCAAATAAAATCATATTTACATAGAAATATAAACTGTTTTAACGCAGTCACTTAGTTTTTTACCAACTTTTAAAATTTATGTTTTGAAATAAATACGAGCGAAATTATTTGATGTTATTTTTCTTCTTTTCTTCATTAATATGTATAAATATGTAAGTATATAATAATCGATAACAAAAAAAATACATAATAATAACAACACCAATAAAAAATTAATAAGTAATTCTCAGTAACGTGACTTCGTGAGATCCGAGACATAATAGTAATTTATTGCTATTAGCTCTCATTTTAACCTAACATCAGTACGGTAGAAAACTGTAGCACTAACAGTGGGGTTGGGTCTAGGACACCCGAATTAAAAATCATCGTGATTTCAATATTTAAAAAGATTTGTGTAAAACATTGTAATAAGTAATTAAAACTATTATAATAGAAGGAATTTTAAGTGAAAAGCAGACACATTAAATACTAACATTTTTTTTAATGATAAATCTACGAAAGTATAACAAACTTTTATGCATGTTACTTTACATAAAACTTATTAATGACATCTATAGTATAGCTAAA
This sequence comes from Melitaea cinxia, assembly GCF_905220565.1. Classification (NCBI taxonomy): domain Eukaryota; kingdom Metazoa; phylum Arthropoda; class Insecta; order Lepidoptera; family Nymphalidae; genus Melitaea; species Melitaea cinxia. Next base: position 7,764,252 of record NC_059400.1, on the reverse strand, counting down.
ATAATAATAACTCAATATTATCAACCTAAATAGTTATCTGCGCAGTTTTTGCAGTATAAATATTAAATCTGTAACCTAATTTCTCTAATCAACTAATGTTCACTCTTTCAAGTTTCAACTAATGTTCTCCATGCGTATTATTTATATATTGCTACACATATTGTTAGTTTTACTGTCGTTTATGGTACGATAATATATCAAATGATGTAATTTAAAATTAGTCTCATCGTCACTATTATCGGATGGACTAGTGGAACGATCGGTGTCTCTTTCAAAACTGCAAAGACTCATGTGATCTTGTTCCTCTTCGCTATATAACAAAATATTTTTGTATTTTGAGACGGATTCCTACAAATTGGATAAAGTCCAATGCTGTTCGCTTTCTTATCGGTTCACAACTGTAAATCGTAATGAAACTTGTTTCATAGGGTAACTGGAGATTCTAAATAACCTTATAGGCTACCTTTTATAATGGGATCGAAATTACGCATTTGAAACTGGGAAACGCAGCTAGTTATTGTATATTTAGAATATTAGTGCTTGCTATGGTCCTTATTACAAAACATTTCTCTAGTATAGTAGAAAATGGCCATTGAGTTTAAGAACGCGCTAATACAGTTACATTAATAATTGTGTTTGTTTGTAAACGAAAAAACCCAACTTCAACTACATGGAGCAGTAATACAACGTAGGTAGATAAAAAAATAGTCAAGTAAATACGCATTATTAGAGATCTCAAAAATTACTTGTTAGATCTCTAATAAATTAAAATTAGACCCCATGACAGGCACCATGGTGCGGCGGTTACTGAGTGGCGATGCACCCAGCAAAAAGTTCTGTCGTAACACTCATAAAAATACAGTCGAATTGATAACCTCCTCCTTTTTGGAATTCGGTTGAAAAAATAACAAAAAAAAAACTATATACAACAAATTATGTTACTCTTAATTCTTTCTTTACTATCTACTGTAAATAAAACAGAAATATTTGTTCGCGAATATGTGAACAAGAACGTTGGCGTTGAATATTAAGACTTTCTCTTTTCGCAATAAAAATATTATTTTTCATATTAATATGGGTGTGTATAATTTATTCAGTTGATGCGTTTTTTATTTGGTGTTTTGCAAGGCCAAGAAATAAATAAAATTCATTTGTCAAAAATATTTATAGCTTACGTCAACAAGAACGTTATATTTTTTCCAAAAAACCGATATAAATGAACTTAGTGCCGATCTGCATAAAATTATTACTTTGACACTATTTAGTCAGTACCCTTAGAATTAATTTTCGAACAGTACTTTTGGTGTGGTTTTATGAATGAGTTTTACGAATTGCGTCACTAATTGATTTCATTTGGGTAGTATCTCCTGATACCTTTTATTTTTAACCGACTTCCAAAGAAGGAGGAGGTTCCTCAATTCGACTGTATTTTTTTTATGTATGTTACATCAGAACTTTTGACCGGGTGGACCGATTTAGACAATTTTTTTTAATCAAAACGTGGTATGTGTCAATTGGTCCCATTTAAATTTATACTTTCTACTGGATGTACCGATTTTGATAATTCTTTTTTTGTTGGAAATCCCTAGTTCAGTACCGTAAGGAAACCAGAATCTGATGATGAGATCCCAGAGAAATTGAGAGAAACTCTTGAAAATCCGCAATAACTTTTTACTGGGTGTACCGATTTTAATAATTTTTAATTTAATCGAAAGCTGATGTTTGTCATGTGGTCACATATAAATTTTATTGAGATCTAATAATTCCTTTTTGAGTAATCTTTGATAACGCGTAGTTACTTGACTATTTTTTCGTTGATCTACGTTGTGTTAGTAATTTATTTGACATGGCTTGTTTAATGGAATTAAAATATTGAATTAACTTTGTTAAAAAATACAGTAGAATATGCTTAACGTTCATAATTATTGTTAATGAAAATAAAAATATGTTGTTTGGTAGTGAAAGTGGATTTTTTTTACTAAATGTTTATTCATTACTTTAATAACATTCATGTCAATCGAGACGAAAAAAAATTGAATACTGTCTAAACCGATCTAATCTTATTTAAAATACGTAACTTTAAAATAAGCTATATTTTGGTAAATTCTAAGTTTAGTAAAATAATGTACTCGTATATTATATACGTATGTCGTATAGTATATCATAGTATATTTTACGAAATTATTTGTTATTATATAATATTATATCTATACTAATATTATAAAGCTGAAAAGTTTGTTTGTTTGTTTGAACGCGCTAATCTCAGGAACTACTAGTCCGATTTGAAAAATTCTTTCAGTATTAGATAGCCCATTTATCGAGGAAGGCTATTTTTTCCTAATTAACGCCTGTGAACGCGCGGAACACAGCTAGTTAGCTATAAATTGTTTTAGTCCTAAGGACATAGTAAATACAAGTACCAACACCCCGACTAAAAATGTTTTCGTCTTCCTTAGAAGGACCGGACCAGGTATGCCTGATCAGGACTAGATAAGGCACGCAGATGATTTGTCTGGACCTAATCAGGGTGAGATGAGATTTCCCGATCGGGTCCAGATCAGGAAATCTCATCTCATCCTGATCAGCCGGTTCGGTCCGGTCCTTTTAAAAAACACGAATGTATATTCTTGAAAAAATTGTTTAACAAAAAAAAAAAAGTGAATTGATATTATAAATATGTTACTTAACATAATTATTATGATATTTATTTTCGTTTATTTTTTCCAATGTATTATTTGTTTATGTTTTTCTTTTAAATATTAATTATTATTATTAATTAAATTTTATTGATTAACTTCTAATAATTAACTACTAATTAACTATTTCCTATTACTTACGACTGCTCCACTGTGTAGAAATAGACTCCCTGCTAGACTGTCCTGATAACTGTATATATATACTAAGTGCGCTTAAAAACATTAATAGCGCGATTCAGGCTCAGTCGCGTAATTTCTCAGGCTATCCTGATCTGGACCGGACCGGGTCCTAATCGAGTATGCCTTACCCATACTTGATTATATTTTACATCAGGCTATTCTGATCTGGACCGGACCGGGTCCTGATTAGTATGCCTTACCATACTTGATTATATTTTACATTAGGCTATCCTTGTCTGGACCAGGCCTGGTCCTGATAGAGCTTGCCGGATCTGGCATGTCTCATTCTATCCTGATCCGGTCCAGATACATGATCTGGTTGAGCTTGACTCTTTTTCTAGTCGGGACATCTGATATTTTTCCGCCATACTAAAAACAACATTTTTATAACGTTCGGGTGCATGTATATGAACCATATTTTGGTCACCTTTAAGAAATTTCAGGCACTGTGAAGCAAAATGGCAACTGAACTTGGTCAAAAGTTTTTAGTAAAACCTAAAATGCGTCAAATCGTGATGGTAAAATCTCGGTAAAAGGCTGCTTTTCGGCAATAATAATTCTTATACAATCGAACAATCCATACGCCTGAACTCCTTTTTTGACTGATTGCACTTGTTACAGTTCAATTCGGACAAATTTTTGTTCCTATGATATAGTAATAATCTTTTCAATGTAAAGACCGAAATTCATATTTTAGAAAGTAAGTACTTTTTACGAACTTAATGAGACCGTTTACTGAGTTAGCCAGACAGATAATATCATTATATTATGGATGTTTAATTAGTATATTGCTAACAAACTAATTTTTGCTTTTAGAAAGTAGTTGTGACATAGGTAATTTTTTTAAAGTTGAAACCGCGCTAAAAGTGATTATCTGACAGACTGATTGACGACTGGCTGTATGAGGCACTAATTATGAAAAATTATAAAATTCAGCATTTCACGTAATTGCTTTTTTGCCACTTCTTTTATTTTGTAGTATATATACTTTATATACTGATAACAAATACATCGTTTTTATATGAATGCAGATCAGACAAATGAGAAGTTAACACTTGTTTTTATACACGAAGCGTAACTTCCATTGTACGAACAAAAATTTTCCCTCCATAAGTCAGTTGCATAATTTTTACTGTGATTAGATACAAATCATTTGATATGTGACAATCCAGGAAAGTGATAAATTTGCTAAAATTTAAACTATTACCTTCAAAATGTTAGTAAATTTACTATTTTGTTACAATTCAGCTCTCTTAGAAGCGATAAATTGAGCGAAGTCAAATTGGCCAAATATAGCCACGTACAATGCGAAGATGTAAGCACGTGAACTATTCAATTGTAAAGTATAAAATTACATTACAGTTCACGCACACTTGACCCTGTCTATGAATTCATCAAGTCATTGTTAACGATCAGTGTGGGCGGAGCGGAGATCAACCTGACTTCAATGTTTACTTTTGTATGAATTCAAAGGCTAAAATAACATAATCAATATGTTACTCAACTAATATTATTTATTTTTTAAAAATCGTTTTTTAAATTACATTTAATATTTATAATGTAAATGAATAAATTAGAATCTGAATTTGTCATGATATTTGTCTCTAAGATGTCTGAACAATTTTTATGAGCTGTTAGTTTTTAAAAATTCTATCTTTTGAGGTTAGGTATTCAGATGGAAAAAACAGAATTCTATTACTACGAGTACTGATTGACCGACATTTATCCCGGATATTCTGATCTGGACTCAAAATTTTACTATTATTTATCTTTAAAATAAAAAGAAAATAAAAATGTCGTATACAAAAATATGTCTTAAACGTTTAACAGTGATATTTAAAGTGGAACTACCTGTTTAGGTCGAATTAACACTTAAATGGACTTTTATTTTTTTATTTATATTAGAACTCCGCTATTGAATACGAAGCTTTTGTGTTTTTCTTTATAAAGTGCGAACATTTTTGATCTATGTGTATATATGTAATCTCTAAGTTGTAATCTATATCTATGTGCACTTTATAAATGCTACACTCATGTGCCCATGTTTTAATTTTGTTGCATTTCAAGCGACGATTTTGTATTCACAGGAGGATGTTAATTTATAGCTAAACATTTAGAACCGTTGAACGAGGTTTACCGTTTGCCTATGTTATTTCTTTACAGATAACTGTTATTTTATATAAAAAAGGCAAATATTTGCTCAACTATTGACATGACGTTTTTAAAAACTTTTACATTGTAATATACGAGTACCAGTCACCATGTCAAATAACGTATTCTTGTAACAATTAAATTAATGAACAAATTTCATGTTACAAAAATCATCGCTCTATTCTATCTAAAATCTATATCATATATAAATCTACTCTATCTTGTAAAGGAAACTATGATTATGTACAGTTAAAGACATATTTTAGTTCATATTTTATCAAAGATTGTAGGGTCCATACGAAAATTATGGTGTATGATCATCTTAATTATGTCATTAAAATAACGATTTCAATATTTATACATTCTTTAATAAAAAACTGCCAAAATTTATAAAACGTCTTGAATCGATATCGCTCACAGTGAAACGTCTGCCGAGTATATTAAACTATGTAGCCGACGGTCACGGATTCAAATCCGGGCTACTAATGCTGTGTTTCCAAGCGCTATGTTTAAAATTCATCACGTGTTTAAAGTTAAAGGAAAATATTTTGACGGTACTGGATTGTGTCAGGAGAAATGCGGTGACATAAATCTCTGATTTATTGTAGTGATAGATTACATAGAGTGGTATATTGTACACAGCCTTATTATTTAAATAGAAACAGTAGCTTACACGTGTGATATGTAGGTTTACAACTGTTTGTTTATATTTGACTAATTTTCAGTACACAGCTTGGAATATGAACTGTATGTGAGGTAATTTAATGTTTTTCGCTAGCGGTGAAGGTGTTGTCGGGCCGGTAGGATATTTAAAAGGTTAAAGTTATATAGTTATCTTTATAGTTAGTATCGTTAGTAAATTTTTTATCTAAGTTTGTTAGTAAAATTGGTACGCAACCATTTTTAGTTTATTATTTTGGCTATAGGTGGCGCATGTATCGTCTTTCTGTTTCTTTTGTAATCTGTGATCCTTTTACTACTGCCACTCACTGAATAACAGCCATTAAATAAGTTTATTATAAATTAGTGCTTTTATTACCACATCCATTCAATTTCCCTACAATTTTATCAATAAAAAAATAAGACTGTTATTCTATTTTGTTTTAGTGGCGATTTTTTTTTTTACTCCAAGGACTCCAACTAAGCTCTAAATTCAAAGTGGTTCACGAAGAGTAACAAACAGATGATGTAAGTTTGACAAAACGGGTGAGTCAAATTTACACAGCTATGCATTTGAATTTGAATCCTTAGTCCTATTGTCGATATGAGAGTTGGTGTTGCTGGGCTGCTTAAAGAACTAAGTAATTTAATAAATTGCTAAGAATATTTAATAAATTGTGGAATGTCAAAATTAAAAAAAAAAATACAGATAGTAGATAAAGTTGCCAACATTATCGCAGATTAAGCTGTATTAAATTCGAATAATTTTATGTTGACGTATTGTAAATAATCATTAATGACTCAAGTCTAATTTAATTACACGTCATTTATTACGTTGTGTAAGGAGTATTAATTATATTTTCTGTTAGAAAGTTATGCTTCTTTTCGTTTAAAAAAGGATCTGTAGCGAGGTCAGGGTGTGGCGTTAATTTCGGTTAAATATCAAAGGTTTAGAGATAGCGTCTGATTTACATACGTATTTATTTATAATAAGTATTAATGACCAACTATAAAAGCGGTATTAACTTTGTAGAAATACTTTACATATTTCACTTTTTGGATGGTTTTGTGTTGTTTAAATTTTGAATAAAGATGCTCTTATTAAAATGATATTGTTGAATTCAAATTTGGAATATTAACAAAAGGGAGGCACAAAATTTCGACAAATACTAGGCTACAAGACAAAGATCAATGACCTGTCTTTAGCTTACTTATCAGACAAGATAACATTGATTTAGAAAAACTCTCATATTATCAAACAGCTAGCAGATTGTATATGTTACCAAATAACAGACTTCGTATCTAAACTAGGTCATGGAAACACTATTCGATTGACTTTAAAGTATAAAATTAATTGCTTGGTAAGTTTAGAACCTTGACGTTTAAGGTTCACAGACATGATATGTTAATTTTATTAACATCATAATTATTGTAAGCATTTCTCATTTTTTATTTGTGTTTCCGTACATGTTTAAATATTAATTTTACTGTAGTGTTTGTATTTTCATAAATATACGTAAATATTTATTTGATTTGACTTAAATATAAAATTAATACTGTTAAATGAGCAAGCTTTAAATACTCCAAAATTCTAAATAAACAATCTACTTATCATTTTCATTGTTTTTTTTTTTTTAACAAACAATATTCATAACATATTATGGATTTATGATGTGAACATTGTTGTGAGCGAATTTTTCCAGAAAGTCTAGACGTATATTCCGTTTTTTTGGAAGAGTCTTATTTGATAAACAAACCCCTGTCAATCGTAATTCACGTTTTTTCCGCATTTATCACTTACTTTCACAACACATTAGCTTACGGACACTTGTAAACTCCATTTACTATTTATTTCACTAAAAACAAATATCAATTAATCATTTTAAACACATAAAAATTATTAAAATACGGATTTCGAGCGTACAGATAATTAATATTTTCGAAAATGACATTCTATTATCTTTTTTTATGACGCAAATAGGGATGTGGTCATAATATTTTTAGAGGTGAATGAGTATAAGAGAATGAACGGCATGAGCGATAAAATAGGCCATGTTTTTTACTTATATTTTAAATTTTCACGAATGATAATTTAATAGTAAGTTATAAAACAATGTTACCGTAAAGCGATTTGTTATTATGTTTTAGATATTGTTTTTTTTTTTATTTTATTTTTTATGTTGAGCGTAAAAAATGCTGACAAAATATTATAAATGAAAATCTTTTATAGTAAAGTGTTTATTGTAAGGGTTTTATTTTATATTATGAATATTTCTGAATATCAATTTCACTCTGAACATTTTTAACGCTATCCCATATAATATAAAAGCACATAGCATTGGCATAAAAGTTTATTGTAGTTCACAGGAAAATTTTGCGGGACTTTAGTATGTGACTTAGGATTACCCAATGAGAGCTATGTGAGCAACAGTGTTATCAATTCTTTTGTTTACATGTTAAAGAGTGTGCCGCCGGCGCAAGGCTTTATATTTATTGTGAATACAAATAATGTGACAATAATACTAATAGGGTTGACTTTTTTTTCTAGACACAGGCAGCCCTATTTTGTTGTAAATTTTATTTTTGACGTCTTTTTACCGACCATTTTACATAAACGAAATATAAATTTGTTGCCTTTTATGCTCGATGCTCGATTAATATATTTTTTTTCGTAATTCTGTACCTCTACCAATTCTTAGAAAAAATATTCAATATATTATTAGGTTTTGAAACAATTTTAGCAATATGTTAGCGTTAAATATTTGAACATAAAATGAATTTTACTTTCGTCTATGGCTTATTAATACTGTTCATTCATTTGCTCTTTATGTCACTTTACTATACTTACAATATTACTCTATCGTCTGTGGTTGGAAGTACGCCATATTTGTTTACCATTTAAGACTCTTCCAAAAAAATAGAATATAGATTGATTTGATTTGATTTGATTTGATTGATTGACTATTAGAGCTCTTTACGCATAAGTCGAGTTAGAAAAATCAAATACTTTACACCGACAGGTCGAGGCTGCTATCTAGCACTTTAGAACTTATAATTATTAGCATTCTACAAGTCACTTTTAGTGAAATATGTCAGTGATGAACACATCCACCATGTTGTGAATTGTAAAATAGATTTAGGTGTATATTATAACTGACCATAGATAAAAAAGTTGAATATATGCCGAAAAATTTATACTTAAACTAAGATCATCCAGATTCATTCCTTAATTTTCCTAAATTCAGGGATTCATTCCTGGAGAAAGGGAGCGTATTTTGTAACTTTTCTAAGTTTAAAACCCAAATAGGATAAAAAATTTAACTTTATGGCAACAATACTTTCTAACACAATATCACACATTTTAGTATAATAAAATGCGCATATCATTAGAACATTGTGTAATTTTTCCAATAATAACATTTCAGTAGCTGAGAATTTCCTTTTTTCTTTTCAGAATAATATGTTTGTTAATATTTACACTTTATAGAAAACGAGATTCATCCAAGGATATTTGATTGTAAGTTACATTCTTCTTATAATAATAATAAATCTGATTTTTACAGTTCGTAAATTCTTATTTTCACGTAAAATTCCCTTAAAGGTTTTTTAAGTGAAAAATTATATGCCATATACTAAAATGGAAATTGGATTCTATATTATATCATCATAAACAAGAAGCGAACGATTGGGTAATGCTTGCAAATTTAGGTACATGTTTATTTATGCAGAATTTCGTAAGTTTATCGAAGACCCAGTTCGGTATAATGATGGAATGGCACTCGTTGTATAAGGTTGACTCTTTAAACTTGTTTGTTCGACTAATTTTAAATGCCACTTATCAAAATGAACCAAAAACCTGCACTGAATGTTTTAATTTTCGCATAAGTAATTAGAAGATAAATTAAAAGAATTTAAGTGTGATACAATTGTTGCATCAGAACTAGATAGTATAACTGTGTATTCGAGGAAACATTTATATGCTAATTTGATTTTTTTGACAAATGTTTAGTACGATTCTAAACATACTACGTACTACTATTCACTTGACAGCTTTAAATACCTTTGAAACACTGGCATAACGAAAATAAACATAAAGTGACACTAGTGAGGTGAACTTTAAATTTTTGGTGGTAAAGGTCTGGACACCAAATCTACTTTTGTAGTTGGATGCCAAATATACCATCATAGTTTTTTCACATTGTTATATGTGATTCGTCACTGAAATTATGTTGGTTGTTTTTATGTTTTCGACTACTTAGCTATTCAATAGTGTGATTGTGATACTTTTATCATAACGAAACACATTAGTGAAGGCATAACCTTGTCGTTACGACTTCACTGTCCAGCCATTTGCTTTACCAATTGGATGATTTATATAGCTTTTATTGATCCCTTTGTAATTAACAAAAAAAAATAATCAAATCACTATAATATTTCACTTGATAACTAACTGTCTTTAAATTATTATTATAATAACTATTTATATACAACAATTTGAAGTTTGAAATGCATGGTTTGGCTACATTATTTTTATGGCAAATAAATACGATTTCTATTTCTAGATGAACTTTTCAATTTAGTCAAATATATTTTATTTTATTTTTTATTTTATACATCCTGAGATTAGAATCATTAACCAGGTAATAAATCAATCTGTTTTGCTTAACTTATTAAATATATATTCACGTTACTCATCTAAAATTAATGCAGAATTAATATTATATTTACGAGTAAGATAACTAGTGGTCGCCCGGTGGTCGAAATTCGACCATAAATTAATTTAAATTATAATGTTGAACATTATTAAGGTTCTGTTATCAAAGACAATACTTCTTTAATAATAAAAAAAGAGTATATATGCGTATGTGTGTCAAATACATGGAAGTGTATGTAATGTTTTATTTTTATATATTTACTCTCCTTATATTACACTCATTCTCAATATAAAATGTGTGCAAAATTACATACTCCTCCGTTCTCGCAATTTCTGTAAAGTTTTTGCTTCACGTATCAATATATAGATTAAAATTAATTATTCAGAATCTTAGGTCACTAACTGTTATGCGACTAATATAATAATATTCTATATTGTACACCAAAACACAAACAAACAGAGTAGTCACTAAAAACAGATGTACAAAGGCGATATTATCGCTGAAGAGCGATTTCTTCCAGATAACCTTTGGGCACAGGACACGATATAGTAGCGACGGATAGGAAGTGTACATATCGAGCAATGTGCAATTTCGTGGTCATCTGGAAGGAAAGGCTAAACTAGCCTCGAAGAAACTTAGTGTGCTCAGTAGGGCGAAGCAGTATTTCATGCCTTGCCACCGCCTACAATTATATAAGGCACAGATCCGGCCCCACATGGAATACTGCTCTCACCTATGGGCGGGAGCGCCCCAGTACCAGCTCCTTCCATTTGACCGTGTTCAACGCCGAGCGGCTCGAATCGTTGGCGACAAGATTCTCTCCGATCGGCTCGATTCTTTGGCACTGCGTAGAGATGTCGGGTCACTCTGCATCTTCTACCGTATTTACCACGGGGAGTGTTCTGAGGAATTGTTCGGACTTATGCCTACAGCAGAATTCCACCACCGGACATCGCGTCGAAATTCAAAATTTCACCCACATCACCTCGATGTCTGGAAGTCTACGACAGCTCGATTTTTGCGCCATTTTCTGCCACGCACGACCCCTCTGTGGAACCAGCTGCCACCTACGGTATTTCCGAAACAATACGACCTAGGGACCTTCAAAAGAAGAGCATATTCCTTTTTGAAAGGCCGGCAACGCGCCTGCTAATATTTTATGTAGCTGGTGTCTGTGGATGTTGTTTTTCACTTACCATCAGGTGAGACAACTGTCCGTTTGCCCCCTCTTCTATAAAAAAAAAAAAAAAAAAAAAATGAAGATTCTAAGGATAAATGATAATAGTGCCTAATAGATTCCATAATACACACGCATACACATAAATACATAGAAATATCCATACATAAATAGACACAATACGTGTATAAATGTAAAGTATATAACGATATAAAAAAATTACGGACTACTGATAGCTTTCTGTTTAAAACTCATTGGTAATTTGTTTCGGCTTTGAATTTATTAATAAAACTGTGATTTCTCAAATAACACCATTATAGTACATATATTATTCATAATTTCGATGGTAGTTCTAAGATGAAATTAGTACCTAATGCGGAAAAACAGTTTTGTTTTGAAGAATCGTCAAGTACCTACACGATGTTATCGTTAGTTTATTAGATAATAATAATAATGATGATGAGACGTTTTGTGATTGATGGATGTTTATAATCCTTGGAAGTATTTGATTATTACATTTATTTTTAAATTTACTTTAGTTGTACAACTGACGACGCGTTGGCGCAGAGGTCACAGAGTACTGTAATAGACTGTTGCGCTGGCGGTCGCGGGTTCGATCCCCGCAGATATTTGTATTGGCCATATAGATGTTTGTTGTGGTCTGTGCGTTTGTGCGTGTGTGAAGCGTTTATTTATTTATTAACTATACGACTATGTGAAGTAAAATACATGTATATAAAAAAATAACAAATAGGTACGTGTATATCTAGCAGATATATAAGCTGTAATTGTCTAGATAGGAAAATGAAGAAACGCTTTTTGTCAAATTAATATACCTACCGTTGAACACACTAGCTTGCTTTGCTTTTGCTTCAAAAGAAGGCAGAACAACTCGGTTAGCAGAAAGAATTTCGCAAGACATTAATTATGAAAACGAAGAAGGCCCAATCTATGGATGTGGGATCACCGATTAATCCAAAGTGAGTATTAAATACTATTATCTGAGTTATTACTATTGGATTATTTTGTCAAACTGCAAACGATTTTTTCTTACCGATTCCTCTGAAATTAAATAAAAAAAAATATACATCTTTCTATCGCTTCTTCCTCGGATTTTGAAAAATTTTAATTTTAAGTATTTTTAAAAAGTTCGAAAAGGTCAAAAAGGTGGTAAAAACAATGTCGACGCCATTTTACGAATTTCTTTTTCTTTTCTTTGGAAAAGGTGAATCCGATAGCGACATCCTTACTAATGAAGATATTTTTTTAATTTGTTTGTTTTAGATTACTACAAGGGTTTGAATCATGTCAACCAGGGAGCACCGTTTTTTTCCGTCGCCCCACTCTACCGGCTTGTCATCATCATCAATATTTCAGCCTATCACAGTCCACTGCTGGATATAGGCCTCCACAAGTTATGACATACAAACTCATGTGTTTTGCCTATAGTCGCCACGCTAGGCAGGCGGGTTGGTGATGTCTGGCTTTGTCGCACCGAAGACGCTGCTGCCCGTCTTCGGCCTGTGTATTTCAAAGCCATCAAATCTGGATCATCGAAGTTGGATGGTTATTCCGCCATCGGTCGGCTTTTTAAGTTCCAAGGTGGTAGTGGAACTGTCCCATAGTCGCCTCTTATGACACCCACGGGGAGAGAGGGGGTGGCTATATTCTTTACTGCCATAGCCACACCTGCCTGTAATTCGACAATTTTTTTTATTTTCTTTGTCATTTTAATTTTTCTTATATTCTTTAAATATCAAAAAATGTTTTGTAAAAATGTTTTTAATTTTTTTGTCTTAGTTTTAAAAATGCCCGCAATTTAGACGTCTAGACAGAGAATGCCCCCTTAAACACCTTCCAAATAACAACCAAATAAAAACAAGCTGATCTATGAATATGTAACAGTTACGTAGAAGTTTTGTCGCCTGAATGAAAAACCCTACTTATTTAAATTGATAATTAGTTAATGAGTTCCGGCTTAGACTAGTTATTTATACTGGACATATGATCGATTGATTCTTCTGGTTATGTATTTCTTTGTTTTTTAACTGTACTTAGGGGAGCACGATAGATAGTGGATTCCAATTCTTGTTATTAAGGTAAACATTATGCGTATGACGCATTAAACATTTGCATGCCTTGAGAGAAAGTCTGGACCATTTCTGCGAATTCGCTTGGAGCAAAGTGATGGATAATTAATTTTACGTCACGTATATCAGAAATAAAGTACATTAATCTATATAGGATCGCAAAAATCATGTTCGTTGGTTGAAATATGTAAGTTGTCAGAACAGGCTATAAACAAATAAGTAGACCTTGGCATTGCGTTCGCAGACAAAAAAAAAGAACAGAAGTCATATAAAAAATGATATTGATTACTTTATTATTTACCAAATAAAAAAATGCATATTTTGTGGTCAAACGTGTAAGTCAAAAGGTATTTCTATTTATAGTTTATTTCTCTAGTTGGCTTGTGACCTTCAAAAACCCGGTCGACTTTTTGTTAATAATAATTATTCTGAGTTTTAACTACCTTTGGTAAAATTCATTTTAGTTTATTTGAAAAATTACATTTGACTAAGATGTTCGTTTGGCTGACCCCGCAAACGTTGTTTTGCCATATATGTTGTTAACCCCCTTAATTGCACCCCCCTTTTTTTAACTTAGGGGTATGAAAAATAGATGTTGGCTGATTTTCAGATCTACCCGATATGCATACAAAATTTCATAAAAATCGGTCCAGCTGTCTCGGAGGGGTATTGTAACTAATATTGATACACGAGAATTTTATATATATATATATATATATATATATATATATATAATACACATGGCCGTTGGAGCAGACGTGATTTCTGGCGCGAACTTAGGGAGGCCTATGTCGTCAGTCAGTGGACTGCAGTAGGCTGAACTGACTGACTGACATATATAATTTAAGATACAAAATGCCTTTGCAAGAATACGGAAACATCCTAACGAAGATCAAGTATTTACGCTAACAATGTTGACTTTATTTAATGTCAGAAATAAATGTAGTACATAAACTATGTGAACGATAAGTACTCTGTAAACAATGAAAATATCTTTGTGGTCTGTTTTGTTGTAAAAACATTTTCAGGTACACTTAAGACTTTCGTTATTTAATTGATGTTATTAATTATAAATATTTAATCTTTGGATGTAAAAAGGGAATAGATAGAAGCAAAGTTAAGAAATTTGTTTATGTTTACTCTCTAATAATGTGTTATTATAATTAAGTAATATTTTATATTTATATTTAATATGAAGTTAATGATGTAAACATCTATAAAACGAAGTTTTTATTATGTTAAAATAGAAATAAGCAATCTTTAATACTATATTTAAATGACTAATGAAGTCGAATCAACTAAACAATGTACTTATTCTTCGCGTTTAAACAAAACAAACTTTTCAGCTTTATAATTAAGTATAGATGGTAATAATAAGACATACTATTTTAAACAAATGAATGAAATAGTGCATATGTGATTATTGCTTCGGAGTCTCATTTGTGTCTCAGAATAATACTAGACTTACGAAATTAAAGTATATGAAGATTTGGACTAATCCCTCGTCACCAGAATGGTGAATTCCACCGACAATATCATCAGAAACCCTTTTAGTATTTTTCCAGTTTGTTCGGAAACTACATCATCCGATTGTTTTAAATATTGGAGCAAAATTTATGTAATGAAATTATGATATAAATAATTTTCATAAATGTTGTTAAAAAATTAAAAATGCCTTAACATGCGTGTAATATATGCTTAATCTATTATGAAAATATAAAATGAAATGAAAACATTTTTTTTCGTCATAAGGTGATATACACACTTAACGAAAGTCAAAATAATGTCATTTACAAAAATAATAATACAAATAAATTAAAAAAAAAACACTAAACAATAATAAAAGAAAGTTAAGGTAGCAAAAAATCAAACAATATCAAGTCTTCTAGGCATAACCATATCCCTATTGGTGAAATTAAGAAGATGATAATACCTGCTTATGAATTGTAATTTTTTCTTGTTTGTTTTGTTTCTATCCGCTTCATCGCTGTGGAGTTGAGGCTATATTTAACGTTACTTGAATATAAATTTCTAAAATAGTCATTGTTTAGTAAATAGCTCTTAACTGCAAGATTACGAGTCATTAATGCCAATGATCTAAGGAGCCTTGAGTTGACAAAAGAACTCGATAAACGTAATTTGCGTTCTAAATAAATGGAATAAATAAGTGTGAGAGGTTGTTATTGAGGCTCGCGAGTAAAATAATTATATTGTTGTAGCCTCAAATATCTTTACGCAATTCGTCAACAACGATATCAGAAGTAAATTTTTTATTTTTTATCTATCTCTTTTATATATCTGTGTAGTTAAAAAGATAGACATAACTTAAATAAAAATTAAATTTAAAATTAAAAAAAACCCCGACACAATAACTTGAGTTGCCTTTAAAAAGTAAAAAATAATAAAAAAAACTTAATCTTAAAGTACCTAAGTATGTACGAGTAATAATAATTTTAAAAAAATACATCCCGTTGGGGCTCCTACTTATTTATTACCTACTATTATCACATGCCTACCTAAGTCTTTTACCCGAGCCTTATTATTTGGGCAGACGTCGTTGACGGTCGTATCCGAAACGCAACATTTTGAAGTAATTTTATAAAAGTTTTCTTTTCTTAACTTTATTTTTAAATTAATCTATGTTGCCTTTCTTATAAGCCTGTAAACATAGAATTGTTAGTTTATTTCTATTCCAAGTTATTCCTGTAAGCCGACGATTATCAATTTGTTCAAGTATCCCTTGATGGTGTTGAAATAATTACTCTCGGATTTAACCGCAAATTATCCCTTCAAATATAAAACAATAATAACTTTTACAGTTCCATTTTGCATATTATATGCACTTACATACATTCAAATATAATAAAGTTATTTATCAAGTAAAAAAAACATCAATAAAGTACTTATAATTCTTGTTGATTACACATTATTACGCGTTTTAATATTTTCATCTTAGTTATAATTAGTGCTTTTGCTGCGATGTTTACGAGAAGCATCATTTCTATATGTAATAAAGTTTAAAATTTATTTACAAATAATTATACCGTATATACGATTTACATAATAAAATGCGTTTAACCTTTAAGAATGGGTAACTCATAATGTAATAATAACATTTACAATTGTAATATCCAATTATGATGATTACTTGAAATAATTTATTAAAAAGCAAATACGTTTAATAAGCTAAATCGTGATTCTAAAAATCGAATCTCGGAGTAGCTTAGTATCATAGACCACAGTACCTTTTTATCAGTAACGTAGTGTCACTACAGATTAAGAAATATATCTGTTTTGAATTTGTTTTTTTTATAAGTTTCTGTTAATTTGTAGTTCTTATATACAGATAAATAATATAACGTTCAAGAGTTGTAACATTTAAATTCTGGTTTTTATTGGTGTATTTTTATAATCATTGACCTTTCAGCTTACGTTACTTAAAATAACTATGATGAGAAAATGATTAACTTACAATTTACTTCTAATTATCTCTAAAATCCGCCCTTAAGTAGATATGTGTGTTTGTGATTTTAATGTAGTATTTTTTTATTTTGTTTGTAGGCAATATAAAAAAATTAAACTCAATCAATATCTATAAAAACTTATTCACCTATAATATTTTATATCGTAATGAAGTAATACACTGAATATTCTTTATATAGGTCGGTTAAGGTAATGCCGACGAGAAACAATGTTTTGTACTGCCTAGTTCCCGTGAGAAGAGTGTAAGGATCCAGTTAATTTCTAGTCATAATATAAGAAAAAACTGAGTTCAACATTCTATTTATATACATATAAAGATAAAAATAAATAAATATGACTATAGTATAAATCATATGATTTACACAAAACATTGTTCTAACCGTTGGTTTATGAGCAGATTTATACAGTATAAATAAAACTTGTTGGTGTGTTATTTTTGTTCTATATATATATATATATATATATATATATATATATATATATATATATATATATATATATATAGACAAAAACTTCATAACGTTGCAAATGAGTCACGTTAGAACAGTTATAATTTAAATTCGATCAGATTTTTTTTTGGTGGTCTATAAAAATATTTTCTTAAAGAAGGCATTGACATAAATTAGTTTATTCTCATGTTGTTTGTTCCATGCGTTCTGTTGCGTATATAATTCCTACGTACCTAACGTAATATGGACGATCTATTAAGTTCAGTAAATTAGGTTTTTTGATCTTCTATAAATTTACGTATCAATATGTTGATATATTATATTACAATTAATTTATTGATATTAATTATTAATTTATTAATATTAATTATTGATTTATTAATAGTTAATTAAAATATATAAAATAACTGACAAACACTAGTTAAGGATTGTTGCACTTGTTGTAGTTAAGTATACACACAACAATAACCACGTTTATAAAAAGTAGTATATTTAAATAGGTTACGTACTGTTATTTAGTACTATTTGCATATCGATGACATCATTATATGTTGGTACCTAAGTGATGTTTATAGAGTGAACGTGGGAACTCTGATCATAGACAAAGCCGTCGCTATAGTCTTCCTCATTGTAATCATTATCTGCGTGTGCAATGTGTACATAGGAATACTTAAGATTTTCTTAGTTCATTCTAAACGTTAATTCATGTAAAACAAATCTTGAAAATAAAATATTTGAAAAATTTATGCAAACAATTTTTATTGATTACAAAGTACCCCAAAGGTTAAACAACATTTACTAAATACGTACGTGCATGTATGTAATGATATGTTTATGTCTGTGCAGTATGTATATATATACATACTACACAGATATAACATATATATATTTAAAGGAAAGTAATTGGTTATATCTATATATTAATACTAAAGCAAATATTTTGTATCCCTTTTAACGAAAATTGCGCGGAGTATGAAATTTTGCACACTTATAGTTTATATGAAGAGAAGGAGTGCAGAATGGTAATATTTTTTTTAAATTATGTATAAAAAATACACTAATCAATAAAAAAAACATTACACACACTACCATGTATTTAACACACACACACACACACTCATCTACTCTTTGTTTAATGTTCAAACTTATAGTTTAAATTAATTATGGTCGAACTTCGACCACTGATCGACCACTAGTAATTAAAAATATGTTAATATGTAGTATAGTATGTGTATGCCAAATTTGGGCTATAGATAATGAAATGTTATCGTGTCAGGAGTTTTTTTCACACACAAGACTTAAATGTGTAAATCTTTTAGAAATATTTCTTATTATATGTATATTTATTATATAATATATTAAATAATATGAGGGAGTAATGAACCCGCGAACGCTAGCGCAATATCCTGTACCTATACTTACTGAACAACCTGTAGCCCAAGTAGAGTACATAAAAATTAATATTAAATTTGAGGTTCTTTTTGTCATTCAAATAATGTTTTGGTGCTTAGTTTATTTAATTTAATCAACCTACACAACTTACTAATATAATAAGAATGAGACTTGCTTTAAAAGGATTAGATTAATTTAAAAGTAGCTACATATCATACTTGTACTGTATATAATCACTCATGTGTACATAATAAGCAATCAAATAAATTACGACATAGATTGATATACTCTGACTGCACATAGATGTGATCTTTTCTTTTTGATTAATGATCCATTATCTCTGTAATGAGTTTTAAACTTTATTTTTCTTAGTATTACTTTAAACAAACAATTTTCAATGATGTCATCATAATAAGTGCTATTTACATAAATTGAATGTACATAAATCTTACTAATATTAGTAATGCGAAAGTAAAGACAAATGTTTGTTACTGTATCGAGCCAGAAGAGATTATGAACATATTATCCCAAACTTTCTAAAGAATAAGAATTAACAGAAAACTGTGAAATAGTGCTTGAAAAAATTTTTTAACTAAAAATAAAATATCAATCAATACCTGTGAATATTATACATGGTTGAGATAGTTGTCTCTGTTGTCGTCTAAAATTAATCGTGAAACCGAGTAAGAAATATTTGGCAAAAAAAAAATGTTAACAAAGAACAGACAGTGACATCATTCTGCCAAAAGAAACTAGCGGCGTTACTTCCGATGAAAATCTACAAACGAGTTTTGAGGGATAATGTATACAGTACATATATATGTCAGTAATGACAGATCATTTACAACCAAAAAAATCATTACGAAACATAACACTTGAGATGATGTTGCTAGAAAAAAACTTTGTATAAAGATGGGGAAGCTAAAGATTTATATCAATTAATTTGTCCTAGTAAACCGATGTTATAATTGATTATTCATCAGTACAAAAAATATACATACATAAATATATATATATATATATATATATATATATAATTATTATATTATAAGTTGCTAAAAAAGAAAAAGAAAAAAAAATACATATTGCATGAGACAAATAGACATGGCTGAAAAAATGATCTTATGTATATCAATATCACGTACCGACAGACGTACGATTTATCTGACTTAATTTTTTCAGTAAATTTTAGTTATAAATCGATAATGCAATTTAAAAAATATAAAATAAAAGCTTATTTTCGTTACTACACTCAAAAAAAAATATACATCTTAGTGTCATCCTGTACAGATCAACCTGTAATATCCGACTGCTGGACATAGGCCTCCATCTCCATGTAGGAATAGGATTGGAACTTAATTATCTAGGATGCTCCACTGTGGATTAACAAATATCTTAGTATATTGATAATTAAATATTTTCCTTTCATATTATCCGCATATTTTAACACAATGCTTACAATATTCGCGCAATCGCTGTTAATTATTAAGTAACAAAATATTTATTAAATAATGTTTCGTTTAAACTGCTCTAACTTGTCGATTATAAAATTGCTATTACTATGAATTTAAACAATTACATTTATATAATTTTATTTGTGTTTCTAGTTACGCGTAAAAGTTACTGTCGTTGCAAACATAAAGCGTTAAATGATTGATTCAATAAGTTTTTGACAAAAAAGAAAGTAATTAAATTAAACACATTTCGACCAGTTTTATCATATAATATGCCGTAAGTGCATCTTGTAAGAATTAAAAATGCTATAAAGTATTAGATTTTAGATTAAAAATGAGACCATCCGCGAGAGAACGAAAGTAACCGACATAGCGCACAGAATTATCAAGTTGAAGTGGCAGCGGGCTGGTCATCTGTGTCGCAGGACCGATGGCCGTTGGAGTAGACGGGTCCTGGAGTGGAGACCGCGTTTTGGCAAACGCAGTGTGGGACGTCCTCCGGCCCGTTGGACCGACGATCTACGTAATATTGCCGGTGTAGGCTGGATGAGGATAGCGGAAGACCGGGATGTCTGGCGCGAACTTGGGGAGACCTATGTCCAGCAGTGGACTGCCATAGGCTGAAGTGGTGATGGATAAGTATATCTATATAAATTATCGAAATTGCGGAGTTTGCTTGTAACGTTCTGATAATATAAACCGTTTGGGTGTAAGTCTAGTTAGTTTTAGCGAACTTAAGGCTTAATAAAAACAGAATTATTTGTATGTTTTATAGATATCTGCAATACCAGAAGCATCGCAAGCGCGTTCCTGACCCTATCCCCAATCCTCCCCAAGAGGTCTCGTCATCTTACTTACCAGTAGAAACACAACAATACTTGAAAGCAGTATTATTTGCAGTATATCACATTCATCACATATATATCACAATTCATCTACTTATTCTTTCTACCAAGTTAGTGGCCCAAAACACAAGGCAATTTTCTTATGTCACTGTACACTATCCTTAAAGTAACGAATAAAGAAAAAAGAAATACATTTTAGTGTGACAACATTATACTTACTCTACTAATTACTGAGGCCTACTGATACCTATTTAAAAGTGCGTAGCAAATACAAATTACTGAAAAAGGTGTTGAATGATGTCCTTAACATTAAAATATTAACACATATGTACACACACATGTACACACAAAATCGGAATCACCGTGGATCTATTCGGTAGTTACGTCAAGTCGGCGGCGATGTTCACAATAGCTGTGAAAGTACATTAGAAAGTGCAAGTCGGTGGGTCAGTCTCACGTACAAGTTATATCAGATAGAATTTACGTAACAATTACACTTTTCTGGGTAATCAGAGCGTTGTCATGGTTACCGTTTTATATGCCAATGAAGGTCAACGCTTTATATGAATGTGAATCAAATATTACTAGCTATTGTTACTTTTTAGTAATAAGTTTAGATATATGCAACTTTTTACTTAATTATAAGTTATTAATAAATAACTTAAAATGTTAAAACTTTACTAGAATACTACGTTGTAACATTATATTCTTTGTGTGCTCTTTGATTGGGATACGATAACATCATTACAGCCTATACAGTCCACTGCTGGACATAGGCCTCCACAAGTTTACGCCAAAAATAACGTGAACTCATGTGTTTTGCCCATAGTCACCACGCTGGGCAGGCGGGTTGGTGACCGCAGTACTGGCTTTGTCGCACCGAAGTCGCTGCTGCCCGTCTACGGCCTGTGTATTTCAAAGCCAGCAGTTGGGTGGTTATCCCGCCACCGGTCAGCTTTTTAAGTTCCAAGGTGGTAGCGGAACTGAGTTATCCCTTAGTGGCCTCTTACGACACCCACGGGAAGAGAGGGGGTGGCTATATTCTTTAGTACCGTAGCCACACAGTACAATATTTGCTTAACTCATTCTAAATATTTCGCATTTGACTGACTTCAAAATAATATCTCCAGTTTTCGTGTAATTTTTTCTGAAATATGTAAATTTTATTAAAAAAAGATTTGAAGTCAATCGCTATTGCGGAAAAGTTGTCGAGATGATTATAACTTGAGCAATGTGACGAGACGTTAGACGGTGACGATACGATAACACTTACCTACATCTGAATTTAATAACAGTGACTGGTAAAATATTAACTATTTGGATTGGTGTTACGTATCGTTTAGATTTCGACTATGCATACAAAAAACTAAAAATGCAGTTGACGTAAGTGACCCACATGACACTGGTTACGTCAATGCAACATATTTGTTGTTTCCTTTGATGTAATTGATAATTGAGGTGTTGAGTTGTCCTGTAGACAGGAGAGAGGAATGGACTCATATAAGAAGTTTTTATTGCAGCAGAAATCTCAGTACTGTACTTTTGTCAGTATTAATCGTAGTCGTTTAAAATAATCAATTTGGTAAGAAACAAAAAAAAAGTTAAAGATAGCTTTAAAATTTGATAAGAAACAATATACATATTTATGTTATTATTATTTTGTTTTAGTATAATTCAGACTAACAAACTATTTTATTTAATATTTGAAACGTAAAAATTTAATACTATTTAAACATTGCTACTAAGTCACTTGATTCATACTTCTTAATTTTACTAAAATATTAAGCGGTTTAGTAAACATTCTGCATGTATTCGAGCAATTGAAATTTTTAGATACATCATTAAAGAAGTACGAGTAATATATGCTTTTTTTTAAATTATCCTGTCATATTTTTTGTTTTTGTAAAATCCTATAAAATAAATCTGGTATTACTAAAAAAACAGGTTATGGGTATTAATTAAAAATTTGTATTTTATAGTAATTAATAATATGAGATCATAGCTTGATAAAAATATTCGAGTTAGGTCAGAAGGAGAATTTTAACACGTTCAAAGTTTTTTACGTTATTTTACGTTATGCTGAACTTTTTATTATTACTACACCTTACATTAAAGATTGAGTACAAAATGTAGTTATTAAAAGAGTTGCTCACAGGCAAGCTTGGACGCATGTAGTTGAGTGCCAGGTTATTTTAAGTTTTTTCCTTTTGGTAGGTACCTACTAAGCTACTTTTCTAAATCTGGGCCATAGGAAAATCAAATATAACACATTGTGTTTAAGTATATTATATAACAAGTGTTATGTTGTAATGTGAATTTTTGTGAGAACGTTTAATAGTGTTAATAAGAAAAAATAATAATAATAAGTTTGTGACCAATTCTAAAATTGATTAGTAATTGGCATGACAAGCAAAGTACAACTTACACATTTAATAGTACTAAAAATAAATAAATAAAGTAGTAAGAATACAAATGTGAGTGCCAACCATCGACGATCTTTATTTTCTCTTCGTTTAATATTTTGAGTAATGACATGGTATTTGTGTAATGACATATATTTAGGTATATTATTTTGTGTTAACTTCTTTTCGTTGAGAGTTCCGTACAGTTATTATTTATTATCTCATTAGTCTTTAAAAACTTTTAAAAACTAAAAAAACTTAAACTGGAAACTTTTAATATATGAATGTATCTTAAGTATACGGAGTTCACTTTACAAGGCGGAGCCTGTATACATTATAATATGTTTTTATGTGTAAGTATGTGTGTGTAATAGTAAATAAACTGGTACAAACTCAACTTAAACTACTTATGAAGTTTATTCATAAAAATTTATTTTATTAATTAATTAGAAACATTCATTACTATTTTAGCAAAATAAATATTAATACATTTCTTTTCTCGTTTCACACTAATGCTCATTACAGGAGAAGGGATTACCCAGCAGTTACGATAACTAGAAACACATTAAATAAATAATAGAATATGATACTAAACATCCTTTTTATTGTTTGATATTATATGATAATATATATATTACAATCGTGACCAGGATGTGATGTTAATTGCAATATATTATATACATACAATAATCTTAAATATCTCTTCTAATATCATTATGTTTATTTTATACTTTACAAAATTAAATAATACCCGGGAACACCATTTTGAAGTTATTTGCGTTCGTATTCAACAATTTACGAAATCATTATGTTATGGCAAAACAAAAAAACGTATTTACATTTTAGATGTTTCGTTAACTTATTTGTTACGCCATCACATACTTGTACAGTCATATTATATATACACATATAATTCGTGGTATTTTTTATTTTTATGTAAAGTAATGAACTCGGTGATTGAAAAGAGCCTAAACAAAGAACATTTTGAATGTATGTGTTTCGTTATTAGGTATATATTTCTAAATTGTTTACGAATAATGCTTGACTTCTCTTTACTCAGGACCGTTCGGGATGGAAATGCACTGTGGACGCCCTTTGCTCCAGCTAGGGGACACAGGAATCTAATACTTGACTTCTCTTTAAATCAAAAGAAGTTTAATTTTTGTTGGCAGTATCAATGTAAAATTATTTATTATATGTGAGTGTCGTCTAAATTCAATAATTCATCTAAATAATTTAAATAATTTTTATCTCTAATAATATACAAACTATATTACACGTGTTTCGGACTTTCTTTTATTCTAAGTGGATAAGTGTTATATTTGCATGTATGGTATACAATTTACTTATATCCAAATTAATTATGTTAATTCTATTATATTGTCAATTGAAGAAGTTAGATTTAACGCTGAGTTACTCGAGGCTTATTTGTTTGACCTGATGAAATTAACATTATTAAAAAAAATAAAGACACCACTAGAAGTCAGTCAGGCTTGTGTTTGATTTTAAGTTCATTTGATTTGTAGTTACTGGATATAGAGCACTATAAAAATTAAAGAAAGACAATGAAATGATTATTACTAATCAATGAGCTTTATCATTTCAAAAAATCTTAACTCGAAAAATCTAAATCAAGGAACACAGCATGATATTGGAATCTGAACCCGATTATGCCACCTAAAAACCTTTTAAATTATGCTTTCATTGTTCCTTAAGACGTTAAATACAAATTGTAGAAAAGTTAGAATGCCACAAACTACTAAAAATATTATAGTTCCTGTAAAGTCAATTTATGTCACACGATCTTGAATTGTACTTCATCCGCATCCTAAAGACGAATTTTCGCTTTTGGATATTTCGTTGAGCACCCTATATAATTATTTATTGATAATTATACTTAAAAGAAGGAGTTTAAATACAAACGCCGCGACACAAGAATTTTATATATTAGCTGACGTTAGCGAAAATGGTAATTATAAAAAGTAAAGTTTACTCACCTAATAATTATTCATATTCACTCGTACAAGCAGAATGTTTTATAGACTCATTACAGGTGGCAATTTTGACCTTGAACAAAAAAAAAAGTCAATAATTTCAGAAGTTCGCATTGAACCGTTAGGTTGTATGGGAATATTAAAAACGGTAAAGTATATTTAATATTCATTTCTAATATTATTTCTGACTAAGGCTTGATTTATTACAACAGAAATGAGTAAATTATCCTCCTGATGTTATAGACGATTATAAATATTATACGTTGATACAGCCAACACTACAAAGATTCATTTCACTAATAAATCGATATAAGTGTGTAGTATATAAAAAATCCTAGTTCTAATAAGATAAATTACATTAAACTAAAAAATACTTTAAGTATATGTATACATAATATAATAACTAAAAAATATTATTAAATGGAGTCCCTTTAGGCAAGGTTCGAAGATACTGGCAGCGTTCCCCCTTTGAATAGCTAGACCAATTCTTTGTTCGAAGAAGCTGCCAGCTCTTCGGTCTCCTATGACTTCGAATAACCTTTGTGCTATTTCCTTAAAAAGTCTTATAGCGCTAGGACCCCACGGACCAAGGGTCTCGATACCGAATGGGACAAAATCATATTCGGAGCCTAGACCCTGTATTTGTATGCTTTAGTTTTTTCAGCCGCTTCACAAGCCGCACCAGCTCTGTTGTTGGTTCCATGTAGATGGGAAGGGGCCAGCGTGTCTGAACAGGTTGCATCCCATACCAGCACCCGGCCCATCTTCCATGGAATCAAACTCATACCGTCCGGTCTTTTGCCATTGTCTCTTGCAATACCAGTCGGCTCAAGTAGACTTGGCACGTTGACGGTGGCAAGGCACCGGCGTATGATATCGTTAAGTGCGGCATGTGTCGAGAAGCGGCCTGCACTTTTTACACTGTATGTCGTCCCAACTCCTCTGTGAATTTGTAGAAACTGGAAAATTTTGACCTGGGCATGCAATTAAGAAACCGTTTCTAGCTTCTTCCAAACCAGCAATCTCAAAGTTTGAAGGGGATGCCCTTAAAATTTTACTTATGAGATTTGCTGAACTATGGACAGAAGAGAGGAAGCCTGGTAAAGTGACACTGGAAATTTAGTGAATCCCTAAATCACCATAACGGATAGGTAGGGAGGCTTGGGTCCAAGATTGCTCGTTCAGTTGCATATTGAGAATGATAAAAACGAAAATGTAAGTAAATATAATAATTTTTTTTTTATGTCACTAGGTCGGCAAACAAGCGTACGGCTCACCTGATGGTAAGCGATTACCGTAGCTTATAGACACCTGCAACACCAGAAGCATCGCAAGCGCGTTGCCGACCCAATCCCCAATCCCCCCAGGACCTCTGGTCACCTTACTCACCAACAGGAACACAATACTGTTTGAAAACAGTATTATTTTGCTGTGATCTTCTGTAAGGTCGAGGTACTACCCCAGTCGGGGTACACCATATTTTGAGCAGGAAATTCCTGCTGTGCCCTACCTCAGTTAAAAATATGTTATGAACGGAATTTAAGTCTTTAGTAAACATATCGTATTATTTAATATTCGTTTTTTGTACTGTCTAGTAAATCATTAAAATTTGAAGTCTGGTCGATAAGTTAATTGTGACTGTAGTTAAACATAAAATCTTATTTTTTTTCTGAGGATCACGATATTGACTCTAATATTATAGTACCGATTACAAAAGAATTTAAATCTTTATAAGTGGTTATTATTGTTTTTATGTAAGTATTAGTTAATTCAAGTATTTCTTTAACTTTATATTTCCATATAGTAAGATTAGGCCAAATAGTATAATGACCTATACTTTTGGTTTATAACTGCGTAGTATTAGTAAAGTGACGTATTGTAGTTTGTATTTTAAATTAAAATATATTTTATCAAATATATGTAAGTTTTAAATATGCAATGTTGATTATTTTAAATTACTGAGAGATAATGCACACAACCTGCCAGTTATTAAACCTAAAAAATAAGTTATTATTAACGATGAAAATATTAAAAAAATAAATAAAAGAACATCTTATTCAGTAATAAATTAAATAAAGGTCGAGTCGAAAGAAAAATTAGCAGTTATGGAGACCGATAGAAGTGAAAACTTAGAACTTAAATTATCAACATCATTTTATAATATACTGCTATAAGCATGTCGGTGACGCGAATGAACGATTTCTATCCAAAAAGCTTCTAACGCGCACAGCACGCGGCCGCTGCGCGTGCGCCAGTCAAGAGCATGTCAGTGACGTGAACCCATAAGATACCCCTACCAAAAAGTGCTCAACGCGGCTAAAGAATATTTCACTTCAAAAAACTTCGTGATGTACACACCTTACTTAAAATTTGGTATACATAAAATATATGTAAGAGATTCACATAATTGTAAACACATGAAACAAAACATACAGGCAGTGTAATACAGACGTATAAGTTGTTCGACTCCTAACATCTTCTCTTCAAAAAAATTTGGGGTTTACTTAGATCAATTGTCACTTGAAAAAAAAATTACTAGCTCTTTTTTAACCGACTTCAAAAAAGGAGGAGGTTACTCAATTCGATATGTATGTTCAGCGATAATTTCGTCGTTTATGAACCGATTTTGATAATTATTTTTTGGTGTGAAAGGAGATATCCCTGGTGTGGTACCATGATAAGGAAACTAGAATCTGATGATAGGATCCCAGAGAAATCGAGGGAAATCCTCGAAAATCCGCATAACTGTTTACTGGGTATACCGATTTTGTTTATTTTTAATTTAATCGAAAGCCGATGTTGATCATGTAGTCACATTAAATTTCATCGAGATCTGATTACAACTTTTGGAGTAATATTTGATAATGCGTATTTACTTGACTATTTTTTCGTCAATCTACGATGTATTTTGTTACTTGTCGATGTAATTGAAGTCGGTTTTTTTTTCGTTTGCCAGCAAATACAATTATTCAAATTTTACTTTGTCTTACAACACGAATTTTAATACACGAGCTCCTCAGGGAACGTACTTATGCAAAACCGTCGATTAATATTTTTTTTAGCTCTAAAACACATCATTAAGTGAAATATTAATACTAACTGTCGCATACAACTAAAGAACCATATATAGAAGTGAGTTATATTTCTCGTAGAATGTTTTTCATTGTAAATTATAACCGTGTTTACGCGCTCATGAAATTTATCATGCTGGACTAGTCTATCAAATCAGCTTGTCTATTTAAGCAGTCAAATTTAAAAAAAAAGGCTAGGATTTTTTTTTTTAATCGACACATGATCTATTACATCTAGATAACCTCCTATTTGAAGGAACGCAGCTAGAAGTTGGACCACTTATATAAGAAAAATTAATTATTACTTAAATACGACTTTATATTTATATCACGTAACAGTAAAAGCAATTTGTTTACAGGGTCTACGTATGATAAGTTTATTATTTTTAAATCTTTAGTTCAAGGCGTTCATATCAAGTTAGTGGTTATATTTTGGGTCAAGGCAAGCTGATGTGCTTGAAAGTAGTTAATGCAAACAATGTAGTTTAGACAATATGTTGGTAATTATATACATATTTAAATGAGCTGATTTCATTGCTACTTATAAAAGTACCTTGTCCAAATATGCGCAGCTGTGCTCGCGGCATCAGTTATAGCAATATCAGAGGACGTACTGCATGTAAATAATATGAATAAAAAATTTTACTTCACAAACTGAAAACAGTTTAAATAAAATCTATACACGTAATAAAATTGTACGCGGTATGTATACAGGTGAAACACAATTGATACGGGCATTTTTGAGTGTCTTAGAAGCCAGCTTCTGTCATAGAAGTTGTATTCTTGATCTCTGTAAATATCTTGGGTTTTAATGAGATATAATTATGATATAATTATTTTTGTTATTGCTTTTCTACCGCGCAAAATCTCGTACACGAAATTGGATTTGGTGATAGTCGTGATCTTAAAGATCTAATAAAAAATTGAATGTAAAGGTATTTCGTCTTAATACATTGCTCAGAAGACGAATTATTACTCTATAAACAATTATAGTGAAACCGTAACGATGTTCTGTACTCATGTTACATGTGTAATGCAAAGAAAACTCACAGGTATTCGTATATAAATGCATGTATCATGCTTTTCACTCATGTCGAGAATCATGTAAACTAATAAAAAATATGAGTTATTATCTCACCAGCTACACATACTAAAAACAGCTTTAATTGTAAAAAGAAACACAGTAACAATGTTTTGAAAAATACACTGGCTTCGACTTTGCTACCTCCAATGCTACCTTTTTTATCTGTATAATGAATATTACTCATCTTTTGCTAGAATAATTTATTGTAACAACAATTTTTATATTACAATTTTTCTATTTTATCTGCAACGTAGTTATCAGTCTTTGGTATTTTTATTGTTTAATTACGATTATATTTTATATTTTAATAGGACATCATGTTCATAGTCAATAAATTATTTTTTATAAAATGTTGTTGGATGCCTTCACGACATTTTTAGTTCTTAAAAATGCCATTCGAAAGTGCATAAAACATAAAATATTTTGTGAACTGTTCAGCCATAATGAATGCAGTTATGTGGTATTTACTGATAACAGCAAATGCAACGAAACGTTCATTGTTCCAATTCAAAATAAACTGGACCGCAAAGAAAAAGGTCTCTTAGAAAATCTTTAATATCTTTAAAAGTACTTTTTTTACGTGGTGAAAATCCTCATGGATACCCATCCAGCGCGGGGGCACCGGAGAGGTTATGTTAAACTTTTACTAACCAAAAACAACCACGTCTGAGCAGTCATCCGCCTGGGTGGGGCGAGGTGGGGTCGCGCTAGCATTCGTCACTTCACCCCGGTGGCCCGGACGAAACCTCCAAGCCCCAGCACAAAGGCTTCGCTTACTACAAGGCTACTCCTCAGAGGTGTGGAGTCGTGTCGTCTGGCGCGCGAAGTCCCCCGACTGTCGGCCAGCGACTCCACTATTACGGGAGGAGGAGAAGGTGGGTAAACCGTTCCCTCCTTGTCCTCGTACGTCTGCGCCGGAGTAGGTCAGCAGAAGCGCCTTTTTCTCTGGCCCGCTCCGCGACCTCCTATCTTCAAAAGTACCTGATCTAGCTTTACGAAATAAAGTTCTATATATAAACTATTTAGAGTCTTCTACATGGAAAAATAGGTCTTTGGCCAGAAGTCGAATGTTTTAAATTATTTAGAAAAAAAATGGATTAACATCCTACCTATTTAAGTTATTAAGTTTAATCTTGTCTGCTGTGTAACTTTCTTTAGACGGGCAGCTCCAGTTGTTGAGCAGGATATTTCACGATGTGCTCTACCTCAATAAATATCTTGCATATTTAAGAAAAACAGTTCTTCCTACCTATTCTTTAATCCTTTCATTGATTACAATGAATTTTAATAAAATATGCAGTCCTAATACAACGCGTTTCTGAAAATTTAAGACAATTGGTTGGATAATTGTGTTTGCTCGCAAACGAAAAAAAACGACTTCAATAACATCGACAAGTAATACAACGTAAGTATACGAAAAAAAAAAAAAAAATAACAAACGCACAAGTCGTCACTACGATTTTCGAGGGTTTCCTTCGATTTCTCTGGTAATCCATCTTCAGATCCTGGTTTCGTTATCATGGTACTACACTTGGGATATCTCCTTTCCAACAAAAAAATAATTATCAAAATCGGTTCATAAACGACGAAGTTATCCCCCGAACATAAATAAATAAATATATATAACGTAGTGGCACCAATCGTCGACACTTTAAGGAGATAGTGGACTTCTTTATAAAATTAAAGGTCATTTAGTCATCTTTAAACCAAAAGTAACGATTGAGTATGGTAAGGTATATTCTTGATATAAGAATAGGATGTAATATTTTTGTTAACTATATCCGGATTAGAAAAAAATCCTAAAAATGGAAAAAGTGTATAAATCTCCAATTATCGACACCGAATCTCCAGTAATCGACACCCCAGTAATCGACAGTTACCAATTACCGACTCATTCGCGGCCTCCTTAGTTGGTCGTTAAAATAAAATTAACAGTTTAATAAGTATTAATTTATTGTCCATAGTATAATGTCCATATTTTAACCGACTTCAAAAAAAGGAGGAGGTTACTCAATTCGACCGTATATATATATATATATATATATATATATATATATATATATATATATATATATATATATATATATATATATATATATATATATATATATTATTTTTTTTATGTATGTTCGGGGATAACTCCGTCGTTTATGAACCGACTTTGATAATTCTTTTTTTTTTTGTTGGAAACGAGATATCCCTAGTTTGGTGCCATGATAAGGAAAGCAGGATCTGATGATGGGATCCCAGAGAAATCGGGGGAAACTCTCTAAAATCCGCATAATTTTTACTGGGTGCACCGATTTTAATGATTTTTAATTTAATCGAAAGCCGATGTTTATCATGTGGTCACATTTAAATTTCATCGAGATCTGATTACAACTTTTTTAATAATCTTTGATAATGCGTATTTACTTGACTAATTTTTCGTCTACCTACGTTGTATTACTTGTCGATATAATTGAAGTCGGCTTTTCTTCTTTTGCTTGCAAACACAATTATTCTTTCTGAAGTGTATTAATCATAAAAATACACAGATTAGACACTTACAGACTTATGTAAATTATAATAAAAGGGGTCAATATAATTAACAAACAATTATCAAAAAGTTTCATCATCATCATTTCAGCCTATTGCAGTCTACTGCTGGGCATATGCCTCCACAAGTTCGCGCCAAAAATGGTATGCGACTGCAATCTTTTCGCCATTTTTTTTTACAGCTTCTAAGGTTTTTTTTAACTGTTTGGGAGTATAATTTTTTCTCGGAACCATCTGTAAGAACCAATCATCGACACAATTATTTCCCAATAATCCACACTTGTCGATTACTGGTCTCTCGACTTTGTTTAGTTTACTTTAAATATCTACCAAATACGCAAAGTAAGAAGAACTATATTCGCTTGTCAAATGAAAAATGTTTTCAAAAAATTATTATCGACCCGTGTCGATTATTGGTAAAAGTCAGTTTATGAAAACCAGTGATCGACACCAACATTATACTAATATCAAAATAACCTTAAACTTTCGTTAGAACAAAAATCGATCGTATAGTTCTTATAATAACCCGTGAAAAACATAAAATCCAAATATGTTAGACTACATTAGTATAATTAATAAAAAAAATGTACTCACTTCCTTAAGGATTTCACTAAGAAATGTTGTAATTTTCACCGGTACTCCAGGCGCAATCAGTTGTCACACCGTCATTTTCAAAAAAAAAGACGGATATCGCTCAAAAGTCACTGGGAGCCAATCAAAAGTGTGCTATCTATGGTACAGTTTTGCTATATTAAGAAATCGTTTTCCTACTCTTATTTTATTGAATCAAAATATAAAGTGTCGGTTACTGGGTCTTGTCGGTCATTGGTGCCACTACGGTATATATATTTATATATACGGTCAAATTGAGTAGCTTCCTCCTTTTTTGAAGTCGGTTAAAATCAGCCCAGCTTCTACTCTAAAATGTAATTTGTAGTCGAATGTAGTAGAGTGAGTATACAATGACAAACACATGCGTTGTTTTGATAAGTACTGTAATTATAATTCGTGAAGGTCAAATGCAATTTATCGCCCATCTCCAGAGGCAGACCGAAAAGTGGAACCGTCAATTCGAAATAAATTAGATAATTTGTGAACTTCGACTCGATTGTACCGACTTCGTGTCATTGTATAATTGAGTCAAACTCGAAATCATGCCAAAATGAACTTTAAAGCTAAATTTATTAATGTTTTATAGACTTATTACCTAACCCACCAGATTTTGATTCTACTTACATTACAAAAGAAAACTTATTTTCACTTGATTTCCGATACTTATTCGATTGATTTGCTCCCGCTAATGCAGACGTATATACATACATATACTGGATGCAGAGTCCCTTATTTTTGTGTTTACTTTTGTATTCAGACATGTCATAGCTCTATATTTTATACTAACTCAGATAAACTTCTTAAATTAAATCATAATATAGGCGCGTCCTAAGAATTAAAATCTTCCGTTGACTTGCATGATTTGTTGAGAAAATTCAAAATACGATTACGTATAAAAGAAAATTTAGCCTTGTTTAACTTCTAAGTTTTAATGAAGTAAGTATAAGCTTAAAAATAAAATATTATCATATATTATATTATTATTAATATTGATTTTTGTTTTAAATGTAAATAAAGGTTAAACCAAACTTCATCACCATTGAAATAAAAAGCTTTAAACTCACAATATCGACCTTTATATTTACGCAACCATATAGTTTCAAGGCCATGAGCTTTTGTTTTATTTGCCTTTGGTAAAAGAAATTAAGACATTATGAAAACAATTAAGGCTTATACGATTTTAAAACTATTGACATAAAATAACTTAAGTACAAACTTAAATTAAGACCAACAATAAATATATACAAGAAGGTATGTTATGATTATGCAATTAAATTTAAATAAGAAGCAGTAAATTTAAACGTGAGTATAAAGTCATGGTGAATACTATAAGGTATTGGATCTTGCTTTCACATAATATTATGAACAGGTTTTACTCGTATAGGATAACTCGTTTTTAAAAATTATCATTATTAGTTATGCCAAAATTACGGCTTTCGTGCGAAAATAACGGCTTCTTCCGACTGCTCAACAGATTTTGGTTCCGAATTTTTCGAACTTTATAAGGTTGGCGTTGTATAAACTTTAAGACAAAAAAGATGCAGTGTTATTAATGTTAGTTTCTTTTGTAAATAAATATTTATTAGTTATAATTTTAGGGGCTATGCCCAGTCACCGCGCTGGGCAAGCTTGGTGACCGCAGGGCTTGCTTTGGCGCACCGAAGACACTGTTGTCCATATCCGATCTGTGCATTTACAAACCAGCCGTTTGATAGCTATCCCCCCCTCCATCAGCTTCCACAGATCTTTTTGGATATTGGAATTTTCGAAATTTCTTATCCTTTAACTAACTTTAGTCTGCTTTTACTAGACCCACGGGCAGAGAGGGGGAGGTTATTTTCTATCTCACTCACTCTCGCAGTACTTGCGCAACAAGACACAGAGGGTGAGGCTTGTTTAAAACTGGGATGTTTGGCACAAAATTGGGGAGGCCTTTGTGGCCATCAGTGGACTGCGATAGGCTGAAGCGAGCAAGTGGATTATAATTTACTGATTATTATTATAGGTATATAATAATTACTTTAAAAGAATATTTATTTACGAGCAACTGTCAGTAATTTCCCATTTCCTGAATAAGACATATAGGTATTTCTTTACATTCAAGAGACATAACTTCGTGCGAATTTGCACTATTTATTCATTTAACAGGAAAAAATATGAACATTTTTTGCAAATCAATAACAAATCAATTCCAAGCTATTTAGTTGTGTTATATTAGTGTCCTCTTGGCTGTGTAAATATTAGGGTTTTCTAGTCAAGTTGTTTGTACAAAATATATATTACTTTCTCCGCCCTTTATGGAACAACTGGATAAAATTATTGTGGTAAAATACCGTAGCAATGTAACCGCTTTTTGCCAAAATTGCAAAACTTAATAATTGTGTTTGCTCGCGAACCAAACAAAATTTACGTCAATTAAATCGACAAGAAATACAACGTATGTAGTCTGTAAAACGGTCAATTAAATACGCATCATTAGGGATGACTGAAAAAGTATTCGTCAGATCTCAATTAAATTTAAACGAATTCACGTGAAAAACACCAGCTTTCGATTAAAAAAAGATTCATTAAATCATTAGGTATATAAAAACGAAAAAGTTATGAGGTAAAACACGAAAAAAATATAATCGAATGGAGAGCTTCCTTTTTTATTTGAAGTCTGTTAAAAATTTGTACAAGGAGTCGACATAATAGTAGGTACCTATTTATGTTTGAGTTAATTTGAAAAAAGTTAAAGAAGTTTGAAAAAAAGATTTTTATTTGTACTATCTTCTTCATATCAATATAAGACATTGCAGAGTATAAAAGAACGGAAGGAATATTTGAAGTAAAATTTTAATTTTTAAAATAATTATGAATAAGTAACATAAAACAATAAATATTAAGTTGATATATTTAAAATGAAATCGTAACTTCTTAAAATTCGAATGTTCGAAACATCATGATTAACGCCATTCTACACTGCCTAAGGTAATAAAGTCATGGCTTTACGTGTAATCTATTTGAAAAGAACAATATACTCCCTCGTAAAAAAAATATGTACATTATGATAAATTGCTACTGATCAACTTGTTCTAACGTATAAGCTTACATGAGAAATATAAAAACAATTCCATTACTTATTTATAGATATCATATTTTGAAGCAAAGTACCTAAAGGAAAAGGAAACTGACCAAATACCGTGTGATTTTTTACAAAAACAAAAATAAAATAAGATTTTCCTCGATGCGATTTTTCCTTTACCATCTGTTATAATAAATTTTCATACGTGATCACACTAGTATTTTAAGCATAATAAGTATATTTGTTATTTTTATTGTATTTATACAAATGATACTAATTTAAACATAGCAACCAATTTCAAATAAAAAAAAACTACGTTTAAATACCGACTCAAAACTAAATTTATTATTTGCTTTTTATTGTTCGAAGTAATTTTTTTAACGTAGATACCTTTTTTTTTAAATAATCGAATTAAAGTTGTGAGGTAACAAAATATGTATAATCGAATTAAGAATCTCCTCCTTTTTTTGAAATGGCCTATTATATTATATAATAGTATATGCATAATACGCGTTCTGATAGCGAAAAAAATATAAATCTTCCGGTTTGTTTGGTGGGTATGACCGCACGAAGGGATAATTTTTTTTAAATCGTCAGAGAGAAGGAATTTCCACAACATAATTGTTAGATTTTGGGTCAGTACAACGAGAACATCAAGATGAACCGTCTGTATAGCATAATAGTCTGACGCACTCGACTTTGTCTAAAAATCTTTAAATTTTTTTGCTAATCTGATCGGTTACTCTATACGTTTGACACTGTACCTATAAATGATTAAAGTATGTTAGAAGTACTTCCCAAGCTGCATAGCTACACTCATTATTTTATTTTCTCGAATCACTCCCAAAATCCTTGCTAGGGTTTCTCTACTATATATGTAATGTAATTATTATTTAAACAAGTGTTTGTTAATATGTAATGAGCGCTATTTTGCCACAAAAATTATTAATACGTAAGTAAAGTAAGTAGTAATACAATTTTAATATCTTCTTTATACGTAGACGCTTACCTCGGTATGGCGACCTTTAAATCTGATACACGTTGAAATAATTCGATAATATTAAGTAAATTACTATAACTATAGTAAAAGGAAGTAAATTGTTGTTAACAAAATTATTGTACTTTACATACAATAATCTTGTTACAATTACAAAATGTAAATTTATTATCTATAATATATATAAAAGCGAAAGGTCATTCATCACGAAATCTCCGAAACTATAACACCTAGAAACTTGAAATTTGGCAGGTAGGTTTCTTATAGAGCGTAGACATCCGCTAAGAACGGATTTTACGAAACTCGACCCCTAAGGGGGTAAAACGGGGGTTGGAAGTTTGTATGAAAGTTCTATGTTTTTGAAGTAAGATGCTTGATATTTAAAATGTATGCTCTATAGATGGTGAGAAGGTGTGTAAATAATCTATCTTTAGAAATCAACTTCCTTTTTGGGGTTAAAACGGGGGGTGGTAGGTTGACTCACTCATCACGAAATCTCCGAAACTATAATAGCCACAAACTTGAAATTTGGCAGGTAGGCTCCTTATAGAGCGTAGATATTCATTAAGAACGGATTTTACGAAACTCGACCCCTAAGGGGATAAAACGGGGGTTGGAAGTTTGTATGAAAGTCCTATGTTTTTGAAGTAAGGGAGTTGAAATTTAAAATGTATGCTCTATAGATGGTGAAAAGGTGTCCAAATTATGTATCTTTAGAAATCAACTCCCTTTTTGGGGTTAAAACGGGGTGTGAGTGAGTCAACACTCACTCATCACGAAATCTCCGAAACTATAATAGCCACAAACTTGAAGTTTGGCAGGTAGGTTCCTTAT
Organism: Melitaea cinxia; assembly: GCF_905220565.1. NCBI lineage: Eukaryota > Metazoa > Arthropoda > Insecta > Lepidoptera > Nymphalidae > Melitaea > Melitaea cinxia. The sequence goes on along the minus strand of NC_059400.1, from coordinate 7,726,424 downwards.
AGAGCGTAGACATCCGCTAAGAACGAATTTTACGAAACTCGACCCCTAAGGGGGTAAAACGGGGGTTGGAATTTTATATGAAAGTCCTATGTTTTTGAGTAAGAGACTTGAAATTTAAAATGTATGCTCTAAAGATGGTGAGGAGGTATCCAAATAATGTATCGTAATCTATATATATAAAAGAGAAAGGTCACTGACTCACTCATCACGAGAACTCAAAAACCGCTGGGACCATCCTGTGGTTTTTAATCCATCCAGGATGGACAAAGATGAAATTTGGTAGGTAGGTAGATTATAGTAAGTAGGCGTCCGCTAAGAACGGATTTTGCGATATTCCACCGCTAAGAGGGTTTAATTGGGGATGATAGTTTGTACGAAACATAAACAGCAGCTATAAGTTCGCCTGATAGGTTATTTATACTGCAGCCTGAAAATAAAGCTAAAAATGTGGTGTATAGAGAGGTTTTATAAAAATAACTATTAAATTATACTAAATTGTGCCTTTTAAAAAGTTACCCAGTGTGATAAGCATTTCAAGTGACTGAAATAAAAAAAATAGTTTGCGTTAAACATCTTAATAGTAATGCATATCTTCATAACCACGCGGACGTAGTCGCGGGTAACAGTTAGTGTATTATAAAACAAAGCCCCCAAAAGTGTATGTGATCGATTCCCTCAAAATCTACTGAACGGATTTTCATGCGGTTTCAACAATAGAGAGAGGGCTTCAAGAGGAAGATTTACGGAACGGGTAAGCCGATTTTGATGAGAGTTTCACTGGAAGTTTGCCGGGAAAACTTTGTGACACACTGATTTCAACGCGGGCGAAGCCGCGGGCACAGCTAGTAATTGTATAAAAATACAATAATTATATTACATGGCGGTAACGTATTTCAACCTCAATACCTTAAAGTGGATAACTTATGAGGCCTTTGACTCAATCCCTTCTGATATCAATCGCTTGCTTCAGCCTGTAATAGCCTGTATACAGCTGGGCATAGGCCTCTTTCCTCATTTAGCTATCAGATGTACATGATAAAAACCGAGACCGACGGCTTAACGTGCTCTCCGAGGCACGATGTGGAGAGACACGAGGACTGCACAAACACCCAGACCACGGCAAATATCTGCATGGCCAATACAAATGTTTGTCATGTGCGGGGATCTAACCCACAACTGCCAGCATAACAGCCACAAACCAGTGCTGTGACCGTTGCCTCAACGCGTCGTCAAACTGACATTACTATCATTGATTAATTAATGTAAGTAAGAATAAAATGAACTGAGAATCAGTATTTCTTACGTTGTCTATTTATCTTTTATTTCATACGTTACTTAATTGAATATTAATTCAATATTAATACTTTTTTAATTAGACTGATTATTTCGTCGTAGTTAACATACGCTATATACGCTTTATAACAAAAAAGAACCATATCCTAAAATTTAATCGAAACCACGACGTACGCCTATATTATATAATCACACTTAATTAATAAGGTTTGTTTACTATTAGTTGTACGTCTTATAACAAGTGAAATAGTCACTTATTGAATCTCTTTGCAAGTCATCAAGTATTACGTAACAACTTTCACTGGTTGAGTCCCCAGCGGCTCTTAAATTATTTCGTCTTAGGGTTTAGCATTGCGAACTTGTTCCGACCATCCGTATGTAGGCCACGTTGCAGTGAAATTTGCCGAGTCCTCGTAATCCACATGTTCTTACTTGGAGGCACTGGGTCGTTAGTTGAAACTGACCGACATGTAAGTTGTCTGTGTGTGTGTGTGTGTGTGTGTTTTTTTATTTATTTAAAATGAAATCGTGAAAGGTACCTTTTGTTTTATATTCAAGTTCAATAAATCTTTTATGATTTTGTTTAAGTAAATACACAAACAATACGGCCCTGACCTTGTTCACTAGTTTGTTACTGTCTAGTTTGTAGTTTGTTTTTATATTTGAACTTACAAATTTCATATTATTTAATTGTTTATTAAAGTGGAAGGAAAATGATAACTTGTAAGCGCCTATAACAATATTATTGCAATGCGATCATAAAATTAATTTGATGCTGATTTCATATCACTGATAGACATTTAGTAAGTTTGTTTTGTGTTAACGATTAGTAGATGTGTACATGTTAACATTAAACTGTCCTTATTGAAAGTGGAAAGTAATTAAATGTATTATACTATTTTAGTGCATTTGGTAGTTTAAAAGTAAACGTTAATTATGAGAAATGAATTGTATCTACTTGTGGTAATATATGTACGGTTTGACAACTTTTCTATACCTAGTTGTGGAGTGTGTATTCGCCTTAATCACCGGTGGTCATGACTTTGATTTCGACTCGGGGCAGATATAGAGAGGGGGGAAAGTATTAAAGCTGTCGGTCCCGGTTAGACAAAAATCGGGTGCACTCTTTACTCGTGGTAAGGAAATTACCTATCCGACAAACGGTAGTGGAGCAGCGTGGTGAACTATGGTCCAAATTTTTTTATATACCTAATCGTCATAAGCCGCAATATAATTTTTGGTATTTTATTTACATTGAATAATATGTAGAGGTATGAGTGATATAGGTTAAGATAAAACCACAAAAATTACACGTTCCTTCTCGCAGGTGCTTATTAAATGATAATCAAATAATAAAATGAGTTAAGGTTCATCATTAATGTTAAAAAATTTACTTTGAGGGAAGAGATTTTGTAAACTCTTTTGTTTACTAGGATGAAAATCCATTAATAAATTACACGTTACGTGAGATTAGGCCTTAACGACTAGCAGTATGTTTGGTAAAACATTATGTAAATCAAAATAAATTAATTTTAGTGTGTATTGATTTGGTGTTAATTTTCTTATTCAAAAATATAGTTTCTAAAAATGTTTCTACGATTATAGATAGCCTTATTAAAATTTTAAGATAATAGAATTTACTACAGAAAACATGTTCGTTTAAATTTTGTGCTTGTAGTGTATTGGAAATAAGTGTAACATTTGTTAATCAATTTACACATGCAATATTATTTATACCCTATTGAATCAACACTAATGTCTGACCTACCCTATTGCTCAATGTAAACTAGGCACGCTCTCGAATTTCCAATGCTAATACGTCAAGTGATATTCAACTATTGATGGTTGATATCCAACTATTTTGACCATATTGTGAACAAGCATTGTAAACATAAATGCCACAAAGTAAAATACTTCCATTAAATTCCAAATATTAATTTATATATTTATTTAATTGAAATATAAGATATTATAATGACTTACTATTTTAGTGCTTATAGTGTGTTTAAAATATTTACCATTTTAACAAACAGTAAAACATCAAAAGTATAAAATAATATTAAATAATCACTGTAATGCTATTAAAGTAACTTATTATTAAAATATTTATAACATTAAAACTTGATGGATCTACATTATACAATAATTGTATATATTTATTAAAGAAAGTTAAAAATAAAATAAATTGAAAAGATTAACGGCCTTATAATTAAGTACAGACGATGACGTAACCTTTCTTAAAAATTTTCACAATCTGTAATGACTTTAGATACATTTTAATTAGAAAGAAGAAAGGAATAATAAATTTTTTAAAGTATTTTTTTTATTATTATGCTACGTTTTTCAATGATTATATAAGAATTAGTATAAGTAGATGAAATAATATTTAAAATTTTAGTATTTCGTATCACTAGAATAAATTTTAATTGTATTTATTTATATTTAAAATTACTTAAAGCACAAAGAGTATATCATGATGTCTCATCCAGATTATGATAGTATCACAGTCTTTTAACGTTTGATGCTAGCTAGTTCTTTACCTGAGAATAATATCAAATACGTTATACATAGTAGTGTATTACAATATAATATATCAAATCTATATAAATAAAAATCAATATTGCTAAGCGCATAACTCGAGAATAGATCGACCAATCAGGCTAATTACTTTTTTGCATATTAATAAAAATAATTTATACAATTAACTTACGACAAAACGAAGTCTGTCCGGGCAGTTAGTCTATATAAATAAAAATAAATGTTGCTAAGCGCATAACTCGAGAATAGCTCAACCAATTTCGCTAATTTATTTTTTCTATGCTCCTTAAGGCCCACGGAAGGCTTAAAGACTTAAAATAAACTAGTAAATAATAAAAATAAATAAAGTTTCATTTTCAAATGGAAACACCTACTTGACATTCTACTTGAGAGCTTCTTATTCAAGCTTTTCGATTAATATTAAAAAACCTTGATTGACTCTTTCTTCCGCTTTTTCCATCTTTTCTTTGTTAGATCATCTTCTCCTTAGATTGTCCTAGACATACTTAATTATTATACTATTATTATTAAAAATGCTTTCTCAACGTAGTTAGTTCTCGGCGTTTGCGCTTGTGTATTGTAAGTAAGAATTAAATAGTAAAAAAAATCATCAGTTCAGCCTATCGCAGTCCACTGCTGGACATAGGCCTCCCCAAGTTCGCGCCAAAAATGGCGCGAACTTATGTGTTTTACTCATAGTTACCACGCTGGGCAGGCGGGTTGGTAACCGCAGGACTGGCTTTGTCGCACCGAAGACGCTGCTACCCGTCTTCGGCCTGTGTATTTGAAAGCCAGCAGTTGGATAGTTATGACGCCATCAGTCGACTTTTTAAGTTCCAAGTGGTAGTGGAACTGTGTTATACCTTAGTCGCCTCTTACAACACCCACGGGAAGAGAATGGGTAGCTATATTCTTTACTACCGTTACCATAGCAACAAAAACCATGATATGAATTAATTTAAATAAGCTACTGTAACGTACTGAGTAAAATCTCAGTAAACATATCTATCATATGTCTATTTTTGTGAAACTTGCCTGATAACAATCTTTTTGTACTTGACACCGTGATAATATTACGTAAATAAATATAACTGTGACTAACGTTGTAGAATGCAAATGTACAATTATTTTAAGAGCAACAATTCTAAAACTTAGAATAATTATAATAAAATAAATTTCTTCGATACGCCTATTTAGTGCCCTTTTATGATGTTTTATAAAGCTTACACATGTATTTGGTTCAAATAGTATTTTTAAAGAAATAATATATACCAAATAGAATTGAACAATATAAACTTATTAAATATTTATTTGTCACAGAATTCATAAAACAGTATTTAAATATTGTCTTTGAATATTTTAATAAAAAGCATTATAATGTATGAAAGAGGAGACAAAGATTTTTTGTTTATTGAAGTATTATCTATTCAAATTGTAAGTAATTGGTCAATTAAACTATCTGACTCAAGCAAGATCGAACCCAAATTCATTACTATGGCACATTTACTGACCTCACTCTGGAGTGACACCAATAACCACAAATTGTCTAGCAAAAAGTCGCGGGAACCGGACGCTAAAAATTAGAGAAATCTGCGGATGCTAATACTGCGGCTATTTCCATTCGTAGCCCAATTTAGGACATCCTTTACGAAGTCGGTAAAATCATTATTTACGTATAAGGACTTTCAAAGTTGTTAATATATTTTTTATATAATAAAGGGCGTAGGAGGCGTTCTAATGTCTGCCCTGAGAGTAAATTATAATTATTATACTAGTGTAACGCTTTTATTTTACCGATGACTAAAATTTAATAATTATTCTATCACACATATGAGAAACGGAACTTAATTCTTTGTTATAAATTATGAATAACTATCCCACCTCTATCCCTATATATATTTTTTTATCTACAGCTGTCTATACACTGATCATCGCTATTTGGTTCCGTAATATTCCGTTACAATCTATTCATCCGTCTGTTTTCACAAACATTTACATTCATAGTAATTATTATGAAATGAAATGAAACATACATATATACATAACTGAATACATAAGTAAGGAATTTTTGAGACTACGTTTATCAAAGATACTAGGTCTATGCTAGTGTAAAATAGCACTATAATACCTCTTTTTTGTGTGGAAATTAAAAAATATATATTATCTTGAAAAGACGGCGGTACGAAGTCCATGGGTCAGCTAGTTTTGTATATTGCGTATGAATAACAATCAGTAACAGGTTCGATTGACGTTAAATGGTATACGTAATGTCAAATATAGATTTATGACAATGATACTGACGTATTTCCTTTTTTACTGACGATTAGTAGATGTATGTTACTTTTATTTACTATCGATCCTTCAATATTAGTTCAGGTTACTTAATAGTTAGGGACAGCTATTACTTTACTTAGCTCGGACTGTATTCATTTTTATTTAGTATTATGTATGACCTCTGATTGACAGCGGCAAGCTAGATTGTACGATAGGCCTTAGTATGTGTATCTCATTACGCTTTTCATACTCACAAATCCTCTTAAAAAAACATTTTATCAGATAAAAAGAAATAATGTGAAACGTATGTTTAAACGGATGTTTTATGAGTGAGTATATTACGTTATACGGAATACGAAATCCTAGTTAATTACTATATTACAAAGATAAATGATTATTAGGACATGATTTGATTTGGTAACATTTGTAAGCACAGAGCAACTTGATATTCATTCGCTGTTCTTGCCTTGGGCGCAGCCGACGACGAACTGCCTCGAACATTCGAAAGGTTCAAGGATTAAAGTTGTTAGAAGTGTCGTGATAGTTAAAGATGAAGATTTTTGAGAAAAACTTACGTATACCTAATATATTAATGAATTTTAAATACATTTACAATACCTAATGAGATTGTAAACAACTCTTTTGACGTATATTTTAAAATAATTTATTCCGACAAAAATTATATAACGTAATGTATGGTCCCATCTTTAATAAAATACGTGTCAAGTTAATTATACTTATTAATATTAACACGTCATGTTTTAAAAGCGTATGACGGTTTTGCATTGCATTATATTAAATTGCAAATCGAATAAGTGTTGATGTATATAAAACTCGTTATGCAAATTAGAAGAAAATATACATATCCGGAAGGAAATGTTACGAGGTTGTTCCGTTTGTTAGTTTGAATAGTGTTAAACTTGACATCTTATGGGCAGGTTTTATCTGTTTATTGACGATAATGATTGAAAGCCTTTTAAAGCTATAAGCATTATTAAAAGTTGTGGTTTGCACACAATACATCTCAATAAATATTTATGAAATCAAATGCATGTTTATTTTAAAATATTTCAATAATTCCTACGAATTAAAATGTTTAATTAGTTTCTCAAAAAATATAGTCGAATTTAGTTCTACTAATTCATTTATTTTGAAATTTAAATCATTTTTGCGAAGTCCCTCGCTCATACAATTAATTAACTTCGACGTCTCGTTCCTTCAACGAGTCAAGAGGAAAATGACATACAATCGACCACTTCCGAACAGTTATCCTAGGTCAATCTCGTTAAGACGTTTGCGCGTTCACGAAACAAGGTGTGTATGTATGAAACTTATGAAAGGCATAACATTATTTGCACACACAAAAACATAAGTGTGTATGTTTTAAAATAAAGGTGTGATATTTGCTTCAGTGTATTTTGTAGCTTAGCGTCTTACAAAGCTTGTAAAGTTTGTCTCTGCCTTTTTTTTTGTAATATATATATTTTTTATTTTCATTCAAAGGTAAACGTGTGTATTATTTTGACTCATTTCATTTAAAATGTTTAATATTACAACCGGAATATTAAGGAAAATTGTATACAAAACATTACTAATTATAAATGTGATAGGTCGCTTGTATGAATGTTTGGTTGTTCGTTACTCAATGACACTTAAGCAGCAGAATAATAATTCGGTTCCGGTAAAAATAAAGCACACACTTATTTTTTTTGAAATAGTAATTGTGTTTGCTAACAAACGAAAAAAACCGACTTCAATTACATCGACAAGTAATACAACGAAAGTAGACGACAAAAATTAACAAACGCACTAGTCGTCACTACGATTTTCGAGGGTTTTGCTCGATTTCTTCGGGATTCTATCATCAGATCCTGATTTCCTTATCATGGTACCTTACTTGGGATATCTCCTTTCTAACAAAATCAAAGATCAAATTAAAAGAATTATCAAAATCGGTTCATAAACGACGAAGTTATCCCCGAACTTAATTTAAAAAATATATATTTACCTCCTCCTTTTTTAAAATTGGTTAAAAAAGCTTAGCATTGGAGCAGCGTGGTGGATTAAGCTCTGATACTTCTCCTAGATAGGGAAAGAGGCTTATGCCCAGCAGTGGGATATTACAGGCCGAAGCGTCTAGTTACTAATGCATTAGTAATATACATATGTCACAGAAATATTATCATAATTGCTATTGCATTCATACATCACATACGTGTTTGTTAGCGTAACAATTGAGCTGTGACCACAGTTAAGCATTCGTGTACTAGTTAACGGTTAACGGTGTTATGCAACCGAGGTAACGAAATACAAGTAATTTACTAGATTTCGTTTGCGCTCCATTGAAGATAAAAGTGCACGGATCGTATTTTATTTCTATGTATCGCACACTTAATACAACAAAGACGTAAGGTGATTGACTTTATGCCTACCGATGCAAATGAATAAAAAACTGTTTTTGAAGTATAACTTCTTTACGCACGCTTAACTTGGGGAGTTATCTAGTGAATTCGTGATGAGAGCGTTACGAAAAGTGTGATCGGGCGAGGCGAACGGAAAATATATACATATAGATGGAGCTAAAGAAGTTTTACTTCAGTCGTGTGGTCTAAAACACACTCATTTTTTTAAGTTTTTCGTTACGCAAGCTTAACTTGGGGAGTAAGCTGGAAAATGCGTGATGAGAGTGTTATGAAAAGTGTGATCGGGTGAGACGAATGGAAGATATAGATAGAGCTAAAGAAGTTTACTTCAGTCGTGTGGTCTAAAGCACACTCGTTTTTTTTTTATAATGTCAATCTGTTTCGATGCCTTTTACAGTCAGACTTTGTTCTTGACTAGTCCATTGAGGACTGGGCAAATATGTTCTCTATATGAAAAAGGATTGGTGGTTTAACGGATGGCGGATTTCCCAACCTCGAGTATCGATCGCTATCAGATGTCGATGATAACAACTAGGATCGTGCATTTAGCTTGCTCTTTTTGTTACGTCTGTCTAAAATAAATCTCATCTTTACATTCCACGTGTAATATAAATACACATGGACAAATATTTTAATGACATCTCTAACAAAAAAAAAGTCTATGTCCAAATTTACTCTTTTGCCGTATTTTAGTCAAAAGTATAGGAAAAAGTCAGAGCTTTAGAAGAAGTTTTACATATCAATATTTATATAAGAAAACCGGCTTCTAGAAGGTTCAAATCACATATTAACTATACTATTTTGTCAAGTATTTGTATATTACACGTAGTTGGGCCTCTGAGTGTATAAGCACGTAGGAATGTGTATTTATTATTTGTTTTTGTAATACACGTCCCGATTTATAGCCTGATAACTCTACGTGTAAATAGTAAATTTACAAAGCAGCAACTATCATCAACAGCCTTGAATGATTTTTGATGTATCAACAATGATTGAAGAGTTACGTCTAATACCCCTAGCCGTATATCTATGAAACATTTTAAGTCCGTTTACTACAAACATTATAACCAAATTACGCCTTGCGCATATTTTACGTCACGATATTTTTTGACTCTAACCATCCTTATGACGTGAATTTACATATAGCTCTGGCTAAAATCACATAACATAATATAATTTTCAAAAAATTACATATGTAGTGTACGCGGTCATTCGTAATAGTCTAAGGTACGAACATACGGTCTTCATCCCCATCTGGTAAGTAGATAAAAATTAAATAAATATCTTCTTTAGTAGTTTAGTAGTATCGCGAAAAATTTGTCTGGAAAATTCCTTGTCAGGCTATGTTATATTCGACAACCGTAATTCAAACCAGACTTATAGCTATGTCATCGTATTCGCAATAAAACAGCGCTAATTTTAAAGAAAGATACCTTTTTTTTGTTGACTCAGGAGAAATCCTTTCTGACCTGTTAAAAGTACTCGACGAATCATACTTGTTTTTAAGATAGTAGTCTATATATGATGAATCTATTATATTAGGTATCACCTAGAACGTTCATAAAATAGCACATAAGTATTTTTAAAATTTACAATTTTTTTAATGTTTTTCTAGGATTTTAGGATTTTGTACCTTTGAGTTTGAGGTTTCCTTGTCGGCGTCGACGGTCTGTGCTACGAGTTTCTTAAGTTCCTTGTTGTAGTTTAGCTTGGACGGACTTTTAGATGAACGTGCTTTCCGATAGGCCTTATCGCGATGATTCATCATTAAACGAATATTATAGGTAATCCAAGGGTAGCTCTTTTCCTTAATTGTAACCTTTGTGTTTTTTGGGGGAGGGCAACACAGTCAATGACTCTATTTATTTCTTTGTTAAACAGTATTCTAGATTTGTTGATACATTTGAATAATTTTTGAACGATTCAGAATAAATACTATTGAAGTTCATATTTTTACATGCCTGTATAATCGGAATATACTAAGAAGCCAAAGGCGCACTTACTAGTTATATCTTAACAATACCTACAAACCGAAGCTGATAAAAAATAGTAGTTAAAAAGATATTAAGTTATTTCAAGAGGTGGTAAATTAATAAAATTGCGTATTAAATGTAACAGGATACATAAATTTTTTATTAGGTTATATTTATCTTTTAGCATAATTTAGGTAGATCACATATCATTGCTAATACAATACACAGCGCTTATATTATATACGAAATAATAAATAAAATGTGAATCACGATTTCGTATGGTTATAATATATAATTTAAATATTTTGTAAAGTATGACTATTTATTTTATTAAGTAAATAAACACTGGATTTACAAAGCGACGTAATAAAATTCGCATTCAAATAAAAGTTCCTAAGATAAACTTAATAAAAACTTGTAGTAACTGTTATACTCATCATACTTTTTTTTTAAATATAGGTACATAGTGCCGGTCTGCTGACTCGTCTCACTATAAACCTAACTACGTCGTATGTACTAAAACCTAAATACGTTGACTGTATAACACTCATTACGTATATATTGAGTATTTTTTTTAAGAAAAATATATATTAAAGATTTTTTTTTCAGGTACATACAGCTATGACGTTGCCATGAATTTACTTATGTAAGTAGTTGTACTGAATTATTGTATAAATGTTATGCTCTGTTTTCTGAAATGCTATGGGTGATCCTTATTATTTATTATTTTGGACATCAATGTTCAGATATCGTCGAATATCATTTACTGTCATAATTTCTATGATTATGTTTATTAAGTTTTAGTTGTATTTTTAAACTGACATCTATATTTTGCGATACTTAATGCGTCATTAAATGATACATAAAAGTTCAATTACCCGTTTGGATATTGATTAATTTGAAACTGGTTCAAGGCATAAGTACATTTTTGTTTACTGTCGTATTATCTCCATTATCCATTTATCATTTATCAGGCAATCAGAAGCGTGACTTGAATCGTTCGTAAATACTCAATCTCGATCTGAGCAATTTACGTCATATGTTATGGAAAATTCGTGATTTACTACTTAGAATTTCATGTCTTTGAACTAACTGGTTGATTCTGATTATATATATTTTATCTATTGTACGTTTCAGTACTATGTATGTGCATATAATTATATCATATCAATCACATGTCTGACGTTTTTATGTAAATAACTTTTGACGATACTGAAGTACCTAAATATACCTATCTCATGTTAAGATGTTGACGATAAAGATCTTCTTACTCTCATTAGCAGATCCGCTTTCATATTTACTATTATTTTGATTATTATATAAAAAAATGTTAATAATACTAAATAGCACTATCCATAACTATATAAATTTATTTCACAAAATATTTGAACATTGAATATTTGAAAATATTTAAGGTAAGAGAGCTCTCAGGCGTTTCGTTATGCTGATATATGCAGACCATATTGCTATAATAATTTAATGTATGTTAAAATATTCAGCCTGCGTTTAGCAAATATAACCATACTTAATGGATGTACCAAGAATAAATTCTTTAGATCTTTAGATCTAATAGACGGACTAAGGCCAATGATGATTATTTAACGGGGAGTCACCGATACAATAATTCATGAGCTTAGTATTAAGTACTGGTCGTAATGGTTACGTCTAGCACCTAATAACTATTAAAGTATATCAGTTAGTTTGGACATCTATTTTTTCTAAAAATATTCATTCAACTTAAATATCTGTAACTTATTGCTAAGTAAGTTAAATAAAACAACGACAATATGTTGCTTTTCATCTATTTTTTTATTTATATGTTACGGTTGACATGTCATGCGAGTAATTGTATTGTTTTTTGCTACGCGTTATTTTTGAAGCTACCGAGTGGTAGTAGTCCAGAAGATTAAAAGTGGAAACCGCGTCTTCCAATCCATGCTAGCACTGGATCGTCTACATATTTTCTATGTAAAATGTATTTTTTTGCTTGTAAAAGTATGTTTGTATTTATTTGTCTCTGGCGTTTTTGACTAATTTCAAAAAATTAGGAGGTTCCCAATTCGAATCTATTTTTTTGTTATTAATTATTACGCGTCGTCATTCTGCTAGGCATCATAAAATGCTGGGATATCACGGGGGCAAATGTGAGACACATACCAACTATACACCTATCAAACCTCTTTGAAATAGCGTAGCGGATAACATCTGAATATTTCTATAGCTAAAATTATATAAGAATGACTTGCATTATATAATAATTGACATTTAGAAATAATTGTATTTGATTGACGATACTTTAGATACAAAGTTCTTCAATCAAAGTCCAGTCGTAGAATGATTTCTATAAATTGCTCAGATTTATGTAATTGCTATATTTATATATTATATAATTTAGCACCTAATTTACGGCCAGTTTCATTACTCTGTCTGTTTCTGAATTTGCTTACTATAATTAGAATTTTGACGTTTACTCCATTCGCTTTGTATCAAAAATCTATCGCCGTTAGAAGTAATAAGTGGGCAACGCAAGAGTTAGAGCTAGCATAGATTATTGAAAACGGCCGTTAGTCGTGTTGTGATACATTATATTTAACTGTAATCGTAATTAACGGAACATGATCAATATAATTATTTCAATCGTAATCCATCTGTGTTAATTGTAGAAATGATTTAAACGATGATTTGTAAAACTTTATAATAATATTCAATAATAACTTAGTTTAAATAAGTAATATAAAGTTTACAATAAATAGAAAACTTAATTTTGTAATTGCAATAAGAATAAAAATTATTTATTTATTAGGATTTAGGAATTTCTAATAATTTTTTCAATATAATCAAGCACTTCAATTGTAATGGTATGAACAATGTCGTGTTTTTTAGATCACAGACTTCTATATTATCTTACGAAATAGAAAACCTATATTCAAAAACATGTCAGTTATTTTATTTTAATGCACTATATTGAAACGAAAAGAGTATATAGAATATTTTTGTTGAACTTATAAGTTAGTAAGTACCCTATATACTTGAGGGATTTATTAAAATAGTTAATATTTTATAGAGCTCTTATACTGGACTTGTTTCTGAGAAGTGTATAAATTATTTTAAGCAAGTGGATGTGTAGTGTGATCCATTATCACCTTTAAAGTACTAAAATATTAAAATACACATTTGATTTATATGACATCATCTGTTGTAATGTAAATAATGTAAATTATTGCTAATCCTGACGTCACAACGAAGGTGAAAATAAACGCAGTCGCTATAGTTTTCTTACAGTAAGCTTAAATAAATATATAATCTACTAATATTATAAAGCAGAAAATGAAATTTATTTGACTGAACGCGCTTATCACAGAAACTAATGGTTCGAATTTAAAAATTATTGAAGTAAAACTTCTTTACGCGCGCTTGACTTGGGGAGTAAGCTGGTGAATGCGTGACGAGAGCGTTACGAAAAGTGTCATCGGACGTTGCAAACAGAAGTTAAATGGGAAATATAAGTAAGTGAAGATAGAAAGAGAGAGAAGGTGTTACGGTTCGTAAGTTTATTATACATCTACACCACCTACCCAATTTTGATAATAAATTTCCTTTTTATGTCTGGGTTATCTGGAAGAAATGACTAATTAGCCATAAGTCCACCCATTGTACTTCACTATCTGTAACTATCTTTATGTTTTGTTTGTAATATATTTGTGGTGTACAATAAAGTATAAAATAAAATAAAATAAATAAATAAGTTATACTTCAGTCGTGTAGTCTAAAGCACACTAGTTTTTTTTTTTGTGTTGGATAGTCAATTTACTGAGAAAGGCTAATGTCTATTTAAGATCACGCTATGACCAATGGGAGCTGACTAATATAAGAAATGTTACAAAAACGAGAAAAAAAATTTTTTTTAAGAGCTTCAGTTGTATGCGCTGCGTAAAAGGATTAAGGTAAGGCAAAAATCATGTACAACGGAATTGATCTATAAAAAGTTATAAAAGAAATGCGCGGCAGCAAATGTCTATCTTTTGACTAATTATATTTTTTTATGGAAATCAAGTATGTTCTAAAATAATGCATTATTTGTGTAAGTAGTTTTATAGACATGATATAAATCCTTACGTCCTATTTGTACAAAATTGTCATTAACATAATTTGATTTCAATGAATATCTTAGGCTCGAACGTCAAGCGTGAATACATCTCTCACCATACTTTCACCGACAGCAGTGGGCTACCTGTGTCGCAGCTAGCTGCGTCGCAGGACCGATGACCGTTGGAGCAGACATGTCCAGGATGTCCGGATGTTGGGAAACGCAGTGTGATACGTCCTCCGGTCCGCTGGACCAATGATCTACCTAAGATTACCGGTGTATCCTGGATGAAAATTGCGGAAAACCGAGATATCTGGCGCGAACTTAGGGTGCCCATGTCCAGCATTGGACTGCAATAGGCTGAACTGACCGACTCACCGATTGAATATCTTACAAGATATAATTTTTTTCAAATAATTCCGCAACAATGTAAGTCCACCAACGAGACGGGCACTCTTAAAATAATGATTTAAATATAATTCAGTACGTTTTTACTTCAAATTATCGCGGGTGGCAACCGCTGGGTGACATCTATAATGATATTTTAAATTGTATAAATATTATAAATTTGACTAGCCCGTTGACGTAATTTTTACTGCCCTCTACTTTCTGCTCCGCGGGTTGCGGGTTCGTTTCCCGCCAAAGTCAGGGTGTAACATTAATATTTATTTCATTAGTCATCATCATCACTTCAGCTTATCGCAGTCCACTGCTGGACACAGGCCTCCACAAGTTCGCGCCAAAATGCTGTGAACTCGTGTGCGTTGCCCATCGTCACCACGCTGGGCAGGCGGGTTGGTGACCGAATATTTATTAAATGTGTATTTTATTTCTATGTACATTCATCGAAGAATCGCTGTTTTTTTAATGCAAACAGACTAGTTTATTTGCTGTTCGCAATTAGCAATAACACTAAAAAAAGGAACCTAAAACTAAATATCGTATCCGAAAAAACAAGACAATCGTTTTATATAATCTCGTTAATTTTGATGCTGTTATTAGGTATATTAAGAAACAAAAATAAAATTATTTTATGATTTTATTAAATAACGCCAGTGACTAATGAGCGTTTTGTACGATATATATATTTATAGTAAATAGTCTTTATTTCTTTTTGCGTCCGTCGGCAAAATTACTCTCGCACTATTAAAAGCAAATGAGTGTTGATGCCTGTGACTCAGGCTACACCATTAGTCAGAAGGGATCTGATCCAATTATAAATGAAGCTACTCACTAAGTTTAATAGTTGATATGTACGCATAATGTCAACGTTATTATTTTTTCTATATACAAATAAATAAAATTGGAGTGTGTGTTTGTAATATTAAAATGACCGCTTTTTACTAAATTCATATGGATGTATACACGCTAAATATACAGAAACGGCTGGACCAATTTTGACGGGACTTTCACTGGCAGATAGCTAGCTGTAATAAGGAGTAACTTAAGCTACTTTGATTTTAGTAATTTATTTATTTTATAACTCTGCAAACTGAACAAGAACTTTTTTGTTCTAAGTCGCGGGCACAGCTAGTTAATAAATAAAAATTAAAAATTAATTTAAAAAACCAACATGTTATTACTTATTTTAAAGTGTGTAACAGAGTATGAAAAAAGTAAACAAAATAAATTAATGTAGAAGGTACACAATATCTCTGAAAAATAACAATTTTTATTTTTTTAACCGACTTCAAAAAAGGAGGAGATTACTCAATTTGACCGTATATAGATATATATTTTTTTATGTATATTCGGAGATAACTTCGTCTTTTATGAACTGATTTTGATAATTCTTTTTTTATTGGAAAGGATGTATCCCTGGTGTGATACCATAATAAGAAAATCGGGATCTGATGATGGGAGCCTAAAGAAATCGAGAGAAACTCGAAAATCCACATAACATTTTTACTGGATGTACCGATTTTAATAATTTTTAATTTAATTGAAAGCCGATGTTTATCGTGTGGTGACGTTTAAATTTCATCGAGATCTGATTACAACTTTTGGAATAATCTTTGATAATGTATGTTTACTTGACTAATTTTTCGTCTACCTACGTTGTATTACACGTCGATATAATTGGAGTCGGTTTTTTTTCCACTATACTGGTCACAAAAGTTCTATCAACTTCGACGGTCGCAGATTTGATTCCCATTCGGATAATATGCGTATCTCATCAAATATTTGTGTCTATTTTCGGTGTTTGTTTTAGTAGATCTCATGACAGGCGGCTCTAGCCCATGTAGCGCCCGGGTGCAATATATACCGTGGCGGCCTGTCGAAAAAAAAAAAAAAACTGTTGTAAAACGACACTCGGAAATAAGTGTCGATTTCGATTACAAATATCAATCGACTATTTTTTTAACATAAATATATCGATACTTTGCGTCCTTGCGTTATAACCTTTAGGACTACTAAAACTTAAGACCCGGCACCCGGGTGTACCGCACTCCTTGAACTATAGGTAAAGCCCCTCCTAAGTCTCAAGAAAGACCTAAGAAATACGTTTCGTTTGCGATGGATTAAACACCAACACCACCTTTACAAGCATTACTGTCAATGGACATTGTAAACATGCGATTTTATTTTTATTTTAACTCATTATTATGTAATCAAAATTCCACAAAGTTTAATTAACTGGAAATGAACAAATAAACGAGAAATACGCTTAATATGATATAGGTATATCAGTATAGTTAATTAAAATGTCTAAATTAATATCTGTTTCTATGTAATTAGTATCAGTGTGAAAATGATTTTATTTTTAATTGTTATCTTAAGATTTTAGATGGTTTTTTTATTTAACATTAATTACCTTATTAAAAGAAATATTTCTTTATTTAAAGATAAGAATACGCTGTCAAGTCTAAATTCGAAGGTCGAAAAATCAATTATTTTAAAATTAATGACGTACCTTTAGGTTGAATATTGTTGATAGAAACGAAATATAGGTTCCAACAGTAGTGTTAGATTAAATTCACATGTTATGGAGTCTTCGGTTCTTTATACGACGATTAATTCATATTATTATAATCATCTTCATCGTCATTTTATTATGAGAATCTAAAATCGTAGAATCCAAGAATTTAACTATACGAGTATTTTCGTGTCCCGTGTAAGCCAAACCAATGAGCATATATAAAACTAGCTGAACCATCAAACGTAGTTTTGCCATATATATTATTAAACCCTTAATCCCCCCCCCCCCCTTGTAACTTATTATTTGATTAATCCTTGGTTAATATTTGACTAATGTGAGTTTAGTGGACTACGGTGCTGATGTGAGGAATTACATGATTCTTGTTGTACAAGTTATTTTCATATAATATCAAGTCTGCTCTAAAATACTTTTAAAAAAATTGGTAATCTCTAAACGACCGTAAATGGACTTATTACGAATTTTCAAATAAACTTGAATTTTAATTTATTAAATCATTACAATTTGCAAGACACATTGGGTATAGAAAAAAACAGCTTTATTTTAAAGTAAAGTATTTGTATAGTTATTAATTATCAGATGCCCCAATGCAATAAGTGACGCGTAATGGACACCAGCCAGATTTTCCAACAGAACCTTAGACTGGTAAATTCGATCGAAATGAAAATGTAATTAGTGTTGTAAACAATAGTCGAGACGCAAGGCGGCATTCGTGTGACGAACACCGCGCTAACCGCACGCGCGGCCGTACCTGCTCAGGTACAAACTCATCGTCAGTCATAGGCAATCGAATACGTTTTGTGTCTTATCGTTTGCTTTACTTTTTATATCGCTCTAGAATGAGACGTAAAATCCGAGCAATAGCGAAGAAAGTGATAAAGCAAAACCCTTATCGCGCTCTCGGTGTCGGATGCTCTTGACATTACTTTGTTCGTTCCCGCGAAAAATTTTACGAAACGTTTTTTCAGTTTTTCGTAGCTGAGATTTCCGTGCCGCTGACCGTTTATTTTGACTTCATAAATATTCATTGCGAGAACTTCGTGATCTGGAGTTATCTTTAGAATTATTCTTTTGAACCTGCAAGTGAAGTGGCGAGTACGTAAGACGTTAATAGTGTTAAATTCGAAAAGATTGGCGGAAGTAACGATTTAATTATCCTGTCAACTAGAATAAAACAGAACAAGTTAAAGTATGTGAAACTAATGTCAGTTTGAAGCGGAACGAACTTACCCTTGCTCCGTTTATTGAGGATAATATTCCATGAATCATATTACTCGAAAGAAGTCCACTTCATATTTTTTTTATCATCAAGGAGAGAACGACAATGATTTTCTGCCGATCACGTGCTATCGGTGCGTTCGCGGCTCACTGCATTAGTTATTGATGATGTGAACTTGAACGTAATAAGCCGTTAAGTCATTACATTTTATGAGGTATAAAGACTCGGAGGCATTTGTAGGTTTATTATCGTACCAGAATCTCAGTAACAATAACATACCATAAACAAAAATATAATTATACAAACCTTAAACCTGTATTTGTTCCGGTATTCGATGACAGATATAATGCGATGATATGATATTTTTATTTGTTCTTTTTCAAATTACATACCATGAATTAGTTGATTGGGCGTGTTAATGTTTGTACCCATGTGATAAAGCGAGGAATCATGTGACATCGCACGGGTTGTAATATTTAGTGCTAACAGCTAAAATTTTAAGTATTCTGTAATTTTGACGAATCAAATATTATTCAATTATAGCCTAAATAATAATAGCTGTGATAGCTTTTGACCTTAAACAAATTTATTTTTAACATTATTATTTTTTAATTAAACAACGTTTAAATGGCTTATTTGAAGGCATAATACGTATCTTCTTTACAGCCTATACAGTCCACTGCTGGACATAGGCCTCCACAAGTTTACGCCACAAATAACGTGAACTCATGTGTTTTGCCCATAGTCACCACGCTGGGCAGGCGGGTTGGTGACCGCAGTACTGGCTTTGTCGCACCGAAGACGCTGCTGCCCGTCTTCGGCCTGTGTATTTCAAAGCCAGCAGTTGGATGGTTATCCCGCCATCATACGGCTTCTTAAGTTCCAAGGTGATTGTGGAACCTTGTTATCCCTTAGTCGCCTCTTACGACACCCACGGGAAGAGAGGGGGTGGCTAAATTCTTTAGTGCCGTAGCCACACAGCACCCGTAGCCACACAGCACGTAGCATAATACGTATATCGATAGTTAAATATTTATTTACAGATAATCATTAACATTAGTAACGTATTTAAATTATTTGTTTTTATAGGACCTAGCTAAACTGTATTCAGTTATCAGCACATTTTGGATTGAGAGCATCCTAAATCATACCATAAACACATAAATTGTGTTACGTACTTTCAAATAACATTTGAGACTAAATATACTACAGTACTTAATTATATCATCTGCGACGTGAAAAAGCAGTTAAACTGTCGGAAGAGGAAAATTAATATCCGACGTGAAACTGTTTTGTTCACCGCCGTGATAAAAAAGTGTGAATAAAAACGAACATCGAATTGTAAATACGAGTGAAGTAGTGATGGCAGTGCGCCTGTGAGTTCTGTGATAGTTCTGTTGGTGGTAAGAAAAACTGGAGGTCAATACGTATGAGGCGTCAGTTGCTGTCCAGCTGACAACAGATGTTATTCCTGTTGAAACGGGTAAGTTCGAATGAACAATCTTAGTCGTAGTTATGAAGTTCAGGCGATACTAGATATTATTAATTAGCTGAGGTTAGGACACAGCACGGAATTTCCTTCTCAAAATACGGAGCAACCCGACTGGGGTAGTACTTACGTACTTACAGAAGATCATAGCTAAATAACACTGTTTTCAAGTAATGTTGTGTTCTGTTGGTGAGTAAGGTGACCAGAGCTCCTGGATGAACTGGGGATAGAGTCGGCAACGCGCTTGCGATACTACGGTAATCGCTTACCATCAAGCGAGCCGTACGCTTGTTTGCGGATCTACTTATTATTAAAAAAAAAAGATAATAAATATGTACTATAAAATTTAAGAAAATGTACTATTTACTAAGATCTTAATCAAAACTTTAAATTGAATTATAACGTAGAATTGATATAATTGTAAATAAACTATTTATTATATTTATTTATGTTTAATACTTTTAAATGTAGAGATGAAAAAATATTTAATAGAGGTATTAAATAAATTGTATGGGATTACTGTATTTACTGCGTTGGTACTTATTATTTTAGTGTTTTAAATTTTACAAAAAATTAATATAATTTGTTAAAATCTTTGCTGTTATCTGTTAAAGGTCATTTATTATAGCAATAATAAATCATTTCATTCCATTAATTATATCCTTATATTGTATATACACAAATACCTATTAAATTGTGATATATAATACCTACTTATGCCAAAAAATAGTCTCAGAGTTTCTTAATTTTAAACAATATCTACAGTCGTCACAAGATTATTTTAAGTGTTTACAAAAATAAAAGGCTATTGTACCTATTACTGGGATATGATTATTGTCAGACATATAACGATAAAAATATTCAGCTTAATCGCCATAGTTAGTAGTTACATGGTCACTAAGGCATATATGCGGAAATTATAAGTGTAGTTAGTATAACTTAAATATTTAATAGCTTCATTAGTTTGTTTGTCAGGAGTGTTATTAGAAAAGTGATTTGTTTACAAAAACGTCATCATTAACTCGATAATTACAGAAATCGGTATAATAAAGAAATTCGTTAAATGCTTGTGTTCCAAGGAGTATAAAAGATTTTAAATATTTTTTTTGGAATCATTCACAATTATTTTCGTAGACAGTGGATTGTTGTCAAATTTAGATGTTCAGCAATACGTAATAATTCATTCGTTACCAAGTTTATAAAACAAGAGTGTTTTCTTAAAGTTAAGTGAAAAGAAAAATAAAGGTGAGACACGCACTTTTTTACTTATTTCTAAGTATACGAGTACCCACATAACTATTTAATGTCTATAATTTTTTCAAACGTAGAAATTAAGTTGTTTACCCTTAAATTCTTTCTTTTTTTTCGAATATATAAATAATTTAAAAATACTTTTATTAATTAATCAAGGAGCTCTAGTGTATAGTAAAAGGGTTGTAATTGTTCATCCTTTCGGCTTTATCTATCCATCATTTGCACAAGGATTTTCTTAAGAAGACAATCTCTTTATTTCTATTATGTATTGATTGTTGTCGAGTACACTTGATTACACGCCAGTTACGCATCCTTGTTACCAGTTGGAATTGCGAGGTTAAATCTTCTTATAACGATCCAATTGAAATGGTAATATGAATTATAAAGTAATGTGTGAATCTAAAAACACTAGATTGTGCTGAAGGTGTACAAATGAAATAATAATATTCTAATATTATTCTAACTAGGAATAGTTTTGAAATTTAATATAATTGTGTTTGCTCACAAACGAAAAAAAAAACCGACTTCAATTTCATCGACGAGTAAATACAACGTAGATCGACGAAAAAATAGTCAAAATCGGTACACCCAGTAAAAAGTTATTGCGGATTTTCGAGAGTTTCCCTCGATTTCTCTGGGATTCCATCATCAGATCCTGGTTTCCTTATCATGGTACCAAACTAAAGATATCCCCTTTCCAACAAAAAAAGAATTGTCAAAATCGGTACATCCAGTAGAAAGTTATGCGGTATAATACAACGTAGGTCGACGAAAAAAGCGTCAAGTAAAAACGCATTATGAGATATAACTCGAAAAGTAGTTGTTAGATCTCAAATAAATTTAAATGGGACCAACTGACACACACCACCTTTCGATTAAAAAAAAATTGTTGAAATCGGTATACCCGGTCAAAAGTTCTGATGCAACATACATAAAAAAAAATACAGTCGAATTGAGAACCTCCTCCTTTTTTGGAAATCGGTTAAAAAAGATGAAGATCGACTCGACTTAATTTATAATTTTGGATAAATTACTGATAGATGTAAGATGTATTTTTATCACTTAGGATAAAAGGAAAAAAATATTTTAAAATATAAAAATCTAGAGATCAAAATGTGAACGCATAGAGAAATAACTGCAGAAATTAAATTAGTCGCTAAAGTAATTTTTTTTTTATTTTTTATTTGGTATATAAAGTTGGTTAGAAACTAGCCTTTTACAGTAAATAAATAAAAATATCGCGTTTTCATATGAGATGCTCTTATAACCAAGTGGAAAGGAAAGTAGTCAATTGCTACTCCACACGAGTGTCCCTACGTGATAAAACACATTATTGTCACAGTCGTTATTGCCTTGCTTTTATGATTCAGTTAGTCTCATTCTTTAGTAATTTTATTTTCTATTCAGTTACAGAAGGAAACCAGTGCTGTCACGCGTTAGCGCAACGGTCACAGCACTGGTTTGTGGCTGTTGCGTTAGCGGTTGCGGGCTCGATCCCCGCCCATGAAAAACATTTGCATTAGCCATACAGATGTTTTCCGTGGTCTCGTTGTTTGTACAGTCCTTATGGATCTACCGTGCCTCGTAGAGCACGTTAAGCCGTCGGTCCCGGTTGTTATGTATTATTATGTATTATGTAAGGAATATATCCGCCAACCCCCATTGAATCAGCGTGGTAGATTAAGCTCTGATCCTTCTCCTACACGGAGAAAGAGTATTATGCCCAGCAGTGGGATATTACAGGCTGAAGCGTAGCGTAATTACAGAGGGACATAGCCAATAATACCTAATAAAGTTCTAAAATAAAGAAAAATAACTCTATCTATCAAAAAACGTATGATTACTTTAAAGTAAATAAGACGACAACGTCTTAAATATATATACTGGAATTACAAGAGTTATAAATAAGCAATATTTTTGCTCATTATTATTATACGTAAAATCTTGAACAGCACTGCTAATCATATGTACAAATAATACGTTTTAAACAATTTAATTTAACTCGGAGAATTAATAAGTATTACACATATATTTATAAATTTTCCCACAAATCTCACGTTCACTTCCAGATATTTTAACATAGAATGATGTTTCGGAGTATTTTTAACTGAATGTACCGGTTTTGATGATTTTTCTTAATAGAATCTTATTGTGTCGTCCCATTTAAATTTGATCAAAATCTGACGAACAGTTTTTGAGTTATCTTTAATAATGCTTATTAAATTGACTATTTTCTTTTGTCTACCCACGTTATACATATAACTTGTCGACGTAAACTCTAGTTGAATTTTTTTCGTTAGTGATATGTTATATTTATTTTATTTTTTTTGAATTTCCATCACCTTTCAAACAAAAAAAAAATAAGGTTTGGGCTAATTATGTCCCGCGATTTTACCCGCGTTAATTTAAGGAAAGTACATACTAAGCTTTTATATGGCCCATAGCTTTCCTCGGTAAATTGACTATCCAACGCAAAACTAAAATTTTTCAACTCGAACCAATAGTTCCGAGGGTATCGTGTGCAAACAAACAAACAATCTCTTTAACTTTAAAATATTAGAATATAATATATTAAAGCTGATATATTACTGTTAGAATAATTGAACGACGAAAAAAGTGTATAAGGCGAGTGTGGATGGAAGGGTTGGAAGGGGTAGACCTAGGCGGACGTTCCGAGACCAAATAAGGGACGTCTTGAAAAAAGGCCAGGTCAAGAGTACCGTAAACCGAAGAGCATGTATGAAGGGAATAATGAAAGTGGACGAAGCGAAAGAAGTATGTAAGGATCGTAGCAAGTGGAAAGAAGTGATCTCTGCCTACCCCTACGGGAAACAAGCGTGATTATATGTATGTATATATGTATGTAAAACAATTGATCTTTTTAGTTTTTACCATTTTTTTTTAATTTATATTTCCACACTACTCACACACACTCTCTGTCCCTCTTGTTGACAAAAAGTAATAATATAACATAAATCCATCTTTACGAACTTTCGCATTTGTAATATTAATAAAACAACACGCGAATTTTTACAGGTAACTAATATTTATTTAATTAACTTGGTTGCTGAATGCGTGTTTTAAATTATATGTTAAAGCCATATTTCACACATGCATATTTTTATCTTAAAAATTAAACTCCAATAATGATCTTAGATTTACATAATTCGATACAGATGAAAGAGGCTTTTGCTATAAACAGCGTTAGACTTCTTTAGCCTTGTACGAATTAAATGCTTACGATCGCAATCGACAGCAACTCAGTGACCTTGTCTTTACATTCGAGAGAAGATAATGTCGAATAAAATAACACGAAGGATGCCTTATCAACTTTTATATTGAACAAGTTAAAATTAAATGACTGATGTCTGAAAAAAAAAGAAACAAAATGCGAAAAAAATGTTATAACTTTGTCATTTGTACAATTAGAACGAAAGCAAAAAATTAAAAAGGTGATATGTGTTACCAACGCTTGTAAATAAATCATTACAGTGACCGCTGTAACAGTGACTACTAGATTAATATTTTATATGATAATAGTCATGATATACTTACGTACTTGTGAAATGAATTTTATTTCTTACTATCAATCGTTCAAATCCAAGATTTTTCAAGAATTACGGTGAGAGAGATTAAATGTATTCTTATAACGCTTTTTTACGAAGTTACGATATTTTTGTTACTTATTTATTACTAAATATCGAATACCTAGTAGCTTATTATCAGTAACGCAATTCATTTATAAGTTATTTGCAAAAGCAAATGTAAATTTGATGTCTTCACCCTGAACTATTTTTATGTTCTAAAAACAGAGCCTAAATGTTATCACACCCACGATCCTATTTTACAAACAACCTTGACTTTATATGCGTCACTTAACTGCCTCTCCCATTTACCCATAGCCCTCAAAAAATGGAAATAACTTGTAAAATATGGCACTGTACTAATTTTGATATTCTTAAATGATGCTGAGTATAAATAATACATTACAATGCAGCAAACATAAGAAATAACTTAAACAATTAATTTTTAATAAGAATGAAGAATGAGAAGTATCGAGCAATGTCTGACTATAATGACTCAATTATCAAGAAAGCTCTAAGAAGATACATCGAACGCTTATTTCACCGCTTTGATACACGGTGGGTAGGTGACAGCAGGCTTTCAAAAATAATTCAAAAAATTATTTCCCACGGCTCCTTCCGCGATATTATTTTATTTGTGTACAGTAAGACTAAAATTGTAATTAAATACACTAATAAGTATTTTCGTATTAATTATTTTTAAATGAGATATGGATTAAGTATGTGTTCGACTTTTTTGCAGTAAAAACCAGTAACGGTAGTTTATTATATTAAAATGAAATCCATTATGAAGAAACCCATACGTCTTATTTACCTATTATTTAAATTAAATTCTGTAGGTCGACATTAATTTATGAAAATACAATTGTATAATTTATAAAACTCTGATTCACGCGGAAGCAAACTACGTATGTTTTGACATTAATTGATTTGTTTCAATAAAAAATATACACTTAAAAATCTATTGTATTCATATAATGTTGTAAATATACTGTACGAAAACACACACCTATTTGTAACTACATAATTATCTAGTAATAAAAATATAAAAAATAAATATAATTAAATACTAGAAAAATAAAAATAATGTTATATTGTGTACGTACGTACATTGCGTATTTTTAATCCAGGTTGGATGAAGACCTAAGTGGATGAAGATATAGGTGTATTATATGCAAATAACAATGTAGAGATGTAATAATTTATACATTTATCACACATGCAAAAACAAAAATATTATTCTCGAGTTTCGAGAGGAGTTGTTTACGGAAAAGTATCTTTCAATATTGTTTTCACAATTGATAAAGATATCGGCGGTCATTCAAATAATAAGCACATACAAAAAAATCTTTTTTACTTCGGGCTATCTATCGGATTTAAAAATATCTATTTGCACCAATTGTCGCTATCATTATGTGTCTACTATTGAAAAAATATTACATTCATGTGTTAAAGAATATATATTTATTGACGAAGGTTAAATACTTCTGTATAACATCATTCAATTACTTACAGGAAGCACGTTAAATTATTCGTATGCATTTAAACTATTATTTAAAATATTTACTATATTTTTATTTGTATTTGATCATTTTAAGTTCCCAGTATTCTTACATATGGCCAGGTGACTAAGGGAAATATTAAAAACACTTAACTTTATTTTAATTAAAAGTACCACACAATATATTACTACATTGTAATAGCTAATAAAAATGGTATGTAAGCAATTATCTTGTAGCAAATTAATTTTAAATATATAAAAAAATGTTACAGTGTACATAATACGGCTTAAATTAACATTCAAAATTGCAGTAAAGGTATTTTTTTTTTAAATATTGTCTTCGTTTAACCATACAAAATATAATAAATCTCGCTTAGATACTATTCCGCAGCGTCTTCGGTGCGACAAAGCCAGTACTGCGGTCACCAACCCGCCTGCCCAGCGTGGTGACTATGGGCAAAACACATGAGTTCACGTTATTTTTGGCGTAAACTTGTGGAGGCCTATGTCCAGCAGTGGACTGTATAGGCTGTAATGATGAGACACTATTCCAACATTGTTCTTATATACTATAGCAGATTTTCTTCGTAGTGTTAATAATTATAAAAATTAAGAATAGAATTTTCTTTTACCTTTCAATTCACTAAGTATTAAGAATTGAAAACAAATGTCACATAATACGAAAATATAGCCTAAAGATTGCGATTGTAATTAAATATGTATTAAGTAATTCAGATAGTTTCAGTAGTTATGATTTTAAAGTTTTAGATACTTTAATGGATATTTGTATTAATACAAATATTTTTTCCGGTCTGGTTATCTGTCCTTGTGAGTCTCCGCACCGTGCCTCGGAAAGCACGCTAAGCAGTCGGTCCCGGTTTTTTTTTTTTTTTTATGTCACTATGTCGGCAAACAAGCGTTCGGCTCACCTGATGGTAAGCGATTACCGTAGCTTATAGACGCCTACAACACCAGAAGCATCGCAAGCGCGCTGCCGACCCAATCCCCAATCCCCCCCCCCCCAGAAGCTCTGGTCACCTTACTCACCAACAGGAACACAATACTGCTTGAAAACCGTATTATTTTGCTGTGATCTTCTGTAAGGTCGAGGTACTACCCCAGTCGGGCTGCTCCATATTTTGAGCAGGAAATTCCTGCTGCTGTTGTCATCATAGACCTGATAGTGATTGTTACTCAAAGTGGGAAATATGTCTAAAAGAAGAAAGAGGCCTATGCTTAACAGTGGCATGTTATAGGCTGAATTGATCGATATACAAGTTACTAAAAATTATAAAAGTAATGCGTCAAAATGTACCCGTATTATTCACGTCACATACAATTTTTATGATGGATATTAAATTGGTCGTGACAATAACATACGACCTTCATATTCACAGTGATATTGTACGTATAAAAACAGAGTTACATGGAAAAAAATTGATCGCATTCTTGCCATGTATGTGTAAATTACTTTCTTGTGCGACTAGATTGATTAAAAACAACGTGATCAAATCTTTACATTAAATCTAAGATAAAAATAAATAAAGTTGCAGTGTCTACACGGTAAATATACCAAAATAACATTTTTTACAACTTTCGTCTGTCTGTCTGTCTGTCTGTTTGTTCCGGCTAATCTCTGAAACAGCTATACTGATTTTGATGAGACTTTTACTGGTAGACAGCTGATGTAATACGGAGTAAGTAAAGCTACTTAATTTGAGTTTATTTATTTTATAGCTCTACAAACTGAACAATAACTTTTTTTTTTAGTCCACGTGGACGAAGTCGCGGGCACAGCTAGTGTAAAATAAATATACAAACAGCTGAAAACATTTGATATTCTACTTTACATTTAAGATTAAATAAATGCTTTCACATACTATCGCCACGTCAATCATGTAAAAAAAAATAAAGAATTTATGTTACTATTACATTATAATTACAAAAGCAAACAAGAACAAAGCTTCTTATCATTAACTGGTCCGTTACTTGTTAATATCTAGAGTGGTGCGTGTGTACACTGGCCCTATTTGCACTATTAGCGTTTGCCAATTTACTCAAGTCAACTAATCGTGATGGATTACAAAATGTTTATATTTTTGCAACTGAGATTGTAAGGAAATTTCCATTTAGTCTTATCATGATGTGTTTAAAAATTTCATACATTGCCTTCCGTGTTATTTAAGAGAGCCTTGCTAAATAATTTTGACTTTCCTTCCTCGAACTTATATCTTGACTAAACTAAAAAACTAATCACTTCCTTAAACTAACTAATAACAGACTTGCTTACTTTGTGACATTTTACACTATAAATACAAAAAAAATAATATTTGATATATATGACTGCTTTGATTTTAAATTAAAATAATATTACATATTTTAAATCCTTAGTAATTTGATCATTTATTAATGCATATTGAATCGAATAATTCGTTGATTGCTATAATCCTATACGTGACTAGCATCGGAAGGATGCAACAAGGTCCTATAAAGTGACGACACTGGGTTTTGTTCGATATTTATCTTTAATGTTAATGTTATTAAGTCACAAAATCGTTTGGTTATTGAGCACATCAGTTTACAGCCCATGTCCGTAAGGATAAACAGGAAGGTTTCTATTGAACGAACCACTTATTTGTTGAACTTGAACCAGCAGTTATGAATCACGCTACAGGTGTAAAGGTCATTATTATATGTATCTCACATACGTGTAACATTTAATGTATTTCCATATTTTATAGATACATAGAAATTTATCTATGTTATTAAACGTATTATTAATAAACGTTATCATTAAACGTTATTGATAAAAAAATACATTGACCGGAATATAATATTAATTACTTTAAATATTACTTAATTATAGAGATACAAGAATTTATTACTAATAATTGTTGTAGGTACATGTCTTTAAGGTTACTAGTCAAAGTATTTACTTAGTTATAATTTGTTAACGTTTTGTACCATTTTTTTCCATAAAACCGAATGAAATTATAAGTTAATGTCGATACTTTATTTAAGTAATAAGCTCAAGATTATATTTTATGTTTGCACGCTTATCTCAAGATCACCTATGCAATTTGAAAAATATCAAGCGATACTCTGTAAGAGCGCTAACTAGACAATAATAACACATACAGTCCAGGATCCATATAAAAAAGAGCCTGAAACAAAAGCTTAAAAATTTGCTAATAATAATATATATATATATATAGACAAAAAAATTTTATGCGAAGGAAAACTTCCCGAGCTTAAAGTTTTATAAGAAAAAATATAACATTGTAGGCTTGATTTTGTATGATTTATGCTCACTTAAAATAGTTTTATAACAATAAGTTGCTCCTTTACCACACTACAAGATTAGATGTCATAAATATCGAAGGTAGTCATTTTAGTTCGCTAAGCGGTAGATAATACGTGGTAGAATACAAAACTGTTTTTCATTTGTTATTCGGTCATAAAACGACTAAACGTATGATCCGGTGGCATGGAACTAATTAGGAGGCCAATGTTCAACTGAAATGTAGTTATTAAAATAAGATTTTATCATCATCATCATAAAAATCAAAATCGTCCAAACGTTTTTTTTTAAATATGTAAAGCCGACTTTGTAATGACAAAAGGAAATGTATACATCAATGTCCAAAACGTTATTAGCATCTCATACAAAAATATTTTAAGACAAACAATACACTTTAAGTTTTGGAATAAGTGGGTATTATGTAAAGTTAGACAAATAAGGTATGTACATAATAAAAAAATCTTAAGAAGCGTAAATATAATGGCGATTGATTAACCTAAAGGTATTGTGTATGCCTTTCAAGGTGTTACTATGATTCGCTTAACAAATATTTTTAAAGTAAAACTTCTTTACGTGTGTAAACTTGACTTGGGGAGTAAGCTGGTGAATGCGTGACTAAAGCGTTAAGACAAGTGTGATCGGGTGAGGCGAACGGAAGTTGAGAGGGAGATATAAGTTAGTGATAATAGAAAGAGAGAGTTACGTTTCTTAACTTTTACTTCAGTCGTGTGTCCTAAAGAACACTCGTTCTTTTTAAACAATTTTCGTCTCCAACAGAAGAGTGATGTTATTAGAATTTATAAAGTTTACCTTCAGGACTGTAATTATTATTTCTACATTAGTAAAGAGATTTGTCATTCAATAGGACGTTAACAGGCTTTTGAAGTAAAGTATAATAAAATATTAATCTATACTTTTTTTATTATTTACAATACGTTTCACTTTTTTCTTATTTTTATTTGGAAATGTTCCGTGTGAAAAATTATCTCGCAAAACTTAGCCCAACTCCTTATAGTGCTTACTAGTAGCATGACTGTCAGCTTTTTATTATTTTTCAAGCACATAAATTGAAAAATGGAAAGGGTTGAGTACAATTCAAAGGCAAAACCCTTCCAGCCATTCGATGATCATAGTAATAAATATTTAAAGACGCTCATTATCTATTTCAATAAAGATGTGCGAAATTATAAAGTCTTGTGAAAAAAACATACGTTTGAAATAAAAAACAAAGATTTTCATAACTATGTACATTTTAAGAAAAAGAAAAATCAAATTAAAACAACTACGAAACCAAAATGAAAATTGTATCTGTTTACACTACTACGTTTCAATCATCAATAATCATTCAACATCTTCGTTTTATAATCCGGATATTTGTATTATATTTAATGTTTACTGGTTCTGTTAATTCAATAAGCGCCCTTGACCTTGGATACGAGCAATAGATCACAAACCACTTCCTAAAATCGTCCATAATGTTTACATAGATAACACTGTTTGTTTATACCATAGAACAAAGTGATTTTCAGTTATTCATGTTCCATGATAAGAAGGCAAATAAAAACGTCGGTCGAAAGATAAGGTAAATAAGTGCACAAGTCATGGGCATTACTCTACATTTTTTGCGACATTCCGCTGCTGGGAATACTTTCTACGTGTAGGGTAAGGATTGGAGCTTACTCGACTGCGCTGCTTCACTGTAGATTGGCGGATATGTTCCCTACTATGAGTAACGGTCGCTATCAGGTATTTATTATAACAGTCGGGAGCGACAGCTTAACGTGCTCTCCGAGGTACGGTGGGGAGATCCACAAGGACAGAATCCAAACCGGAAAAAAATATTTTTACAAACACAAATATCCATCCCGAGCGGGAATAGAACCCGTAAACTTTCGGTGTTTTAGGTACTTCTAGCAACACTATATCAGAGCGGTTGTTACTCTACATTGCATATACATACTGGTTACGAATTTGAAACATATAGTTATATTTTTTCACTTTATTTATTTGATATTAATTCTTAGAGCTACAGCATTAATTTTTAGTAAAATTCTATATTATTTTATATTTTTGCACACAATCATAACTATAATCTTAAAAAGTAGTGATTGCTTCAAAATGAACGTATCGTATTTTCAGTTTGTAAGCCTAGTATAATTATAGATGTCACTTTGTTATTATAGAAGTTATTATTTACCAAATACTTATAAATTTATTTACTTCTAAAACAAGCTGATCTTGAAAAGTCTGGCGACTACCTAATTAAGTCAGGATTTTTGTTAACAATCAGAGACTCTTCACAATTGGATGGTTTGCAATGGTTAGCAAATAAGTAACTATTTTCACAACAATACTCTAAGATATGCACAATATGTAGCAAAAATATCATATTTACGAAGCGTAAAAATATAATTATGTCTACGACCATTCAAACTCATAAGCGTGATTATTGAACTGTTACGGAATTTGGTCGAGCAACCAGGCATTGTATTGTGTTAACACAAACGGCATGTTAAGACTATCGTCTTTGACGTCATTATATAACAATATAAAGAAAACGAACGTTTTTGAAATATTAATTGGTAGTCCATGCGTTTTGGCAGGTTGCCTACGATTTTATTAATTTTTCGGTCGTATTGTATTATTTGTTTGTGAAATAGGAAGTAAGTTTGTTAAGTGAATAATTTATTTGATTTTAACAATTCCGTTAGTCTGTGTGGTTACGGCAGAAAAGAATATAGCCACCCCTTCTCTTCCCGTGGGTATCGTAAGAGGCGACTAAGGTATAACACAGTTCCACTACCACCTTGGAACTTAAAAAGCCGACCGACGGCGGGATAACCATCCAACTGCTGGCTTTGAAATACACAGACCGAAGGCGGGCAGCAGCGTCTTCGGTGCGACAAAGCCAGTCCTGAGGTCACCAACTCGCCTGCCCAGCGTGTGGACAAAATACGCCATTTTTGTCGCGAACTTGTGGAGGCCTATGTCCAGCAGTGGACTGCGATGGGCTGAAGCGAAACAATTCCGTTGCAATAATTTAAATAAATTTATGTATTACATAAACGTTACTATACAATACAATTTCATAAAATGTATTTATTATTTATTTTTCTTATTTTCATGAAAAATATAGTGTCTAATACACTATATAATTTTTAAAAGTAGTATTCATTACTAATTTTTGTCCTTACTATCGATTACTATATATACATATCGATTGCTAGTATCTATATATTAATACATGAAGCTAAAACTTTGTACCCCTTTTTACGAAAACTGCGCGAAAGGAGCAGTATGAAATTTTGTACACTTATAGTTTATATAGAGAAGGAGTGCAGAATACTAATATTTTTTTTTAATTATGCATAAAAATAGATGAAATAAAAGAAAAAGATTACACATACTATCATGTATTTGACACACACATGCATATTATACTCTTTTGTTGATTGTCAAAGTCTGTAGTCAAATTGAAAATTTTAAGAATAGTTTCTTTATTTTCATAATTTTTTGGTTTTATATAATTTGAATTTGTAATTATATTCGAATTTCGACCTCTGGGCGACCACTAGTATTTATAATTAACTTTTTATTTATAATTAACTTTAAAACAGCACTTGATTTGATAATAACGAATTTTTACTTTCAAAAAGTATAGGTAATACCTTATAATTTTCTTTGTTACTTATTTATGATGTAAGAGAACAGAGCATGTTTTTTGTAGAAATAAAAAATTATGTACAAAGTGGTACGAATTACTAACTATACAAAATCATTATTTAGGTACCTATTACTGAGTAGAGGGTACTAGATATGGGTACACTCCTATGAAGGGAACTCGAAGGTAGCGTGACAAATTAAATCCGCTGTTTAAAAAACCTGATAATTTGTTAGGGTGAGGGAGGAGAAATTTAAAAGTAAACTAAAGTGGAAAAATATACGCTTTTTCTCGTTTTTGCTTTGTATAAAATCTTTATAGAATATTCTAATAATGTATTTTATACGTTTATGGAATTTTATAATATATCTCTACAAAAACACATAGAAAATATGTGATTATATTTGTTTACATACAAGATAACTCTAGTTTAGACAAATGTGTCAATACTGGTCAGATTTGTTGATGAGTAATTTATTGTCACTCTAAATCTTATATTTCGATTTTGTAAATATTATATTTTTTCTTAGAGTTACCATATATCCCAACATTATGACTATGTCGTCAGAATGTTTATAAGTATTAAAAGCGGAAGCTTGCATGCCTAACTCAAATTCTGTTAATGCGTATTAATAATTAAATGATTTTGCTCGCAAACGAAAAAAGAACTGTCTCAATTACATCGACAAGTAACACGACGTAGGTAATAGTCAAGTAAAGATGCGTTATGAAAGAATACTCATATAGTAGACCATAAGACGTTGTCTTCAGCATCAAGCATCAGCTTCTAATTAAAACAAAAATGATCAAAATCGGTAGACCCAGTTATAAAAAAACTGACTCCAATTACATTGACAAGTATTACAACGTAAGTAAACGAAAAAATTATCAAACGCACTAGTCGCTACTACGTATTTTTTTAAAACTTGGTTTTCTTTATGTCTTACAATCGGTACATGTTTATTAACCTGCTAAATGTATAGAATAGGTATCTTGTGTAGAGACCACATTTAATATCATTGTAATTTAATAGTTAGCTATTTTCTGTGTATTTAAATTAGTTTATTTAGAAAAAAAAAATAGTAATAGAGTTAATTTTTAAACTGTAGGAGGTCCTTGAATACGCAACCCATCAAATCATTGCCATCATCAAATCTAAAAGCAATGTGTACAGAAATATTATGATCCAAAAAAGTCCTCTATTATATAAAGACTTTGCCCAATTGTGGTAAATAACTTTAGCCATAAGTTAACTGACTGGTGTCAATTGTTGTAATAAAAAAACAACACAAATCAAATTGTTAAGTTCCTCTCAAAACGCTGTTATAGAAATACTTATAATAAATACTCAAAAATATATAATTATGTAATCTAAAATTACTACTTATGTCTCATACTTAATTTTAATTTTAATGTTTTCATACTATTACCTTGATCTTAAGGAATCCTGCGTGAATATATCAATAATTGCGTGTATGAACTAGTATGAAACACGTTTATATACATTTATTTCAGTTGCATCTAAACGAGTTTGTTAATCCTGTCAAAGGCATACTTTTAATGTCGTATTTTATTTTCTGTATCAATTATTCGTGTTGTCCTCTTTTTATAATATCCCTAACACATACAAGATGGCCCCTGCGGTTTCAATTGTGTGGTTCCAATTCAGAAAAATAAACATAGTCTAAAATGTAGTCGCTATAAATAATTAATTTATGTCATTAACTGCACACATACGATACATTGTATATGTTTCCATCAATGTCTGATGCATGACAAATAGACCTCTCTGTTGCAATTTACGTGAATCGATTACTTAGTCTTATCTATTGTTTCTTAGATAAATAATATTTTTCCACAACTTCTTTGATTATATTTTACGCAATTTGTAACAGGTTTTAATAACAAAAAAAAAGTGGTGATAGGAATAATTTTTATTTTTAAGAATTTTCGTGGTCGTAATGCGAGGGCGGGATGAAAAGTAACTAGCCACTGCTATTTAAAAAGTTAAAATTAAAAAAAATATATGTCATTTTATGAAAGGCATTACTGCTTTAGAACGAAGATGGAATAAGTGCGTAGAGGTTCACGGAGTCTATGTCGAAAAATAAAATTAATTTTATCACGGAAAGTTAAGTGTTTTCTTATTAGGCTAGTTACTTATCATCCCGCCCTCGTAAAAACTCCATGTCTTACTTAAATGAAAAGAAAATTAAAAAAATTGTGTGTTAATAAGATTATTCAAAAATTTTCGCTATTTTTTCTTGGTAATAAAAGAGGTCTTACCCAGAAGTATATCTATAGGCACAATTTTATAGCCATCTTCATCTTTTGTCATCTATAACATGATAATTATGATGAACATTAAGTTTCGCTTTCATATCCTATTCTAAGTAAAAATTTAATCTACTAGATCTTGCCCAACACACTTAATATAAAAATTTTGCAACATTTTTATCTATTCGATATCGAAACAAAAATTGCAATATAAAATATGTATACTTCATAGGTGACTTTATTATTAACTTTATTATGAATGCTAACTACTTTGCTAGACGACGCGCTCGGTCTTACTTTTGTTTATTTTTTCCCCGCTTTTTGTTTCATATTTATAGCCTTATTAATTATAAGCAAATATGTAATCATTTTATAAAAAAAAATGAAAAAAGAAATGAAAAATGACGCCGCGTTGGCACAACTGGTTTGTTACTGTTGCGCTGGCAGTTGCGGGGACGCACATGACAAACATTTGTATTGGTCATACAAATGTTTGCCGTGGTTTGAGTGTTTGTGCAATCCTTGAGAGTCTCCCCACCGTGCCTCGGAGAGCACGTTAAGCCGTCGGTCCCGGTTGTTTTCATGTACACCTGATAGCGACCGTTTCTAATAGTAGGGAATATATCTGCCAACCCGCATTGGAGCAGCGTAGTGGATCCCTGATCCTTCTCCTACATGGGGAAAGAGGCCTATGCTCAACAGTAAGATATTACAGGCTGAAGCGATGTAATCATTTTATAAGCCCATCCCACATAAAAAGTATCAGAAAATTAGATTAAACAAGTAATATAAAGCAAAAAATTGAAAATATCTTTTTTTAGCTTAGGTCAACAATTAAATATTAATTTGTTTCCATGAAT
Organism: Melitaea cinxia; assembly: GCF_905220565.1. NCBI lineage: Eukaryota > Metazoa > Arthropoda > Insecta > Lepidoptera > Nymphalidae > Melitaea > Melitaea cinxia. Next base: position 7,689,752 of record NC_059400.1, on the reverse strand, counting down.
TAGGTTTTATTCACTTTAAATGTATCATTTAGTAATTTTAGACATAAACCGAAACACTATATCTATTTTATTTTTTCATAAGTATTATAAGAACGTTAGTTTAAGTACCTATTGTCTGACAAAGTAAAAATATTGTAAGTAATAAATAATACTGTTAATTAAGAAAAAAAAGTGCTATTTTTATGTCTTATTTTTATAATCATAAATGTTAAGAGTGTTCAAATGATATATAAGACCGTATAGACATACAAAATACCAGGTACCTACATAGTTCAAAAGTCGTTAACATTGACCTTTCTAGCATGTGGCGGCTCCGACTATACTACGTTATTAATCGTGATTTTATCGTTACAAAATATTATTTTAGTAACATTGTTTTTAGAAACAGGCATTTTAATTTCTTTCTTTTTATACGATTCTAACATACCGCTAGCGAAACAATGCATACCGCTTAATGAACTCTGTAAATTACAATTTTAATTTGCAATTAAAAAATATAATAAACTGACAAGAATGTATCTGACATATGTAGAGGTCCATACATCCATACAATTTAGTTCGGATACTTTGTTTTTACAATATAATTAAAATTTACAATGTAAAAGTACTTTTCCTCATTAAAGGAACAAAATTATTTATACTCGATTTAACTATTCTTAGTTATTGGTAATAATATTATATTTTCATATTCTTATTATAGAATTACTAAAACGAAAAGAGTATAATGCTTATGCTCCGAAAGCTTTATTTATATTAATTTTTATATTTATTATTTTTCAGTAATATGACTTGCTTTAGTAAACGTCTTAAGGTGAATGCTCGTCTCAATCAGCTCCATACAAGCCTATTTGACTATTACTACTAAGGCTAGGTATGCTTCACTTTCGTGATGCATATATTTTTAGATAATGCCAGATATTAAACCTGTCACAATTTCTAACAACAATATTGGAACTATTAACTAATAGAACTGAATTTTAATCAAATTCATTGCTTGTGCACCTTCTGAATTAAACTCAATTGTCAGTTGTAAACGGCCATATCTGGGTAAAACCCTTTTTTATATATAGGAGAAAAGTTAGAACCTTATCTTATGACGTTGCACCACTGCAGGTTGTCAGATAATATTATTTTTAATTATTTATATTAATAGTATTACATTTACGTTTTTATATATCAATACATAAATGTTTAGCAACTTGATGACCCTTCATAACTTACAATTAGTAGGTCAGCTTAGTTATCAATTTTAACATAGCTTTGTCACAAGTATCAAAGTGTTCACCGTGACAAAATCTAGCATTGAGTTCCTACATAGAATTAAAATCTAGATTAAAGTATACTTACAATGAATTCTATAAAAAGATATGTACAGGTTTTAGCTATTTTTAAACAGGTTCATTAAGTTGCGAAGTAACTTTTGCAATCATGGTTTGTGTCCTTAGGAAATACGTAGATCAGGTACTAAGTTTTCCTTGTTGTGTTTTAGTAATACTACAAAAAATGGTCTCATAATTTTAGATTGTCTGTTTTATGACTTTTCTTAATTTTTATAGATTTAAAAATTTCCTTCTTTTTATTTATTACATTACTGCGACTGTCACTGTACATTTTTAGTGTTTATCAATTACAACAAATCTGTCATATTCCTTGCATTTTATAATTATAATTATAAATGCAAGGATAGGATAGGATATTATTCGATTTCGCTTTTTTTACATTAAAAGAATTATATAAAATTTATTACGGGAAAGATTAATGATATTTCCGTGAGAAATAATTAAGGACATTGACCCTTAATTTGACCAAAAATTACAGCAAATGCCGTGTGTTTTTTAGCAGGTGTGTGAAAACGGCTGTTGTATTAAAATGAATGTTATCATACATAAATAATAATATTTGGAAAATATTAATTAAATAATATTTTGGAGTTTAATTTAATTTCGATCTGTCTTTAACTTTTTTTTAATCTGAGGAGATTCCCAATAAATTATAATTTTTCTTCGTTATTCTGTGTTTTGCTTTTTTACTTTACAACTGTACAATTGACGAAGCATTGGCACAACGGTCACAGCACTGGTTTGTGGCCGTTGCGCTGGCGATTACGGGTTCGATCCTTGCAAATGACAAACATTTTTATTGGGCAAACAGGTGTTTACCGTGGTCTGGGTGTTTGTACAGTCCATGTGGGTCTCCCCACTGTGCGTCGGATACCACGTTAAGCCGTCGAACCCGGTTGTTTTCATGTACGCCTGACAGCAATCGTTACTCATATTAGAGAATATATCCTTCAACCCGCATTGGAACAGCTTTGTGGATGAAGCTCTGATCATTCTCCTACATGGTGAAAGGTGCTTATACCCAGCAGTGGGATATTTTAGGCTGAAGCGTACAGTTTCTATAAATTGATAAAAATGTACTTTAGGACCATATTTAATAATTAATACAATTTTTGTAATTTATTTAACTGGTATTATTTATTATCTTTACAGGTAAGACAATTACTTAAATGATCTTGTTCTTAAAATGCTGACAAGAAAGGTACGTATACAATACTTTTTATTTACATCAGATAGATTATAACTGTATAATATATACTAAATAACTCCGAAATTTTACTTCTCTTAAAATAACGTTCAAACGACAATAATATTTTTTTAAAGTAGATTGTTTTGTTATTTCATATGAAAAGGTAATTTAATTTTTATGTTTCTTTACAATTTATATCTGATTACTAACATCTTATAGGATGCGTTCTGATCCACTAGGTGTGGGTTCGATTCAAGCATGAGTCTAAGTTTATTTACGTTTTACTGCTATATATATTTATCTAAAAAATGTGTTTAGTTATAACAGTCGTCTGTTACCTTTAACAAGCATTTAGTTGTTGCTAACCATAGAAACAGACGTCCGTGTGTGTGGGTTAAAGATATTTATTTATTACGATTGCCTTGTGGATAGGGTTTTACTATTTGATATAAGAATATGGTCGTTATTCAAATTTTTCTTATGTAAAAGTATATCAATTCTTCTATATAACATGACGTATACACCTCGACATTAGAAGAAGGAAAAAGTTACACAACAATTAAGCAAATCATGAGAGCACGATATCGCGGTGACTGCAAACACGCTTAGTTATTATCTGAGGTATTAATGAGATATCTCTGTTTTAATGACATTTGATTGTTATAACAATGCATACGATAACAGAATCTACCGCTATGTTTCATTATTAAGATTCCTGAAGTAAATAAAATAATAGTAATAATATTTATTTTTCACTCAAAGTAAAAAAAATTGTACGCTTCTTGTCATTTAACAGAATATTACATGTACTTATTTCATTACTTATGAAATAATAATTTAACGAAAACTTACATTACTGACTTACGGATATTGGATATTAATAATGTAAAGTATTAAATAGCTTTTACAGGAAACTATCATAGAAAAAATTAATTAGGAATAAAGTGTTCTGCATTGGTACATCAAAATTTGCAGCTGGGTTAAAATGTATTGAAAAAATCATAATTAAGTATGCTAATGAAAGCTTTTAAAAGCAAAGTGCTTTGAAGGTCAGATTAGAAACATACCTTACAAAAATAGAGGTTAAGGTGGGGCGACTATTTTGCTAACAAATAGCCAATTTGGCAAAAAGCACACGAAGGACAAAGGTCATGTCATTGAAATGGGCTATAGAATAAAACGATGGTGTAATTTGTAAGATTAAAAAGTTTGAGGTATTATTGCAAAGTTTAATATCCTTAATATATATATATATATATCTACCGATGAAAAAATATATAGTTAAAAATCATATACTCAATTTACTCGCAAAGGTTCTTTGGTAATATTATTGAAGTGTTTTCCTTCTTAACCGTTTTTAATCGGCTATTTTTAGCCGACAAGTACTAGGATTTTAAGTAGATAATTTAATTTTGAAGTTATGATTCGTCCTTATTAGACAAAACAATTAGATTCACGGTTAAAAATTTCGAGTCAGATTTTATTACTTAAATTTTGTTTTTGTTTATTTTTTTATCGTATTAGTTCAATTCTATGAAAATGCGTGATATCACTAACTCATTTTGAGGCTTTCCATTACTTTCCATTGACTAATATCCAACAATTATTATAACATACGTTTTTAATTACTTAACCTTACATACCAAATATATGAGTGTTTAATGTTACGTATTACACATTTCACCTTCAGATAATTGTCAAAAGTTTATAGACGAACTTGAGAGACTAGATATTTAATTAGTATGTAACAGCTTAATATTTAAAATAAGTTGGCTACTTCGATAAATAATTTTAAATTAATTTTATTGATATTTATATATTGTGTTTAGTTGTAGTATTCTGGAATTTAACAAAATATGTAGAAAAATAAACATCCCTCGTGATTTCACCGGGGATGGGACATGCTGGCTTATGTTTCGAAATTGAGAATGTTTAGCAATTAATTTTACTAGTGGTCGAAGAAATTATAAGTGAACATTAAACAAGAGAATATATGCTTGTGGGTGTCAATTACATGGTAGTGTGTGTATTTTTTTTTATTGATTTAAAATATTTATATGCATAATTTAAAAAAAATATTAGCATTCTGCACTTCTCCTCTATATAAACTATAAGTGTGCGACATTTCATACTCGTCCGTCCGTGCAATTTTCGTAAAAAGGGGTACAAAGTTTTTGCTTCACATATTAAAATATAGATTTAATGTTAAGTTTTAGTTCTATTGTGAGACAAAATATCATTAAAGTTTTCCTAAACGAAATGGTATAAAAATAACAATATTTTTGATTTTTTTATATGTATGTTTAAACTAATCAAGAATTTATCTTTTAAAATAATTTTAACTCGAATATATCGCATAAATATTCTGTATGAAATAAAAACACTTAAAACGCTGTAGTTTATTAATTATACGTTTTCTGTCTAATACATTTCGTGATACGGTACTGTTTGCGTTTTTTATGCTGTTATATAAATGTAATCTAAAATAAAACTTTTTGTAATCAGATCTTCATCAGGTAAAATCTAAGAAATATCTACAAATACTTATAAATTTATAGTGACAGATTTATGATAGTTCAATTTTTATATTAAGTAAGATTTTTATACAAACATTTAATAAACTAGAGATAACTATTTATGTATTAAATATAGTTTTCATTATTTTCTGTTGACTGGATAATTATGTTTATGTTGCTACCAGTATATAAAAATCCAAAGGTAATAAAAAAGAACTAGATATATCAAATGTTAATATGTTTTATAAGCTTACAATTTATTTTTTTGTTTATTATGAGTAAAAGCCATGATATAATGAGAATGGGATTTAAGTAACACGTTACATAGTTTGTACCTGTATGTACATGTAAAGAAGGTATATATAAGAACTTAACCTTATAGAAAATTGTGAGGTGATAGTAATTTTTTTACGTAAATTATTTTGGTAGTATATGAAAGTAAAATTTGTTACTCAATTAGCTTAACATATTTTTTTAAATAATGATATTATTCGTGTTATGCAAAATTTAACGTTAAGTACATGAACGTAGCTGTATTATTTTCTATTGACATTTCCCCCACGTCTGTAGGGTACAACCCCTCAATAATTCAAATCCCGCTGTGCCGTACTCCAGTAAATATCTATTTTCAGCTTTCTTGAGAATCTGCTGTTGGCATTGAGTGAACTATTTAATTTTGCGAGTAAATATAGCCTTAATAACATTTCTGTTTGTAACAAAGAGTAAGATAAATATTTTTCTCCTTATAAAGGATCAGTACTTGAGTAGAAACAACTATAAAAAAAGTTAAATTTTAATTGACTTCTAGTACAGATAGTAGGTTTACGTTTATATACATATATGTGAATATGTATTGAATATTGTAGGTATGGTTACATTCTCGTATTTCAAATGCGGTTCTCTGATTTAAAATTTTAATTTAAATAAGAATTTACAAATGAAATTGTGGGATTTATTTAATTTTCATATAATTTAAAACTTTTATACAACTGATAAGAACCCCGCCTGCTTCTAACCTTTTTTATGTAATCTGTGTATATTTAAGCATTTTGCATTTATTTATTTCATTTACTAAAGTAAAATAGTTTCATTTTTGACTGTTTTTCGTGGTCAGGTTTTTTATTTCTTTTAAATAATATATTTAATCTCTCTTTTTGTTATTTTATAAAAGCATTGATAGCTACTTAAATTTTTTGTAAATTTCAGATTTGAATATATACATATTATTATTTGAATATAATTCTTCTCTGATTAACTATATTATTTTCATTTTAAAATCCAAATTTCGTTACTAATAAACTCGTACATATATTATGCTATCGTTATAATTGTTCATTGGATAATCCCACTACGTTGAATGGGGTGTAGTTACGTGTGTGACAAACAATGACTTGCAACTATTGACTGAACTGACTTGAAATATAATTAAAAGCTCGTAAAAAATCTACCACTTATCATTTTTAATTATTAATATTGCCAACCTTGATTTACTTTAGAATGTCCCTTATACCTGTAGCCGACAAAATATTTTTTTAAATCAGATCTCATATAATATACCTACAGCTCTGTCATAGCATAAAAAAGGTAATGTTTTTTTTATAAATAATAAACGTATTTTATCATTTCTCACACTTTATTTTGTAGCACCTTAGTGTAAATTAAAATGGGTTTAGCGTGACGTGAATAAATATTTACGCATTTTGTACATGATAATAATTCAAATCCCTTGTATCGTAAGCCTCACTTGTAGAAGTAAGTCACTAAGCGAGAAGCTATTGTTTTTCTTATCAATCGCGGTATCCTTGTTCTCTTATCAACAACACTCTGACAATTAAAACATCTTATACAAGGCCATTGCCGTTTAATAAATTACTCGTAGAAGGATTAAGAATAAAAAAAATCGTAACAAATTTACATTAATATTTATATTGATGACGTATTTTTCTAATAACATTACTGTTAATGATATAATGGCGTTATTATAGTAAAATGTATTGCAAAAAGGAAGAAACATATTGTAGGTACACATATAGGTATATCATTATAAGCGCATCAACTATTATAAAAGTACCTAATAATAAAAATTTACCGCTGCTATATTCATTTTATTTTTGTACCTTAGCATTTTCCATGTGTATGTATTTCTTACAGTTAAGGAATAACATGTAAGGAATAAATCTTTTTATCCACCAAGTAAATTTCCAATGCAGACAAACATATTTTTATAATAGGATATTAAAAAAATGTTATTAAACAGCAAAAACCCTTCGGCTAAAGCACTCATGATAAAGAATATACGATTTGACTAAACGTGGGTATATTTTTAGCCTACGCATAAATTAAACTAAATATTAATAAAAAAACAATAATTCGTAACATAGTGTGTGTATTTTTTTATTATTATTATGAAATGTATTTTTATACATAATTTAAAAAATATATTAGCATTCTGCGCCCTTTCTCTATATAAACTATAAGTGTGCGAAATTTCATATTCCTCCGTCCGCGCAATTTTCGTAAAAAAGGATACAAAGTTTTTGTTTCACATCTTTAAACGAGTATATAAAAATCAATTGCTGTTCGTTAATCTCGCTAAAACTCGAGAACTGCTGAGCGGATTTATCTTATCTTGGTCTTGAAATGTTCGTGGAGGTCTAGGGAAGGCTTAAAAGGTGAGAATAATTGCCGGGAAAACTCTAAAAACAGCCCTTTTCTTTTTCCCATATAAACGTTTTCTAAATAAAATGTAGAGTCAATTTGAACTTTAGTGCTATTCAATAAAGTTCATGTTAAATAATTATATTAGGGCGCATTTTACGTAAGTTATTAATGATTAAATTGATCTTATTCATAGACCGCATTTTAATTTAATTTACATACAGTAAAAATGGTATTAACTAGCAATTTCACATTACTTATTATATTGTTGCGGGGGCGTTAATAATGGAAAATTCCCGTTTTTAAACTATCGACTCCAAATTTGGTACGAATCTCCTATATGTGATGTAGAAATGACTGATGAGCGGATTTGAGGATAACTCATGCCCAATAAGGATTACGGGGGTGGGCGATAACAATGAAAATTTTAAATGTAGGTATGAACTTCGAAACTACTGAACCAATTTTTATCAATTTTTTTAAGCATCTGTAATTTGGTCCAAGTTGGGAGATAGGGTAGTTTTTATTTCAATCGGACCTGGTAGGTGGCGCTGCAATCCGCTAGTATTAATATATAAAAAAATATAATTATGTAGATGACATTTAAGACTTTGACATATAATTGTATTTGTATAAAATTACTGTTGTTTGTACTCAGACTTGTGTTAATCTATTTATATTACTGAAATTTTATTTTATAAAATCTAATATATAAAATTCTCTAACTCTAAACTCCTCCGAAACGCCTTGCGGTCAAGTTACCATTCTCCTCCGATACGGCTGGATCGATTTTTATGAAATTTTGTGTGCATATCGGGTAGGTCTGAGAATCGAACAACATCTATTTTTCATACCCCCAAGTTATAAGAAGGGGGGGGGGGGGTTAAGAGGGTTAATAAAATATTATAAAATTTTGTATGCATATCGGGTAGGTTTGAGAATCGGCCAACATCTATTTTTCATTCCCCTGAGTTATAAGGAGGAGGGGGGGATTGAGGAGGTTAATAAAATATATGGAAAAACAACGTTTGCGGGGTCAGCTAGTCTAATATATAAAATTCTCGTGTCGCGGTGTTGTAGTTAAATTCCTCCGAAACGGCTTGACCGAATCTCATGAAATTTTGTGTTCATATCGAGTAGATCTGAGAATCGAACAACATCTATTTTTCATACCCCTAAGTTGTAGGGGGGGGGGGTGATAAAGGGGTGTTAATAATATATATGGCAAAACAACGTTTGCGGGGTCAGCTACTTATATTTATAATTTATAACTTAGCTGAATTTGATTTAATTTATTTTGTAAAAATGTAATTTGTATTTATACACTCAAACTCAATGGTAACAAACTCTAGATGTTTTTGTCTTTTTTTTTTGCGCTCTGACATTCATGTATGATTTTGTTTTGAATATTAATGGTTTTGGATAATATTGTAAGTAATTTAAGATCTGTATTAATTTTAAATTAAATCTCAATTATTCATTATTTTATACTCACATGTGCTATGGACAATTTTTATGTGGTTTGTTTAAAAAGGTAGAAAATTATCTAAATACCAATACTTATTTTGTTAATATTACATTTGTTGTTTTACTCCTTGTCGATGTTGACTTATGAATAAAAAAATAAAGTAATAAAAATTACTGGTAACATTTCTGTATATAATACATAATACGCAAATCATTATAATTAATAAGTAACTCGTGTTAAAGCTTAGAGTGGATAAATTGTACAAAACTCAACCGATTCTTCAGCTAAAAAGTTATTGAACTCGGCGAAAGGATCACAAGTGGTTTGCTGAGACTGATTATGAGACTTGAGTTCGGGTCAAAATATTAGTAATTAAATATATTAATAGATACTTTAAAAAATTTACAATTTTTACTTATTATTTACTTTTAATTCAATTTATACGTTTATTTAATGAGTTGAATTAGCAGCAAGATTTTTAAATAACAAAGCTATGTTATAACTAGCCAGTTTTGATTAACAAAGTATAGTGATTAAACAAAGACTACACAGACTAATAACGCGTAATGAATAAGTTGTTCATTGAACTAACTTCGCTATAAAAAGATAAACAATCGTTCATACCTATGTATTATTTAATTTAGTCGAGTAATTAGAGTCTATTTATAGACGAATGAAAAACATTTTGTATTTTAGATGTTATAAATTAACATTTATAATATTTCTCAACATTATAACCGCCATACTTATTAAAACACGTTTGGGTATTTCGACTCAAAGAGCGAACATGAAGTCACACGAACACCGTAAAATATGTACATTGTCCAGCTATGCAATAGCTACGTTAAAAATGTGTAAATATAAAAGGATTTTTTGTCACATGCGTTTTAAAGTGGTTTTTCCGCCGTCCGGTTATTGTAAATTCTGAGAAACTAATACCTAATGCAGTTAAACATAAGAAATATTTACGTAATAACAAAATATACTTTATATTAGATTTTGTGATACAGTACAAGATAACATTATAGAAACTATTTGGCTGAATGTATACTATTAATCACATGTTTTAATTGTATTAGCAAATTACATTTCATAAAAGCTATAGTACATAGCTTTCATGAAATGTAATTAGTAGTGAGTGACACATGGATATGAAATAAATTAATATGTAATATATTTGAGAACACTTTAATTACATCTTGGGTATTTAATCAAAGAGATATTTAAGTTTTTCTAACAGTATTTATTTTATATAGATTACTAGCTGAGGCCGCAAACGTTGTTTTGCCGTATATGTTATTAGCCACCTTAATCCTCCCCCCTTATAATTAAGGGGTATGAAAAATAGATGTTAGCCAATTCTCAGACCTACCCGATAGGCACAAAAAATTTCATAAAAAACGGTCCTACCGTTTCGGAGGAGTATGGTAACTAACAATTGTGACACACATGTATTTATTATTTTAGAAAAACTGTAATGTATTTCTATATTAAAACTTACAAAACCATTACAGCGAATTTTAGACGACGTATGATACTGAGGGCTATATATTAATTATTTCTATAAATTCCCAAAAAAAGTTTCAAATTGGCACCGAGTACGGATTTAAAAGTATGTATTTAGTAAAAAATAAGCAGCACCTGTTTAGGGACGAAAAAATACTTAACAAAATAATTATAAGAAAAATGTTTTGATAACTGGTGTACAATTTTTTGTACAAGTTAACTGAAAAAAATCCTATAAAAACTAACCTCTACTTAATACCTGTGGATGTACACGAATAAAAAACTACGCCTACATTCTTGAGAAAATATTCCCATTGCTGAAGAACAGATTATACATATGTCTGTCTCGTGATTGTAAAATGTTAATCCATACAAGATGCTGATAAATTTTATCGAGACATTTACGTATTTTGCTTGCATGAGAATTTCTAATACTTTTAGTAATAGGTTAAGAGCACAAATCCAAATGAAGTACGTACAAATCAAATTTTTTCTAAATAAATTTCATAAAATATGTAGTTTATAACCTTTGCCGCTAATAAGAATTTACGTCTTTTGAGTTATATTAATAGAAATGTACGTAGTTCCCAATCCCAATACTATTTACTTAAATAAATTTAAGTATAGCCAAAACTTAAATAAAAAATTATTAAAATATAACTTATATAGAGACTCTGGAACCACTCTAAATTATTGCAAATTGTTTGTTTATTTATTGAGACATTATTAATACATTAATGTCAATACTATAACACTCTTAAAACTTAACATAGTTTATTTTAAGAGTGTTGCATAATGATAAAAATGAATATGTTCTAAGTAATACCACAAGTCATAACAAAAGCCTTACGCCTTATACTCAATATAAAATATGCCAAAAATTATTTGAAAGTGAATGATTAATTTAAGATATGTTACTTATGTTAGACTTTTTAATAGTAGCTGATTTTTCTCTTGTATACACACAGGCTTATAATATTGACATGATGATAAGACATTATAATATTGAGGTAAACTAAGTCCTGTCATTTAGATATATAAAAACTGATCGAAATTACTGTCTGTCACTCTTGAGCGTGTAATAAATGTTGTGGAAACTATTATTAACATATCTGCAGTTGTTCCTGTTGCGTGTTGTGATGAGTTATCACGATCTAGAGGTTATATAACCGATTCGACTCATTAAATCTAAACGCGTCTATTTAATTTATTACTATTTGTACGCCTTCTGTCAATCTATGTTGAGTTGAGTCTTTCATTGAAAAAAACACACACGGTCGCCCGTTCCTTAGTTACGAGTATGCTTGACTTGAAATAAAAATTGTCTGACCGATATATATTATTTTCTTATAAATTCTTATCCATATAAATATTACACATAGACTAATGGGTTTTGAATCGAGTCTTTATCATATTTGGTTCGTATTAAACTGGATTGTGTTGCAGAAAGCAGGGTCACTGCCAACTACGCCAAAAACCGGATATAATACCTAACAGTCTTTCTGTGATTGGTCTTTTCTTACGTATGTGCAACACATTTTTCACTTAAAAGCAATAAATTCAAAAAAAAAATGTTTTAAAATCTGAATTTTTCTTAAGTATATTTTTATTGTACACTTGAATTGGGTTCAATTAAATTAATAGTTACACATTTTTAAGAGGTAGCCTGGTCACGTTTTTCATGTATTCTAATTATCAGTACCAAGAGGAAAATAATAGATGTGTTTGTATAAGATAGCTGTACATTGCGACTCGACTGCCACATGCATTTGGAAATATTGTTTGAAAGCTTGAATATTGAGAAGGTCAACAGTCTTAAAAAATAATTTAAACATATTCTTTACGTTTTTAGGAAATATATTTGTTTTAGAAATAAGATTAGCATAAAAGCGTTATATTCATTAAAAACAGGAAAATATTTCAATTTTGTATAATCATAATATTTTGACTGTATTAATGCAGTTAGTTCTACGTTTGTAGTATCTATAAGTCTTAGTACTGTTGAAGAACTTATATTTGGCTTTTATTTAATAAATAACATACATCTTTCGCTTTTGTACATATTTTTAATATTTTTTTTTTCACTATACGTACTGTAGTCTCTATTTTGGTGTACAATGAAGAATTGACAAATAAATAAAACATTTAGGTTCAGAAATAATTCGGCTGCTAGTTCTTTAAAACGAATGTGCGTTCTTAAGTCGTAATAATATTGCTCCATATATCTTGCTGATGATGTTATATTCTAGCAACTCTTCATATCCTTTTTTTGCTATCCTTCTTACGATATGATATGTTACAGATTATATAAGTATACCTTACATTGCACTAGCTTCACATCAGTAGAGTCAATTATAAAGTAGTAGTAGCAGTCACATCGTCCTGTGGTCACTTAATTTCGGTATGAGACATTCCTACTGGGTTTCGCTTAAATACGAACAAAATCTAACTATTTTCCTGGGCTTGTTTCATTTACGTGATTATACTACAAGTGTCCTTTAGTGTCAGGAGGTATTTCTTGTAATTACGCAATTTTCCCTATGAATAACCTTGTGTGTATTTTATTATTTTACCTAACTATTTTTTTTGTAATTATTGTTTCGAATTATATAGATCAATAAATCGTAAAATTAAAAACAATAAAATAAATACACTTAACATGGTATTATTTGTACTCTACTTATTTCTATTGTTTTTCTAACTGATTTGTAATGTATTTTCAATTTGGTCAAGTATTAGAAAATCTGTGGACTACTGCTTCAATTCTTAGAAGTAAAGATTTTATGACTGTTCATTTGAATACTTATTACGAGAAATTTCTTCAATATATGAATTTAATAACTAGTCAAATTCAATTTTTGGTATTTAATTTAGTGACTTGATTACATCTCTTTCAAGCATCAACTGGTATAAAAGATTGCCTAACCTACCCAATGGACGCATTCAATAAAAAGAAAATATATATAATGTGTTTGTTTATACCGATAAAGTCGTCCGCGTCAAACATTTTATGTTACGTCAAATATTTTCTTACGTAAATGTCGTCATGCCTGTTCGTACTAACACATCAGGATTGATATTTAAAATAACATTTGCATAACAGATATCAGGATTAAAATTCAAGATAGCCTCGTCCACTTGTGTTAAAAATTTCCATCGCAACCTTTTATTTAACACTAATATACTATTTGAATGACACATTGGTACAACGATCACACTGCCGTTGCGTTTGCGGTTCGATCCCCGCACGTGACAAAAATTTGTATTGGCCATCTATATGTTTATAGTGGTTTGGGTGTTGTGCTTGTATATTGTGTGTGTTCCCGGACCCTCAACACGAGAAAATCCTACTGGAGCGTTGAGTGTGAAGCGTAACAAGTGTGTAAGTCATTGATAGGATATGTCAATTCTTCTCAGGGTTGGTGAATGGTGTCCTCAGTCAAAAATTATAATAAAATTTATTTACAAAACGCTTAAATGAAAGAATCCGTTTATTTAAGTAATTTTAATTATAAAGAGTTGTTAAATTATTTTAAAACAGCTGATGATGAGCTGATAAAATGAATCCTAACAAAGATCTTGTTTTAGTTTCTTTAACTATAATACAGTTATTTTATAATAATTATAAAATAACTGTATTATAGTTAAAGAAACTAAAAATTTTGATTGGCAAAAAGCGCAATTATTAAATAACGCATAGTTTTCAACGTATATATCTATTTTATATGTTGAATACAATGGTACTGACCTTACAGGGCGTTATTGTCGTTGACACTTCTCTATTTGGCAACACGGCCCGGGAACTGGCTTGAATACGAATCGTCATAATTGACCTCTGAATTGTTTGTTTTGAAGTACTTCCGATCTGTATTTTTCCCGAATTCCTTCCTCGTCAGCGTCATGTCCGATTAAAATTGTATTTGTTACTAATATTGTGCCGCTCTTAGTACTTGCTTTATTTATTTATTTAACAATTTTTATACGTACAAAATTATATACATAAAATATTTGTCATGGAGAGAGTCGTAAAATGGGTGTGCTTATCCCTGTAAGAGATTTCATCCAGCACAAAGTTCCAAAAAGGAACGGTCACGGATAGAAATTAAAGTAGGTAGACGTCCAAAAGAAAAAAGGGAAGGAACTTTTTTCTCTTAGATAATTTGACCTCCAGATATTCTAAACATCTGAAATCTGGCGAACGTAACCAAAGTTTATAAATAAAAAAGGGCGCCTAGTAAAATTTTAGCTTATAATTCTAGTTAGCTCTTGCGGAAAAAAAATTATTAAAAAGTAACAAAAATATATTAGAAAAATACTTTGAAGGTATTTTTCTAGGTTGAACGTATTTTAATATTACTTCATGCTGATTTGCTAACAAACATTATAATACTATTTTTAAATAAATTAAATTAAAGGAGGTTCTTAATTCGACTATTTTTTTATGTGTGTTACTTCATAAATTCTTATTGGGTATACCGATTTCGAGGTAGATCGATTATGTCTATGACAAGAACAAAAGGAGCCTAGCTTACCAGTCTTGCTTGCAGATTTTTTATCAGCGGCGCAGATAAGGTTTTCGTCAGCTTTTTACCCTTAAGCGCGCAACTTCTTAAGAATATCTCCGAAACTATTACTCGGATTGGCTTAAAATTTGAAGACAATATCCTAGAGATGTTATAGAATTCAACAAGACAGTAAAAAAATCGATTTTTTTGAAGCCGTGAACCTATGTAACCCCTTAGTGTGCATACACAAAAATCTCTTACATTTAAACAAAAAACGCATTAAAAAATGATTGTACTCCAAAGCATGTTTACTAATTTATACAAAAAATATGTCATTTTAGGAAATAATAAAATACTATATGCGTAATAAAACTGAAGTAAATATTAATATTACTCTGAGAACTATATATAATTATATTGTTATAAAATAAATTAGTTATTAATCTTATTATCTATTAATAACGTCTTCTTTTCTTCGCTTGTTTTTGAAACAAAACTAAAAAACTCGAATATATTAGTTTTTTATTCAAAATTAACAATGCGTGACAAGATAATGATATCGACGCCACACTGTAACGCATCGTGTATTGTGTTGGCAAACAATGACCACATGGAAATGTTGGCGGAGGGTTTTTATGCCATCAAGTTCAAGGTTTATGGTGATGACGGTGATAATGATCTATTACACAACTAGATTCAAATTCGAATAATATATTCCTTCGATTTATAACTTTTCTATAACAGGAAAAATTTTATGTTATTTTTAAAACCCACTTCAACAAATACGCAGAATTTATAGTCATCGAAATTATCAATCTCATTCATGTATTCTCCATTCTACGTGACACTAGCTGAATAAATCAATCAATCAGTCATCGAAATTACATTTCCCTATTTCAATCTACCATCTAGAAGTTCAGAAGTAAAATCGACTTTCACATATTTGCTTAATCGATGAAAATTATTTTATATGCAATTTAGTGTGTTAAAAATTATAAAAAAATCGACTGCTAAAAATCCTGGCCAAGCTATAAAATGAAAAAAATTGATAAAAGACTTTTTTTTTAATCCTACCAACGAGTAACGAAAAAATTTTACGCCAACCGTAAGTACATCAAAGCCTACATTTTTTCCGGTATGACTATTAGTTTGTCAGCTATTTAAACGTCAGGTATCTAGTTAGTATTACATAAATTAAATGTGAAAATAAACGCTTAGTATGGTATTTCTGTTATATTTAAGTTCATTTTTTGATCTTATATTTATTTTAAATCAGTAGTTTATATTATTTCAATAAAAGATCTATAAACCAGATTTTGTTTACAAAAAAATCGAATACAATTTAATATAACTCGAACCAGGTGTAACACTATCAAGCCTTCCTTGTCCTTAATAGATGAGAGGCTATTGTAACATTTCAAACACGTGACTTTTTGTACGCTTATCAAAAACCGAGTTGGAATAATTACCTTTTTTTACAACCTAATTATATATATATTTTAGCTGTGTGTTTATTTAGATTTTATTGCACTCCGACAAAAACCGATACAGACGCAATTTATTTAAATGCGATCTCATCACTAATGATAATATACACACACAATGTTAATATACACAATATTTTACATAAAAACTGAAAAGAAACGAGTTAATTTTAAAATTGCAAATTTCTAATATATTCGTTATACGTGCAGCTATGGGCAAAGTTCATGGTATAATAGTGAATAAAAATTCGAAAATTATTCGGTAATAGTACATTAAATAGAGGTTTTCAGAAAATTATTTCGTATATCATTTTTTATTTCAGTAACATTATTTACTTATAACTTCGTATGAGAACGAAGCAGATATTGTAAAGTTAAAGATATCTCAAGCATCGCATACAATGGGGATTTGTTATGGAAAATTCTGTATTTTTACACACATTGTATATAAAGGATCTCGACTGGCTAAGTATAATAAATAAATAATGTGTATTATATTTTTAACAGTTCCACATTGCTATAAAAATATAATATATTGCTAAGCAAACTTATTTAAAGAAATAATGAATCAGTTACTAATTTAGTCATTTAGTCAGTCAGATTGGTTATTTACGTACATTTGTATAAGACAAAGTTCTATCTTGTCTATATATATCTAACGAGTGTATTTGTGTAAAATGACACAGATATTGATATCATTTATATAATTAATTATGATTGCGGTTACTCTGCGGTTTACACTGTGGAAGGTTTTAAAATAATGTAATACGACACTATGCTCGTATCAGTGCATTTTTGAATTCTGGAAAAATTTGTAAATTTCATCATCATTTCAGCCTATCACAAATCCACTGCTGGACATAGGCCTCCACAAGTTCACGTCAAAAGTGGCATACACTCATGTGTTTTGCCCATAGTCACCACGCTGGGCGGGCGGGTTGGTCACCGCAGGGCTGGCTTTGTCGCACCGAAGACGCTGCTGCCCGTCTTCGTCCTGTGTATTTCAAAGCCAGCAGTTGGATGGTTATCCCGCCATTGGTCGGCTTTATAAGTTCCAAGGTAGTAGTGGAACTGTGTTATCCCTTAGTCGCCTCTTACGACACCAACGGGAAGAGAGGTGGTGGCTATATTCTTTACTACCGTAGCCACACAGCGAAAAATGTACATAAAGCATTTATAGCTGCAAGTATAAGTTACTTCCGGCATTACTCTTGGTCCGAACAAAGTTATCTTCAACAAGGAAATGCTAAAATAATTAAATATATATTTTTTTTAAATAAAAATCATTTTAATTTTTCATTCACAAGGGGCAATGCTTTATTGATGTTTAACAACATATGCTATTTTTTATTATTCATTTAAAAGATCAAAGATCAAGAAAAAAGATTTCACACTTGTGTTGAGAAAAAAATACGCCATTTATCACTTCCTCGTGTGAACATCTTTGTTCATCTTTTAAATAACTGTTTTCCTTTGTATGAATGACAAACTACTTACTGTGACGCGTTAAAATTAAAAGACTTTGTTACAATAATAAAAAACAAAATAATCGTGTGTATTTAATGAAATAATTTACATTTAATTATGTTTTAACCGTGTGAAAAATAATTATTATTAAAAATGCATTTGAGGCATGTATCTTACACACATCTAAACAAACAAAACACGATCACGATGTTAACACGATCGTCTGTTCCTAAAGTAAGCAACTAATGCTTGTGTTATATGGAACAGCCGACTGGTATAACTACATGTTTTTTCTATAAACATACTTATAAATAATACATATATAAATATATAAATAAATACATATATTACACCCAGACTCGGGGTGGGAATCAAACCCACAGAAAGCAGGGTCACTACAAACTGCGCCAACGGGCTAGACAATGTATCTTAGTTCTTTTTTTTAATTTATAAGACTATAAAACTATATTGATATATTATGTCTATGTTTGTGAGCCAATCTAATATTAATTTAGTTACTGTCTTACTTGGATACAGCCACCTTTATCAATTAAAAAATTGGGCAAATGGCTAGAGTTAATAAATGAAACCTGTAGTAGAATGAGTTCCAACTGCTTTTGTTAATATTTAAAATACCTCTTAAATACCTCCCTCTCAACTTCTATTCGCCTCACCCAATCACACTTTTCGTAACGCTCTCGTCACGCATTCACCAGCTTACTCTCCAAGTAAAGTGTGCGTAAGGAACTTTTACTTCAAAAATTATGTAGGTACGTAAAAAATCTAAGAAATATCGAGAAACTAGTTAAAAGTCTAACGGTCAACAGAATCACGACGCAAATCTTTACCAAGGACCACGCACTATAAATTTATAAATCTCTAACCGCGTTTCTGACATTTCTACATCGCTTACTAAAGCTACGCGCACGTGACTGACGATGAGAATTCTATTCCGAAATGTACTTTGACCCATTCTTGCTTTTTTACAATGTTTGAAGTCCATCGCTAAAGTTAACATGTAGATATAAAAGCCGCTATAAAAGTATGTTATAAAAAATATATATTACTTCGTCTTTGGGTTTAAATATTTTTCCAGTTTAACTAAACATAATTATTAAACCTTGAATCTACTCTAAATTGAGTTCAAAGTAACACGATTACAAAAAACATTTTGCATTACATACATATTAAATAGTTATTTTTATTAAGGAAGGCTATGATAAAACATACATAACATATAGTTCACTATAGCGTACCATAAATATCTCATTTTTTTTGGTAATATAACACACACGTTTCATATAATTTTAAATGTGTACAAATATATAGAAAGAGTAATAAAATAAATAATTTTGTAACATGTATACAACCATACAACTATAAGTAAGGAAAGAAAGAAAGAAAAGTTATTTATTTGCCATTAATTAGTGTTTTTGAAAATTTATCGACTACAAGTGTTAATGAATAATAATATAAAAATAGAAAATATTTAAAATACAAAAATAAAAAGAATAGAAATGAATGTCATTTTACATTAATTGTTTAAAATGTTGCTCTTTTTAAGTTGTATGGGTAAAATATTTCATCGTGCGACTACCACTTTTGTTATTAATAGAGAAAGGAACAAGAGGAGTTTCGATAACGAATTGAAAATGGCGTAAAGGAAAACATAATTAGGTTAATGAACTGAAGAACCTTTTAAAATCATCCATCTTCCTGCCCTTATCCCACTTATGTAGGGTCGGCACAACATGTTTTCCTCTTCCATTCCTCTCTATTATTCGTCACTTCAGTGCTTACTCCTTTCTTTCTCATATCCTCACTCACACAATCCATCCATCGCTTTTTCGGTCTGCCGATCGCTCTTCGTCCTTCGACATTCATCCCTAACATTCTTTTACCGACATAGCGGTCATCCCTCCTCATTACATGCCCATACCACGCTAACCTATTGCTCCTCATTTTCTCTGTCACGGGTGCTACTTTCAAACTTCCCCTTATATACTCATTTCTAATCCGATCTTTCCTCGTTACTAAAATGGATTTTTTAAAGAACCTTTTAAAATGTAAAACAATTAATTATTGTAGTCAGAATAACAATTTATTGCAAAGTCATAATGTATAAAATATCATGTATATGACTAGCCCGTTGGCGCAGTTTGTAGTGGCCCTGCTTTGTGCTCTAACACAAGCATTAAGTTGCTTACCTTACGAACAGATGACTATTTTATATTTATGTATTTATATATACTACTATAACCGTAATCACAAATGTAATTAATATCTTCTTAATCTGACGCACTCGAGAATTTCTGATGATCAATTTTTTTTTTACTAATATGATCCTTTATCCTACACGTTCGTCTTTATATATGGGGCTCATATTTAGTGGAGGTGCTGAACCGGGTACAAGGTATCCTCTTGTATATTGATCTGCCGCGCTGTAGTAAATCCCGAAATCCCCGCTTGGGCTCCCCTACTAATATTTTTATATTTATGTATTTATATATACTACTATAACCGTAATCACAAATGTCAATGAAAAAGATCATTTATGTGATGACGTCTAGTTCAATAATGACATAGTAATTATTTATAGGTTTTGCTTATCTATTATATTGTTTTTATATAATGCTATAAAGTGAAAAAATATATAGGTATTCGCTTGTTTTATCTATAGATGCATTTTTTTTTAAATTATTTTTCATTGTTAAAATATTTTAGGATTAAAACAATACGCTGTGATGCATAGAAACAGCAAATAAGCAAACACCTTGTTGTGATCATTACTCTTTTACTTATTTTCCGTTGTTGAAAAGTATTCTCCAACCCCCAGTGGAGCAGTGTGCTGGAGTACCTAAGATCGAACTCGTCCAGCTGTGGGACGTTGGATGTAGTTTGTCAATTAATTCAATTTAGTTCACTGTGAAATGCAGCTTAAACCGCATGTTAGAATGAAACATTTATTATTAATACTAGTGGTCGCCACGTGGTTGAAATTCGACCATAATTTAAGTACAGACTTTAACTATAAACAAAAGAGTATATATGCGTGTATGTGTCAAATACATGATAGTGTGTGTAATGTTTTATTTATTGATTTAATGTACTTTTTATACATAATTTAAAAAAAATATTAGCATTCCGCACTCCTTTTCCATATAAACTATACGTGTGCGAAATTTCATACTGCTCCGTCCCCGCAATTTTCGTAAAAAGGGGTACAAAGTTTTTGCTTCGATTTTTTTTTTGCGATATAAAATATTAATAAGTGTAATGATAATAATGCAAAAATAATTATCCATGAAATTTATTATACATAAAAATGAGTTCTTTGTTTCTTGTGATAAGCAAAAGCCTGAGCCACAATGAAGCATATGCTCTTCCATTATTTATTCTACAATATGTACATACCACCCTCAGTTTGCCCTGAGGAGCTCTTCAGTCTTTGGTAGTCCAGCGAGGACAGTCAGTTGAGAACAATCGCTTTGAAATTCTTCGGGGATAGAATGTAGTAGTTTAATGTTTTATTAGCCATAAATACTATTGATCGAGATAGTTCTAGTATAAACGAACTCTGAGTTGTTACGAAACACTAAATAGGTTCACTAACTAGTCGAGTGATACGAAATAACTACCTGTGACGACTATCGACGTCGTATCTGGTTTCAGTTTAAAATTAAAATTTCCCTCTAATCTTGTGTCCATTGAATAAATATGCAATGCATAAATTATATAAATTTTTATTGCTTAACGCAAGTAAATAATACATACTCGTACACACTTATAACTCTACAAAGTACAAAATAATATTTTGGTTTCGTTTTAAGACTATTGATAGTCTTTGAATGTTTAAACATATAAAAACGTTCCGTATGTCTGTCGATTTTGCAATAGTACTTTTTTAAACAATTTTGAGTTCCAAAATTGTTTTTACAAAATATTTAAAATAAGATAATCTACTAAATACTACCAGCAGAAACAGTTTTGTATTAATATTGATTTAATAAAAAAACATAAGGAAGTTCTGTCTAACAACTATACATGATTCAACATAAGATGATCCCTACCTTGAAATAGAAAAAAATAAAAATAAAAGTTGCATGTTTTTGAAAATAAAAAAGGACATGGGCCCATGGATGTATATCACATGTATAAAAAAAAAAAAAAAAAACATAAGATGATCATCAAATTTTTATGTGACTACAGAGATAGAAAAACATTTTCAAACAAAAAAGGGAACTATAGGTCTTAAAACCTGAGCGAAATCCAATCTACATGACGCGAATAGTCTTAAAGTAGGTACGTATTATTTTGAAAAAGTTTCCGCGATGTTCCTGACACTATATAAGACCTTTTAAAACTAAAAATTTGTTCAAAAAACAAATAGGCCCAACGCCCAACAACCCCTTTATTTTTTTAAAGTTAATGTAACAATAACTTAAATATATTTTTATATATATTAATTCCAAATATTAATACCATCAATCTTACCATGTGCCATCATAATCGCATAGTATTTTGCCTAAATTGACTTGCATAATTGTTTAATTTCTGTTAAAATGGTTCAAATCTATTTCTTTGGCCGTTTTATCAATATTGAAACAAATTGAAATTGAGTATAATACTCATAGTGCACCGCGGGTGTTTGCGTGGATTTCTAGTTAGCCACGAATAATAACTTCATAAATAAAATCATTGAATTCAATAAATCTTTACTGTTCAGAAATTAATCGATCCATTTTATCACTCCTTTTTATTCCCTATAGAAATAATGAAATGATTTTTTTTTTGTGTTTTAAATATATAGCTTTTTCGTTGTCATTGTAAACTACGATAGTAAAGAATATAGCCACCTCCTCTCTTCCCGCGGGTGTCGTAAGAGGCGACTAAGGGATCACACAGTTCCACTACCTCCTTGGAACTTATAAAGGCGACCGATGGCGGGGTAACCATCCAACTGCTGGCTTTTAAACACACAGACCGAAGACTGGCAGCAGCGTCTTCGGTGCGACAAAGCCAGCTGCTTACCGTAGGAACAGACGACCGTGTGTGTATGTTATGTGATATTTATTTTATGATATTTATTTAATATGTGTGCGGTTTATTTATTTTTTATTTTCATTGTCTTTTAAAAAACCCTTTTCCTAACAATAATGATAGCAGAAAAGAGCCAATTTGAAGTAATACTTTGAAAGTTAAACACGTGCATAAAATTCGGCGATTAATTTCAATTTATATAGATTGAATATATTTAGAAGCTTATGTACATGAGTGTAGTTCTCGTAAAACCTCAGAATACAGAGCGCGCGACTATCATCACTGTCAGAAGTCTGTCAGTCGCGGTCACGCTCAGTTTACACCGGCCTTCGCCGTCCGCAAACCGACCGCAGTTACGACGGAATTGATTATATAACGGACAAACAGTCACGCGTAATTGAATCTAGAGATTGTATAATTTAATCATAATTTTCTGAGACATGATACATCTTCACTTATATGGTAATATTTTCAGACGATTTGATCAAATAGTTAGTGGTAATCTATTGTCGTGTTTCCATTATGAGCAGAAATGTGACAATAATATCACGTCGTTGTAGCCAAAAGTTTAAGTATAGAGTATATTCCAATGCAGTAATTTTTTCTATATGAAAAGCTACTTTTATTCCAAAGAGCTATTTTTCATCTCAGTAATTACTAAATAGCTAGATAGCCGTTATTTAAAAAAAAAAAGAGAAGGTTCTCACCTTCTCTTTTTTTTTAAAGTCAGCTAAAAGTCAAAGTTACTTTATTCAAGTAGGCCTTAACAGTTAATTATGAAGATACTAACGATTTAGAATACAGATTTTACAGAGAAAAATCGGCGAGAAAATACGCCGTTACTCTTTAAAAAAATATATTGTTACAAAATTACTAAAATTCTGTATAAAATACAGCGCCACTAAATTCACACTTTTATTAATAAAAAACTTTAAACTTATTTTGATGATGATGAAATGTGTGGTATGTAAAAAAATAAATACATAATAAGAAAGTTTTAGATTTTTTTTTTCATAATTTGCATAATAGTAATTGTAAAAAAAGTATTTTACACTATAAAAAAATAATAATAACAACTTTTAATCACTCAACTTAGATTTTAAAAGTAGAAAAAAATGCTGTTTTATTAAATAATACTATATCGATAAAAAAGCGGCGAGTACGTTTTAATTTTATTTATAACGATGTTTGCTGAACATTTCATTTAATATTCTACACATATCACTTCAGCCTATCGCAGTCCACTGCTGGACATAAGCCTCCGCAAGTTCGCGCCAAAAATGGCGCTAACTCATGTGTTTTGCCCATATCCACGCTGGGAAGGCGGGTTGGTGACCGCAGGACTGGCTTTGTCCCACCGAAGATGCTGCTGCCCGTCTCGGCCTGTGTATTTCAAAGCCAGCAGTTGGATGGTTATTTCGCCATCGATCGACTTTTTAAGTTCCATGGTGGTAGTGGAACTATGTTATCCCGTAATTCGCCTTTTACGACACCCACGGGAAGAGAGTGGGTGGCTATATTCTTCGCTGCCGTAACCACACAGCAATATATATTACCTTATTCTATATTTATTTCATGGTTTTGTCTGCGTTACTGTACCTGGTGAATTACTGCTATTGATTAGTTGTGAATTTTAGTGCATTTTGAATCAGGCAAACTATTCTAAACACTTCGCACGCCTATTATTATGAATAACAAAAATAATATAAATAAATATTTATAAAATACACACACGGTCGTCTGTACTGTGTGGCTACGGTACTAAAGAATATAGCCACCCCCTCTCTTCCCGTGGGTGTCGTAAGAGGCGACTAAGGGTTAACACAGTTCCGCTACCACCTTGGAACTTAAAAAGCCGACCGATGGCGGGATAACCATCCAACTGCTGGCTTTGAAATACACAGGCCGAAGACGGGCAGCAGCGTCTTCGGTGCGACAAAGCCAGCCCTGCGGTCACCAACCCGCTTGCCAAGCGTGGTGACTATGGGCAAAACACATGAGTTCACGCTATTTTTGGCGTAAACTTGTGGAGGCCTATGTCCAGTAGTGGACTGTAAAGGCTGTAATGATGATGATGACGGTCGTCTGTTCCTGATGTAAGCAACTTAGGCATAGCTTGTTATAATACGAGTAGTTTGGTAATAAATATACGTACGAATAATACTTATTAAAATAAATATATATATATTATACCCAGACTCGGGGCGGGAATCGAATCCACTACCCCCGGAGCAGAAAACAGTGTCACTACCTTACTTACCTACTGTTTTATTTCGGTCTATAGCTACATATAAAAATACTAATAACGAGCATGGAATAACTAGATAAAAATAAGTATGAAATGATAAACCCAAAAATCTCACAACTCCATTGTCCTTTGTATAGAATAATTAGTTTTAATCGCTCGAAACGTGACAAGAAACAGTTACCTCTTTACTACAATTAATAATTTTCGTTGAAATTATCAAAACAATGACATTAATTACTAAATCTTTTTAATTTTTTCTTTAACAATTAGTAGTTTTTTAGTAACTTTATGTGAAATTTTTCAATTAAGTAGAAAGAATTCGTAATATTTTATTGCATATTATAAGAAAAATCTACAATAAAAACCTATTCATAAAACAAAAAAAAAACGAGTTAACTTAACGAAGCACTTTATTTAACATTTATTTCTTGTTTGTTGCAGCAATGTCGGCCGACCGGTCGACGACTGATATTCATGGCTTACTCAACGATACTGGTAAGTAACATATTTTGTTAAAAATATTTTATCGATAAATTTAGATAAATATCTTTAGATTTAAAAACAACAAAAAAAAAACAGTAATACATTTTTGAGACTCGTCAACTACTAGCCTAACTACCACAATCGAGAATCGTCATCAGAGAAAAAATTGGCCGTCTCGTCAAAATGAAGCTACTCTCGGAAAATTAGCTTGATAGTAATAAGAGGTAAAAATAGACCAGAGATCCTGGACTATCATAAAACGTAAAGTTAATACGCTCAATGCCATCTGTTTGTTCTTGTATTATTTACGTTTTCTTTATATTAAAATAGATGGCGCTAGCAATAAAATAGTATAAGTACTGCCATCTTGTGAACTAAACTAAAACTTCTTATGACAATATTACTGACGACGAGAATATTATAAAGTATCATAATATTTCGTAAGATGTCGCTACACTTTGTATTACTAGCACGTAGTTACAATAGTCTACAATAGATGTCGCCTGGAGACAAAATATTGTTTTAATGTTAATGTGCAACGCTAGGTGGCATTACTCTTGCTTAATCAGACATTTTAACTTTTATTTAATACACGTTCTATTTATAAAAAGAGTTACCTTTGTTAAATATTATAACAAGTATTAGGGAATAGGTATTTAATCCGTCTTAATAATACTGTTCGGGAGGTATATCGTATAACTTATTCATTGTTGTTCAAGTAATTTCAGTTATATACCTAAATAGTCTTGAAAATGTAACTAATTGTGATTTATAACGTTAGCGTCTAACACTAACACGTCATCTGACGTCTTGCAAATTTTATAAAGGTTGTTTTTAAAGTAAAATTTCTTTACGCACGATTGACTTGGAGAGTAAGCTGGTGAAAGCGTGACAAGAGCGTTACGCAAATTGTGATCGGGTGAGACGAACGGAAGTTAAGAGGAAGATATAATTAAGTTAGATTGAGCTAAAGAAGTTTTACTTCAATCGTGGGGTCGAAAACACACTCGTTTTTTTGGAACTACAAACATTAGGTACACAAAAACTTTAGTCACTGGAAATATTGACGCAATCTCTTTATATTAACGAAATCAGTACCTATTTATTCAAGTTTTTTCAATTATTTAACTGAAATTGATATGTATGTACTTATATGTATTTCTATTGGTTTTCAAAGGTTTCTGGTTTATCGCTCTTGTAAACACTACTCTGCTATATCTACCTATTGTTCAGTGTTTTGTAATATAACGTTAATGTGTGTCTGGTAACCCATAGAAATGTTACAACACATTCACTCCGAGTAAGGGATTTACTACGAATACAACCAATTTGGTCCAAATGTATTTTAATAATGCGTTAGATAAGCATAATAATTTAATATAGGTAATATATAAATATTGAATTCTTTTTGGTTAATTTCATTCTAAGAAAAAATATATCATGCCAACGGATATACTATATCATTGACTTTTCTTTAAGCTTTTTGAGAATTAAAACTCTCTACTTACCACATAATTTTAATGACTCTCATGCTTTAACACGCGGGAACTTTACAGGTTTCAAAAATCACAATCAATGTTTCACAACATTGGCAATACTTCATTACCCAGACCAGAACAGGGCTTATTCCGAAAAATAGTAGTTAAAACTGTCTCAAAACTTGAAGCATATGTATGGTATAGAAATAATTCCAAATCCACGGATCCCAGTAGGATCTCCTGTATCACGGAGCCGGAAACACACATAACACACAAGTACAAACGACCAGACCACGACAAACGTCTATATTAAAACAATTACAAATGTTTGCCATGTTTCGGGGTCGAAACCGCGACTGCTAGCTCAACAGACGGTGCTGTGACCGCTACGCCAACGTGTTATCAAAACAATAAACAGATAGAGATTTTTTATATAATTATGGTTTTCTAATGCAATAAATCCAATCGTATAAGACATAACCACTTAAGTAACATTCGAGCAGGTAACAGAATATTGAAACACGTGTAGACCATGTTTTAGAAACAATGCTCAATTTCCCACTATTATTGTTATTGTAAGTCCACTGTTCCGTCTATAAAATAAACTACTTACTTCGAACCCAATGGGATTAACCTCTGACTTTCGATAATCTTATTAAGGCTAATACACACATAACACATAACGTTGACAGGGTATTATTCCCAACCAAAATATATTTCACATAAGAAATATATTTCCCTTAAATTTATTATCTGTAATCTAAATAATACATGCGGTGATAAGCTGTATACGCTTTAAAAATAGATACTGTATTAGCAGTAAATATAATTAGTCTGTGTATGATTTTACGAAACAAATATTTATATAACCGCGATCCACAGGGGGCACGATAATATAGCAATGTCGCACTATTTTCAGCAAGTAATCTCTGAGACCCTTGACATTCAAAGAAATATAAATGTGATAAAACATGGAAACCTCCTTCCGACAGTGTTATCAAAACGACACCCACGACTTGAAATTGTGTGATGTATTGCATTATATTAATTTACTGTAGCGTTTTAAAAATAATTCTATTGACGCAAGTTTAATAACATATTTATTATGTTTTTTAGACGTCACATTAAGAACATATAGTTATGGCTACAAAGTTACATTAATATTTATAAAGGGAAGTGAATTTGAAAGAAACTGTGTTTATCCATCACCTTATAATTAAGCAAATAGATGTAATTAGAATTATTGTTAAAATGAAAGTTTACTTTTTAAACAATTCAATTAATTAATTAATATTTAAATATTTTAAATGCACTCGAAGATACGGCTATATTGATATTTGCTTTCACGAATTTTAATTAGTTTTAAAATAAGACAGCAACATGACACAAGATAAAGTGAACTTATACGCATTAACACTAAACAGAACTAAAACATACAAATCGAAACTGTATTTAATTTTTATAATTACCTAAAAATAAGAAACATTACATTCGGATTTTGGAAAATATTTTTCCCCCGCCGAAAAGGGGCGCTTGTGTAGGTTACCTAAAATACCCCTTAAAGTGTTGGTACGTCAAATTACTGAACACGATATACTTAAAATTTAAAGTTCTTTTAATATTAAATAGGTACTTACTAAATATAACGTTTTGTATTTTGAATAAGTATATTTTGAACGCGGTGCTTCTTTTTAACGCTGCATGTGGTTTATTTACCTGCTAGCGAGGGTTCGCTACCCCTAATTCTTCGGGTTGGGTCGAAGTCAGCATTCTTTACATCCACCAACGTTTTTTCTTCGGCTGTAAATATACAGTAAAGTTCGTTAAAATCTAAAATTTAAATCAAATCATATGTGTTATTGACAAATTTTGTTTATGGTCTGGTAAACATTTATGAAATTGTAATGGAAGTACCTATGTATCTTTTTTTATTCTTGAATACGATTAATAATAAATAATATTTGCTAAAGTAAATGACAATATAGTTGGCATATATTTAAGTATAAGTGTTGTAAAACGAAATTTCCAAAATTTAAAGCATTTATTGTACGACTAGCCTATGTAGCTGCACACATAAACCCGATTTCACTTATTCTTGTATCTTCTTTCTCACGATACAGGCAAAAATATTTTGGTACAGTTTCGTGGGTTGGTGTGGACAAATGGACAAAGGAGGACAGTCTTATCGATATTAAAGTTATATTTTTGGTAAATTTGTTACTCAATATTAGAAAACAAAGACTTATAAATTCTCTCTTAACGCTAGTTATCAGATTTCTGTGGTCTGTGGTTATCACAATTGAATTCAGATGTTTTCGGTGACATATAGAACGCAATGTTTTTAAAAACAATATGGGGTGATGTTTTGCACAACACGATATCACTTTGTTGATACGGTATTTAGGCCTTTCGTTGTGCTTTTGTGACGAATGGGAGTAGTTATTGTATTTTTAAGAAAGAATTGAAAGATAACTTACTTTGTTATTGTAATATCTTTTATGTAAATTTAGTTTATTTTATACGAGTTATCTCGTACCCAAATCTTTAATACATATATTCGTAAAAATAGGGGAATTCCAGGCTCAGTAGAATATTGGTTCACTTTTACTGTTACCCAAATTTCGGTTTGTCTGTCTCTGTCTGTTAAAGATCTTTTTCTGCGTTCCAATATAAAATATTGTTTTTTTTTTATCTTTGAATTTTTTCGGAAATGTATTTTAATTAACTATAAAAAGGATGAAGACTGTTTTTTTTATGTCACACCCTTTTATATCCAGGGTGTGAAAATTTTAGAACTGTCCTTTTTTAATTTGACATAGCCGAACGAAAACTCTTGTAAATAAATTGCATGTTTTTGTTTGAGATTTCGGAGTACATTTGAGTACTCCTTGTTTACTCTTTCTGTCGTAAAGAATATCCAAAGTGCTTTTTTCAATACTTGTTAGAAGATCAAAAGTAACTAATTAAAATTTGTTATTTTCGGCTGGTTTGTAAAAATAATCCTTACTAAAAAAAACTGAAAAAACCGGCCATAATATTTTATATATTCCTACATGTACTTGAGAGCCCAATAATACGTGTATGAACAAAAAAAAAAATAGCATTTATCTAATTATAGAGATTTTTGTAATTCGTTTTTTAAAAGTTTTGTAGTTAATGGATCGGCAATGTCTTAAATACTGTAAATAAACGCAGGACTTACGAAGGTCTGAAAACAATCACGTATAAATACAAACGTACTCTTAATTTCCTACCGGTATTGACATTTCCGCAACCGTTTAATTATCCTTGTCACATCCGCTTTTATTGTTAAGATATTTGACTTGACCGCATAGAAAAATACCATTTAAATTTTGTTAATTGTTAATATCTATGTAACTGAGGTGTTGTTGTTTCTTTTTATGTGTCATAACGCAGCAGAAAATATCCAGCTCAAAATCTGGAGCAGCCAGACTAGGGAAGTAACTCAACGTTACTGGAGATCACAGCTAAATAGTATTGCTCTCAAGCAGTATTGTGTTCCTGTGGTGAGTAAGGTGATTAGAGCTTCTGGGAGGATTGGAAGTAGGGTTGCCAAAGCGCTTGCTTCTGGTGTTTTGCAGGCGTCTTATAAGCAACGGTAATCGCCTACCATCAGGTGAGCCGTAAGCTCGTTTGCCGACCTAATTGAATAAACAATACATATATCTAATGTAAATACACAATAGAAAAATAATGTTAAAATAGTCCTTTAAATATTTTGTACATGTCCATACACATTATATTTATTTTTATGTACAGTGAATTTTCTTGCTTTTTAAGCTTCAAAAGTGTATAAGAGTATAAATTATGTATGGCAGTAAAATTTATTAAAATTTGCTCGGTGTAAAAGGGTACGTTCTTAAATCACGAAGAAATGAATATAAAATTAAATAAGTATTTTGTAAATTATCTACAATCATATTTATTTAAAGTTTCTGTCCTTGTCTTTGGGTGTTTGGAAAAATGTCTTCGTACCATATAATTATGTATTTTTGTTTCACATCCATTTTATTCTTTGCATCTGTAGTACCTATATTTAAGCATATAATTTTTAATACATGTAAATACTTCAATTGTCATTGTATCGATTTTACATCCCATGCTGTTTTTAATAGTGGGCACGCATTCATTAGCACTATTTTCACGCATTTTTTAATTGATTGCAGAATCCGACCTCACCGGACTATCACACGTTGGTAAGTGAACATCATTTTTTTATGTCTTATTATTTTTTAGGTGATGGTATATGTTAGTATAGAAGATGTCTATCAATTTCATATTTACACTATTTTTATATATTTATATTTATAAGTGTTGTATAAATACTATTTACAAAATGCAGAATTATGTTCTCTAGGTGTTTATTTTGTGAAACTAAATATATACAAGTACTTACATAGCTTAGGTTAAGGTAATTTTTGAAGGAATCATCAAAGAATATACAGAATCCTGCAGACTATTTAATACACGAAACGTTTGGCGCTGTTTCAAAGATTAAGGGATAGTTACAAGTTACAGGTCTGGTAGTTGAAAAAATTGACGCATTCCAAATAGTCAAATATAACTTCCATAATATAAAATACTTAGGTAACATAGCATAATAATTATGATATTTGAAATGTGTAAAAATTACCATAAAAAAAATACATACTACAGATTTATAGTTCCTCGAAGTAATGGTAAAAGGAGTTTAGTTTTCTAAGATAGGTAAGTTTAAAAAATGCAAGTAGTTAAAAAAAGTAACACATTCACCCATATATTAATTATATCTTCCCAGAAGAATTTGTTGAACTTGAAACAGTTTTTTTTTATATTTCTCATAAATTTTATGATGCATTTGCAGTTTACACTATGAAGTATTTACATGACGCATCTACTTTACGCTGTTGGTTCAGTTAACTTGAGTAATATATTAATTTTAGAAAAAATTCAAGATTTAACTGAGGTAGGGCACAGCAGGAAATTTCCTGCTACCTTACAGAAGATAACAGCTAAATAACACAGTTTTTAAGCAATGTTGAGTTCTTGTTGGTGAGCAAGGTGACCAGAGATTCTGGGGGGAGCTGGAGATGGGGTCGGCAAGGCGCTTGTGATGCTTCTGGTGTTGCAGACGTCTATTAGCTACGGTAATCGCTCAAGGTGAGCCGTACGCTAATTTGCCGATCTAGTTACATAAAATAAAATAAAATAAAATAATGACATGTGCCTCCTAGAAGGTAAAGTTATCTTTATTGTATTACAACTACTTGCAATCTTTTCGTTACATTATCCATAAGATAAAAAAAATATCAAAATACAATTAAAATTTATTACGTATGTATATTGAAGTCATAATATTTTTGACAATAAAGTTATTATTTATTATATTGTACAGACGCCGTCATACTTCCTACCACAACATATTTGTAAATAAACTTTAAATTATCTTGTTTTTATAAGTTTAGACGATAATCAAATATAAATATTTATCGCCAATCGGTTCTTTCAAGTGATTCAGAAACAATATACAACGTATTTATTACGTATTTTACAACCAAATAATATTTTCATTGAAATCATTACCAAAACATACAACAGTTAATAAGAAACGTAGCAATATCGTGTTTTTTTATATTGGAACAAAGTTCCTTATGGGAGGCTTGACATTTGGCTGGGCGACCGAACTGAACAAAATGTGATACTAAAACCGTAAGAAAAATATATAACGGAAGTGACATAATATCAGTCACACGACTGTATAATATGACGATTGTAAAAGTAAAATATTACTAGTAAACTTTTTTTTTAAATTATTTATGTAATTTTATACTATCGGCAAAAATAAATAAAAACACATGTATTTTTTATTTCACTTAATGTTTGAATTATTATTATTATTATTTTGTTTGATTTATTTTATTTTACGGTATTTGTTATTTTCTAAAATACTAAATTTCCTAAATACTTTTATGTACTTTATTAAAAATCAATCAACAAAATTAAAAAAAAAAATCAAGAACTAGAAAATATATATAAAATTCAATATATTTTTTTCAAATTGTGTTGCTTCTATACTATCCGAAGGAACTTAGTTCCTACCTGGTGTTCCATGACACCACATAATTTTTTTCCATAATTTATAGCAGTTAGTTTAAATTTAGTTTTTCATAATAATTAACCTATTAAAATAGTTTATGAATAGATCAAGCATTCCTATTATATACACGTTTCATAATTATTATGTTATTTCGACAAATAAATACTAAACTAACTAATTTAAAAATATCTGTATAATCTATACCTGCGTTCAATGTATTATAATATGCAGATATGATTTTTTACTTCACTGTAAATCTTTTATTACTGCTGTAACATGTATCTGCTGCTTTTATATCCATATATCCATAGATTTATCTTTAGACATTTCATAACCTTTTATTTAAAAATTAATTTTTCTGAGTTTGAAGTGATTTTATTTGGACATTCTATCAAAACATGCATAAGCAGTCTTTGATAGAACATTACTCATTAGATAACCTGTCTGTCAATCATACAACTATATTGAGAATAGAAAAATATTTTGTAGCGGGTTTCAAACTCGTTTTGTATTTCGAAATTAATCTTGTAACGCGGTTTATGACGGATCTTTTTATTTATTTTAATAAAAAATTTTAAACGTACCTACTTTACTATTTATCACTTTTAATTTAGTGGAAGTTATATTGAAACGAGTTTTTCGCATTTCATCGCGGTATATTTGGTTAGGTTTTCATATAAGGACCCCGGTATAAAAAAAAATATAAGGAGTAAGATCTACTGAACGAATGACCTATTACGTTTCTCGTAACGCCATCTACGATACGATATGATAGATGGCGTTATTTGATTCATTCATTTACCATTTAAAATTGTTAATCATCGTTTTCTTAGACTAGTAAGCCTTTTTGTACCTATTTAGACAGTCAATTTGAAGGAGTAAAGCCCAGTCGTGCGTTGGAGCTGACACGCACACTTTTTTTAATGTCCGGCATTTCAGATATTTTACAGCAACCATGGTCACGGGAGGATTTTTCATTATCATAAGGTTACCTTTATATAAATATAGGTACCGAATTCTTCTTATAGAAAAATCCATTCAGGTTTTCTAGGTTTAAAATTAGGAGTATAAACTGGGTTTTAAGGGAAATAATCAATGACATTGAAAATAAATAGAATGGCAACCAAACCAATTTTGGCGATTGTATTTTTGTACCTGCCTTTTCTTATTAGTCTTATTACCAGTTTTATGCATGTTTATAAAGTTCATAGGAAGGTCGGATTTTATTACGTCTTTGTCGTCTCGTATTTTCAAACGAATTTCCGTACTAATCTCATTATTTCAAAAGTCAGTTGTTAAATTCCTATGAACACCATTTAAAAATAAAATATTCAACTCGTAGGCCAGCAATGTAATCAACTCTGTTGACCTCACAAAATCCTATAATATAATTCCTACAAAGTTGTTACAACATTAAGAATTACATAATTATTAAAGCCCATATTCTCAGTCGCATGTTTTAACTATGAACTGATGACGCTATTTCCTCGTAAAGTGTTCAAATCAATCTTATTCAGTGGCATATTTTGAAATTCCACACCTCGGGCCTATAAAGTTTGCTGCCCCATAAATTAAAGTAAAAATGCGATATTTTAAACTTCTTATTTTATTCCATTTATTAATGAAATTAAACGAGCTAAACGAAAATTTTCGCAATATTTTTCGGGTAACCTTTTTTTTACGTACACATCGATTATTTTTTCACATCTGTATTACGTATATTTGACTTGCGCCGCCCCTGGCTGCCTGCCGCTCCGGGTAGCCTGCCGCCTCAGTCAGCCTGCTGCCCCGGGTTATGGCCCTCTTGGCCCTAGGGTAAATACGGCCATGATCTTATTAGTAGTTCTACATCAATCTCCAGATAGAAATTTTTTATTAAGTACGCAATATATGTAATCGTATTATTGGATTCATAAAAACAAAGACATTAAATTTAATGTCTTTGCATAAAAACTTAGTACGCGAACTTGCCTATCTGAATGGGCATGGAATTAATTCGTCATAAGAAACCATCATGAGAAACCATCTCAGGGTATTTTGATGTATGAATACTTGATCGAAGAGCGTAGTAACAATTTTGAGTAATTTAGAGGTATTTGAATATAAACGACGTGTCAGCTTAACAATACGCAAAAACATTGAATAATATTGTCTGTCTGTAACATTATATCATGATCGGTATTAATACATGACACGGTATTATTACTAGCATGCGTTTCAATTAAGGTTCATAAGGGTAATTGGTGACGGTGACCTCGCAACGATAGTCCTTCAAACGACGAGCGAAAACAATTGTAGTATACATTTGTATCCCGATTTTTTAAATATACTTATTTGTTTCCTCGCAGTTTATAACCTTTGTTTCGGAGCGTTTTGAAAACAATTTATACTAACTAACTTTTAACTTACTGAATTTAAATTTAAAACAAAATGAAAGATATGTAGCCGATTTGAAGGCTATCTCTAGCTTAACTTTTACGGTCTCGGCCTAGCGGATGTCAGGGAGAGGGGGGCAGACGCTGAGTTTGCGTCTCTTGCTTATTCTATGAATCTTATTTTATGTATCTTATTCTATGTATCTTAATCTATGGCGGATGGACGAGTCATAATTATAACTAGCTCTTATTAAAAATAAAATAATATTATTGAATGTTTGTGCTCTTTATGCTTCCTAAAAAAGATTGTTAAAATTACTCATAATTGATAGAAACAGTTGAATGTGTCATTTAATCGTCTTTTGCGGGAAAAATATTTTATAAACTCAATGTTTTCGTATAAATTAAACAATGAAGACCACAGCTTTAAAAGTACTAACAAGTATCTAGTGTGAATGTACTTAGTGTGTGAAACAATTTAATGAATTGTGTTTTAAACTAAATTGAGTTACTGTTAAGAAATTTTCAATTGCTATTGATCTGTTTGATATTTTTATAACTTGTTTGTATGTTGTTGTCTTAGCTTCTCATAAATACTTCAATAATACTTCTAGTATTAATTTTATGCATAGTAGCGTAAACTTTTGTTTAATATATTTGACTGTACAGAATATTTCACTGTAATGTACTTTACTTACATATCTGAAGTTTCATTCGCGAAACTTCAAATCCATTATAGAATAACCGTTATTTTACATTCATATTGCTCTTGGCATTGGATCAGAGATTAGTTAAACTGTTTCTTGATTGCCGTCTAGCTAATTCATTGCTATAAAATCGATATTTTATTTGGCTATATTCCTATTTCTGTGTAGGGTGTGATTAAACGTTCGATTTATATTTGTATTTTGTAGCTAAGATATAGATTAAGTACATCATGAGTAAAATGATGATATTGAAGAATAAAAACATGACGAAATTGTGTAATAGCTGGTAATCTTTTGTTCCTTCGCTTCAGTGACCTTAATCTTACTACACTTTATCCTTTAACCATACATTTGTGGCTCACTGGTCCCACAAAAGTTTATTGGAAATGATGATTACTCTACAATCTCCAATTCTACATCAATCACAATGACGCTTGGTCTTTGCTAGAGAGCTCTAATAAAAATATATTAGAAAAACAGAAAGGCTAGTGTTTTTATTATTGAAGTAGGTTATTTAAATGTAAAGATTTTTACATACACTTATATATTCTTCATATTAAATTGTTATTGCTATAACGTGACTTGACCAACTTTTAAAAACTAAGCACCTTTTGTTTATTATTTTCAATTAATATTCTTTTAATGGTGGTTTTAATTTTAATGGGTGATGATAACTTACCGTAAATGAGTCGTGTTTTAAGTAATAAGTACCTGGCTACCTGGGTGACCGTCTCGGTGACGGTCTTTTTAGTAAATCGGGTTTTTTTGAAAATCATATTTAAATACGAATTACATATTGATAAAATATAAAAAAAAATCCGATTTTACCGACATAATAATAAAAAATATGAACTGGCAATTTAAATGAAAAATCATGAGTGCAATTAGAAAAAAAAAAAGGAAAAAAGTAATCGATTTTGTGACATGGGTATTTGAATCGTGGTCTTCTCGGACGATCCCTACCGGCCGATTTCTCCCACCTGAGCTATTACAAATTTATTGACAATTGCAAAATTACCTTCATATTCTAACGCTATTGTAGCCATTTTTTCATTGCCTAAAAACAGGGATGAAACGACACTTTCTAAAAATGAATCATAGCTATATCAATTTATCGCCCCCGAAATCCCCTGCATGCCTACTAAATTTGATGAAAATCGTTGGAGCCGTTTCCGATATATATATATATATATATATATATATATATATATATATATATATATATATATATATATATATATATATATATATATACACAAGAATTGCTCGTTTAATAGTATTAGATATTGTACATTATAAATATAGATACAAAGGAAGTTTCGTTAAAGACTTTCATATGTTTTATACACTTAATAAGTGTTGGCTCGGCTCCAGTTCCCTCATGAAATTATACGGTATATAAAGGAAAATAATTCTTTTATTGTAATGTAAACAAAGGGTATGAACGTTGTGTGTTTTGGTTCGTTAAACCCACAAAATATACATATCGCAATAACATAAATTAACGAAATAATTAGGCTTTGTTTCTCAAGAGAGAGTCAAGATGGCAAAATGGATAGAGCACGAAGTTCTGACTTACTAGTTTCATAGCTAGAACAGCTTATGGATACAAATAAATTTTTCTTAAAATTTTTCCTTACGTGCTTCCTTAGAAAAAAAGTTGAGTTGACTATTGTCTAACTCTTACATACCAATATTTATGTAATTATCATACTATACAATTACCCTTACAAATTTTGTTTCACAATTATATTAAGCGGGTCTGAAAAAAAATACTCCAACAAATGAAGCAATGAGCTTGGATATTATTAGACGTGAATGTAATATAAATCTCGTTATTGTTGTTGGTAAATAAATAAATAAATATCTCATTATCTCTCTCTCATTCTTATATCTTATCATATAAATATTTTACTACTAAAATGTTTTAATCTAAGATAAATATAATTTATTTAAAAGCAATAAAAAGGAAATGATATTAGTTGCTATGCATAACAATCTGCTATTCTTCAATCAAAAGCCACTTACTTAGACTTAATGTCACCTAAACTGTCGTTCTATTTGTTTTATCTTAAAAAATCTTTTAATAGCAAATATATGTAGTTTTAATATTACAAAATAATGGCGAAAATTACTCTGAAGAATAAGAATGACGATCAAGTACAGATTTGAAAAACCTTGGGTTTGATAGAAACGAAGATTTGCGAAAAGTATATTTTTTTTTTTGAGGATAGGACTCTATAAGGATATCTAAATAACGGTAATCTCATCTAGTGGGCATGTTGATACATCAATATCTGCACGTTCATTGGACCATATCGGCTGAAACAATGATTATTTTAATTGATGCTCCACTTACATTCTCCAAAATTACTCTTTGGTGGAACAACGGCATAAAACTCGTCATTTAACGTTTTTAATTTAATAGTTCCTGCGATAAATTGATGGTCGCAATTAATTCCTTGAATGAGAGACGTACAATAAATGTCACGGTTTTAATGATTCCACATTTTGGTCTCTATGTCTAACGAAATAAAAACCAGACTAGTTTCTATTATTTGTGGTTTCCAGTTTGTTTTGTTTGCAGGTTATTTTTGTTTTTGTTACGGCGCAATTTGCTTTGATATCGCAACCAATTAATTGGACCTACAAAATGCGTAAAAAGATTAATACGTAGACTCTAAGAAAAATATTGTCAAAATAAAAAAATAACCGACGTGGAACGTGATGTTGTTAATGCGTCAAGTTCGGATAGTGCAGACTTTGCAGTACAAAAGGTGTATATATATTATTAATATATATATATGTTTGTGTTCATGGCCAAATGTTTCTCCAAATTTGGTTTGTACAAACCCCCTGCATTCAATAACTGAGGTAGGGCACAGCAGGAAATATTCCGCTCAAAATCTGGAGTAGCTCGGGTGGCACCTCGGTTGGGGAAGTACCTCGAGCTTACAGAAGATTACAACTAAATAACACTGCTGTCAAGCAGTGTTGTGTTCCTTTTTTAGTAGGATCGGCAACGCGGTAATCGCTTACCATCAGGTGAGCCTTTGCCGGTTGTTTGCCGGAATAGTTGTATAAAAATAAATATAAACCTGAAATTTTTACTGACTGTAACTTGAACAAAAAAGCGATAAGAACAATTATTTTTTTATCGCCTGGTAATTATAATCATGCACATTACGGTACCTAATTATAAAATGTAATAACAAAATAAATTTAATGATTTTCACAGTTTTTCCTACTTTTTGATGGCAAATGGTTACGTTTCATTCTGTGGAATAAGTAATACCCAAATATCATACAATATGAATAATGCAAATTCATAAATCATTTCATTTCGAAAAATCAAATTTGCTATTATTTACCAAAGTAGCTAGAAAATATATTTAAATCAGTGGAATGCAGGCAACAGAAAACATGATTACAACTTGTATAAAGATGGTTATTGTAAAGACTAAACGAACTAATAGAGTGTTTATATTGTGTCAATTTCGTATTTGTCGGCATTTTCGGCAACGGATTATTGTAAACAGCTATTCGTAGACTGTGTTTGATAGCAACCCGTTTGCTGTAACCAACCGAGTACATATAAAGTTTTCATGCTTGGCCGTTTACGGTTTTAACAACCTAAATGCTGATGGTTCCAGTACTTTGCGTAAAATTTTGTGAAAACGGCTACGTAGAATAACGGGTCAATTAACGGTCAAACGGCACAAAATAAAACCGTATTGTTAATTTTTACATAATTTAACAGCAATAATTGATTTATTTATTTTCTTGTAGTAACAACTAACGAGTTTGCCACATTTGCGTGACACTTGCTTAATGTAAGAAGTAGCCTAATGAGAACTTGCTGATGATCGGGAACCAAAGCCTATTTACTAAACAAAATTGTTACCCAAAATTTCTTGCTCTTTTGCTTTTCTTTTCAAAATGTTGTATATGACTTCGCTAATATTTTTGTTCGTAAGACTAAAAGTCTAATTCGATCGTAGAACAGTTTAGCTTGTTTTTTTTTGTGGAACATTGTAAAATAGGTCACATGTGTAACAAACTTGATTGAATCGACTACGTCACATGAATTCGTTCACCAATGTGATGTAAATGTGCCCTTTTCCTTCGTCCTGATCTTCTTATCGCCCTGACTCCACAACGTCTATTTTTTTTTTTGTTTTGTTCGAATACGCTACTGAGGCTTCATTTGTTTAGTTATTTTAATACATTAATTACTGTAATGAAATAAAATTTATGACCTAGAGCAGGGAAAACCAACTTATTGTTATTGTTATTAAGAACGAAAATTTCAAACATCTGTTCTGCGTAAAAACGTGTGGTATCTAGAAATGTTCCGTACGCACAAATATTGTGTAATCATTAAAATCGTCTTGATTGTTTGTACAAGACGAAAAAAGAACTAACGAGATATATGCGCATACGTATAGCAGAATTCACGTAACGTGCAGATAAGCTTCAACGAAAGGTAATTTTATTGTATTTACCGAGCTA
The DNA here is from genome assembly GCF_905220565.1 of Melitaea cinxia. Lineage (NCBI taxonomy): Eukaryota > Metazoa > Arthropoda > Insecta > Lepidoptera > Nymphalidae > Melitaea > Melitaea cinxia. Next base: position 7,648,679 of record NC_059400.1, on the reverse strand, counting down.
TCTTTACTTGGAGCAGTGATAAAATCAATTCCTAATTTTTCATGTTCAACGTTATTTTGAACTGTTATTGCTGCAGCACTGTTAAGAAAATATCTGCTACACTGTTAACCAAACAAACTTCGCTAGGAACGTTTTAATTTAACTCTTTATGAACGAAATAGTGACGTACAAAAAATGTTTAGTTTAAAATATACGTTATGTAATGAGTTGTATTATTAATGACGTTTATAATACAAATCGTACGTGCTTCAGGCTAGTACAGAAAGCTTTTAACATTAAGTCTGCCTTTTATATAGGTTAATAATGTATTGCGCAATAAAGCATGAATAAATAAAAACCCACGACATAGTTTATATCTGTGATATCTGAAGTCAAAAAACTAAACAACTATTATTCTATCATATGAATGTTAATTTGTAGAAATTTACTAAAGTTGCTAGAAAATGTATTTTTGAGTCAGTCGAATTTAAGCAACAGAAAACATGATTTCAACTTGTATAAAGATGGTTATTGTAAAGGATTAATAAGCAAACTAATAGGGTGTTTATATTGTGTCAATTTCGTATTCGTTGGCTGTGTTTAAAAGCCCCTTTTATGTTTTGTATATTAAATTGAGATATCCTTAGAATTGATGCTAATTCCGAAAATAATTTAGCATTTTCCAAACGATTGGCAACGAAGAACAAAAAGTACGATGAAGAGGCACGGTTAGCGTTGAAGGAAGGAACCGCGCCCGCAACGCAGATCAATTTCATAGAAATTACCTGTCCCGTCATTATGTAGAAAACGCGTTAGCAATTATTATCTTGAACTTATATATACGTATGTATTATATATTCAGCCAACGTAGTTAGCTATTGACCAAGGCCATACAAAGAAACAAGGAAGAAAATCCACAATGAATAGCTTCAGTATTCTTAATTGCAAATTTAATAATTTGCGCAATTCTTTTATAGGAACGTCTACTTACGTCATCCCGCAATTTAATGAAAAATATTTGTTAAATTTTTCTATTATAATATTATGTTGCGTAACACACATTGTTTTACTAGTAAATAATTAACGATAAGAAAAATGTAAATAATAAAAATAAGTATATGTACTTGTTTCAATCTAAATTATTTTTTAATGTTAAATTATTGCTTACAGAAAGAACACATTATAATTATTTTAATTTTAGTCCATTGCTGGGTAGTCTGTACTATGAATTTCTAAGAGATCGCACTGAATATACTTATGTACCTATATGAAGTTCATTACCTGAATTCAGTGTAAATGTTTCCTGCAGGGTTCGCCAAACCGATTCATAAAGGTAACCGTTTGAAACGGTTACCGTATGAATCGGTTATCGATTGAAAAGATTACCGTTTTATTTCGGTTCCAAAACCGTAATAAAACGGTTACCGATTAAACTGTAATACCGAAATATAACGTTATGTATTTCGGTTTTAAATGATTCGGAGAAGTAACAGAGGGAGACAAAATCTGTGAGCCATCGTTTGAAATGAAGAATATGTAATGTTCCTTTGCTTTTATTGATAATGCTTGGTTTTTCATAAGACTGGCTTCTTTAACTATGAAAGTAATTAAGTTTTTTGTTTTGAATTATTCGTTATATGCAATGTAAACATTAACGCGAAACAGAGATGAAAAAAAGTAAACCCGTAATCGTTCCATAGCTTAATTGGCTAGAGCGCCGACACGGTCAGTCGGAGACGCGGATTCGAACCCCGCTGGAGCGGTCAATTTTTGATATGATATTCAAAATGTTTAGAATTCCTAATGTGGGGGGAGGGGGGTAATACAAAAATAAAATCGTAGATATTAAAATATAATATATTAACAAAATATAACTTTGATTTGTTGTCAACAATAAAAACGTTACTTTGAAATGAGTATTTTTTTACTTTATAATTAAAACTTTAAGCTTATTCCTAATCTATTAGTTACACCTATTAAGTTATTCTTTTATTTTAAAGTAAATCTTGATTGCAAGCTAAACAACTCTTGACTTAATAGTAAACATATAAAAACTTGCTCGCGCCACGCCCGGGGCCTGTCGTCTATCACAAATAAATAAGTTTTAAGTAAAATCACGCAACACACGGGAGCGAATGAGATAGAGATATGGTGTATGTTCGGACCGTAATCCGAGCTAGCGCAGCGCAGCTACAAGAACGGGAATTGCCCGCTTAAACTTATGACGCGAACGTTGTGCCTACTACCGGTTTATTTCGATACTGTATTACCGATATGATTCGGTTACCGAATGATTCTCTTACCGATATTTTGATTCGATAAGTACCGTTTTATAAAGGTAAATAACCCATACCGGAATATCCCTGGTTTCCTGTACCTACTTGAAAGGAATGACGTCACGAAAAAAGCATAATAACGTCTAAGATGACGTTATAGGTATACGTTCTATCTGATAATTATTTTTGTACATTGTTGTCGTTGTGCACGCTTGTTTTGCAAATTGTTTATTCCTATAATTTATTACGACATGTTACGAATATGTTAGTATTAACATATTCTAGACACAAATCAATACGTTAAAGCCCGTTGTTTTACCGTCGAAGAGGAACGAATTGGTTTATCGTCGGTTTTCTATGAATATCCTTACTGATAGGCTAGTTGGCCCAGAAACAATCGAATGCTATTTGCATGTTAAATATTCAGTTCTAAAGAATATTATAACAAAGCGCTTTGTAGATGATTAACGCAAGCACATTTTTTCAGAGTTTTAAATAACAACGTTTTTGTATTAATAATATATACTTATACATAATGTGCGAAGTATAGTTAAATAATCATATTTAGAAAAAATATAAGATTTTATCAAATAATTATCCCATCCACAAATTGTATAATGGACGATGATACTAAGATGGATTGGTTGTTAAATCTATAAAAACAATACAATACAAATACAACGCATTTACAATAAATATAATCCATACATTTTTTATAATCCTACCAACCGAAAAAAATACATGATAAGATATTTAAGCTCTTAGTAAGTTGGGTTGTTTGGAAGAAATGGCTAAATAAAATATACCACAAGCCATAAGTCCGCCCATTGTACTTTACAGTCTATAACTATCATAAAATACGTTTATTGTGTAACATGTAGTTGTGGTGTACAATAAAGCATAAATAAATAAAATAAAAAAGTATTATTTATGTATTATATAGATAATCTTTTTATTAATGTTTACTGTGCACTAAAATAGAAAGAAAACTTGATTGCTTCTATGTGTTTTAAATGTTCTGATTGAACAGATGTTAAAACTAAACAGTATTGGAGGAAAAATTCTTGTATATTTTATTTTCATCCACGGTCAGACAAATAAAATGAGAAATGTGAGATGTGAAATCTGTTGATATTTTGTACGATGACGGTTAAAACGTAATGTGTGGGATGTCACACCACCAGCAATGTCATATACTGTCACGAGCAAGACTCACAGAGAGCGAGTTGAGACGCAATTGCTTTGACAGTACGCCAACAGAAAATGGTACTTAGTGCTTTACATTAAGAATCAATCAAATTGACCAAAATACGTCGTATTATTCGCAAATTCATACGACAAAATATTCGTGACGTAATTCGCTTACTGAAGTACAGTGTATACACGGTTTATTGTGTGTTAAGAAAACAATTCGTTGAAAGATAACTTCAACGTGCACGATTTTGTTTTGTTGTTTCTCAACAATACAAGAACATCCTTGCTTCAAATACTTCAACTACTTAAGAATTACAGCAAAACACCTTTTTTAGCTAAAATAATATTATGTACAATTTTACATGTATTTAAATTAAAATGGTTTTAAAAATTACCTTTTAATCAGTGGTAGGGTAAAAAATGTACTTAAATTTTATACATGAACTAATTTCTTTGGATTCAAGAAAAATTTAAGTTAATTTATCAGTAAAAATAAACAGCTTATATCATATTATAAGAATGCTAAAGCTAACAAACAATAAGATAAACATTATAAAATAATAATTATCCGTAATTATATATGTCGGATTCGGCCCAGACATCAGAAGGAAAACTCAGATAAGGTATTATACAAATTTATTGCAGTCGAACAATCGGTTATCTTAAATCTAGAAATACAGAAATGAAATATAATAAATTAAACAATTACAAAATATGACAGTGAGGGCGGTCACATAGGGCTGTACTGACTGTCAGAGACAGGGTTCCACGCACCCACCGCAATAAGGACAGTACTAATTATACAACGTTCCAACGTCCAATAACTGTGCAGTACTGACTGTCGAGAGACAGTGGTCCGTGCACCAAGACGCATCCGTTTGAAATGCGTGTCGACTCAAAAGCGCGGCACCTTATAAAGGCGATCGCTTGGCGGGGAGAACCGTTACAATATTGGACTGTCGATAATGATGCGTCCGGTGCACGTTCCACTAGCGCCATCTAGCCGCTGTCTCTCAAAACTGTTAAATAAGGTGGCTGCCGTCACGGCCATTCTGATAAATCAGTCGTCCTCGAGTGTATTCATTAATCTAAAAAGATAAGAACTCATTAATTTCCATCGTCATCATCATTACATATCAATATGGCAAGTATGACTGGTCTAGGTTTACAATAGGAAAACCCCTACAGTTCAAACATGCTGGTCTAAATCGTCACCCACTAGAGCAGGTGAGATTCCTGCAGCGCATCACTGATCATCGCCATAGCAAGTTAACAGGCTGGTCTAAATCGTCACCCACTAAAGCAGGTGAGATTCCTTCAGCGCATCACAGATCATTACCATAGCAAATTAAATAGGCTGGTCTAAATCGTCACCCACTGAAGCAGGTGAGATTCCTTCAGCGCATCACAGATCATCTCCCACAATAGCAGAAGAGACTATTTTAATTGATCACTCTAAAGATTCTATTACAGCTTCGGAATTATCTACACTTAATGTTCTAGAGCTAAGAGATAAAGTTTCCTCAGAATCATTTGCACTTAAGGTGCGAGAGCTTACAGAAAGTGTTTCCTCTGAATCATCCGCAGTCAATGTTCGAGAGCTTACAGTAAGGGTTTCTTCAGAATCTGAGGTAACATTACTATTGCTTACAGACACAACAGGTATGTTGAACTCATTATCTGCCGTCACGGTTCGTTCATCATCATCATCACTATAATTTTCGTAAATTTGTAAATAACCTTCTTGCCCTTTAGGTACTTCCCTTAAATTTTCATGGGCAACTTTATAAATTCTGTTAGAACCGTTTATATGTCTAAGTTCATAACGGTCATTATCTAATACAGTGATTATTTTATAAGGTCCCTTAAATTTATTGTCCAACTTAGTTTGATGTCTTTCTTCGCATTTTACAAAAACAAACTGACCTACTGCAAAAGGTTGAATCCGAGCTTTTCTTTTATTAAATCGTATAGTGTCAGCATTAGCCACTTTTTGAATATTTTCTGATGCAGATGAACGAGCCGTTTCAACATTAATTACAGTGGGTTCAGAAGAACTAGGAGCTATCTTAGCTAGATTAAGTGAGGAACCTTGAATGCCAAACATCAGTTCTATAGGCGTAAAACCTGTGGTCCTGGAACGTGTACTATTAAGAGCAAGCTGAATCTCTCCTAGTTCATCCTTCCAAGCTTTATTAGTATTACATTCGACAATAGTAAAAATGTTCTTTAAAGTTTGCATGACCCTCTCAACCTGCCCGTTGGCTCTACTAGAACCAGTTGCTATTAAATGGAGCTCTATTCTATTATCGTTACAAAAGTTTTTAAACTCGTTGCAGTCATAACAACGTCCTCTATCTGCGATAATGCGCTTCGGAGCACCAAATAAGTTTACAGCATTTTTAATTGCTCTTACAGCGTATGAAGAACTTAAGGCCGGAGTATATTCAAGTAATACAAACTTTGTAAAGGCGTCTATTAAAACTGAGCAATATTCTTTTCTATCACTTTTTCCTGAAAGTTTTCCTGTTAGATCTAAATGAATTTTATGCCAAGGGACTGGATGTTTGGGGATTGGATGCAACTGCATTTGCTGTGCACCTGAAGGGCCTTTAGAAGTTTTACATACCACACAGCTATTAATAAACTTTTTTACAAATTTAGCCATATCAGGAAACCAATAAAATTCGTAAAGTTTGTCTAAAGTCTTGTCAAAACCTAAATGTTTTATTTCATTATGGACATGACTAATGAGGGACCAAACCAAAGAACGGGGCACAATAGGAAGCCAACTAGAAACTCCTCTACGTTCTATCTTTCTATACAGTATTCCTTGTCTTATATCATACGTATGCAATATCTCTTCAGGTAGTTGATTATTACGGACTTTTGATATTATTTCAGAAAGTTCCAAATCGCGTTCTTGTTCTACAATTAACCAACCTTTATCTAACTCAAGAAAATTTACCTTACGGGGTTCAGAATAATTAGTGTTTGCTAGATTTCGAGACAAGTAATCTGCATGGGCCATCTTGCGACCTTCTTTGTACACGATATCAAAATCGTAAGCCTGCAATATAGCCCACCAACGGTGAACCCTTGGAGTTAAATCACGCTTTGAGTGAGAAGCTTTAAGGGAGTTACAATCAGTGAATACAGTGAATTTTCGTCCATGTAAGTAATGACGAAAATGTTCGATTGCTTTTACTACTGCAAGGGTCTCTAACTCATAAGAGTGATAACGTGTCTCTGCATCTATGGTCTTCCTACTATAATAGGCTACTACATGAGGAGCATCATTATATTTTTGGATAAGAATTGCCCCATATCCCTCACTACTTGCATCGGTATGGAGTTCAATGGGCAGAGCAGGGTCAAAAACTTTTAAAACCGGTTCGGACGTTAAAATGTGGATAATTTTTTTGTGTATTTGGTCATGCTCTGGGGTCCACTTAACATTACCTTTTCCTTTGGTTAGGGGATACAAGGGCCGAATTATTTGGGAAAAGTTAGGAATAAACTGCCTAAAATACGTTGCCAGCCCTATGAGCTGCCTAACTTGAGTAACAGTTTTTGGAGTGGGGACATTAACTAAAGCTTGAATTTTTTTTGGATTCGGTCTAATTTCCCCAGCTGAAACTATATACCCAAGGTATTCGGTTTGAACTTTTAGAAATGAACACTTCTTTAAATTAAATGAGAACCCTGCATTGGACAGCGTTTTAAGTAATTTGTCTAAGCGGTTAAGCCCCTCATCAATATCCTTTGAAATTGAAAGTACATCATCCATAAAAACTAAAATCTTTTCATCATTCATGGGCTTTAAGGCAGTATTAATAGCCTTTTGAAAAATGGAAGGGGCATTGCGTAATCCAAAGGGCATAGCCAAATATTCAAACTGCCCTTTTGGGGTTACAAATGCAGTTTTTTCTATGGACTTTTCATGTACAAGTAGTTGGTGAAAACCAGATGCCATATCAATACTACTGAAATAATGAGCGCCATTAAGCTTGTCGATTTGTTCACTAATCAGAGGCAAAGGGTAATGAATTGGTTGAGTATTATTATTCAATTCTCGATAGTCAACACACATGCGTGTTCCACCGTTCTTTTTATCTACAAGAATGATAGGGCTCGCAAATGGGGATGAACTTTCTCTAATAATATTCGCCGCCAACAATTGCTCAATCGTCTCATCAACTACCTTAGACTCCTGAGGGGATAACCTATATGGTCTCCTATGTACTACTTTATGGGAATCTATCAAATCAATTTTCAACTGCCCGGTTTTAATTCTAGTTGTGGGAAAATTTTCAATAAAATTATCAGCATATTGCGTTAATATGTCAAAAAGTTTTACTCTATCAGATCCCGTCAGGTCGGTATTAATTGAATCAATGTCAAATATGGGTTTGGTTTTGGTACACACATTAGACTCCCTACATCGCTTAAATATTAAGCCGGTCTCGGAAATTTCAACTAAAATATCACGCTCAAGTATATCTCTACCTAATAAAATAGCGTCTCGTAGGCAATCATCCGGGACTACATGAAGAGTGACGCGAATCTCGACGCTCTGAATATTTATGTCACAAACGATTTGCTCTGTGCTACTAATGATACTCTTTCCAATACCAGTCATGTTGATAAGGTCATGCAATCTTTCGCCGATAACAAGGTGTGAAAAGTTTTTCTTAATTAAACTACACTCAGAACCGGAATCGAAAATAAAAGGAAATTTCATACCACTACAGTCCATAATACCTCGAACAATCTTCGAGCACGCGTTGACTTCTTTGCTTCCAGTAGCGACTTGTCCCTTCTTCGTATTGTCAATCCTTTTTGGGCAGGTGGAGACGACGTGGCCTGGCTCCCCGCAGACGTAGCAGGTAGGGTGTGGCTTCTGGTTGACACGTTTATCTTGTGGTTTGTTTCTGTCACGGCAATCAGCTCCACGATGCCCAATCCTGCCACATATGTTGCAGCTGCCTCGAAAGCTGAACGTGGCGCGAGGGCGTTTGACATCAGGGTCATTTAACTCTGACAATTCGGACTTTCTTTTCAAGGAAATACCCCGTAGTACTCGAAATAGGTGGGATTTATCATTTACAACAGTCGAGTTCAGTTCACGACGTATTTGAACATCGCACTGAGATAATACGGAAATGGCAAAGCCCGTCACAACCTTTTCAGATAAACTTGCATCCGGGATGTTTTCAATTAATTGCCAAAGTCGTAAACATGTTTGAGCGGGGGTCTCATTAGTGTTAATTTGAAATTTAAGGATACTGTCAAAGTGATCCTGAATCAGCATAGGACGAGAGAACTGAGCTTTTAAAGTCTCCTGTATATCTTCCCATTTATATTGACTGGAAGGTATTTTGGTCAATAACGTGGCTGCACGGCCTCGTAGACAATGGGTCAGCGTCATGATTAAATCTACGCCTTTCAAATTTTTACTACTAATTATGGCGTCTGACAGGCGACACCATCCCTCTATGTCAGAATTCGGGTCATCAGGATCAAACGGCACCAATACCGTGACAGGATGTGGTGGTGCATTGGAACGGGGTAGTAAAGCATCAGTTAATTTTGAAAGAAATGCTTCTAAACTATTTGAGGGTAGCGGAATATTTTCTTGCATATTTTGTGACGAGGTGTCAGACGTGGGCGGAAAATCCAATCCCACTTCTGATGTCGGATTCGGCCCAGACATCAGAAGGAAAACTCAGATAAGGTATTATACAAATTTATTGCAGTCGAACAATCGGTTATCTTAAATCTAGAAATACAGAAATGAAATATAATAAATTAAACAATTACAAAATATGACAGTGAGGGCGGTCACATAGGGCTGTACTGACTGTCAGAGACAGGGTTCCACGCACCCACCGCAATAAGGACAGTACTAATTATACAACGTTCCAACGTCCAATAACTGTGCAGTACTGACTGTCGAGAGACAGTGGTCCGTGCACCAAGACGCATCCGTTTGAAATGCGTGTCGACTCAAAAGCGCGGCACCTTATAAAGGCGATCGCTTGGCGGGGAGAACCGTTACAATATTGGACTGTCGATAATGATGCGTCCGGTGCACGTTCCACTAGCGCCATCTAGCCGCTGTCTCTCAAAACTGTTAAATAAGGTGGCTGCCGTCATATACTTTTTAATGAAATAATTTTGAGGACTGTAAAAACGAAATAATATAATAATGCTGTAAAACGTACAATACAATATCAAATTATTATCTATTTCACATAGGATGGGTACGGTGACATTTGATATGTTCCAATACACGCTCACTATTTTCAACAAATCGGATAAATATACATTTTTAAAAATCACCAATTAGTTTCCAAAGCAAATAATAATGCTTGATTAGATTGAAATTGTATTTATATATGCGTTTTTACATTTTAAGCAAAATAAAAAAGGTACAGCGAAAATGATAACTTAAAATTACAGGCATGAAACGAAACGTTTAATGATAGGGATTGACACGTAGTAATCGGCTAAAATAAATAATCGTAACGGCCATCTTGTGAATCGCGTCATCTCACTGTCTCGAGATATCTCAATCAGTACTTTCTGTCTCTTGTATGCTTCCCGTGTTTTGGTTTTGCCAGTTGCTATAGTTGTATTTGTTGCTGTTTTATTAAACGGTTTTATTTAGCTCACCCCGTTTGTTTTATTTTTTATTTATTATTTATTCTTGGGTCAAATTTAGTAATTCAAATTTCACCCTCTTCCTGTCAACCGATTAATCTGAAATTTTGTATACACTTTGGATTTTGGTGACAATACAATTATGTTTATTCATTATCATTATAAATTCAAGATGGCCGCCGCTACAAAATGGCGGATAATTTATGTTTTATTAATCCCATCAATATGGGTATCAAATGAAAGGGCTTAACAAGCAGAATACAATATACTATAAAAAATTGAAATCCAAGATGGCGGCCGCTACAAAATGGCGGATAACGTAGGTTTTATCAATCCCATCACTATGGGTATCAAATGAAAGGGCTCAACAAGCAGAATACAATATACTATAAAAAATTGAAATACAAGATGGCGGCCGCTACAAAATGGTGGATAACGTAGGTTTTATCGATCCCATCAATATGGGTATGAAATGAAAGTGCTCAACCAGTATAATCAATGTACTATATAAAATTAAAATCCAAGATGGCGGCCTCTACAAAATGGCGGATAACTTAGGTTTTATCAATCCCATCAACATGGGTATCAAATGAAAGGTCTCAACAAGTAGAATACAATTTACTATGCAAAATTGAAATCTAAGCTGGCCGCCGCTACCAAATGTCTGATAACAATTTTTTATCAATCCCACCAATATGGGTATCAAATAAAAGGGCTTGACAAGAAGAATACAGTGCACTATACAACCTCAATATTTAAGATGGGCCTTGCAATAATGAAGCACTAAATGAATTAAACAGAATGCGAAATAAAAACTAAAAACTAGAAAATAAAAATAGGTAAAAAAACTTTTTAAGTTAAACGGTTTTATGTTAAACATACATTGCAATGTTTAAGATAAATGTACTAAAAACCAAAAAATAATAAAATAGATACAGTCGTGGGAATTATAAACATATGCATAGACTAGACTAAAATAAAACCGTGGGGCACGTCAATTGTCTACAAATTATCGACTTAATGTGCGATAGAAGAATCGTTTAATTCGTCGTTAAAATAGGCAGTTGGCCCGCAGACGGTGAGGAAATTACTTACTATTTTCTTGCTCATGGAAATTCCAATAGTTATACACTCCATGTAAATAAAAGTGCCCCACGGTTTTATTTTAGTCTAGTCTATGCATATGTTTATAATTCCCACGACTGTATCTATTTTATTATTTTTTGGTTTTTAGTACATTTATCTTAAACATTGCAATGTATGTTTAACATAAAACCGTTTAACTTAAAAAGTTTTTTTACCTATTTTTATTGTTGTTAAGTTCTGTTATTATTATTGTTTAGTTATTCATTTTATGTGTGTGTTCTGTTCTCTAAAATGCCGAAAAGAACAAAAGAAGACCGTTTCAAACAGTCAATTGGTTGTCCGCTTTCGGGAATACTTTGAACCGGAGTGAGAAAATAGCGGTCCATTATTATCTGTCAACCACATAGTGGATCGAGTTGCACAGGCACTTGAAATTAGGCGTAATACAGTGTCAAAAATTACTTCAGCCTATCGCAGTCCACTGTTGGACATAGGCCTCCACAAGCTCGTGCCAAAAAATGGCGTGAACTCATGTGTGTTGCCTATAGTCACCACGCGGGGCGGGTTGGTGACCGCAGGGCCGGCTTTGTCGCACTGAAGACGCTGTTGCCCGTCTTCGGGCTGTGTATTTCAAAGCCAGCAGTTGAATGGTTATCCCGCTATCCACGTGAGCTGCGTTAATGGGTTTGTCGATAACTCATTTCTCGCGTTTAACACCACCCTTAAAATATTATTTATTCACTATAGCGATGATTAATTTTTAATAAGCAGTTAAATTTTTTTTTTTTATATAATCGATTAAAGGTTAACCGCATTTGTACTCGATAATCGAATTACATCAATTAATTAAGCATGCTCACTTCACTATAGAGTTAATTTGACATGTGTCACCGTACCCATCCTACGTGAAATAGACTATAGGTATATTTATAGACCGATCGATATCGTCCGTGACGTCACAAAACGTCATTGGTCACCTTACCTTGACACCGTCACTACTACGTATTTTCTTTGTAAAAATCAGTCTATTATACGATCTTTATGTTTTAACACAATCTATTTTACATATAAGTTACTGTTATAAAAAAAATATTATTATTAAATAAGCTTTAATACTTTACAAACAACATAGGTATAATTATTATTAACAAACCTTTAACAAATATAATACAAATATTTTACAAATAATTCGGCTAACTATTTTTTTTCACTTATAGGTAAATATTGTCTATGTTTTACACTGATTTTAACGTTTTTAACCAACTTCCAAAAAAGGAGGAGGTTCTCAATTCAACTGTATTTTTTTTTTTTATGTATGTTACATACATCAGAACTTTTGACCGGGTGGACCGATTTCGATAAATTTTGTTTTAATCGAAAGGTGGTGTGTGTCAATTGGTCCCATTTAAATTTATTTGAGATCTAACAACTACTTTTCGAGTTATATCTAATATTGCGTTTTTACTTGACGCTTTTTTCGTCGACCTACGTTGTTATTATACAGCATAACTTTCTACTAGATGTACCGATTTTGATAATTCTTTTTTTGTTGGAAAGAGGATATCCCTAGTTTGGTACCATGATAAGGAAACCAGGATCTGATGATGGGATCCCAGAGAAATCGAGGAATCTCTCGAAAATCCGCAATATTTTTTTACTGGGTGTACCGATTTTGATAATTTTTAATTTAATCGAAAGCTGATGTTTATCATGTGGTCACATATAAATTTTATCTAGATCAGATCACTACTTTTTGAGTAATCTTTGATAACGCGTAGTTGCTTGACTATTTTTTCGTCGATCTACGTTGTATTACTTGTCGATGTAATTGAAGTCGGTTTTTTTCGTTTGTCTGCAAACACAATTATGTTGTAACGTATCAATCCATCAGCATGATTTCACGATTTCTCTAAACTCGTGACATAGGTGTCAACTTGTTTGTACAAGATATATATTATATAATATATACTATAATGTAGCATAATTTTGAGTTTGAGTATAAAAATAAAATTTAATAAAAAAAATATATCATACATACACACAATAAGTCTTTGGTTAACTCAGGGAGATAAAAAATTACGTGCTATATTTGTTTGGCAGATAGCACAAATTTCCGAAATAATTAGTTTAATTGAGGTCGGTAATGTATTAATAGTAAGATTAGTTTTTAATTTTCAATAAATAAGTAAAATTCATAAGAAAACGATCGCTTAGTAATCAGTAATAACATTTACGTGTGTGTGTATAATTATACTCTATAATAAATTATTACATTTATTTAAACGAATACTTCGAATATTTAGGGGCGGTTTTGTTTTATTTATTTATTTGAACGATCATCTCAGGATTTGTCGAAGTTTTTTATATTTATAAGCCAGCTTATCGAAAAGTTTATTATATATATTTTGTATATTTGTTATATATATATATATATATATATATGTCTATATATATATATATATATATATATATATATATAGCTATAAATCATAACATGTGAATCAAACAAATTCTTAAGTTGTGTTTTGTAATTTGAGGAAGAAGCGTCATAAAACATTATTTAGCCTATAGCCTTCAACGGTAAATGGACTATCCAACACCAAAATAGTTTTTCAATTTCAACCAATAGTTCCTGAGATTAGCGTGTTCAAACTAACATATAAATAAACTTCAGCTTTATAATATTAGCATAGTTAATATACGTACAAGGTAAAATATATTAAAATTGTTTTTATATATGAATGGAATTTTCAGTTAAACGTTATCCATTCCTAAGAACAAAAACATGTTTATTTACAATAACAAACTATAAAAATATCATGATAACTTGTTGTTTGTTTACTATTTTGACAGATTATAATCTGCCTACTTGCATGATAGTGATAACGACTGATTACTGTTTTTTTTTTTTTTTTATGATTTAAACGTTTATAAAAATAACTATTTTATAACGGTGAAGTTCGGACATGAATTTTAGAACATATACATCCTTTTCATCTATATACTAATTTTAATTTGATTTTTTCTTTTCACTTGTTAGTAAAAAAAGAAAACATATTTAAAAAGCGTTTTTTTTTTTACATAAAATATATCAAACAGTGCAGTAATTCTTTGAATAGATAATTTTATACAGATCTTCCAATTAAACTATAACGCAAAGTTAAATATTTAACAATGACTAATCGAAATGCGCAATATTCTAACAGACGGTATAGACACAACGCAGACGCCGTTTTCTTTGAAACGCTGAACTTGATTTGTGAAGATAGAAACGAATGTTATCCTCCCAAAATCATTAAACATTACTACGATCTTGGATCACTAAACAAGCTGTGTTTAAAAATAAACTTTATTCTCTAACATTTAGGTTTACTATCATTGAATTAGAATATATCGCACCTTTAATAAAACAAAGATGTAACTCAAAATTTGTGGATTTGGAGATTTTACAATAAAACCCGTCTTCGTCGCGTAATGAATAGTTAGACTTCGACTCCGGCGTTTTAACTATAAGATACAGAGAGATACGCGACTGTTGCTCTCTTTTCTATCAACTGGAACTGACAAGTCAGTTCTTATAAAGTGGCGTGATTCAGAGATGCACCGGCAGTGAGCGGAGATTGAAGTGCTGCCTTTTGAGTAACATCAAATAATTCGATATTGGATTAAAAGGGATTTAAAATAAAAAGATGATTTTTGTTATACTTCATTCTCTCAGAAAACGCATTTGATAATGATGTGTAACATTTGGATTTACTTCGGTTTTGTTTTAAAAATTGACAAATTTTACAAAGTTAACGCCTAACACTTCAGTTTTATATTGAAATATATGCCTTAGTTGTTGGAGTAATTGGTTAAGTATCACTTTATTGTAATAAATAAGGCTATTTATAAAAGTCACTTTTGTTTACTTCTTTTTATTATTTAGAATGACGAAAGATAAGTAAAAACTTTCAACATTAATTCCCTTTTCGTGTAAAAGTTAAGAATAACTTGTAACTGTTGTGCTTATTTGTATAGGTTTTGAAAATGGTCTTAGAGCTCACAATTTTTTTTAAGTTTAATACCACATTCAGAAACTGAACACCACAATGAAGAGTTACAGCGTATCGAGCGTAAAAGTTATAAGATAAACATAATAGTGTATCATTACAACCTATACAGTCCACAGCTGGACATAGGCCTTCACAAGCTTTCGCCAAAAATAGCGTGAACTTATGTGTTTTGCCCATAGTCACCACGCTGGGCAGGCGGGTTGGTGACCGCAGGGCTGACTTTGTCGCTCCGAAGACGCTGCTGCCCGTCTTCGGCCTGTGTATTTCAAAGCCAGCAATTGGATGGTTATCCCGCCACCGGTCGGCTTTTTAAGTAATATAATAATAGTGTAATAAGTTATAAATTTTTTTTCATCTGATTACTGTAATAAATGTGAAAGTTTATGAGGATGACGTATGGATGGATGATTGTTACTCTTTTATGGCAAAACGACTGAATAGATCATTGTCATTCAACAATGCTGCTCATCATCATCATTACAGCCTATACAGTCCACTGCTGGACATAGGCCTCCACAAGTTTACGCCAAAAATAACGTGAACTCATGTGTTTTGCCCATAGTCACCACGCTGGGCAGGCGGGTTGGTGACCGCAGTACTGGCTTTGTCGCACCGAAGACGCTGCTGCCCGTCTTCTGCCTGTGTATTTAAAAGCCAGCAGTTGGATGGTTATCCCGCCACCGGTCGGCTTTTTAAGTTCCAAGGTGTCCTTACGACACCCACGGGAAGAGAGGGGGTGGCTATATTCTTTAGTACCGTAGCCACACAGTACAGCAACAATGCTGCTATTTTGACGTTAAATAATTATGATTATTATTCATCCTTAAAATATACTACAGTGTTATGAATTATTGTTATTTTAGACTAAAGAAGTTATGCAGGTTGAAGAGGAAAATCAACAAAATACATATATCTCCAGAGCCCAAAAATGTAACTGCAGAGCTGACGAAAATGATGACACCGACTCAATATTTTACTGTCACTTATGAGTTGACGAGAAAAATGACACCTAAATAATACTAGCCATTTACAGTCCTCTAGTTCGTCTTCAAGATCATCTTCATCTAGTTCCGATTCATCTAGCTCATCATCGTCAAGCTCTTCTAGCTCATCTACATCCAGTTTTTCAAGCTCCAATAGTTCAATGCCTACCCAAAACCCTGCCTCACAAAACGTTACAACGGATTGTGAAGAAAAGACGTCTTACACCAATTCACCACAAAATACTGAGCAAAATATGAGCAAATTCAGCTGAGAGAGCGACGAAATTACAATAGTGTGGCCAGTTACAATATTTCTCCAGTATAATACACAGATCTAAGTGACGTCGACCTGAGTGACGACGATGCACTGTAGATTTTAATACGTTGTTTAATAAGCCTGTCAACAGAAGAAATTTTATGTTTGAAAATCAAAGTTCTTCTGACTCTGACTGACATAGGCCTCCCCAAGTTCGCGCTAGACATCCCGGTTTTCCGCAATCCTCATCCAACTTACACCGGCAATCTTAGGTAGATCGTCGGTCCAACGGGCCAGAGGGCGTCACACACTGTGTTTGCCAAGACGCGATCTCTACTCCAGGACGCGTCTGCTCCAACAGCCACCGGTCCTGCGCCACAGATGACCAGCCCACTGCCACTTCAACTTGCTAATTCTGTGGGCTATATCGGTTACTTTCGTTCTCTCGCGGTAGTCTCGTTTCTAATCCTATCTTTGAGGGAAACCCCAAGCATGGCCAGTTCCATTGCACATTGAGGGACTTTATATTTGTGGACCAGTCCCTTCGTCAGTGTCCATGTCTCGGCTCGGTATGTTAACACAGGCAGGACGTATTGCTCGAAGACTTTTGTCTTCAAGCATTGCGGAATCTTCGAAGTGAAGACTCGACGAAGCCTGCCAAATGCCGCCCAGCCCCACCGAATCCTCCTATCGGCCTCCTTCTAAAAGTTGTTGCGGCCTAGTTGGATAGTGTGGCCTAAGTAAATATAATCCTGAACAACTTAGAGAAGGGTACCATCGACCGATACCTGTTTCGGTATGACTTGGTTGTTAGACATAACTTTCGTTTTGTCCAAGTTCATACAGAGAACGACACGTCGGGAGGACTCGTTTAGACCGGCTAGCATTTGGCCTAACTCATCTAACGTGTCCGTAAAGATGACGATATCGTCGGCGAACGAAGGTGAGAGATGTATTCACCGTTGACATTGATGCCTTGTTCAAGATCTTAAAGATATCCTGCAGCGCAGTGGTAAACAGTTTCGGTGATATTACATCCTGCTGTCTTACCCCACGCAGCAGGGAAATAGGTATTGTTCTCTGGTCCTGGACATGAACGGTCATCGTCGTTGCGTCGTACATACATCTCATCAGTACCACGATATATCACCAGTCGATATGACATCTCTGCAGAGAGTCCAGGACAGCCCAGGTCTCGACACAGTTGAAGGCTTTCTCGCAGTCCACAAATTCCATACACAGCGGCTGATTATATGTCTCTGTCTTTTGAATAATCTGTCGAACAGTATGGATGTGGTCTACGGTGTTGTAGCCATTTCGAAACCCAACCTGCTCTGGTGGTTGGAATTCGTCGAGTCTTATGGCGAGACGATTCAAATGTGCAGAAAATATTGATTCCGACGGTATTTAACTTAGGGTTTCACCAACCAAAAACAGGTCAGTGTGATCTATGTGTAGGTATCATATGATAATTCAAACAATGAGCAAAAACAAGATGATAGACATTATAAGAAAGAAGAGACTGCTGATTTTTATACTATTTACTAGCTGACCCCGCAAACTTTGTTTTGCCATATATGTTATTAAACCCCTTAATCCCCCCCCCTTTAACTTAGGGGTATGAAAAATAGATGTTGTTTGATTCTCAGACCTACCCGATATGCACACGAAATTTCGTGTGAATCGGTCTAGCCGTTTCGGAGGAGTTTAACTACAAACACCGCGACACGAGAATTTTATATATTAGATTATTTGTGGTTAGTAATTATCTGTGTCTGTGTTTTTAGGAGATATTTACTAGAGACTAATTGTACCTAATTCTTATAATAGTGTATAGTTTTTGTTTTGTTTAAAAAACGATATTTGTAGCCATAAAGAGATATATAAATATGAGATGATTAATAAAAATTTGTTTAATTTAAAAAAAAGGTGATAAATTTCAGTTTTCGTTTTATAAAAAAATGATGCATTAATACATACAACGTCATAATTACAATTAAATAATCATAAAACGAAACATTGTGATTTATTTTTAAAACTTTTTGTTATGTTTTAATACTAAAGAGAATTTTTTTGAAATACTACCTAAAATATTAAGTAATTTTTGGCATAAAGAGATTTAAGTCGGAACTTTTTTTTCATCTCCATTTTACAGCTATTATAGACTGTAACACAGTTGTTTTTCTATTATTCTATTAATCTCTGTACTTTAAACTACTGATATCAATAGTAAAAGTCATTAAGAGCATTACAAATAATTGGTAATTTTTAATCAAACACAATGCGGAAAAAGTGCTAAACTTCAAACGCCAATTCCCACAATTTGCGATTTTTGAGTTACATCTTTGTTTTATTAAGGGTGCGATATGTTAATGTACTACAATCACAAACAAATTATTGTTGAAACGAACATTGCGGGAAACCGTGGCTTGCTTCCAAAATACGCAGACGTTTTTAAGGTAGACTTTATAGTCGCATATATTAATTGTAAAATAACACACAAAGCTTTAATCATTTAGGTTACTTTGGTAACATTAAATAAAACACAATGGTTGAAGGCATTTTTTCTTTACCTATTGATATCCTAAACTAAAACAACAATTATCAGCCTCCATATCGCACCCTTAATAAAACAAAGATGTAACTCAAAAATCGCAATTTGTGGGAATTGGCGTTTGAAGTTTAGCACTTTTTCCGCATTGTGTTTGATTAAAAATTACCAATCATTTGTAATGCTTTTAATGACTTTTATTATTGATATCAGTAGTTTAAAGTACAGAGATTAATAGAATAATAGAAAAACAACTGTGTTAAAATCTATAATAGCTGTAAAATGGAGATGAAAAAAAAGTTCCGACTTAAATCTCTTTATGCCAAAAATTACTTAATATTTTAGGTAGTATTTCAAAAAAATTCTCTTTAGTATTAAAACATAACAAAAAGTTTTAAAAATAAATCACAATGTTTCGTTTTATGATTATTTAATTGTAATTATGATGTTGTATGTACTAATGCATCATTTTTTTATAAAACGAAAACTGAAATTTATCACCTTTTTTTTAAATTAAACAAATTTTTATTAATCTTTCGATATTTATATATCTCTTTATGGCTACAAATATTGTTTTTTAAACAAAACAAAAACTATACACTATTATAAGAATTAGGTACAATTAGTCTCTAGTACTGTGTGGCTACGGGTACTGTGTGGCTACGGTACCAAAGAATATAGCCACCCTCTCTCTCCCGTAGGTGTCGTAAGAGGCGACTAAGGGATAACACAGTTCCACTACCACCTTGGAACTTAAAAAGCCGACCGGTGGCGGGATAACCACCCAACTGCTGGCTTTGAAATACACAGGCCGAAGACGGGCAGCAGCGTCTTCGGTGCGACAAAGCCAGTACTGCGGTCACCAACCCGCCTGCCCAGCGTGGTGACTATGGGCAAAACACATGAGTTCTCGCTATTTTTGGCGTAAACTTGTGGAGGCCTATGTCCAGCAGTGGACTGTATAGGCTGTAATGATGATGATGAGTCTCTAGTAAATATCTCCTAAAATCACAAATAATTACTAACCACAAATAATCTAATATATAAAATTCTCGTGTCGCGGTGTTTGTAGTTAAACTCCTCCGAAACGGCTAGACCGATTCACACGAAATTTTGTGTGCATATCGGGTAGGTCTGAGAATCGAACAACATCTATTTTTCATACCCCTAAGTTATCATATATGGCAAAACAACGTTTGCGGGGTCAGCTAGTAAATAGTATAAAAATCAGCAGTCTCTTCTTTCTTATATTGTCTATCATCTTGTTTTTGCTCATTGTTTGAATTATCATATGATACACATATATCACACTGACCCTTTTTTGGTTGGTGAAACCCTAAGTTAAATACCGTCGCAATCAATATTTTCTGCACATTTGAATCGTCTCGCCATAAGACTCGACGAATTCCAACCACCAGAGCAGGTTGGGTTTCGAAATGACTACAACACCGTAGACCACATCCATACTGTTCGACAGATTATTCAAAAGACAGAGACATATAATCAGCCGCTGTGTATGGAATTTGTGGGCTGCGAGAAAGCCTTCAACTGTGTCGAGACCTGGGCTGTCCTGGACTCTCTGCAGAGATGTCATATCGACTGGCGATATATCGTGGTACTGAGATGTATGTACGACGCAACGACGATGACCGTTCAGTCCAGGACCAGAGAACAAGACCTATTTCCTTGCGGCGTGGGGTAAGACAGCAAGATGTAATATCACCGAAACTGTTTACCACTGCGCTGGAGGATATCTTTAAGACTTTGAACAAGGCATCAATGTCAACGGTGAATACATCTCACCTTCATTTCGCCGACGATATCGTCATCTTTGCGGACACGCTAGATGAGTTAGGCCAAATGCTAGCCGGTCTAAACGAGTCCTCCCGACGTGTCGTTCTCTGTATGGACTTGGATAAAACGAAAGTTATGTCTAACAACCAAGTCATACCGAGACAGGTATCGGTCGATGGTACCCTTCTCTAAGTTGTTCAGGATTATATTTACTTAGGCCATACTATTAAACTAGGCCGCAACAACTTTGAGAAGGAGGCCGATAGGAGAATTCGGTGGGGCTGGGCGGCATTTGGCAGGCTTCGTCGAGTCTTCACTTCGAAGATTCCGCAATGCTTGAAGACAAAAATCTTCGAGCAATACGTCCTGCCTGTGTTAACATTACCGAGCCGAGACATGGACACTGACGAAGGGACTGGTCCACAAATATAAAGTCCCTCAACGTGCAATGGAACTGGCCATGCTTGGGGTTTCCCTCAAAGATAGGATTAGAAACGAGACTACCGCGAGAGAATGAAAGTAACCGATATAGCCCACAGAATTAGCAAGTTGAAGTGGCAGTGGGCTGGTCATCTGTGGCGCAGGACCGGTGGCTGTTGGAGCAGACGCGTCCTGGAGAAGAGATCGCGTCTTGGCAAACACAGTGTGTGACGTCCTCTGGCCCGTTGGACCGACGATCTACCTAAAATTGCCGGTGTAAGCTGGATGAGGATTGCGGAAAACCGGGATGTCTAGCGCGAACTTGGGGAGGCCTATGTCCAGCAGTGCATTGCAATAGTCAGCCTACTGACTGACAAATATTTGGTTTATTATTGCAGTCAGAGTCAGAAGAACTTTGATTTTCAAACATAAAATTTCTTCTGTTGACAGGCTTATTAAACAACGTATTAAAATCTACAGTGCATCGTCGTCACTCAGGTCGACGTCACTTAGATCTGTGTATTATACTGAAGAAATATTGTAACTGGCCACACTATTGTAATTTCGTCGCTCTCTCAGCTGAATTTGCTCATATTTTGCTCAGTATTTTGTGGTGAATTGGTGTAAGACGTCTTTTCTTCACAATCCGTTTTAAAGTTTTGTGGGGCAGGGTTTTGGGTAGGCATTGAACTATTGGAGCTTGAAAAACTGGATGAAGATGAGCTAGAAGAGCTTGACGATGATGAGCTAGATGAATCGGAACTAGATTAAGATGATCTTGAAGACGAACTAGAGGACTGTAAATGGCTAGTATTATTTAGGTGTCATTTTTCTCGTCAACTCATAAGTGACAGTAAAATATTGAGTCGGTGTCATCATTTTCGTCAGCTCTGCAGTTACATTTTTGGCCTCTGGAGATATATGTATTTTGTTGATTTTCCTCTTCAACCTGCATAACTTCTTTAGTCTAAAATAACAATAATTCATAACACTGTAGTATATTTTAAGGATGAATAATAATCATAATTATTTAACGTCAAAATAGCAGCATTGTTGAATGACAATGATCTATTCAGTCGTTTTGCCATAAAAGAGTAACAATCATCCATCCATACGTCATCCTCATAAACTTTCACATTAATTACAGTAATCAGATGAAAAAAAATTATAACTTATTACACTATTATTATATTACTTAAAAAGCCGACCGGTGGCGGGATAACCATCCAACTGCTGGCTTTGAAATACACAGGCCGAAGACGGGCAGCAGCGTCTTCGGAACGACAAAGCCAGCCCTGCGGTCACCAACCCGCCTGCCCAGCGTGGTGACTATGGGCAAAACACATAAGTTCACGCTATTTTTGGCGAAAGCTTATGGAGGCCTATGTCCAGCAGTGGACTGTATAGGTTGTAATGATACACTATTATGTTTATCTTATAACTTTTACGCTCGATACGCTGAAACTTAACAAAAATTGTGAGCTCTAAGACGACTCCGTTTTCAAAACCTATACAAATAAGCACAACAGTTACAAGTTATTCTTAACTTTTACACGAAAAGGGAATTAATGTTGAAAGTTTTTACTTATCTTTCGTCATTCTAAATAATAAAAAGAAGTAAACAAAAGTGACTTTTATAAATAGCCTTATTTATTACAATAAAGTGATACTTAACCAATTACTCCAACAACTAAGGCATATATTTCAATATAAAACTGAAGTGTTAGGCGTTAACTTTGTAAAATTTGTAAATTTTTAAAACAAAACCGAAGTAAATCCAAATGTTACACATCATTATCAAATGCGTTTTCTGAGAGAATGAAGTATAACAAAAATCATCTTTTTATTTTAAATCCCTTTTAATCTAATATCGAATTATTTGATGTTACTCAAAACGGCAGCACTTTAATCTCCGCTCACTGCCGGTGCATCTCTGAATCACGCCACTTTATAAGAACTGACTTGTCAGTTCCAGTTCATAGAAAAGAGAGCAACAGTCGCGTATCTCTCTGTATCTTATAGTTAAAACGCCGGAGTCGAAGTCTACCTATTCTTTACGCGACGAAGACGGGTTTTCTTGTAAAATCTCCAAATCCACAAATTTTGAGTTACATCTTTGTTTTATTAAAGGTGCGATATTATGAAATTAAATAATCAACTCTTGTTGTTAGTTTTACTTTTTAAAATATTCACAAACTGATAGCACTTTTTTTAAGTTATTTTCAAATATTTCAATTTCTTTCGTTTACTCTTTAATTGTGAAAAATATTCCAATTTTTTTTTGTTACAAAATAATACGTTATCAAAAGATCTGAAATTCAGTAAATTTCAATGTATTATTTTATTTATTTTTAGCTATCAAAAATACATGTCATGTTGGCAGCTGATAAATAAGTAAACTTAATAATTATCGTATATATTTTGTTATGATTATTTGTATCGAAAGGAATATATTTTTTCACTGTGTTCTAATAAAATCCAAATCAAATTAAATTAAAAGTACTGGCATGAATCTGTCTGCGAGTTTATCGTTAACAAATATGTAAGTAGGTCACACGTGCGTCGAAGGGCCCAATTGCAGTTAAGGATCGGGTTGTTTGACGTCAAAACCTCTCTAGTCTCTGCCAATGGTTATTTTGATCTTATTTCTTTCAGAACGCATAGAAGTGCATATTCTAATCGTATTGCGACATTATGTGGAACACTAAAGCAATTAAGGTCAGTTACGATATTGTATATACGTTTTAGATGCTCTTTGATGTTTAAGGTAAAGCGATAGTTGAGTTGAGTGAATAATATTTATGCGATAGGTACTTATATAAAGCACTTCTTATGTTATGAAATAACAACTAACACAAAAAATGTATTTCTAGACCAAATTCTAACTGTTTCTTTATTACTTTTATTGGCATACCATGACTAACTTTCACGCTTAAAAGAGCAACAGTAGTCACTAGTTATTTATATCGCAGATGTATGTATGTATAAATTCGTATTATTTCTCCGAAAACGAGTCACGATAGCTAAAAAAATAATGTTAATAGGAATATTTTTATCGTTAGATAAGCCTAGGTGCGTTCACCGTTCACTGAGGTCAACCTTTATGTAAGCATTATCTATTGTAACGCATCATCAGTCATTTAGCCCTTGCTTATAGTAAAGTATATTTAGTACCGGTGCCGCCCCTCTGACGTCAATGCTGACATTTGGGCTCGTCTAACCGTTTGTGTGAAATATTACGATTGTGCAACTGTACTATTACGATGCAATTCGTCAGTACGTGTAGTTAATTAAGTCGGTTAATCAAGGTTAGGTCTCATAAGGTCAGAGTCTTGACAATGTATATTTAAGATAGTCTTGTGAAAATAAATACATATAAATTACTGCGTTAGTAAATGTTTATGATTATGATTATTGAGGCTATGTCTATTATTATTTACATTTGTATGAAATATAGCTTGAGACGAATAATCGTCGGGACTATAACTTTTAAGAGGATTTCTAGTATTTATAACGCTAGTAATGCTGTTTTATTTGAATCGAAATATGGTATAATTATTTATTCCCATTATATACATATTTTGGCAATTTCCACCAATTATTTTCGAGACCGCATTACTAAAATACCGTAGTAATAACATCAGGGGACATTTAACCGGTTTTTTGGAATTTTGATAAATGCTTCAGACCAATAATTCAATATCTTGATACAGACAAATGTATTAAACGCGCTTAATGTTAAGCCCTATCATTAAAAGAGTTTAAAATACAATTATTTTAATAATTATTATTATTTTTAATAATTTTTATCATAAATTATCATATTGTCATAATAGTAGTATAGTTACATTTAACATGAGACAATTCCAAAATCGTTTGTGGGATTTTATTATACATGCGAATACCATGACCCAGAAAGGAAACGTTTACTTTGCGCAGTCGGAAACTTGGAGTTACAATTTTGTTATTCCTTCTCGTGTTTACAATGCGACTATTACTATTTATTTCAAAACAATGAATATTTTTGTGAATATACATAATATTGTTATAAATATACTGCGACGCAATTGTTAATATGTCTACCTTTTGGAAAATATCCCGTAGGGAGACTCGAGCTCCAAGACCGTAAATGCCGCGAATAGCCCTTTTTTGCAAGATAAATATAATCTCAATATCTGCAGCATTACCCCACAGTAACAGGCCATAAGACATAATACTATGGGAATAGGTGAAATATATTAAGCGTGCAGTTGCAACGTCGGTCAGCTATCGTACTTTTCTAACTGCGAATGCTGCGGAGCTAAGTCTACCATTAAAGGATGACAAATGGGAATTCCACTGAAGTTTTGAGTCCAAATCCCTATCCCTAAGAAAACTGTAGTATTATTGACAATAAGCCTCTCGTTATTTATTATAAAATTATAATTTCGATGCTTAACATTAGGTAACGAAAACACAACGCACTTGGTTTTTTTGGCGTTCAAAACCAAGTTGTTTATTTTAAACCAATCTTGAATTCGCGACAAGAAGTGTTCACGTCATCATAATTTACTTTTGTCCTATCAACTTTAAATATTAGAGAAGTATCATCTGCAAATAGCACTGTATCACAAATATATTTAACATAAAATGGCAGATCATTTATATATATTAAAAAAGAAATGGACCCAGAATCGACCCCTGTGGAACGCCCATTTTTAGCACAGATCCAGAGGACTTCGTTCCGTTTATTGATACGTGATAATATACTATGTTTGGATATAATATATAATATCTAATTAAAATTTCGTAGAAAATATAGTATTTAAAAGTCAAGCTAGTAATTATATTAAAATGTGCTTTGTAATACGGAACACAATGAAATGCAAGAAATAATATATAGTAAACAAATTTAGACGTGTCCCAGACGCCCCAAATGCGTCAGGCGGTACGACGGTATAAATGAGAGGACCGCTTTATTGTGAGTCGTTGAACCCAACGGAAGCATACAAACATGCAGGTGAACAAACCCACTTGACTTATTATTGCAAATTAATTTTATATTAAACTTTATTTAACCCGTTAGATTCCAGCAAGAAAGTTTTTGTACCTCATTATACCCAGAAATCGGCATTTGATCCACGCTAATTAAATATTTTCACTTGATTATTTTTTATCTTATCTTAATTTATTTTATATTAAGGTTTATAGTTTAACTATTACGGTTATCGAAAACGAGTGAAACTTTTTGTATTAATAATAAAATGTAAATACTTATATATTATTTACTCAAAAATATTTCGAAATTTCATTTTATTGTGAGCCTCAAATTACTTTGAATTATTTATATAATTCTTCTATTTATAATAATTAATTTAACTTATTAACTCCTAAAGTGTATTTTTATTTTTCACCTAACATGTTTAGTAAGAGGATACATAAGTAAACAATAATGCAGTAGATCCAATGTTATTACGAAGTTATGACGTCCTAAGCAAGTGTCAGTTGATTTTATTTCTGTATGAAGGTTGAAAATACTTTATATGTAGACGATCAGAATATTCTAGAAAACAATATAAAGCCCTGCCAATATCTAATTCTAATCTGCAAAATGCCGCGGAAGTTTATAAATAGTAAGGAGTCAAATCGCATAAAATTGGACGGTTTTGTAAATGAAAGGAACAAATCTACATTCGTATTTTCTAATCCTCGTCTAGCTTCCAAGATCCTGGTCTGACAGGGTTCACATTTATCCGTTAAGTGTTTTATTGTGAAACTAGGGTAGGTATAAAAGGCGCTCGATTTGTATCGAACGTTTTATAAATAAAACATAAAACATAAAAGGGGAAAGCTCCACCCGGTGGCGCCGTCAAGGCCGATAGGGCCAGCTCCTATCATTAAAAATTTAAATTTAATACCAACATAATGTACATAAACTAAGGTTTTATTAGCTGTTGGTAAATTATATAGGCAGGTAATAATGTTACATCACTAATTATAAACCAGATAATAATATAGTCACGAAATTGGCTAGCGTCGATTCTATAATTAATACAACAATGACTCATTAAAATGATCATTATTTTTTATAATTATATTAACAAGTACGAAACCTATTTCTTGTTGAAGCTATGGTATTTGGCATAAAAGCGTAATAATTTCTCTTCCTTAACATTAAAAATCTTATGCTACGCTTTGAAAGATCGAAATAAATTCCTTCAAAAACTTTCATTATAAAAGAAGCCGGTTAAAAATTACAAGTTCCACCATCTGCGAAATCGCCGTCAAAATATGCCAATGTAAAAAAATATCTGAAAATATCTTTGATCGCGTGATCGCAGACGACAGTTATGATTAAATATGAGGTAGAATTACTAAACGTACCACGCAATTTCACCCGCTTTGATTATCGGTAAGTGTTATATTATTTTGATATTTTTAGTTACTGCTCTGGCCCAGACATAATGTGATGTCTTCAACTTATGTTTTTAACATAATTATGGAATATCTTCCTACGACAATAAATATACCTTATCAAACGCCTTAACTTTGCTTCCCAAGGCTTTCAAATCCCGTAAGCTTTTTATTAGTACGTTCAAAAAACTCTTCCTCTTTATTATATTAACAGAGATCAGACATGTTGCCAGACTGTCTGCTACGAGACTCGTAAATAAAATATGTTTTTTATTTTTATTTTTAGATTTTAAAATGGAGTACTGAATCATAATTTACCTACACTGATATCTGTATCATTTATAAACAGACTTAAAATAGAAAGAGTGAAAATAAATATCTAACTAGCAATTAGAACTACATTGACTTTGATTAGTAGTTAAACCTTTCGCTTTGACACTTGTCATATGATCTGGACCGTTCCGTAAGTCTTCAACTCTGAATAAACGGGATACTTAACCGAACCAACTTTTTTTTTTTTAATTCATTTTACATAAAAAAAATTACATTAATACACTCCAAAAATCGCAGAGATTCGTCCGGAGTGTTTATTTTGAATACAGTTCATTTAGGCAACTAAAAATAAGGTGGGTAGTTCTACAAACTAAAGTAAGTAGGTATCATTTAATTCGGTGTAAATGCGTACGTAGGGAAGGCGATCGAGACGCAAAACCGGTTTGTTACAAATAGTTACAGGTCGTTCAGATAATACGACTTCAATTCATTTCTTATAAATAATAGTACCTACTCCGTATGAACCCAGAAAATTATTATTTAGGTATAGTTGGTAGAATTTTTCGAAATCAGTTTATAATATGATTTTTATTATTACGAACGCATAGTAATAGTTAATAAATAGAAATTTACGCATTTTTAGTGCAAATACTAGTTTATATGTTTAAATTGTTCTTTTCTCCTATAGCGGTATATTTGAAACTATATAGGTAAATCTTTTCTAATGAAGCAGATTGTCTAATAAGACCAGACTAAATATTCATATAGTTGTTGATTATTTCACGATTAATGCCCTCAAGTAGAATAAAAATGAAACCCCAATTAAATAAATGTTAGTAATCTGTAGTGAAGACACTATCGATTTGAAATTATCGATTTTTAGATATTTACAAAAGTTCTCGGAATTCTCTTATATTAAAATTAGAAAGACTTCAATTTTATTCGTATATCGATTCATGTATCGATTTTAGTCAATTTAACCTGTCTTATGATTATTTAAATATATGTTAATTATATTATTACGAACCAAAACTACTTTTTAATGTAATTGACTGATAATAGCGTAAGTAAAAACTAACTACAAAACGTGTTAACGTAAAAACATTTGTTAAGAAATTGGAACTAGTACTTATGTCATATTATTTAAACTTTCTAGACGTTTCTAATTCTAATAACGTAATGTAAGTACTATACTTCCTTTCAACTTTTATCGGCGTGATGGAATTAAAATAGAAATTAATGGAAAATTCCGAATGAAGAGAGGAAAATCCTGTGCTATTAGAAATCGTTTTCATAGAAGTGAAAGTATAATATACCATGTCTAGATTAAGTCTACATAGAACAAACAGTACATACATCTAAGTAATGCAAATGCAATTTACTATAATACCTATATATACAATATTACCAATTGTATGTTTATTTAAAAACATATAAAATAGCTCGCTTTTATTACAACACATTTATATTTTTCCTCTTCCTTAACAATTTTCTATTGTTTCTAATGCTATTGTGAGCGCCAGTGAGTTTCCTTTATGAGTACTATGAGAGTTATGGCCATTTCGTCTGTAAGGATTTCTATTCAAGTAGGTATTAGTATTGTAATTGTCATCACGTGTAAATTAAACATTTATTAATTTCACAGCTTAATAGACTTCACAAGTTTTGAAATAAAGACTATTTTTGTTAACAACACAAACTCTTACCTACACTGTCAACTGTCACGAATTAGCTTTAAATAAACTTCATATTTCCTGTAATCTTTAAACATTAATATTAAAAGAATCGTGATATCTTACAATGTTAATAGTTAAAATAGAAACAATTAATGATGCCATTTGTACAAGTTATATTTGAATATAAGTGATTTTCACATTAAAAGTATAATCTATTTATTTATTTATTTCTTACTACTTTATTGCACAATAAATTATATGCACAAAAGGCGAGCTAAATGCTAAAAGCATTCTCTACCAGCCAAGCTTAGGACGTACAAGAGCGGTCGTTTGTAGGTGTGCAAAATTGAGTATTAATAAAATTCACATTAATAGAAAAAAAAAAATGGTGGAAAAATAAGGTAACGTCAAAAGAAACAATAATCTACGTCAAAAAATAAAGAAATATATCTCACTTTAATACTCTGGTGATTGATTAAACGTAGCGCACGACCTTCCATTTATTTTAAGCCGGCTGTTTAAACGTTTAAGACAATAATGTTACGTCTTTTCGTCGAATGAATTTGTTTAACTGTTGAATGGAGAAAAATTTATGTAAAAATTAAAACAATACTCCTACAGCTAAGCAAATAATAGGTTCAATACAAATAAAATGTCCGCTTGAAAAAGCCACGCTTGCCGTTTCTATGCGACAGTAAAATCTAAATATTATTTCTTCTGATTATATTTTATTGTACTTATTATATGCGTTAAATAGTAAGACTTCTTAGACTTTTCTTTTTACCTTAAAAAAAAAACACATAATCCTTCAGAAAAAATAACAAATTTATAGATCGTTCGCTGTTATAATCGTTTTCATTTATCATTTCCATTTATCTGTGTGTTGTACAAAGTTACCGTAACCGTCAAAACTGTAAACCGTTGTGTGCAACCGGGGGCGCATACCGCTTTACTCCCGCCTAGCATCACAGATTGAAAGGAGTAGCTGAAAACAGCGGTTCATGTAATCTTAAATAAGAACCAATGCAAATTTGAAATAGTAGAAAAACATAATAAAATAATATACTAAAGTACCCATAATATAAATTGTACTTTCATAAAAAAGATAATATATAAAAAAATGCTTAGTAAGTGTGTACCGGGGTATAAAATAGTAAAGAAATAGAAAAGAAGACACAATATTTATGTGTACGGTAATTGTTGTATCTATGATAACCATCATGATATATGATAAATGATTATAAAGCTAATCTCAAAATCATATGATCGACCTTATCTAAAGTTTCTAAATTTCCACTATCATGAACTATAATTTTTTTCTTTTATCTTTATCATAGTTGCGTCAAGAAGAAAAACATCATAAATTATAATCTTAGTCGACTAAATATCTGAACGCATATTTTAAAAATTACTCAAAATCAAATCATAACTCTATATAATTTATATAGAAGCAGGCTTCAACATTTTTTAAATCTTCGTTTTACGATTAACAATAATATTATTCCTTACTAAACTCATTATGGTTAACCTGAAGCTAACGCCGATTCGGAATGAAGATTCTGCCAAGATTGGAAACAAAAAAATATCAATAAAATGTCATAGAATAGCGTTATCGCCATATTGAGGCAAAAAAATTTAAAATCATGACCTAAGAAAAAACACTTATCATTACAATATATGTAATATATTTTATAACTTTGAATACTTATAATACCTACATATATATTTAATAGTTATCATATATATTAAGTATATCATAAATTTTATCAAATGTTAAGATTTTATTAGATATCACGCTATATTCTGTAGAGCACATAGAACCAGAACAGAGTTATTTTGCCACTTAAAAAAATAAAAATAAATAAGCTTTTCATTCGTTCTCATTCACTTTTTCTGAGAACTTTAGTTTGGGAACACGACTGCCGTATCCAGTTACTTATTTTTAATAATAAAATTTTTAAATGGGGTCGCCAAAGCACTCTGCTGCTCGGTTCTTCATGATTTACAGATTTATTTATATTGGTGATTATTAATTTTACTCGCCGCTTTATACATCTTACAACTTCATTTCAATAATAAATATTTTACACAAATTATTATTTCAGTAAAGTGTCAGTTTGATTTAAGACAACCTTCAATAAATTGATTGATAAGACCTCTTGTTGATTATTTACATGATAAAAAAACTAGGTTGTTATTGTATAACTGTATTTTTTAGATTACGTTTGACGTAAGTTTGGTGAAAGTAATGTATTGACCCATTTCTTTGTAGGTTAGACTTCGGTGGTCTGACGTCAGTTCTATTTGAATATTATATATAGATGATGGTTTCCCTTTGAAATAAAGATAATATTGCGCAATAAAAATAATGTATGACATGAATTACAACTCCAATTGATAAATGGTGTTCTCGAGGGAGTGTACTGAACGATTTACTGCGTACGTTATAATTGAACAGTTCAGTATGTACGCGTATGACGTACGGAATATATGATTATTTCTTGCACTGTTCTGTTGCATAACAAGAACAAACAACAAGAAAGGTTCTAATTCGGACAAGCACTGCTTAGTTTTCTAGTGCTAAGGTCAAATTACAGTCATTAATGAAGACATTGTGAAAAATTTGTCTTGAACGAAAGTTTGCAGCATCTATATCCGCCAATATGCCGTAATCCTAGACTTATAACATTTTATTTTGCCCAGCAGTGACGTTAGAAACAGGAGAAAATCCACCACACCACATTCGTTAGATTTTTTACAAAATTTGATTTGGATTATACATATGTCGAGAAGGCATTTCCTTTCACCAAGTATCGTTTTCATCATGTGACTAATGACCAGACTGCGACACTAACCATAACGTAGGTATCAGTAGGAATGTATAGCAATGTCTGGGTTATTATTACACCGTTTTGCAAAATATGCATTTGGCTTCGGTTCAACTGTATTCTATCAAATTGGAACCAAAAAGTAAACAACGCGTTATTTCTCAAATACTTAAGAAAACATTTGATCCATTACTAGTCTTAAATATTTACAATTTATCAAAATCATTTTACGACTTTTGACATAAAACTTTGCTACCAAGAACCTTTGAAGCTACAACATTAATAAAAAAAATTCAAAATACAAGTAAACTGGTTTTGTTTTAGCAGTTAGTTATTCTTGCACATTACGTCTTGTGGTTTTATTATTTTTCTCTCTATTTTCTATATACTATCTGGTTAAAATTATCTTTATTCTGTTCTTGTAGAATTTCTAACTAGATTTTATCAGTTCTTTAATAATATAGAATGCTAAATGTTTTAGCAGTATGTAAGCTATTAAATGTCACGCTTTGAATCATAGTATTAAAGCAATACAAATGCCAACTTAGTTACATCGCGTCGATCAATGTGAATCTGTTATTCAACAGATATTTAAAAAAAATGCTTTTTCTACAAGCAAAAAATAAAACTTTTAAATGTCATAAAATTAAACTTCTAAGTAGATAAAATGAAATTATTTATTTCGCCAAAAGGTTATTTATAAGCACAAAAAAAACAACACCACAAAAAAAAATCACAATCATGATGGCAAAATACATTAACAAACTACAAAATTGTTTTTTACTTATTAAGATAATGTACCCGTACAGTAATTATTCTTAAAAAAAGATATTACCTTATAGTGAACTTACTTACTCGTACTTGTCTATTTGGAAATACCCTCTTCTTTCATTTCATAACTGAAATAAAGCGAACAGCCCCCTCACTACAAAATAACAATTAGATACATTAATGTTACAAAATTAAAAAGTGTATTATTCGTGTTATTAGATCTAGATTAGACTATGAAATTCTAGACAAAAAAAATGTCGTTTTTATATCACGAGGCGGATTTGTGTATTAAAATTTCTTGAAATATTTCCAAATGTGAGTTTAGTCAATGGCGTGAGTGAGTTTTGACAAAACATAAATATTTTATATTTATAAATCGATAACGTACAACTATATTTTTAGGCAGTGATCCAATTTTTATAGAATAAATAATAATATTTTTAATAGATAAACCATGGAGTAAAAATAATTTAATTAAAACGTCGTAGATATACTATATCTCCTGTATTTATGTTGGTTGATTAATGTGTCTATTGCTTTGTATCTGTGACTAGTCATGAGATGTTTGACAGCCTGTTCCACTATCGAATTATATACCATTTTTTCGTTGAACACACGATGTCGACTACAAGGAGCAAATTAGTAGATATTTTCTTTACAAAACAATTGTGTAACTAACTTTAATAAAATAAAAATGATGTAGGAGTTCAAGAATTAATGAAAAAAAAAAATCAGGTAAAAAATTACTCGGAACGCGTAGCAACAACGAGGTTCGTTACGGGGTCAAGATTCTGGATCCGACTGTTGCCCTTGACTTTTTTGTGCGTCAACGTCTCGAGCGTCTGATATTACCCAATAGATAAAAAAATAATAATATTTTGTCTCAAATCGACGATTCTGTTGCTAAGAACATCATACATATTTAACTGTCTCAGAATGGACGATGATTTAAAAAATTGCCTCGTTACACGAGAAAGCGGCCGAGTTCGTGAAAATACTAATTGAGAATTCTTCGGTGGTACCATGAGACTACAGTACCTAGCTGTTAGTGCTTAGTTTTCTTTAGTGTCAAACTAGCAGAAAAAATCACAGCAGTTAAATTAATGCCGATTTGAGTCAAATGGTTTGTGAAACTAACTACGTAGTTATAATATAACAAATTTCCTCTTGGTTCATTTGAATAGGTGTATAACCTCAAATTAACTCGTTATAAACTAATATAAGTTTTTTATGTACTAATTATACAAATAGACGCTTGTGTTTTAAAATTATTCGTAATATGTCTGGCTTTGGTCATTTCGTGTTCCTGTTAATTTATAACCAAATATAATAATTAAATAAAATTATATTAAATATAATAATTTAAATGTATTTGTAGTTACTGGTTATGGGGTTTTTACCATTCATTTTAAACTAGTATTTCATAAAACTTAAATAGTTACTACTCGTTTTCTTTTTTCTATAATGAGGACAGTCCAAAGGAGGAATCAGATGCTACATGATAAATTGATTGATTTTGGTAACAATTAGTTATGTAAGAAAATTTTGGTAAACTATTATTTTTTTTTCGTTTAGCATGTCCGTAAAAATACAGTTTAATTCAGTTACATGTTAAGATAACGTCATTGTAAAATCTTTCCGGAAAAATCTAGACGACTGAAGTTGAACAAACTTGATTTTCCACACAATTCATAACTAATGTTTAATATTAATGAATACTATTGCTTTCATTTAAACCAACATCAGTGTCACGTGTTTATTATTGGTGTCATCATCAATGGAGGTGATTCTTTTGTACATTTAGAAAAGACATGTGGAAAATTTTTATGATATCGAGCGGCGTTTACTTATTTTTTACCTCGTTTTACTGTATGAATTCCAAAATTGTAAAATAACAACTACAAGCCTACTATTATAATTGTAAATTAGTATAAAATACTGTTTTGGAATTTTATACAAATATACTAATACATTAAGAAATAGAACTATCCTATGAATAAACCGTTTGTCAATTATATTTTCCCGTTTGAAACTTGTCTAAAATATCAAAAAAATTGGAAGCTTAATTAACATATTCTTAAAGTAATAAATACGATTAGCAATAAACATCATTATTAGTGTGTTACGAATATTTTTGATAGGCAGGAAATTCTCCACAATATATACCTTTTAACAAAGATAGGTATAGTTTAATTTGTACAAAAACATTATTTTCGTTTACCATGAATTATTTAATGTGGTTTACATACTTTATATTCATCAGTCTGGTATATTAAATTACAATTATTTATCCAATATATTTCATAGATTTTAGTGATTTCAATAATACGAGTGATTTCAATGGAATAGTACAGTCGAAGTCTATGCATTAATTTTTACGATCATATTAACACATTAATTTCTAGCAAGATAAATTTTTTCGAGATAACTGAGGTCGTAATAATGACCGATATTTGAAATCGAATGTTAGATTATTATGTGAATGTTTCTTATCGTATTATAAGTAATAACAATGTATTGGAAAATGATAAGTTTCTATATGTAAATAACATAAAGGCGTGTCGGACGTCATATCGTAAAATTTAAAACAATAACATTTTATGTAAGAATAGTAAGATGACGTTTTATTCAGTTCGAATACATTTTAAAGTTTTAAAGTTCCTTCGCCTTATATTCCAATGTTCATCTCCAACTTTGTATAACTTTTTCAAAAATACATAATAATTTAATTTTTTAATAACTCTTTTCTAATGAATCATAACATATATAAATAAAAAATCCTATATACCGAAAATTATTTCAAATCAAATCTAAAAATTTCACGAACTTGCTCAAACTCTACATCTTTATAAAATTCTTAAATATAGGTATATTTATACTCAAGGCTCAATAGTTTTCAAGAACATAGCAAATCAATACATATAATAAAAATGTGACGGATCGCTATGAAAGATATATGAGAAAAAATATTATTGGGACCTAAATCAACGCAAATAGCACCCAAAACAACGATTGTTAGAATGTTTTGTCTTTTTGTCGGCGCGTTTGTGCACACAGATAACTCAGATACAGCTTATCCGATTTAGTAATTAACACTAGTGTTTGTTTCATGTCAATCGGTTTATAACTAAAAAAGTTATGCCAATTTAAAGAATCACGTTAAACATGTAAAGTTCCACGCGGACGAAGTCGCGAGCTCAGCTATTATCAAAAACAAACAATAATTGGTTTAAGATATCTTACAGGACTCGTTTGATATAACGTATTATTTCGTATTAAGTCGAGATTTTTGCAACGGTACCTATTTCACTACCTTCTGGTAATATAACGGTCAACAACCCGCCTGCCCAGCGTGGTAACTATGGGCAAAACACATGAGTTCACGACATTTTTGGCGCGAACTTGTGGAGGCCTATGTGTAGCAGTGGACTGCGATAGGCTGAACTCATGATGATGATGGAAATATAAACACTGAATAGAACAATATTTCTACTGAATATGATGAAGTCACACTATATTCACATAATTTAACATCATAATTTTTGCCGTATACATTAAAACCATGTAATTTAAACGGCTTACGGATATGACTAAGATCTCTACATTATTTGTGTAATACATTATTGCCGACTCAGTAGTAGTAGATGACAGTAATATATAGTTACATCATTACATAGGATAAAATAAAGTCGCTTCCCGCAGTCTGTATGCTTAGATCTTTAAAACTACGCAACGGATTTTGATGCCAATTTCCTTAAGTAAATAGAGTTATTCCAGAGAAAGGTTTATAGATACTTATGTATAATACATATAATAATATAGTGGAGGAACACTAATAGTTTTTACAACCGTTCATAACTGGGGGTGTCGCTAGTAACTTCCAGGACGAGGTGACGAATGCTAGCGCGACCCCATCTCGCCCTACCCAGGCGGACGACTGCTCACACGTGGTGGTTTCTTAGTCAGTAGGAGTCTGACATAACCCTCTGGCGCCCCCGGGCCGGAGGGTATCTATAATCGATTTCCCCACGTAAAAAATAGGGTCGCTGGTAACTTATTAACTTAGTTTGATAACAGTTTTTCGTAGAAAAGAAGTAGTTTTGTCATAATCTATATTTTGATGTCAATGACTCACATGCAGTAAACAATAATATTTTTACTGCATATAACGTCTATTTCTATTCTTACAAGTACTCTATACTAGATATTTCATTACGTAAGAATTATAAGCCATAGTTATTGTTTAATATGACTAATCTGATAAATATACTATAAAACCTGGTTTCTACACAAAAAAAAACCGATTCGTTTAGATCACTGAACGTTAAATTTTAAACATGTTATCAAAGCTTTAGTTCGTAATTTGAAGTATGCAGTATTAAAAAAAAAAATAAACCTCAAATTTTTGAAAATAAAAATGTAAATAAAAAAGGCATTGGCACTTAAGAGCCAATGGATGTTAAAAAAAACATGCTATCAAGACGTGTATAAGTTAAACAAAATATCATTTGAGGTACCTATATGGGAACTAGGTTGAGCTTTGATCCGTTATATAAAAATTAATCCAGATTATCGTTCTGTGCTAATTATAAAAAGCATGATTGATCTTCACCTGTGTGTAATCTATCATTTTAGATATTTTTGTTTAACGATAAGATTGTGTTAAAAATTTATCTACTATTTCTATCTTTAGAACTAGTACATGTATACCTATATGAACTAATTAGATAAAGTAAACGTAATTATCTAACTATAATTCATCGTTTTGTATGTTTGTGTATTTTAAGCTTGATGATGATGGCATTTTGATACCTATGCTACAAAATGGACGTACTTTCCTTATGCACAAAAAGTTGGTTCGAGAGGTGTGTTTGAAAATGATCTAGCTACAAATTATTATTATTTATGTTTTGATAGCTCAAACTGTTTCACAATACAATTAATAAACAATTATAATGGTGCATTTCGTGTAAAGATATCAATGGTAAATAAATATATTATCTGTCACTCACAATTAGATATATTTTATTATACATTATTACATAAGAGACAAGCCATTTATCTGTATGATTCACATGATTACAAATTTCAACGATCCAAAATTTTATGTAACCGGTTTGTAAAAACCCATACCTACTACCACTAGAGGATTTCTGGTGCTAAATGTTTCCACAACTGGTACAGATTCCGCATTTTTATGACTAATACATTTAAATTGATTACATTATCAATGAATTTATTAGAAACAAATAAATAAAGTCCTTGTTCTAAATTTATAATAATTATATAAATTAATATATAAAGTTATAATTAAATACAATTAGTACAATAATTTAATCTTTACGTTTTTGTCGTTATATAAATGAATGTTTGTCTGTATGTCCTTTACATAATTGTAAACTATCCACTTGATAATTTTATGAACTTTAAAAAAGTGTTGTGCATGAGCTCACAAAGGTTTCTAAGTTGGTACGACCAAAAAAAAGCTTAGCAACGCGCGCAGGGTACAGCTAGTGTGTTATATAGCTTAGTCTTAATTTTCAAACCTTAACACTATTTGTTTGCAATGCAGCTAGATATTAAAACTTCATAGTCAAATATACAATAACCTATCTCTAAATTATATACATTTAATAAATAACAACAATATATAATAAATAAATAACAATTTTTTCATACAACTAAGTTGGCAATCAAGTTGATTTTTAGCAGGCTATAATCCTGCTGTGCCCTATCTCAATGTAGCTCTATTACGAAACGTACCTACTACAACATTGCTTTGAAATACTTTGTAGATATAGTGTTTGCTCACAAACGAAAAAAAACCGACTTCAATTTCATCGATGAGTACAACGTACAAAAAAGTACAAAAAAGAGATACAACGTAGATCGACGAAAAAATAGTCAAGTACCTACGCGTTATCAAAGATAACTCAAAAAGTAGTTATCAGATTTTGATAAAATTTATATATGACCACATGATGAACATCAGCTTTCGATTAAATTAAAAATTATCAAAATCGGTACACTCAGTAAAAAGTTATTACGGATTTTCGAGAGTTTCCCTCGATTTCTCTAGGGTCCCATCATCAGATCCTGGTTTCCTTATTACCCCCTAATAGGGATATCCCCTTTCCAACAAAAAAAGAATTATCAAAATCGGTAGATCCAGTAGAAAGTTACGCGGTATAATACAACGTAGGTCGACGAAAAAAGCGTCAAGTAAAAACGCATTATTAGACATAACTCGAAAAGTAGTTGTTAGATCTCAAATAAATTTAAATGGGACCAATTGGCACACACCACCTTTCGATTAAAACAAAATTTGTCGAAATCGGTCTACCCGGTCAAAAGTTCTGATGTAACATACATAAAAAAAAAAAAACAGTCGAATTGAGAACCTCCTCCTTTTTTGGAAGTCGGTTAAAAAGGGAAATATAATTGTGTGGTGTAAAAGTAAGTTAAATGGAAGTTTTCATAACTTTTGCATTAATATCTTATTTAAATTCTATATTATTCTTTGAAGAAATTAAAAAAAAAAAATCTTGAATTTAATAAAACAGCTTTTTCCTTGACATTTAACGAAGCAATTTAAAATTAAATGCTTTAAAATTTTTTGTTCCTGTTTCTATAATTATTATACTATTTACAGTGAGTCTAGTATAAATGTACGAGAAATAGTTTGATTTTTCTTTGTTTTTTTATTTAATTATTATTAACAACTACTACTAGATAGGATTCTGCAAATATTTTACTTGGTAATAAGTGATAAAACGTTGACCGTAATTAAGATTTGATACCACACAAGTGTAACGTGCAACTATAATGATTTTACGGTTTAATAAATATACATAATTTTAACACATTATATCCGTCTATATTTCCAAGAAGAAATATTCAAAAAATCTTACATAGTCAAACAACTCTTAATGTTATCACATCAGGAAAATATTATAACTTTTAATAAAATACTTAAACTGTTAAAATGAACTAAACATTAAGTTTACCTTTCGTATAATCGATGAAGCTTAATCTTTAAAAAAAAAAATTTATTGGTCAAATATGTCAATATAAAAACTATTTGATTTTCTCTAAATCATTTCATCTTAATAGTCTAGACTCTTGACATATTAAATTTACCTAATGTATCGAACCGGATATCAACGACGATGTCACAAACGAGACACGAGGAGGTCATTGATAGATAATCTTGAGCCACAATACCATCGCTAGTTTACATTTCATTTCATATCAAAGGTCACTTTCATGGTTCACCATGCTCTATACCTCGATGGCGAGTCTGCAATCTCAATGGCTGCTATCACGTGTCGAGTGAACGATCACACCACAGACGCGTGCAAGCGCTATAGTGATTCCTAGTAATTATTCATGGGTAGTGACGTATCGTTTCAGTCACACTTTTTTTGTATCCAACTGAGTAATATTAAGAATCTATTCTTCTTAGTTATATGTATGTATTATGTGTAATATAAACGTAACCTACATTATGATTGCGCGTTTTAATTTTTAATAATTATATTGTTAAATTTTATCGTACTGTTACTGCTGTTGTTTTTATCGTACGTTTTTGGTTACTTATTCTCTTTAAAAATGCAGGGGATTTTCACTATCGCTCATAAAATTATGTGGCACAACATTTTAATATAAAGATAATTTTAATAAGTTCCTGTTTATTAAGTGATATCAACCAATACTTGTAATAGTCTATAAATAGTCCTTAATTGCAATTCTAGAAACACTTAAAAAGTAAACATCACTATGAATAATCAGGTGTACATAATAACAAACGGGACCGACGACTGAGCGTGCTCTCCGAGGCATGGTAGAGTAACCCAAAAGGACTGCACAAACACCGAGACCACGGCAAACATCTGTATGGCCAATACAAATTTTTGACATGTGCGGGGATCAAATCTCCAATCGTCAGTGCAACAGTCACAAATCAGTCCTGTGACCGTTGTGGCAACGCGTAACAGATAATTTTCTTTATAATAAAGTAAATATTTGATAAAATCTGTCTCTAATAACTGTCAGTATTATTTTTTTGCGCAGTAGACTTTTCCAATGAAGATAGGTATTATCGTTTAATGTAACAAATGCAAAGCTGATAAGTGTTACGTTATTTGACGAAGTATACTTACCTATCAAAAGTCACTAACCTAATTGTCCAAAGCACATACAGGTTTTTAATCCAAACGGTGAGCTAAATAGTTTGTAACACAAATAATACGACTAAAATATTGAGAACTATGAAATAAATTAGGACAGCAACTGGAAAAATTATTCTATATTATTTATGTATCTATAAATATGAGAATTGCTAGGTTTACCTGTGATTACTTTATGAATAAATACATAATTACTTTCAAATACATAAAAGTTATCGGTCGTTTGTGTATTTTTTATTCAAATGAAACAAATACATGACCTTTTAATACGGTCATGACTAATAAAATTGTTAGAACGTTACAGACGGTCACGATGGATGCAACCTTTATGAAACAAAATCTAAACAATAAAACGAATAGAATTTAAATAAAATGATCGGGACTATGTCCAAAGTCAAATAAGTATAAAAAGATGATGTGAGACTGCTTGATTTCTAAGAACGACTCATTTATTTAAAAAGGAACAACGACCTCCGTTCGCTCTTTTGAATGATTTTTGCAATGTATAAATGCTTAACAGGTTTTCTTAATAATTGGTAGGTTAGAACGAATTGTAAAACATGGAGTTTAAAGATTCCATTACTTTTATTACATTGAGGTGAATTGAAAAATATAATTTTAACTAGTGTTATTTTTTCAGAACCCATAAAAGTAACTGTCCACAGCTGAGATCAAACTGACGTTGCTTTGTATTACATAATAGCAAATATTTGTTAAGTCTGACTTCCGACACCATAGCCTATTATAGTTGAATTGATTAAAACATTTGGAATAACTCAAAGAGTATTACTTAATGAGTACTTGCACATATTTTGAGTAAAGTAATATACGTCGGATGCTTGCATAGCCTTTTCTGATAACAAAACACAAATAATAACTGAATCTTTAAACTACAAACACACGTATTTTATTTCGTTCATTTATAATTTAAATGCTATTTATCATTTTAAACGCCATGTTATATAAAACTAATTGGTGATCTTTTTAGTGTCTTGCAGTTGGCCCCTCGATTATTTTTTTTAATAAAGGTAATATTTCTTCAATGTTTTGAATATTAATATAAATCTTTAGTATTGTCGTGCCCCCGTTTATTTTTATTTTTAACGATAAAGTTACCTTATAGCTCTAAATCAAGAAGAAGTACAAACTTTAACCTTATTTCTAGTTTGAATTAATTTAAGATCTTAAGAAACTCGTAATAAGGCTCGCATTGAAAAATTTGTCTATTTATGTATGTGTGCCACAGTGTGATTGAGTGACGCGGCCCTACCTTGGCACACTTGATTTAGTAACTGCAGCAATGAAACAGCGTTATCATTTTTAACACTTTTAGTTTAAAATGAAATTGTAGCGCCTGTTAGCGCTATTTTCTATTGAAAAGTATATTTAAAGTCATTCTACACATCTACTAGCTGTGCCCGCAACTTCGTCCGAGTGGAATTAAAAAAAAATATTTAGTTAGAAATTAAAATAAAAAAATCTAAAATAAAAATAGCCGAAGTTACTCCTTACTACATCAGCTATCTGGCAGTGAAAGTCCCGTAAAATATGGTCCAGCCGTTTCAGAGATTAGTCGGAACAAACAGACAGACAGACAGGCAAAAATTGTAAAAAATGTTATTTTGGTATATGTATGTACCGTGTATACATATGAATTTAGTAAAAAGCGATTATTGTAATATTACAAACAGACACTCCAATTTTATTTATTTGTATAGATATAGACAACTAGGTATTGTTAGCGATGAAAAATTTTTTAAAATATTTCCAAATATTTTATTATTAAAAACGAGTGTGCTGTAGACCACACGACTGAAGTAAAACTTACGACACGTAACTCTCTCTCTCTTTCTATCTTTACTAAGTTATATCTTCCTCTCAACTTCCGTTCATTTCACCCGATCACACTTTTCGTAACGTTCTCGTCACGCATTTACCAGCTTACTCCCTAAGTCAATCGTGCGTAAAGAAGTTGTCCTTAAAAATCTCGTGGTTATTTTTTTGAAAGGCATTACAGCATTACGTACCCAGCAAGTCTTTTATTTACGTCCCAGTTTGATTCCTAATAGTGTTTATTTACTAACAACATATATTGGGAAACCTTGACTGGACGTTGTCGTAAGCCGCGTATCGTAATCATGTCTTACACTCGTCTCTGGATGGATAAGTCATGCACTGATTATTTTGACACGTTTTGTTTCGAAACCATCATGCCTTATAATTATTATAAACAACCTTTTAAAGTATATTCAATATAAAAACAATTTGGTTCGTTCTGCATAAACTGCAGTATGGTTATAAACATCTTTATATCTTATGTATAAGTTATGTAAGATTGCATTCAATAAATAAATAAATATTATACAAATAACGAAATATTTTAAAATTAAAAATTATGTCTTATTATTTTGAATAAAAATTCATACTGTGACAAAATACACTTATTTCGTAGCTCTCACATTTATTTTTCTTTTATAATAAAAAAAATTGTAGTTTAATCCATTTCGGAATTTATGCTGTAACAAATACTCTATATGGGTTAAGTCTTTATTTCCTATAAGAATCACTTTCATGAAATGAACTAAAGTTTAATTAATATAAACATTTTAAAATATCATCAATTGAGGGTAGAAATAAAATATATCACCACATAGTTCTATCGGTTCTATCGCTCGGTAAAAGTTATGATAAGATTTTTTTACTAACGTTTTCTGGCACAACCCACATCTATCTACTACAACACCTAAGAATCAACAATTCATATAAAAAACTATACAATCCAAGAATAATTTTTTAAACTCGATACCACGTCTTCTATAGCACTTCTGTTTGGTTTTTCCGAGTACGTCTTATGTTTGTTTTTACATGGGTATTGAATCAGACATATTACAAATAATAGCTTACAAAAAGA
The DNA here is from genome assembly GCF_905220565.1 of Melitaea cinxia. Taxonomy (NCBI): domain Eukaryota; kingdom Metazoa; phylum Arthropoda; class Insecta; order Lepidoptera; family Nymphalidae; genus Melitaea; species Melitaea cinxia. The sequence goes on along the minus strand of NC_059400.1, from coordinate 7,604,378 downwards.
GTATGTTGTATATAATTTAAAAACGATTATTTTCACAACGGAAATTCACATTATGATACGTGAAAAAATAATTGGTTTGTAATGACTGTACCTATATTTCTATCTTTCAGTTAAATCTTAATTTTCCTTGCTTATCCTCGTATATCTCCTATGTTTATATGCGTATAAGTCGCTGTTGTGTAATGGTACGTCACCACGAGGGCCTTCACACACCGGCGATCGCGGATTCGCTTCCCGCCCGGGATATATATTTATATTTGTACAAATACTGTGACTCGGAGAGCACTACAAGCTGTTGGTCCCGATTGTTATCATAGATACCTGATAGCTATCGCTACTAATAGTAGTAATAGAATATATCCACCGACCTGCAGTGGAGCAGGGTGGTGGATTAAACTTCTATCCTTCTCCTATATATATATATACATATATATATACACTGTATTATTATGATACGTTTCGATTTAATATAACTTGGTTTTTACGTGGCAACGCGGGTTCGTTGTTTCCGTCAACCGCAAAGTATAGAAATCGTTCAGATATCATATAATTGCTACTTCGTTTTCTAGTATAAATAATTAACAATAAAATTAAATACAATGTGTCCAAATGGAATATTTTACATTAATTATGCATTAATTTAGTTAATAAGTACATGATATAAAATATTTATAAAAATTTGTATCATAATAACATTAATGCGTTATATTAAGTTGACATTTTTGCCAGTGCATAACTATAATAATTTAAAAATAAAGTTACATAAAAAATGTTTAATAATTTTTACATACCCTGTTTGCTTATGTTTTTTAATAATTATTATGTTTTACGCACCACAATGCTTTATTTGTAGAAGCTTTGGTCACGGACTATGTCAGTAATCACTAAATCACTGTACTCTTAATCTAACAACTTTTGAAAACATCCAATACATTTTGATCGCCAGTCCCAACGTAGGATCAGAAAGAATCGAATTGAAAATTCTTACACATCTAAAATTAATACTAATTTCCTCTTCCAAATCTCTGCGTTCTATGCTTAGCTCTAGCTATAGAATTAGACATTTTAGAAAATAATTCTTGGAAAGGAAATTAGTAGCTACTACACACAAAAAATACTATACGTAAACATCGTCGTCTGATGTTCTAAATTGTAAACAAAACAAAGTTTCCTTATAAACTTGGTAATTCCAAAATACACAGAATAAAAATGACCTCAATTTAGGTATGTCTGTATGAATTATTCGAAATATAAATTTATTCGCGCCAAATCGGAAAGTAATCCAAGTCGTTCGGAAATCCATTCTGTGGTCAGTTGGTTACCGTGTAAAGAGTCTTAACTGGTCGATAGTGCCAAGAAATGGAAACTTATTCATACAGACTGACACGGTTACGTCGTTTTATCTATATTAACATAATACAGCCGAATAGTTTGTTTGTTTGAACGCCCCGATTTAAAGATCTACTATCCAATTTTAGAAATCTATTTGCGTCGGACATTTTTTGATTGATTAAATTTCTTTTCACAATTCATACAGGTTAAGCAATATTCTTAAATTGACATTCGAGAGTATCTGACATATATTGGAATTTGGCGCCATTAAAACATAGCGGGGTCTATAAAGATGCTCCCGGACAATATATCGCACCTTCGGTGGTACAAGGGCTCAATTGCACTTTTTGTAATTTTACAGGAGAGCCATTTTAAAGTTTTTTTTGCATTTCGAGTCGTATTATTCGTCTTTGTACTGCTTCAAAGTGTTTGTTCTTTGCATGAAATACGACCTATTTATTTGTGAATATGGCCATGTACTTTGCAAGTGTCAAATATTTTTTGTTAATTGCTATTAATATTTTTTTCAAAATAAGGTGTACATTTATGCCTTTGTTCCACCAACATTTAAATCGTCTTGTAATTATGACCATATTTATCGTTTGTGTTTTAAAGATTTTGAAAAATAGAAACTAGTTTATTTGTTGCAAAAAATGTTTTATTTTATAATTGTACATCTTTTTTAGGAACTTCTGTTGAAAAATCTTAAAAAACTCTAGCGAAACTCTTTGGAATTTGCCTCTAAAATTAGCGTCAATATTAACGTTATAAAATCTTTGTCCATAGTAATCAGTCCGTTTTTACTTTACTCTAACAAATCAAACTCACTTACTCACTAACTCTACTTAAACAAATCAAAACTAACAAACATAAAACTACAAACAATCTTCATATTTATTGTTGTACTTTTGCATTTTACAGTAAATCTTTAACAAAAAAAAAAAACGATATAAAAGAAAACGTATCTAAGAAACTAAAATAACAATAGCAACAATGCTTTCATAAAAAACAAATGAATCACATAGCACGAGATCTATCCCTTAAAGAGGTATCTGTAATCTCACGCATGTCTTCACATTCTATTCTTCGCCGACCGGCGTAGAATAGTGCCACCCCATCTCATCCCGTGGGTATCGTAAGAGGCGATAGAGAGAAAACCACTAGAGGGTGGGCAGCAGCGCCTTCTAAATACATGGTTACAACTGCGATCGCCAACCCGCCTGGCAAGCTTGGCGATTATGCCAAATCCCCCTAAATAGCAGACACGACAAAAAATTGTCCCCCAGTCCTCGGCGGCCCCGCTAGTCCTAGCTACGGCGGCAGCCACAGTAACGGCGGGGCAGCGGGCCATAATCTCCGACAGAAGCGAACAAGCACATATTTAATGATGTCTCAGTGATCAATGCTGTGAAAACAGGAAATGATCACCGACTTGTCCGAGGCACGTTGAATATCGATGTCAAGCTTGAGAGGGGTCGGCTGATAGGGTCTGCGCCTGCTCAGATTCAAAACCCTGAGAGCTTTTAACACGAACTCCAAAATCGCTTTGATAGCCTGGCCGACTGTGTAGATGTGGATGAGCTCAGCTCAACGACGGACTGGTGGAAATTGTCCGTGCAGTGGGTCTAAGTTCTTCAAGACCCGCCGCCAAAAAAACAAAACCAACGCAGGACCGATCGTCGTCGAAAACATTAGGGGAGGCATTTGCTCAGCAGTGGGCGTCCGTGGAGTGAGCTGATATGATGATGGTGATGATGATTTTTTTATGCTGGTGGTCTTCAACGAAGGTGGCTTGAATGTTATCAATTTTAGGCACATAAATTTCTTCGATATATTCTCAATGTCTTTGTCATCATTTAACATCACCAAAATTTTTCGACTTCGGGATCCCATTTTTCCCTGAAAATTTAACTGTATGACTTAAAATAAAGCTTCAAAGTTTAAATAGCAACACCATTTTAAAATTAAAAAAATAATTATTCGTCACAGTGTTATTAACTACTCAGAGTTAGAAAGGAATTTGGAATGAGAAAGTATGAATTGTTTTTATGCCTATTTTATAAAATATTTATTGGAATAACAATACCACATTTGTTCATAAGACTATAAAATAATAAAAATTTTGGAAGTACAAAGTCACAAATTGTTGCAATGGCTTTGTCTTTCCAAACATTTGCTCACGAAAAAGGCATAAATGTGCTAAATATGACTTTGTCTCTCTAGGAATATCAAATGTCCAAAGGCATATTTACCTTCGCGGCTTTGGCGCTCCAAGATATAAAACATTGTGCGCGGGGGCAAAGGCGCAACTGACCAATGAGACGATGTCGCGCCAAAACGCTCACCAATTCGATCCAAAATGACAAAGACACTATTGCCGTGTAGCGACTTTTAAAGTGAATCCAATGGGAGCCTTTGTCCCACTAGATACTACAGTGTTTTTTGGGCATTTCTGCATATTTAACTCATTTTACGATTTTTTGTAAGATGCGCCCTTGTTCCACCGAAGGTGCGATATATGCTAAAGTGCACCTTTAAAATGATGAAAATTTGCTGATACCAATGATTTTATCCGTATGAAATATTTATTTTAACAAACCTATATATTTAGCAGTAGTAATACTACTATTTGAGAGGTAAAAATTATAACTTAGGAGCCTTATTTTTCTAACAAAATTAACAACTAGAATACACTAATGTACAAGGAACATTCCTTACTCGTAACATACCACAAAAACTCTTATATACGAGTACTTTTCGGAAGTCTGGTCTAGACTATAATTATTATTGCTGTTAGGGTTAATTTTCTACCCATTAGCTTCACGCTTGGTGTAGTTTTCACATCCGCTGTAGTTGTCCTCATTACAGTTCGAATGCGCCAGGACGGCGCCAGACGGGCCCTTGACGGTAACGGAAATTGAAATGAATATATTTAAGAACCAGATATATATAACCTTATAATGCAATTTATATGCGGGCTGCAACTAAATGTCACGATATTGTATACTTAAAATTGAGAATTTTGGTTATTTAAAAAAATGTTCTATTTAATCGCATCGGTCATTTTTTTAAGATATATTTTATTTAATTTTCTTAATTAATGAAGTTTACGTCAACCTACGCCTAAAAACTATATTTATAAAAATAACCTGTAATCCTATTATCGTATAGTAAAGATTTCGTTCAAACAACTTTGGTTAAAAATAATTTAATAAACACATTTTTGTACGACTGACAGATATGAGTAGTTTATTCGAGTCGATAGTAATATTTGTAATTTGTTTATATATTTACATATTAAAAAATACCATGACAAGGTTTAAGCAACAAACACTTATGTATACAGGTAATATAAATTTTGTTTAAAGGAAGCGGATACAGTATGGACACGTTATAATTACACAAACGCACTTCTTTCCGCCAGATGTTGAATATACGATATAAATATAATTATGGTGGTTAGGTGGTGCCTGGTGGGCTCATCGTCTTTTATGATTCATAAACGCAAGAAACTTCACACATAATATGTTGCACAATATAATCTTAGATTATACTACGATATTAGTGCTATATTAGTTGTATGAGTGTTACGTAGACGGAGTCTCTGTATTTATCTATATGTTATTGTTTTAATTGAACAGCATTAATACATCAATTAAATATATGTAAAAAACTATTCAAAACTGTCTGTCTAAATGTCAAAAGCTTTTAATACATAAAGTATTAATAAATAAATTACTTCTTTGCACAACAATCGAAGTCAATAATAATATTGACTAGCCGATGCTTTTTCAAGCAACTTGACAAATCTTTTAAATAGTTAACCTCATAATCTATTTATTTCTTATATAAAGAAATATATACGCTTCAGCCTGTAATATCCCACCACTGGGCATAGGCCTCTTTCCCCATGTAGGAGAAGGATCGGAGCTTAATCCACCACGCTGCTCCAATGCGGGTTGGCGGATATATTCCCTACTATGAGTAACGATCGCTATCAGGTGTACATGATAACAACCATACAAAGAAATATATAACATCTATATTTAATCTTGATTATATAGAGATACCTATTAACAAATAGGGTTTGATGAAAATTTGTCAACAATATAAACATATACCTATGGTTTTAATAGTAAAAAATTTAATGTACGTTTTACTAATAGCAATGTCACTTGACATTGCTATTATAAAATTACATGTATCATTATCAACGTTTAAACACACACAGAAATTTCGATTTCTGGAATTACTTTTAAATGCAAACCTTGACCGTTGAATTGTAATAGGACGATGTAATTTTTTTTAATTATTCATGTAAACTACCCTATAATAGTTGGAGTCATGCTATTTTGTCATTAAGTTTGACATATATCTAAGTACATATATTACTTCTTCTATAGAAATAAAAATGAATGTTGCTAAGCGCATAACTCGAGAATGGCTTGACCAATTCGACTATTTTATTTTTTGTATGTTCCTTAAGGCCCACAGAAGGTTTTAGTACTTAAAAAAAATTATTAAAAAAATAATGTTTAGTATTAACTTTTGACAGAACGAAGTCGGTCCGGGCACCTAGTGTATAATAAATATTTAATATTTATATAAATTTTACATATAAACAGTAGATAGGTATAAAATTGAAAAGAATACTCCAAGGAATATAAAGACAAGGCGATATAGAGGCATACTTATCGTCATTTAACCGCGATGCATATAATTAATTTCAGTGATAAAAGTGAAATAATTAACGTTAGCTTTTTATATAACAAATGAAAGGTTACGTAAAGATTTATCATGTCTGCAAATACTTAGATGTAGATATTTTATAAATCAAAGTAAAGCTACATACCTATGTGTAATAACATTTTTTATTTTATTTTTTAATATTTTGTTGCCTTTCTGGCTACGGCAGTAAATAATATAGCTACCCCCTCACTTCCCGTGGTTGTCATAAAAGGCAACTATGATGATGATATGATAACACAGTTCCACTACCGCCTTGAAAGTTATAAAGCTGACCGATGATAACCATCCAGCTGCTGAGTTTGAAATGCACAGGCCAAATAGGCAGCAGCGTCTTAGGTGCGATAAAACCAGCCCTGCGGTCACCAACCCGCCTGCCCAGCGTGGTGACTATGGGCAACACACACCAGTTCACGCATTTTTGGCGCGAACTTGTGGAGGCCTATGTCAAGCAGTAGACTACGATAGGAATCAAAGTGATGAATATTTGTTATTATAAAATTTCACTTCGACAAGTTTATGTTTCCATCTGTTTATTGAAAGCAACACTAACGATTAAATATTTATCATGTAATTTATAATACTATTAATCACAACGATCCTCTTAAAAAACTTTTATTTCAAATTGAATTAAAGATTTTTATTCTTTTCGTTTATTGATAGAAAAAATTTATTAAATAATTAATAACAATACCTATTTAAAATTAATAATTGTAAGTAGATCAATGTGCTGCAAACTGTTTCAAGGAAACAAACATAAAATTAAAACAGCGTTTTACTCATACAACCGGGAATCCTTGACTGTTTTCTTCAATGTCTATTTGAATACGATTCAGTTAACAAGTTTAATGTACGATCTATTTTTATCCTAAAGGGTACGCGTTCCTTGCCGTTCGTTCCTCTCCCTTATTTTACTTCTGGCTTTATTTAGAAAACAATATTTAATGCATGCAATGAAACTGCATTGTATCTCACACTACTTGAGCTGTGGGAGATACCTACGTATGTTTAAAACTCTTATTTATAAATCTTAAAATATTTTATAAAAGAATATATCACAATATAATACACATCTAGAGATATCACTACGATTTTCGAGGGTTTCCCTCGATTTCTGTGAGATTCCATTATCAGGTCCTGGTTTTCTTATCGTGGTTCCACCCTTGGGATATATCCTTTCCGACAAAAAAATAATTATCAAAATCGGTTCATAAACGATGAAGTTACCCCCGAACATAAATAAAAAATAATTTATATATTCGGTCGAATCGGGTAACCTCCTCCTTTTTTGAAGGCGATTAAAAAGTGTTTCTTTTGATCTACCCGTATAAACAAAATTTTCATTGTTTGTTTCTTTTTAAATTTGGCTCGTGAATCGAGGTTCGTTAAAGACATAATTTAAAGTCACAGACCCAGCTTCAATGTAAGTAAAGTAAAACAGGTCATTTCTTTTAGAAATGTCGTTTCTTCCGATCTCACGCTTGTATGTAAAGTTTAGACCGATAATGTCATTAAGTTGGTCGAGTAATAAAGACAAAATTATGTGGCTCTAAACACGACACCTTCATTAATATGATATTCAATTAATCATTAATTTATTTGAACAAAAATGGATCGCTAAATGTATTAGAAAGCATAAAGTTTGAGAACAGTTGGACCTAGACGGCAATTTTTTTTTTCTTTTTAAGTTTAATGTCATTCGCAGGTCTTACGAAACGGAAAACGTAACAACTACTTGAACTTCACGCGTTTGACTTACAAGATAGGACAACGTCTGTCGGGCCAATCAGCTAGCTAAATATATATATTGATTTTTAAAATCTTTTTTTATATGTAGTGCCTACGTGTCATAAATAGATTTTCAAATTTGAGTTATATATTATCTATATATATAATCTATATATATGTATAATAAAATGGTAGTAAAGTCAAAACTGTACTAAAATATTTTTTTAAAAGAATACTTGGGGTGTGATCTACTATCAATACCGAAGCCAAAAATATAGTTTTTAGAATTTTTGTCTGTTTATCTGTTTGTCTGTATGTATGTCCGGGATAAACTCAAAAAGTACTGCATGGATTACATATATACGTATACACGTATGCTGTGTGGTTACGGCATCAAAGAATATAGCCACCCTCTCTCTTCCCATGGGTGTCGTAAGAGGCGACTAAGGGATAACACAGTTCCACTACTACCTTGGAACTTAAAAAGCCGACCGATGGCGGAATAACCATCCAACTTCGATGATCCAGATTTGATGGCTTTGAAATACACAGGCCGAAGACGGGCAGCAGCGTCTTCGGTGCGACAAAGCCAGCCCTACGGTCACCAACCCGCCTGCCCAGCGTAGTGACTATGGGCAAAACACATGATGCCAAAAATGGCGTGAACTTGTGGAGGCCTATGTCCAGTAGTGGATTGCGAAAGGCTGCTGTGATAACTCGTATACCGTGTATAAATCCATATGCATTCAGAAAAAAGTGGTTATTGACATATTGCAAACAGACACTCCAAATTTATTTATTTGTATAGATGGATTATGGACACAATATGTTTTTTATGATAATATTTAGATTTTCTGTTTCAGATATTAGGCTAATAACCTAATAAAGTAGATAAGGAAACAAAGAAATTAATTAACAAAGTCATTTAACTTGTTTTTAATTATCCAATCGACTATGATAGTTTTTATTTTAACCCGATTCTCAGAACTGTTCGTGGCTTTCTCTTTAATGGGACCACTCTTCCGTCAAAAGAAATCATGCGCGATAGGATAATAGTGAAAGTAGTTTATTTAGTTTGTTAAATAACTATCTCAAAGCGAACCTTGCGATTATTATTAAATATATGTGAATATATTATAATATTATTCTTATATATATCTCGTGTCACAATGTTAGTTACCATCCTCCGAAACGGCTGGATGGATTTTTATGAAATTTGTGTGCATATCGGGTAGGTCTGAGAATCGGCCAACATCTATTTTTCATACCCCTAAGTTTAAAGCGGGGGGGAGGATTAAGGGAGTTAATAAAATATATGGCAAAACAATGTTTGCTGGGTCACCTAGTGTATGTATAAATCTATTGTACTTTGCGCAATTAAATTTTTATTAACTTTGCGATTCTTGAACTTGTTGCATAGTTCGATGATTATCCTATTTCCACTACTAGGGTATCATAATGTCACAAACACTATTAGCCACAAAAAAAATAGGACATCTATAATTATAATGCCCGAGATTAGATCAATCGTGTAAACAGCAGGAATTTCCTGCTCAAAATCTGGAGCAGCCCGACTGGGGTAGTACCTCGACCTTACAGAAAATCACAGCAAAATAATACTGTTTTCAAGCAGTGTTGTGTTCCTGTTGGTGAGTAAGGTGACCAGAGCTCCTGGGGGGTTGGGGATTGGGTCGGCAACGCGCTTGCGATGCCTCTGGTGTTGCAGGCGTCTATAAGCTACGGTAATCGCTTACCATCAGGTGAGCCGTACGCTTGTTTGCCGACCTAGTGACATAAAAAAAAAAAAAAAAAAAAAAAAAAAAAAAAAAAAAAAAAAAAAAAAAAAAAAAAACTCCTCAGTCAAACTTCATAGCGTGCGTCGTCAAAAGCGTGCATGTACAAAATATAGGTGTATTCTAATTTAAATACAAACTATGTAATACTCAAAGTTTGTATAGCGGGTATAAGTAATATCCAGTCCGTCTGACCCCTGGTCTCGATGAATTACTCAACTGTTTGTATAAATTTATTATTTTTCTTTAACTGCGTAACTGCTTATGATAAGTTTATTTCATTTACCAGATTATAAAATTTATACCATTGAAATTACGTCATAATATTATTTCTATCTTATCATTACATAATATAAAACACAGTCGGTTCCCGCTGTCTGTATGCTTAGCTCTTTAAAAATACACAAAGGATTTTGATGCGGGTTTCTTTAGTAAAATGAGTGATTCCAGAGGAAGGTTTATATGTATAATAAATGCATAATATAGTAGAGGAACATTGATGGTTTTAGAGATTTCTAATGTAATGTCGTAAATAAACACATTTCTTTGCATTTATACTGAAAATATTTAATTTAATTTTATATTTAGTATCAGCATTGCAACCGTGCGAAACCGGGGCGGTAATTGATAAGATTGCATACTCGAATTAATTACTTGAACATATGATATTTACAAGTTAATAAAAAAATTCAAGGTAATATTTAAAAAAAAAACACCTGTGTACGTGTGCGGAAATAAGAAAATCCAAGTAGAGTCGCGTTCGAGTCTTATCTCCTATAGATAAATGCATACGTATTTAATATCATTTGAAATAAAGTAACATAATACACTAACATTATGAATGAATTAATAGAAGTCTGTTTACTTAGTACAGCGTAACTTTGTAATACATCTTATCTATTTATAATATTATTGATCCAAACAGTAGTAAAATAATATTTACGTGTTTATATAATTTAAATAAGAAATTTCCGTCCATAGGACATGTATTAAAAGCGATTACAGCTTGAAAGTAAACACAATTACACAAGTCTACTGTTTGCAAATTCGAAACAACAACGCAAATTAGCAGATAACCACTCTAGTATTCAAATTTATACTAAACCTAATCCTAGATCTGTGACGTGCTTGGAATGTGAGGTGTTTAATATTTATCTCACACATTCTTTTACGTTAACTTAGCATTTGATTATACTTGGATAAGTTTATCGACTTTATCCTGAAATTCATTTAATGTTTGGTCGGGATAAAAGCACGCTATGTACTCGTGTTAATCTCGAAATTTCGACGTGCATGCTAAGGTTTTATAAGAAACTCTTTCGGTGTAGTGTTGTCGACATTATATTATGGATACTGTGGACCACTTCGTACATGCTTTGTTACTCTTGGTAGTGAAATTATCCATTGTCTGTATAAACAAGGCAGAAGCTCGAAATACACAGCATTGAATATCTTATATATGATAATTAATACTATTAAGATTCTTTATAGATATTATTGACTACGAAATTTCCCTAAAGCACTTCATTCGATACGTCCTTTATCTTTTTATTTTTGTAGTCATTAAAGATTTTAATATTCTGTTTAATACTCTGTTTTGAACAGTACACGTAAGTCCATTAATTTAAATTAATAATGTTCGGTAATCTTTATTCGTATCTCCATTCCGTTATAAAATATAAATTCAGCTTTATGGTTAAACATGAAATAATAATCTCTTTCACTCGAGACGAAATCACTTTCGCTTACATTCAAGTTGGTTGCATTAACGTTTTCGTATAACTGAATCAGACATGTATACTTATTTATATAGTAAAGTTTGCAAAGCGTGCACTGCAACAAATTTAGAGTTATTCGCACTTTATAATTTGATATCACTTCTTTTTAACAATAATCGATCTCCCTTTTTAAGAGAAGTTTTTAGAAAAAAGATGTATCATTTATAAAACGCTTGTCTTTGATATCCACTTTTTCTTTATGTTAATCACCCTTTAAAGTTAACGTATAAATCATTATACTTCATGTATGTAGTTTTTTATATGGCTTTTATCTGCCATGCATACACCGTATGCTTATGTATAATTAACTTTAAAAATAATACATTGTTTTTGAAACTCGAATGTTTTGCGATAGTGAAGAATCTGTAACATTGACGCAATAGCATTCAACTGTAAGTGGTAGGGGCTCGTGATATAAACGTGCTTCTAACCGGATTTCGCTGCTTAATTACTTGAAAACATTAAAAAATGTCACGCGCAGACGTATAGCAAGATAACGACCGTGTGACATGGTCAGATGATTTCTCATTTGTATTTAATTTCAAGTTTATTTTGGAAGATTATTTTTTCTATCGTATTAACTCCCGTCTAATAAACTCTTATGTTTATAGCTTTTTTTCAGTTTTTTCAAATATGCTTAGTATTAGTTGTAATGATTGTTTGAGATTAAAAACTACATTCTTATTGGTTTCATTTTATTCATATAGATATAATTTTCAATTAAAATCAAACATCGACCATGATCAACTTTACTTCCTGAAATGTTACAAGTTGTCAGATAATTAATGTAATTCTACAAATAGTCTCGTTTCATTATAGCGCGACAGGTTCTAAGCTGCAATTCAATTGCGTTCAGCTATATAAAGTATTGCATCTCAAATAAAGCGCTTTATTGTATAGTATTAGTGTACATTTATGTAGAAACCGCATTGTCAGTAGTCGCGGTGAGACTATTGAGCCTTTTGTGGAAAAAGGTTACACGTGGAATGCTAAAAACGTTAATCTAGCATATTTAAAAGCTAGACGGCGCCAATCATAAAGCTGTGACACATGTGCATACTAATCAATATAAGATGAATACTCTTAGGCATTGTTAAAAAAAAAAAACTAAAAATAATTGATTTTTTTTTTAATTTATTTGTGACTTAATTTAAATAACACGCTTTTTATGCGATACAGCCTTACGTTTTATTTGATTTTTAACACGACTTTCATATAATTTTACATATAATATGTAACTCATAATTCGTTTCTATGCCAATATTTTTTATATCTTAAAATATAAAATGTCGAGTGTGCATGTTAAAAATAAATCACAACTGTCAACGCAATAGAAGGTAATAAAAATAGTGCATCTGTTACAAGAAATGTAACTATAAAATAATTACATAATACATTGACTCAATATAAAATAACCGAGCTGATATATTATTAATAACTATTATTGTGATACGATAAAACCACTTATAAACACATTAATTACGTAAAAAGTTCGACATGTTGAGCTTAAAAAAGCTAATACATAACCGTAGAAATTACGATAAGTACAATCATTACTTTAAGCAAAAACAAAAGTAATTAATTTTTTTGTTGATCAAGGCCTTTATTAAGTCTTAGTTGTTTTATAATTGTTTTATAATAATTGCAAGTGTAGAAGTTACCCAGCAATTACATCATGCGCAAAATCGCCTACTAAGCGACGAACATTATCTTAGGTTTTAAATATACAGTTACGGAAATCAATAAAGCTTACTTCGTGTTTATTGATTAGAAAATGTTAAGTAGTGGGAATTCAATATTTTAGCTTTAAAAATAGATTACAAAAATGTTAGCTAAGCCATTATTATTACGTCTGTTCTACGTCGATTCTCAAGGTCTCGTATAAGAATTTTATAACGTACATATATAATTTTCAAAAAATAAATGACTTATTATTTTATTTTTTTTTTCGTTTTTTTTTCAGTTTTGTTAACTTTATACAGGCAAATACTTCATGCATATTACAGTAAGAAATAAGCAACAAAGAAAAATATAAATCAGTAGATATTACACTATACCCCACTTTATTTCAGTTACTGCTAATTTGTTTTATATCGGAATGAAAAATTAACTTATATTTTCATGCTATGCTTGCTATGCTGCAGCCTATTACAGTCCACCACTGGACCTAGGACGATAGGTCTCCCTAAGTTCGCGCCAAAAAACCTCCCAATTACCTCACATATATAATATATATCATTTTATAAATAATTGCTTGCTCTATCGGCATCAGCAACTAAAAAAATATTATTGTTTTTATTTTTGTAAATTAATTATTTATTAAAATTATATATATACGACGGCTTTAATTTCTAAAATAAAGTCAACATGATTAACGGTCGGTAAATTTTTCGTTCGATTTCAAATCAACTCAGGTATAAATAATTTCTTGTAATATTGTAAAGTGATAATTATTATTATACTTATTTAGTGCGAATTATTTGCACGGGTATAACTAGTAGTTTTATTTATTTATATAAATATCATATTACACACACACAGTCGTCTGTTCCTATGGTAGCAACTTAATGCTTGTGTAACAGGTAACAGCCGACTGTTATAACATTTTTTTTTGATAAACATATATAGAAATAATAAATATATAAATACAAATATTATATTACACCCAGACTCAGTCGGGCATCGAACCCGCAACCCGCAGAACAGAAAGCAGAGCCACTATACAAACTGCGCCAACGGGCTAATCAATTATCTATTAATATAATTTATCTAATAAAAATATTAAGCTTAGCCTCATTTCTTTATGACGATTTGGCAATGATAACTTGATAACATATTACAGTATATTAAGTCATAAAATATTTGATTTTGACGATATGTAAACATATTTTAATAACATACAATAAAAATTAAGACTCTTTGTTTGTTTGAAAGTACCAATCATAAAATCTACTGGTTTGTTTTTAATTCTCAGTTTATCTCGAGAGATTATAAGACTTATGTCACACGAGTCACATGAGCAAAACTGAAAACACCTGAAGTGATGAATCAGTAAAACATATCTATCTAACATCATAAAACCAATCTGTGATTTTTGCGAACGACGTTATCTTTTAAAATCGTCTTAGAACAAACTTATTGTCATTATATTTTGTCATAAATTATTGTTATATTTAAATATTTAATTATTTATGTACATACCCCAAAGCTGGGCATATGCCTCATTTCCCATGTAAGAGAAGGATCAGAGCTTTATCTACCACGCTGATCTAATGCGGGTTGGCGGATATATACCTACTATACCTACTATTATCTGAGTAACGATCGCCATCAGATGTACATGATAACAACCGGGACCGTCAGCTTAACGTGGCACGGCGGGGAGAAAAGCTCAAACGCTACACAAACGTCTAAACGCCCAGACCACGGTAAAAATCTGTATGGCCAATACAAATCTTTGTCATGTGCGGGAATCGAACCCGCAACCGCCAGCGCAACCGTTACAAATCAGTGGTGTGTCCGTTGCGCCAACGCGTCATCAAAATTTTCCAATTTCACTTTATTAACGAATGTTGTATCTTATTCATTATTTTAAGTCTCTGCTAATTAAAACGAGAAAGAAATATGTTTATACCGTCGTTACCGTCTAAATACTTCCAAAGTACTGAACTGATTTTTATATTCTTTTTGACTATTAGTAATCTAAATTATTAAGAAGTAATGGTTTACTATAATTAATGTCAGCTAATCGCACAGAACTCGAAATTCCCCGGGTTTGTTTAACAGGAGGTAATAGACGTACCTACTGATAATAAAATATGATTGAAATTACCCAAAACCCAACATATATACAATTCTTTTCCTCCTAATAAAATTATAAAGCATGACGCAAGTTAACTTCACACATTAAATTAATTCTATTGAAGTTGTTGTTTTGTGTATGTTTATTTAACCAATTATTTATCCTGTGTTATGAAGTTAATTAATTGCAATGATTATTTAGAAGTTTACTAAGACACAGCTTATGTGTTACTTTTTTAGTATCTTAAGATATGATAAAAGGTACTTTTAAATATATGTAATAAATGTATTTGTATTCGATTAGTTCCATTACTTGTGTGATTTCAAAATAAAGAAGGAATAAAAAATACATAAAAATTTTGAGTTCTTATTATTATTTTCTTTTATAATAATATTATTTATAAAAAAAGCATAAATGACAATATAATTGTAATAATTACCTATGTCCTCAATGTTATTATACCATACGACACTTAATTATGTTGGCAATTTTATTATAACAGTAGAATACCGAGGAAACCACAACGCTATTAGATAGTATATCACGTGTCTTTACAATCTTGATGTATTTAAGTTATATAACTTTAGAATTGAATGTGTCTAAGCAATTATTTTTATTGTACAAACACTATATAATCTTATATATAAAACTCACGTGTCACAATGGGTAGTTAAAATACTCCTCCGGAACGGCTGGAACGATTTTTATGAAATTTTGTGTGCATATAGGGTAGGCCTGAGAATCGGCCAACATCTATTTTTCATAACCCTAAGTTATAAGGGAGGGGGGGGGGGAATAAACGGGTTAATAACATATATGGCAAAACAACGTTTGCGGGGTCAGCTAGTTTGTATATAAAATACCTTTTGTATAATTTCAAAGTTATGTCAGTGTTAATACCTAACTGTATTAAAAAAGGAAAATTATAAATTCAAACCGAATCCAAACACATTTTATTAATTTATCATTGAAGTATGGAATCAGGAAAACAAGAATAAAATTCGACCTTCTTTCATAAAATACATACATATTGAAAAACCTACATATTGAAAAACCTACATATTGAAAAACCTACTTATCTATACAAATAAATAAAATTGGAGTGACTGTTTGTGTTATTAAAATAACCGCATTTTACTAAATGCATGTGGATGTATACACGGTACATATACCAAAATAACGTTTTTTACAATTTTTGTCTGTCGGCTGGACCAATTTTGATGGAACTTTTACTGGCAGGTAGCTGATGCTATAAGGAGTAACTTAGACTACTTTTATTTTAGAAATTTATTTATTTGATAATTCTTCGAACTGAACAATAACTTTTTGTTACACGCGGACGAAGTCGCTGGCACAGTTAGTGTTAAAATATAATATATTGAAAACATTACCAAAGTTCACCTTGTAAGTTCTTAGACCCGCCAACCTTTCTTGAATAAGCTTGGACTGTCAACCTTGTTGAATACGACAATTTGTTTATAAGAACAATTTTCATACTTTAGTACATAACATTTTAAATTTTATTCATGAAACGATATGGACTTTTAACAAATTGAGAATAATTTACACGAAATTGTAGTCCGAGTACACGTTGGAAATGACATGAGAGTTTAATTGATTTTTTACATGTCTCTAAAAATGCGTACCTATTTATTAGACTATTTGTTCGTCTACCTACGTTGTATTACTTATTGGTCGATGTAATTATACCGAGAGTTTTATATATAAAAACCAAATTATAGAAAGTAATGGTTTATGTATGGTAATGTGTGATAGAAAAAAAAAAAGAGTTAAACTAATACCGACTATTTATCGGGATATAATCTGTTATTGCAGATATTTAAATTGTATAAATTGTTAAATATACGTACCTAAGTGAAAAATAAACGTAATACCTACCACGTTTTCTCATTTACCGTTAACAACTTTTATAGCTATAATAAAATGTACACCTGATAGTGATCGTTCAGCAGCGTGTTGGATTAAGCCCTGATCCTTCTCCTACATGGGGTAAGAGGTCTATGCCCAGCAGTGGGATGTTACAGGCTGAAGCGAAGCGTATTGCACTAATAAAATGTCCTTCGTGAGTCATTACTTCACAGGTTTAGATCCTTTAGGTTTTTATAATATTAGGTATTATTGTGTATACATAGATTACAGCCTAAAAATCCTACCATACTATACATTAGCAAAGAATAGAGTTGAAATATTTTAACTGTAATTTATAACATGTAATAAAAAAATTAGGAAAATAGTACAGAATAATTGTGTTTGCAGACAAACGAAAAAAAAAAACCGACTTCAATTACATCGACAAGTAATACAACGTAGATCGACGAAAAAATAGTCAAGTAACTACGCGTTATCAAAGATTACTCAAAAAATAATTATCAGATCTCGATAAAATTTATATGTAACCACATGATGAATATCAACTTTCGATTAAATTAAAAATTATCAAAATCGAAACACCCAGTAAAAAGTTATTGCGGATTTTCGAGATTTTCCCTCGATTTCTCTGGGATCCTATCATCAGATCCTGGTTTCCTTATCGTGGTACTAAACTAGAGATATCCCCTTTCTAATAAAAAAAGAATTATCCAAATTTGTATATCCGGTAGAAAGTTATGCGGTATAATACAATGTAGGTCGACGAAAAAAGCGTCAAGTAAAAACGCATTATTAGATATAGCTCGAAAAGTAGTTGTTAGGTCTCAAATAAATTTAAATGGGACCAATTGGCACACACCACCTTTTGATTAAAAGAAAATTTGTCGAAATCGGTCCACCCGGTCAAAAGTTCTGATGTAACATACATAAAAAAAAAAAGTACAGTCGAATTGAGAACCTCCTCCTTTTTTGGAAGTCGGTTAAAAATATAAAAATATATAATTATAAACATGGTTGATTCCCTCGTGGTTTCAATAACATATTTAACACTACTGTTCCTTTTCTATGAGTCATAGCATGACATTTAATAGCTCATGCTACCACTGAATAAATTTGTTATTAGTAAATTAAATAATATAGTACAAATTAAAAAATGGTACTAAAATTGTATATATATTGACTGAATCGAAACAAATTACAGTTCAATCTGTATATCGTGTACCATAGGTCGATACATATTGTGATTCTTGTGTTTTCCCTCATTATCGATTCGTTCGTGGCTCGAGGTATAACAATGCGGTACAATCGGTGCAAAGTGGTACGACTACGAACAACTAGTATAATAAAGCGGTTTGGGTACGTTGTAGATTATAGAAACACATAGAACTAACAAGAAACCCTTTCTACTAACAAATTTATAAGCTGAAGGGTTTGTTCACTTGAATGAACGAGACCTAATCACATTGTCCGAGTTTATTTTCTCAAGCTTTTCATTTATTTAAGTAAATTAATTATCTTTAGGACTTATAAGAAGAGTGAAATCTTAAAATTCACGTCGTCATCTATAGAGCATGCATTGAAATGTTTGGATGAAACTGACTCTTAAAGAACATACTTTTTATTTACCAACCCGTCTAATTCAATGAGCTCAAACACTTATTAGGGATGTACTGTATCGAAATCGACTTCTGTTTTTATACAAATTACTTAAGGTACGCGTATTCTTATAATTAATTTATAAATCTACCGTCAATTTGGACACCCTATATATCCTATATTGTTTCCTACATTCCTACCCGTCTATTGATTAATATTCACAACAAAGACCCTGTCTTTTGTCAAAAAAAAAAACATAATATAAACTAAGGTTATTCATCAGCAGATTTAAAAATCAATATAATATATTTTAAATATCATTATACGTAATAATTAAATTAATTCTTTTAAAAATTACTAAATACGTAAAGCTTTTTGTGATAACCTTAGTAACTGAGTAATTTATTATATGCATAATTATTTACCCAGGTGTGCTTCTCTGTAATAATATTTTTAAACAAGTTATTTTTGTGGTTTGAATATAACTCTATCTCGACGCATTCAGATATAAACCACAGTATATGCTGTTAATTATTTATTTTCTTATTGACGTATTTACCGCACATCCTTAGTGTTTTCGTGGTGACATTTGATATTATACCATATGCTTAATTAATAAGACTGCAATTTCTTTGTTTCAGATGCCCCGAATGATGCGAATTACATGATCGGAGGTGTAGTGATTGCCATGGCCCTCGTTGGGCTCATAATTGTGCTGCTGGCTCTCACAATCAAGTGAGTATACGATGTTTTTGTTGTCGACATCATAATAACTTTTTCATAAACAATGGTTGGTTCACATTTATAGAATGAAATGCTGAGAAATAATGAGTTCCACGGCCAGTTTTAAAATACCAATAACTGGATTAAAATACACTTAAGAATTTAATATTTGTAGTTTCAAAAATGCTTAAAAATAATTGATTATTAACGAGTCGTGGATATCAACAATATTATGACCAACGCCGTATCTATAATACCAATTGTAAGAACCTACACCGTCATAAAAATGCTATAAAAGTTGTACATGAAGCATCACTTCGTTTTTATGAGACAATCTACGTCGACGTAGAATTGTACCGATAAAATGAGCATAATCGCTTTATATAAAATTTTGTATTCAATTAAATGTGAATACTAAATTAAACACACTTCACATAGTCCGAAATAGAAAACTATGAAATAGGTACTTGATCAATTTTGAATGTACTCTACAAAAAGCTTTGCATTAGTTTTGAGCATAGTAAAAGCTGAGTGAGATTTCAAATTCATCAACGGTTATGAGTTCATTACATTTGGCAATCACGTCTAGAACAATTCGTTCGAGGCCGAAATCAGAATTTTGAGAAATTATACACAACTTTATAAGTATAATACAAAATTATAATTTTCACGAAAATAATAATCATTAAGAATCTATAATAATTTACCAAGTTACTAATAAAATGAAGCTTTAAAATATACCTAATTGTGAATGTGAATGAATATTTTAATGACATTACATACCTAACAACATACTTAAACAAAATATCTTTAAAGTACTCATTCAACCATGCGAAATTATTAAAGGGTAATAATAATTTATACAAATTATAGACCATTGAAATCGTTAGTCACAGTTGGTGAAAATGGATTATTTAAAATATTATA
Source organism: Melitaea cinxia (assembly GCF_905220565.1). Classification (NCBI taxonomy): domain Eukaryota; kingdom Metazoa; phylum Arthropoda; class Insecta; order Lepidoptera; family Nymphalidae; genus Melitaea; species Melitaea cinxia. Next base: position 7,584,063 of record NC_059400.1, on the reverse strand, counting down.
TTCCGTCTATTATACTTGTAGGCTACATGACATTTATTATTCGTTTATGTATATTTTATTTATTGTATTACACATATATTAACTTTTATTAAGTTAATTATTAAAATAATATTTTATAATTTATAAATAAATAATATTTTATATTTTATATATATTTAATAAACAAGCATATCCGCACGATACCCGTAGTATACGGCGTATTTGATATTAGTTATTTCTCTAGCAATTTTTAAATTGGAATTAATTTGGCATTTCTTAAAGAACGCTCTAATAAACGGGGTAAGACAGGGGGATGTAATATCACCGAAACTGTTTACCACTGCGCTAGAGGATGTTTTTAAGACCTTAGATTGGGGGGAACGAGGCATCAACGTCAACGGTGAATTCATCTCTCACCTTCGTTTCGCCGACGATATTGTCATCTTTGCGGAGACGCTGGATGAGTTAGGCCAAATGCTGGCCGGCCTAAACGAGTCCTCCCGACGTGTCGGTCTCTGTATGAACTTGGAAAAGACGAAAGTCATGTTTAACAACCAAGTCATACCGATACCGGTATCGGTCGATGGTACCCTTCTAGAAGTGGTTCAGGATTATATTTACCTAGGCCATACTATCCAACTGGGCCGCAACAACTTCGAGAGGGAGGCCGATAGGAGGATTCGGTTGGGCTGGGCGGCGTTTTGGCAGGCTTCGTCGAGTCTTCACTTCGAGGATTCCGCAATGCTTGAAAACAAAAGTCTTCGAACAATGCGTCCTGCCTGTGTTAACATACGCAGCCGAGACGTGGACACTGACGAAGGGACTGGTCCACAAGTTTAGGGTCGCTCAACGTGCAATGGAACGGGCTATGCTTGGGGTTTCTCTTAAAGATAGGATTAGAAATGAGACTATCCGCGAGAGAACGAAAGTAACCGACGTAGCCTACAGAATTAGCAAGTTGAAGTGGCAGTGGGCTGGTCATTTGTGTCACAGGACCGATGGCCGTTGGAGTAGACGGGTCCTAGAGTGGAGACCGCGTCTTGGCAAACGCAGTGTGGGACGTCCTCCGGCCCGTTGGACCGACGATATACGTAAGATTGCCGGTGTCGGCTGGATGAGGATTGCGGAAGACCGGGATGTCTGGCGCGTACTTGGGGAGGCCTATGTCCAGCAGTGGACTGCGATAGGCTGAAGTGAAAGAACGCTCTAGAAAGAGCTCAGAGGCATGATCGAGAATTTTGACAAGGGCTATCGAGAAAAATGTAATTTGGTGTTTTAAGAAAATATAATTGTGAATAACGAATATATATTGTTTTGTCGAAACTGTAACTAAAATATATTGTTTAACTCCTAAATACTTATTAAAAACGGTGTGTATCAAATTTTATTACTCTTGGCTCTCTGTCAAAATCTGTTGCATTCTCAGCCGATAATGTAATTTCACAAGTGTCTCGTCATTCAATGCATTAAACACTTCATATAAATAAAATAAATAAATTCATTATTTCATTTTCCGGTTCCATTTCATTCCAGAATATAAATCTTTTGATTAGGCAATCGTCTTGTTTTTTATTGGATTAAATAGTTCCGTATCAACTGTTACGTGTCTTATTCCTACGACAATTACCCAACATCTGTTCGATGATGTAATTTCTGCGGCAGAACCCGCTTCGTGTTTCAGACAATTCGACTAATCATGAACTCAAGGCAATAGAGCGGCCGACTCAGATACTTATAACCAAGGATTTGTAAGCGATCATTGTTAGTCCTTTCTACATCAAACTGTTTCTTTGTTTTCTATTCAAATTTTAGGTTTGGTTTTTATACTAAATAACTAAGAGTTACCAACAATAGCGTTTATTTTGGTTGAGTAAAAAAAGAAAAAAGTTAAGAACTAAAACCAGACTACGACAAAAAAATAATACCTCACTTTATGTCATTCAATACAATGTGACACCATATAGCCTATAACCAGTGGACAATTATGACGCTTCTAATGATACCTAATTTGTCTAAATATGACAATTAGTTTGGGAGATACGGGGAACAGATGAACGTATATAAGTACATACATAGAATGCTTAAATTATAACCCTCTATTTGGCTTTGCCGTAGTCGCGTAATAAATGAAGACCCACGACGAAACAGTAAATATCATTTAAAATAATTACCACTTAAATGTAAGTGAGTTTTGCCGGCTATTTTTTTTAGACGCCCTTCCTGGTTTTGCTCGTATTCAGTTTTATAGCTGTGACTAGAAAGTTCCTATGACTAGTGTTGTTTTGTAATATATGTTTCTTCTGGATAAGTAACGTAGATAATAAGTAAGGTCTGATAGTGATTGAGTTCTTTATTAAAAGCAGATTAGTATTTTTTTCAAATCACCACAAACAAAGAAAAAAATTTACCTTTTCATTATTACATTGGCTAAATATATAGGTAGATAATAAGTAAGATAAGATATCATTGTTGTTTTTAATTTTTTTTACTAAGACGTCAATGTCAATTACCTTAATCACAGTAGACAAATTAATAAATATGATATAATTTAAATCTTTCGATAACATTTTCATTGGAAGGTAGAATAATGTCATATCACTGCAAAGTGCGTAGCCATCTCTTGTCATTCAAGAATCAGTGCCGGACGCTTTCCCGTGTTTAATAATTGACATAATTTTAACAATATCTTAAGTGATATTTTTTGACATACCTTATTAAATAATTCTTTAATAATATATAATTTAGTGTTGTTAATAGAAGATGCTCCTTATTATCGTAAAACGTACGTTTCGACGAGTGGTTAAAATAATGTAAGTAACTATTCTTCATTTATATAAAGAATTTGCAAAACCTTTTAACGTAGAAGGACATAACATATTTGTGATTTTGGACAGTCAAGTGTTTTGTGTATGTTTTTGTAAATAAGTAAAAAAATAGTATGAGTTATATAATAGGTTTAAACGTTTGAATAAAATATTATTTGCCCTACAAATATGGCATTAAAATAGTAGGTAGGTACTTTACTTGACAAACGCTTTTGTGTAGTTATTCTAAATAAGTGTTAGTAGAAAAATTAAATTCAATTTTATAATATTATCATAAAAAAGTTATTTTAAATTAGTTAATGTTGTCACTTCCTAGATATAGTTATATACTTAATTGTCTTGATAAAAATTATTCGCAGACCTCCAAAAGAAACGAGTTATAGTGACTTACTACAGTATTGTTATAATTTACTATTAAATATTAATAAAAATATTACTTAAATATATTTTTTACTCTAAGTATCATTCGTTTTTATTGTCATCAAGGACAAAACGTTCTCATGGCTATTATATGTATGTCCATTTAAAACTCTGTATGGTTTACATATACAGCAGATTACAAGTAATTAAAAGATGTTATACAATAATACACCACCAAGGTCTACCGGGTATTGGATAGATGCCAATTTTTCTTGTCTGGCCATCGGTGTTTAACAGTAATAGCTGTAGAATTTTATTTCTAACGTTTTTTGTTCGCTGTTTTAAATCGCAAATTACCGCTCAACGCTATTCCGGAACACTGCGGATAAATAAAATAACTTATTTCACGACTCAGATGTACCTACTATACCTACAGCAACTGGTTTGTGATAAACTTGTGGCAAATGCTGTGTGGTAGTTACAATTATGTAGGTAGTAATAGTGCGCGAGTGACTGTTACATGCGGAGCGGACCCCTGTTGCCAGTCACCTGTCGTAGACTTACTTATAAACTAACTTACTTATTAACCTATTTATACTTCGTATATAATTTTAATAATTTATTAGTAGTTAAACTATATCAGAGCGAAGCGAAAACAATTGCCTCGATTGATGCTTAGGAAATTGGAACGATTCCAACAAAACGTCATTTGTCTAAATATCAACTAAAGCAACCTATAGCTACTACCTACTTAGTGTCTAATATAAATTCATACTTGTGGCAACATGTAGGTATATAATAGTTAAATTTAAAAAAAGAATAGGTTGTAATTGTTAATTTGTAAAATACTGTTTATTTTCTATCTCCATTTTTATGGAACAAATAAAATTATAATTTAATTCATATTTAATAAGATAGATACGTTAGCATATAATATGTAACACAATACTACTAAAAGCAATTAAGAAAGCTCTATAATTCGAATAAACTGATTCAAATATGACTATGCAAAATGTTATCGGAGGGCTTTCGCAGTGCGAGGTCGAGCCCTCATAACATAAGCAATAAGGTAACGGGAGAGGTGCGTGCTTCAGTCGCCACCCACCGGTGCGGTGAGCGAGGCGTGGTGCTGGTGCCGACGGCTGACAAATAGTCGCCGTAGTATCGCCGCGGGAGGAAGGAAAACTGCCGGCTGACCGGCAGTCTGCGCCAAAACGCGTCGAGCGCCAAACGTTGGCGCCTATCCGCCCAGCTGAGCTCTGTGTGAAGTGCCTGTGCCCTGTGCCCACCTTTCGATGCTCTTCGCTCCGATCGCCTTCGAGGCGATGAAGTGTAAAGAGGAAAACTGCGAAGTTGGTGTGGTCCTGGAGCACAATTCTCTGATCGTTTTGTCTGTCAACAAGACTATTATCTGCCTCTGTGGGAAAAACAAACACAATCCCTTCGAGCGCGGGTAATTTTGTTTAGATTACTAATCATTTTATAACTGTACAATATTCGTACGAGGTCCATGGGGTACATATATCTGAAATTCAATTAGGTATTTTAACTGCATTGAATATGCAACTATAAGTAGAGAAACTCGTTTCTGTCATACCAACTACCATCAAGGTTGAAACCTGGTCAAGGTAAATTATTCGCAGCATACATATTCCTTGTGAATGTTCACATTCATCAATAGTATAAAGTAATTTAGATAGTTTATTTTAATATCATTGCGAGCTGCATTAGACTCGATTGTTTTAAAATCTTACAATAGCGTAGCACAAATCAATGATATACAAAAAGTTATCTATTTACGAGTAGGTATGGCAGGAACTGATCGTTGACCGTAAGAAAGAGCAAGGCCATGTCCATTCGTACAATGCCTTCTAAACTTAGCAAAAGGATTATAAGTTTAAAAGGTTTTTGTGTTGAATTATTAGCAATAAGTAATTCCTTCAAGTTTTGTTGTATGCATTAATTTGCAACCGGGAATTGAGTTTATTCTCATTTGTTGTCAACAACATGTTACCCTTGCATGTAGAAGAAATGCTTAAAATAATTTTAATCGACAATTTTTTTTACTACTAAGTCGGCAAACAAGCGTACAGCTCACTTGATGGTAATCAATTACCGTAGCTTATAGATATGCCTGGAACACTAGAAGCATTGCAAGCGCGGTGCCCTACCCCAATCCCCCAGGAGCTCTAGTCACCTTACTCACCACAGGCACACAACTCTGTTTGAAACAGTATTATTTAGCTGTAATATAGCTCAGTGAACAATTGAGTAATTAATTGTCTGTTGTACAAAAAGTAATAAAGTAAATGCTGCATGCAGCAACATGCAGTGTCTTTAATAGTTATTATCTCAACTTTATTGTGATGCCTTTTTTCTTACATTTTACTATTATTATTACGATAACTTTAACAATACGGTTTACTTTTGAAAGAGCTAAGAATTTCTTCAAAGTAAGATAAAAAAAAATGAGTGGGCTTTAGACCACATGACTGAAGTAAACTTACGAAACGTAACTCTCTCTCCCTCTTTCTATCTTCACTACCTTATATCTCTCTCTCAACGACCGTTCGCGCACCCGATCACACTTTTCGTAACGCTCTTGTCACGCATTAGCCAATTAACTTCCCGAGTTGAGCGTGCATAAAGAAGCTTCTTCAAAAATGCTTCAAAGAACTTTTTACATATAGGTAATATATAATTCTATCTTAAGGTATATATATATGTATATATAAATATATATAATTATTAACACGTGATGAACTTTGTACCCCTTTTAACAAAAATTGCGCGGATGGAAGAGTATGAAATTTTGCACACTTATCTATACTAATATTATAAAGCGGAAAGATTTGATTGTTTGTTTGTTTGCATTGAATAGGCTCCGAAACTAATGAACCGATTTGAAAAATTCTTTCATTGTCGGGAAGATACAATATCCGCAGGTGACATAGGCTATTTTACATTTTCAAAAAAATTAAGGGGAAAAATTGTATTTTTTTTAAAATAAACGTGCGAAGCCGGGGCGGGATGCTAGTAGTTTATACAGAGAAGGAGTGCAGAATGCTAATATTTTTTAAAATTATGCATAAAAATACATTAAGTCAATAAAAAAAATTACACGTACTAGTCTAATGTACCTATTTGACACGCACACAGGCGTATATACTATTTTGTTTATTATTAATACTAGCTCTGCCCGCGACTTCGTCCGCGTGGAATTTTACAAAATAGTTATTGTTCAGTTCGCAGTGTTATAAAATAAATAAATCTTTACAATAATAATTGTGTTTGCTCGCAAACGAAAAAAAAACCGACTTCAATTACATCGTATATATATATCATCGTATAATACAACGTAGATCGACGAAAAAATAGTCAAGTAACAACGCATTATCAAAGATTACTCAAAAAGTAGTTATCAGACTCGATGAAATTTAAATGTGACCACATAATAAACATCGGCTTTCGATTAAATTAAAAATCATTTAAATCGGTACAACTAATAAAAAGTTATTGCGGATTTTTAAGAAGTTCCCTCGATTTCTCTGGGATTCCATCATCAGATCCTGGTTTCCTTATCATGGTACTAAACTAGGGATATCTTCTTTCCAACAAAAAAAGAATTATCAAAATCGGTACACCCAGTAAAAAGTTATTGCGGATTTTCAAGAGTTTCCCTCGATTTCTCTAGGATCCCATCATCAGATCCTGGTTTTCTTATTATGGTACTAAACTTGAGATATCTCCTTTCCAACAAAAAAAGAATTATCAAAATCGGTACATCCAGTAGAAAGTTATGCGGTATAATACAATGTAGGTCGACGAAAAAAGCGTCAAGTAAAAACGCATTATTAGATATAGTTCGAAAAGTAGTTGTTAGATCTCAAATAAATTTAAATGAGACCAATTGGCACACACCACCTTTCGATTAAAAGAAAATTTGTCGAAATCGCTCCACCCAGTCAAAAGTTCTGATGTAACATACATAAAAAAAAAAAAAAAATACAGTCGAATTGAGAACCTCCTCCTTTTTTGGATGTCGGTTAAAAAAATAGCTTAAGTTACTCCTTACTACATCAGCTATATCTGCCCGTGAAAGTCCCGTCAAAATCGGTCCAGCAGTCTCAGAGATTAGCCGGAACAAACAGACAGACAGATAGATAGACAAAAATTATAGAAAAAGCCATCTGCATCTGCTAATCCGTTTTCCATCAATCCATCAGCATTTAGTAAATAGCGGTTATTTTAATATTACAAACAGACACTTCAATTTTATTTATAAGTATAGCCTTTGACAACAGAACCTTAATAATATTCAAATCAAACATATAACTTATAATTTATATTTTAATTATGGTCGAATTTCAGTCAGTGGGCGACCACTAGTACTATTAAAACATTTCTCAAAATGCTTGAATAAACTTCCTTTATTATCTAAGTTATCAGTTATTAACAGTATATATATAAAACGATACTAATTCGTTTATGTATCATAAAGTTATAACAAAGAATAATCCAACGGGAATACTGTGAATGGATGGTACATGGATTTAGCATCGTAAAGTCCCCAAGCAATTTAAAAAAATATCCATTGTTATATTTAGTTACTTCTTAATATTTATGTCAACTGTTAGTCATTCTAAATTACTTTGTTATAATTATAAAAATTTTTTTTTCTAATTCGCATTTCTTTAGTCTACGATAAATTTTGACACTTGGTACATTAATAGTTGATATTAATGTTATTTTACCGCTCTTTCTAGTAAACTATAGTAATAGAAAAGAAACCTGACGCTTGATTGTGTAAAGCTTCCTAATTAAAGACAATTAAACACAATAGAAATTCAATAAACTAAACAAATCAATTCTGAGATTAGCGCGTTCAATTGAACAAAAACGCCTTATATTTATAGAATAGATGTACCAACACACTCATACGAGTACAGCTAGGGCTTTGCCCGTTGAGCATGCATTTCTGTAATGTTGATGCAGCTCAAACACATCCGGAAGCAACAATATACATGTGCATAAAGAGTTGGCGACTTTCTTTCAACATTTATATAACTGTTGAGATATACGTTTGTAAATACAGATTGTCTATAAACAAATGTTATAGTGAAACGGTTTGCAACGTCTGAGAAACGTCGGAGGCCAAGAGATAAAAGACTTGCCAAGTTAAATTTGTCACGTATTATTTGAAACGCAAAATTCTGTTGTGAATATATATTATATTCGTTATTATGAACTATTCGGTAATTAAATTTAATTTCCCGATTGTCTTTTACGTCGACTTCAATATACTCTGATACGTGATACCTATTTGACGAGTGGGCGAGTCAAAACTATGATAACGAATCGTGATGTCTCAATGAAATTAATAAAAAAATATATATATTTCGGTTCGGTTTATTCTCATAAGAACGCGTATTCGCTTACAATGAGATAAACAATTTTACAATAATATTTAAAATTAAAACTATGGCGCAATATAACTGTAAACTAATAAATCGGATAATATGTAAGTAGTCAGGTACCTACTTATATAAAACAATATTTATAGAAAAGTATTAATATTAATGTATATCGATGGGATTTACGTTACTAGTAAAAAAAAAATTAAAAATAAATATTGTTACTAATTGTAACATAATGTTATTATAATTAGTAGGTAACATGTATTTCTTTCTTTCTTCATTTAGTTTGTGATTGTGAAACATGAAAGATATTATAGATTTTATTTCTTGGGTACCTAAGTGGGACTGAAAGAGATAGATGCACATGTACATTACGATGCAGAATTTTATATGAAAACCATAGCTCGAAAAGTGTGTGCCTGTCCCGAAGGCACATCATCCCAAACGAAGCCAATCGCTGTATCGCCTGCTTGTGTGAGGTGCTACTAACAGAAAAACTGAGATACCTCGTTGAAGTACGTTGTATACTTTCCACGCGTTGTTAGTGGACATTATAGGTGAAGCTCCAAACTACACTAGCAGTGTCTTCTCCATTCTACGTGACATTGGCGAAATCATTTGTGCTAATTTGGCACAGTTGGAAACCATTAATCTGAATGAATGAATGAACTACACTAGCATATTCAAGAAGGCTGCGAACCAAAGTATAAAACTTGTACAAAACATTTTTTGTAGCCTGTTGGTATTACGTCTAATAAACCCCAGTAAATGAGCCGCTCTTGTAACCATTTTGTCAACGTGGGATGTGAATGTTAATTTCTTATTGATAATGACTCCCAAATTTGTCGACTCCCAAATTTTTAATTTCCGCTACTTCCTGCAGTGACTTATTACCGATTAAGTAGCCTGAAACAAGCAGGTTTTTTCCTTGTGTATTTTATAAAGAAACATTTTTAACCTTGAAAGTCATGTTATTGGTATGGCACCATGTGAAAATTGCAATAAGATATTCCTTAACCAACCTACCATCTACATTATTATTTATTGTTTTATCAATCTTTTATTATGTTTTTTTAAAGTGCAATAAAGAATATTTATATATATAGATTGCACCAGCCTCTTCTCCGCTATCAATAATATAATAAATTGGTTTTAACAGAAAGACCTCTCCTAAAACCATGCAGGATACATTTATTTTTTCGAATAGTTTTGCAAAACACGAGAGAATCGATATTGCAAAATAGTTTTGTACATACGATACAAGGGAACAATTCTTGCCTTTTTCCAGTCATCCGGGAAAACTCCCTCGCTTAGCGATCGATTAAAAAATAAGAGTTCGCGGAAAGGCGATAGCTAAACCACATCTAAACCACATCGCTTGGCGAAAAGAGGAGGAAGGTTAACCGGACCGGTACCTTTTTATATATCCAGAGATTTTATTACCTTTAATAGTTCATTTTCATTAACTTTATTTTGTCTATACATGGAATGTTAGGATTAGAAAATCTGGAAGCATTATTGTTATGTGTGAAAATGGACGAAAAATGAACGGCAGAGATTTGCGATTTCGGAACCAGAGTTAGCTGTTACGTTATTCAATGTCATTTATGCAGATATAAACGATTTGTCATCCTTTTTATTTAAAAAAAAACTCCAGACTATTAAACTTTTATTTTTAAAGAAAATGTTATCTATATCCGTGCTAGATTAACAATAACAAGGTTTTTGAAGTAAAACTTCTTTACGCATGCTTGACTTGGGGCGTAAGCTGGTGAATGCGTGACGAAAGAGTTACGAAAATGTGATCGGGTGAGGCTAACCGAGCAAGAGAGGTGCGAGCACACATTTTCTTTCTCTCTTTCTCTCATAGCCAGTTACGTCTCGTATATCTAAGACACAGTGCAAGCCTATTGTGCAGAAGTTTTACTTCAGTCGTACTGTCTAAAGCACACTCATTTTTGAAGTACAACTTCTTTACGCACGCTTGACTTGAATGTGTGACGAGAGCGTTACGAAAAGTGTGATCGGACGAGGCGAATGGAAGTTAAGAGGAAGATATAAGCTCATGAAGATAGAGAGTTACATTTCATATATTACTCTAAGGGCAGTTACAGCAGTTTACTTCAGTCGTGTGGTCTAAAGCATACTCATTGTTTTTGTTACATCGTTCAACAAAAATCTATCATCTTTATTGATCTAACGATAAAATCGACATAAAATACTAATAGAGATAAATCTAGAGAATTATTATGTCCTATTAAATGCCCATTGATCGCAATCATCGGATCCATTACTCTGTTTAACAAGCTCTTGATACTCTTTAGATTATATTAAAACTATTCCCTATTAACTCTCATCATGGATTGACGTCAACAGTAACAATCATATAAATATATCGTGGAACGATCCCTTGTATTTAAATATAAGGTCATTTGCGTTTAATAAGAATTTGGTTTTTGGTAATCCTTATAAATCAATTTTGGAAAGTTTATTTATTTATAAGACATCATAATCAAATAAACTATTTCTAAAAAAAGGACATTTTGTACGGAAGATATGATATGATACTATGTCCAGCTACTGCCAAAAAAGTTTTTCAAAAGCTTGTTTACTGACTATAATGGGCACTAGGTCTCTTAATAAGGTCCATAGTTGAACTGCAATATTTTAGGCGTTGTGTGTCATAAAAAGCTGTTCTTTAAAAAGCAATGGTGTTAGACTATTACTAAGTTTTTCTTTTTCAAATAACATAAGGGAAATTCATAGAAATAAGATGGTCCTTAAAAAGTCTTAGGAAACCTATGATATATAAATTATAAGATTTTTTACGAATCTTCCTTTTCACCTTTACTGAAGATAATTAACTTATATCATTATATTTTGAAGTAGTAAAGTGGATCTTATTGGGAAATTAGACATTTCCTCAAAAAATCAAATAAAATAGAAAAGCAATAATATTAGAACTTGCCCTATTGATCCACGTTCTGGTTGTATTTTATTATTACTATTGCGGAATTATTACATATTAATCGGAATTTATTACTAAATGACGTAAAATTGTATCGGCATATTTTATAAATTCAGTCACGTTGGCCGCCCTCGAGATTAAGTACAGTCACTGTCAAAATGGCCAGTGCGAAATTAATGAATGGTAGTGCACTTTTGTAATTGGTTACTAGGGAGAGAACAGACGATATCTGTTTTGGTTTAAATATTAAGTGTGGAAAGATTAAAGAGATGGACTTTATCGGGAAATTTATTTTTAGGTTGAACCACCTTAATAGCAATAACTTCCTAAAAAGTTTACAAATTAAGTTAATTAAATAAATTGGACATAAAAAGAAATCTTCCATGTTAATATTATAAGTAACTGCACTGTCAGTGTGCATGTTTTCAAACGAAGCTCTGTTTAAAACATTAACGCTACTGAACACTAAAGTCGTTATTCTTATACATGTTAATGCTACAGTATTGTACTCAAAACATCTTAACTAAATACAATCGTAAAAATCCAGAAATGAACGAAGTTACTGACATTGATGATATCCTCTAGACGCTTTTCAAGGGTAACAGCTAATACCGGCTTACTACCTGTGTTTTTATCCCACATTGGAGTCAAAGCCCGAAGGCTTACTTATGTTAGGAACGGACTCAGGGCAATGCACCTTCCCCGATCTCCCTTGCCTTGTAGCCCTACTTTGTCTTTTTAAGTTGAAGTACTATATTCGAACCTTCTCTTTTATTAACGTAAATACATATTTGTTAGAAAGAGATGCAAAGTTTTAGTTATTGCGTTTACTTTACCCATAAACCCAGCTGTGCGTTAAATGTACACGCAACTGTGCATTTGTATTCTATGGACTTTGAACTCGGTTGATGGTGAAATGTCGTATCCCACAGATTTATTACTATCAGTGAAATCAATACGGGCTTGCTTTTATCTGCTGCAATAACTGAAGTATGAGGGCGTGTTCACTGTTTATTTTACTTATGTTGCCATGACTCCAATGACATTATTTTACTTAATTTTTGTATTAAATACTGAATTACTTAATTACCTTCTGGATAATTGAAACAAATTAACAGATTTCTTATTACCGTCCTAATTTAATTCTCATGTTAATGGTGAATAGCAATACAATGTAATAGGTTTCAAAACATTCCGATTTCCACTCACAGCCGTCATAGTAAAAATTACGATTAATTTTATCGTGCAGCTTGAGCAAGCAGGACAAACCAACGGTTATGCCATTGGGTGCGTCATTACCATGACGATAATATAAGAGCGACCGATTGTATCGCAACCGTTCGTAGTTTTTCACGGAAAACGGCCACATCGTCAAAACTTCGTCCCTCTCCCGCCCCCTTCCTCCTTTGCACCGCGTCAGATGCGAACGTATAAAAGCCATAGGCGCCCCTCCACTTCAACTCAGACGCATGGAGTACTCCGTAGAGGTCGTTTGGCACGAGCGAGCGCTTTGCTAGGCACCTGCCGGCCAATCTTCACGATAACATTCTAGTCACCGCGCAGCAGAAGCTCGCGTAACGCGGTTTACCGCGCGTTCCTACGAGCAGTGATATGTGCAATAGCTAGCTCTACTTACAAAATAATTGTGATAATTTATTTAAATTAGTTATTAGTTACATGCGTCGATTAGACCGAAATACGGTTGTGAGTGAAATTGTGAATTAAATATGTTGTGACTGCCCGACTGGAACTTGTTACCTGTGATCCAACCCAGTGTATTTAGTTCTTGTACCGAAGGACCTTTTGTTACTATGGTTGGGAACAACGGAACTATGATGGCGATTCGTATCGTCCACAGCAAACTGCGCAAGCGTGAGGAGCACTCTGCTTCGGTGCACCCTGCCGAAGCCGTGCTCCAGACCGCGCCGCAAGCAACGCCTGAGCCTCTTGCCTTCCGTCAGCAGCCCCTGTGGCAGTTTCCACCACCGCTGCCTCCGCCTTACGTCTATCCTCATGATCAGGTTAGTAAAAATGTAACAACAATTTTTTGTTCAAACACGAGATTTTAATAATTGAAATGTAAAAAAAAAGTTAAAATAGTAGTCCAGTTGATACAAATAATATTTCATAAGTTTAGTTTTAATTAGAACTAAACCATTCACATCTGTTATTCTTGACCTAAATCTTACAACGGCCTAACATGCGTCAGAATTAGCAACTTTCTAGTTAGTTTGAAACATAATAAACATACGTAATATCATAGAATAATTTCGAAAACTTATAATAGAAAGAAAACGTGACTGGTCCAACTTACGTCCCCACCAAGTGAGAGAGAGTCGGTCGTTGCATGACGAACTAAGTGCAAAATAAATTTAAATGTCGGGACACGCTTACTGAGTAGAAAGCTGTGCAAGGCGAACATGTTGTAACTGTTCGACCTTCTTTCTTAAACGAACAAAGGAGGCTAATGCAAAGAGCCGTCTTGAAATTACAGTCTCGTAAATGCTTTAACCTTAATATCACGGTCTAATTGTAACTTCTATAGTTCAACTATAGGACACTTTCTGGAATTTATTAGCAAACATTCGTAGTACACAAAACATATGATCGCCCACATTGTAAACGTACCAGGAAGCGTTAAATGTTAATAAGACTTTGAATTCAAGGCTTGTCTTATATTAGTAACCTCAATGTTTTGGTTCGTAAGAATGTTCAGATAAAAATATTATGAATTATGAATTAGGTGTAGCTCAATAAGAGTTAAATTTAACTAGTCTCGAAACATTGTCTATATTCGCTTTTATTGGGCTGCCGTAAAGCGGTATCGTATCGGTACGGGTAGAACGTTCGTTAAAATGACAGTTACAAATATTTCCGCGTACGTACTTGTTAATAATAATATTTAACGTTCGACGGGACGACCTTCTTTGAACGTTTCGTTAGCAACAGTGGATTTAAATAGCTTATAGCAGACTTCCAGTTACACAATGGTTTAAGTCGGTGCAAATGCACTCGTGCATCGAGGTCGTTAACGGAAAAAGTTCTTATTTTTAGGTCAAGTTAGATTTTAAACAATGTAGAATAACTGAACTAAATCAATATATTGAATAAGTAAGTTTGTAGAAGAAATCCCGATTCTTCAAAATAATACCTACGTACATGTTTAACTGAATAAGAAACTAATCTTATATATATCTGTTCTTTACAGGACAACTTGATGCAGCCAATAGGTAACGAGCGGGCGAGTTTTCGCAGTCTACGCAAGAACATCGGCGGTCGTTGGAAGCGACTGGTGAAAAAGAAGCCTGAACAAGAAGTGTACACAATCCCGCCTGAACTAAAATCTCAACTCAAGGAAATATACGTGTACTAGCCATTTCTCAAAAAAAAAGTGTACTGAAGCGGGACCTTCTATGCTGCTTTAAAATAGACCTCAACCAGGCATTCTATGGTTGTAACTTATTAATTCATATCTTAGTAACTTCAAAATCATATCTGTAATTGAACATAAGTTTTAATCATCTTATCAAAGGGCTTTTGCCCACAATATCTACACATATCTACTCGACCAATTTTTTTCTAAAAACCAATGATAGATAACCTTATTTCATTCAACACTTCATTGTGATTTTAAGTCTAGATGTATTAATAAGTATTAGAACATTGAAGTTTGAGTGTTGTTCTGTTATTTTGATATTTGAATGTTGAATTATGTGTGATAGTCAAATGAATTAGTTTAATTTTTAATTTAAAGTTACGAATGGAATTAGGAAAATGCGGTCGCGCATATTAGTGACGAAAATCCAATAATTATGATAGAGGAAGCAGATGCCTTGTATGTAATTTTAATTAATTAGGGCATTTCGTAGTTCATTAACTTATTCTTGACATGGTCGTTTCTGTAGTTCAATATCGATCAAATAGTGTCATTAAATATATCTTATTAATAGACGAATATGCTATTTTAACAACTCGTGAAACTGATTGATAAACCTCATTGTTGAATGCAGTATTTTATATCTAGCATTTGAGTTGTGAGCGAGACTGAAACATTGTTCAAATTAATCTGTGTAACGTAACGTTAAATTGTAATGGACACTGATTCAATTAATCTTGTACAATAAACAATTTCTCCACTGAGAACTTTGTATGACCTAGTTTATAAAGTTACGTTACTTGCATGCTTTGGTAGTGTAATTTTCAGGTTTTCGCCCGGTCTTTTCCTACTGTGATATAAAGTTAAATTGGATGAATATTGAATAAAAGTATTGATGATAAAATGTTGAGTTTTAAATTCGCCTTGACCTTGTCAATTATCAGTAGGATGGACCGACGGTCGAGAATTGTGATAGCTCATATTGAGCCTGATATTCTGATGAATTAAGTTTGTAGCTAATAGGTACAATAAACTCAGCCATGGTTAATATATTTTTCGTTAAATTTATCTGTTGCAAAAGATACAATATTCTATTAAATGTATTTTAACAGTGTGCGGTTACTTCTATAAGTTGTAATCTATCATTACAGAAAAAAATAAAATCCATCACGATAATGTTGAAAGTTTGTTTTCTTTTATTGCTAAATTAATGCGTAAAATATATACTCAATAAAGACAAAAAATAAACAATATTTTCAAGTTATTTATAAAGATATATTAAACACATATTAAATAGACACATAAATAGTTAAATCAAAAACCTCAAAAGAATATTCAATGATGATAATGATTGGAGTACCTAAGCAGATGACATCAATATACCTAGGTACTTGACAAGATTACAAAAAACATGTCTTGAAAGTCATTGCCATTATCATCAGTCATGCCATTTAGTAAAATGTATGAAAAATTGATATTTTACGGTCTCAAATGTACTGTCGAATAATCATTCTCAGCAACCAAAATCTTAAATTAGTTTTCAAAATATAAAAAATTTCTTAACTTTACCCAAACTGACGTTATAAATTTGATCATTGAATTGTTAACAAACATGAAAACATTAGGTGGTAGTATCCTTTGACTATTCAAAAAAAAATACATAATATGTTACCCATTCCAGCTGATTCATCTTGCATCGACCGTCACTAAAATACGTTTTATGTTTATGTCAAAGGAAACAGTTGCACAAATAGTCCTTCGACTTCAAAAATCCAGTGGTCGCTCAAAGGCGTTTCTTAAAGTTTTTTGTTATACGCTTTTTTCATGTTATAAGCCAGCTGGTATTATTATTATAACGATTTAATGAGGATTGGATAAGTAAATTAAACTTTAAAAAGTAACCTATTATAATTTATTATGGTATGATCGATTGATTTTGTATTATCCCGTTTGGGTCCCAACACTTTGACACGTAAAATTTTGAATTCGTAACAGCGACATCTATCGGTGCGTTATATTATTTCATAGTATTTATTCATATTTGCAAATGTGCTGTCATCTAGCGGTAAACTTTAAATTTATTATGCAACTTTATTCTTCATACATGACGTAGTTTTCCAACATTTCAATAGGTGGCGCTGTACAACAAAATAATATTATTTTTACTGACTAAAAAAAGAAAGAAAGTTATAAATTCGACTTTTTTTGTGTTGTTCGAGTGGCATATTTTAAGTTTCAGCTCCCCGGACCTAAAGCCGAACGACTAAAACCCGGTTAATAAAGATTGCCGCCCTATAAAAATATAACTGATTAATAAAATTGTCGATGTATTTTGTTTTTTTTTTTTTAATACTCGTTGACATTAAATATACCCATTATATTTCGGCTGACGTTTTTTTCCTAGAGTAAATACGTCCCTCATCCCGTATATACCTCATACAATTTGGCACTATTGGAGTTATGTCTAATAATGAATATTTAAATGAATATTTATTTATTATATTATATGATTACCTTCTGTACGTACCTATTTTTTATTACCCGACTGCCAAGGAAGGGTTATGTTTTTCGCTCGTATCTTGTATGTATGTTTGTATGTAATATTCTTTACTACCTCATATTTCCAGAACCACTGAACGGATTTACATAATTGAGGTATCGTTAGGTTCGCCTTAGCTGCCCAAGTGTTCATAAATAGGTGACATTAAAAAAACAAACATGGCGGCTGCGCGAAGCCATTGTAGTTAATAAAAGAAATTTTTTTTTCTCGAATACTACAATATGGGTATCAAATTGAAGGGCACAATACAAGGATTTTAAAAAGGTATATCATGATTCTATATATTATATATAACTTGACAATGAAAATCGAAGTCATGTTTTTTTTTGCGTTTTGAGAAAACAAAGTAATATAAACTAGTACGTAATATAAGTGTGTTACATATCTAGGCATGTATTTTGCAGTCAGACATTCAGTTATCGTTTAATATGTCAGCCCTACTTCAAATCAAATCAATCGTGAAAACCTTTAAAGATGGAATGAACTAAAAATAAAATTAAAAACTCACTCATTAAGAAACTACGTTTTATACTCTGTATTGGACGATGGTCAAAATAATAAACTAACATTGCGTTCGGAGACAATTTATATATATATATATATATATATATATATATATATATATATATATATATATATATATATATATATATATATATATACTAGCTGTGCCCGCGGCTTCGCCCGCGTTGAAATCAGTTTGTCACAAAGTTTTTCCGGCAAACTTTCAGTGAAACTCTCATCAAAATCGGCTTTGCCGTTTCGTAAACCTTCCTCTTGAAGCCCTCTCTCCATTAGTGAAACCGCATGAAAATCCGTTTAGTAGATTTTGAGGGAATCGATCGCATACGCTTTTGGGAACTTTGTTTTATAATACACTAACTGTTGCCCGCGACTACGTCCGCGTGGTTATGAAGATATGCATTACTTTTAAGATGCTTAACGCAAATTATTTTTTTATTTCAGTCACTTGAAATGCTTATCATTCTGAGTAACTTTTTCAAAGGCAAAATTTAGTATAATTTAATAGTTTTTTATAAACCCTCTCTAAACACCACACTTTTAGTTTATTTTCAGGCTGCAGTATAAATAACCTATCAGGCGAACTTATAGCTGCTGTATATGTTTCATATAAACTATCAACCCCAATTAAATCCTCTTAGCGGTGGAATATCGCAAAATCAGTTCTTAGCGGATGACTACTAACTATAATCTACCTCCCTGCCAAATTTCATCTTTGTCCATCTTGGATGGATGGACCATCCAGCGGTTTTTGATTTCTCGTGATGAGTGAGTCAGGGACCTTTCTCTTTTATATATATAGATTACGATGCATTATTTGGATATTTCCTCACCATCTATAGAGCATACATTTTAAATTTCAAGTCTCTTACTTCAAAAACATAACACTTTCATACAAACTTCCAACTCCCGTTTAACCCCCTTAGAGGTCGAGTTTCATAAAATTCCTTCTTAATAAATGTCGACACTTTATAAGGAGCCTACCTGCCAAATTTAAAGTTTGTGGCTATTATAGTTTCGGAGATTTCGTGATGAGTGAGTCAACCTACCATCCCCCGTATTAACCCCAAAAAGGGAGTTGATTTCTAAAGATACGTTATTTGGACACTTCCTTACTATCTATAGAGTACACATTTTAAATTTCAAGTCTCTTACTTCAAAAACATAGGACTTTCATATAAACTTCCAACCCCCCGTTTTACCCCTTTAGGGGTCGAGTTTCGTAAAATCCGTTCATAACGGATGTGAACATCTTATAAGGAGCCTACCTGCCAAATTTCAAGTTTTTAGCTGTTATAGTTTCGGAGATTTCGTGATGAATGAGTCAAACTACCATCGCCCGTTTTAACCACAAAAGGGAGTTGATTTCTAAATATACAT
This sequence comes from Melitaea cinxia, assembly GCF_905220565.1. NCBI lineage: Eukaryota > Metazoa > Arthropoda > Insecta > Lepidoptera > Nymphalidae > Melitaea > Melitaea cinxia. The sequence continues at coordinate 7,564,676 of NC_059400.1, read as the reverse complement.
TATTTAAACACCTTCTCACCATCTATAGAGCATACATTTTATATTTCAAGCCTCTTACTTCAAAAACATAGGACTTTCATACAAACTTCCAACCCCCGTTTTACCCCCTTAGGGATCGAGTTTCGTAAAATCCGTTCTTAGCAGATGTCTACGCTCTATAAGGAACCTATCTGCCAAATTTCAAGTTTCTAGGTATTATAGTTTCGGAGATTTCGTGATGAATGACCTTTCGCTTTTATATATATTATTATTATAGATTATTATAGATATATAACAAACGAAAGCAAGAAATAATTTTTTTTAGCCCTTCAATCCTACGATTGAAGACGGTTACTCAATGTATATATGTATATATGTAATATAGTCATGATAGTCATGTAATATTTGGATGCCCCTGATGGACTTAAGTTTTACTATCACGATTTAAGAAAAGATCCGATGATTTTAAGTCGCAGTCGCAGTCAGTTCGGTGGAGGAAGTGTTATATGTTCGGCTGCTATAGATTTTGAAGGAATAGAAACAAAATTTATCTCTGGTAAAATGAATAATATAAGTTATGGTAATTTTATTGACGAACAGTAAGCCAAATATGGAACCCAAATTGGAGGCCAGAATTATATTTTTCAGCAAGACATTGCTACTGTTCAAGTGTTCATACGGTAAAACTCGTTAAAGACTATTTTCAGAACACTATTCTAAAGTGGCCAGCTCGCTCCCTTCATATGAATACTATTGAAAATAATTGGGATAAGTTAACACGTGCTGTGTACTCAAATGGGAAACAATTCAACAGTGTAGAGCAACTAAAAAATGGTATCTAAGATGAGTGGAGAAAGTTAGATCAAGATTAAAAACCTATATGAAAGCTGCTGAAGAGACGAACTTTTTTTCCATATATTGTATTATATTTTTATTTATTATTAAGATACATGTAAGAATATAAAATACAATTACTAATAATAAGATGCCACATAAACTCAATCGAGTTTTACCGGACATCAGTATTATCGTCATTTTATTTTAAAATATATATATATGGAGTTACACGTATTTGTATGTAAGTGCCTAGTGTTTGTTTTACTATAGTGCGACGTCAATGTTTCGAAAATGTCGTATATTACAGAGTAATTTGATAAAACTGAGGATCCCCCTTTTGTTACTCAAGTATAACTTCTTTACGCACGCTTGACATGGGGAATATGCTGATGAATGCGTGACGAGAACGTTACGAAAAGTGTGACCGGGCGAGGCGAACGGAGCAAGAGAGAGAGGTGCGAGCACGTATTTTCTTCCTCTCTTTCTCTTATGGTGCAGGTCTATTGTGCAGAAGCTTTACTTCAGTCGTGTGATCTCAACCACACTCGTTTTTGAACTAAAATTTCCTTACGCACGCTTGACTTGACGAGTAAGCTGGTGAACGCGTGACGTGAGCATTACGAAAAGTGTGATCGGGCGAGGCGAACGGAAGTTGGGAGGGAAGATAGAAAGAGACAGAGTTACGTTTCATATATTACTGTAGGGGCAACTAAAGAAGTTTTACTTCATTCGTGTAATCTAAAGCTCACTCGTTTTTTTTAATGTTATATCACTACACTATAAATACAATGAGAAAAATTTATCCCAGAAAAAAATCTGAAGTTAAAGTTTCGCAGTAACTTACGGTGCTTATAAAAAAACTCGTTTATCAATTTCAGTTGAGATTAAGGACTTTTAAAATATACAATCATGAAAGAGTTCAAAGAAAAACAAAGTCTTAAATAAATTAAAATCAACAGAGTTCTACCCTTGCCTTGCATTCGTTGTACCTATTTAATTTATAGAAGGGTCCATGATTGATTGTTGTTTAAATTGACAGCTTAATTTTTTCTCGTCTCTGGAGGTAGTTGAATATCGTCAAATGAAAAGATAAATGAAGATAGCTACTTGTATTATTATGTATCTTTTATATTATTATGTGGAAAAATTCAAAAAGATTAAAAAACACCTTAGACAAACATAATTAATTATCACTGAGAACCTTACTGTGACTGTGACATACTTGTATTTACGGATCATAAACTAAGATCGTGTGTTTATACATACAAATGACGAGTCGGTTTTAATTAGTAATTATGAATGTGAAGACAGAAGCTTTGTGCCTAGTGAAATAGTTAATATTCAAAGAGATCGGATAATACCCGCATGTCACAAGACCGCAGAAACCGCTACCCTTTGAAAGATTTGTAGTCTCCCTTCAGACACGTTCTAATTTAAATGTATAAATACGTATAGAATACTAACTGGGCTTCGCGGTTTTGTCCACAGAATTCCCGATTCCACGGGAATGTGGGAATAAAAAGTAGCCTGTGTGGAAAACTGTGCTTTTTTATTATGTACATAATAAATTTAACTAGTAATACCCGTGCGAATAATTCGCACTAAATAAGTAAAAAATTTACCGACTGTCAATCATATTAACGTTGTATCTCAATGTATATCTATATATATAATTTTAGTATTTAATCAATTTAAAAAAAGCAATAACAAATTTTTTAGTTGTTGTCGCCGGTAAAGCAAGCAATTATCTATAAAATGATATATAATTTATATGGAATAATTGTGAGGCTTTTTTTAAGAAGGGAAGCAAACATCTTACCTTATCGTATCAATATATATAAATAATGATTATAACACTAAAATACTTTTAGCGTTTCAGTGCTACAAATACGTATCCTATCAATTAACCAAATTTCGCTTTTGTAATTTTTCTAATGTCCTGACAATATTACAACAAACAAACACCGTTCAACAAAGTTCAGACAAAGTTCTTTTATTCTATCAAGAAGAACGGCTTCAGCTGGTCAATGGTGAGGCCATTGTTCTACTATTGGTCGGTGGAAGATATATTTCTAATATCTTAAGTGACTGTAATTATATTTATCCTCTCACAACTTAAAAAATCCGCAAAAATCCAACACTTAAATCACAAAATAACCTAAGTGCGGTAATCACTTTATATTTATTACCAAGCCTACTAAGCTATAAGTACTCCTTTAAAACTCTGAGAGGTAGACAAGTGGATCTGCCAACGATTGTGAAATATAAAACAGTTTTTTTTTTATATCTGAAGAATTCGTTTATTTGCTAATCATGTTTTACTATGAATTTATTATTTTTTTTTAAGTGCTACTATATATATTTGTTTTAAATTAACATCGTACTTATTGGAGAAGAACGAAATCGCCAGGAAACCTGCTGCTAGGAATAATATGAATGGAAACTGGATCCAGCTCTTCTCTTTAGTAAACAATGATGGGTACAGAAACTATTGACCCGTAGTGGAAATTTACAGGCTATCAGATGTAACAAACTACAGTTATTTTAATTACATAGTATTAATCAAAAAATAACATTATTTGTTTTCGCTAAAATGATTATACATACTTAAAACTTAAACTTGTCCTTCATTCGAAGGCAAATAGATAGAAAATTTAAAAAACACCATTTATATTTTTGTTACTATGCATTGACAGATTTGAATAATAAAATGTGTTTATATATAAGGTACACAACAATATTTACAAATAAATATCATATAACATACATACACGGTCGTCTGTTCCTACGGTAAGCAAATTAATGCTTCTGCTATAGGTAACAATCGACAGTTATAGCTAAATATGTATTTTTTTTGATAAGTTAACATAGAAATAATACATATATAAACAGATAAATACAAATATTACACCCAGACTCAGGCTGGAATCGAACCCGCAGTTAATGAAAATTTAATGTTGATTTACGACTGGTGTAGATGAACTGGTGTTCTTAACGAGGTGAAGTATATTTGAGGTAATCAAACCAAGTATAAAGTATATTACTATCTACATAAATTATTATTATTATCTGACGTATTTTTAAGTTTTTAATTTAAAGTTATTTGAATTGTCATTAATGTTTTTAGTGGATTTTGTTTTGTTATAAAGTCGTTCTATCTATGAATTTTGTTTATAATTAGTACAGAAATTAAGTACTCATGAAACAAATATACGTAAATTATTGGATAATTTTTGTTGTATGCTCTGCTTACAACCATTATACCATAAATATATGTATTTTTGTAGGTATGATTATGTTTTGCATGTACTTAAAAAAGGTTAAGAGAGTTTTATTGGTTATTTCGAATATATATATTTTAGGACGATGGATTTAACTGATGTCATACTGACATACGGTTGCAAATTTGCAATACATTCTCTAGTTTAGAACGAATATGTGAATGAGCGGTCGCTCCCAAGGCGGTGGCGCGCAGAGCCCTTCTATCATCAAAATTTACGATATAATGTCCCTGGAGCCGATGATGTTGATAGAGATGGAATCGACATCGTCAACTATGAGATTGACACGTTCGGAAGCAAGTAATGAAGCGAGCCGTAATGAGGGGAGCCCTCGAACACAATGAAGCTTATTTGTATAACAACAAAAGACCGCCACGTACCCGCCTTACGGCTATCGTTTGTTGAAATTGTCTTTCATGTCTTGTTGGAGCCAGATCGAGCTTTGTTTGTGCCTAGAGTTGACTTAATTATTTTACATATTTTTTAAATACCATATTTGAAATATTAATAATAGTTTATTAAACAATTCACTACTTAAATATTTATTATTTACAAATAGTTTTGGTACAAATCATGTCCGCGTGGAATTGGGCCAAGAATGCTGGCAGCATTTCCCCGTTGCATCGCTATGCCGATTCTCTGGGCAAAAAAATGCACTAGCCCTCTTGTCACCAGTGGAGGCAATATATTGTTTAAATTTTATAATTTTAAAACTTCTTTGAAATTCTGCCCCGGAAACAAAATCAAAAACTGCAAACTGCAAAATATTTTTTGTCATCCTAAATAATATTTTCGATATACTTACTTTACTTTTTTTGTAGCTGTGTGGTTATGGCAATAAAGAAAATAGCCACACCCTTTCTACCCGTGGGTGTCGTAAGAGGCGACTAAGAGATAAGACAGTTTCACTACGACTTTGGAACTTAAAAAGCCGACCGATGGCAGGATAACCATCCAACAGGCTTTGAAATACACAGGCCGAAGACGGGCAGAATCGTTTTCGGTGCGACAAAGCCAGCCCTGCGGTCACCAACCCGCCTGCCCAGCGTGGTAACTATGGGTAACATATATGAGATCACGCCATTTTTGGCGCGAACTTGTGGATACCAATATCCAGCACTTGACTACGAGAGGCTGAAGTGATGATGATGATGATGACTTCAAAAAATAGTTTATTTTTGTGGCCCAGCCTATAATTATATACATCTGTCAAATATTTTTAGTAAATCATTGTCGTTGTATGTAATTAATTATTCAAAAGGAAATGTAAATATTTTGGAAAAAATGATACAAACATTATATATATTCGAATCTCCTCAAACCCAATTTACATCACCTCCTTTACATCAATCTTGAATAAGACGCGCATTAGCCAGTTGTTGTCGCGGGTTCGATCCCGCACATTGCATACATTAGTATTTGTCATACAAATGTTTGTCATAGTCTGGGCGTTTGTGCTTGTGTATTGTGTGTTTTCGAACATCCGACACAAGAGTAAATCCTAGTTAGTAGAAGAGCTGTCAATAAGTTTTCTCTCAATTAGAAACATTTTAAAAAATATTTGGAATATAATATCTGGAATACACCATCGTAATTCAAACAGCAAAGGTACATCATAAATTACCTATAGTAGATCGCAAGTCCCATTTGGAGACGTCGTAACCGTTAGTCACCAAGCTTGATATCATTCTCAAGCTTTCCTGTTTTGCGGAATTTACATGATCAAAACAGGATAGTCGAGTGGAACAGACCACTACTAGAACTAAGTATGAAACACAATTTTTCTTTACTTTTAGCAAAAATTAAAAACTTGTAGGAGATTAAAATAATGAATAAATATGATGTCGTTTTTATCTATTCATAAATATCAATATCACGTTTAAACAGTTATATTTTAAAGTAGGGATATGTTATGCATGCTATGCTGTAAAACAAAAAGGTTATGTTACATCGGTTAGACAAAGCAAATATATTGGGTAATTTATTGGATCATCGAACGAAGCAATGGCCATTTTATGGTTACTGTGATAAATATAAACTTGCATTATATGAATATTGCATGTAATGTTGCGTTTTATATAAAATATTATCGTAGATATTCGTTAGAAATTAAATTACGGAGTTTTTTTTATATAAAACAGCTATTAAAAAGTTCAAAAGTGAACTTTTATTGAATGAGACGGAAAAAAAATTATTATATTTTTTACTAACAGTATTTACCCGATATATTTATTAGATAAAAGAGAAGAGTGTAAATAATTTATTTCATAATATTATTCATATTCCGTATAATTAAAACCCTCTTAATTATCGTCATACTAAAGCATTTTTGTATGTAATCTTTTTATAAAATGCTTAAAAATTTTAAGCATAAAATGTTTTAAAAGAAATAAAATACTTTCTTACATTTATTTTTCTTTCAATGAATATAGCGAAGTCTTATTACTTAATTATTTTCCATAAATACTTAGGAAGTTATGGTATCTCTTGACGTTTTTTGAAAACTCCTGAACTTGTAATAAAAAGTTCATTTTGAATAACATACGCTACAGATGCTTTATCAATTAATACGATTATCGCTTCAGCCTGTAATATCCCACCACTGGGCATAGGCCTCTTTCCCCATGTAGGATCAGAGCTTAATCCACCACGCTGCTCCAATGCGGGTTGGCGGATGTATTCCCTACTATGAGTAACATATTCTTATAGTGAGTTAGAGTGACTAAAATATTCTTATTGCTTTATATTAATACGATTAATATAAAGCAATAAGAATATTTATTTATAAAAAGAAAATATTCTATGAATACTAATTTGGCATATATTAAGTGTAATTTTGTTTCATTGTTATTTTAATTGATACCGCCGACGAAAATTGTTTGAGGACAAAATAATTTGGAAGTTATTACGCGGCTAAATTGAATTGGCCCATTATTCCTGGCCACATCGTCGCGCGTGATCAACGCACACAAACAAACAGCTTTTAACTGTATAAGTCGCAGCTATCTGGTTTAAATTGCCGTTCAGTTGAATGACTAATCCTTACATTAAACAAATGACATTCCGTCCGAGGCATATTATCATATGTATTCGGTAGTCTATGAAGTGAGTTCGTCGGCGTATAGCCTAATATCTTAGTCTCTATGGAGTATTATGTAGACATGTCTTGCTTTGTCAAAAGTGTGTATAAATTCTGCTATGCAGGTTAAATTTTGATAACTTATTTTCAAACACACACAACACACACACACACACACACTAGTTACACTTTATAGCTGTAGATATATAGATGTGAACAAACCAATTAAACAACAAAAGTGTTTCATCGCCGTTGTTTCTCTGTATCCTATTCAAAGTAGTGGTATTTGACTAGTCTAGATTACAAAGTAATCAGAAACAAGAACTGTATTAAAAAAATCTTTGTTTAACGATAAGCACATATTTTTTCTCGTAGTCGTTTTTAAGTTTATAAGTTTCTTTATTTTGTAACCAATTGGCTGCGACATACATTCATACGTACGATGATGCCGTCGTTACACACACATAGATATAACAACGATTAATAGTTTCATATACCTAGTATGATTAATTTATTTTTGGTAATAATCTATATATTAATACGTGAAGCAAAAACTTTGTACCTCTTTTGACGAAAATTGCGCGGACGGAGGAGAATGAAATTTCGCACACTTATAGTTTATATAAAGAAGGAGTGCAGAATGCTAATATTTATTAAAAATATTCGACTAGCCCGTTGGCGCAGTTTGTAGTGACCCTGCTTTCTGCTCCGAGGGTTGTGGGTTCGATTCCCACCCCAAGTCTGGGTGTAATATAAATATTTATTTATATATTTATATATGTATTATTTATAAGTATGTTTATTGAAAAAAAAAATGTAGCTATATACCAGTCGGCTGTAACCTATAACACAAGCATTAAGTTGCTTACTTTAGTAACAGACGACCGTGTGTGTATTGTGTAATTGTGTTTGTTATTATTTATTTATTATTTATAAAATTATACATTAAAAATACATTAAAACAATAAAAAAAAAACATTACATACACTACCGTGTATTTGACACACACACGCAAATATACTCTTTTGTTTATTATTATAGAAGTTTAGTCTTTGACAACAGAACCTTAATAATGTTCAAACTTATAATTTAAATTAACTAAAAAGTTAACCATATAATACTTAAACTATTGTAGGCCTTAATAAGTGAAACAAAATGATAGGTCAAAATTTATGATTAAATTAACTAGTACTAAATAGATCAAGAATACTTTAAGGAGGAAAGAAGTGTGCTTTTACTAGCTTCTTAAATTTTTGTATTGACTGATCGCATCTGATATGAAGCTGCAAGGAGTACCAAAGCCGAAAAGCTTTTACGAAGAAGGACTTAGAATAGAAGGAAGTTTTGTGAGAGGGAATTTCTAGGACAAAATGTTCATCAGATCGGAGAGAGCAATCTTGAGTAACAATTATATAAAAATCTACTGTATTGTTTTTTTTTTGTCCAATATTTTGTATACAATTGTAATTGTAATTATATTCTCAGGGTTATGAACCGACAATTGCAGGTTCAAATCGAAATAATATTCATAATTTACAGTATTATTTTTTTGTTAAAAATTTTATGTTTCGTAATATCGGAAAAATACTAAAATTCTGCTTTAGCAAAATCAGTAGTTGTTCTGTTGTCAGTAATATGTATGTATGTATGTATGTATGTATTGTGCTGTATATGTATGTGTATTTGTACTCGATAGTTGATATTGTTCTAGGTGACACTAATTGTCACTTCTCTGTGTACACTTCCCTACCGCTTTTTCACTACGCTGTGTCCTATATGCCCGAAGGTTGTCTGGAAGAGATCGCTACTCTAGCGATAAGACCGCCTTTGTACACTGTTTTTTTTTTATTTGTAATATGTTATTGTGTTGATCGTTGTTGTGTACAATAAAGAGTATCTATCTATCTATCTAATATAATAAATATTTTTTTTGTGTTCGGAAATACAAAAAAAGACACGAAATCATAATCATACGGTTATGATGCTGTCTGAACTAACATAATCGTGATTAAATAGTTACAGCAAGAGTAGATTTAGTAATAGAGTATTCTTTTAAGTATCTGTCGTGATCGTAGACTCGATAGTGTGAAAAATACTAAAAAAAAAATTGAGTTTTTATTTTTATTTTTATACAACAAGGTCGGCAAAAATGCATGCGGGTCACCTAATGGTAAGTGATTATCGTAGCTCATAGACGCCTGCTACACCAGAAGCATCGCAAGCGTATTGCCGACCCTACACCCCATCCCCTCAGGAGCTCTGGTTACGTTACTCACCACAGGAACACAACATAAAAGCAGAACAAACAGAAAAGCAGTATTATTTAGCTGTGGTCTTCTCTAAGGTCGAGGCACCTCCCCAGTCAGATTGCTCCAGATTTTGAGCAGGATATGTCCTGCTGTGCCCTACTTCAGTTACCTCAGTTCTTGCATCTTCTTGGGGTGTGCATTTTTTTTAAACTTTAGCTGTTTTATATTTCATCTTATTTACATCCGATGTCCAATGAGATGGTTCCGTCTTTCCTTCTCCTTCTGTAACTTATATAAAAAAGTTACAGTACTATATTATACTAAAAAAAATTAATAAATATAAAATAATTTTTAACAAAAAAAAAACCGACTTCAAACAGGAAACTAAAAAGTGAAAAATAAATTTACTTAGTACAAAGTAATTCGTATTTTGATTTAGTTAATCAGAAATGATTAAATAAATATTTTATAATTTTGAAGTCGGTGCCAAGTAAAACAATAACTACTCTAGTATCTACTCATAAGTTGTATTCAGTTTTCTTTCATAATTTGTTTCATTGTCTATTAGGTTGAATACTGTTATTATTCTGTTATTGTTTTGACATATCTAATAATATTTTTTGTACTTGTTTGTTGTGTGTGTGTGTTGTTTGTATTTGTTTTTGTAGCCAGGTTGTTGTAGTATTTACTTGGCACCAACTTCAAAATTATAAAATATTTATTTAATCATTTCTGATTAACTAAATCAAAATACGAATTACTTTGTACTAAGTAAATTTATTTTTCACTTTTTAGTTTCCTGTTTGAAGTCGGTTTTTTTTTTGTTAAAAATTATTTTATTTTACAATTTTTAGTGATGGGTAGACCTAACAAGGATGCTTTTTCTCTTATGTCGGTTGTTCGGAAACATACACAATACACAAGCACAAACACCCAGATCATGACAAACATCTATATGGCCAATACAAAAGTCTGTCGTGCGCGGGGATTGATCCCACTAACGCCAGCCCAACAGCCGGTGCTGTGACCGCTGCGCTAACGTGTCGACATACTATGAGTAAAGTTCGCTATCAGGTGTACGTAATAACAACCGGGACTGACAGCCTAGCGTGTTCTCCGAGGCTAGGTTGGGAGAACCACAAGGATTAACAACTAGACCGAAAATAAATATTTGTATAAACATAAATATCCACTCCGAGCTGGAATAGAACCCGCGACCGTCGGTGTTTAGGCGCCGCCGACACGGCACATGCACCATTATATCAAAGCGGTCGTCAAACAGCAAAAGGTTACTGCTGTAAATTGTTGAGAAATTCCCTCGAGTGTTTATGGGCTCCATCATCAAACCTGGCCCTGCACACAGATGATCACACAGCAGGTAATTGCTATAAATCGTTGAAAAGTTCCCTCGACTATCTTTCGCCTCCATCATCAGACTTTAATGGCACTTGTAACTCATATAGGTGCAAAGTTCCCATCAATAGAAATGAATTAAGTTCAAACAGCAGGTAATTGCTATAAGTCGTTGAAGAGTACCCTCGACTATCTTTCGTCTCCATCATCAGACTAAAATGGCACTTATAACTCATATATATGCAAAGTTCTCATCAATAGAAACGAATTAAGTTCAAACAGCAGGTAATTGCTATAAATCGTTAAAGAGTTCCCTCGACTAACTTTTGTCTCCATCATCGACTGTAATGGCACTTGTAACTCATATAGGTGCAAAGTTCTCATCAATAGAAACGAATTAAGTTCAAACAGCAGGTAATTGCTATAAGTCGTTGAAGAGTACCCTCGACTATCTTTCGTCTCCATCATCAGACTGAAATAGCACTTATAACTCATATATATGCAACGTTCTCATCAATAGAAACGAATTAAGTTCAAACAGCAGGTAATTGCTATAAATCGTTAAAGAGTTCCCTCGACTAACTTTTGTCTCCATCATCAGACTGTAATGGCACTTATAACTCATACAGGTGCAGAGCTCTCATCAATAGAAACGAATTAAGTTCAAACAGAAGTTAATTGCTATAAATTGTTGAAGAGTTCCCTCGACTATTTTTCTTCTCCATCATCAGATCAACTCCAGACCTTTATTAAATAGTAATGCTTTATAGTACTTAATGAAAACATGATTAAAATTACTAGTCACCCTTACGATTTTTGAAAGTTTCCCTCGATTTCTCTGGGATCCCATCATCAGATCCTGGTTTCCTTCTCATGGTACCAAACTATGAATATCTCCTTTCCAACAAAAAAAGAATTATCGAAATCGGTTCATAAACGAAGAAGTTATCTCCGAACATACATAAAATATATATATATATATATATATATATACGGTCGAATTGAGTAACCTCCTCCTTTTTTTGAAGTCGGTTAAAAAATAAATAAATAAAATGAAAGGCGATATACAGAATCAAATAATGATAATGATTTAAAAAATTTCGCAATATAAATAACGGCAGTGCGAATTAATATAAACAAAAAAAGCCTACATATTTCTCGCCATCATTATCGGCATATACCTATATAATAGCAATTTTCTACTTGTCCTGAATTTATTTGAATTGCTATGTATGTAAGTCAAGGTGCGGTGTAATGGTGTGGTGATGTTTATAGAGGAATTGGCATATAAATGTTCTCCAATAATTAACAGTTTTGGTGATTAAAAATATACTTTAGTAAATATTAGAAGTATGTGAAGTATGAAGCAATTCAAAGTATGAAGGCTGCTCAACGTGATTATGCAAAAAAAATATGTTTTCGTTGGGCACAACCGTTGTTTCCTAATTTTATCGTTCATTAGTTGTAATATTTTTATTCAACTCAGACCGTGAGTAGTCAGCACGTACAATAATAGAGATTAGAGACGCTTAAAAATATTATGTATTCAAAAAGTACTCATAAACGTTCTCCCAATATAACCTACAATACCTACCTACATACCTATACCATAGTGCAAATATAGTGGAAAAGCCATATTGCATTCTAAGTTATTTTTTAAACTTTTATGTGTACACATTATTTCAAGGTATAATTATAATTACTATATTTTAATAAAATAAAAGTTAGAAACATATTCCAAGAACATATTATATTCTTCATTCAGTTCGTAATTTATAAGTTTCGTGGGTTAGCGAGCAATTACTCGGGACTTGACCGCACGAGTATAAAGATAACAGTCCGTTAAGCAACTAGATGAGACCAACAAGCAGTAAACTTCCGAAGTTTTATTCGTGCATTACCTTCACCAACTCACGTGAGTTCTCTGTGTTGTTCTAACAAGGTTTGTCTGCTTTTACATTTCGGATAACAGTAGCTGCAGTTTTTCTTTTTTATTGTTTATCTACCTGTCCATCTTTTTTTTTATTTATAATCGTCTTTAAATTGAATTTTCTCGTTTCTTTCAATACAGACTGTGTAATATCAGACTTTCAGTATTTCGTATGAAAGATCTAATAGTGGAAGATCCCAGACACTGCATACCTTTTTTTAAGTAGTGCTAGTGTATACAATAAACGTATTATATTAACTATATGGCGGTATTAACTAGCTATTTTACTTTACTTATTATATTAATAGAATATTGTAAAAAAAATACTGCCAGACACTAATTAGATAATATTTTAAAATGCGTACTAAATATTTAAGGAACTCGTTTTACTACTATCATCATTGCAGCCTATCGCAGTTCACTGCTGGACATAGGCCTCCACAAGCTCGCGCCAAATATAGCGTGAACTCATGTGTGTTGCCCATAGTCACCACGCTGGGCATTCGGGTTGGTGACCGCAGGGTTGCTGCCCGGCTTCGGCCTGTGTATTTCAAAGCTTGCAGTTGGATGGCTATCCCGCCATCGATCGGCTTTTTAATTCCCAAGGGGGTAGTGGAACTTTGCTATCCCTTAGTCTCGTAGTCTTTACTGCCGTAACTACACAGCAGACTACTACATTGAATGTACTACTATATTGTATATATTTTATCAATAGGATCTTGGACTACACGCGCTACGAAGTCGAAATTAGCCGTTTGTCTCTTTCTGAAGGTCGATGTGCATATTTATGGCCGGGTACTGTCCTAATTGAAACAGTTACAGGTATTCGAGTTACAATATTTTTCAAATGTATAGGATAAACGGATGTTGCACTCTTTTCCAGACTTTTATGAGACATTAAGTATAAAAAAATGATTGTGATGCACCTAATTTTCTTAATTTATTGTTTCACCTAGAATTATTATAGTAAAACACAATGGTATAGAAATTCATATATTTGGTAAATTTGGTAGCAACAATTGTCACGTACAAGTTAATAATTAGTCATTACCAACAACATTATCGAACTGCATTTTTGAAGCAATGATATCTACGTCAACGTGTCATTTCTAGAAACTACGATTCTTTGCTAGAAACGCGTGACCAACTATCCTTGTTTAAATGAACAGTGGAATTTGAAGGGGCTCTTTTGTTCAAATTAAATAGGTTTTTGGGAAGAGCCCAGCGCAAATTAGACGTAACTTGGTTGTCCCGGGAGGGCTTAAACTTGTTGCAGAGTAACCCTTACAGTGACATTAGTATGCTTCACAGTGCGGATCGTAAGCGTAAATGACCTTTCGTTTTTTATTGTTTCAATACACACATAATAATATAACACATTATTTTTTAAGTAATTGATCCAGTGTTATGTTTAACAGTTATGTAGGTACATATACGTCACTAATTTGTATGTGTGTGCTTATGTTCGTTTATGTGTAAGCGCATAGCTACTATACAAATAATAAATAATAAACATTCAATCCCTCCATCTTGGCAGTGAAAGTGTCAAAGGGTAGAAGAACATAAAGGCATACAAATAAAAACGCGAATTTTGAGTTGAACTTATTGGCACAATAACAACAACGTATATATTATAGAAGAAATTTTTAAGTAGTTAGAAAAAATATATTCATCAAACATTCAAAATAAAATTACAGTAGGTATTATTATGTGCAAATAATATTTAAGAGTGCAAAAAAAAACTTTAAAGGATAACATCGCTGTATATAAAAACGTATATCTACGTACAGCCATTAGTTGTGTCCCATACCGTCTATATGCTGCTAACGTTTTATTTAGAAGTCCCCAAGCACTGTCCGTTCGTTTCCGCATTCTGTACATAGCCCCTAAAGACGGTGAGACAACGTGGCTTACTAAACTTTATAGCTCACTATACGACTATTGTTTTGTATGTTTTACCTATCTCACAAAATTTACTATTTACAGAATACCTTTTATATGTAACAAGAAAGTATATCACGCTTTGGATTTGAATTGTTGTTCACAAAAATATTGTTCAGAATTTATAAGGATCTTATTATTTGATATTATTGTTTTTAACTATTATTGTACTATATTCTATATCTATATATTACAAAAGCTACAATCATATAATTTTTCTAGTTTAAGATGCCGGTGGACGTTTTGCAAGCTAACCTAGAAGCCAGTGGAGGCTGTTCTCCGTTTAAGTCAGTGTTTACATAATGATTCAGGTGTATCTGACTGGAGTTGGATTTATTTCTAGGTCCATTAGTAAAATATTAATTATCAATTTATTTCAGTCATAAAATAAAGATTAAATTAATTCTTTTAAAATTTAAGTTCGTCTAAAATTGGATTTGTCTAGTAAAATTCACACAACACGCCTTCTCAACACATATAGACTTTATTACAATTTTTAAAGTTGTAAAAAGTTATCCGCGCAAATGTAACTTGTGAGTCGTGTCAAAGTAATAAATATCGTTAGTATAATCCAAAATTCCGCGCTAAATCCCTCAGTATGTAGAAAATAAGGTTGAAAATTCGCTATCTGATTGTTCTGCTTGAGATAAGTTCGTCGGTTTAGATTCTCTGCTATCTCGTCAGCGTTTTACTGTTATTATGTTGGTAGCTGTATACAGAAGTGGCTTAAGGATGAATATAATTTTAGGGAAATTGACTTTGCGGTATTCTGGAGTGAGGCTTGTAGTATCGTACGGTTATAATATTATATGATTAAGGTTTTGCTACCAAACGCGTTTCACTCTGCGAGAATTTTACGAGTTACATTAATTTTTGTATTCAATATACGTTTGTCATTTTCTGTATTTATATCAGATAAATTAGCTTTCAATTATATATATTTAATTATAATATTGAAATTATTTATTTAGGTTTGATATGATATTAAAAAAAAGTTTAGAAGTCCCCAATGTGTGGGTAACACAAAAATAAATAATATTTATTTAGGGTTGAATCTATAGATTTGTAGAGGCAATAGGGTACTTTCGGTAGTGAAAACTAAATTGTAAATTTTGAGAAATATTAAAATTTATGTAGAAATACACTTAAATATTCTGATTCAGCTAATTGAAGATAAGCTACATCGCATTTATCTATGGAGACACACTAAAATTAATAGCGTTTGCTATCCTAATTCTCTATATTTCATCAATATTTGTGGTCAATCGGCTACAGTAAGCGTTCAGATCCAGCGATTACCATTGAAAATCAATTGACAAGCCTTCTGTGTAGAGGTTGCTTGAAGCTTTAAGAAATCTTAAGATTTTTGTCTTGAAAAAGTATATTCTATAGCAGTTGATAGAAATGATTTTACTTAATACTATATGAGACTAAAGAAGTTAACTTCAAACGCAGATGTTCCACCAATCTTCCTAACAACTGAAGCGTAAAAATAATATTCTTATCGTGATGTTAACAAAAGATATTATTCCGATTGACTTGCCAATATTCAACCCTGCTTGGGGTGATTGGGATGCGCTTCTTTGTTGTAAGTAAAAGTTTAGTG
Source organism: Melitaea cinxia (assembly GCF_905220565.1). NCBI lineage: Eukaryota > Metazoa > Arthropoda > Insecta > Lepidoptera > Nymphalidae > Melitaea > Melitaea cinxia. The sequence continues at coordinate 7,548,421 of NC_059400.1, read as the reverse complement.
CATTTTAAACATAAAAGAGATAGGTATATATTTTATTTTATTTCAATTTCTAATAATAAGTTATATGACTAAATATAATGAATATGAATTGCACACCCTTTTTTAAAAACTTTATTTTTTTTAACTGCAGAACAAAGTATTTATTTTCGAGTTAAGTAGTAACATTTAAAATTTTAATGAATAATTAAACTAGATTTAGACTATTTTATCAATGATAACAATTTTAATCGTTAACGGCCGTGTATTGGTTAACTCATTTAATAATAATATAAATTTCCATGACAATGTATTGCTTGGTAAAGTGAAATAATACAATTTTAACGATAAAATTATACTATTTAAATATATTTTGATTTATTTAAACACAGCTTAATCATGAATATGTTTGAAATGTTTAGAAGTAATTACATTAATATTTTTATATGTGTAATGAATTTGTATTAAATATACAAACCATTTTATATAATTATTTATTTTTTATTTCCATTATTCGATTCGTCTCAAATTATTATTATCAAAGTAAAAACAAATTGAAAGTAATGAAAATAAAACGAAAACGACGCAAACAATCAATTCATTTATTCGACGATGGATGAAGCGAAATTAAATAAATGTAATAACAGCGATAAAACCCAAAATTTGTTCTTTGTTCAGTTACGAATCGCAAAAACACTTTCAGTTTCTTCAATTACTTAAAACATTCCCCAATAGACGCTTTTCATTTGTGATGTTTAACCAAGGGATCGACTTTTCGATTGACTTGAGCAGTTCAAAGGACGGAGGGATAGAATTAGCGCGATGCGGGGTGCAGTTGAGGAACACTCATTTCAAAAGGAATATAATTTTCCTATTTTCTAAGAAAAATCCTATTCAACACTTGATATAACAATTTGTATGATTTGAGGGAGACGATTTTCAAAAAAAAAAAAACAGTGAAATGATCAACGATATTCTATTAAAGAAAAACTATTTAACTTGAGCGTTGAAGTAATTATAGCAGAAAACGATTGTTGTATTTTAATTGAGTTGATATCTCACTGATCTCTAAATTCGGAAATGAAGGCAGTATTTGTAGAAAAGGAAATGAACACTATTGGGCATAGATCGCTGTTTTTATATGAAGAAAAAGAATTCGTAGCATTATCAGGCAGACTATTTACAGCAAGCGTGACATAATGGAAATGTGATGATTGTGAACTGTATTAAAACTATATGAATTTAACCCCACAAATTTCTATCGGTCCACATTATTTTATTTTACCGAATTCTCCTAGTTATAGAACTAGGAGACTAGACTAACATAGGTCAGTAATGCACTACTAACTACAATTATTAGGGATTATCTCGGATCTTTTTTGTATCCTGATCTTAAGTAAGAAATAGTGCAGTTTTGCATTGTACGAATATTGAAACAGGGAGATTAGGAAAATTTCTTTCATTCCTAAGTAAGAATATATCTCTATAACTCACATGTATTTGATTGATTTATCCTATAATTCCCTCTGCTGGGCATATTCTCTATGTAGGAGAAGAGTATCTTATATGTATGCTTTCATCTTTTCTCAAAATTGCCCAGATATGTTACACTCTTTTTTTCTATGAGTAGGTTAGCAAACAACCGTATTTCCCACGTGATGGTAAGTGATTATAGATTATAGACAATATAAGCGTCAAAAAACAAACGCATTGCTGGCCCTATCCCTGGCCCTCTGGGGCTCTGGCTATTTTACTCACCACAGGAACAGAATACTACTTATGAACAATATTATTAAGCTATCTTTTTAAAGCAGTATTATTTAGCTGTGATCTTCTGTAAGGTTGAGATAATTCTCCAGTTGGGCTACTCTAGATTATGTTGAGGATATTTCCTGATGAGCTTTACCCCAGTAAAACTCTCTTCATCATTCATCATTACAGGCTATACAGTCCACTGCTGGACATAGGTCTCCACAAGTTCACGCCAAAAATAACGTGAACTCATGTGTGTTGCCCATAGTCACCACGCTGGGCAGGCGGGTTGGTGACCGCAGGGCTGGCTTTGTCGCACCAAAGACGCTGCTGCCCGTCTTCGGCCTGTGTATTTCAAAGCCAGCAGTTGGATGGTTATCCCGCCACCGGTCGGCTTTTTAAGTTCCAAGGTGGTAGTGGAACTGTGTTATCCCTTAGTTGTCTCTTACGACACCCACGAGAAGAGAGGGGGTGGCTATATTCTTTAGTACCGTAGCCACACAGTACAAAACTCTCAGTATAAAAAACTCTCTTATTTTGTACTATTATTAGAGATAAATAAAAGAATAATGCTTCATGGTCTTCCCTCGATCTTATCATTAGATCCTCATAATCAAGTGTATAACTATGTGTAGAACACGACTAAAAACACTCAACGAAACACTTATTTTTCAGTTCAAATCTACAGTTATTCATTCACAACAATCACCTTTAACGACATTAAATAAGTTATCACACTAATCACTTATACGCCCCTTATCGAGTAGCAACGTTAAACGCACAATAAGAAGACAGTAATTGGTACTTCACTTACAAATTATCATATTTATAGCACAACAATTCCGCCAATACATGACAAAGATGGCGACCGACCAATCTTAAAATTAGTGCTAACTATTCGGAAGATGGTGTCTCCATCTTTATGCTCTTCCGGTACTTGAACAAAAGTAAGAACAATAATATCTTATAAAATTATTAGAAGCATAAATTTAAATTATAACAGTATTTATTGTGTAATTATCCTGCAAAATAGATAACAAAGATAGGGACTGACTTACCGTAAATAAATAGGTATTAACCATTCGGAAGATGGCGGCACCATCTTTGTACAGTTCCGGTATTAGGCTAATAAGCAATAAGCGTAATATCGACACAAAATCCAATATTTTAATAATTGTCAGAATTACTAATTTCAATACTAACATAAGGCTATTTTTAATATAGAGATAAGAGTTATATCTACCACCTGACTAAATCAACAGTATTGTGTTCCTGTTGGTGAGTAAGGTGACCAGATTCTGGGGGGATAGGGTCGGCAACGCACTTGCGATGCTTCTGGTGTTGCAGGCGTCTATAATCAGCGGTAATCGCTTACCAACAGGTGAGCCATACGCTTGTTTGCCGACCTAATTATATAAAAAGTATCTACATCTCAACTTCCGTTCACTTCACCTGATCACACTTTTCGTAACGCTCTCAACTAGATTAATTTCCAAGTCAAGCAAACGTAAAGAAGTTTTACTTGAAAAGTTAAGTAATAGTAAATAGTAACTTAGAAATTACAATAATAACAGGAAATTCGAGTCATTGTTTTATTTTATTTTATACACTAATTGGTATACTTGGTATTACGAACATAATAATAGCTATCTATATAAAATTCTATTGCAGCCCTCAAATATGAATACAATTGGAGAAAACATTCATTAAGGAAAGTGTTAATTGAAAACGATTGAATTGTCACAAAAAACGCCACGGTAACCAATTATCCGACTCTTAACGTTTGCTAATTGAACGCATCACAATGCAGACGTCAGTGTTCCCACTCCGACGGCGTTTACGATTCATTGAATAAATAAATAGCTTGAGCTTACCGTTCAGCAACTCCCGGTGGATTATTTTATTACGATAAAATGTATCGGAAGCTTATCAAAATAAAGGATTATAATTAATACGTCGGCTTATGTAGTTTTAGATAATATTTAATTCAAAGTTTTAGAATACATTAAAATTATTACAGTGATAAGATTTGTTTTTGTTTATTTGCAAACGCTAACTTCAAGATATCAAAACTCTAATGAGGCTTACGACTCAAAGTGTGAAACCTTGTGAGTCTTGCTAAAACATTAATTTTATTAATAATTCAATACTGTAATGAATTAAAAAATTATATCTACTGTTTTTTCCAGCAATACTTTAAATATTTTGGAAACAACTCTCGTTAGAGGAGTTTCGGGTGCCTAGCCAGCCTTTAGGGAAAAGATACTCAAAGCTTAAAAAGACCCAAATTAGAACGCCCAGGAAAAGCTTTTGGAAGAAAACCATTCTACAGTTTACATGTATGCAGATAATATGTGCGCGAAACGCATACATTGGACGCAAACCAGGCATCCAATTGGTATTGATGGTAGAGTTCTTCAGAAAAGACAGTAAATGTATAAAGTTTATACTATAAATGAAACTAATACGATATTAGGACATGTTGCTGAATTTCACTTCTATGGGCCGACTCTACTACTACAAAACCTCTGAAACGAATAAAACATTTCTACTATATGTTATGTGTAGGTTAAATAGTTGTATTTTTACAAGAAAATTAGGATATGCCATACCTGCTAGTCTGCTGGTAGGAACCTCACATTACTGTTCGATAAATGACGCATTATAAGCAAACAAGTTGACATCGTAAATAAAAAGAAAGATGTTTTAAAGTACTTTAACATAAAGTATAAGATTGACTACAATTGTTATTAATTTTAGTGGTCACCTTTTTGACTGTTAACAGGAACCGAGTATAATAAACCTACAATATAATATTAGAATCTTCTCATATTCAAGGTGGGTAGGAAACAAATCTCCAACAATCCCTGTTAAGACATTTATTTTTACAGCAAACAACTTGTTTACTTCGTAGTTCTTACTATTAAACTGTTCGTGATAAAATCCAATATTCAAGAAATTAGTATGCTCTGTTACAAACGGGATATATAAGTTGAGTGAAATCATCAGTTATTATAAAAGATCACTTTTTACAAAAATCAAAAAGGAAATGGAGAGGAGGAGGAGGTATAATGGAACTATTCAAATACCACTAATTTCTCATTTTATGTACATTGGAATGGCACACGAAACTCAGTTTCGATTCGAATTGATCATCATATGTTAGTGAAGGTGGCAGCCGGACTGGAATGTTTCATACTAATTTAATGCACGGTCATGCACTATTCGGATGTTGTACTTCCATAACATACGACATCACAGATTTGTAGTTATTGTATATGTGCCATTTTAGGTGCAAAATCTATCTCAAATATCAATTCTATCTTGTATACATGAGACAAAGGTGATAAAGATCAACGCAAATAGCACACAAAACAATGAATGTTAGAATTTTTGTGTGTTTGTCTGTGCGTTTGTGCACGCTAATCTCAGAAACCGCTTATTCGATTTGAATGTGGTTTTCATTTATATATTGTAGTGAGCTTCACATAACATATAGTGTTTGTTTAATGTCAATCGGTTCATAAATAAAAAAGTTATGCCAATTTAAAGAATCACGTTGAACATGTAAATACCCAAAACGAAGTCGTGGGCACAGCTTGTATATAATATAACCTGATTTTAATTTTTCAACCGAATTTACACAAGGAGGAGGTATTCTCAATTTGACTGTATTTTTTATCTGTGTTACCTCATAACTTTTTACTGGGTAAATTAATTTTGTGAATTCTTTTTTTAAGCTCGTACTCGTCATGTTTGCCAGTTAGTTATTCATAATAATATACATTTATAAGACTATTTTGTCGTCTACCTACGTTGTATTTGAAGTCGGTTTTTTCGTTTGCGAGCAAACACCATTATGGCACTATGTAGTTCAAGTAGAGGCTGAAGTAACTTAGTTTTTTTTTGTTAAAATAATTTTTATTAAAGGTATAATTGAATCAACAATAGAAAGTTTGCATTATAGTTAAGAGCATTTATAGTTTCGATAACCGGACTAGAAGAATAAACTTAGTAAATACTTATTTCCTATGTTGTCAAGAAATAAGCTTAAATTATCAGTTTTGAGGTTTATGTAATTTATTGTTAAACGAGAAATCAGATTTTCTCATCTAATAATTATTTTGTTCTATAGCTTGCAGCAAGTCCAAGTTATCGGCTTGAGAGATGGGTGTGTAGTTGAGATCGATAAGGCTATACTTCAATAATCAAGAGACAGAGGGTTTTTCGATGGTCTTTTTAGTTAAAATTCATTAAGCCGAAGAGTAATGTGGTAAATATTTGGTTTTTAATAAAACATTTTTTTTTGAAAGTTTCATTCAGGCTACTATAAAATAGATAGAAAGTTAGATAAATAATTAATATTTTATTGATTATTGAACAACATATTTCCCTTAAATTTATTCCTATTTAATATAATATATAAATTAGAAAAGATTTAGAGCGATACTGAATCAGGGAGTGTTACCTAACTTTCGCATTTAACTTTTCACGTTTACGAATATTTAGATGTCAACGATTTTGTTTGTAATTATAATAAATTAGTTCATTTTGTCGTTGTCAATTTCAGCAACGTACCTATATTTAGTTATGTATAGGTTGAAGCAGTTTATGTTTATATGTTTATATTTAGTAGATTTAAATTTGTTTAAGTATTTAAGGAAAGATGTTTAAATAAATTGGTATTTTTATTTTTTACCACCAAGGCAAAAAAAACAAGCGTAAAGTGTCTGAGCCGTAACACTGCCTAATAGTAAGTGCCTATAGACATTTGCATCACCTGAAACATTGCCACGCGTTTTTACTTCTGAAAATTACTGTGAATAAGCACATATTTAGTAATTTGTTGTGAATTTAATACTAATGAAAAAAAAAACATCAGTATTTTGTTACTTACAAATTTAAATAAATTTCTTAAAATATGTACTTGAAAAATATAATTATAAAATAAAAAATTTTGCAAAAATAATTATATTATACATTTTTTTCAGTTACAATAAAAGAAAATGTCTAAGTCTTGTGTAAAATTTAAATAAGCACGCTATCTTACATGTTCTTTATGGTATAATTTATTTTTAACGAGCTTGTTTTGTTCATATTAAGCAGCAAACAAGACAATGATGTTAATTTCTTGAACCACCATTCTCTTCATCTATTTTTATTCCCATAAAATTGTTATTTACGTGTAAAATTGACATTATATTATTTTATATGGAGTAAAATTGTTGATATTTAAATTATCTTTCGAGTTGTATCAAACTGCACACGGTGTGCAAATTTGACTAAAATCGCTAAAATAGTTTAGGAATCCATCGCGGATAAACAACATGACGCGTGATTTATATATATTAATGGATCGAAACATTAATATCCAATCATTAAAAACAAATTTTACGACATATATTAGTACATTTCCATAGTAATTTACCAAATGCCATGCGGTAGGTGCTATGAACCGTCAATAGTCATTCAGGAAAGTGGATTACTTCAGTTAATTATATTGGAACCTGGCAGTGGTACAATTATGCAGTATGATACATACGTTTGTATTTTGTGACACAAAAACAATTTAATTGAAACGCAAGGTAAATAATTGTGTTTGCTCACAAACGAAAAAAAACCGACTTCAATTACACCGACAAGTAATACGACGTAAGTTGACGAAAAAAATAAATAAATAACAAACACACTGGGATTCCATCATCAGATCCTGGTTTTCTTATCACGGTACCACACTTGGGATATCCCCTTTCTAACAAAACAAGGAATTATCAAAATAGGTTCACAAACGACGAAGCTATCCCCGAGCACCGCTAGGTCTATGGTTCTGATATCACATCCATCACTCGAAATTAAAAGCGAAAGCAAAATGAAGAATAAAAATTAATTATTATTATTCTTGGGATTAATAGTTTTCAGTTTTGCCAGAGGGTACTGTCGATTTCGCCAGTGTCACGTGGGATAGAAAAGACACGAAGGAGAATGATCAGTGTGGTTGAGATTGTAAGCTACAGATTGATTATTGAAGACAGAAAAAAAATAGTCAGGCTCATGTTGTTAAATCACAACCCGAAACAACAGACAATGACATTAAAAGTACTTCCAATATTTTAATTATATTATTATTATACACACTAGCAAAGAAAAAAAGGACGTTCACATAGTCTACCCACAACTTAATTTTGTTAATTTCTATATATTTACACAAAAATGCACAAAAGGGACTAAGCACAAACATTCAACATTAATAGGTCGAGGAATTTCACAGGGAAGGATATCATAGATAGGATGGAGGAGTTTGGGACAGGTGAAGAGAATGTGGGACACTGTACCTTCGTCAAGGCCACATTCACACAGTGAGTGGTCGCGAACTCTTATCTTTACCAGGTGGAGGAAGTGGTGGAGGTTTGGAGCATGTATGTCCAACACGTAAACGACAAATTGTGGATATGAGTCTGCGGCTAGCATGTCTATAAAGAAAGAACCAAGGGCGTCTTGGAATGTCAGGTTGTATTAATGAGTAAAACTTACCCTTCTCCGATTTTGATGAGTTCCAATGTGAGTGTCAGGATTTGTCCATCGAGGATTTGGCTAGAGAAGGGAGGTCTTGAGAGGAGATTTCAAAATGATGCAACCGGACTGTAGCGCAGCTTTAGCGCACGAATCTGCCGTCTCATTTCCCAGGCATAAAGATTAAATTATATCACATTTTAAGTATAATTTACTACAAAAATAGATTTCAATGGTAGATTTATAAATTTATTTTTAAACTACCGTCATTTAACAAGAGATAATTAAATTAGTATGAAAATTAAACGCAATTCCTAAAATAACTTTTAACAAAAGCTTCACAATTTATTTCAAAATTTCAAGATATAATTATTAACCTAATAAACTACAAACATAATTTTATAATTTCAATCAAAGCTTGTATATATATATACACACCTACATATATAAATATATACATATATACATACATACATGTATGCCCCGACTCGGGGCGGGAATCGAACCCACAATTCTCCGAGCAGAAAGCAGGGCACTACAAACTGCGCCAACGGGCTAGTCAAAGTGATCTCCTCCTTTTTTGAAGACGGTTAATAAAGTAGAAATTGGGGGATGTGTGTAGTGTGTAGTGTTTAGTGTGTAGTGCGTAGTGTGTAGCGTGTAGTGTTTAGTGTGTAGTGTAGTACGTAGGTATATATATAGTGTAGTACGTATATATATACACGGTCGAATTGAGTAACCTCCTCCTTTTTTTAAGTCAGTTAATAATATAAAGGCACATAGTCTCAGCACAATATATTGCTATAATTTTTATTCAGGAACTTGCTATACTTGTAGATTTCTGAACTCGAAAGGTGCCTAACGGAACCCTGTTACTAAAACCCTATTACTAAAACTCTGTTGTTTGTTAATCAGTCCATACATGTAACTACTTGAAACTTTCAATAGTTTTCACAGCGCCGATATATAATAGAGCAAAGAAGTAAAGTATTTAAAGGAGTCTCAAATCTAAATAGGTACATATATATCTCGTAAAATCGTTTATTGTTATATTATTTGACGTAAGACGAACATATGTTGTTAACTAACTAAAATTCGTACGAGAGTCTGCACTCATCGTCACTGTTTACAAAATTATATCGAAAATTGCAATACGATCCTATTTACATTTTTTTTTTTCAATAAAATAAAATTGTAATTTTTTTATGACTTTTGTGGTATTATTTTTAAATTAATACAGTAAATTTATAGAAGTATTTTTAAAATAGCTAAAATGTTCGTAATTAAAAGATGCGACAGACTTTTATAGATGAGAAGGTAAATAACAAAGTATCACTATAAAGACATTTATAATGAACAGTGAAACAATTCTTTTACCTACACAGAAATTGTATGCACCGCTGTTCGCTTTGAACTTTTGTATAGCGTTAAAGAAATTATTCGGGTCGAGCAACAGGCATAGACTTTGTTACTTTCTGTTCGTTACCGACCTGAACTTCATTTCATTTTTTTTCTAAATTATTCAGACACCTTTTAATTATTTTCGGAAACTGCTTTTGGTACCTGTCTCTTGTTAATGCACTTAATTGTTTTGTAGTTTTATACCTCTACAAATTTAGTAAAATTAATTAAGTAACAGCATTTTTTTCTATATAGCCAAAATATTATTATTGAAGTGACAAACTGAAGGAAGTCTTATCCGAACAGTCCACAGAAGGGGACATTTTCGCTCTAAAGAGATCCTTAAATTAATATTTTAGTCATCAGATCTGAAAAACTTTATAAATCAAATTGCCCAAAGTTTTACCTTGAATTTAAAAAAAATCCTGCACGATAAAATAATTAATATCTATAGTTTATGTAGCCTGAACACTTTTTTTTACGTTTTTGTGTTTGACCCACACACGGTTGTCTGTTCCTAAAGTAAGCAATGCTTGTGTCATAGGTAACAGCCGACTGGTATAGCTACATATATTTTTATTTTGTGTTATTTGAAGACAAATACAAAAATATGAATTTTAATATTATGTGAAACGAGATGAATATCTATATTTTACAAATCTTAATATTATGTTGACTGTACACATTCTCTTAAAATGCACACATGGATATACATACAAAGACAAGTGTAAACACACGTGTGTACATGTTCATTGTAACTATAATTTACAATAATTTGAAATTCTAATAAAGATCAAAATATTGTACTATCCGATTCACGATATATATAATTAAATAAACATTGTAATTTGTAAAGAGGATAACCACACCAATTCTCTACATTTCAAGGGCAGTTCATATAATTTAATAAGGGCAGTTCATTTAATGTTCTATGTTATATTCTATAAAACTAACATGTAAAAAGTAGAAGATTAATGGTTTAATTTCATTTAACATTCAATAACTTGTTACAAATATAAGGTATTGATATATACATACATATGTAAGTACCGACTAGTGCGGGTACTACGAAATAGGTATGTTTGTATTAAATTATTATGTTTAATGAGGGTAACTCAGTTTCGCATTCAATGTTAACTAGCAACAAGTCTTTTCTTTGGTTCCTATATTTTGATATTATTAAATACTTAAATATTTATCAGGTATATAATATACTATGTGGTTACGGTATTAAAGAATATAGCCCCTTCCTCTTCCCGTGGGTGTCGTAAGAGGCGACTAAGGGATAACACAGTTCCACTACAACCTTGGAACTTAAAAAGCCGACCGATGGCGGGATAACCATCCAACTGCTGGCTTTGGAATACATAGGCCGAAGACGGGCAGCAGCGTCTTCGATGTCACAAAACCAGCCCTGCGGTCACCAACGCGCCTGCCCAGCGTGGTGACTATGGGCAAACCACATGAGTTTACGTCATTTTTGCCGTGAACTGCCTATGTCCGGCAGTGGACTACGATAGGCTGAAGTGATGAATAGAATAACTATAAAGCATATTTGAATATCATATCAAAAATTGACCGCTCCAGCGGGATTCGAACCCGCGTCTCCGACTGACCGTGTCGGCGCTCTAGCCAATTAAGCTATGGAACGATGTACCCGCCAGAGCGAAATTCTTGATATGATGATTTCTATTTTCGGTTTAAGCGAACCGTGGCGCCGTCTATAGTGAGTTCTTTACAGAGACCCGTAACTATTCAAAGTTTCATATTACAATGAAAATCTTTGACAGGAGACGACACCATGCTATTTTTAATATGTACGATTTTATTTTTGTGTACCCACACATTAGGAATTCTAAACATTTTTGAATATCATATCAAAAATTGACCGCTCCAGCGGGATTCGAACCCGCGTCTCCGACTGACCGTGTCGGCGCTCTAGCCAATTAAGCTATGGAACGATGTACCCGCCAGAGCGAAATTCTTGATATGATGATTTCTTCGCCTCGAATTCAATAGGTTTTAATTCAACTATCCATCTGCCTGCCCTAGTTGTCTAAATTAAATTAATACAAGTAAATAAAATTGAGGTGTCTCTTTATAATATTAAAATAACCTTTTTTTACTAAATGCATATGAATGTACGAATATACACGGTACATATACTAAGATAACATTTTTTCACATTTTTTTCTGTCTGTTGGTTCCGGCTATTGTCTGAAACGGCTCGACCAATTTTGACGGAAGTTTCACTGGCAGTTGGCTGATGTAATAAGGAGTAACTTAGGCTACTTATGTTTTAGAAATTTATTTATTTTTTAATTCTGCGAACTGAAAAACAATTTTTTTAAAGTTCCACTCGGGTTAAGTCGCGGGCACAGCTAGTATTGGAATATAAATTGTGCAATAAATTCAAGAAGATTTAAAAATGTATATACCAATGTTTACATAAGCATAGGGGTAGGGTTTTGCTGACTTTCGCTGACAAGCGGAAGGAGGGGTTAAAAATTACTAAAATTTTGCTTACGTAATACTTCAATGACCCGTTATAATAATTAATTACAAACATATGCTTTACATCCATATAATTCTTCGTTTGTTATTTAATACGATTGTTATAGTTTAATTCTGAATGCCGATCTTGCTCCCCGACAAAGTTTCATGAAGCTTTCGATCGGTTTTCATACATTAACTCAGCGGCCTACTTAGTGGCTTGCCAAATGGATCCATTATACTAATTTAGTATACTGTTCGCTCCCGAGCCCCAACGGGAAAAGGGATTTACTTCAGAATATTGTAAATTATAATTACACGCAATGTCAGCTCGCGGTAAACATCAACCCAATAGAAGAAATGGAGTTCATATATCCAAGTACATTAATAGTAATTTATTCATGGTTATTACAAGGCTCTTATATTACTTAAACCACAAAAACTTATATATTGAACTAAAGTGAAGTTGTAATAATTGCGAGTGTTTTCTTTATTAGTAGAATTTCGTTTTTACTTCAGCCTATTGCAATCCATCGCTGGACATAGGCTTTGTCGTACCGAAGACGCTGCTGCCCGTCTTCGGCCTGTTTATTTCAAGGCCAGCAGTTAGATGGTTATCCCGCCATTAGTCGGCTTTTTAAGTTTCAAGGTGGTAGAGGAACTGTGTTATCCCTTAGACGCCTCTTACGACACCCACGGGAAGAGAGGGGATGACTATATTCCTTAATGCCGTAACCACACAGCTTAGAATTTCGTTTTAACGTTTTTCGTTTGTTTCGTTTTTCATACATAATTACATCAATATATTAATATTTGACCCAATGACTAATTTTTAAGGATTTCTTCTCTTTTCTAAAACTTTAACAGACTAACTAGGACAAAATTGCTAAACAAGGATGTCATAATTCAATCGCCTAATAGACTATAGACATGCAAAAGATTTTCGTCGTCGATATCATGTGATAGTGTTAACAGCGAATACACTCGATTCTCATAAAAGAAATGGGTTAATCGATTTTTTCTTTTCGCAAATGATACATATATTTTTTTAATAGTCAATCTAGTTTTCTCATAAAATTGCAAGCTATCAAGAAATTGAAAGAATAACCGTGCATGTTTTTATGATTAAAACAAGATCATTTATAAAATTAAAATGACACATTTTAAAAGTAAAATATTTAACAATTCCACAAGTGATTTATGGCGTCGTTAATTGTAATAGCTTAGTGAAATCCGCGATAATAAAAGTAAAGTTGACCTAAAAATATGTTTAATCGCAAGAGGATACGAGGGACGATTTATTAAAGCTAAAGCATATAAGCAAAGGTATCATCGAAGCGAAGCTCCATGGAAATGTTCATAGGTATACTAAACCTTCTTTATGACTCGTCTCTTACTATAAAAATGTTATAACATTCTTCGTTATATAAACAGGGTAATAGCCGGTAAGGTTGACAAGCTGTGTTTTATACGCAATATGGGACGCGAAATTTATGCAAATACATGGTTAAGTAGAGTATTGATTTTTTGACGGTAACAGACGGAAAAGATACCTTCAAGTTTGCGTTAGTTTTAAGGCTTCCTTTAACAGAAGCGCTCTTCTACTTATTGTTAAACTTTAGTTCACTGTAAAGCTACGCGAATCATGAATAAAATACGTTATGCTAGTTTCTTCTTCTATATTTGGACATTGTTTAAGAATTTATTGTTCTTCACTTTGTTGAGCGTTTTAAAGTTTTCGTTAATTTTTTAACCAATTACCTTGAGAAATAAGAATGATAACAGTGTTATTAATTAAAAAATATTCTTTTGCCGACTAAAATTAAATTGTAATTGTTTCATGATAATAAACAGGCATATTAATTTTCTTGTTTTCAGACTGCTAAGCGCAAATCCTTTAAAGACCGCAACGTCTCTTGTTGTCACGTAGAGGGAGGTGCTCTGCGGTTTCCAGAATATTCCGTTGCAGTTCTATTTCCACGACGTAGTTGTATTAAGCACTTTGATTATGAATATACATATATAAACCGTATTATTTTGTAGCATTTCATTTATATTCGTTTAACTTACAATACAACAAAATGAATGCTACAATTTGTGTTTCTATTGTTCGCAAGTTATCAATATTAACAACAAATTGATTGCTATTAAACGTCTCGTTTTACCAAAAACAGCATTATTGAAGCGATATTGTCAATTTAGAGCAGATATTAAGAGACTTGGATGGGCAATAAATTAAAACATATTATTAAGCAATAGCTTTAATATACGGTTAGAGCTATAACAATTGGTGTTCAACGCTAGCCAAAGCTATTTCCATAACTTGAGAGCTAGTCTTAACACTGTAGATTTCGGTATAGCCACTATTCATTTGCTTTGTAAGTGACGACTACGATACGACCTACGACTGTCATACTTTATGACATAAAAAAAAAACTTATTGTATTCTCATTAAAAGTCACTAATGCCATAAAAGCACAAGAAAAGACCTTAAAATTAAATAATTTAACAATTATTTTTATTTTCATGAAAATATTTTTTTTCTACAAACGTAATATTTAACAGGGAAGAAAGAATAAAAGATAAAATATTGATAATTATGCTTTGTATGTTCTTTTATAGCGTAATCTTTGAATTTCTGTAAATTACTTATAAACTTAGACAATTAAGACTTGTTTAATTTTATTATGAAAATAATAATAAATTATCTGTTTTTCTTTAAATGTTATATTAAACTAGAAAAGAAAATTGAAAGATAAAAGGTTGGAATTTAAGCTTAGTATTTCCTTTCTTAGCGTCAATTTTAAAATTTTTGCATATACAAGTTTAGAGCTAGCAACATAGGTTTTAAAGTAAATTTAGTCATCGTATCGTATTTTATTAGCAGGGTTACGACGTAGCTTCCTAGCACCACGGACCATGATATAAATATTTCAGACTGGAGAATTATGCTTCTGCCGATACCGAGTTCTAGACATCTGAATGGAAAAGCGATCTTCCGATTCAGGATTATAAAGAGGATATTCTAGTTTATTTACAATTACTCAGATATCTTTTAGAAATAAGTGTTAATATAACAACAAATATGTAACATATAACAACAACAAAATATGTTTTAAACAAAATATCATTATAAATTTTGTGTTTCTCAAAAATGCAAATGTTATTCGTAAACGCAATTAATATTTCCAATGTATATATTATGTCGTCAAACAAATTTTAATTACAAATATACATGTAATTACATTGAAATATTCAAAGTAATTTATATCTGTTAGTTATTAATATTTCAAGTGCAAACGTATGTAGGTATTTTTAGGTACCTACACTTTGTGTAAACATAGAATAGGATGGTACATTACGTATTTATAACGCGTTGATACGGAAATTGCAGTTTTGTAATATTCACGAAGTACCTACGCTGGATTAATATTTTGTATTAATTTAAAAGAAACATGCGTTTAATTTATTAAAGAGGAAAATATGTCGTACGTGGCGTTTAGTTGTAGGTACTAGTATTTTTGAACAGATTTTTTAGGACTTACACTGACAAATTTAAATGAGCTTACACTGTATTAAACATTATTGCTTCAAATTATATAATAGCCTTAGGATGTTAGTTTCTAAAAAAGACTGCTTAAATTTCCTAATAAGATGGAAAAAAAATTAAAATAATAATGTTAGTTAACGCTATAAATACCTGTTTATTAGAATAGCTTAGTAAATAGTTACTTTAGCATGAAATTTACCTTTTAAGGATAAGTTTTTGTAAAAACGCCGAGAGCCGGTGAATTGCACCGAATATTAACAAGTGCATAAAACTCTGGGGAGCGTGTTAGTAAGTTCGTTTGAATGATTCGACACCTCCCTTGAGGTTTGAACCCTTTCAGCTCCCTCGGAGGGGTTCCGTATAGAATAATTTTTAGCTGTCTGTTCTTTTCGAAGGAAAATTTTAAGACTAATTTACAGTTTTTTCCCTCCTTTTAAATATATGTATAATATGTATAATATTTCCAGTTAAAAACAGGGTAGAAAATTTAAAAACTGTTGTGTAATTAAGATGCATTCTATTCAAGGTAACGACTTTTCATGCTCTTGAAAACTACATTCTGTTCTTATTTTATGTTTCGTCATCATATCAAACAACTGTCTGTAATGTTAAGGAAGAATGTTTAACACGCCCCATTTAAATTCGGTTGAGATATGATCATTACCTGACAATTTTTTTAAACAGATATAATTGAAGTCTATTTTTTTTCGTTTGTGAGCAAACACAATTATTACTCTGGTGAAAGGAATTTAAGAAAATAATTTTATTTTATACTACTGATATTAAATATAACCTTAATAAACTTACAACGACATAACACTTAGATAGTATTTATTCTTAATGTAGAGCATTGATATGAAATTAGTAAAAGGTACAAAACAGTAATCATTTTATTCTCATTGTCATTTGCCTTCAATAACAAGCGCTTACGAGTAAAAGTAAATTAAGAGTCTCTCGTAATTGTAAAGTCAGGTTTGCTGGTCATGTAACGGTATTGCACTCTTATTTTTTATGGACGGCACGATTCTTACAGTGATAAGTATATTTAATTGTTTGTATTTTATGTGTATACGTACGTGTATGAATGTGTATTGGATATGTTACAGCCGCAGCTACCATACTTAATTGCCTTTGTTCAGACAACTGGAATAATGGATTTTTCCTTTTGTAAACGCTCAACTATAAAATGAGAAACGAAATGAAACTCTAAATGGATTTTTTTTATATTCAGTTTATCTTTTCATATTTCAAAAATCAATCAAGTCATTAATTTTTTCCATCATAAATATATTTAGGATCATTAATTGATATATTGGCATGTTTTTTATCAATAATTAAAATACATATATATTATAATTATGTGTATAAATATTAGCTACGTTACGCCCGTTACGCGTAAACAAACTAATTAATTCGATAACGTGAGAAGGTTTATTAGGCTATTTTAAGTTCGGAAAATATTTTTCATAAATGTAGAAAAGTTACTAAAATCATTACCGCCTTGAAACCCTTTTTAGCCATCTTTAAATATACATCTGCCTGAGTATTATGATAATCAATAAAAATATTTTTTTCTTATAAGTTGAATATAATTGGTTAAATATCAAAATATTTTATTAAAAGCCAATTAATATAATTTGATACGAACGAAATAGTTTTTATGCAAAAAATACTGTTTAGTGACTACCTTTACAGGTTGCTCGAAAAAGAAATAAACATTCAATAATTCTTTTGTGACAGGTAGATATATATTTTTTTAAAAATCCTAACAGAACTAAAAAGTACGATTAAAAAAGTTTCTAAAAAAAAACACAAAATATTAAAATCAATCCAAGCGAGTGTTTAAAACAATAAAATCAACAAAAAACAGTTTTAAGACGTTGTTTAGGTTCGTGTATAGAAGTGTCATAAGCTGATGGCTTAGACGAGTCAAAGGTTGTCAAAGGTTGTCAAAGACTAGCTGAAGGCTATATGACACTTGGATGGGGTCAATCAAAACGTCATTAAACATTAACACGTCATTACACTAATGAATCGTATCAGATCCCTTCGTGACATGAGAAATTCCATCGTCGCCCTCATACATTAGTTTCCTTTACATTTTCTCGCCAAAGAACCTTTTGTCAAAAGTTTTCAATGGTGTATAGTTTTTTTTTTAAATTAGTGTCAAATAATTGACATCACGCTTAAAAATATTTACAAAGTTATTTTATTGTATCGCATATACAAAATAGAGATTTTTTATTATTTCATAATAATTTTGGTAACTAAAAACTAATTAATCATTTAATTTTATAAAATTTTAATTAAATTAAATGTCTACGTGTTCATCGAATTGAATACCGACTTTTAATAATGGCCATCGAAATGGTTTCTGTTTTTCAGGAGCTTATAATATATTCATCTGAATATCAACCCTAAACCATTCATCATTTTTGCCTTATCCTTAATAAGGTTCGCCTTTGTACGTCCTGTCCCTTTTTTTGTCCCACGCCATCTTGGACCCCTTAACCCATATTCACACATTTTAACATATTCTCTGATCTTCGAGACCTCTTTATTAGATGAATACAACATTGTGTGTTCTGATTTCTGCTATAATTTTTCAGGAGAACTTTTTATGTTCTGTTACTGAACTTTTTTCACACAGTTGAAAATTCAGGTAGTTTCTATAATTTTAATATTGTTAAATGTTTATTATGCTTTTTATTATGTTGTTACATTTTACTTATGATTAATATGTATATACATTATGTACTTACTATATGCTCTATATGCGCTACACGATAAAGTTACAAAACTTTCAATATTTTTTATTGCATCCAATACGTTTGTGTAGTAACTTAGCAGTTTTTTTTGTCATATAAATTAAACAAAAGAACACATTAGAATGAAACTTATAGTTCCCCTTGTTATCAATGTTTCAAATTGAAAGTCTCTAACAATATTTTCCGCACTTATGACTTTGGAAGTTTAACGTTGTTTAACTTTTCCGAAAGTTTCTAAAGCTTTTCGTATGTGCAATGAATTATCTTTTCTTTACCTTCCTTTGGAATGCGAAACATTATTGTATCTATATGTTAGCTTAATATTATATTTATTTTAAGTGACTTCTAAAACAGAAGTGTAATATTTCAGACGTGTGCATAGGTGATTTCGTAGCGCCTATTTTTTAATTAATATTATATTTCAAGATGTTAAATTTTTCATTTATAAATAAAATTTAAAATAAAAGTTTCAGAATTCTTTTAGCATTTGTATATAATTTTTATTCTCAATATCTCGGCAATACCCACACCACATGAGTGCGATCGTCGACTTAAGTTTCATACCGATTGATTCAGAATACGGAGCTGATCGGGTTGATGACATGAAGCGTAAAATGAGTTATACGCATCGCCGCCCCGGCCCTCTGCCAACACGAGCATCGGCAACCATCTATTGTCTCGATCGTAAAACGTACTGAGATTTCGTAGGAAAACGACCAACTTCTTAGGTACCTCCGCTGTAAACTTGTTTTCATTACCCGAACTTATTGGACGGATTCCAATACTTTTCGAATCGACGCATTTCGTTTGCGTACAGCCAAGTGTTTTTATTGCCATCGACAGGAATATTTTCCGGTTCGATTTCGTGTAGGTAATGCATTTCGTCATCGGATGAAATGGAACTGTGTAAGATTTGAATAAGAGGAAATTGTAAACGTAAATGTATCGGAATATTTCTGATTCAACTTTCTGATCCATTTTATTTTTATTATTTGTAACGTATAACGTTAAAGATAATCATAGAGATATGACTTTTGGTTCAAAATTACCATTTAAGGATAAAAGTATAATGATTCATCCGAAAAAGTTTAAATATTATAACTAAATGTATTCCACGCAAAATAGGCGCACTAAGACGTCGAGTTGCGGAGAATAGCCCGTGGAGAATCAATCAATCAACTAAATGTATTTTGTGTTTTAAACGATAAACAATATGATAAATATAATTTAGCCTGTAATTTTCCCCTGCTAGGCCTTTTTCACTGCGTTGGAGAAATATCGGAGCTTTACCCACCACGCTGCTTCACTGCGGATTGGCGAATATATTCCTTACTATGAGCAACGATGTCGATGGGGTGTATGACGACGACAACGATAACGACCGACAACTGGACGCACAAGGCCAGACATCCAAACTGGAAACAAAATATTTGTACAAATATAAATATCGGGAACCGAACCCGTAAAACCACCGGTGTTTAGGCGCGTACACGACACACAGTCACATACTCCATTACACCAGAGATATTGCACAAAAATAATGTTTGGCTCTTATGAAATAAATACTAAACAAAACTGTGGTAAAAATGTTTCATACTTTATTTATATTATGTGCTAAACACATATATTATTGTTCTTTACATATTTTCAATTTTTAAAAAAGTACAGTTATTTATATTTTTATTTTATATAATAATTTACTCAAAAGTCCATGTTATACGATTAAATGTCATGTAAAGTCTCAAAAACCCCAAAAATTTCATCAATAAAAACTACGAAAATTTCATAGTAAGTAAAATAATTTCTATTTGCGAAGAAGTTTTATTCCTACATTTATGCAAAAATTTAACATACCCATAGCAATAAAGGAAAATAACAAATCAAGCAACAAATGGACAATGGACATGTATAAAGACAGACGATTTCCACATCCATTTCAAAATTTCCTTTAGGGGAACTTTTTTGCCTGAATAAAAAGAAAATTTATTGCCCGCCAATAATGTGCTGACGCAACAAACCTGATAAATGTTCAGTATACCTTAACAATTAATAAATAAAACTATGAAAATTGTCGTCATTTTAAGTGACATCATATTTTTGAGACTATGATAAAGGCCGTAACTTATTATGAACAATTTACGAAAACAACTCTTTACTTAAAAAAAAAAATATAATAAATTATATATAATAGTTTTAAAAATGTTCCATTACAATGGAACTGTGATAACAAACTTTTTATCATATATTCTACTCTATTTATAGACTATAATAACGAGACTTATTTGTTGCTAATTTTTTTTTAAAGTTAATTTTGAGGTGAATGTAATAAAAGTAATACCGAGTATTTTGAGCTGTTAAAAACAAAATAAAATATTGATAACACTAAACTCGAAGTTTCTGAAGTGCTCAGTCAAAATTTTTAAAATTAACAATTCGTAACCCTATACTTTCTATCTAACTAAGAAAAAAAAAACATTAAAAACGCACTAAGTGTTAAGGAATTTTTAACTAAGTATACATTAGATCTACAGAGGAACAGATATACAAATAGATAAAAATGAAAAAAAAAATCAAGTTTGGATTTCTGTATCTTCTGTGTCTAAAATTCTTTGTTTGAAAATATCTTCAATGTACGGAATTTGATCCATCACAGATAAATCAAAAACTGTTATTTAAAAAAAATAGCCAGAATAAATTGATGCGTGTAAAAAGTATATTTTTCAAAGCCTGTCTGGAAGGTTGCTTGATACTTAAATGCCAACATTTTTTTAAATATAAATAATTTTAAATATAATATCCACTCTGAGCGAAAATCTTAACAGAGATTACTAAAGAACGAAGGAGGAATGCAAGTAAATTATTTACTTTGGCATTATGATAATATTAAATGTTTTATGGTCTTTATATAAATTAATAACAGTAATTAGAATGATTTCAGACTTAAGTGCAATCAATATTATTTAGAAAATACGAGGGACAAAGAGCAAGTATCTATATATATATTATATAATACTATTAAACGAGCAATTCTTGTATATATATAGAATCTGAATCTCGGAAACGGCTCCAATTATTTTCATGAAATTTGGTATGCAGGGGATTTCGTGGGAGATAAATAAATCTAGCTAGGATTCATTTGTAGAAAATGTCGTTTTATACCAGTTTTTAGGCCATGAAAAAATGGCTACAATATCGTTAGAATACGAAGGTAAATTTCGCACTTGTCAATAAAATTGTAAAAGTTCAGGAAATCGGCCGGTGGCGATCGACCAATAAGATCACGGTTCAAATCCTCAAATTTCCTGATCTCGATTATTATTTTTTTTTTTTTTTTCTAATTGTACTCGTTATTTTTTATTTAAATAGCCGTTCTTATTTCTTATTATTATGTCAGTAAAATCGAAAAATATTAGTCATATTTTATCATTATTAATTTTTAATTATTTTTTTATTTTTGATTTTTTATATTTATTTATATTTTTATTATTGTCGGCAAAAAACGAATTATTCATATTTTATAAATATTTAATTCGTATTTCAATATGAGTTTCAAAAAACACGATTTGTTGCAGCGCCTATCAGTTTTTGAGAAGTAATTACTCCTAATCTTGTAATTTTGTAATTTGTATGAATTTTTAATTTACTGTCATTTTTTATTTTTATTTTATACATTGCCTTTGTTACACATCGTGCGTTAATTCATTATTCGTAGTTGTGTTTGCAGGCAAACGCAAAAAACCGACTTCAATTATATCGACAAGTTATTACTTAGGTACAATGTACAACGTAGGTATATGAAAAAATAGTCAAGAAATACGTTATCAAAGATTACTCCAAAAGTCGTAATCAGATCTCGATGGAATGTGACCACATGATAAACATCGGCTTTCGATTAAGTTTAAAATCATTAAAATCGGTACACCCAGTAAAAAGTTATGCAGATTTTCGAGAGTTTCCTTCGATTTCTCTTGGATCCCATCAACAGATCCTGGTTTCCTTATCATGGTACCACACCAGGGATATCTCCTTACTAACAAAAAAAGAATGATCAAATTGGTACACATACATTAAAAATATATACAATATACATACATATATATATATATATATATTTATATATATATACGGTCGAATTGAGTAACCTCCTCCTTTTTTGAAGTCAGTTAAAAAAGACTATCCAAACCGTCAGCGAATCATTTTAACTCTCTTTTCTACTAATCCTTCACGATTTACTAAAAATACCGAGCTAAGCTCGGTCACCCAGGTACTTATATAAATACGGATTTGGAAAACAAAATACAAATAACCTATCTGTAGATATATCATATGTTAAAAATAATTGATCAATGATGCATATATGACTCATATTTGTATCACAGAAAGACACAGTCTCCACCAACCCGCAATACCGTGGAGCAGCATAGTGGATTAAGTTCCAATTATTCTTCTACATGGAGATAGAGGCCTATGTCCAGCAGTGGGATGTTACAGGCTGAATGCGACAGACACAATGACTTTGCGACAGTTTTGTTTTAAAAGTCACACATTAGTGTTCAGAGCCGGGAAATCCCGGTACTGAAACAACCGTGATTTCCCGGTCTTCCGGTTCTCCCGGTCAGTAAAAAAAAACCGGAAAATCAAATTTCAGTCCCGGTTCTTTCGGGAATTTTATTTTGATTGCGCAATTCATATTAAAGCATACTAGATATGCAAACGGGAATCCACGTGATGAGATTAATAACGTATCCTGAAGAGCAGGCTGCGATGAACTGAACTACATGATACTACGTATTTCGAAAACCGTTGTATAATGGTAAAAGTAATGTAGAATCAACATCTCTATGGAAAGATGAAATGATATATAATGGTCATAAATGACATTACAAACTGCCCGTTGATAATGGAATCTAGGAGTTGCAGTTTATTTTTTGTGGATACTTACAAAGGTGCAAACCATAATCCACATAGGGACGGTTTTGCGCATTGCAAAGAAGTGTATGAAAGTGAGCAAAAAGTACATGAAATTATCAAAATCAAGTCAAGAGCATTCGATTTCAATACCACTTCCGGTAAATAAATTGACCACTAGATTTCTTGGAATAAAAAGAATGAAAAGATCGACGACTTGCTCTTTACTTAAAACTGATTGGTGACTGATTGGTTCGGCTTTTCCCACATTATCAATAGTTTATTTCGATACAGATATTGAAAAACGACCATTTTGCTTTGCTTTGTGTACCTTCTGGTTCATGCCACGATGTTAGTGTAGGCTGATAGATGTCACTTTCTACACCTTGGGCAAGACACCAAAAGTTCAAATGTATTTAAAAGTTATCATAGCAGTTTACTTCTTGCGAAACTTCGACGTAAAATTACTTCTCTTTTTATGTTAGAATCTCTTTTTCTGTATAATAGACCCCTTGTAACTAGCCATTCAAATAAATTTTTGAATTATTAATTACTACTTAAAACAAGATTAGAAAAACAAGAATATGATGATGAAAATACTGAGTGGTTAAATTCGAATAAAATAAAATAATATTAGTTAAGGTTCAACGATAACTACTTAAATATTTAATTATAGTACGTTAATTATTATTATATACACCGCGTTGGCGCAACGGTTACAGCCATGGATTGTACCTGTTGCGCTGGCGGTTGCGGGTTCGATCCCCGCACATGACAAACATTTGTATTGACCATACAGGTGTTTGCCGTGGTCTGGGTGTTTGTGCAGTCCTTGTGGGTTTCCCCACCGTGCCTCGGAGAGCACGCTAAGCCGTCGGCCCCCGTTGTTATCATGTACACCTGATAGTGATCGTTACTCATAGTAGGAAATGTATCCGCCAACCCGCATTGAAGCAGCGTGGTGGATTAAGCTCTTACATGGGGAAAGAGGCCTATGCCCAGTAGTGGGATATTACAGGCTGAAGCGTATTATATACAATAAAAACAAGAAAGTATCGAAAGTACCGAAGGAACTGGGAAATCCCGGTTCCATTAAGATAAATCAGTTCTCAAAAACAGACTGGTTCTAGGAACCCCAATACACATAGCCAATACGTGCGTCAAATACGAATTTATGACGTAATGACTGATAAATATTAAATATTCGTGGAAGTATTCGTACATCAATTTAGTAAAGCGATAAGTGTTTAAGTGTTCATTAATTTGTAACAAAATTCAATGTGCAATTATAAAACTAAAACTACTTTGAACAGTGTTTTGCATGCTAACTTAACTGGTTAATTCGGACTGGGAAGCTTATTAAAACTAAACCGACAGCCACTTGTTGGTTCTGCGTTAATGGTACGAACAATTATAATTAAGTTTTTGATAAATAAGATCACATTTAACTCTTTGTTGATATTATATGTAGTGGCATTCTTAGAAATTAATTCTTAGTAATAACTGTATAAACATATGAATTATTTAGGTTATGTATGTATTCTCAGAACATATTTCAACAAAAATTTTTAGGTGTCCAGTTCAACTATGGGAATGATAAACGTTGATAAATAAATAAACAAACGCTTCATACTCAACGGCCCGATTAGGATTTTCTCCTGTGTCGGGGGTCTTGAAACACACACAATACACAATCACAAATGCCCAGACCACGCACCCACCACAAACATCTATAGGCCGATACCAATATCTGTCGTAAGCGGGATCCAACCCGCGACAGCTAGCGCATCAGCTAGTGCTTCGCCAACGCGTCGTCAAAATGATAATAGTAAATGTAAAATAATGATAGAACACCACGACACCACTTACCGAAGGAGGTTTTAACAATCAAAACTATTAGTACCGAGCGATACGCGTAGTAACAATCAAAATATCAACTATATATATCTCTCTCTCTATCTATATATCATAAAACTTATAATATAATTTTACATAAAACTTTTAAAACGCCATATTTTAAGTCGAGAAAAGAATTACACAGTGATGGCTTCAAACTGTAAACTGTGTATGGCACTAAATATTTTTATTTTATTTTTTACTAAGAAATTGCAATGTTGGTTTGGAATGGTTCCAAAGATTAGTATTACGACTTTCTTAGAATCACTTTCTTGGTCATTTTAAACGCTGTTAAAAAGTAATAGTTTTAGAGCACTGCATGGCTAGAATGTAAACGGCTATAACAAAACCTCACTGCAACTAGTTTACTACGGTTTTTCATTGTACAACATTAATACTTGTTGTATTTCTTTGTAAGTCATAACTAATGTTAAAACTTTTTATCGTAAATTTTGTAAAGAAAAACTTGTAACTGTAGTATATTATGAAACAAAGTTAGTGAAGCGGGCGAAACATTATTCGTTTTTCATTTATTTTTATACTAAAATAGTTTAATATTTTGCTTTAGAGTTGAATTTTTAGTAACATAATATTCACAGAGTATAGTAATAGTTTTACAGTTTTAATGGAGTACAAACAGACAAAGTAAATATTGTTTTACTTTAGACTAGTTAGTTGTAAGTGTTTAGTGTGTAGTTTGTAAGGTTCCAATCTTGGGCAAAGGTTTTTTTTTATCTTTAAAGAAAAGAACTAAAGTATTGGTGAGTGTACATATTGTTAAAATTTGCCTTAAATAAATATGGCTTCTGTTGTTTTAATTAAGATCTAATAGTTTATCAAATTTATGTATCATTTCAGCCGTTTTTGCGTGGTAAACGTTCTAGTGCAGTGGTACGTGTAGTCGGCAAATATTTATTTTATCTATACTCTGCCTCGAATAGTTCGTAAATTAGCTATTATATATTTTAGACACCTAATAGCGATCGTTATTTATGAATGGGAAATTATCCGCCAACTCGCAACCTGGAACACCGTGATGTAATAAATTGATTCCAAAAACTTTGTAAAAAATTTCAGACTGAAAATTAACAACGTAAAATAATAGTGTATGTAAGTAGATAAATTTATTTATCGTCGTCTAGTCTAGTGCTTGTGACGGAGGCTCCCTTGCACAATGATCCGCCAACAATAGATGTTCGCTGTCAACGCGGGATCTGTAAGTAAAATACGCACAATGCCATGAATGAACGAATAAAGTCGCCTTGTTGCTACCAATTAATTCGCCTATTCATAGCAGGTGAGTGAGAAGTGTAAAAATAACTCGTGAAATGCCCTTGGCAGTGGGAAACGGTAATTGCATTGGGTGTATTTTCGCAAAGCCAAAGGACATCCTTCGCTTAGAATCCTTTCATATAAAAAAGCTATTTCTTTTCACGACCCCGTATTTAGTGATAGGTGTCATTGGAGATGGAATAAAGTGAATAGTTTTCTTTTTCTTTTCCTAAAAAAATGGATGCTTTTGAGGTTCATTCATTGACAATTATTTATTTTATGGAAATATAAGAGGTTCTTTCTATTTAGTATTACAAACATGTCTTCCATAAATATGTCCTTATTAAACTTTTTGTGATCTGTGGACCAGACAATGATACTATTTTATGATAATGTAATTAATTTTAGTGTACTTGCTGCTACTATATTGTATCCTATCACTTCTATGCCCAAAGTTTGGATGGAATAAATAGCACTTTTAACAAAAAGAGCGCCTTTATACCTAAATATTTTATCTCATAGTTACTTTTTTGCTTGTACTATAGTTTACAATAAAGAATATTTATTACCTATAAAATTAAACGAATTAATAAAGAATCTTTAAAACTAGACCAAAAAATATTTATTCTGCTGGCATAAAATGGGTTTTAAAGCTGGGAGACATTTGGTCGTTCGCATTATGGGCTTCCTGTTAAATAGCCCTAGAGCATTTCACTGTTTGCGAATGACAAGATCCCGTTAATTCTAAGACACGGCCGTGCTCTATTAATTAAACCTATTTGCTCTTTGACAGTCTGTGTTTGCTCCCAACTTAATTAACATTCTCGCTCGATATACGTATGTGAAGTTACGTAATATTTAATAATTTTGTATGTACATTTAATTTAATGTTCGTAAAACACACGTAGCTGAAAATTATGTAAAGATATAATAATTCTGTTTGCTTGTAAAAAAACTGACTTCAATTACACGGACCAGTAATAGAACGTAGGTAAACGAAAAAATAGTCAAGTGCGCATTATAAGAGATAACTCAAAAAGCACTAGTCAAATCTAAATAAAATTTTAATGAAATCACATGACAAGCACCAGCTTTTGATTAGAAAAAGAATTATCGAAATCGGATCCACCCAGTAAAATGTTTGTATGTCGTATAATAATACATAATATGTGGATCGATGAAAAGTAAAGTAAGTATGCATTTGTATATAACCCAAAAAGTACTTGTCGATCTCAATAAAATTGAAATTTGATTAAAAAATATCACCGAAATCGGCCCACGTAGTCAATAGTTTTGAGGTAACTTACATTAAAAATAGAATCGAATTGAGAACCTCCTCCCCTTTTAAAATTCAGTTAAAAATTATATTTTAAGAATTCTCATATCATAGATCAAAAGTTTTTTTTAGATTCATTACGTAAATTGAAACTTCTTAAAAAATACAGATAAATAACGTTTTAGTAAACAAGATATTCTACGAAAATGTTTGGATCTTATAAGCACTTAAGTTATTAATTACTTTTTGTAGTGCGTCATCAGATTCGCACTTAATTGAGCGAACTCTTGCGAAGACGCGACGACGGCGACAACTTAAAAATACATTATCTTTATTACAAAGAGAGATAGTTACAGCCCAATGCTTTAAGACATTGCATTATTGCTTTACTTCCATTCTGCTGCATAGCGAACGAAACGTAATGGCTCGCTGATGAATTTCGCAAAAAGTTTACGTTTATTTATTTATTTTTCATTTAAGTGGGAATGAAATCATGTACCTAAAAGCACGGCTTTTATTCACTCAGAAATTTATGAACGATTTTCTGCATAAACGAAACTTCACCTTATTTAAATATTTAATTTTTATGAATGTAGTGGAAGGTACTGTATTTTCATAAAAGTAGGATATATAAAAATAAATAATTATTTTGGTCATTTTGTGTTCCTAAGCATTAAGAATTGAACAATGTATTTTACGTTACGTTGGGTTTTACTAAAACATTTATATATACAAAATCGAGAATACAAGTTTTAACAAGAGCAACATTAAACAGCTTGATTTCGTTTCTATTCTATTTAGTCTGTAGCTACAAGTCACAGAACCAGACAGGTGGTAGACGGTGCCTTTCCGGCTTCGAGCCAATAAATCACGTATCTACTCGGTATTGCGGAATCACCCGATACGGTTGATTAATGTACCAGATTTGACCACAATTAAAGGATTTATACGAACATTTAAAATTGAAATTCTATAAAAATGATATCATGAATATGTTATTAAAACCAGTTTATATAATTTGCATTAGTTAATATCATTTAGTTTTAATGTCGATGTCAAACAATGTCGATCATTGAAATAAAGCAGTCTAATAGGATACTAACATGCTATAAAGTGTAGTAGGAACAACTACGTTCATCTTTTCTACGCTTAAAGACAACTAAGTTATCATACATATTGCCAGTTTCAGAGAGGTACTTTGATAAAACGTTGTAGCTTTATGAATACATTTCAAAACTCCATACTAACATACGTAGAAATTGACATTAATAAACTTCTTCAAACAGCCTCTCGTTAGATAAACGGCACCCTTTGCTTACTCCGTACACGACAAAGGAAAGTTTTCCAACTTTAGCGACTGAAAAATATTACCCATCTTAAGTTTAATCTCTTGAAAACGCGCCGTAGGAAACATTTGTAAATAGAATTCTACGCTTTAACAACGACAATGTTTACGGAAAGTTATCGGAATAGCAAAAAACATTTGAGAGAAAGCTTTGTACAGTCAAATATTTTACTCGCTTGTAGACATATTGATGTTGTGTTAAATTTTATTAAACAGATATGAATAAAGTTACGACGATCACATTTTGATTATCTCTACAATTTCAGTTAAACTTTATATTTTTTTATTCCTTTTTGTACAATTTGAAATTTTACTTTTACGCAAACAAGGTTTCAATTCAAAGTAGCTGCGTGGTTACGGCAGTACAGAATATAGCCACCCCCTCTCTTCCCGTGGGTGTCGTAAGAGGCGACTAGGCGACAACACAGTTCCACTACCACCTTGGAGCTTATAAAGGCGACCGATTGCGGGATATCCATCCGACGGCTTTGAAATACACAGGCCGATGATGGGCAGCGACGTCTTCGGTGCGACAAAGCCAGCCCTGCCCAGCGTGGTGACTATCGGCGAAACCCATTAGTTTGCGCCATAATGTCTGGGTCGAACTTGGGCTATGTCCAGCAGTGGACTGCTAGAGGCTGAAGTGAGTAAAGGTTTCAACTAGAGAAGAGCACACCATAAGATATGAAGTTTCGATATAATTAAATAATCAGTAATCATAAAGTTAAAAAGAAATCCATCCATTTAAAAATAAATTTACAAATGTTAATCAGAGTAGTACGAAACATCTTGCCCAAATCTGGAGCAGTATGACTATGGATAATTTCTAACAGATCACAGCCGAATTAAAGTGTTTTTAACCGACTTCAAAAAAAGGAGGAAGTTCTCAATTCGATTGTATTTTTTTTAATGTACGTTAGATCAGAACTTTCGACTGGATCGACCGATTTCGATGAATTTTGTTTTGATTGAAAGGTGTTGCGTGTCATTGTTGTTTCGTTTAAATTTGATCTAGATCTAATGAGTACTTTTTGAGTAATCTTTGATAGCGCGTATTGACTTGACTATTTTTTCGTCAACTTACGTTGTATTACTTGTCGATGTAATTGAAGTCGGTTTTTTTTTCGTTTACAAGCGAACACAATTATCAAGTAGTATGTTGCTGTGATGAGTAAGGTAATCAGAATATCTGAGGACGTGGTGCGATGACAGCAGGGTGGTCTACAGCGTGCTGGTAATATTCTTGGTGATACAGAAATTTATAATAAGCTACTCATACAGAACGTACGCTTTTTTGCCATACTAATGGTAAAAAATTAAAAAAAAACCGTCGAAGTGCGAGTCGGACTCGCGCATCGTATACACAAAACTTGTTAAAAATATTTTTATTATATGATGTATTTTAAAATGTATGCTTTTCGTAATTTTTTTTATCTGTGCTATAAGACATTGCTTCGTACCAAATTTTAAGATTCTGAGTTCACGGGGATATGATACCCTTGCAAGTGGCGAAAATTTGCAGCGTAAAGAGCTTTTTCGTTTGCGTAGGCCTAGAAGATTAGTGTTTTTACAGCTCCAAGGGACAGTATACCTGAGTATTTGATATGAATTTCAGCTCGATACACACGTTCCTGAGAAAAAGAGTCTTAACAGACAGACGGACAACGAAGTGATCCTATAAGGGTTCCGTTTTTTTCCTTCTGAGGTACGGAACCCTAAAAATTAAATTCATAAAATATAATAAGTATATAAAATTTACAAAAAAAAAAACATGAGACACGTATATATATGTATACACGTATATATTTAGCACAAATTGTAGATATATTTGTAAAACTAAATAGTTAAAATAATAGTTAGACTGGCTGTTGCATAGATTGGTAACCCTTATAACGAAATAGTTGCCTGTCACTACGTGATCGAAGATTTGGGTGAAAGTCAAAATTGACGCCAAAGAAGATGAAAATGTGTTTTAGATAGGTAACAACAACCTAGATTTTCTTCAATGTTACTCGTCATTTTAGGTAACAACAATCTAGATTTGCTTCAATGTTACTCCTCATTAATATATATCCATCATATGTATGATCAAACTTACGCAATAACATTTTATTCAACTTTGTTAAGTCATTTCTTTGCGACGCGAGGGTAAGATGAGTCGACGTTGTCTGAAAGCGGTAAAAAACCTAAGCGACCAAATTTTGTTTAATCTTAATAGGAAGAAAATTCAGTTTTGCCTTATGTGCAAAAAAGTGTTGTCTATAATAATAGCTACGCTTTTTTCAAGCTTGATAATAAATTTATATTATGTATCGAAACAAAAGGTACATTATGAATAAGGCAATAAATTTTAATGATACTGAATGAATATATCTTTATTTTGCTAAAAATATGAAGTTGAAAATACATTTTATGTTAACAAGAACTTAGAGAAAATACGAAATGTGAGAGATAAAACGGAGAGCACGCTAAACAGTCGGACTCGTTTGTCATAGTGTACACCTGATAGCGATCGCTACTCATAGTAGGGACTATATCCGCCAACCCGCACTGGAGTAGCGTGGTGGATTAAGGTCTGATTCTTCTCCTACATGAGATAATATTACAGGCTAAAGCGACAATACAATGTGCAAATAATGAAAAAGTTGGGTATTCAAATTTAGCGAATGGACCTTTAATGATGTCAATCGACCTTTAAGTAATTGTAATTGTAGTATCTTCTTTTAAGTAATTTTCAGACATTAAGTTTTAGTGTCTGAAAGAATAATTATAGAATAGGAAGAAACTAAATACTATATGAGTTTCTTGTATCGTATAGTATACATATCCGCCAACCCACCGTGGAGCAGCGTGGAGTTCCAGCCGTGTGATGTTACAGGCTGAATCGATATTATATTAATATTTCATTAATAATTAAAATTGTCATCTTTTGGCTTTCTTCTGGCGTGATCAAAACGTCTCTATAGCTAAAACGCTTTGATGACAGCAGGAGTAAGTGAATTTAAAAAAAAACAATAGTTAGAGATTGACATATTAACTGTGTTTTCCTTATCATGTCCATATCACCACCTTTGAGATATCTTCTTTCCAACAAAAAAAGAATTATCAAAATCGGTTCATAAACGACGAAGTTATCCCCGAACACACATAAAATATATATAATTGACTAAACCCCGTCTTTTTTTAAAATGTATTCTAAGATGTTATGGTTTCTAAGTTCATTTTTCTCAACAACTAGTATGACTCGTTAGGTAATAAGACATTTACGACTTGGGTTAAAATAGTAATTTCACTAACTGCCTTAACGTAAATGCATAATTCCCAGTCGTGAAAGTATTCCAACTAAATGAACAAAACCTTTCAATATAATGACACCGTAACGCATTTGTTAGATGAAATGTGAATAACTAAAAAACATTTAAATAAATAGATGACGCACGCGGATCTATTCGCGTTTATATTTATTGCTACTATGCGATGTTGCACCAGCCAATCCCAGATAAGCGTTTTTATACATATTCTTATTCTATATACATAATTATAAAATTAATCAAATCAAAGAGGGCTAAAGCTACAAAACTGTATAATTATACGCCGTTACGTAAATTATATTTTTCTACTTAAAAATTAAGTATAAGAAATAAAAATACCTATTACTTTTGTTAATATAAATATTATAACTTCTAAATATGAAAAATTTAAAATACAAAATTCTCGATAGAAAAATACTTAACAATTTCCAATAATGAAGTAGTTTAAACGTTGCATCACGGTGTGAGCGAAGTCATTTTTAATAAGTTTATTACCGTGCCGCTAACGAACGGTCGCAGAGTCGGACGCAAATTGACAATAAATAACAAATGGCCACACGAAGCCACCCCTTGTTTATACATCTACTTTTACCTTTGTAATTATGGCGTTTGTGATTTATCTCCATGTCTGTTCATTAGGCAGATTGCAATTGGATATCCGACATCATCCTTTGCGATAATGGAATACTTTGTAAAATGAAACCAATACAATTTGCAGTTTAACAATTAAAACGTTATTATGGGAGATATAGATGAGCCGATAATGGGACTGTGAATTAGGTGCAAATGGGTTTATTCTAATATTTACGAATATAATATTACTTATATTATGTAAATATTTAGGAAAAAGTTAAGCGATTCTTATAACATCAAGCCCTGAGGATTAGTTTTAAATAAGGCGACGCGTCAAAGAAAAAAAAAATTGCTACCAATTTTACAGTTGCACGTTGTAATAAATATAACTTCCACATAATGCTAAAAATAACTTCTGCTACATTAATAATCATGGAGGCATTATACTTAGTGCTATATGAGAAAATAGTGGTTATATATGTACAAGATGTATGCAGCAAATAAACTTAACCACGGGCTTACAAAACACTAATTAATTGATTTTTTTAGTAAATAAGTGCAGCAAATAGTAATTTATTACTTTATTAAACTATGTTAAATTAACATCTAACTTAAAATAATATACTGCCGTATAATTTTATTCCATCCAAGCAAAATTTAACTTAATTGTTGAAAATAGTAAATTGTAATATAAATTTTAATAATTAACTAACACCAAATTTGTTTCTGAGAATTTAATAAGGATATAAATGAAAATTAATCTATATCACTATGTACAACAGCAGATCAAAGTTGGTGCGGATAAAGTGTCACTAATAACACCAATTAAGACTCGTTAAAAGTCTCGCGCTTGTTTGCCATCTGTTGAAGTGTATTAGACATAAAACATCTATTAGGGACATTCTCTGAGTAAAACTTAATTGCAGTAATCTCTCTATAAATTATCTAGAAATGTCCCTGATATAGACAGTATTTAACGACACTTAATGAATTAACAAGTGTCTAATACCGACAAATACAGACAAGTCCGGTTACAACCACCTGGTTAGCTTTTATTAAGACTACCTTTCTTCAATTCGTTATAATTAGTTAATACATGAGAATATATAAATAAGTGTAATAAACATGAAAAATTTCGGAATAGACTATACGAAATTAATGTATAAATTAATATCAGCTTAAATGGTACTAATCTCCTAACGCCGACACTGACCAACCACCGTTCCTGGAGAGAATTGAAGGTAGGATCAGTAACGCGCTTGTGATGCCATGTCTGTCTATATCGGGTAACCTCTTACCATCACGTGGGCCGTACGGTTGTTTGCCGACGCAGTCGTATAAATAAAAAAATATTTAATATCCCTATTATCTGGTGATCTTCTGTAAGGTTAATTGAACTTCCCGAGTCGGGCTGTTCCACATTCCTGTTTCCCCCACCTCAATAAAAATGAGACAAACATAAAATGAACCTTCATAAATTCTTAATCTTGCTTATTTAAATTTTGAAGAATATACGAACAATAATAGTAAAATATTATATTGTATAAGGTAAAATAAAAGTTACAAAAAGAGATAATTCGTTTCAGAATCTTGAAATTAAATACTTGTAGCAATAATAAAGTCAGTGTAATTTAACGGATACACTCTGAGGGTTCCACGTTCCAATCGTGTCATTATATAATTTGATGAAAAGATATCTATCGTTCGTTTAGTTTCTTACAATTAACTGCCACTCTTTGTACCTATATGCTATTTATTTACAGAACTGTATCAGTCAGACGTATGTTAAAATAAACCCGACTTTAAGTAATTTAACAAGAATAAAGAACATTTTTATTATTCCCCTTTAGGGCCGATAATACAATATTAACAAAACTTTAGATTGGTCTGCGTTTGTTTATCCGAATATCTTTAGCAAATTAGTTAGTTAGCAAATTTTATTTGATATGGCAAATTATGATATAAAAGCTAAAAGTAAATATGATCAATAGAATCATAGGGTCGTCTATTCCTAAGGTGATGTAGTTTACCTAGCATGTACAAAGATGTGAAATAGTTAAAAAATTTTATGTACATTATATTTATTACATTGTATATTACATATACATTTATATAACACTCAGAAGTCGTACATTTATAAAATATTATAATATTATTAAATACTAGCTGTGCTCGTGACTTCATCCGCATGGAATTTAACAGAAAGTTATTGTTCAGATCGCAGAGTAATAAAATAAATACATTTCTAAATAAAAAGTAGCCTAAGTAACTCCTTACTACATCAGCTATCTCCAGTGAAAGCCCCATCATAACTGGCTCAGCTGTTTCAGACAGACAAAAAATATAAAAAATGTTATTTTTGTACCGCGGTTATGGTTATTTTGTACCGTGTATACATCCATATGCATTTAGTAAAAAGCGGTTATTTTAATATTACAAACAGACACTCCAATTCTATTTATTTGTATATATATTTATTTACACAAGCATATTCGCTCAATACCCGTAGTAGAAGGCAGATTCGACTTTAGTTTTTCCTCTCGCGATTTTTATACTGACATTTATTTTGTCATTTAAGAACTATCTAGGAAACGGTTTATCGCGCTTGATCGGGGAATTGACCACACAGACTTGATAGGCACCTCATGGAGAGTTAATAAAACTTATAATGATAAATAATAATTTATAGCTAAAGTGAGTAACTTGGAGTTTGTATTAAGTGTGTGATATAATATTTGTAGGCATTAATCGAAACCACAGCCATTGGGACTTAAAGCAGATGTAGCGTTACATACGTTAACGGGCTAACGTTACCTAATATTTTTAATGAAAAACACAAAAAACAGTTGTCACATAAAGTAATATTAAAATAACTTTTATACAATTAACAACAATTCACTTGATTGAATGCTATAATTGCAGAGAAGATTAGAAGTACGCTCGAAGTCGGACGCCGAGTCGGGATTAAAGTTATACAAGAGAAATATTTCCTGACGTCGACTTGTGAAAGTTTCGTCTTTGTCATATAAGAAAGAACAGGATCGTTTGTTTCCAGGAAAGAAAGAATAAGGCTTTGATCACAAATGGAAAATGGTACTTCTTTCACTTCAGCTTACTTTGCATATTGTTTATCTAAGAAATAAAAACAGTTTCATGACTGCGAACTTATTTTTATTTTAGTAGACTAAAAATTGAGTAGTGTTATAAGACTACTATTAATAAATTTATTACGGCTTAGTTTTTTATGAGTCACTTATGAGTCATTTTATTTTTCATTCAAGAATAATATAGATTGATAGTTATAAGATTGACGTGCTTAATTATATTAAAATTACTTGTATATTATAAGAAAACGGTAATATAAACTTCATAATATCAATAATTCATAATATCACGATAATAGCTTGTTTGAAGTATGCAAAATAACAAACACCAAGAAGTATTGAGTCGCATACCATGTAAAGCCCAAAAATTATCTTTATAATTAGAATTAACCAAACAGATATAAAATTAATTTGATTCAACGTTTACATATTTACACGAATAAAACCAGGTTTTTTTAACTTAAATTTATTTACGAGTATGTATAGAAAAAGAATATTAGTAATATAGACTTAGGTTTTAAACTAGGTAATAAAATAAAATTCAAGGCATCTAATGATTCATTACAGCCTATACAGTCCACTGCTGGACATAGGCCTCCACAAGTTTACGCCAAAAATAACGTGAACTCATGTGTTTTGCCCATAGTCACCACGCTGGGCAGGCGGGTTGGTGACCGCAGTACTGGCTTTGTCGCACCGAAGACGCTGCTGCCCGTCTTCGGCCTGTGTATTTCAAAGCCAGCAGTTGGATGGTTATGCCGCCATCGGTCGGCTTCTTAAGTTCCAAGGTGGTTGTGGAACCTTGTCATCCCTTAGTCGCCTCTTACGACACCCACGGGAAGAGAGGGGGTGGCTAAATTCTTTAGTACCGTAGCCACACAGTAAACTTTATCTTTTCTGTTTTAATGTTTTTGATCCATGCATAGCTTTTTTTTATAGAATGATAGGCTTGCGTTTGACCACTTTGTCACCTGATGATAAATGAAAATGTGGTCTAAGATGCAGCGCGCTTACCTCGAAGTAACCTATTCAGATCTCCAGGTTATAGTTTTTCGGAAACACAAACGCTGGTAGAGAGTTCCATTCTTTGTCCGTACGGATCGAGAATGTACCTACTAGCGAATCACTTAGTATATATAGGGGGGCCTATAGGGGGAATGTCAACGATATAAGGGTGGCGTAACGCAGAACGTCTGGTTGTACGATGGTGGAATTGGAAGGCGGGAATCAAGTCATGGAGTTCCTGCGAACACTCTCCGAAGTGTATCCGATAAAAAACCGACAGGCCGGCCACCCTACGCCGATAATGCAAGCTTTGCAACTTTGCGGCGACCAGTGCATCATCAACGATGAGCCCCTGGCTCGTCTCTCAAACGACAATCGACTCAAGAAGCTCCAGCTGGTACTTGGCTGAGCCATCCCAAAGATGAGAGCAGTACTCCATGCATAATCGAAGTTGCGCTTGATATAATTTTAGAAGCTGTTCCGGAGTGAAGTACTGTCTCACCTTCGAGAGGACGCCCAGTTTTTTGGCAGCTGTTTGAACCTTCCGTGAGCTTTACGTTGAGTATAAATTATATTTGTTAAAAATTGAAAATGAAATAGTATGATTTTGTTCACAAGTGTGAAGGATACTCGTGGAATCTTTCTGATGCTAGAATGTAACGACATTAATTGTAAAATCTCAAGAATATCTCCCTATCGGGCTTCCTGTTGAACTTTACTGCTTTAAATTTCATTCATATTATAACAATTTGCATATACCAAACTCAACTAGGAGTCTTAGAATTTATTCAAAACTATAGAAGACATGTGGAGACGAAATAAAAAAAATATGCCACTAAGAACATGATTTTAAACAAGCTAACCTTGAACTCTACTGCAGTAAAGTAAATGCTTTTTATGCAATATGAACTATATTTATTTTGTATTATTATATTGTATAAAATAACACTGAGAACATTAGAAGAAGAATAGAAGTTATAAATAAGAATTAGTAGTAACTGCATAAGAAAACTAATATAACTATATATATTTAATTTCTATAACAACTGAACAATTTTTTTAATTCGTCAATATAAGGACAAACATACATATAACGTAATATTAATTAGGCTTATTTGAACTTAAATTATACATTTACATGAAAGGGATCGCCCAATATTAACTTCATCCACAGAATGTTGGTGTTTGTACAAACATAGTTTATGAAGCTTTGTGAAAGTCAAAGTAAAATGTTATGCGTACTTGGGATTCTTAAAAATGTTATGCTAATTTTTTACCGTAATTGGCATGGTTGGTATGCTTTGACAAACGGACCACGCATTTGTTTTGCATTTTACCTTTTAAAAATTCTAATGAAAATACCGCCACATACTCGTATCTGTGCACTTTTTTTGTCAAGGTCTATAAAGGAATCTAACTGCGTTGTCATATTATCTTGTATATAAAATATTATTTATAAATATATTTATGTTTTAGAATTTAGAGGAACCGAAGACAACACGTTAGCACGTCATGTATATTTCTTACAACTAGCCGTGACCGCGACTTTCGTCCGCGTGGAATTTAACAAAATAGTTATTGTTCAGTTCGCAGAGTTATAAAAAAAGAATTAAAATAAAAGTAACCTATGTACCTCCTTATTACATCAGCAATTGGTCCAGCTGTTTCAGAGATTAGCCGGAACAAACAGCCAGACACACAAAAATTATAAAAAATGTTAATTTGGTATATGTACCTTGTATATGAATTTGGTAAAAAGTGTTCATTTTAATATTACAAACAGACACTTCAAGTTTATTTATTTGTATAGATAATAAGTCAATGTTTTTCTGTATAAGTAGATAAGAATAGAGTTCAAATTATAACAGGTCAACCACTATGTAGCAAAACTCACTCACAGAATGTTTAATTCTTTTATATTACAAAAAGAAAATGTGAGTGTTTATGAAACGATTGGACGTGTGTTTTTTTTTTATATAGGTATATGAAAGTATCTCTTAATGTATGCAAAAATATTACTATTTGTTAATAATTAATATGTACACGAATACAGGATACTGAAAATATTTTAAACAAAATTTATCGTTGAAAACAAATAAACGCCTTATTTAATATGAATTAATTATTAGTAGTTATGTACTCGTAATATACACATATGTAGGTACGCATTGTGTCATAAAAAATATTTTATTGTTACAAATGATGTATCATTTTGTTAAACACAGGTGTTAAAAAGTTACACAATAGATAACTTGTTTAGGCTAGTAGGTAATCAGATCACATACGGTGTTTACGTTAATTCAATTCCATTATTACATTATTATGACTAATTATTACTGTTATTTAACATCATAACCACAATAAGTATGTAAATATCCATAATATTAAATACAATATAACCTTAATGAGTCATTGAAAACTTTCACTTAAAAGGAGTTTGTGTGCTCCTTTTACGCCAATTTCAGACTACAAGTACTGTTGCACTGATATTGATATTACTAAATCGATTATACACAAAAACGAACATTCTTTATAACTTTAATGTACGATAACGGCACTCGCGTGTGTTATCAACAAAGTGTTTAAAGTACAATTATAATTATATTTTTTTAAAGTGAACACGATTTTAATATATTACAATATCAAGATAGATCAACGGAAATGGAAACGCTTTATTTATTTCTATCGTTATGGGTTTTGCAAGTGCATTCAATGGCGCTCACGGGACCTGTTTTAACAAGATATCGACCGTGCGAACTTGGTGTGATACATTTCGACAAAATAACGGATTTATTGTGGCGCGGAGAAATAGACCTGGAATATTATCATGAGCTGGTGGATGTAGAAATCGAAATTGGTTTCGAAAAGCAGATATCGCTTCGTGGGGTAAACAAACTTTATTTTATGTAATTGATAGAGCCCAGTTGCATGTACCAACTTCTTTTGGTAGTGCATTGTATTTTATTTAATTTGTCTAATACCAAAGTTTTGAAATGTTGTAATAAATATTTTAAATATAATATTTTAAGTCATTGGTGTAGCAATTAACGATAATAAGTCAGAAGTTTCCCTCATCATTTCATCACTGTGGTATGGTTATACACTACAAAAAAACTACAAAATTTTAATAAAAAGATCTCTTTATTTGTTACTTATAAACCTTGAAGCTACTTATTCGATTTTAACAATTCTATCACGTAGATGGCCCAAAAGGGTTTTTAACTTTTTATACATCAAGTTACGACTCATTTGCCTTACAGTAGTCATATACTGAATAAAAAAAGGGTATCTAGTATACTAATCATCACAAATCATTCGTTTTTCTTTCAGGTTTCTCATAACAGCACTGTTGTTATTAAAAACAAATCGCGCGATTTTATATTCAAACCGAAAGGTGTTCACAAAAAATATTTTATATTTATAACAACAAATGGAAATACTACTCATGAAGTCCCGATTGTTTCTAAATTTAGACTTAATGAAATGGAGCTTTGTAACGATTATGTTAAGGTATGACGATTTTTATATTACAGTATTAATAAAAATTTTTAAGTGATAAATATACAATACAAATTCTATTCTTTTCTAAATGATTCTGATATAGAAGAGTTTTTAAATAAAAGTTGTTGTATGATTCCACATTGCTTGTTTTTTTATATAATTATTGTTGTGATTTATACTTTTTAACCGACTTCAAAAAAGGAGGGAGTTACTCAATTCGACTGTATATACATTTATATGTATGTGTATGTATGTTCGGGGATAACTTCGTCGTTTATGAACCGATTTTGATAATTCTTTTTTTGTGGATGTCCATGATAAGGAAACCAGGATTTGATGATGCAATTCCAGAGAAATCGAGGGGTACCCTCGAAAATCGTAGTGACGACTAGAGCGTTTGTTAATTTTTTTCGTTAACTTACGTTGTTATTACTTGTCGATGTAATTGAAGTCGGTTTTTTTTCGTTTGCGAACAAACACAATTATTATTAGTTTTGTATGTATTTTGTAGTATTTTAAGTGCAATTTTAAGACTAGATGAATGTTCAAAGATGATTCATGACGATAGTTTAATTCAACGGACGATTCATCCATCGGACTGTACTTGTTCCTCACAGACTATAGAAATACTATACTACTCCGTGTTGTTCCCCGTCGTCCATAGAAATATAAGAGTTGCCTGAAGGAAACTTTAAATTCGATATTGAAAAACTATTTTTCAAATTACCTTCATTGTATTCACCATATTAGTAAAAATCTGTTTTCCCAATTACTATTGATACGCTAATATTAGTAGCATGTCAAACATTCATACAATTGGATAATTTCCACGGATACAGAGAGATGCGACAGCAATATTATAAAATAAAATTAAGTGACTTTTATTAAAATTTAACAACTTTAAAGTTATCATCATCTTTTAAGTTTATTTATCAAATTCAAAATAGGACGGATTAAATTAAGACAGTAATAAATAATAAACTTAAAAACAATGAAGTGGTTGACATAATTTATTAAAATAATAAACATGAAATCCATAACAATATGTAAATTATAAAGGAAATAAAATAATTTATAATACGACAAATTATATGATCATCAATTTTAAATGTTATTACGTAAAAATAATTTAAAGGCGAAAAAAATATCAATCACAACTTAAAAGTATTTATTATATTTCTCACTTGTGTCGCAAACTTGCAAAAGGCGGAACTGAAGGAGATTATTTTTTTAGAAGTAGTCACAAATGTTAATAACGAGGTTATAAATCGAGATTTTTTTGTCAATAAAGTTTAAATAAAGAAAAAGTTCCTTTTATCATAGGAATGAATTCGGAGCTTAATCCACTACTCAACTTCGTTACGGATGGCAGAACGTACACGTTTTATCCGAACCATAAAGTTTGTTTATTACACGATGATTTTCTTCGTTTGTAGAGTAAAAGATGAGTTCTAAATATAAATTAATCAGTTGGAAAAGTTTTATAAGATTGCTCTCGGAATGAAACATATGATCTTTAAATCATCGTTAGCAACTTTTATTATACACACATTTTACGTTTATTTGTCTGTTAATTATTAAAAGAATAAGAAGTAGTTTTAAAGCAAAATAATGATAAACAACTTAATTTAGTGCAATGATATTCACCAATGATCACATACCCAATTTTTTTAAATTTTTTTTTGTATTTTTTCGTAGTGTGCTAACGTAAGTTTAGTGTATTTT
The DNA here is from genome assembly GCF_905220565.1 of Melitaea cinxia. Classification (NCBI taxonomy): domain Eukaryota; kingdom Metazoa; phylum Arthropoda; class Insecta; order Lepidoptera; family Nymphalidae; genus Melitaea; species Melitaea cinxia. Next base: position 7,506,055 of record NC_059400.1, on the reverse strand, counting down.
TAATTACATTTCAGGCTTCTCAGTCAATCGATTCTCTCAATGTGACAAAACCCAATGATAGAGATTATCGACACTACTGCGGCAGAAGAGCTTTAGACCACGGCGAATTGACTTCTATGCGAACCGACTCAAAGTCTGGAGATTGGCCGTGGCATGTGGCTATATTGATAAGAACACCAAATACTAATCTAGCGAATTACCAGTGTGGAGGAAATATTATATCCAGTACTGCTATTCTAACCGGTAGCGACGTTTTCTTTCGCTGTTCAATTATTTCCGTGATCGATTGTCTTGTTTCAATTAAGAAATTCCTACAAACATTTTAGCTTATAATGTCTTTTACAAAAATATACACGTAAAATATGACTGAACGTAAAAAGATAAATTCGTATTATATTTTCTTGTTAGTAAATTATTTTTAAGCTTTAAAAAAATACTGAAATAAATTTAATTTCTCTCGCTTTGAAATAAATATACATGACTTATTTTTTTACAGCTGGACATTGTATGTTTTTAGAAGGAAAATTAGTAGAAACAAAAAGAGTTATTATCGAAGCTGGTATTTCTAATCTCAGACATATGAATGAAAGTGGAAGACAAAACTTACTTGTAAGTTGGAAAAACAGTAAAATAAATATATATTTAATGTGAATATTATTTCTATTGTAACTTTCACATAACTGCAGTAGAGTACCTAACAGTTTACATGAAATAAAAGTTACACAAGATATTTGTATTAAAAATAAATAATACTTCAGATTAAATTTATTTCTACTCAATAATTTAAAAATAGAAAGAAATTAATATCGTTAAGAACATGATGCACGTCGTAGGTAGCTGTACATACTACTATACTATCGCGTACCATTATTTCCAACGTTAGCACCGTATCTAACACATGACTCATTTCATTGTTGGCTTGCATTTGTATTAATCCGTCTTTTATACTGTTTTATTCCAGGCTGAGAGAGTAATTCTGCATCCGGGCTACAGCACGGAGCACGCTACTTCAGACCTCGCTATTGTAGTTGTAAATAAACTGCGCTATAGTGAATACGTCCAACCCATTTGTATTTGGGGGCCAGTATACGACAAAACTACGCTTTTTGGCAAGCGGGCTGTGGTAAACATTCATTTAAATAGTCTATACAATGAAAACTATACAAGTTACGTTTTATGAAAGCTGCTAAATAGGTTTCATTCCGTAGACTTAAAAATGCGACGATTTTAATTGGAGCTACTTACTTTCTGCGCTATTTTGATTTTAAACTTAACAATGTAAGCGGAAAATGTTTTCGACGTTAAATATCAATTATATTTGATATCTTAAATACTATAGTAATGTAAGGTGTATTATTTAATGGTACGTTTTAAATTTATACAAGGTTTGAAAAAAAAGTACTTTCTTTACTTTGATTAGTTAATGATATGTATATGAATAATATATAATCTATATTTACAATTTTGTGCATATATGTGCAATGTAACTGCTATTTATAAGCTTAATATATATTTCATACAACTAATTACATGCAAAGGTTGCATAGTAAAAAGTGCATAATATAAATGAAGTATTGTTGTATCTAAATACATCAATTAGAATAATGTTTATAAAATTTCCTCTAGTTAAAACTAATTCAGAATTCTAAAACATTAAAATTAGTTGAAGTTAAGATCTGATGAGTGCAAGGGCTAATAAAGAGCCTTCAATCATGGCAGCAGTTTTGAGATGATCTATTACGTAGTGTAGGCATTGTCTCCTTTTAATCACGTATCGTTTGCCTAAGTTGTATAGGTGGATCATTGGACATATGTTTACTAATATATTGAGGCATTTATTCTGTTAAGAAAGGGGTCTATGAGACAGTATTTGAATAAAAAGTCTTTAACTGTAAGACGTCGCTATCATTATAATTATGATCGTATGGAAAGTAGACTTCGATCTGGTGTAGTAGTGCGTGTACCGTGTGGGCGCTCACACACCGGCGATTGCAAGTTCGATTACCGCTCGGAATGAATATTTGTAATTGTACGAATATTTGTTTCCGGTTTGGTGGTCTGTCTTTATGGATTTCCCCATCGTGCCGCGAAGAGTACGTTACGCTATCGTTAGTTATCATATATACCTGATAGCGATCGTTGCTCATAGTAGGGAAGATATCCGACTCTTCTTCTATATGGAAATAGGCCTAGACTCAGCAGTGGGATGTTACAGACTGAATCGTAAACCAAAGGTGCACCAAAATACTGTTCTTAGTTCAGACAAGTCGTTGATATTGCGAGCTACGTCTATTACATTAGTGGTATAATTACAGAACTCATATTCGAGAATAGCGCTCTTCAGATAGATAATAATTTAAGTTCCAAATTTCGTTGAATTAAAGAATATCAGTTTCACACCTAGATAATATAGTTATGAAGAAATAAGATGTTTTATGTTTCTAGGTAAGGAAACCATCCAAGCATTGCCTATGAATTTCCATAAATCTTGTAAGGATTTCAAACGCATTTAGTAACGATATTATTAAATATATGCACGTATTTTTTTTTACGTATCTTAATGACAGTTATCATCATTACAGCCTACATGTTTACGGCCTCCACAAGTTTACGCCAAAAATAACGTGAACTCATGTGTATTGCCCATAGTCACCACGCTGGGCAGGCGGGTTGGTGACCGCAGGGTTGGCTTTGTGGCACCGAAGACGCTGCTGCCCGTCTTCGGTCTGTGTATTTCAAAGCCAGCAATTGGATGGTTATCCCGCCACCGGTCAGCTTTTTAAGTTCCAAGATGGTAGCTGTGGAACTGTGTTATCCCTTAGTCGCCTCTTACGACACCCACGGGAAGAGAGGGGGTGGCTATATTCTTTAGTAACGTAGCCACACAGTAAATGACAGTTAGATTTAAAAATAAAATGACAAAATTGTAGTAACCTAATTGTAATACCTAATTTTAGATCGATTTTGTGTCAGTATTTTGAATCACTAAAACTTTTTGTTAAGTTCCTATAATACATATCTATTTTCTTCGAATACTTAAAGATGCTTTATCTTTTTTATTCAGGTAACCGGATTCGGAACAACAGAACAAAACGTGCTGTCAGACACCCTTAGATCAACGGACACGTTAATACAGAATGATACAGTCTGCATTGCACATGTGCCCAAACTGTACTCGAAATTGCTTAACGAATTTACGTTTTGCGCCGGCTTTGGTCCTAGCAGTGGTAAGCATATTGTTTATTTCACATGTGATGTGTTTCATTAGGCATAATAAAGTAAGAAAAACATAAAAATAAAAATTGTATACCTAAGACACCGTGACCTTTTCCGAGTAGGAAGAGATCAATTTCTTTCTGCCGTTTTCGATACATTTATTGGCTGCTGGTTTTTTGTACTACGTAGAGTGATATTTATATAAATTAAACCTTTCTACTGAACACGGTTCCTTCTTCTAAAATTATTTTGAATATATTATAAAAATTACGGTAAACATTTGTTTTTTGCATATTATTACTACATTAAAATGCTTTAGGATGTATAAAACATAGATAATTATAATATGTATATGTCATTTCTCATTACAGATATAAATCCTCGAAACGGTGACAGTGGAGGTGGACTAGTAATCCCCACTATGCAACCTGATCATATAGTCAGTTGGTTTCTACGGGGCATCTTGTCAAAATGTGGTATACTACCCGGTGAAAAGTTCTGTGACCCTAAGCTCTATGTAGTGTACACGGACGTTGCACCTCATTACGGCTGGATATACCATCACGCTGGCCTACGTTACATTAATAATATTCAATCATAATACAGAAAATCTATATAGTATATCTAAATTAACGTATGGCTCAAAAATTTGTAAATTAACTTAATTATAAGATACTAGCCGACCCGTGCCCACTTCGTTGGGCGTTAATTATTATTATATTAACCAAATAACATACTTTAAAGAACAAATTTTATAGCACTTAAATAAATAATATGTTGCTCCCGTGTATTTATTATTTTAAATTACAGAACCAAATAATATACTTTATAGAACAAATTTTATAGCACTTAAATAAATGATATGTTGCTCCAATGCCATCTATCAAAAATCATGAAGACTTTGTCGATAGACTAAAATAAGACTAAATTAATAACGTCGAAAGACTAATAAATTGTTTTCTAATAGCGATAGATGGCGCTAGTTTATTTACCATTTTGATATTATATTTTAATCTTTTTCTTATTCACTTAATTTTTTGTTCAATTACAATTAAAATATAGCCTATGTCACTCCTGAATAGTGTAGTTATATGTATATACGCAAAACTACTTTATTCAAAAAAATGTACAAATGTGTATTAAGAATTCAATAAAGATACTTAAAACTTTTTCTGAAACTCTTTTCAGTATAAATTTATGTAATTATTCTTCAGCTACTCCGTCGTGTGTCACGACGACAACCGATGTAATAAATAGTTTATTTACTATTTTGATATTATATTTTAATCTTTTTCTTATTTACTGATTTTTTTGTTCAATGACAATAAAATATAGCCTATGTCACTCCTGAATAGTGTAGCTATATGTATATACGCAAAACTACTTTATTTAAAAAAAAATGTATAAAAGTGTATAAGGAATTCAATAAAGATACTTAAAACTTTTTCTGAAATTCTTTTCAGTATAAATTTATGTAATTATGCAGCAGCTACTCCGTCGTGTGTCACGACGACAACCGATGTAATAACGTCCTCGTTTTATTTTAGGGAGTTTACATATTTTTATAATAAAGTAAGCTTAAATTTTTATAGTAATATAATTTACACTTTTGCTATTGCTATTTATGCTTCTACAAATTTGACTACTTATGTGTTTGTACTGATGCCGGTATTTTAAAGTAAATTTATTGGAAATCACTGTATTAAATAGGCTTAAGCAACCGAAAGAAAGATAAATGGCGCAGTGCCAGCAAGTACACGCTTATCTAATGAATTTGACGTTCAGAAATTAATATATATACATATATATTTTATAATCAATGACAATATATACATAATACAGGCACTGTTATCACACATAGTAATAAAGTATGTAAATTAACACATACTATAAAAACAACAAATTTAATATTAGGTATAACAATAATAATCATTATTTGTTTTACGTTTCTTTTGAAAGACCATTGTTATATCAAGTTGTTTATTTCAATTATTCAAACACAAAAAACGAGTCAAACTATTAGCAATTAAAAACAATCAAACAACTTACCCAAATAACTTGTTTAACTAATCTTAACTTCAGTCACATTATTTTAAGTATTTGCGGTATTTAATTAAACCTTTAGATTGAAAATACTTTCATAAGATATCACTCTTATTTATTCTCTTGATTAAATTTCATATATACATTAAACAAGGCAAAAGGTTAAGGGAACGTTTTTATTTGAAAGAGTAAACGGCGTAATATCTTCACACAGAGGGTCCCTCATGCTGCAGGCGGTTGATTATTATGAAAATCATTTCCATTTCTAAACTTTTCCATAGGTATGCGACAAAGTAATTTATGTTCCCCCTTGTTATTCATGATTCCTCCAAAGCAAACATGTCATGGACAATATATAGAAAATTGAATTAAGCAATCCGTAAGGTACAGTCACAGTGTTTCATAAAATATTCTGTGTTGCTTCTAGTTGATTTCTACATATAAATTGAATTTAATTATCGTAAATTTAAGAAACTTTTATTTTAATAATATTTACATAAGACTATGATTTATAAGCACGTAGTAAATAAAAAAAGAAAATTAACGATTAAATTTTGTGTTTTATTATTAGTATATATTTGTGTCATTTGATTTTACAAACGTAATCACTCAAATAAATACGCCATGAAAATTATGACCAGCACCAACAATTCATCCAAGTAGATTAAAAAAGTTTTGATGTTTAATTCATTGATTTTAGGACTTTAAGTTAAAATATTATCCATATATGTATCCAGATTAAAATTTATAATTAGCCAAAACAAAGCATTTAAAAATACTCAATATTGTCATAATCATATACATTTTTTATGTAAGTGATATATCCACAGGCTTACAATGCCCGTGCTTTTGTTATTCCATATTTTTTAATTTTTTTCTTTAAAACATGCATCGGTACTTCACTGCAAGTTTAGAAAACTTAAGAACTAGCCTTAGAATCTCTAAAAATCGACGCGAGTCCACTGACCAAGACTATTCTACATAATGTTTCTTTTTTTTATAGTCATTATTATTATTATGTGACCGAACGCCACTCCACCTGCTCCATGTACAATAGATACACGTATTATAATAAATACTTATATATATAATTTATTATTATCATTATTATGTTTACGCTTATTTGCTAACTACAATATATGTACACTTAATTTCTAGCTACAATATGTGTACACTTATTTGCTACTTACAGTGTACACTTAACCTATGTTATTGTTAGTAGGCACTTTTTTTGTGTACTTAGAAAATCTTTTTATCCATTTTTCTCTTTTTTATTTTATTAATGTATAACTAATCATATCTTATTAAGTATATATATATAGTATAGTACATATAATCATCTACTTTATGTATATCAGCTATTGGATATTCCCTGCTAAATTTTGGCATCACCTGTCGACCTCCAGAGCCAACGGTTTAAATCAGTTTCCATCCAACGGTTTTTGATGTTTTTCCTCAGTTCTATCTCATTAATAGCTATCGCTGCCCTTTCCAGTGTGTGTTCTTCACTTGAGAACCTTTCTGCTCCATTGGCTGAAAGTTCTACGTATGAGTCTTGCCTGCTGCCGCTTCAACTTAAAAATCTATAAGTCTGATTGTCTTATCTTTTCTGATTCAATTTCGCAGAGAAACACCAAGTAGTAAGTAGTAGTATTAAGCTCCTAACATGCCGCTAGATGTATGTGTAATTTTATGTAAAACTAGCTGACCCGGCGAACTTCGTATCGCTTAACACAAACTTTATCGTATGGTATTAAAGTTCAAATTGACTTTTAAGTATTATCACAAATCTTTTGTATGGGAGTATAGAAAAGTGTTATTTTTAGACTTTACAGGAAATTTATTTATTTATTTTTTTTTAGAATTTTTCTCTCCGTAAGAACCATCCTCGTACTTCAAGGAATATTTTAAAGAAAGAATTAGCGAAATCGGTACAACCGTTCTCGAGTTTTGCGCTTAGCAACACATTCAGCGACTCATTTTTATATTATAGATTTAATATAATAATGTGACCTAGACTAAATAACGTCTTGAGTTTTATCTAAGGAGATTTTTGTAACAAAAAAATAGTAGGTAATAATGCAGCAACTCTCGTCGTCAAGTGACATGTCGCGACGGGCCTTTACATAATAAAATTAAAAACAATCTTGTTTTTCTAAAGCATTTGAGTGACATTTTAATGATCCTATATATATAGCTTAATAAAAAAGACTATTTGTAACATTAACACTAATAAAAAAAGTGTATTTTGCCATTAATAAAGAATAAAATGGATAAAGGTTCCAAAGGTTTAAATATAGCTCTTGTAAACTTAAACGATTATGATTTTTGTGTTATAAAATTAAAATTGTTAAAAGCTAACTATAAAAATATCCACTACAGCCTATCGCAGGCCACTGCTGGACATAGGCCTTCCCAAGTTCGAACCATATATTTCGGTTTTCTGCAATCCTCATCCAGCCCCCTCTTAGGCAATTTGACGTAGATCGTTACGAGGGTGTCCACACTGCATTTGCACTGCATGGTCTCCAGGATGCGTCTACTCCAGCGACCTTCGGTCCTGCGACACATGTGACCAGCCCACTGCCACTTCACCTTGCTAATTCTGTGGGCTATGTTTTTTACATTTGTTCTCTCGCGGATAGACTCATTTCTAGCCCTATCTTTGAGGGAGAGCCCAAATATAACCTGTTCCATTGCGCCTTGAGCGATTTTTAAATTATGGACTAGTCTAATCCCCTCGTCAGTGTACACGTCTCGGCACTGTATGTTAAAGCAGGCAGGACGCATTGCTCGAAGAACTTTATCTTCGAGCATTGCGGACTCAAAAAAAAGCCTGCCAAACGCCACCCAGCCCAACCAAATCCTCCTATCCTTCTCGAAGTTGTTTCAGCCTAGCCTAGTGATGATCACAGAATAATTTCAATAGTTTAATAGTTACTTTAACTTTAACAGTGTGTAAAAGTTAATTTCATGGTTAAAGGTGTCTCACATTGAGGATGAAATGGAAGTTTAATCCGCTTCATCTCACTTTGGTGGGTTTATGTTTGTCAGATCTTCGTTGACACGCAAGTTCTATTACTGATTTTACTATAAATGCTAAATAACAGCTAGGTTTTTCAATTTCGTCATCGACGATCAATCCAATACGATACACCAAAATAACTGGTCTTTTTAAGGTACGAACAAGGTAAATTTTAGCATTAAAATTCCGAAGACTAAGTGTCATTCTTTCAAGTCATTAACATTTTCATCCAATGTTATTTCAAATACAAAGAAATTATGTCGATTTTGTTAATGATTGACACAATGGACGACAAACTTACTAGTTATGTCTTTAAGTTTTAGAAAATTTGCTCAAATAATTTTTAGGTTTTCTATTCTTATCATCTCTAACTTTTTTATTTTGTATACTAAATGTATAAAAAATTGTAAAGAAATAAAATAAAATTCGTACAAGTTGTCATTACAATGATAATTAATTTGTTACACCAGGGTCGATTACTCATAGATTACCGACACCTTTCTTATAACGATTCCCTGAATAGAAAACAGCTTTTTGTATAAAAATTATGTGATCACATTTATCGGTAGAAAATAATTTTCACTGTCCCCTTCTCGAATCACCGTTCAATCAACATCAGTACGTATGTTTGAATATTTAGAGTTTAATTTACGAATCCACTTCTTATAAGGTTTCCCATTTCGTTTTAGAAATACTATTGATTTGAGAATAATGACTATCAGTTAATCGAATGATGTAATTTTCCAGAGGGCGTTGAGGCATTTTACTGCTCTTTCCTGAAGGTGGATGGTGCTGTAAGAGTTATTTAATGACCCGTGAAGGAAAATATTGGTATTGAAAAACATTGATGTGTGTATTTTTTATTTAATACTAGCTATGCACGCGAGTTTGTCCGCGTAGAATTTAATAAAAAACTAGTTTTTCAGTTTGAAGAGTTATAAAAGAAATAAATATCTAAAATGAAAGTAGCCTAAATTACTCCTTATTACATCAGCTATATGCCAGCGAGTCAGGAAGTTTCAGGTCTTAGCCGGAACAAACAGACAGACAGACAGACAAAAACTGTAAAAAATGTTAAATATTTTGGTATATGTACCGTGTATACATCAATATACGTTTAGTAAAAAGCGGTTATTTTATTATTACAAACAGACCCCCCAATTTTATTTGTTTGTATAGATGTATTCATGTATAGATTTTTATTGTAATAGTTGTTACCCGCGATATTAAATCGCATGGAAATTTTGATGTTATCCCATACTTTTTACTATTCCATAGGAACGGTACATTTATAGACTATATTATATAAATATAGTAATTACAAGCTATTAAAATTAACTACTAGTGACCTCTTTTATATCGCTGAAGGGTGAAATTCAAAAAATCCTTAAATAGGTCTTATTAATTTCGAATACCTATAAATACATGTAATAATTGTGGTATCATCCATTTTTCGACAGTGTATATGGCTGCATACCAGTGTTATATTTCTTTTTAAGTTTGCTATTGCATTTTTTATATGGAGCCATGTTTAATGAAAAGAATTCTCTAAATGAGCGCCTACTGATTATGAGCTAGACTCGACTCTGAAAGGAATATTGTAACCTTATATTGTAGATATTAATTGCCCTTCTAATCTATTCTTTTCATATAATAATACTTATATTGAAAGCAAAGGGTGCATAATACGTGTTATATTAACTATGTGTAAGCGAAAAAGACAAAACAGGCGCCGTGGCCTTTAAAAATGTTATCGCGATGACACGGTTGATCAAGCAACACCTGGCGCTGGCTAAATTAACATCACGCATGTAGCTATATCAAGTGCTACAGATACACCCAATATTCGTATTTTTTTTTTGTTTTTTTTTTCTATTGTCATAATTTGTAAAGTAATAGTTTTTATTAAAATTTTTACTAGCTTCAAATTTAAGGTTTCCAACATAACGAAAATAAAATCTTAAATGATTATCAATTTATTAGCACTCTTTTAGCTTGAACCATCTATTTAAATACTATGACTGGATTCAAATAAAATATAAAAATAGTTTGACAGCCTATTTGCATATTATTTAACTGAAACTAATTATTGTCGAGAGTTCTGAACTCTCGTAACAATCGAAGTACGGTTAAACAGAAAATTGACAACTAGTGAGAAAATCTCAGATATGTTAATGTAATGTAATTTATGTGTTAACTTATTGACAAATGTTAAACTGATACGACCAAACATAAGCGTTACACACCTGGTTATATTCCGTGATTATACTCAATAAAGCTGTTTATATCTCGTTACACTTTATTTCGACGTAACAAAAGCTATATTCCAAGTAAATATGCACATGAGACCAAACAGGGTTAATGGAACAAGAAACCACTACACACGCAAACATAAAAATTTGGTGACACGCAGACGCGTGTTAGCATGAAATAATACCGAGGGCGTTTTACGAAAATTCGTTATCGCCAATATTTGTATTGCAATCCTTCAGATTTTACTCAGATATACGCAACCAAACGAACTAGGAGGACGAAACCTTTGATAATTATAATTAAAACAAATGTAACGATCAATGTTAACAAATGTGCTATAATACAATTTGTAATAACTTAATTACTTATAACGAAATCTCTATAATAACATGTAATATCCGTTATAAATAATGATTATTACTATCTATTATATTTAATTCTGTTTCCCCTCTTCATTGCGGAATTGTTCGAATTCCTCGGTGAAATGCCTACTTTATCTTCTGTCTTTGTTCATAGCAACTATTTATTATTTCTAAATATCTTCCTACTTTGTTAACCGTTTTACATCATAAAAACGACTCAACCGATTTTGATGAAATCTTTACCATTCTTAAGTTAAAAAAAATGTAGTGTAAAGAAGAAATATAACAATTATAATTTTTATTGGAAACCCTTGTATAGATACACATACACGCACATATACGTGAAAAATAAATTATACATGTTAATTTGGAAGCCCTTAATAGTTACGTTTCAGCCTGTAATATCCCACTATTGAGCATAGGCCTCTTTCCCCATTTATGTGAAGGATCAGAGCTTAATCCACCACGCTGCTCCAATGTGGGTTGGCGGATATATTCCCTACTATGAGTAGCGATCGCTATCAGGTGTACATGATAAAAACCGGGACCGATGTGCTCTCCGAGGCACGGTGGGGAGACTCACAAGGGCTGCATCAACACCCAGACCACGGCAAACACCTGTATGGCCAATACAAATGTTTGTTGTGTGCGGGAATCGAACCCGCGCCTTATTAGTTAATAGACATATATTTTGCACTTCCTATAATATTTTACACAAACGATAATAATAAACATAGGTGTCGAATTGATGATCTCCTTTTTTAAGACGGTTAAAAATGAGCGTATTAGCGTATTTTAATAATTTTCCCTTTGATTTTAGGGTGTTTGAGATAAAGTCATGTATAAATACACACTTTTTGATACACATACGCTAACAAAACTGCCAACATCAGTTACCTAGCCAATTACTATCTAACAATGAAAATACTTAATTAATAATACTGTTATGTATGTAAGTCTAAGGGGAATTAAAATATGCGCCATTATCTAAATCACAAAATGAGAAGTCAACGAGTGTACGATCGATTGACGGAAACGGATATTCGTAGTTTAAGCGAATAGAGTACGCGGACACCGTTCATTATATTTGACTTGCTTCGGATGTTGCACAGCAGATTATTTATATGTTAAGGGGTAATTGTTAAATATAAGTCTGTCATTGTTGCCATAATTATAATTACAAATTCCTGACATATTACTTTTTTATTTTTAGACCTAGCAATCAGCTAGTTAGGCTGGCAAACTTAGTGCTGTCCTTTCTTCGTCAATATATTGAATTTTTATTTTCCTTTATACAATTTAGTCCTGGCAATAACGAACATAAATAAGAATTACACAATTTGGTGCAGTCGTAAGAAAATAGATGCGCATACATAAATTTCGTCGATTCAGTTTTATAGACTGTCGTGTTATTATAGCTTCTTAAAATCTTGTTACTGATCGCTTGGGATCTAAAAACGACACGCAACATTCGAGCATTATAGACGCTTCCAGGAAATACGTATATCTTCAAAAAACTTATCATAAAGGAAAACAGAAACAATCAAAGTCTCTTAAGAGATTGTAACAAAGATTGAATTTACACATACAAAGATGAAATTTATGCGATAACGAGAGTATTTTTTTATTACTGTTAGAGAATTTGTACGCTTTTCTTTGATGTGCCAACATTCGCTCTCGGAAGGCATTCGGGTCACGTACGCTTATTATCATGTTCAAGTCTCCCAATGTTTGATAAAGCATCGTGTCTTGCGCGAAAAATAACGTCTGCTATCTTACTCACTAATACTGAATTCGTGGTTTTCTTGATTTATTTGACACTACGCGTGCTGAGAACAGAGTAGATTGTCTCAATTTTTCCATTTACCTTTTAGTATTTTATAATAATTATATTATGTATGTTTATTAAGAGAAAGTTTAATTTTCTGAATACTAACTATCTTCTTCTTCTTTAAATTGTATCAGTCAATCAGTCAGTTTATCCTATTGCTGGACATAGGCCTCCCCCCAAGATCTCGCTAGACATCCCGGTTTTCCGAAATCCTCATCCAGCCTACACTGGCAATCTTACGTAGCTCGTCCGTCCAGCGGGCCGAAGGACGTCCCACGTTGCGTTTGCCAAGACCTGCGACATAGGTGACCAGCCCACTGCCACTTCAACTTGTTAATTCTGTGGGCTATGTCGGTTACTTCCGTTCTTTCGCTTAAATTATATGTGTGGGTGCAAAACATTTTTTTTATATAAATGATAGCATCCATTACAGATCTAAACTTGAACTCTTTTGTGGTAGAGAATATAAATATTCCTTAATAAATTATAATTTAAAAGTATTACTAGTCTATTCACCAACCAAGCAATAAATTAAGATTCTGTGAAACTCAACACGAAAGTGACTTTTTGGATAAAAAAATAATAATTTGTTTTCCTGAAAAAGTAAACATCTTTTAAGGTTTATCGGCCTATTGTATCCTAATCTATCTTGATTGAGAAGTTACTACTTAAACGATTTTAGTAGTGACTTCTAAACTTCCTTAGCATTATCAATCCCTTAACGATTTTTTTTTATTGTTTTAAACATAAAATAGACGTAACTAGTTTAAGTTCTACTAGAAAAAGAGTAATGCAGTTAACGAAAGCAGTTAGACAGCGGAGTATCCGATTGGTCAGGATTTACTCGAAAATTGCCCAAATGAAAGCTCAATGAACGTGTCACGGCGAGTAGCTGTACACATTTGTCTACGTCCCGAATTGTCCGCATTGCCGTTCTATAGTTATGCGGATCTCTCTGATCGGTAAATGTTAACCGTGAACCTTTTGTGAAAATTATTAGAAAAGGTCTAAGTATGCTTAAGTATACTTTTTTTCTGTAGTTCTGATTTTGTAGATTGTTTTATTTAATTAAAAAGAATTAAAACACATTAATATAGATCTATTTTTATATTGTTTTATTATAAAAAAAAATTAATTCACGTTTTAATAAGTACAAGTACAGAAATTGTTATCAAACATCAAGTTAATTTTTTAAAATGATGTTATTTCAATGTTTTGTAAAAGTAATTAAGATAATTTTATGTCATTATTTATGTCTTCATCGCATGATAAAGTATTTCACCTTTAATGTAAAGATATTTTTAAAGTTTGTAATTTAATTCTACTTTTTCTAGTTAACTAGTAGATATTTGTGAAACAATATGCGTGTAACGTTAATATCGTTTGTGTAAAATATTATTTTATATTGCGGAAATAATCCTAATGCACAGGTTTTATTAAAATAAAGACATCGGTATATGATCGGTATATGTGAAGATATAATAAAATTTAAAGACTTTCCAATATATTAAAACAATTGTAATAATATTTATTTTAAAAATAATTAGGATTATTTCTAACTTATATTTTAAGTTTTTCAAAAATACCGTCATCTTTGTTGTAATATCAATGCCGCGCAAACTTTTCCTTTAAGCCTCCATTAAAACAAACGTGACCTCGGATTTAGAGAAACGTCACAAATATAATCGGGTCATTTCAGTGCGTCCACGGTGAGCCAGGGTGCACATTTATTTAAGCCTTTTGAGAATAGACTTTATTTATCAAAGTTTTTCTCTTGTCATTTTTATAAAAATAAAACACAAAAAAAGAAATTCTTATACATACTAGCGATGATGACTACAATCAATACTAATTCGTAGATCTAACATTTATTCATATAAATCGAATTTTGTTGCTAAAGAGAAGAAGTTGAAGGTAAAAAAGATAGACAAAGTTTGTAAATAGCTTTATCTACTTAACAATAAGTACAGGACTGTTGAGAAGAAAAAGCTTTTTACTGTTCACAAGAAACACGTATAAAGCTCAAAATGTCCAATTGACCCAAATGGACACAAAAATAGTTGAAAGACTCGCTAGGTCATTATTCGCTTTGTAACCCGGCAAAAGTGTCAGCACGCTAGACGACGGACATTTGTCCACATCCTAAGGGCACCGCTGATTTCGGGAGGAATATATTATCGTCTTTCTCGAGAAATCAAGGAGATAAATCGTTTTATCCCGGTTAGTGATGAGGTTTTTGTTGGAAACGGTAACAAAAAATAAAAAGATCGCTACGTATTATTTAAAACACTGGAAAGTTTGTAAGTGTTAGTGAATTTTTATTAAGTGATTTGTACTTTTTGATTGAGTTTGTACACCTACACCGACACAATACCATCTCTTTGCCCCTAGGTTGCCTGGAAGAGATCACTTCTCAGCGATGAGGCCGCCCTTTGTACCAACTACTTTATAAAATCAATGTCCTATGTAGTATTTATCCTTTGGTGTACAATATAGTGTATTGTTATTTTTAAAATTATTCATTCATGAAAATATTCATTTATGTAGATAAGTGTGAACGTATTTGCTTTACACCCGTATGGCCAATACAAATGTTTGTCATGTGCGGGGATCGAACTCGCAACTGACAGCGCAACAGGTACAATCCATGGCTGTGACCGCTGCGCCAACGCGGCCTCGGCGGCGTCGGCGTGTAAGTATGTGTGTATGAATACATATGTGTGTGTTTTAAGAAAAATTTATGTTTTTGTATATTTCAGTTAAAAAGAAGTTGCTACAACCGCTCTGGTAGTGGTGCGAGTAGTCGCCTAAAATACAGACGGCTTACGGGTTTGAAATATTGCTTTCCGGTTTGGATGTCTGTCGTAGTGGGTCTCCACACCGTGCCTCAGAGAGCACGTTAAGCCGTCACTCTGGGTAGTTATCATAAATACCTTATACCGATCGTTACTAATAGTAGAGAACATATCTGCCAACCCGCATTGGAGCAGTGTGGTGGATTAAGCTCCAATTCTTCTCCTAAATGGAGGCCTACGCCCAGCAGTAAAATGTTAAAGGCTGAATGCGAATGAAGTTGAATGTAATAAAAGGAAACATAGAATTTAGGGGAATATTAACTACACTACGAGTATACTAACACAATATACTCAAACCTATTGGAACAAATGAAATGCCAAGATAATAAAATAATAGTAATTAAATAATAGTCTATAGTAATGCCAATCTACATGTTTTAATTTGAACGCATTTCACTATGTTTTAAAATGACGATAAAGATAATAATAATTGTGTTTGCTCGCAAACAAAAAAAAAACGACTTCAATTACATCGACAAGTAATACAACGTAGGCAGACGAAAAAATAGTCAAGTAAATACGCATTATCAAAGATTACTCCAAAAGTCGTAATCAGATCTCGAAGAAATTTAAATGTGACCACATGATAAACATCGGCTTTCGTTTAAATTAAAAATTATCAAAATGGTTTCCTTATCATGGTACCACACTTAGGATATCTCCTTTCCAACAAAAAAAGAATTATCAAAATCGATTCATAAACGACAAAGTTATTTCCGAACATACATAATATATATCATATATACGGTCGAATTGAGTAACCTCCTCTTTTTTTGAAGTCGGTTAAAAAGGAATCAAGTTTTAAATCGAGGCCTAAGATGTAGTTTACGAGACTTTAAAAATCTTTTCGGCGGCCGTGTCGAAGCAATCTTTTGCCCCATTTAATCCTTCACGCTCACCGCGTATGGAAATTGGACGTAAAACGAAATATTGTAGTCGGGAATAGTTCCTTTCTAAGATTGTCATTTGAAAAGCACTGGAACGGTTACGATACGTATGTACTTGTGCCGCTAACTGACTGACCGTACCTACTGATTTTTTTTGAGTTCAAAAATTGAATGAAATGTATCAAATAAATTCAATAATAATTTTTTTTCAAGAAAATTTGATAAACATACTGAATTAATAAGCTAAGAATATGGCACCGAACTCAATAGTATAAAAATGATGAACTCGTGCTAACTGTGATTATATAATCAATCGGGATTTGATTTACATAATTTTGTTAAGGGTTCTCTTAAAACGACACCATGAATATATCATAAATTGGTGTTATTACGCTACATAATAGGAGATGAAAACTGTCACGATCATATAATGTCAATTCTTTTTAACCGACTTTAAAAAAGGAAGAGGTTCTCAATTCGATTGTATTTTTTATGTGTGTTTACCTCATAACTTTTCACTGGGTGGACACCGGACCGATTTCGACGATTCTTCTATTGATCGAAAAAAAACGTACTGCTTGTCATCTGGTCCAATTTAAATTTAATCGAGATCTGACGAGCCCTTTTTGAGTTATCTCTAATATTGCGTATTTACTTGACAATTTTTCTGCCTTCCCACATTGTATTACTTGTGATAATCGAAGCAGGTTTTTTCCTTTGTGTGCAAACAACAATTACCAATTTGAGTTGTATAACTATTGTAATTTTCATATTGTTTTCTAATGTTTACGCGAATTTTACTCATTTAATAAAACACTTTTTTCGGATTTTATCGCGGTTTATTGTTAACTTTTGATTCCCGACGTTTCGGATACTTTACAGCAACCATGGTCACGGGAGGACTCCGATGGATCCGATGGATCCGATGGAGGATGGTTGCTGTAAAGTATCCGAAACGTCGGGAATCAAAAGTTAACAATAAACCGCGATAAAATCCGAAAAAAGTGTTTTATTAAATATTGTAATTTTCATTTAAAATTGTATTATGCTTGGTAGTGATGAATTCATGGAGCATAGTGGATTTAGCTCCAATCTTATTACAATAATAATCTAAAGTGACACATTTTAAATTTCCCTATGGAATATAATTCAATATTCCGTGTATTGTTATTTTCTTTAAAACAATAACTTGTCCGTCAAAAATAGGTAGGTGAGATGAAAATTGCTGAAAAAAATCTTAGTAGTTAGTTAGTTAACTAAAACTTTGGAGGGTATTTTTAAATCCAAGCAAACACGCTATCTGTTTGTGTGATCAGAATTCTTAGTGTGGAATTTGTCGCAACACTCGACCGTTGCTTGGTCTGAACTACGTTCCGTGAGTTTTACTGTTTAAAATAAAATTTAATGTCGAGCAACAACATTTCTTTTTAATTTTTTAATTGCTTTTATTCATTTAACTAATATTCATATTTTACTATTCCAGTCTATAATAATATGAAAGTCCTATAACTAAGCTTCAGCTTTCCGTCAGGTCGCTTATCACAAGGCTTTCACTTTTGACCAAAAACAGAACACAAACATTTTTACTGCGACTATCATAAACTACTTACAATTAATAAAAAATAATGATTTAATAATAAAATAAAATAAAACAAAAAATAATAAAATCCAGTACAATAAAAAAATCCCAAAAAACACGTTTATTCTTTTATTCTACGTTTTAGTTTTATCTTTAAAGATGTGAAGTATGCCACACCGCATGCTGACTGCATAGAACATTTCGTTTGCTAGATCGACTCGCTTAACCAATTTTTAATAGACGTAAAAGACTAGAAAGTAATATTTATTTTATATACAAAATATATTAGTTAGCCTGTGATGTTTACTGTAAAATACATTCAATCAATTAAACTGGTACTCGTATGTCTAAAATTTACGATTTTGCAGTTTGAAATTTTTAATGGGAGTTCATTGCCTCCATAGAAATATTAGGAACGGGAATCGATAAACTCTTTAGACGCGTTTTACACTGCCTCATCGGATTTCAAATTCCACGGTAAAAAAGTTACCCGAATCACGAAAAAAAAATGTTCATCATTTGGAATAAGGTCTAGCGAATATGGAGGGTGCAAGGGAGTTTTCAGTACATCCTATAGTTTTCGACACCGTCTCTGTTTTGAGTGAGCGAAAGTTGTTGGGCCAAACCACAGTATTGAGATGGGTTTTGATTGTTACGGCTTAATGCTTGACAGTGAGTTTGGTTATTGCTATTTTAATTACAAGTACCTTCTCTACACGAAGAAGGAACCTATGCACAGCAGTGGATTGTGACAGGCTGAATCATGATATGAAGAGAAGCCAAAACCACTATTTTAGAATTATTGTTAAACGTACGTAAAGACAGATTAACAGGTAGCGGTCTGGCGTTAGTCTGTCATTATGTATGTTTGCTTCGGCATTCCGCAAAATTAGATACTCGAAATCGTATGTAATTTTCCAAATTGTGGTCCTGTCAAATCCTGGTATTTTGATAACTATATAATTAAATTAACGGTAAATAAAACAATGTTATATCAATGTGTTAGCTCGCAAAAGAAAAAAAAAAAACTTTAATTACCTACATCAAAAAGTAATACAACGTGGCTAGACGAAAACAGTCAAGTAAATACGCGCTATCAAAGATTACTCAAAAAATATACATCAGATCTCAATCAAATTTAAATGAAGTCACAAGACGAGGATCATCTTTTGATTAGAACAAGAATCATCAAAATCGGTATACACAGTAAAAAGTTATGCGGTATAACACAACGTAGGTCGACGAAACGTCAAGTAAAAACGCATTACACGCAACTCAAAAAGTACCTGTTAGATCTCAATTAAATTTAAATAAGACCACATGATACCAACACCTTTTGAGTAAAAAAAAAAATAACATAGAAATTGTTCCACCCAGTCATAAGCTCTGAGGTAACATACATAAGAAATACAATCTCCCCCTTATTTGGAAGTCGGTTAATAAAGTAGAAGTGGAGCAATGAGTCTATAAAAAATGTATTGAAACCATTTTGTACACGTATTTACAGCGAGTTAATCCACAAGATACAATTTTTGTCTAATATAATTATTTACATATTTATAAATCTATGTGAAGAATAAATTAACATATAAATATAATATGTGTGTGTCACTTATAGTTTTCGATTACCGAGTTTTGTGTGCGCTAATTTCACGAAGAACATCACAAGAACAGCTGATATCCCGAAAAAATATGTGGTATATTATATTAATTATATAAGTTCTGCTTTGTAGTTAATTTATATAAATTCTAATAATGACTAATATTAAATCAGTAATATATAATATAATAGAACTTTATAATCTAATAGAGAATATATTATAGTATTTATTTGGCAAAAATTATTGATGTAAGGTGAATGACCTTACCCTATTATTTATCAACGTATGTACATATAAAATATCAAAATATATAGAGTTACATACACAGTAAAAGAATACACGTAACGAAACATCTACATATTTGAAAATGTGTCAACGGTATATCGTTTTATTTCGCAAACAGCCTTGAGGAAAAGAGATAACAATACGCTTTCACCGATAAGAAAGCCTGAGAAGCCTTCAAAAGTATATTAGTCGAGCCCTACCCGGCCTTTATTTCATATGTCGTTTATCCGAATTTTTACCAGTTCCTTTCTCGTTCAGAATTTGTGAATGAAGAACAATGAAATTATGAGATATACTAAGATGTTAATAAAATTTTTTTAATTCATTGTGTTGTGAATGATTATTTCTTCCTAATTGTCTTATTAGTCATTATTTACATTTTATAGGCAAATTAGGAATAGCGTAAAACTCAAACAGAATCAAAGTAAGTGCTTTATGCTTGTAATGGCAGAGATTATCATAGACAATGCAGTTAAAATATATAGAATGAAACTAAATTGGAAGAGAACACCCGCAGTTGAGAATTGTTACATTCTTATTCAAAATGTTTCGTTATCTGTAAACATAAGGATTTATAAAGGTTTACATGAAATTTACATCATTATTATATAAGATTAGTAGGAGAGTTAAGAGTTTTTTGTTATGTAATGGTTTAGTGATGAGTGAAGACGAATAGATCATTCGAATAATTTACTAATTTAAAGAATCAGTTTTTACAATGAAATAATTAAAGTTTTTATTACTTCATTCCAATGAATAGATTCGTTTAAGAATCGCAAAGAGTGACGCAAAAGATGAAAAACAAAAGAGGAAAAAACAAATGATTTACAGTTTTCAAAACGCAAATGCATGAGTAAATAAGAAAAAAAAAAATTCATACGTTTTCACTTTAAAAAAATGAATAAATAAATTAACAAATAAATCAAAATAAATACGTGTACTAATTTTTACTATAATATAATGAAACATAAAATAACACCTTAACAATGACACTTCCAGTTGCGCATATTTCTGTTAACTTGTGTATATATGTTTTAAGCCTACCCTACATACTGTTAATTTCTTGTCTCGACTATAAATTGTTAATATATTGTGTTGCGATGTACCCAACATGTAATATTTTTGTTAAATTTTAGTGTTTGTAATTTCTCATGTAAGTGAATTGTATTCTTTTGAGAAATAAACGATCTTTAACCTTAAATAGCTGTTTTAGAATTATTAACCAAAGAGGAAATATTCGAGATCAAAGTGGCCAGTACGATAAAACGCCAATTTCATAATTTGTACCTAATAAGAACCCATAAAATGTATGAGCTTAAAATAGGTAATGAAAAATTATTGCTATGTAGGTTAACGTATACTTTTGATGAAGGAAGCTAAGTCTCAATGAAATCTTTCTGTCCATTGTAATAGTGAATAAATCTCGGCTTGTAGTATATTACAGGTCACGTTATTTGATTTCTTTTCTCGGGATACTTTTTCCGTTTTCTCCAATATGTCTATGCATGTCTAAAGTCCGACTTTCTCTTTGATAAAAATAATAAAAATGAAAAAAATAGGTACGTACTTCATTCCAGTTACTAAGCAAAAGTAGATAATCACACTTTTTTACCCAGAACTTATATAAGATATGTACATAGAGGGCTTAAAGAAATGTATAATAATTATATTACAACAATTCATGACCTCTTTGTACCATATTTATGGTTCACCTTTCGTGCGTTAGAACTACCAGACTGTTCGCAAAGCCCACTCTCAATCACGTTTTATGCAAAAGTCTTGCGATAAACAGACTTTCCTTAGGTTTTTCGAGCCATTTTTAGGCAATTTCAGTAATACGAACTGATCTCCAATTTTACCATACAGAATTTCCGTAAACACTGGGATACTTACTTATGGTATAATATGCAATTAAAACCCTAAAAATAAAATTTAATGCTTCTAAAATTTATATTTCCGATATGACAGGAAAACATTTAAGATAAATTGATTCGTAATAATTACATGAAGAGTAATTTTTTTTTTCATATTTTTATTTATATTTATCCAAAACCCAACGGGTCTAAAAATAAAGAGTAAAATAATATTTATACGGAAAAAAGACCCACTTTTATACGAAACGTCAATGTTTTTATGTGTTTGATTTTCTTCAATTTCAAAAGTACTGATCAAACGTCTATCGAAAACCTCCTTACTCCTAAAAAAAACAGAACTTTATTTGTGGATGTTAACAAACTATTGAATAACTCTTTATCAAATTTTAATTTCATAGCACAAAAATGAAGGACTTTTATAAAAAAAAAATCAAAAACCCTAAGACTACCTTATTAATGTGGCCCTAGTCAAGAGATCCGTTCTTAGAGCATCTCTACTAACTATAAACTAACTCTGTTCCAAATTTCTCGCTGGTAGCATAAAAAATATGTACTATTTTTTATATCTTTCGACAGCCGTTAGACATTTGTAATGCGGCCCTTGTCGCGAAATCTGTTCTTAGAGAACCTTTACTAACTATTACCTATCTTTTTTTTTTTTTTTACGTGGGGAAAATCCATCATGGATACCCTCCAGCGCGGGGGCGCCAGAGGGTTATGTCAGACTCCTACTGACTAAAAACCACCACGTGTTAGCAGTCATCCGCCTGGGTGGGGCGAGAGGGGTCGCGCTAGCATTCGCCACCTCGCCTCAGCGGTTACTATTACCTATCTGTGCCAACCTTGTAGCACAAAAAATGAAAGAGTTTCATACAAACTTGCATGAGCCGTAAGACCACTTTCATCCGGTCCTGTCACATAAACAGTTCATAAGGGACGTCTTCTGACTATCTGTAAACTACCTCTGAATCAAATCAAGTTTGTAGGACAAAAAATTTGGAATTTTAATAAAATTTTTCGAGAGCCCCTAGATGTTCTTAATGCGGCCCAGCCGT
Source organism: Melitaea cinxia (assembly GCF_905220565.1). Taxonomy (NCBI): domain Eukaryota; kingdom Metazoa; phylum Arthropoda; class Insecta; order Lepidoptera; family Nymphalidae; genus Melitaea; species Melitaea cinxia. Next base: position 7,483,189 of record NC_059400.1, on the reverse strand, counting down.
AAAAATTATTTTTAGTAGACGTTTATTAACTACTAGCTGGTACCCGCGACTTCGTCTGCGCAAGGTTAGTAAGTACTACGGTTAGCTTATTATTTTCTCAATATCTATCTTTATACCAAAATTCATCAAAATTGGTTCTGTGACATAAAATCAATTTGTTACTACCAAAGGTGCATTAGAAATATATTATTAATTTTTATTGTATTTGTGGTTCACCGTTTTTGCGATAATGGCTTACTCATAAAAATTAGATACCTATATTATGCTGTCGTGGACTTTTTTGTAGGACTAATTAGGATAATCATTTCTCTTGTACATTATATACATACGTGCAAACTCTACAGTTTTTGCAGCATATATATGCTGCAAAAACTGTAGAGTACGCCAGAATAGCTCGAAGATGGCAGATTTTATGCGACATACTTGACAATTATCGTTATATTTTGGAAAATTCTCACAGTATCTTTAAACATTATAGCCTGTCTGTTATTCTAATGTATAAGCTATATTATTGTAAACTTTTATTAAAATCCATTCGGTAGTTTTTGCGTGAAAGAGGAACAAACATCCATACATACAAACTTTCGCGCTTATAATATTAATAGGATTAACTATCTTCCTGCCATAAAATAAAGGATTTTCATACAAAATCGTAAGAGCCCTTAGACCCCTTTGGTCCAGCCCCATCGAAATATCCGTTCTTAGCGGATGTCTACTAACTAGAAACTATCTCCTTGCAAAATTTTATTTTTATACATCCAGCGGTTTTTGAGATTTCGTGATGAATCAATGGCCTATTGATATATATATATAAGCTGTTTACTTCAATAACTTTCTAGGTGTTACCAAACTTCCTATGAAATAACCTAATTATATATTTTACAGAATTATTTAATATTTGAAATCAATATTTTCTAAATGAAGCACACATAAAGTGTATGTCAAACTTATCTCACGATTAAGCCGTAGGAAATAATAGCATATTAGGTACATAAAAGCGGCGAGGAGCTTGCAGATCGTGTCGCTGAGTATTCTTTCACCGAGAGGACTTGAAACGTGACCATCCATACCTTCTCTGTTCTGGTTAGGTGTCTACGTGTGAAGACATTACTAGATACCTACTACACAACATGTCCTCTTCATTTTTTTTCTGCATAATTACGCATATCTAATCAAAATCTATCAAATAATTGCTTTATTCAAGTAGTACATAAATTAATCATTTTCAAATTATTTTAATTTCTTGTAAGTGAAATCACCACCATTTTAGAATACAAATTCTGCCTAAATAAAAAAAAAGGCTAAAAGCAAAGAAAAAAAACTAAGTTATTAATTTATTCTTATATTTCATTGTCATATCAATTTTTAGAATTATAAATCTAGCTTCATTTTCTGCATGAAAGTACATCTCAACTGAACCCACGCATCTTTAATACAATATTTTACTGAATCATAAGCTTTAGCTGACAGAACCGCTTTTAATGTACTTATTGCAAACTAAAATAATTTAAAGAACTTTATTAAATAGAAATAAGTAAATTTTTCCCAGTAGTTATGTAGCCAGGATCAATATTAACTATATGATCTAGAATACAGAGTATGACCGAATGAATGATAAAGTGATAATTATATGTACCTATATTATTCCTTCCAGAGTAAATAAAAAAGTAATCTATATTAGTAAGGAGTAGTATATATTGCAAATTTTTTGAATCTTGCTCATTTATTTCAGTAAGCAATTCTCGGTGATAATCTCGAGTTAAGATATTTATAACCGACTTCAAAAAGAAGGCGGGTATCAATTCCACTGTATTTTTTTACTATGATCCCTTAGAACTTTTTACTTGATGGACCAATTTCGATTTTTTTTTTAATCAATAGCCATTACTCATTGTGTGGTCCCATTTAAATTTGATCGATATCTGACAACTACTTGTAAGTTGGCAAAAAAGCGTACGGCTCACCTGATGGTAAGCGATTACCCTAACTTATTGACGTCTGCAACACCAGAAGCATCGCAAGTTAACTGAGGTAGGGCACAGCAGGAATTTCCTGCTCAAAATATGGAAAAGTCCGACTGGGGTAGTACCTCAACCTTACAGAAGATCACAGCAAAATAATACTGTTTTCAAGCAGTATTGTGTTCCTGTTGGTGAGTAAGGTGACCAGTTCTCCTGGGGGGATTGGGGATTGGGTCGGCAACGCGCTTGCGATGCTTCTGGTGTTGCAGGCGTCTATAAGCTACGGTAATCGCTTACCATCAGGTGAACCATACGCTTGTTTGCCGAGTTGCCTAGTGACATAAAAAAAAAGTGCGGTGCCGACCTTACCCCCAATTTTCCCCAGGAGCTCTGGTCATCTTACTCATCAACACGAACACAAGACTGCTTGAAAGCAGTATTATTAACCTGTGATCATCTGTAAGGACGAGGTTAATAGTCAAGTAAATTCAAATTATGTGTAATAATGCGCATTTACTTGATTATTTTTTCGTCTACCTACGTTATATTACTGGTCGATGTAATTGAAGTTGTTTTTTTTTTCGTTTGCAAGCAAACACAATTATTCTACAATAAAAGAAATGTCTGTCAGCTGTGTAACTCCAAAGCATCAAACTAAATAATGAAGAAAGATATACTACATTAATGAAAGTTTTCACCAATAAAAAATCTAAATAATACACCAAAATACGAAGCTATGTTGATTTTAGGATACCTAGACAATGAAATAAAATACTTTTCAATACAATTATTAAAATAAATTACACCTAACTATTAATTAAATGTCTACAGTTTTACTTATTTTCTTAAGTAATAAGTAATTATTTGAAAACATATCAATTTTTATTAGGGGACATTTCTAATATGTTTAATATATTTTGATTCATATAATTTATTTAGAACCAAAATATGTGTAGGTATATCAATGACAATCGCTCTAGTGTTCTAGTGTTAGAGACACGAATGCTTCTAAACGTCGGCGGTTGCGGGCTCTAAGTTGAAGTTAGAAAAGAAATGAAGAAAACTTTTGGTATCAATTTAAATACTTTGTTTTAATTTTTGCTTTGAGCAATAATATTGTTATTAATAAGAATATAGATAATACACGGTCCTAATGTAATCGAATTACTTCGAGCGAGATTGAAGACAGAGGTAAATCGACAGTAAAGCCTTATATAGGTATAAACTATTTAGACCAATTGAGTTATTTCTATAAAATTTGCATTTTTTTTTGTCTCATTTATAGACTAAACCCTGAAATTCATAGGCTTAAAATTGAGATAATGATATATAAAAACAGATTTCCAAACAGTAAAAATGTTCAAAATTATAAAAAAAGGCTTTATATTTATGATATAACCTGATGATATTCTACTGTGAAACAATGTCATGAACATTAACTTTAATAGTAAATATTTTTAATTACTTTTAGATATAATTATTTACCCATTTTAATCGATTGATGATTTTAAAGTAAATCGTGCATTTCCTGTACGAATCTAAGTACCATAAACTATAGTTATTGACGTTATGTTGGAAACTATTATGCCTTATAGTAATGGATCACGTAGGTACATATATATTTAATTTGATTTGAAACGATTATACTACAAAATGTCAAAAAGCAAAACCACGTAGTTTTTAGGGACGGCGACCGCGGCTTGCGGAGCCAAAAGGGAGGAGGGAAAGGAGGGGTAAAGGGGAGCATGGACGCCAGTTTCTCGCCGACTACCGCGCCGCGAGCACGCTTTGTGATGCGCCCCGCGTTTTGACGCGACATGGCCTCGTCGACGACCGGCAACATCGTAGTCGAGTGGTTACGTTCGCTCCACCTGGGCCAATATTCTGAAAGTTTTATAGACAACGGATATGACGATTTGGAAATATGCAAACAGGTTGGAGAGCCCGATTTGGATGCCATAGGTGTTCTCAATCCAGCACACCGACAACGACTGTTGCACTCTGTAAGAATTTTGAGAGAAGAAGGTGCAGCAGCTGTTTATTTTACTTTAGAAGAGGCCGGTGCTGCTCGAGACTCGTGCCGATGCGAGGAAGATACTCGCAAAGAACAAGCAACAGTAGCTATCGAACCCGCAAAATATGCCGACGAATATGAGGAAGGAAAAGCCGAGTTAGTGAAAATACCGCGAATCCAGCTAAAGCGTCTGCTTCGTGAGCGCCTTGCTCAAGACGGCATCCGCTTGAGTCTTCAGCCGTACTCCACCACGGTCAGTGTTTATTATTTGTGGCAACGGCATTGCTTCTAGCGGTTAAAGCTCGTGATTGGTGACAGTGTAAAATGGAATATAAAAGTGTATGCAGTGCAAATAATTAAATCTGTTATAGTATTATGTGAGGCAACCGCGTAGAGGCATTGCCCGCGCCTTGTTATTTCTTTTGATCGGCGTGTGTGTGGCATAGCATCTCGGCCGCTCCGGGCGGATCACTTCTCGGACGTGTTGCTATAAAGTTTCTTGCGTGCGTGATTTCCCTAGAGATGAGAAGTTTGCGCGCCTTCTCTGTCGTGAGAAGATTGTAATCGCGTGCCTCCCAGCTCTAAATTGGGATTTGCGATAAATCGCATAGCTTGTTTTAGTTGCCTTAGGCGATAATTAGATGTTAAATAGGTATATGTATACATAAAGTAAAGATTAAACAATGAAAGTAACTTATATATAACACTTAAATATCTTACAACTTATTAGTTATTTTAAAAAGTCATATTTTATTGAAATAAAGTAAAAAAATTATTAATTTTTAGATATTTTTTAGTAACAAGTACGTAACAGTAAAAATGTTTCAAGATTAATAATAATTGTGTTTGCTCGCAAACGAAAAAAAAACCGACTTCAATTACATCGACAAGTAATACAACGTAGATCGACGAAAAAATAGTCAAGCAACTACGCGTTATCAAAGATTACTCAAAAAGTAGTTATCAGATCTCGATAAAATTTATATGTGACCACATGACATCAGCTTTCGATTAAATTAAAAGTTATCAAAATCGGTACACCCAGTAAAAAGTTATTACGGATTTTCGAGTTTCCCTCGATTTCTCTGGGATCCCATCATCAGATCCTGGTTTCCTTATCACGGTACCAAACTAGGGATATCCCCTTTCTAACAAAAAAAGAATTATCAAAATCGGTACATCCAGTAGAAAGTTATGCGGTATAATACAACGTAGGTCGACGAAAAAAGCGTCAAGTAAAAACGCATTATTAGATATAACTCGAAAAGTAGTTGTTAGATCTCAAATAAATTTAAATGGGACCAATTGGCGTACACTACCTTTCGATTAAAACAAAATTTGTCGAAATCCGTCTACCCGGTCAAAAGTTCTGATGTAACATACATTAAAAAAAAAATACAGTCTAATTGAGAACCTCCTCCTTTTTTGGAAGTCGGTTAAAAAGCTACAATCAAAGCATACTTTCAAAGTTAGTACGCCAAAATGATCATACCGGTTAAAACGTAAATAATCACCAATTATTATATTAGAAGATGTGTGTGTGATCAAAACAATATTATGCTTATCACTGTCAAGATAAAATATTTATTTTTTAATTAACATTCTATTCCGTTGTGTTTTATTTGTTTAACCTGTGATAAAAAAAAGTGTACAATTGACTGCTACGAGAACCGTTGTTTTCCTAGAAATGAACTAAAAAAGGTTACATTGTTCGATAGAATTGTGTAGTAAGTCTACATGTCTTCTATTTAAAAAAAAGAATTGTGGCTAACAAAAATCGTTTGTTCTTTTTTGTAAAATATGCTTGCAAATTTAAAATTGTAAGCATATTTAAAAAAAAAGCAGAATTGTAAGCATAGTCCTTTAAAATTTAGAAAAAAGTCGTCAATACTTTTTAGAGATGACAATGTGGGACACTAGCAAAGAGTGGCAGATAGGCTAAAATAATAATTATTTGAAGTATAAACTTTACCTCGAAATACGCCCCTATAAAAGTTTAATTATGTTATACCACTATTAAATCATCAAAGTATTCTAATTTTCAATTCGCTTTAATAACATAAATACACAATCGAAGCCATTTGGGCCTAATTAATTGTAAGGGTTGGTACATTCATTGAAATATTATTGACATTGGTCAGGTCGGTTATGGTTGAAAAGGCGAAGAGTCTTAAAGAGCCACGCCTGATTTATCTGTCACGATTTATACCTACAATATAAGCTACATTTTACAAATAATACCGTTTGATTACACTAACGCAACGTATCATTCATTGTACAAGACCTATTCCAAACCTTAAGTATTTATGTCAAAAGATAACACTTTAAAAATATACATAGCTAAAGAAAGAAATGTCATCACACTACCTTATCTTAAATGATTGAAACTTGCATATTTTTACGTTTTAGGATTGAGTTTTTTTTTGTAAATACGAATAAGACATCTTTGTTCCACTTTTTTTAAAAATAGAAGTTAAATACCAAATATTTAATTGATGTATTTAGTTCTTTTTTTAACTCTAGGCCAGTAGACGAAATATAATTTTGTCTTAATTTTCTCGGAGTAACGACATGCGCGTGACATACCTTATTTATTCTATAATCATACATACTACCTGACAATTAATAATTTCAGGAAGTACTTAATTACACAAGTCATTTTTGCAGAGTAGTGAACAAAAGTGTAAAAGAAAGCGTGCTATTATCCCATAGCTTACTTCCTGGGTAACACGCAAAGCACTCAAGCAATCTACCGCGTACTTCATACTTTTTACTAGCTAACTTCTTTGTTTTGAATCCTACACAATGCCCTGTTTCTAATAATTTTGCTAACGAGAACTTTGTAATGGCGTAGCCGTGCCATGCATACATTGTAGTTTGTATAAGGTAGTCGTAGGTTTTGTAAGGAAAATAAATGTGACATTGTGAGTATGATTTACTGTCACTCTAAAAGATGTCAGTATTTTATACACTTCATAGAAACTGAAGACAGAGAGTAAAATAATGTGCCGGTAGATAACAACGCGATACTTAATATCCCTGCAAAACATTCCGGAGAAGCTATTTTATGAATGTTGTTACTAAATTCACTTGGTCACTAAAACATATTATGACAATACGTGAAATTCAATAATAATTATTGAAGTTAGTCTTAAACTATTCATTCATTTTACGATTTAATTGGTCTGTTTTTTATTTCGATGAAAATTTCTTTTTTAATTACAAATACTCTTTTATCGTGTACTATATCAAATCCTAAGCGATGAGTCTACCGTAATTGCCTGTAATGATTTTTACCGGTTTCGAGCTTCGACTTGGAAACCTGTTTTGAGTTTATCGTTGAACACCCAAGATGTGGTATAGTTATTACCTTACGACAATGGACATATATTTTGTATAATATAAATTGAAAATTAATTACATTTGTGTTGTTAATAGTGAAATTTAAAGATTTCAAATGTATTTCGTCAATTAAAAAATAATTTGTTATTATGTCATTTTAAAATATACATAAAACTAAGTACAATTAGTATAATAATTGTGTTTGCTCGCAAACGAAAAAAAAACCGACTTCAGTTATATCGAAGAGTAATACAACGTAGTAGATCGACGAAAAAAATAGTCAAGTAACTACGCGTTATCAAAGATTACTCAAAAAGTAGTTATCAGATCTCAATAAAATTTATATGTGACCACATGATAAACATCAGCTTTTGATTAAATTAAAAATTATCAAAATCGGTACACCCAGTAAAAAGTTATTACGGATTTTCGAGAGTTTCCCTCGATTTCTCTGGGATCCCATCATCAGATCCTGGTTTCCTTATCACGGTACCAAACTAGGGATATCCCCTTTCCAACAATTATCAAAGATTACTCAAAAAAAATACAGTCGAATTGAGAACCTCCTCCTTTTTTGGAAGTCGGTTAAAAAGTATTTTGACTTCGGTAAAATAATTTTAATGCCTCTCAAATATTTGTTAGACGATTTTGTTTTTAAATTATTTAAAGAGAAAATAGGTATTTATAGATCTAATAATAAAGGCACAGCTTTACATAACATGTCACGACCTTGTTTGTAAAAAGTTATAATGAAATTTTTAATTAATGATAATAAGTAAAATAATATCAGCTAAATATATTTAACGTTGCTTGTTTTTCGTTTTATTTATAAAGTATAATGGTTTATCTTCCAGTGTCTACCTGGTTCCCTTTAAACCATACCAGACGTGACAAAAGCTTTTTTTCATATCTGTTCTTCCATTAAGCGGTAGCGGCCGGAACTGCTCACAAAAGCCTGACAAATTCCATTGCAGTATCGATATCACAGTTCCGACTATTAGGCCAATATTTATGTCGTGTTGACGGGCATTGTATTCACCATCTGTTACCATTATTGGAAAGTCATTTTACAATTGCAGTTTTGCAATGAAACACATGGCCTTATCATTGCCTACATAAATTGTTTGTGTCACATCATTTATTCTATGTTTTTTCTTTTATTTTCTGTATAGTTATTGTTCTTATTTATTTTATACTAGCTGCCCGAACAGACTTCGTTCTATCAAAATATATAGATTTTTTTTTAGTTTAAAACCTTCCGTGGGCTTTAAGGAACATACAAAAAAATTAATTTGCCGAATCGGTCGAGCCATTCTCGAGCTATGCGCTTAGCAACATTCATTTTTATTTATATATATAGATAGATATAATCTCTTTACATTTATTTTATTTCATAAGAATGTGACTTCAATTGTTATATTTCCAATTCCTAATAGTAAGTGATCTGCCGCTGTTTCATGTTCTATTATGTATGATCTATCATTTCCTCTATGTTGCTAATTCCGTAATAGAGGGGTTTGTGCACGGATGCTACGGATTATATCCACGTTAACACCCTCTAATATCGAATTTCTATGCTACTGTTCCCGTGACGAATGCTTTCTTGCTATATAATAAAAGTTATTAAAATTACCAAGATGGCGGTTTGTTCAAATTCCTTTTTTCAAGAAAATTTTAAAATACTTACTTACTTTTTTGTAAATCGACTTGAAAGGAAAGTCTGCAAACAGCTTTCAGTCAGAAAAAATGGATAATATAATTATATATAGAACTTTATATTTGTCTTAATAATACATATACAGCTAACTAATAAAGAAATAATGGTGTTTGCTCGCAAACGACAAAACGACTGGAATTACATCGATAAGTAATACAACGTAGATAGACAAAAAAATTGTCAAGTAAATACTCGTTATCAAAGATTACTCAAAAAGTATTTATCAGATCTCGATTAAATTTAAATGAGATCACAAAACGAGGATCTGCTTTCGATTAAAACAATAATCAAAATCAGTACTTTCAGTGAAAAGTTATGCAGTAAAACGTAGGTTGACGAAAAAATAATCAAGTAAATGAGCATTGTTAGATATAGCTCAAAAAGTAATTGTCAGATCCCAATTAAATTTAAATGGGATCACGTGACACGCACCACTTTTCGATTAAAAAAAATCATTGAAATCGCTTCACCCAGTCAAAAGTTCTGAGGTGACATACATTACAAAAAATACAATCGAATTGAGAACCTCCTACTTTTTTGGACATTTTACCTTAATAATATTATAAATGAAAAAGTTTTATGAGAATGGGTGTATGTGTGTATGTCTTTTTACTCTTTCATGTAAATGTCATCCAGGTACTATTATCATTATTTGAACATTTATACGTAGACAAAACTTAATTAAAATATTCTGTTACTGTATACAATAGCAAATACAGTCCGTGTAAATAAAAACGTGTTAAAAAGGTTCGGAGTTTCAGAATTCATCAAAATAGATTTATGCAAATAGGATAATCTACGTAAAGCCCAATCAATGTTTAATCATTCAATTTATTCAAAAAAGGTCCGTTACTTGACGTATTCATTAGCTATTTATACTTCGCTCTTATTTATATTCCTTTTTTACGATTGCACGCGAACCACTTATCAAACTTACTTATTAAATAAGCATTTTAGGGTAGTTTAATGTACAGAATTCATTTGAAGTATTTTATCACCCTAATAGGCTTATAAAATAGTTACGATTAATATAATCCGGAGTGACTGACTTTGAGTCATTGGTTTTTTTTTCATAAAATTAATGTAAAATATACATAAGTAAAGGTTGAATAAAGTCTTGATAGATTACGGTATATCGAAATTTCGTTTATTTTGAGAGTAAATTAATAGTTATTTACACCGTCGGCGTCGCTTACTTGTTTTTGTGTTTCAACGGCGTCCGACATGTTCATTAATCATAAACGTTTGGAAACGCTTATTTAAATTTCGATCGATGGATTTGGTTGTCATATTTTTGTAATAGTAATTTTTTATAAATGCGAAAAAGTTACACGTACTTTATATACTCGTTGTAGATATCGTGAGAGATAATTTAATTTTGTTGTTAAAGATTACTATCTCGTTTTTTCAGAATTTCTAAGTATTGATGTGTATTAAATTTGGTAAACTATTGTATCGCCCCTTTAAGACACTGAATTTTGACTTGAGAATTGTATTTGTAATGATAACTTACAAGTTTTAATTCGTATTAACACTGTTGACATTTGGCAATCTCAGAATAGTTGAAATAGTGCAATTTGAAGTTTGTCGTCCGGTGCACGATAAAGTTTGTTCGAAGTGTGTAAATATTTGTGTAGGATACATATCTAATCATATCTCAAGTCAGCTAACTTGAGTAGATTTACTTTCGTTCTCGTTGTTAATTAACGGTGATTGTGGAGTTAAGGTGATTCTTCATTTCTGTCAAATCATGTAAGTACATTATACTCTATATGAGGCCTTTTTTTGAAGATACATTTATTATTTTTAAACTGATTTGGTCTGACATAATTTATAATATTATCTAATGTCGCATTTCTTCTTTCTTTTCTCCAATATATTTGAATGGTTAGAATTTTATTTGGCTAAGATCTAGACTAGGTAAAACCGAATTAGAAAAACCGAATTATGGGGTTTTTGGGTGTGGAGGGTGGAGGGTGTATAGGAATCTATACAAGGTAACACTGTCACACCTCAAAACCCCATGGTTATGGAGATATCCATGGTTAAAGTTTTGAGGTTAGAAGAAGAATTTAAAGCTATTATAATACCTTTGAGCTCGTACTATTTGCATTGTGTGACAAATCGACACTTTTAAACAAAATAACGCGTCAGACATAATATTCTAATAAAATTAGTAATATTGCGTGCTAGAATATAGGTTTAGAAATTCGAAAAATACCCAAAACCGAATCGGAGCACCCCACTGTCCACGTGGTCTTGGTCTGTCCTACCCCTAGAGTGTTTTTTTGTGCCGCGGAGGCGCGGAGGGAGGGCAGCCCTCGCCCGCCGTGCTAAAGCGCGCGAACGAATGCGTACAGGAGCATGAGTGAGCGTGCTTTCGCACGCAAGGGCGGAAGGGCTGAACTTCCCGCAGCGCCGGAGCCAAGCGTTCCTCTAACTTTCGAAATTCTTCTTCTAACCTCAAAACTTTAACCATGGATATCTCCATAACCATGGGGTTCTGAGGTGTGACAGTGGTACCAGGGGTAGCGTTCCCCACCCTCTCCCCCCCTTCCCCCCACGGTCCCGAAATTCGGTTTTACCTAATCTAAAGCTTTACCTTTTATTTAATCCACGCGTTTTCTGTGGCATGTTGCGAAGAAGACTACAAGCGGGAATCGAAAACGCAACCGTTTTCGTTAAGAGAACATTTGTCACCAATTATCACCAACATTAGAGAATGGTCATCGAGTTAAATTATCTATATTGATATTCATCTATAAATTTTTTAATATCAACGTTCAAATTATTAGGTCAATAAAAATTAAAAACGAAACTTTATTGTATTAATTAGTACATCATGTTTTTTGTCAAGCAAACGTATCTGGCAAAAAATTATAAAGTTTTCAGTAGGTGCTTGTAACAGGTTTTACAGAAAAAACTTTTCGTTCGTGTAAGACATACAGTAAACTTTTGTAATTACACTGTGATTTCCGAATGTGTTATGACCTTCTTATTTTCGCCTACCTTTTCATTGTCGGTGGAAGTTTAAGTTTTAAATTATACTTGTTGGGATATATCCGTATTACTTAACTTGTAAAGTTAATTATGTACGTACTACATTTGTTTAGTACACTTTGTATTTAACGAATAATTTTGCAAAAGAGCATACAAACGTCGAACGTTGGCTTTAATAAGTATTATCAGTGGCGCACCACAAAGATCGCAGGTATAATATAGTTATGTCATTACCATATAATATCATACATCCATACCTTCAGGCACTGTACATACTCAATTATTATAATTGCTGCAATTGTCATCTTGTTACAAGTTTCCAGTTAAAGTTACCAGTTGCCGAAACTAGAAAACATCTTCAAATTATTGGAATAATATAGCTCTTATAGCCCAAGTCAGCAAATTAATTAACTGTTTTGGTATAACGCACCCCCGTCCAGAGTATCGAAGTCAAGCTAATAAATAATTGGTCTTCTTGAACTTCGCTCAGAGGTTCTGAGCAGTGCTGGATCTACTCACCCTTTAGGTTTTACCGTAGTGTGCAAAAGTATTGCGGTATTTATATGTCAATGATTTTCGTTTGAGCAAAATTCAATAATTAGACATAGGTATATCCAAAGTGGAAAATTAAAGTGTCTCTTTTGTTAAAATTAGAAAATTTTTACTTAAACCATTATAAGGTCGAGAGATTTTTTGTATGAGTTCTTAATTAAACACACGTCTTCCAAGAAAGTAAGTTCGAAAATAAACATTTGTGAGACATTGTTTTGGCTTCTTAGGTAATATACTATACGCTGTTAATTTTTGGAGTTCTGTACTGAATGTTGCCAATAGGATTATTACCAATTGTAATAATTCGCACTCTGTGCTACCAAGTGTCAAGAAAGTTATTTTGTAACGATTTTAGTTAGCTGAAATTTATAAAAAATGTGTATAGTAATAACGAAAAATAAATGATAAAAAAGACTAGACAGATGTCCGATATGTTTCGGCTTTAGCTCAATATCTATTAAAAGTGATAATTGTAAAAGTAACGTGGTGGTACTACTACTTTTAGTCTGAACTCACGTTTATATTTAACTACTTAATATACAAGCAAGTTGTACTCCGCGGATTCGTCCGATATAACTCTCCCAAATTCATAAATGCGATAATTTAGTTTAGGGTAAGCTTACAGTAGCTTTAAATTAAATCAAAGCCTCTTAGTATAGTTTGTAGAAGTGTTGCTCTCTGGGAACATCACGAATGGTTACTTATAGACATACATATATCGGTACTGGCTCCTCTCCTGCAGTTCGGTGACTCGGAATACTCTGGAAGCCGACCGTGAACCGCGCCATCATCCGAGATTTAAAACTTATTTTATTTATTTATTTATTTATTACTTCTTGCATACATATAATCAAACAATTTTACGTAGTAAAAAAAGAAGAAAAAACAACAACAGAACAGAAATAAAATACTAATATAATAAAAATATAAAACTTATTACAGATTATATTATTATTATTTTTTGTAACAGTACACACCGTATAATTTTCTAGTAAAGAAAATCTTAAAATTTTCATGACATTTCCTTGAGTATAAAATTGGCTTTTTTATGACGATTAACATAATATAGACTATTAATACGACATTGAAATGAAATGAAAACATTTATTTCGCCATTAGACGATCATACACACTTAATAAATGTCCATAAAAATCTATATATATATATATATATATATATATATATATATATATATATATATATATATATATATTAATACGATATTTTCATAACTTTGACTACTGTATGATATTGAACTTGATAAAATGTTATAAGTTAACGAAGGACTTTAATAACTGAATATTAAAAAATAATTAGCTATTTTGAAATGGAATTTAAATTAGTAATCAAGTAGTAAAAGAAAATAAATATATTTACAAGAAAGTAAAGTAGCTCGCCCTCGTGAGCGTTACAAATTAGTAACAACAACGAAATTATCAAACGCTTTATAAATTGTACGTTGGACCGTCGTTTCACACTTTGAGTTAGCTTAAATAGCTCAGTCTGGTGATTCAATGGCCTAAAATTTGAGCTGTAGCTAAAATTGAATAGATTACATAAAATGGCATGGCAAATTCATCGACAAATGGATCGCTCGAAGCATATTTGCTATCCTTCCAAACAAGTGCCTAAATTTCAAAACATTCCATATAAAGAAGCACTTAGGATTATTAATTTTATTGCCAAATGAACGTAAAAAACTTCGAAATGAATATTAAAATTATTTATTTAGGCAAAAATTATTTTTAGCAATACCTACTCTTTCAAGTCACCTTTATTATATTTGTAATGTTAGCACTTATAATTGGAAACTCAGTATCATAGTTAAGTATCTTCCGGTTAGTTTAAAAATTAATACAATTGAATTAATTACCATAGTTTTAAACGAATTCTCACGTCGTGTGAAAAACACCTACATTACGTTTTGCATTTGTTATCTCGGATGCGAATACATTTTAACTTAGTTTTGTGTTCAAAGGCTACAAAAAGAACGAACGCGTTATGTAAATCAAGGAATTTATTCGTACGTTAAATGAAATAGTGTGTTTGAAAAAACGTGTCTATTTTAAACACAAATTCCTTTATCCATTTTGAATGTTTTCATACGGTAAATTAAGTTCCTTTTTTCATTTATTGAAAGGTATATTAAAGGATATTGATAAACATCTATTTATTTAAACAACCTGTTTAGTATATTCTATTTTGTATTTGGAAATTTATTAAAAAAATACTTTATTACTTTTTCATATATATATATAAATTATGACTTCGATACAGTTACTTAAAAAAAAAATTATAAATTTCTGATACGACGAATATTTTTCGTTCTCATCGTTATCAATAATAATTATGTACGCAAAAAACCAGAAAAAGATGCATCGTCCTGATAATAAGGTAAAGTACCTATGTCATAATATGTTATAATCAGCAATCATTAATTTCATTTAATATTAACACGTTATAAATACGAAGTTATGTGAAAGTGTCACACTTATGAATTTATCAAAACTGTGTTTATTGCGATGGTACGAGTATTTCTGTATTAATTTTAATAAATTTTATATTTTAGTATCAAATTAGTATATTTAAAAAAGAGTAAAAGTAAATAAAAGTAAAGTAAAAATAGTTTTCTTCTAAACAAAACCCATGACCTGGTCGTATTATATTTACATAGTGTGATATTTAAAAATTCAATTGTATTTTTAATAAAATAAGTGAATCACTTCACGAGATTTGTCATTCGGTCAATAGAATTACGTAAATACATAATAATTTCAAATATAGTCCCTTATAGAGAAGCCCGAACCCGCAGCTATTTTAATCATGGAATTTCAAATTACTCCTCATTTGGTACTCCATTAATTTCCGTTCAGTGATTGCAGTGACCTACTCCAATTTAGCATTTAAGCGCATCCAAATTACATTTCCGTTTGTAATAAGCGACAAGCGAACTCGATTATTTTCATATTAACTCTATATTGATTCAGACCACTGAAAAAAACACTAGCACGCTTAAATAATTATAGGTTTCCGACCGTAATCATTACAACCTACCTGTTCATTTTAAATTACATTCTGGGTTTCCAAAGATATCATTATCTTCATTACCGTTCAAGATTGTTGTTTCATTATTTCGTGGAATAAAAATATTACCTATGCGCTTATCACCGTTAAAATAATTTGTTTTTATTTAAAAAAAGTTGTCTTTTCGTTAAATCATTAAATCAGTAATCTCAATTACAACTAGGGATGTATTAATTTAATAAAGGTTATATTTTTTTTAAATTTTATTGTACTCTATATATTATATATGATTAATTATACCTCAAGAAAGTAACAAATTGTGTAGTAGCTACAATGAATTTATGGCTACTAATTAGAAATTTCTTTCAGACAACCCAACTAACAATAAAAAAGATTCCCAAACTCTACCACTTACAACTACTAAACTAGAATATTTTACTCCTGTGTCGGGAGTCCGGAAAGATACAATGCACAAGCACAAACGTCCAGACCACGGATAACATCTTTATAGCTAATACAAAAGGTGTGGCCGTGTGCAGGGATCCGACCCTCAACTGTCAGCGCAACAGCCATAAACTAGTATCATTTACTATATAAATGTTTGGAGGATTTAAAATTTAGCAGCATTTAAGCAGATTACTCAAAGATTATTATAGAAAAGTTATTATAATTGAAATAAAATTAATAAATGCTTTTAGCTTAGAGTATTGAAAAACTATGTTATTGACATTTACAATACAATACAATCAGTGCTACATATTAATTACTAATTCAAATTTCGAAGTAAAATTGTTAAGCAAATATTTGAAAGCTTAAGTCTATATTTAAGTGCCGAGTTTTGATCTAATACAAAGAAATAAACTTATTTTGTATTTACAGTCTTTACAATTCTGAAAAAAGATTCTATCTTTAAAAATATACGAAAAATATTCGTCTAGTGTAAAACGATATGGTGTTAAAAGCATAATATTATAGTAAAATACATTTCGATACTTCGAAAAATTGCGGTTTGTAAAAGCATGCCTTTAAAGATGAATAAGTAAATCATAGTCAAAGAGAATCTTAAGGTTATTGCTAAGTACCGCATTGTTATGAATGAGACGATAAAGTTACACAGTTAATAGCGAACGTGGGATGGCAATGCACGTACAAGCAGGTTTTTTATACGTGTCAAGCAAGGCGCCTAAGGCTCGATGCTTCTCAGCGGGTGTCAGCCGTACACCGGGTCCATGATTCACTTAATTTATTACTTACCTGTAAATTGTATACCTTTTTTGTCCCGACTTTCCAATTTGTTCGTCTCGGATATTGATAAGGAACATCCAATTACTGAATGTATTTAATAATATTTAACGATTTTATTTATTGTCGAAAGTGTTGTTTTGTACTGAAAAACGATTGCTATCTTATGTAATATGGGATGTAATCAGGCTAATAAAGAAAGAAAAATTAAAATTATCCGTTACGTTCATGATGCTATATGCATAATTAAAAAATTGCAACATTAAAATGATCACCTAAATACTTTCGTATTATAAAGACGTAGCTTTTTCATCTCAATTCTCGAGACGATTCTAGGAGTTTGACTTGTATTGATATTTTTTTATGATTCACAGAATTGCTTGACATTTTCAATTTCTGCTACACTCCCATGGATCTATTTGATGTCGTTTAATCTATAAATATATTTAATCCCGTCATTCGAATAAGATAGGACGCCGCGTTGGCGCAACGGTCACAGCTATGAATTAAGGAATTGTGCTTGTTACGAGTTTGATCCCCGCACATGACAAACATATTATTTTATCAGCCATACAGGTGTTTGCCGTGATCTGGGTATTTGTGCAGTCCTTGTGGGTCTCCCCACCGTGCCTTGGAGAGCACGTCAAGCCGTCGGTTCCGGTTGTTACCATCTACGCTTGATAGCGATCGTTACTCAGGGAATATATCCGCCAATCCGCATTGGAGCAGCGTGGTGGATTAAGCTCTGATCCTTCTCCTACATAGGGAAGGAGGCCCAGTAGTATTAGATAGATAGATAGATATTACAGGCTGAAGCGATTCAAATAAGATTAAACTTAATGTGATAAATTAATCGCAGTTGAACAAAGAAACTGATCAACTTTATTATTTTTATATAGACATAATCTATAATATATATAAAAGCGAAAGGTCACTCACTCATCACGAAATCTCCGAAACTATAACACCTACAAACTTGAAATTTGGCAGGTAGGCTCCTTATAAGACGTAGGCATCCGCTAAGAACGGATTTTACGAAACTCGACCCCTAAGGGGGTAAAACGGGGGTTGCAAGTTTGTATGAAAGTCCTATGTTTTTGAAGTAAGAGACTTGAAATTTAAAATGTATGCTCTATAGATGGTGAGAAGGTGTGTAAATAATGTATCTTTAGAAATCAACTCCCTTTTTGGGGTTAAAACGGGTGATGGTAGGTTGACTCACTCATCACGAAATCTCCGAAACTATAATAGCCACAAACTTGAAATTTGGCAGGTAGGCTCCTTATAAGACGTAAACATCCGTTAAGAACGGATTTTATGAAAATCGACCCCTAAAGGGGTAAAACGAGGGTTGGAAGTTTATATGAAAGTTCTATGTTTTTGAAGTCAGAGACTTGAAATTTAAAATGTGTGCTCTAAAGATATTGAGAAGGTGTTCAAATAACGTGTCTTTAGAAATCAACTCCCTTTTGGGGTTAAAACGGGGGATGGTAGGTTGACTCACTCATCATGAAATCTCCGAAACTATAACAGCTACAAACTTGAAATTTGGCAGGCAGGTTCCTTATAAAGTGTCGACATTTATTAAGAAGGGATTTTATGAAACTCGACCTCTAAAGGGGTTAAACGGGAGTTGGAAGTTTGTATGAAAGTGTTATGTTTTTGAAGTAAGAGACTTGAAATTTAAAATGTATGCTCTATAGATGGTGAGAAGGTGTCCAAGTAATGTATCTTTAGAAATCAACTCCCTTTTGGGGTTAAAACGGGGTATGGTAGGTTAACTCACTCATCACGAAATCTCCGAAACTATAATAGCCACAAACTTGAAATTTGGCAGGTAGGCTCCTTATAAGACGTAACAATCCGTTAAGAACGGATTTTACAAAACTCGACCCCTAAAGGGGTAAAGCGGGGGTTGGAAGTTTATATGAAAGTCCTATGTTTTTGAAGTAAGAGACTTGAAATTTAAAATGTGTGCTCAATAGATAGTGAGGAAGTGTCCAAATAACGTATCTTTAGAAATCAACTCCCTTTTGGGGTTAAGACGGGGTATGGTAGGTTAACTCACTCATCACGAAATCTCCGAAACTATAATAGACACAAACTTGAAATTTGGCAGGTAGGCTCCTTATAAGACGTAACAATCCGTTAAGAACGGATTTTACGAAACTCGACCCCTAAAGGGGTAAAGCGGGGGTTGGAAGTTTATATGAAAGTCCTATGTTTTTGAAGTAAGAGACTTGAAATTTAAAATGTGTGCTCAATAGATAGTGAGGAAGTGTCCAAATAACGTATCTTTAGAAATCAACTCTCTTTTGAGGTTATACGGGGGATGGTAGGTTGACTCACTCATTACGAAATCTCCGAAACTATAATAGCCATAAACTTGAAGTTTGGCAGGTAGGTTCCTTATAGCGTGTAAACATCTCTTAAGACCGGCTTTTACGAAACTTGACCCTTAAGGGGATAAAACGGGGTTTGGAAGTTTATATGAGTCCTATGTTTTTGAGTAAGAGACTTGAAATTTAAAATATATGCTCTATAGATGGTGAGGAGGTGTCCAAATAATGTATCGTAATCTATATATATATAAGAGTAAGGACTCACTCATCAGGAGAACTCAAAAACCGCTGGGACCATCCAGTGGTTTTTAATCCATCCAGGATGGACAAAGATGGAATTTGGTAGGTAGGTAGATTATAGTAAGTAGACGTCCGCTAAGAACGGATTTTGCGATATTCCACCGCTAAGAGGGTTTAATTGGGGATGATAGTTTGTACGAAACATAAACAGCAGCTTTAAGTTCGCCTGATAGGTTATTTATACTGCAGCCTGAAAATAAAGCTAAAAATGTGGTGTATAGAGAGGTTTTATAAAAATAACTATTAAATTATACTAAATTGTGCCCTAAAGTTACTCAGTGTGATAAGCATTTCAAGTGACTGAAATAAAAAAATAGTTTGCGTTAAACATCTTAATAGTAATGCATATCTTCATAACCACGCGAACGTAGTCGCGGGCAACAGTTAGTGTATTATAAAACAAAGTCCCCAAAAGCGTATGTGATCAATTCCCTCAAAATCTACTGAATGGATTTTCATGCGGTTTCACCAATGGAGAGAGTGGTTCAAGAAGAAGGTTAACGGAATGACTAAGCCGATTCTGATGAAAGTTTCACTGGAAGTTTGCTGGTAAAACTTTGTGAAACACTGATTTCAACGCGGGCGAAGCCGCGGGCACAGCTAGTTGATTCATATAAGTCAATGATAGCTATCGACTTTTTCTATGTTTTTGTACAAGTGAGCAGGTACAAATGTATGCTTTTATAGATAGGCATTTACATTTTATTAATTGTACTTAATATCCATATGGTTATCATCCTGTAGTGAAAAGATGCCTTAGAGTAGTAACTGAGTGTAATTCTCTGGAACTTTCTGTGGATTTTCGAAGGATTTTTTGGAATCTCATTCAATTGAGCTCAGTTTTCTTGCGTTGTGCCTTTTTTATCCTAGTACGGATATATAAACGTCAAGCAGCATAGAAGTAAGAAGTAGTTTATAAATCAGTAGCAGTTCAATTAGGATGACCGGATTTTTCGTGCACTAAAAAGTTTATACTAAGATACGATCGTATTAAGATGAATTGATTTTCTGTTATGTCTGTTTCTGTTATTCTGTTACTTAATAAAGGTTGAGGAAAATATATTTATATTAATTATTTCTATATTATCTTTTATATTGCTCCTAGTCGTCAAATTTATTTGTATAACTTAAAAGCAAAACTTTCTTCTTTTTTGTTTCTTTGATATCAATTTTAAGTTTCAAATCGATATAAAAGTAACTATGTAGAATTAAAAAATTGTTTTTAACATATTTTTCTGAAAATTCTTTCCTCGTTTGAAATTAAAAAACAACTTCATAAACTCCACAAAAAAATCGTTGTATATAAAAAAAATATCGTTTATTATCGTTCCAAAAAATATGACGACGAAAAAACAGCAAAAATTAACTTTTTTTATTCAAATTATTCACACCATTTGCTTATTTCAAATTTAATACTAGCAAAGAATATAAATTTAAAAAGTAGTTGAAAAAAATATACTATTGTTTGTTACACCATATTTTAATACAAAAACGTTTTCTGTTTTATTGTTTCGGGGCCTTAAATTCACTCTTTGTTTACTCTGTACAGTCTGTACATAAAAAATCTATTATTACATGGAAATCGTAGTTTTTGTAAGCTCCGTTATTTGACATTGATTATTATTTATTGTCTATACACTAAAGTTGTACAAGTTCATTTCAAATTGTCTTTCAAGTTATAGAAATTCTTATTTTAGATGACATCAGTAAGTCCGGTGAGTCAGGAATGAAACAAAATATAGACTTTTTTACAACCGGGGACAAAATAACGGGAACAATGCATTCCTGCGTACGTTCGGTCAACAAAAACCCTCAACACAACTAAGGTTTTTTGTCGACAACCCCCGCTAAATTAAACATGGAAGCTGATTTTGTTTTAGTTTCTGTTTTTATTTCGCACACCACGAATGCCAGGCTCCAGTGGAATGAAAATAGGTGTAGATGCTTTTAGAAAAGTGGCCAGCTTTGCAGTTTTAAACAAGATGCTACGTTTTTCACAGTTTAAACAACTAGAACCTGAGCGAAGCTTTGGCTTTTCGGCATTAACATACATACGAAATTTTGAACTTTAAATATATTAGTATAAACAAAAAAAAAAAAAAAACAGTTTACTGACTTCTTTCAGTTTATCGACCCATTCATGTTATTAAATGTTTTAATTGTCACAGTAAAAAAATATTATTTATTCTAAGCTTTGTCTTTCGCTTAGCACACAATGTTCTTTCACGTTTACCTTAGAGAAGTACAAATCAAAGAAACGTTTGCTAATGAACACATGACAGTGTAATGGTTTAAGCACTTGTCCCAATGACCATCCGACTATAGCAGCGTCTTAAGTGTCCGATGTTGACCCTGTCGAAGGGTTCAATTAACATTCCTCGCTGGGAACGACCGCCTCGGGACCGAACCAATCTGTCTGAGTCTCACTTAATTGTTTGCGGACATGATTTTACTGGAAAATTATAGAATACTTGGATTACAGTAACTTCAATACGACTAATTTCGTGAAATAAAATGAAAAACATAATTGTCGTAGACCGGAATAAATTTATTATTTTTAATTAGAAATTGAAAAAAAACATACAAATTCATATTTCAATTTATTATTTTCCTGGAATTCAAATTATGATACAAAATAATTTGTTCATGTCGATACCTTGACCGATATCTACTTTGAAAATATCAGCCTTGATTTGTTTGAAAACGTGTTGTGTATGGTTTTCAATATTATCTCGATTCATTTGTTGAATATATGGCTATTTAAATTTTAGTTACATATATATACCTACTTAGTAGTATTATTACGTAAAATTAACTCCAATCCAAATTCACTTTGAGGTATTTCAAAACCGCGCGCTCGCAAAGTTTAACATAGGTGAATGGAACTGTTCGAAACTCCCATCGATCTTATAGTTCCACGCATCGACCATGATATAGCAGCATGCCTTAATCATATAGCGACCGGTGAACAACAAAACTCATTACCCTGCTATTCCTGAGCGTGGTACCAACTAGTTTCCTTGCAAGATATCATTAGTGTATGGTCAAATTTCTAATTAGTTAAAACTGGTAGGAGACAGCTTTGTTTGGCAAATATGACACAATTTTTATTTTTTTTCCAACGCACATAATAAAATTGTTGTAATCTTTAAAAAAAATGTGATCGGGAAAATGTGTATGACACTACAATTTAATGTAGAATATAATAATAATAGTTTTTGGTATTAATGTGGGTAAAAAAACTTTATACTCTTTATGAATTTATTGTTTTTTCTGATTCGTTTATTACTATTTTGAACATTAAGGCCATTTATTTTGTACTGGCAACAAGCTTTAATATAATCAAAGTTTCAATAATTTGATAAGGGAAAATGTATTCATGTTAGACATACTCGAGCCACTAAATCTGACAAACTTTCCCTTGCCTGCCTGGTGATTTTTAATTATGTCATTAAACAAGCCCGCGTGCAACCGACTGATTAACTAGGTTTATCGCTATAAGGGCACGCTTTGTTGTTATTTATAAGCAAGGTGGCTTATGCGGCATGAAACTTGTGTAATATGTGTGCGGTACGATGACGTCTTTCAAACAACTCCTGCTTTTGGGGAAACATTTTACTACCAACATAGAATAAATGACTAAACTTTACGTACATTATTGTAGGTGGTTTTGACATGAAAGTATTATGCGTGATGTGTACGTCACTTTATTTTGTTTTTAATTCCCGTCGTTAATATTTATGGCACCGTTAACATCGTTCAAGCTTTCAATAAAATATATTTTAATTGCTTTGTTCTAAAAAATGATACCCTATAAGGGTTTAATATAACATTAAAAATAAAAACAACATTAAAGAACCTTTTTTGCGAATCAGATATTTAACGAATGAAGTAATGATAAAATCTTCATTATCTCCACCGACTTTTTGTCAAAAATAATAAAATCAGAACAACGGTCACTTCTGCACACAAAATATTGTAGAATTAATAGATTGTAAAACAAATTATAAAGAAGAATTAAAATACAAATTCTTGACATCTATCAAAAACTATTTTAATACAAAAATATAAAAACACGAAATGAGGTTTGCTTATATTTGAGAATAATATTCTAATATAAAAACTTTTTATATGTGTGGATACCCCACACCTTTATATACTAACTTAGTAGACCGTATAAATTGTCATTACGAGTAATTTTATTTAGCGTACAAAAAAATCTATTAGGAATAAATTGCTGATCGCTATTTATCAAAAGAATTTTTAATCGGCTTAATTCTTGTTAATCTTATCACGGGGTGCCTATTTGAATATTATTATTATATCCTGTATAAAACTCTTTTTGTGTGTATTAGTAAAAGGAAGTGGTCCAAAATGATGTTATGCTTATTTTATAATCTGAAAAATTATTGGGTATTTTAAATTAAATAGTAAACGAACTTATTTTACAAATTTTATTTAATAAAACGTCCGTTCTTATATTTAATGCAAAATAAATTTAGTCTATAATGTGACACGTTAGCAATTGCGCACCGAGTTGTCTAAAATTACTTTTTAATATAATTAACGTAACTCGTTTCAAGCATATGCTGACCAGGTAAATTAGCACCTGCTGCGCTTTCATCGCGAAACTTAATACGAAGAGCTAATTTTGAATCCTTCATTTAGAAAAAATGCAACCCGAGAACTTGCGACCGCGGAAGACAGATGAGCTACTTACTTTACGGTCTATTGAGTTTTCGGATTAATGTTGTAAACACAAAGGGTACAAAGAAAGTGCCTTGTCAAATTGGCATTCAACAGCACAATATTCACAAAAATAGTACATAATCGATTTTATTCAAATACCTTAGTGATTTGAAAGCTTTATTGTTTGTACAAATATTTGCTTTTTATGATTCAAGGATATTGTTCACGTAAATGGACAAGTTGATAAAAGTGAAGGTTATATTAATAATGAATAAAGTTATAAAATATTGTTCTAAATAACATTTTTGTTGCCGAATTATTTTTTGTCTAATCTTTTCTAACAATATACAAAGGAAACATTAACTTGCCCGTAAGTGGCGTTCTACGCGTAGGATGTTTTTAGGCAAAAGCCTGTTTTTAAAAGAAGATAAGCAGTATGACGTTGTGGCGGATATAAAATACGTATATCTTAGTATTGGTTTTTTCGAACACGCAATTTTCCTCACATTATTTTCTTCATTAAAATATGTGATGAGATGTTTTATAAAGTCTAAAAGTACTGTAACAATTTTGATAATTGTTTCACTATAAAAAATTAGTATTACCCAGAAGTAGCATACCAAGCGAGTAATTTAGTGTATAAAACTATAAAATCAAAGTCGCCAAAAAAATTTGTCACAAATCATAGATAATGTATCTATAGATAAACACAACTTTGAAAGCGGCATCCACTTACATGTGATTATTTTGGATTGTGAGAAATAACAAATAGGTAGAAAAAAAAAAACATAAAAATATAACTTTGAGTTTTAATGCTCCTATTCTCCCTATTTTGGCTTTTTGTAAACATAACTAACTAGTTATGTAATGACCATAAAATGAAATCTTAATACTTATATCTATTTGAATGATTCTGACATACCTACCATATTAAGTATATAGTTGTAAACAATGCTTTAAATTTAAATAAAACCAATATTCAGTCATCATTAATAATAAAAATATTTTTTTTTTTAAATTTTTTTTTTGACGCTCATAAAATACACTGTGACTTGGAAGTACACGCGATATAAAAATAAAATTTGGTCTGACATGATCAATTTATTATCGCGTATTGTCAAAGGTGTAATGTTTTTTTTTTTTGTTTTGTTTTCAAACAAAGTGGCAACACGTCGAAGTTTAGGGAAAAGAAAAACTTTCATTTTTACGCCGTCTACCGGATTCAATATCGAAACGGCTTGAATGAGTTCGAGGGTGGAAAACCGTTAATCATCCCTTTGTTGGATTTTTGTTACAGCCTAACTCGTTGCTCGCTTGTTTGGCCCGACATTTTTCCTTTCGAACAAAAGTAAGCTCGCTTTAGACTTGACGAATTGTTTTTGTAGAAAAGCGTCAATCTTATGTGAAGGTTAAGTAACTATTGAAAACGCTACTAGTTATTTAAAAATATTTAATTTTATGTTTAACATTAATTCCAGTTATGTGTGTTGCTGTAAAGTTTTGATAAACAATCATATTGTATAACATTTAGTAGTAGTGTACTCATTTTGAATTGAATAATTTTACTTAGTGATGTAATTAAACTATGATATAGTAAAACTTAAATGTAAAAAAAAAAAAAAACTAATAGTCGCCGTCATTTCAATATTATTAATTACATTTTAAATGATACTTCTTAGTCCTATGTCTTCAATTAATCGGATTATCAATTCATAACTTTTTAATGACCACTGTAATAATTTTAAATTGTTAATATTTTTATAAAGGCTTTTTTCTTTGACAAAGGTTATTTGGCGTTCGATTCAGAAATAAATGTGTCTTATCTATACTAGTAATAATATTAAGCTGAAAACTTTGTTTGTCTGTTTGTTTAAACGCACTAATTTCAGGAATTACTGGTTCGAATTGAAAATTCTTTAGTGTTAGGCACCTATATTTATAACATTTTATTACTTTTTTTTCTTCAAATTAACGAGGGTGAAACAGCGGGGCACAGCTATAGTATAGCTATAAAGCTAATTTAGGTGAAAAAACTATAAATAATATTATTTTTTTTTCTATTTTTTTTGTTTCACACTGAACATAAGTATAGACTATTTTTAACCGACTTCAAAAAAAGGAGGAGATTACTCAATTCGACCGTATATTTTTTTTTCAATCCTCAAATTAGCACCAGTGTAGGGTGGGGTGCAGCTAGTTGAACATATATGGTATATAAATCTCTAAAACACTACTAGGGCGTTTTGTTAACGGTCAAAAGCATATGAAATGCTATCGTATAAATTTAATTACTTACAGTGTTAGAGACAAGGTATTGTTTTATAAGTTCATATCTAATTGATAAAAACTAACAAGTCACTGTCAAAGTTGTTTAGATCTGTTCCCGAATGGCTGTTTCACTACGATTAATTGTAGGGTAATTTCTGTTTTTAGAATATGGCCGATAGGCAGAAGAGTATGACGGCTAAGTTAATCTTTTGTTATTTGTGTATCAATATTATACACCAAAAAATCTTCTTTTAAAGGCACAAAAGTTATTTTTTTTAACTTTCTTTGCCTAGTATAAAAAATATTAAAATATAAAGTAACTAAAGTTATAGTTGACACGGTACTTTCAAATACACGTTATTTACTGTTATTGTCATTTACATTTCCTTCAGTAAGACTTGGCTCTGCAAGTTAAGTAGATAATAAAAGGTCAGAAACTGATTGGTATTGATACAGTTCGATTAGTAAATATTAATAATGTTCGTAGTATTATATCGTATGGCATATTGCTTCAGGAAAATATTGTGGATATTGTTATTATGTGTGGTTACAAAAATAGTCAATTGTAATCCTCATTTTCGTTTTTACCGTATTAATTGATCATTACTAATTAATGGGCGTGGTTATTATGTTGGTGTTTACTAAATCTTAAATATTTCTAAATACTCTTTAACAATATTTAAAGTGTAAACTTAATTCATTAAAATGTAATTTAAACATTTGTTTTAAAAAGTATTTATTGAATCGCTGGCCAGCTTTTTTTATTTCTATAGACAGAGGTAGTGGCTAACTAAATTGTTATGTAAATAACAAGTAAAAATTGGTTAGATATGAATGAAATGTGTTCTGAATTTGAATTGGACTTACATTTAGTTTCAATTATATACAAAAATTAGCTTCTGCCCGCGACTTCGTTTACGTAGAACTGGCAAAACTATTTGTTTACCCAGTGCACGCAGCGGAAGCTCTCAAAAGGAAAAAAAAACCGATCGATTTTCGAGGCCTACTTTGCGATCGGACCAGATACGGGGGCACTCCGAAGAATTTCAGTGTCTCCCGAATCACTGCATGTGGGAGGCCGTTGATGTCCAGTGACACCGCGAGCACCACCTCCCTCCCGTGTTCCGCTTCATCCGTCACCGCTCGCAAGCGTTTAAGGGCGTCGATGGTCGACCGGCACGCTCGAAACCCGAATTGGGATTCTGAGAGTCCGGGTCCCGAGCCCTCCTCCAGGTGCTGAACGAGCCGGGAAGCCACTATTCTCTCATAGAGCTTCCCAGCTTCGTTCAGCAACACCACCAGTCGCACCGACGAAGCCCTGCCTTAGGAAGTAGGCAAAGCCAACCCGCCTTCCAGGCCCCCGGGAACTGGCCAGTCCGCAGGCAGCGGTCAAACAGTTCCCGGAGGCTAACGCCGTTCCTCGATAAATGGACTAACATTAAAATATTTTTTCAAATCAGACCAGTAGTTCCTTAGATTAGCGAGTTCATGCAAACAAACAAACTCTTCAGCTTTATGATATTAGTATAGATAAGTAAGTTCTTCAACCTTCAATGGATAAGTAACGTACCGGTCGTAGGTTATCACAGTCAACAGTTTACATAACACTGTTGAACTGAAATCAGAGTTGAACAAATAAAGTGACACGTTCAGTAATGATCGTAAGTGATAAGAGAGAGCGTTGTCAACCCTTACATTGTTGTCCGTCCTCCTTTCGCAATAAAAAATAAGATATAGGGATGGACGATCATTTGTTCTATCCTGTATACGAAGAAACTTGATTTGAAGGTAGTTCAATCTCAACTAACACATAAGCTACAAATGATTTTAATCATAGAATTAAAATTAAAACCGTTATCTAGTGATCAATATTTGTAAGAATTTAAAGTTAACTCTCATATTTACAAAGACAAAAAGCGTACGTAAATAATTCCATGTTTAATATTTCTCTACAAATCATGTCAGCGTGGAATGGTGGCAAGAATGCTTGATGCATTTGTATAGTTAAGTGTGTATAAATTATTATGAACATATTTCTTATCTGATTTATAACAAAAATGTTGAATATTAATCAAAACTTTATATTTAATCGTACTTGTATGGGTAAAATACTCCTTGAAGCATTTTCAAAAAACGAATAAAAACGCAATTACAAATACTTTGTCACGAGGTGTTTCGTAAAAAAATATCATATATGTATATTGTATGTACACTGGCACAACTGAAAGCCATTAAACCAATCAATCAATCAATCGTATACACATATTCATAGACGTGATCGTATGCTTTCAGCGATTTTTTTTTTACCATAGTGTTCATAATTACTAACAAGCTGAGACGTTGCGTATACATACATGTAATGTACTATCTTATTATGAATTTTTAAAAAGTAGTTTCTCAAGCTTAAATTAATATTTAAATCGTTCTCTCAAGACTTGGTCTCGGTTTATCCAACACAACTGTGTCAAAATTTAATAGATAATTCGGTTACTCGATGAGGAATGTGTTTCTTATCATGCGGACGGCGTCTTTGATGAACGGACAACGTTTGATTGGCTACAATTACGTCAGATAACAACCTAATCTATGAATATACCTTAAAAACTGGTAACTTCGTTAGCGTTAGACTAACGTTACCTTTAAATTTCTTTGAATTCATTACATTTATTGAAAATTATGCAAGAGAACGTCGAATGTTTTAAAACTTCGAACTTTGAATGTCCAGACAATATATGTAGTTACAAGCTTAATGTTTTCTTTTGCCGTTTAGTAAAAATATTAATTTAGTGTTATTAGTGTATTTACAAATAGAAATCGATAGAAACATGAATTATGTATAACATAAAAAAAAGCTTTGTATTGATATAATGAATGTAAAGATTTAAATTTTATAATATCATGTCATTAAAAATAAAACAATCACAAAATATTTCGATTATAAAATTGTGACATACAAATGATTACTTAACGATTAAGATGCTTTAAACTATTATTGTAAATTCATAAAGTAGTAAAAGTAATTATTTATTTATGTAAAAAAGATTTATCACTAGCAGTTGTTAAATACAAACTATACGAAATCTCGTACAGCGCTAATGAGATAATTACGTAATATCACGTTGCGTAAGAAATCCAACACCTGTAATGATCTATGCAAAGGTCAACGATCTCTTGAGGCCAAGTTCAAAGCCTCACCGCCCTGCACGTACAGTATTCATATCGACTACACCGAGGGGCAAGACCTTGTAAATGGCGCTCTATACCTTAAAATGCTTTGTTTGCACATGCGCTGTACACAAATCTTAAATAGCATATTTACATTTGTAGTTGATTTTGTTTTATATATTTATGCAAAGCTAAGTTATCTACTTTCGATGGGCGCCTAAAGTAGGTAGACAGTTGGTATTTTAGGTCAAACCTGTTTTGTAAGACAGTTTCATTATAATGAGAGCTAAAAACGTCGACTTTATAATGCTAACAGAGGACGGAATTGCGGAATAAGGGAAATGGAAAAACTGTGACGGTGTAAGTAAACATTGGATTTTTCTTATCTCAGACTGACGACTGCGCGCTTTTACATTAGCTGTAATATAAACAGTTGATATAGCTGCAACTTTATTCGAATTTTACTGTATATTTTTTTATATACTATTCACATATGAAAAATCGTTTGTTAAGACCGATCTTAGGAATAGTTGGTAGTATAATGCGTATGCTGTGAAAATTTCAAGTGTCTATTTATTATTGTCAAAGTCTCAGACTGAGGATTATTCTGTGAGGTACGTAAAAATGGATGTCGAATTCTTGTGATAGAGTTACTTTGGGTATAGTAAAATAATAATTATATATATTTGGCATAGTATTGTTTAATAAAAAAACATGCAAATCATATTGAAATCGAAGTTTTGCTGTAAAATTTAACGAAACAATTCGATTCTCGATATACACCTACAACCTATTAGCTTTTAGTTTTCAACCGTTCGCTAAGGTTTATTTTTTCCCCTTTTCGCACGTAACCGCAGGCTATTGTCCCCGCGTATCTGGTATAGGATTTTGCGCGCTTATATTGTATTGTACGCGTACTAACTGGTTTAGATACGTTTGATTGGCATTGGCTTTACTATTCTGAGCTTCATTTTTAACAAATCGTTGTTACAGTGAAAAAGAAGTTTATTCGTTGCAACGGTTTTATTTACGTGATTTTATTTACCAATAACAAATTCAGAAATATAATATTGAGATTGCAATGACTAAAGACAGTATTCAAGCTAAGACGCTAGAGTGCTGTTTTTTTATAATCTTAGTGTAACTAACTTACTTAAACTTTTTTTATATAGGTAGATATAATGCATTGGTGCATGTTCTTTTTTTTTGTTATATATACATAATTTCAGTTTGTTGTGCTACGAACGTTTCTTTAGTATGTATAAATATGTTTACATTGGCTAAATAAACTTAAATATTATTGGGGACGGTAAATGATCACGGTACTGAGTATTCACAAAATCAATAAGAATATTACTAATAATTATTTAATTTAGGTGCTCATAGTTCTTAACGTTTCCGGACGTCCCTCGTGGATTCACTCGCGTTGACCTTAATACTGTTGTTAATACTGTTAGCCTAAATACTACACTACTACTTATAATTAGTGTAATATTTTGTGAATCTTGAGATTTGTGCGTTCAAAGAAATAAACTCTAGATTATTTTTATTATTGCGTCATAATACCGCAAGTTTTAGGAAGTCGTTATTGAATCAATATGAACGTTTTAACAGAATACCGAGAATTTCCTAAACCTACATATAAAAAATTATATTCTGTCGGTGCAAGTACATGTAAGAAATATTTACGTAAAAAAATGTATTCATGTGCACACACACGCATTGTCAAAATCTAAGTAGGTATATGCATATAAAATAATGTAAAAGAAATTATGTGTATTATTAAACTTGCGATGATAAACTCAAGTTTATATTGTTCCAATTGCTTACTGATAGCCTTTATAAAAAAATAGTGCCTACCTAACAACATAATTCAAATCAACGTCAAGCATAACTATTACCAAGTTTTGTGTGGCTATTTTGCTTTTGTTATTTCAATTTGAATCTTATTTTTCGAAAGACAAAGTTTATTTTGGTGGGTCCAAATTAATCATGTAGGGCAGGTAAGAAGCATCCCACTCACGCGATAGGAATATAAACATGCCACTGGATGTAGCAAAGCCTCGCAACTCTACAATATTTCCTAATAGATGAACGCGTATATTCTGTTAACGGTCAAACTTTTGCGACAAGTATAGTTGTGAACTGTTCTAAACTTTAAACTGCTTCATATTTTTGTTGGCATGATATTTAGTAAGCGTTCGCTATTCTCGAACGTGTTTCTACTTTTAAATTTCCCTTTGATAGTAAATATTTATTACGTGAATTTTTACTTCATTGTAGCGTGTTAGGTCTGTTGTAAGAATATTTTACGTTTACTAAACTATTTTCACATTTATATTTAAAATATTTTTAATATATACACTTCAGACTATCGCACCACTGATGGGCCTCCCCAAGTTCGCGACAAAAAAAAAAAAAAAATACGGCAGATGCCAAAAAAAGTTCAAAAACTTTGTGAAAAACTGGACAGGCGGGTTGGTGACCGCAGGGCTAACTTTGTCGCATCGAAGACGCTGCTGCCCGTTTTCAGCCTGTGTATTTGAAAGCCAGTAGCTGGATGGTTATCCCGCCATCGGTCGGTTTTTTTAAGTTCCAAGGTGGTAGTGGAACTGTGTTATCCCGTATATTAGTCGTATATTATTTATTTAATATTTAATAAATTTATGGTATATAACATATATGTATAATACGTAGGTATGAATTTCAAACTTAGTTTGACGTAGGTACAACATAGTTAATATTATTAAATAAACAAACCAATAATAATTACAATTTTTTTCATTAACAACAAAAAACAATCGTACAATTTTAAAATAAATTCCAAAGTATAATGTAACTTTTTTACTTACAAAAATTTAACATCTGCATAACTAACTCGTCGAAATTTAAATTATTTGGAATAACACGTTATTGATATTATCATTACAGTTAGTTCGAATAATTGAAGTATTCAGATTTTATTGAAATTCAACTTGATTTACATAACAATTACCTATGTGTAATTACACCTTAATGAAATTTCGATAACGAATGTAAAGAGAAAACTATACATTAAGCTTTTATTTATTTATGTTAATTATTGGCTATTTTTAAACTAATTGTTAATTCAATCTTAAATAGTTCTCTTTTCATTTTCAGGTAAGTTGCTGATGTCAATTTGGACTCGGTAGGCGATCCGTTTCTACTGTGTAAACCAGGTTTTTGGAGGCTAAGCCTTCGCCTTTAATAGACGTCCAACATGTTTAAGTCCTTCAGTGTTCAAATAACCTAAAAATCTGGAACTGGTATAACGTACAACGTGGCTAACAATTATAAAATAACTTCTAAATTAATTACATTTTTATTCAGTCAGTGCTTTCAGTTAACTGTAAGTATGTGATATAACTCAAATTGCTTTATTAAATAAACATTTTTTTATATTTATTTTATGTAATATGAAAAGATAAAAATAGTTTAAGTAAAAAAAAAGTTGGTCAAGTTTTGGCACCCAATACTTATAGCCTATCGTTCTTTCACTCTCTAGTTTTTTCTTTTACATTAATATTGGTGTCGTAATAAAAAAAAATCCAATACAAGGGATCTTATTATATATAAAAAAAATATACTACGAATTTTTAGCGCTAACCGCTCGCATAATTTTTACGCAAACCATGTAGTTATTTTTTGTCAATAGTTCGGGATAACAGTGCCTCCAAATAAAAGTTTGGTTTGGGTACAGTGAAAATATTTTTTAGTCTTTTGTTTGCCAGATACAGAAATATATTTTTCTGCAATATTGTTTATAAATGATTTTCATGCCCAATCGAAAATGTTTCTTTCGATAATTTGCAGACTATGAAGTAGTCACGAAAAAATTAAAATTCATTCATAGAACACGATTACAAATGATATGTGTGGATTCTCCTTTGAGTCTAGTGAGGGGTTCGTTAAAAGGGTAGAGCGGTCGTCACATTGTTTATTCAGTCGGGTCGGCGGACAGAAGCCTAATCCAAATCGATCGTCCTGTGGAATGTTTCGTACTGAGTTTTCGCGATGTAACGTATTTTACACTAGCCTTTTGCTTGGAGTACGGGAAGCCTTTTGAAAACTTCGCCCGTATTAACGTTTCGTCTATACGTAGGGTGACGGTATTTGAAAAAAACAATTGCGTTCGCAGTACCTATAAAGTCGTATAAAATTACGTATAGTCACCAAGATATATTTACGACAGGTTTTATTATTTGATTTTAATAGAAACAGAAACCTACTGCCTTTTATATATAAAACCTGGGTATATTGTCTTAATTAACTATTACCATTTACTTATTTTATGTAAATAATTCGTTTTGATGTTTATATCTATATACAATTTTGTCGTAGCCAGGAATGCAAAAATTACAAAAAAAAGGAATTTTATTTCATGTGTTTAAATTATGTATTATATATATTATAATTCAAAGTTACGAAATTTTTAAATTTCATAAACAACCTTCTTTCTTTAATCTAAATCAAAGTTTGCTTATAATTTTTTTTTGTATTTGATATCATGTACAACGGCGTTTGATTATAAAAATGTATCTATTAAACTAAGCCTACTTATGGTTATCGATTCTATCTCGATCTTGTTGTATCTTATAGGACGGTTTAATGCAATTTAAAGTATTTTTCTATTATTATTATAATAGTTAGTTGATAGGGCCATTTGTTTTATCTTAACAATGGTGGCTTGCAAAACTAGCTTCGTTAAAATTTATTGCGAGCAACAAATAAGTAAAATACCTTGCAGTCACTTCATGTTGTTTATTAACTACTGAGTAGCATGATTATTAGTTTAAATTTATTGATATTATTTTAATGTAAAAAATTTTTTACGTATTTATATTTTGTTTATATTTTTGTATTGCATACAAAAATTATCTAAATTATAAAGCTATTAATTTTTTATTTAGCTTATTTAAAAGAAAGTCAAATTAAAAAGTAAATAAAAAAAATTAACCCCCAGTGAGCTGAGAGTCAATAAAAACATCTCTAAACAAAAGAGGTCTGGAGCAAACGTGATTAAATTTACGGAAAGTTACGAGAATTAGGGAACTTATAAGTACATATTACGTACCTTTAAATTCACCGGTTTAACAAAACAATTTAAAATTTAAAAATTTAGTAGCCTAGCTTCATTAACATTAAATAATTTCAAAGAAATAGCTATGTATTTAAGCAGGAACACTTAATTACACTTTTAAATGGAAGACAATATCTCCAATGTAGGTATTTTTCAACAACACAGTTAAACAGTGTCAAAGTTTAAAAATTTAGATAGTGTTTAGTTTTTCATGCATACTCGAAATTTTCAAATACGATGCATTAATTACTTTCATATCAATATTCAAAGGACATATGAATATAATTAATAGATATTTTATAAGAAAATGTTTTCATATGCAATATAATATTCTAATTGAAATCAGTTTAAAACAACTTAATGTTTCAATAAGGTTTTAAACTGAGAATATGGAAAGTCTGAATATTAGCATACAAATTCAAAAATTACCCTTTCCTGGCGAGAAGGAATCCCTTTGATCTCCTATTGTTCTCTTGACCGTTGCGCAAAAATTTATTAGCAAGAGCACATCCCAGGGAAAAGTTTTGCTATAAAATGTTCACCAAACGTAATTTCACTATATTTTTTCAAGTTTAATTTTTAACGCTTAAAGTTTATTTTAATAATCTTCACATTAATTAACTAATGTTTCTGAAAAACTTTAAATGAAACTTGACGTTTTTATTTCTTGTTGAAATACACCCAAAGCGAGGACGAGCAAAGATATGAAAGTTAGATTCCGGTCACCTCCGTCAGCAGTTCTTTAAAGATTATCGTGGGACGAGAAGATTTCTAATCGTATTCTCGTCCCACGATAAAAGGGGAGCTTGCGGCAAGATAAAGTACCGTCACAAGAACTCCTTCAAAACTCGCTCCCCTTCCATTGTGAGGTGCATATTAAACCATGGCGGCTTTCTTATGAATCTCTCTGATTGAGGTTTTCTTTGAAAGCATATTCGGCTGTACGGAATTTTCGACTAGGAAAATTTAAACGCGTTGTTGCAATAACATTTTAAATTTTATTTGTTAAATTGCTTTGACAATTCGTTTGATTAAGAGTAAATTTAACTATGGTGTAAGGGACTTATTGATAAGGGTAATAAAAATATTTTTTGCCCAACCAAATGTTTTGATTTAGGAGGCTACCATTTTTTATTTTGTCGACTGTTCCCTAAAACTTTATTGGAGAAAAACCTGTGTTAATCCAGACTTGACTAGTTTTTAAATCGCATCAGTCATATTGGATTTAGTCGTAAAAGAAAAAAGTAAGAGTATTCAATTCTTGCAAACGTTCCACGAGATAGAATCCGATACATGATAGCCACCTACGTCGAACGCTTGCTTTTTATTCTTATTCGATCAGCTTGGACAAAAAGCAATCTATGAATCGGTCGCCGCCAACCACAAAAGCCTTTGCTATCTGAGAAAAAACGGAATCCTTATTCGGATGACGTAAGGTTTAAATTCATTGTATTTAAGTATTTTATACATTCGTAAGACAGTGTTTGTAATACGATATTTGCGACCATGAAAGGTAGTGTCGATAAGCTTCGTGTATAAGATTACCCACTCTTTGCGGTTTGTGGAGACGCCACGAGCACTGTGGTTACAGTGCTTCTCACGCTATGACTGCGGTTCTAGTTACTGTATTTAATGCGTAAGTCTCGAGTTTTGTTTTGTACCTAAATGAGACTAATAAACCTGAGTTGCTTTTTCGTTGATTGAACGTTCAGGTAAAAACATTTATTTTCGTCAAAGGATGTGCATGTGCAAAAAATAATTTAATTTTTATTTTACTTACCCAGACTTCAAAACTTTTTCTAGAGTTTAAAACAAACTCAAACTTTTTAGCATATTAAATGCATACAAAGTGTAATATTTTATGCGAAATTGCCATAATATACTCGTTATTCTTTTATGTGGACGTTCACTACACCTTCGGGTGTTCTAAATCAAATATCTATACACAGAGATTGTGTGCACTACTTTTGCGGTCTCGGCTGTCTTTAAATTTATTCGTTTCCTAAAGCAGTGCATCACCAAAGAGGTTTCACTGTAGCCCGCGAAGTGGGCGGAACGCAACATTGTGACAAAATAATGTCTCAAGACTTTGGCCTTTTTTCTTGGACGTCTCGTTGGAAAAACAACCTTATTTTTTAATAAATAAGAACATAAATTGAACCGATAAATAAAACAGATGGTCCGCAGTGATACCGCTGAATAATCAACGCTTAAAACGTCTGGAAAAGAAAGATACGGTAATGTTATATGAATAACAATACGATGGAGATGTATTCTCATTTAATTCTTACTACTCTCAACCAACCAACGTCTTTTATGGAACATCAGGAATACGATTAAAAATAAGTATGAATTGAAATATATTATTTTAAAATAGAATTATACTTTTTAACCGACTTCCAAAAAAGGAGGAGGTTTTCAATTTGACGGTATTTTTTTTTTAATCGTGTTAAATCAGAACCTTTGATTGGTTGGACCGATTTTGATTAAAAAAATAAAATAATAATCAAGAGTAGTGCGTGTCACGTACGTGTCGCATACGCGTGTGTGTCATGGTCCCATTTAAATTTAATTGAGATCTAACAAGTGCTTTTCGAGTTGTATCTAAAATAAAAGTAAAAGTACACCTAATATATAATATGCCTATTATATTGTGCGTATTTACTTGACTATTTTTTCGTCGACCCACGTTGTATTATAACGCATAACTTTTCACTTTGTACGAGTATACCGATTTTGATAGCTGGTATACCGATTGAAAGCTGATCCCATTTAAATTTTATCGGAATCTGATAAGTACTTTTTAAGCATATTTGATAACGCGTACCTATTTACTTGACTATTTTTTTTCTTGTTTTTTTTTTCGGTTGCGATCAAACAATAATATTTTTACGATTTAATCCAAATTAGAAATTATTAGTTTTATTGTAAAAGTAGTTTTAATATGTTTCATAATATAAAAATATTTGTTGTTCATGTGGGTCGTGTGTGTAGTTATACATTTATAGGTGTTATATTTTTCTAAGTTATATTTCCAAAATATTTTTTGACACTTGAAAGATTTATATTTCGTATAATCCAAATAAAATCCAAAAAAATATTTTTGTTTCACTCATGTTTTCAAAGAGAAAATACATATTTAATAGGTCAAACCGACAGTATGAAAAAAAAATTCAGATATGATCTCGGACGCTCACTGTTCGCTCAGAATTTGCAGCGAGCAAACGGGCTTTGGTTATTTCGCAGCGCAGTCGCTAGTTCCAATTTTCCAGAAGAGTGCGCGTCCGGCTGATAGTCTGACATGGTGACAGACACCCGGCTCGCGATTAATTACTTTCGCTAACTCACTCCTGTAGGGCTTCTTTCAACTGTCGGGCCCGGTTTGTGTTACAGGTTTTTGCATGCGAAACTTTGAACGGAACGTGACAAATTAAAGGTTCAGCCGTGGTGCGGCTCTCGATCCGTTGTCTACGTAATTGTTACAGTTGTGAAGTTGGGCCGAGAGGCGGATGAAAGTGAGGGAAAGTAATTTTATTTTTAAACAATTCTGACTGCTTCCGTTCAAATGATGCTCGTTAATATACAAATAATTTAGAGTCTTTTAAAACCGAATCTGGCTTTGACGCCATAAAACTCAGTTTCTTTAACATTTATTAAAGTATAAAAAGTAGATTGATTAAATCCTACGGCGGATAAAGCGTTGTATACTTGTTTTACGCCGTCAAAGTTTTAATTAAACAGCGACCCCTAAAATGCGAAAACTGCTTCTGTTTATTGACTCATTAAAATATACTTTATAAGGAAAAATATAAAAAGTTAATCTTTGTTACTTTAAAAATTGATAAGTACGTGAAAACAGAAAAGTCTTGACGACTTACCAATTTATAAGTAACTTAATGCAAACGAAAGTTTGCGTTCGACATACAGTAGGAAAATAAAATTACAATAATCGTAAACCGAGTGGATTGTTTACCAACATGATTCATTATTTAACTAATATATCACAGAATTTCTTTGAAATAATATTAGGTTCAAAGTTTTATTGATAATTTCATATAAGTTACGGGGATTTTCCAGGGAGGATTTTGTAGTATATACATTTATGAAAGCTATGTACAAACTGACATTATATCTTTAGGATTACAAAAAAAAAAAATATTCATTCTATTTACATATTACATCTTCAATAGGTATACTTAAGTTGTTATCACATTGTATGTACATTATCTATATCTCCAAAATATATATTATTGTGAGGGTTATTGTGAGTTTTCATACGAAATAGAAGATAAGCTTGTAACGCAAATATTTTGTCAGCGGCAAGTCAATGAATCATTATTAAAGTAAGATATCCGCCTCAGTACAGTTACACCTTACTAGTTTTAAGTTTGATAAAGAAGTTTCAATAAGTTTAAATTATTTCATTTGTTATTTTTATTTCATTAACTTATACCTAATTTATTTATTTCAAACAAGAATAATTAAGGTCGTATAATATGGGTAAAAAAGGGATTATACTGTCAGCACTAATAAAAATCTATTAGATTTTTATTAGATTTACAAGACAATACTTTTTAACAAATTTTACGTACATGTATATATGAATGATATATGAATTAAATAACAATAAATGTTCGACATAAAAAATAATTGCATTGTCAATAAAAATCATAAAACATAAAACAGGTCTAAGTACCTATCCGTACGACTACATGCACTCAAAACCACAAAAATCGGCTAGTATTTCAAAAGTATAATACACATAAACCTCATATAGCTAGATAATTTACATACGTGTGGCGTCCTGCCAACATCGCGGTTTTCACCCCACTGCCTGGGACTGCCTCATAATATATGTTCTGAATCAGTGTCAAAAATCAAACAGACTTTTGTATATCTTATTTTAATGCTAAATCTTAATACTTGATTGTTTGAATATTTGAGAAATGTCAGCTGCATGCCGAATATGTTTGGTTATATAATAATGAAATATAAGATTGATAATTTAATGTCTTGTAATTTCTGGTGTTGTGACGAATATGATTTGTTCGTATTAAAATTTCTTATTAGAAAAGAGTTTCTGTCCTATATATGTTTAACTACGTAACTTAATAAAAATATCGGTAAAAAGTCTAGAAAGATGATGTCGAACTTTTTAATTGTTCTTTTACTAAGTAAAGAAGGCCGTAAGGAAGGAAGGTCGTAGGAAACGTATTTTTTTGAATAGTTAAAATAAATAACCTACGTTTCAGTAATGTTGTAGCGTTAGGTATATTAACAATGAAACGCGGCACTTTAAGCGTGTAAAGAATACTGTACACACCATAATTGAGTATTAGGATTTGCTTTGAGATGCAAATGGCTGTGGACAAGCAACACGTGACGCGCGCCTAGGTAGACCTTCCAGCCCTAGTAAACAATATTACGCTCAGTTACACACAAGTAATGTATATGCAAATGTAGGCACAAGCAAGTAACAATTTACATACCTTAATAAAGAATTCACTGTTAAGTGTCAAAATACAAAGGTGGTTTCGAAATGCCATCATCATTATAATTTCAGCCTATTGCAGTCCACTGTTGGACATAATTAGGCCAAAAATGGCGCGAACTCATATGTTTTGCCCATAGTCACCACGCTGGGCAGGCGGGTTGGTGACCGCAGGGCTGGCTTTGTCGCACTTAAGACGCTGCTGCCCGTTTTCGGCCTGGGTATTTCAAAGCCAGCAGTTGAATGGATCCCGCCATCGGTCGGCTTTATTGAATGTTTTATATGTTTTCAATTCGAATATCTTATATAATCTGACTAGCGACCTCTGTCTGTTAATATTTCCTTACACGTTAAGTAATCACCAACATATCTTCCCTTACCTTCTTTTTGCTTCTAAATACCTTCTCCGAAACACGCTGCATCTTATGGTATAAGTATTATTCCGATCGGTTAAGAGGAAAGGGTACCAGGTCTTTCTCCATACAAACGTAGTCGACTGTTTTCTCCCTGGATAATGGCACTAGATCAAATATTTTTGTGACATAGAACTCTTTGCTGCCATGACCATGCCCCTATGTTTTGATTTTTTTCATATTCTTATTATCATAGGAATTAGGAGACTTCAAAAACTCGAAATATTGCATAATTTTTTGTACATTTTCAGACATTCGTTAAAAAAAATATATGCATATTTTCAAAAAAATGAAAACATAGGGGCATAGCCGAAGTCTTCTATTATTTTCTAAAAAAAAATTTTTAAAAAAATTGCCATGTTTGGAGGAGAAAACAGTCGACTACGAAACACTGTTTTGGTCAAAAATTATATACCTAAAACGGTCTGAGCTGCAGTTGTCCCTTTCTTGCTTTTTGGGGGATAAGTCTGGGGGAGGGAAGGGTCAAAGCAATACGTATATACGCCAGCGAAGTGATGCCTCATAGTCGACAATTATATCGATACACTAGTGATGTAATTTTAAGTCGATATTTTCTAAAATTCGTATTAACAAAATTAAATAATTTCTCTTTTCGTAACTACAATAAAACCATATTTGTATATGCGGTTTTTATTGTAACACTGTGCAAACCTGGGCTAACGAAGGGTTTCGCTAACAAATAACAATGATAATTATGGTAAATAACTGTGTTGTTTGTTTTTGGTATCAAATTAAAGGACTCAATACAAGGATTTCAAAAAAGTATATTATGATTATTATTACCGTAATACTAATAAAAAATACAATAAGAAAGTTTAAAAATTAGGACTGCTCTTTCCCATGCCTATGCCAAGCAAGCTGCGAGCCGCACTTCTTCCTCGCCTCCTAGGCGAAAAACAACTTCGGGGCTTATCTTTCCAATATATATTTTTTTATCAATTTCGGAATACTCTGTAAAAAGCTATGCATGGTCAAACATAAATAAATACAGGTACGTGGCGACTTTAGAACCTCCTCTGTTTTTTTTCATCGGTAAAAAATTGCTTAGTTGTTTTTTTGACATTACTGAGGAGCAGATTATTAAATTTGGTCGAATCTATGTACCTATGCGATTCGTATTTGGACTTCGCAAATAGAATCATATTTCTGAATTGCGTAAAAAACTCCAGTGGCACCACTGGCGTAGCATTCCTTGGAACCCCGGGAACCTTGGGGCCCTGTATCAAAATTAGTGGGGGGGCAGCAAATGATGGGTAAAGATTTCTCACAAAAAATGCTTGCATTGAATTAAAATAAATATTTATTGATTATAAGTTATAACTTCCTCCTAGAATAGACAATAGTGAGTGTAGTCTGCTCTCGCTGTTCCTGTTCCATCGAAATCCTTAGGTAATTTTTTATCAGTTTTAGTTTTGAAAAACATTAAGTTAATATCTCCGGAAAACTGGATGCAAGGCTATTAAATTTTATCAGTAATAATTCCATGAGTTCTTTAATCGAATGAATGTTTTGAATTTCGGATTTTAAGCTGATTTAAAGAGCTTGTAGTTCCAAGCTGGAGAGTTATTAGCCTTGACCTGCAGCAATAGATGCGGGCGATCGTTCGCTTCAGCCTGTGAGGCCAATACTATTAATTCCTATGAATCTTCCGCATCTATATGGGGGATTCACAGGCGCATAACCTGAAGAAGAGATTCAACGCTGCCAGGTCTTACAGGTACTAAATCGCTAGGGCAAAGTTCAAACACAGCAGAATTGGCGAGAGACTATTGGGCTTTCCAAATGGAACCATAAAATTTGGGGGTTTTAAAGC
This sequence comes from Melitaea cinxia, assembly GCF_905220565.1. Taxonomy (NCBI): domain Eukaryota; kingdom Metazoa; phylum Arthropoda; class Insecta; order Lepidoptera; family Nymphalidae; genus Melitaea; species Melitaea cinxia. The sequence goes on along the minus strand of NC_059400.1, from coordinate 7,440,733 downwards.
GTCTAGTGTCTACATCTTTTCTCTAAAGACCATGGGCGACGGTAGTCGTTATAAATCAGATGGCTTCGTCTGCTTGTGTGCCCCATTCTTATATGAAAAAGATTAATTCATTGTTCATAATGATTAACTGAATCCCGAAATAAACGATACAGAATGTTATCAACAATTGGGCGCACGCTTGACTCGGATAAAAGGGGACTGCTTTTCAGACTTCAGTCATTTCTGAAGTGAAAACTTTATAGGTATGTATGACAGTTTTTTTATTCTTTTTTCCAGGAAGCACAAGATTAAGTGACATTGTGGATAACATTTTACTCATTTTTGCTTACACATCTTAGGGGCCCTGTAAATAGGGGGCCCCGTATCATTGATACAGCTGATACGGCAGTAGTTACGTCCTGAGTGGCACCCAATTCCCTACTGCGGGAATACGTATATTCTCAACTTACTTTACTCTATTCTTTTTAACCCTGTTGTACCTGCTTATCTAAAACGACGATTTAAATTTCTTAGTGATTCCAATGAACGCAGTCTTCATTCTGAGGAAAGCTTACTTCTTGAATTTCCCTCTCACTCCTCTTTCTTTTATACTAAATCTTTCACTGTTCAAGCTTGTCGACTTAGGAATTCTATAGACGTGTAAAATCGGTTTCCATTTTTAACCGACTTCCAAAAAAGGAGGAAGCTCTCAATTTAACTGTATTTTTTATGTATGTTACTTCAGAACTTTTGACTGAGTGGACCGATTTCAACAATTTTTTTTAATCAAAAGGTGGTGTGTGTCATTTGGTCTCACTTAAGTTTATTTGAGATCTAACAACAACTTTTCGAGTAATATAAATAATACGTTTTTACTTGACTATTTTCGTCGACCTACGTTGTATTATACCGCATAACTTTTTACTAGGTGTACCGATTTTCTCGAAAGCTGATGTTTATCGTGTGATCAAATTTAATTTCATCGAGATCTGGTTACAAATTTTATGAGTAATCTTTGATAACACGTATTTACTTGACTATTTTTTCGTCTTCCTATGTTGTATTACTTGTCGATGTAATTGAAGTCGGCTGTTTTTTCTTTGCGTACAAGTCGAACTCGGTCCACCTAATCAAAAGTTCTGAAGTAACATATATACAAAATAAAAGAAAAATACAGTCGAATTAAGAACCTCCTCCTTTTTTGGAAGTAGTTAAAAATCAATCTGATACGTATTATTATTTTCTGTTGGTGTACAATAAAGTGTATTGTTATGTTATGTCATGTTAATCAACCACTCTTTAAAAAAATTCAATCGATTACGTAATTTGCCTAGCTAAAAAAACATAAATAAAATAATAATTGAAAATGTCGCCTTCATGACTTTTGTAAGTGTACAGTACATAATGTTTGAAATTGGTGTGATTTATTTAGCTATCTTTGTGTAATTATTGAATTTTTATCTTGTTCCAGCCTTTTCAATTTACTTTCTAATAGTTGTTCTTCACGCAGGCGGCTTTTCTTGTTTTTTTTTTTAAATTATAATATTATTTTTAACCATTGTTATATCGCCGCAATTATATGTTAATTAATACATATAACCTATACCTATGTATTAATAACTGCGACAAACATGAGACATTACAAATTATATAGGTACTAAGACAAACATTTTATACTGTGTATGTACTACATTACATATATATACTATACTTACACTTATACTACATGTATACACTATAATTATGTATGTATTTCATTACCCATTCTTACACACACCTCAACCATGTAATTACATACCTAATTCATAAATAATGTACCTAAGTATTTCGATAATTACCCACAAAAATATAGACATGTATCAAGTCACAAAGAGTATCCAAGTCAAAATAATAAAACATAATAATAAGTAGTTTACGAAATTCAATAATAGTAAGCCGAGTCACAGCAATACGATGCAGAACAAATTCAATAAAACAAGCCAAATTCAGAAAACTAGCACTATGCGCTATATGTACTCGTAGTCAATCACAAACGAAAGATGCGAATACTAAAATATCGTCAACAATTAATAGCTGAATAGTCGGCGCACGCACACTAACAACACGACAGTCACACATAGAAAAAACGGAGCGGAGATGGCGCGGGGCGCGGTAGCGGCATGCAGCGCGACAGAAACATTTTATTCAAATACCTATTTTTGAAAAGTCTCTTCGGTACCCTTTCCTCTTAAGTAGTTTTTGCAGTATAACCGAACAAACAAAAAAAAAACCGTTTCCCCATTTATTAGTATAGATTATGATTTGGACAAGATTAATATTTATTTTGGTTGGAAATAAGGTCAAAACTTTACGTTATTGGGTCAACATAAATATCATTAGTCTTGCACGCAACTGAGACATTAAAAGTTGTGATCAATCAAGTACCTAATAAAATCACCGTATAAATACACTTTCTTTAAATTTCAACTTTAGTCAATTTAAATAGAATTCGTTTTTCTACAGTGGTTCAATTTAATTATTGGGGTTCAACCCCTTCAATCACTCAGATTACATATTGACAGCTGGCGTTCGCTTTGATAAAATTGACGGACTAATACTTAAACGTTACGCCTCCTGTCCATCTCGACATCATTGCCGAGATGCATCTCACTAACTAAGAACGTCCATTTTAACGTCTAACGAAAGCTCCCCTTTTCACAGCTGGTTTTTAAAATCTAACGTGTGGTTACACCGTGACACCGTCAAGGGCAATAAATAGGATTTATTTCGAAATATATTCTGACTCCTCCCAGTGACTGTTCAAACGTTAAGTTTACATATCTAAATGTGTTTGCATTTGTTTTTAACATTTAATGTAACAAAATTATATTCCATTTCTGTTTTATAATAAAGTCCTTTGATATTTTCACATCTGTTACTTTAAATTTTATGTAAATCTTACTCATAATTAACATGCATAATTCCAGTAATGTTATATAACGCATAATTCCTTATTTAGTAAACTGAATAAAAGCAAATGAGATTATAATATTAACGTAAAAATGTGCAGAAAATAACAACATGATTGTTTATTTAGTACGAAGCGAGGTGACTGTGCGTCAAGGACAAAGCACTTACGCATTTCCGATTAAACCTTCCATATTACCCCCATCCTTGCCTCTTATCCTGTCGCCCTCGTCTCGATTTTTCATACGCGTCTCCCATCCGTACTTCAAGGCACTTGATTTGCAGAGCACGTACCGTATGTATACAAGGTTATTATAGACAGGAACGTACAAAAATCAACCCTACATATAACGCAAAAGGCAACATTCCACCTGAAAACTATTTCTAGCCCCGCGTACTAGGTTGTGAGGGCGATGTTATGCTTTGTGGCGACAACGTTCCTTTCACCATATTGGGAGAATAAATCGAATAGGTTCGCGGTGCCACATCGTTAGTTGCAAGAATGAATGCACCAACTTGACGTGGTCTGGTCGCATTTCAAGCGAGTCTATTGATATAAATGACGGCGTAGTTACAACTCGAAACAAAGTTAGTCATGTTTGTGTAATGAGAATTTAGATGATGACATCGTTGACTTTATACTTTATTAAGTAACTAATCGGATTAGTATTAAGTTATAACAATACTTTCAATTATATTTAGTGAGTTTTCTATTTGTATGCAATATGTATGATAATGCTTTATATTATTTTCTTACGTTACATTAGAGAAGAGGAGTCTCGAGAATGTTTGACGCGTAAAAAAAACAATCAGCCTCGAATAATAAGTTATTATTGTATGGACGAGTACAAAGTAAAGCGTATAAGTTAAAATATGTGATGTTTCGCGGAAGTAGGACTTAAGAGGAAGACTTAATAATTGTGCTATTACGTTTGTTTGTTGTGACTTCGTCTTTATGTGCAATAAAATACTCATAACATGTATTAAGCTCCTGACCAGTAAATAATAATGACCAGTAAATCCTTCGTAGAATACGTTAATTTGTAAGTAAATATTTTATGGAATTAATTTAAAGTAAATTATTGTAATTAGCATTTACATTTTTTATGCGATTGTAAAGTTATTCGGTCGTAATAATAGAATAGCTTCAATTAAATAATAAAAAACAATTTACTTTTATTTCTTTAGTGTAGCAGTTACAGTTCAGTTAATACCTACGTGATGTGTGGTCCGAGTAAATTGTTTATATTTTACTGTTTCTGTTACCCCGCTTTATTGCTTTGACAGCATTCGAAGGTAATAGTTTCAGTAGTATTTCTATTTTATACAGGAAGTTTATGCTGTAGTCATTTATATCAGAGTTTTTTGTTGTTGCAATTTGACGTTGTCACATTGGCTTTCTTTGTCGGCTAAAGCTTGGAGCTTATCGTGTCATATATAAAAATTTTCAACACTAAATAACAAATATATGTTGATTTTAAAGCAACGGGTAGTGAGTTTTTGCGATGCGTGCATATCTCCATTAAGCCCGCACACTTCAACGCCTAAGGGCCCTTTCAAGGCTTGTCTTTTGTACACGCAGACACATTGCACCATGCTTCCATTAATTGTAGCCATGGTACACAACAATTGCAAATGTTGACAATCACTATCATTGAGATACCAACGTCATCATGTGAAAGATTGTTTATATTATATATCTAATAAACGACAATTAAAAAGTAAAATACAAAATTTCCACGCGGACATGATTTGTACAAGAACTAACTGTAAATATTTAGTTCTTAAGTTGTGAATTGTAAATATGTATGTTTAATAAACTATTGTTATTCCAAATTGCATTAAAATTAGAAATGTACCATTTTTGTCCCTGATGTAACCAGTAACTTTATTCTTGTCGCTGTTAACCATACTATGAATTTAAGAAAATTTAGTATTGTATAGATGTACATAACTACATATTAAGAGACCCTTTGTTGCCGATTCGGAAACGAACATAACACAAGTGCCGAAACAGTCACAAATGTCTATATATTACAATATAAGTATTTGTCATGAGCGTGGTTGAATCAGTTATCGGTTGACACCTGTAATCAGTACAGTACATCAAGGCGTTTGCAAACATATTGAAATATCAAACAAATGCTACACCTTCGGTTCAAATATTATTCGTAGAAATTTGAAAGTAACAAATATTTTTTCACTTTTAATTGTTGAGGCTGAAGCAAATTGTTTGTAATTGGTTTCCTCGGTGTTTGCTACTCTCGATTGTTTGATCAAATGAATGTCATACCTAATATTATGTCAATATTGATTGTATGAATGCTCTATGGGTATTAATGGTAATATGATGAAGCGGAGGGGCTTGGTTATTTCGTTAATGTCAACAGGTACTGATTGGCAAATTTAAAAAATACAATATAAATACTACTAACCGAGGAAAGTTAAAAAAGGCAAATGTTTGAGATATAATCAATTAATAACAAAAAAATAAAAACGTAAAGTAATGTAATTACAATTTCAATTTTTTTTTTTTTTTTTTTTTGTAGTAGTAACAATGTGTACAAATTAGAAGTACCTACAAAACATAATTTATTTATAAAACATTAACAAATTTACATCACATTATAATGTTCAAATTATTGTTTCTACATACCCACATTTTTTTAAATGTAACTAGGTCGGCAAACAAGCGTACGGCTCACCTGATGGTAAGCGGTTACCGTAGCTTATAGACGCTTGCAACACCAGAAGCATCGCAAATACGTTGCCGACCCTACCCCCATTTCTCGCCAGGAGCTCTGGTCACCTTACTCACCAACGGGAACACAACACTACTTGAAAACAGCATTATTTAGCTGTTGTCTTCTGTAAGGTCGAGGTACTACCCCAGTCGGGCTACTCCATATTTTGAGCAGGAAATTTCCTGCTGTGCCCTAACTCAGTTAAAATATTTTATTCATTCAAATATTTGGGTATGTCAAATATTCAATCAAATGTATAGATCTGTATTGTGATTGTCATCTATTATTACAAGTTGATTTTAAGAAAATTCGTTTTAAATGGTCTATTCGTTCGTGACGAATGTGTAAGTCTGAATAGTCGCGATATGAATCTAGGTCGTGCTTAATACATACGAGGTCAGTCTCCGTTCGAGGTGCATATTTGTTTTGAACTATACATACATATATACATCTGTCTATGCAGAAATTTTTATATCCTTTCATGAAATTAATAACAATTAATCTGTCGTTAAAAGTATATGTGTTTCGACGAATCTATTTAAGTTAGAATTTTCTATATTAATAAGCTTTATTGTTGAAAATACATTTCCAATTCGTTAAAACTGTTATTTTATAAATAAATAAAAAAAACCCGTAGATAAGCCTAAGAAAGGTTAGAAGCAGGTAGGATTCAAATCTATTTCTATAGATATAATGCTTACGCGCTCGAAAATAAAAAAAAGGAAAAAATAACAATCCTTTTCCTTTGAGTAAAAATATTGTGTGTATAGTGCTTTATATATATTATTATATATGTTATTTTATAAAACAGTTTACTAATTTAAGTAAAAAAAAAAAATACTAAATACTTAAGTAAAACAGTTTACTTTTTAAAATTAAGATACAGAATAGCAACTATTCTTATAATTCGGTTTCCACGAGAGATATCTCTTATTAGATATATTTATCGAAATTAACCCAAAAAAAAAATATTTTGACACGGAAAGCGTGTTTTATTAGTACAAACTTCTCATATAAATTCGTAACAATTATTGCAAGTGGCTATTCACGATTTACAACTTAACCGATAACCTTAATATACAACAAAGATCTGATAAACAACGCGTATTATAAACAAATCCTATCTTCTGTCACGAAATTACTTGAAAGATAAAAAAAGGTTTCACCATATAGCAGCTTATATACCACAACAAATGTGTAACAAACTAAAGTAAATAAATCAAAACTTGCTAACCTGTCAGCTAAAGTTGCCCAGATAAGCAACGAGGTGTTCATTATATGGATAAAATAACTTCGTATTCTAACTAATGACTTCAGTGAGGTAATTAGGTAACAAGGGATTACAAAATATTCAATATGTACATATATGTATTCTTTCGTGTTTTTGTTTATATATAGATCAATCAATCAAGATTTTTATGATAGATTTAAATATTGTGATTTTAAATTACAACATAAGAACAATAAAAGAAAAAAACCTTTAAAAGTTTATGACTATAATATATTAAAATGGTACATTTATTATAATAACATAGGCCATATTGTAATTAATATTATAATAAGTTACCTAACTGCTTTTAATTGTATTTTACGTTAATATAATGGTACAGATGTATTAAAAATATAATAGTTTAGTGTTGAAGTAATTTATAGTTTTACTATCGATGTTCGGCCCGTAAACATTTTTAATGAATAAAAGTATACAGAGTAATATAGAAGAAAACTAGCTGACAGGGCAAACGTTGTCTTGCCGCTAAACGCTATTAAGAAATAGGGGTTGGTGGTAGAAGGGTGAAAATTTAGGGTTGTATGTATTTTTTAATGTTGTATCATAAAAAAATAGAAATTAAAAATTTTGTCTAAAAAAATAAAAAAAAATTTAGGGGTGGACTACCCCTAAAATTTAGGGGGATGAAAAATAGATGTTGGCTGATTCTCATAGATACCGGATAAGCACAAAAAATTTCAACAAAATCGGTCAAGCCGTTTCGGAGGAGTATGGCAACGAAAACTGTGACACGAGAATTTTATATAGAAGATAATAAACCAGAGTAGGTGTCATCGATATATTATTTCTTTCTGTTGATGGTGAAGATAGTTCCGATAAGTCCAATAATAAAGTCGCTAGTACCGCCTGCATGCATCCCTAAGTTGTGACTAGCTTTTGAAGTCGTAATGTCCCATAGTCATCGAATTCGAAGGACTTTAAAGAGTAATGTTAATATATGAAGAGGTGTTTAACAAGCACTCTGAAATTACCTCGTTATTTGTACTTCAAAACTTAAATGTTCTTCAAATATTACTTGAGATGAAGATGTTAGTTTTTTGGATTGTTTTTAAATAAAACAAATATTAAGTTGTTACCTTAGGAATTATTATGTATTTGTAAATATAGATTTTATAACTACCATAAATTGGAAGAAATAAAAAAAGAACCTTAACACTATTTTATTAAATTTTTACTATGTACACGGAATTTAGATATCAATCAAAAATAATAAAATCTTTTAATAATACTAAGTATACTTTAATAACTGCTATACATTTTATATACAACTGACAACATTAGTAATTATTATTTATTTTTAAATAAAATTATTGAAATTATAAACATCATTGCGTCAATGGTACTTATACCTAATTAGAATGTTAAAATACATCCACAATTTTAATAAGTCATTTAAGCATCTAATTTTCACTGTAATCCGTGTTCAGTAAATTTGCAAATCACTAATCGGTCACGGAGCGCAAATTTGCACAAGTTATAATTTAACTTAATTCGGAATGTGAAGGTTTGTTAAAGTAATCAGAATCCTTTTTCATTTCGTGCAACACAACCGCCAAAGTGTGTAAGAGCGTGACAGGCAACAACCTTTACTGACAGCTCATCCATCATCGCAAATAATTTGAGCTGCATCCAGTAGGCCATTACTTATTTGGTAACAATCATCGCTGCATACGTATAAAAGTGGATACAGTCTCATGAGAGTTTCTTTAGTCTACTTTATAAACTTATAGCGTTTATTTTTTATTACTAAATAATAGAAGGTCCTGGTCATCGAAAATTACAACAAGGTTAATTATTAAAAGATATTACTGAAAGAGACATATAATAATGACGTAAACCTAATTGATAAGTATTCATACGTCATTATACTCGTAATACATGACATTTTAAACTCTATTGGGTATAAATAATATCGTTATCAATAATCAGATAAAGACGGCAATAGAAGTTGTCAGATTGATCTGCAAGCGAAACTAAACTTAATCACCTATGAATCTGCAAGCGGCATTCAACCTTAGGGTGGTACAGCACTTTCTTGGTCGACGGTACACAGTGTTTTTAGGCTCTTAAGTCAACATACTTTAAAAATTTCTTAAAATAAAATGGAGTCTAAATGCATTCGTTATGTCTCGTGCATCGTACGAATATGCTTTTGTATCTTATCTACCTTGTATCATACCACTCAATACTGATAATCTAAAATATGTGTAATGGCATGTGTGGAAATCGGTTTAAAATTTTCTAGAACAATTTGAAAACGATTTCAAACGTTTTCTTTTTCTTTTTAGTAGTTTAGCATCCATTTATAGTACATTTCATTATTAATATATCAGTTTTTTCCAGATCTGTAAATATTATTCAGTGTATGTAGAAGTTTTTTCAAAGTTCACATTCACGATGAGCTTGCGACTTGCACAGTTGCTGTAATTGACATGTCCAACATTCATCCAAATTACATTGAAGCTCGCCTGTTCCTTACAATAATTTGGTCGAGATCACAGTAATATTTTATTATGCTTGCTGCTATTATGCTGGGCTTTCCCAAGGTGGCGTCGGTTTTCTGGTTCACAAGACTCTCACTAACAACGTTGTGGAAGTCAGTAGTGTGTCGACCCGGGTAGCGTACCTTGTACTTAAGCTCACCGACAGGTACTCCCTGAAAGTGATACAGGTATATGCGCCGACCTCGGCACACTCTGACGATGAAGTCGAAGCCTTGTATGAAGATATTACAAGGGCCATACATGGCACTACTTCGACCTTCTACAGCGTTGTTATGGGAGACTTCAACGCTAAAGTGGGAGTACAAGGCCGCGACGGATCGAGCATCGGACCACACGGATTGGGGCACAGGAATCACAGGGGGCAGACGCTTGTCAACTTCCTCGAATCGGAGGGGCTCTTCTTGATGAACTCATTTTTTGAGAAGAAGCCCCAAAGGAGGTGGACATGGCAAAGCCCCGATACTGTGACGAGGAACGAGATAGATTTCATCATAGCGGATAAAAGGCATATATTCAGAGATGTCTCAGTGGTTAACAGGTTTAACACCGGCAGCGACCACCGGCTAGTACGGGGCACTCTGAATATATGTCTCCGAAAGGAGCGGACCCGCTTGATGAAATCTACTCTCCGACCTACGCTGCCCCAAATACTATGTGGCTCCGAGCAGTTTCAGTTGGAACTCCAAAACCGATTCGATTCGCTGGAAACTACTAGCGACGTGGACGAGATAACCGACAACGTGGTGAAGACGGTGTGTACACTGGGTCGCAGGCACTTTCCACCAACAAAGCCAACGAAGCAGTCCAAACTTTCTCCCAAAGCCTTGGATCTGATGCGGCAGAGGCGCGAGTTGCCGGCTGCTTCGCCAGAACAGAGGGCTCTTTCCAAGAGGGTACGGAAAATTATTCGCCGAGACCTCCGCTGCTCAAATACGAGAGAGGTTGCTACTCTGATTGAGCAGAATAGGGGGTCCAAAGTTTTCCAAAGACCATTGGGGAGAAGCCTTCTTGCGAAGCTTAAAACAGCAGATGGCAGAACCGTCTGCTCTCGCCCTCAGGTCCGAGAAGAGGTTGAGAATTTTTATGGACAGCTGTACTCGTCGAGCGCACGCAAGCCTGCGACTTGGGACACCGAAGATCCACGGGCACCATTGTTGCGCCATTATTCGGAGTGTATCCCGGACTTCGAAGAGGATGAGATTGGTGCAGCGCTCGGGCAGCTTAAAAACGGAAGGGCCCCGGGGGATGACGGAGTTACCACTGAACTCCTTAAAGCCGCAGGGCGACCTGTCCTGAAAGCCTTGGCAAGACTATTTAACGCCGTCATCCACCGAGGTACCACGCCGGAGGCGTGGTCCAGGAGTGTGGTGGTGCTGTTCTTTAAGAGAGGCGATAAGTCTCTGTTAAAGAATTACAGACCGATCTCACTTCTGAGCCACGTCTATAAGCTGTTTTCGAGGGTTGTTACGAATCGTCTCGCCAGAAGACTCGACGAATTCCAACCACCAGAGCAGGCTGGGTTTCGAAATGGCTACAGCACCGTGGACCACATCCATACTGTTCGGCAGATTATCCAAAAGACGGAAGAATATAATCAACCGCTGTGTATGGCATTTGTGGACTACGAGAAAGCCTTCGACTCCGTCGAGACCTGGGCTGTCCTGGACTCTCTGCAGAGATGTCATATCGACTGGCGATATATCGAGGTACTAAAATCTATGTACGACGCGGCGACGATGACCGTTCATGTCAATGACCAAAGAACAAGACCTATTTCCCTCCGGCGCGGGGTAAGACAGGGGGATGTAATATCACCGAAACTGTTTACCACTGCGCTAGAGGATGTTTTTAAGACCTTGGATTGGGGGGAACGGGGCATCAACGTCAACGGTGAATTCATCTCTCACCTTCGTTTCGCCGACGATATTGTCATCTTTGCGGAGACGCTGGATGAGTTAGGCCAAATGCTGGCCGGCCTAAACGAGTCCTCCCGACGTGTCGGTCTCTGTATGAACTTGGATAAGACGAAAGTTATGTTTAACAACCAAGTCATACCGATACCGGTATCGGTCGATGGTACCCTTCTCGAAGTTGTTCAGGATTATATTTACCTAGGCCATACTATCCAACTAGGCCGCAACAACTTCGAGAAGGAGGCCGATAGGAGGATTCGGTTGGGCTGGGCGGCGTTTGGCAGACTCCGTCGAGTCTTCACTTCGAAGATTCCGCAATGCTTGAAGACAAAAGTTTTCGAGCAATGCGTCCTGCCTGTGTTAACATACGGAGCCGAGACGTGGACACTGACCAAGGGACTGGTCCACAAGTTTAAAGTCGCTCAACGTGCAATGGAACGGGCTATGCTTGGGGTCTCTCTCAAAGACAGGATTAGAAATGAGACTATCCGCGAGAGAACGAAAGTAACCGACATAGCCCACAGAATTAGCAAGTTGAAGTGGCAGTGGGCTGGTCATCTGTGTCGCAGGACCGATGGCCGTTGGAGTAGACGGGTCCTAGAGTGGAGACCGCGTCTTGGCAAACGCAGTGTGGGACGTCCTCCGGCCCGTTGGACCGACGATCTACGTAAGATTGCCGGTGTAGGCTGGATGAGGATTGCGGAAGACCGGGATGTGTGGCGCGAACTTGGGGAGGCCTATGTCCAGCAGTGGACTGCGATAGGCTGAAGTGTGTATGCTTGCTGCTAACATCGCCAGCGGTGTTCGTGTGCTGATATTAAAAATAATATATAAATAAGATATTAAAAATAATATATATGATACTTTGCACAATCTGATATGTATTATTTCTGTTTTGGTGTACAATAAAGTGTATTGTTATGTTATCTTATAAGAAAGATAGTGAAATTTAATGCATTATTATTAATAGTTATATTGTTTTATAAGAGCGTCTTTCAAACTGAATGAATATTGTGACTAAAATGTATTTTAATTTTTAAATGTTAATAAAGTTTTATCATACATATCTTAAATTTAAATATACGCTTAATATTATTGCTAAAATATATAAAACTGATTCATATAAATGATACTGATTAAATATTTTATAATTAAAATATCCAACCCGTATGTTGATAATTATAAACATGGCTGTTTAATTACGGTCACCAGTGTTGTACTCGTAAGTTTAGTCTCACGGTAGGCGGTGTATTGGCGATATATAGCAATGCTAATATAATTATCTTACAAAGTTAACACTTAGAAACACTACTTAACAACGAGTGACCTATTTAATGCTCTAAATAAAAACAACGGATTTTTTGTGTACTTGAATTTACACACATATGCACTAAGCTGATTAATTAAAATGTAGGTAAACAAAATTAAAATAATGCTTCAGTATTATTACACGCTCGCTGAATTTATTGTTACCACAATTTTAATAAATGATTTAAATAAAATATTTATAGCATTCGAATATGCATATTATTCAGGAAGCCCTGAGATAAAATGTATACAAACCATAAAAATTTCTTTAAACGTATTTAATTATACTTTTTGTTTTAAGTTGTCAAATATTTGTCTTAGTTTTATGTGGAATCTTGATTAATTTGTATTAATCTTATATTATTTATATTGAATGAGTGGTGTAATAATTGTTTTCCCGAATAAAAATAGCATATAAATAAAATAAAATATTAAAATTAAAATAACTACGGAAGTAATACGGTGACAAAACTAATAATGATAAACTATATGATATATAACTGGTAAAGGATGTTTTCGGTGCGACAAAGCCAATACTGCGGTCACCAACCCGCCTGCCCAGCGTGGTGACTATGGGCAAAACACATGAGTTCACGTTATTTTTGGCGTAAACTTGTGGAGGCCTATGTCCAGCAGTGGACTGTATAGGCTGTAATGATGAAAGGATATTTTAGATTGATGTCTGTACAACTTGTCCTTTCAGCCTTATTTGAACTCGAACATCATAGTAAATGCCTTAAATTATTTTCTTAATTATTAAATTTATTAAATAGTTGACATGGAAAAACACCCTTTTTGGGTGGACTTGATTCTCAATTTCGAACGCTTTTTAACACTACAAAATTATTGACCAATTTTGTCCCAAATGTCTCTATTATATTATAATGTTAAAGTTATTGCTTTTTTATTTCAACATATATATATGTTTAAAAAAGTTTTTTCACTAGGAAGCCGTTGTGTTAGCAGCAGTCAAAACAAAATATTAAATCGTTTTAAACTTTTATTAAATCAATAGAAAGCTAACTTTTATTATTTAATGTCTAGTCTGTGACACTGTCAAGAGAAATATGACCTGGTAAACGAGAGTAGTTTCTTGTTAGGACAAATAAAAAAAAAAACGTCAAATATGTTTTTTTTGAACGAAAACATGTTGCAAAATGCCGTGTATTGAGATTTAGTTCATCACCCCTGTCCAGAGATAAAAAATCCGGACTAACTCATTAACATTTAAACAACTTTTATGTAAATTATTAAAAACCGGTGCAGATATGTAGTTTGAATAAAACTTTTTTGTAAAGTCTTATTTAATTATAATAACAGATTCAAACACAGTATTTTTAACACGGCTGTTCACAGAAATGTAAATTAACACCGCAGAGATAATATTTTTAATAATTTAATGCTTAAAATATGACAATCGAATGTTTTGCTGGCTTAAAAAGATATGCTGTCTGTGTTAAGGAGAAAGTATTTTATTAATAAAATGACCTTCCAAGTCCTTTCAACGCATGTATGCATTACGAATAACATTGAAAACTTTACTCAATGTATAGATATGAGATGTTACGGACGTCAATAAAAATGTAAAAACATGTTTTAATACTCAAACTGTTTTTTTTTTTGCGATCGATAAAACCTGTTTTATGAAAAAGGTTTAAAGAAACCATCACAATTTGAGGGTAAAAGTAACCATAAATCTCCATTAAACTGGCGATCATGTCATCACTTAATGAGAATGAAACCTTCATCGCTATCTATTCATGTATACTCAAATTTGTTTTTTTTTTGTATCATTCGAATTCGTCTACAAAAGAAGATATTTTGTTTATATCAAAAATAATATCAAAGTTGAAATCATCTACAATTGTTATAATAGGTATGTGTGTTTGTATATGTATGTGTATACATATTGCTAGAATAAAGAAATGATACTTGTCGCGCTCTTCAAAACTTATCATAGGGTATCACTGAAAATCTGTGTTGGTTTTCGTTTTTATGAAATAAAACTCCAAACTGAGTGATGTACCTTTTTGGGGCACTGCTGCGGATGGTATCTGTACTAATTTGTATAATTACTTATTTTAAATTTTAGTTTTTTTTTTACTTTTTTTTGGAAATTTAGGATTTTTTTTATGATGGGCTTTTGATGATATTGCCTATTCTTCTTGTTTCTTTTTTTTTGGTACTCTATATTACTGCTGTTATTCTTTTTGTGTAAAGACGATCTGCGATTTGTGTGATGTCCCAAATAAACGTGTCTCTTTCCTTCTTTCTTTCTAAATCACTGGTTTTATGTTTTATTTAATCAAACGAAACTGTTTTTAAACAAATATTTTCTTATGGGATGGTAGATGTCACTCACAAACTTCAGCCTATCGCAGTCTATCCGGGTGGGGGCACCAGAGGGAATTCAGACATATTGAATAAAACCGCCACGTGCGTTCTGCCGAGGTGCCTATGTGGCTTGATCGCGGGGACGCTATAGCATGCTTCCGCAACCCCTACCGGCGCTTTTCCTTGCGAGCTCACCGTGGTGCAAAGCCCCTCGGAAGGCGCACTCGAACACAAAGCACGCCTTTCCCCCCTTGGGACCGTGCAATGCGGACGAAGAATCCCCCGACCCATCGCTCGCTGGCCCCCGCGGGCGGAGAGAGTAAGCCCCCACCCGTACGCCGCGCCTTTCGGCACCGCGCCCCAAGGCGCAACCTTCTCGTGCCACCCCGGCGCCCCAGGCGTAGCCCGGAGCGGACAGTGCCAACCTGAGTCGACAAAGGCCAGGGTGGCCACGACCCCCATACCGGCTGACCGCGGCCACAACGCGATAGCGTGCTATCGCGCGCCTAAGGCGGGCGAGCGAACCCACCCGTTCTCCGCGTGTGAGGAAGTAAAACCCGACCCCCACGTCTCCACGCTATCTCAGCGCCACACCCACCGCTGCACTTCCGTGCCAACACACCTCACAGGATAACTCTGGGAACCAGAGCAGGACCGCAACCCGGAGAGCATTGTCTGGTTTTGGTCCACGGGGGTCCGAAGACCCCTGCCACCCGCAGCAGTTAAACCACCACTATTCGCCACCTTCGGACGCGCCCAGTAGAAGTCCAGCAACTCCTCCCTTTTGGGCGTAGGCCCCTTGGGGGTTCGGGTTGAGATAAATCCCTAGCATAGCCCGTTCCTTTGCGCGTTGAACGACTTTAAATTTGTGAACATGTCCCTTCGTTAGTGTCCACGTCTCGGCGCTACATTTTAACACAAGCAGCATTACGGAATCTTCGAAGTGAAGACTCGACGAAGCCTGCCAAACGGCGCCCAGCCTCATTCTCGAAATTTTTGCGGCTAAGTTGGACGGTATTGCCTAGGCAAACATAATCCTGAATAACTTCGAGAAGGGCGCCGTCGACCGATACCGGTCTCGGTATGACTTGGTTGTTAAACATAATTTTCATTTTGTTCAAGTTCATACCGAGACCGACTCGTCGGGAGGACTCGTTAAGGCCGCCCAGCATTTGGCCTAGCTCATCCGACGTCTCTGCAAAGATGATATCGTTGGCGAAACGAAGGTTAGAGGTGTATTTGCCGTTAACGTTGATACCTCGTTTCCCCCAATCCAAGGTCTAAAGAGCGTGCAATGTACGAATCCAAGCCAGATAAGTGAATTAATATTTCATTGTGATTGTGATTGCAAGACAAAATATACATTTGCTTTTGTTTCACTTATTACCAAACAATTTCTGCATTCCTAATAAATAATAATGCTACTGGGTGTAGTATGTAGATGTATCTTTGTATCCCCAAACAATTGCCGCCGATCGTGGTTATAAAATAATTGTTCTAATGCGAGGGTCCACACACATTTATTTAGTGCTTTACCGTTGCCCTCCAGGCGTTATTGAAGCATATCCTGGCCAATTAAAATTCAATATAGGGTTAGGTTCAGCCCTCTTTATAAAAACCGCCTACTTGTCTCCCCATTTAAAAAAAAGTGAATCAATTAATATTTATTATTTTAATATTGGTTATTATGCCGACAAACCAACCTACTAAAAGTATTCTAAATATTAATATTGAGATAGTACACTAAAGTTATATATGCATTTAATAATTTCAGATTGTGTAAAGTGCAGAAGCGTAAATGCAAAATACTTAAAACTACGTCAATTTCCGATACGAAATCGTGCAAACAGATATTAATCGGAAAGACATTTTCAGTCAGTTCATTCACTACATCCGAGCTATCACCTTAACTGATTGGATTTCTCCTTCCTTTACTGGCGTGTGAAATAACACGTCACTCAAATACAACCGATAATAAATTCAATTTTCTCTTTCCGCGCCGTCGAAACGAGACGGCCGGACAGGATTAAATGCGTCCCATTCGCCTTTTGTTTGGCACAATTCCGCATTCCCTCGATGCCTTTTACGTTTTTTTTTACTGTTTTAGCTGAACATCCGCCGGCCTGAAAATAGGCTTCGTATAAATGATGAAAACCACAAGGATTAAGCCTAAATGATCATAACATTTTTTGGAAACAAATTTTAACTTGTTGCTTACAAGTCGCTTCAGCCTGTAATATCCCACTACTGAGCATAGGCCTCTTTCCCTATGTAGGAGAAGGATCAGAGCTTAATCCACCATGCTGCTCCAATGCGGGTTGGCGGATATATTCCCTACTATGAGTAACGATCGCTATCGGGTGTACATGATAACATCCGGGACCGACGGTTTAACGTGCTCTCCGAGGCACGGTGGGTAGACCCACAAGGACTGCACAAACACCCAGACCACGGCAAACACCTGTATGGCCAATACAAATGTTTGTCATACAAGTTGCTTACAAGTAAAATTTTATAATCGAAAAGCAGAATAAAATATTTTAAAAATAGAACCCGTTACGAAATTTTTAAAAAGCATACGTATCATATTGTTGTACCATAACTAACATAAACCTCACATGAAAGATTAAGAAAACTTAAAACTCTTTAGCCAATTACATTGTCTTATTTTCAAGCATAAATTTTATATTCCAACTTATGGGAAATGTAAAATAATAATTTGTTCTTAATCGCTGGCTAGAAAATTACGTTCACTAATGACAATAATACTTTAACCTTAGTTTTTATTATAGATACATTTCTCATCTATACAAGTAAATAAAATTGAGTGTCTGTTTGTAATATTAAAATAACAACTTTTTACTAAATGCATATGGATACATATGCATTTAGTAAAAATATGTATATGTATACACGGTACATATACCAAAATAACATTTTTACAATTTTTGTCGGTCTGTCTGTCTTTCTGTTTGTTCCAGCTAATCTCTGAAGCGGCTAGACCGATTTTGACGGGACTTTCACTAGATAGGCAGATAGCTGATATACTAAAGAGTAACTTAACTGGCTACTTTTATTTTAGAAATTTATTTATTTTTTACTGCGAACTGAACAATATTTTTTTTGTTAAATCCCACGCGAACGAAGTCGCAGGCACAGCTAGTATACAATGAAATGGTTAGAAATAATGGCGCTTTGTATCTTTAAATTATGTAACTTAAACTGTTTCCATTAAAAATGATTTTGATTTATGTGAACTGATTTAGTATTTTTTTATGATCTTTTCACTTCAAAATTGGTACGTCATGAAAAGTAGAAGTGAATGCAATTATTTGCAGGATATTACGAAATTCCCAAAAAATCCGGTACGGAGAGTCCCTCTGACTGCGAAAGCTTAATTTAAAAATTGGATGATCGTATGAACTTCCTCCATTAGAAAATTGCTTGAGCTAAAATATATTAGTTAAAAAAAAATGTGTTTTAATATAAACCTTTATAAAGGTTTATAAAAATATATTAATTATTTTTAAATTGTTTCATTTAAACCAATAAAAAATTGAATACAATAAATTTACCTAAGTATATTTCGAGATAAATATCCTTTTTAAACTATAATGCTATTAAAACCTGAGAGATTCTTGCGCACTCATCCGCGTTGACACTTCCGGTTTCATTATAAGTTTCCGCAATCTGATGTTATAATGTAGCTTTATAGTCAAAATCTGTTTTTTAATAATATTTGATGTATTATCAATAAAATTATATCGATAGCATAAAAAGGACAAATGAATACTTTATTTTTTTTTTGTATACACCTGATGGTAAGCGATTACCGTAGCTTGTAGACTGCAACACCAGAAGCATCACAGGTGCGTTGCCGACCCTACTCCCAATCCTCCCAGGCGCTCTGGTCACCTTACTCATCACAGAAACACAACATTGCTTGAAAGCAGTACTATCTTACTATATTACTTACAATATCTACTAATCTTATCTTCTGTAAGGTCGAGGGTCCTCAGTCGAGCAGCTCCAGATTTCGAGCAGGGGATTTCCTGCTGTGCTCTACCTCAGTTGAAATATATACGTGCTAAGATATATACATATATTTTCATTATATAAATAAATAAATAAAAATTTACAACATACGGTCATCTGTTCCTAAAGTAAGCAACTTAATGCTTGTTATAGGTAACAGTCGACTCGTATAGTTACATTTAATTTTTGATAAACATACATTTAAATATATATATTACACCCAGACTCGGGGTGGGAATCGAACCCACAACCCATGGAGCAGAAAGCGGGGTCACTACAAACTGCGCCAATTGGCTAGTCAATTATATAGACTATGGAAAATAAAAAACAATGAAAATTTATATTTCTTCCTTCATTTCGTATTTAAGTCGCGCTTCTCATATCAGTTTTTAATATCACAAAAGCATCGAACGATAATGATGCTCAAATAAACAGTCAGTCTGTTTGATATTTAACCGTTATGACAGTAAAGCAATTTCACGTTTCATTTCAATAGCATGCGGTTGTCTGCTCGGTGAACGTACCAACATCTCATATGATAATGATCGCGTATACGCTTCTTCGATTGCATACAACCTAATTTCAAAAACTTGATTTATGCCTTGTGACGCATTTACTTTGTGTATAATAAGAATTGTTCCCAAAAAAAAGACGTTAATTGGGTTCTTCTGTCAATTTAAGAATTTATTTGCCTACAAAAAATATGCTACCGTTTTTATTTTTTGAAAATTGGTAAGTTTCGGTAACGCTATAAAATAACAGAAAAAATATATACATATAAAAAATAACAGCGCGAGTCAATTGCTAATTTGCATCCGTAACGTAGGTCCGTAACGCCCTCGCTCAGGCCCAAGTAATTTCGAATAACGTGCTGCAACAATTTTTATTTTGTTATATTTTACGCCATGAATTCACTAATACCCCACGCGAAATTTCTTTGCATATACTGTCGAAAGAAATCAGATGAGAAAAGTATTTCATTTTGTTAAGCAAAATATAAAATTTTATTTAACAAAATAAAGCGAATGTAAAATTTAACCAATATATTTTGTTCACGGCTGTATAGTTGAGAAAATGACACAATACACGTCAGTTTTCGAATGTTTTATTGGTTGAAACACAATTACTTATTATTTATTACCCTCGTTCAAAAATAGAATTTTAAAAATATTTTCTAACTTTGTATAACGCTGGAGTTTTGCTATTTTATAATAAATTGAGTCAGATATATAAAAAGTAAGCGCCAGGCAGTTTTAAATGTGGACACTTTAAATGGAACACCGGTGAACCCGTTTGAAATCTAGTCTTAGAGACGAGTCGCAACCATTCCTGGCCACATCTTGATACCAATGACAATTCAATACGGAGTTTAAAGATAAGCCCCATTACAAATATAACCTGACAGTATGAACGACAAGGCACATAAAAATCTTTGTGGGAGTCCGAGCCCGGAATGTAATCGAATCCAATATTGAACGGGATTATAAAGTTGGAAATTGACTGTCGAGGTTCACGTTTAGTAGCTACCTACGTGTGGGTTTATAGCTTAGTAGTTGTGATAGTTGAGCATTATGGACGTTTTGTTATTATGAACGTTTGTCACACGTTTAGAAATGTATAAAATGACATGTTTTATTTATATCGTATGATAAATATACTTAACGTATTCAAGAACGATTGGCAGACTGATTTATTACTGATTGCTACAGTAAGAAAGCAAGTTGTAACATACAAGTGGACATTAAAAATATGTAATAATTTACAATAATGTACATCTAATTCTTCGTAAAAGTAATAACTGCATAACGACGTATGAATAAGAATCCTTCTCTTTGTTGCAGGTAAGAAACCATATGTTCAAAAGGATCGTTCTGCTCTTCGAAACTTTATCCCAGAAAATCTAATGAAACTCTATAATGGGTTTTCCTTTGATCTTAACATTCAAGCTTGTAAGTATTGTAACGTAGGATATAAATGGATGTTAATGCGTCATACATGAGACAATTATTAAATAATTATAGCGTTTTACTTTAGACTAAACCAAGAGTAAGAGCCGTTGTACAACTTACTGTAAATAATTAAAATAAAAACATATACATATATTTACTTAAAGCCATCGTAGTACACGAATTATAGGTTCTTATTTAATAATCTGTTAGTACTTATTGAAAAAATCAAAACGCGTCCAAAACTTTATAGTAATAAGTTTATATGTGCTGTGTAATAAGTTTGTATGTCTTTAGCTGTGCCCGCGACTTCGTCCGCGTGGAATTTAACAAATGAGTTTTTTTTTCAGTTCGAACAGTTATAAAATAAATAAATTTGTAAAATAAAGGTAGCCTTAGTTATTCCTTATTATATCGGCTATCTGCTAGTGAAAGTCCCGTCAAAATCGGTCCAGCCATTTCAGAGATTAGCCGGAACAAACAGACAGATCTATCTGACAGACAAAAATTGTAAAAAATGTTATTTTGGTTAATGTACCGTGTATACATTAATATGCAGTTAGTAAAAAGCGGTTATCTTAATATTACAAACACACACTTCCATTTAATTTATTTGTATAAATGACATAGATCAAATATTTTATTCCAACAGTTCACATTGGTCTGTTAAGTATAGTTACACCTCGATTACAACATTCGACAAACTCCATAAATGAACATGAGTAAGTGCACTCGACTAAACTTCATCAGCACTTCTATATATACTATTTACTGATAAAGACCGAAATTTCAAATTTAATCTTTAAATTATTCAAAGTAAGCATGTTCATTTGAAAATTCTTTACTCATTGATATTACTGAGTCATATCTGTTATACATTTCTTGCATTAGGCCGTTTTAAATTAATATTTCAACGGTGGTCACGATGATTCCACGGTCTGTGTATACTAAGATTTACCTTTGAAGTTGCACCGACCGCCTTCGTCGTTGGTCTTCCAAAAAGCTACTTTCTTTATTTTCTACGACATCTCACATATGGCTTCCGTTCCATTCATATATAAGTGTACGGTTAAAGCCGCTGGGCATTATCTTATTATAGATAATAGTTCAACGGAAGCAACAAAGATTTTTTTCCTTTTTAGTAAATAATATATTACAATTAAATGTTTTCACTCACACTCACTCTTATTCAGATTAACATAATTGCTAAATCGAAAGTTAGGTAAAATGAAGACTTTTTATTCAACCGGAACCGTTTTTTGTATTTTTTTTTTCTGTATCGCATAAAATAGTTTTTTGGAATCTCTGTTAACTGCCCTATTAGAGTATTTGGATCTACGCCAGTGAAGAGTTCTTGCCAAGATTTTTTTAATTCGGCGAAAATTGAGACTGATCGTCAAAGTAAACGTGTTAACTTGAAAATATTATAAAAATATTAGTTCTATATTAAAATTTCCTTAACTATTTTATTACTACTTACTATTTTATTCTTATGAAATCAATTTGGTTCAAAAACTTTTATTTCTGTAAATTTTCATATTTATTCATACGTTTTATGACTATTTTTAAATATTTTTGGTTCCGGTTTATTTCAAAAATCGACTTTAAAATGTTGTATCTTTAAATACACAGTTACTCTATTTCTAGAACATCTCACAGGCAAAACGTTAAAAGGATTTAGCTGCAGTGCGATGTTTACAAGAGATGTAACAATGTTATTCTTTGTCCCGACGAGATCGGAAAGGCACGAGTAATCAATCATTCGAAAACGCTAAATAGTCGCACATCGATTTGTCTGTAGTCATTTTTTATTGTTAGAGATAAAAAAACGACGTAACAAACAAGAACAAAGTAATGTATAATTTTGTGGTGGGTAAATAGAAGTAGGTACGTTTCATAACGCTAGTTTAAATGATGTAAATAATTTCGAAATTAATCTACCGTAAGTTCTTTTCAAAAATAGCGCATTATAATAATTTTAAATTAGTCTAAAGTTGGTTGATTTTATCCTATTGATAATATTCACTCGAAGGTATCGTGATCTGAATGAAAATTTCTCTCAACCCGTAATTTCATTTACTTTATAAAAATAATACAGAATTTTCTGTAGCAAGTCAGTCAAAATTATTTTTGCGAGAAAAGAAATATCTTTAGACGGTTGTTATATAAGACGAACGAGTGACTATACTTAAGACTCCTTCTCCTGTGAGATTTAATCTGGATAATACATATGTCGCATCTTATTACCGATCTGGGTTTGTGGCAAGTAAACAGATTGGGGGACATGAGTCAACATGATACCACTTACTAGACCTATTCACTAAATGTGTACATAACTATTGCTATTGATTTTGAGAGTATTTGTTGACACTGCTTTACGATATTTTAAATAATAATTTGGAAATATAAATAAAATATTAATAGTTTTAGAAATCAAATTTCGATAATGACAAACTACAAAACAATTTGACTCATTGCGTTAATAAACATGTCCAATTTTATTACCATCTTCCATCTGAGTGACAAATGCAATAAATTCCATACGGAGATAACATAAAAAGTTGAGCGTGTTGTCTGTGTACCGTTTGCCTTAACGCGGCCGTGAATTAGTCGGTATTAACTTTCAAATAAATAAAACCGAAGGAAACGAGGACATTACGATGACTTTTTGTATTCATTAACCGAATGACAAATGATCCGTATTCGAGGGTTTGTAACTTTTTTAATTAATATTTTATTCATACCATATTTACTTTGACATTTTCAGATGTGATTTAGATTAATTCTGAATGTTCTCCGCTACTTAATATTTTATATTCTGTTTCGAATTAGCCTTTAAATTAGTCTTGTTGAAAAAAAGTACTTTATATTTTTAAAACAACAAATATGCGTGAGGATACCAAATAAATATTAAGAATTCTGTACGTGTACTCGCACGTTTTTTCAGCTTAATTCTCTTAAACTATTATGACCGAGTGACCGTTTTTATTGCCATCTTTTATATTTAAGGAGATGAAGACGTCTTATTGAACTTAGAAGTTCTAACTATCGAGTTATTATGTTTGATATATATTTTTAAATTTATTATATAGGTAATTAGACAGTAAATATATATTAAAAATATAACTATTACTCCACAAAACAGTATTCCATTTTTGAGTCGAAATTAAAAAGTATAAATTAAAAAACATGACAAAAAGATTCAATTAAATATTTAATAAAAAGTTTTATTTTAAATGTCAATCGAAACAATCTTCAAACAATCAAACCACATAAAATGAAAATAATTGTTGATGTGTGTGAAGAATTCTTTAATTGATACAATAAATCTGTTCTTCGCTCAAGTTTTCGGCGCTTCTATGATAAGACAAGATAGACTTTATTCTGTGATTTATTACTACCCTTTAAATAGTAATTGCTCTTTTAGGACTACTTTGCAGTTCTTAAGCATTTTTACTATTGTATTAACTTAATAAAAAAATTATTTTATTTAATTTTTATATAGAAAAAATCGATTTTTGTCAATTTTTTTAAATTATTATGACCTGTTTAAGTTAATTGAATTGTGTCTAGCACAAGATTATTTGTATTTTACAAGCATAGGAGTAGGTATTAGATAGAGTAATAAGTCTAAGTATTTATATATCTATAAATAGATAAAATAAATAACTGGTAATAATATTTTGGTTCGTTTCGATTAAAACTGTGTACCATTAAAATAAAATTTTAATTACTCGCCGTAAAATGTTGTCTTTTAGAAAGATATTCATTGAAAATATTTCATGTTACGTTAATATTTTAATGCCAAGAATTTGTATTTTTTTTTTTTGTATGAATTGAGATTATACAACTACTTAAATGGTTTGTGTTCAAATCAAATATTTATTTCTTTCAAGTAGGCTTCAAAACATTTGAACCGTCATTTGACCTAATCTTATATATATATAAAAAATTCTCGTGTCACAATGCTAGTTACCATACTCCTCCGAAACGACTGGGCCGATTTTTGCGAATCGGCCAACATCTATTTTTCATACCCCTAAGTTATAAGAGGCGTGGGGTTAAGGAGGTTAATAACATATATGGCAAAACAACGTTTGCGGGGTCAGCTAGTGGTAATATTATATTTTTAATAAATTAATCATACTTAACTCGAAGCTCAGACTCGAAGACTCAACAAGCAACTCAACTGATACTCTATTAAAGTAAAAGAGTAACAGTGTCTTTATTATAAATTTCACCACGTGTAAAGATAATATTGTTACAAATGAACCATCAATTCATCATAGAGTTATTAGAAAATTATATTGTTTTATGAATATATTAAGTGAGCAAATATACTCTTAAAAATGTTTGGAAATAAAAAGTTAATGATTTCTAAAATCATAATAATCATAATCATAATCTAAATAGGCTGAGTTGAAATACACTAAAGTTAATTTTTAATCAGTCACATACGCTAGCGAAATCTATATAAGCGTTGCACAAATTTTATGACTAACAAATAAATGTACATAAGTTAGGTAAATGTATATGTTATGAAATATATATTTGTAACACTGATTTCTAGAATCTAGGTCTAGAAAAACTCTCAATTAAAACGGAAATATTGTAGCTTCAAAACTGGGCGTTGGTGTTAAAATTTCTACATTATTTTTTTTTATTTACCCCCTTAAATATACATATGTGACCATGTTTCTGAAAAAAATAACTTTATCAGTCAATCTGCACTGGGACAGCGTGGCAGTTAATCTTTTGTAACATTTACTTAGCTTACACTTAAGAATAAAATTTAAATTTACATAAAAGTATTGTTATTATATATTTTTTCTGACGTCAACAATCGTTCTTATCTGATATACAAAGGATTTTATCTTATAAAATCTCAGCCGCTCAAAGATAAAAGAAATAAATCACTTGTCAGACAACTGTCTTGTGTCGCTGGATCCCGGAATCCCTTCAGGAGGATAAGCTATCCGTAATATGTGTTTCTTACCTGGAATTTTTCGATTTCGCGAATGTTTAAGAGTATGAGTATTAGAGCGCTTGCATCGAGTTACATCGTTTTATAAATTAGTTATCTGTTTCGGACAAAATAATATACGAGGTAACAATATACAATGTACATTACATTAGTTTTATGTTTTTGACTAGATATCATTAGAAGTAATGTACGTTTTTATTATCATTAAAAGTATTAACATTTAAATCTTGAACTTAAATGCTCTTCCAAACATTGAAATATTAAATTTTAATATTCTTCCACTAAAGGCTACCTTTTTAAATGTTTGATTATATATATATATATATATATATATATTGATTTTCCACGGGCTATTCTCCGCAACTCGACGTCTTAGTGCGCCTATTTTGCGTGGAATATATATATATATATATCACATACATCATATATATATACAATATATATATATACAAGCGCGAAATTGTGGAGGCATATATCCAGCAGTGGACTGTGATAGGCTGGAGTGACAAACACACACACACACACACACAAAGAAATAACAATGTTATAAATTAAAATACCAGTTTTAAATTTTTTTTACTTTTTTTTTAAACAATAAAGACACACACATATAAATAAATAAAAAAACCTACACAAAACAAAACAAAACCTTTTACGGACATAAATATCAAAGAGCAATATCATTGTTGTTTGAAATTCCAAATGTTCGTCTCGTCCATTCTCAGATTACTTTTATGAGATTATTTATTTATTATAATTAAAACGGATACCATCTCAGCGTTGATACGCTGCTTAAATCTTTTAGGTTTTCTTAAGATTACTTTCCTTCCATTGGGACTTGGTGCAAGTTTAATTACACATACGAATGACTAGCATGTAAAAAAAAAACAGACGTTTATGTCTACTCCTTCCAGTCACTGTATTTTACAAAGACATACTAATACTTATTTGAAATGTTATTTTTGGAACAAATCTAATGATACAATGTTTTGAAATATAATATGTAGTTTACTACAGTAAGAGACCTAAAAGCATTTAACAATAACACTTATGTGGTTGATTGTGTATCCAATAAATAATTATATGAATTTTACTTTTTGCTAAACACCACTATAACGTTTATTTTACCTACATATTATAGTTTGAGCTCGTTCTGACTTATAACTTGGACCAACTTTCAGAACTACCCGAAGACATCCCATTTATAGCAGATCTAATCCCATTCGTCAGTGTTAAGCTTGCACGCTTGATCCCTATAGATATACGTTTTTAGACTAACCACGGCTACATTAATTAGAAGGGTTGTTTTCATTCTTTTAAAATTCAAAATTTAACTCTAGTTTAAAGAAAAATATGTATTTTTTCAAGTCTATTTCCATAGTATTCTTATTCCAGTGTTTGTAGTTAACTTTAAATCAAGTCACAGAAACGAATATTTACCATAGCCTTGACGAATGAATACCTTTAGGCTTTCTTTACATATTTCAACCGTATCGTGAAATTTTATTGTCTTTGCTTATTCTTTACCTACCTTTCACGATAAACTGACTTCCGGGTTCAAAAATTAAAAAAAAAAAAAAACGTGTTTCGATTCAAGAAAGCTTGAGACAACTGCGATGAAAGAAATATTTTCAATGTTTGCAAAAAATGTGTATCGATGTTATAAAAAAAAATACTCATTCAGTAAACGAAATGAAAGTAACCACTTATACCCTAATCCATCTTAAGCCTATAGGCTATTATAGTACGAGTAATACTATGAATCTTATGATCAAATCAGAAACGATTTATACAACTTCAATATTACGGGCGCAACAGGCTCCACAGAATATTGGTTATTGCCAGTTATTGCCTTCAAATACTTTCTCTAACTTTCAATAAAGATCTATTGAATCTTGAACATTCAATGAGGCGTTTTTCAAAATGAAGTTGTCGGGTCTCGGAAGTAAGTAATGACTGTGGGTCTCGGATCATTAGTGGCACAACACTCTGTCCCGATAAGATAAGCTAAAATTTCGGC
Organism: Melitaea cinxia; assembly: GCF_905220565.1. Lineage (NCBI taxonomy): Eukaryota > Metazoa > Arthropoda > Insecta > Lepidoptera > Nymphalidae > Melitaea > Melitaea cinxia. Next base: position 7,412,732 of record NC_059400.1, on the reverse strand, counting down.
CCCTTTGTTCTTATCGCCATGTCAAAATATTTTATGTCCCGCGATTACTCGGGTGTACAAAAACGGGGCACTAAAGTTTAGACTAATTATGTTCTCTGTGGGAATTAGTTGAAAGGCGTTCCATGTTACTTATTGTTTTAAAAGTTTTTTCTCTATTGTTGAACAGTTTTTAACAATGGTTCTTGTTTAAACAGATAAACTTCGTTATTATTAACATCGGACTCTAGTTTTTTTTTAAAGTTATGTGGCAAATGTGCTTTATACTTTATACTATAAATAAATATCAATTATTAACAGTTACGGGAAAATGAAATGCGATAAATAAGTTGGACTTTTATTGCGAGAGATTATTTACTTTACATTATGGTAAATATGTATGTATGGTGTACTTAAGAGCCATTTCACAATTTTACGCTCTGCAAGTTTAGGTAAATTTGGTCGCATCGCGCGAGTCGTACGAGCCGCGCGATCTTTGTGCTAGTACGTATAGTGTGACAACCAAAAGAGCATCGTGATCATTTTCTGATGTATAATAAAAATTATAACTATGGTATAAAATGTTTTTTACATAATTAATTTGTTAAAAATTTCAAGTATGTTATATAACAACAGTCAATAAATTTAAAATAAAATTAAAAAAATCAATTTTATGAAACAATTTTTTTAAATTGATTTAGTTTTTTCAGTTTACGAATGAATCTAATATTTACGATATGAATAAAAAAGCATTTAATGACATCGACACTGACAAACATATTAATTAACAAATAACAAGACAAACAGATTGAAATGCCTATTTGTATTGATAGTGTGAGAAAAGAAAATTAAATTATACATTTGTTTACAGAAATTATCATTATATTATTTTACAGTCATTTTCGTAATATGTTTATTTTATTTATATTTTATTATGAAAGTATCAAATGCGTTTTATCCGCTATAACAACAGGCGCTTGGCGCGTGTGAGCGAAAGAGACGGCTGCGCAGAATTTGGCGTGGACCTTACCTCTAAGAGCGCTAGCGCTCGACTGATTTACCGGGCATGATGCGTGGCAATATATACTATCTTTTTATTATTTAATATAAAATGTATTAAAAATAATTACATCTTTTAATTATTTTTTTTGTATTCCTTAATGATGTAAGTTTACTTTGATGAAGATAGTTCGTTAAAATTTCTTAGTTTTGTAAGAGAAATATCGCTTTTAAAATTGTACTTATTTGGAAAATATTCGTAACTTAAAATTTTTTTTATCGTTTAATAGAGATACAAATGGAATAAAAATCTATGATAGTGGACAACAAAATTATATTCCACATATTATGATATTTTTTTAAAATGGTTTCAACGTAGAGGTTATTGAAAAGTAGGACTTCAAAGTATACATTGCGACCGTTTACCCAGGGAGGAGGCTGATGAAAAGGTTAATAATTTTATACACATAATATAAATCAAAATTCTGATCTGACTATGGACTACAACAAAGGTTGCTCTATTATATTTCAAGAATATAAATTACATTATTGCATCCAACACTGAGATTAACGACGTCAAAATATTACAATTTCGCGGATTGTTACCGATTTTTGTGAAATGGCTCTTAATACTGATGTTTCTTACCATGTGGATTATATAAATGAAAATGATTTGGGCATTTTCACATTTAGTGTTCATACGAGTACGTATAATGGGATAAAAAAAGAAAAAAACTTTCAGAGGTTTTAGTATTGTGATGATGAAATTTGTATATTTTTTTCAAGAAAATTTGTATTTTCAGTTTCCCCACAGAGTATTATTTATTTCTGGGTTGGAGCTCCGTATGTTTATCTTTAGTAATATCGGGTCTCGCTATTATCCTTGGAGACTAGTCAAACAATTAGTTTTTGTAGTTATGGTGTATGTCTGATAATGGTATTCATGTCAAATCCAGAAAAGAACGAGAAACATACAAAAAAAACAGAGCTAATCAAAATAAAAATAAAACTCGACTGCTTTTACAAATATTTTACACCATCAACAGCCATTGAGCGAGGGACTTATAAACATTTTTTTTTTTTCGTTTTAATGAACGAACTATCGTAATAAAAGAATAAATGACATTATATGTTTCCCTACTATGAAACTATAAAATTGTACGTAGCTCAATGCTCGTGCATATTAAAAATACAATCACTCACAACACTTGACAGCAAATTGCGTATCGATGTTCCCACACTGTGATTTCACGCCCACTTTGTGTTAATTTATGCCGATATGCGAAAAGGCGACAGTATTGAGCGATATTCAGAGGAATTTTCGACGTTTGAGGCAATTTCTCAATTTAAAGAGAGGTCGTTGGGGCTTTGATTGATTTATTTACTTAATAAATGTAGTGATATAATATACATATTCCTTATTCGTACTAAAAGAAGAGTTATTTACAAAACAGTGACATATTTCCAGTATCTAAATAGTACAATGCAAAATTTATCTTGCACCGAATAAGATCCGTATTATGTATACGTTTATAAAGTGAAAGTTCTTTTTTTTTCATTAAAATAAGCGTTTTACATGAAAACCAACTGTATTATTTCTTTGATGTCACATCCACTCCTCAAAAGACGTGATTCATATCTTCACAGTAACAATTGTAGAATAATGATGTAATTTTAGATCAGTCATAATTTTTTTATGTATTTTATAATAATGTGGGATCTCTAGCTACAATTGTACATATTTTTAACATTTATACTCCTTTAAAATTCGTCTACTAATTTTGGCCTTCGCCAATCCGCAGTCAGGTAGCGTGATAGATTGACGCTTTTCCTCAATAGAAGTTGCCTTTTGCTTATTTACTCAGGTATGAGTTGCTGGGACTGTTACATTAATTTTAATATAAAAAAAAAACCAAGAAATATAAATTATATGCTAAAGTCATTTAGTATTTTTGGTATTTATAAATTTCTTTTTCCTCTTATAACCGCTCGCAGGCAGGTGAGGTATCAAATGGCTGATTTATTTTTTTGTGACTGCGTAAATCACAAATGACGTAAGATATTCATATTTTTATCGCACATACATTGAAAAATTAATTATTTTACTTATAACATTTTTAATAAAATATTATATGGCAGACTCATATGAAATAAAATAAATTTTAATGGATTGTTTTTGCGGCTTTCATTTGATTAAATTGATTTTGAAACTTTAATGCTTTAAATTTATTACACCTGTGGTCGTAGCTTGCAAGTAACCTAATATTATGTAATGACTTTTTCAATTAAATTGAATATGTAGGTGTATATTTCAATAATACGTAATGTTCAATTTTCAACTACAATTTATTGTATTAACAAGAAAAGAATGTCGATAAAATAACAAATGTAGGCGTTTAAATTAGTCAGCTTAATATGGACTGCCAATTTGCCACGTCGGTACAATGTTCACAAACTGCTAACTTGCTGCGACCCTCCTCAGAGATAGATCGACACTTGTTAATGTCACGAAGTTCCGGTGCATCTTTTGTTGATCATGCGATTCACACTTCCTCCCCTCCGGCCTTAATGAGCCAATCAAGTCCTTGTTTGATTTCTGGGAATTGTTTGGAGAGAAAGATTATTAGAAAAGAAAATTGTTCCTTAATTTTTTATAAAACAGTAATTATAATTTATGATTGGTAAATATATACATTATTGTTCGTTCACGATTCGTCCTTTTACATCCTACTGCTGGGAATAGGCCTCTTTCTCTGTGTAGAAGAAGAAGTTTAGTCCAGAATGATGCTCCACTGCGGTTTGGCGGATTACTCGTTATAAAATATAAATCACTGTTTTAAGTAAATGTTATTTTTGAAAAAAAAAATTGTTTGTTCTTGAACCGTTGTTTATCGTCTAGACATTTCTGAGTGGTACAAATTTTTAATATAATAAAACTAATAGTTAACTAATAGTAAGTATAATTTATAAATAAATAAATATATGGAAATACAAGTAGCTGTAGTTTCATTTAAAATAAACTTTAATGTCTAGTTTAGTTGATGAAACCTTTATGAAACAATAAATAAAATATCCTTACACTGATAAAAACACTTAATTCTATTTAATTATATATTTATCAAAAAAGTGCGAACCGAAATCGAAAGGTTGACAAAACATTTCGACAGAATTTTAATTAAAGTCAGTTGTAAAAGGAAACTCACGATTGATGTCCGCGTTTAATCGATTCGTTTTATTCCCGACAAACGTTTAAATTTTATTAACCACCTGGCCGTAAACAAAAGGAGTAAACGGAAACGCTCGATCGAGTATCTAACGAATGTAAGTTTATTGAAGGAATAGAAATTATTTTACTTAGCTAGAGGGAAACGGCAATAGTCCGTACATCCGCTTCAGTTTGTAAGGAGGTAATTGCTTGTAACTATGAGAGTTTTATCATTGTCACACGTTACATTACAAGCAGATGGAAGAGTTCGGCGTTTTTAATTTAAAGGTGATTCTTAGATAATATCGTAAATGGCATCATTTGTGGCTAAACTTAATGATGCGTGTATCCGGTGCTGAACTAGAATTTGCTGAATAACGTCTTTTATATAATTATAAAAAACCAAATACTTATAAGTGTACAGACGTATATTCCTCTCTCTTTTTCTCTCTTTCTTTCTTATTCACTCTCGACTTTTTATAATACTCTGCCCTAGTGGCCGTATATGAACAAACAAAAATGCTATTTCGTACTTTATAGTACCAATATTTTAAAATCATTTTTTAATTCAGTCAGTCGATTCAGAATATTGCAGTCTACTGCTGGACACAGGTCTCCCCAAGTTCGCGCCAGACATCCCGGTTTTTCGCATTACAATGTTTTTTATTATTTTTTTTAAAATAAAAAACGTCTTGCAATGAATGCCATTTGGGCAAAATCCTCGAGGATCCGGAAACACAAACAATACGAATATAAACGCCCAGGTCACAACAAACATATGAATATCTTATTCTATACAAAGATACGTCGTGATCAGGATTCAAATTGCGACTGCTAGCACAGTTCTTCGTATTTTTTATCCCATAAATGTCTGTATATCGTCTTTATTACGTTAGTTTAGTTTGATCGCAGCGTGGTATTTAGTAGCCAATAAAACAAACATACACGCAAACAATTTTAGTCGTATAAATTCGTTCACTAAAGTTTCTATTTCATAGACTTCTTCAGTAATAATCCCTTATTGTTAGTGTAGTTTATTCGGCGGTAGTCGTTAATGACGCGTGGAAAGGAACAAAGCAATTTGGCAACGGGTACTATTCCATTTTAATACAATAAAATAGCGTCTATCCTCAAAATATCATCGAGTAAATGTAATTTTGATTAAACGAATCGCTTAGTTATTCTAGTATGTTTACTGTTATAAATAATTAATCACATAACTGTAAACAAAAAAAGTGTCTTAATTAGTCTTTGTAAACAGAACTTTTTTATTAAAATACATACACATTATTTACTTTTATTTTGATACATATATAAAAGTTCGATAATGTTTCAGATTGATCTCATTTAATCCTATAGAAGTAGCAAAGTTATCTCTGAACTCATTTAATGGAAGTATAACAATTTAAGTTATAAAATTCTAACGATTATTTTAGTTTCACTATTAAATAACAGTAATGTATTTCAACTGCAATATAATATCTACTGCTTACACAACTGCCGTAATACAGTAATACCGGCCAAATAAAACTATTACTGCAAAGTTTATCCATTGCCATGTATCCAAGCTTAAGTTGGTGACTGGATTGAGTATACACTCACAAAACAACTGAAGGAGATTTGGCATGGCTTACGCTGACTTCGGTTTGGCCGTATATCGGAGGACGTAAGCGAACATCGAAGGCTGCCAAGAAATTCTTGCACAATTTTAGAAGATCACCGAATTAGGTCGCGTGTTGCCTTTTTGACAAATAAGAAATTATTACTGTTCGTCGAAACGCCAAAGAACTATAAAAATAGATTAAACAAATAAACAGTGGTGTATAATATTTAAGTCTTTGCTCTCTGTACAATATTATTTTAGCATTATACTTGTATGTATTACAATCAAGAATAATAATTCAAGTAAGAATAATAATAAAAATCTTATTGAAGAATTTGTAGGATATTTTTATAAATATGTGAATGGAATGTACGATTCAACAAAATTGTACTCCAAATGATAGTCTTAACAAACCAGTAGCTGTATGAATCAGCAGTAACAGGGTGTACTTAATAATTCCCAAAGTGTACATACATACTCGTATATGGACGCCAGTTCGGCGCGGTCCGGAGTATCAATAAATAATGTTAACACAACTTACAAGCCGAGTGACTGACAAGTTCAACCTGAATATTGCAAGCTTTTTACTCTCCTGATACACGGACTGACGGAAAATACACGGTCCTGTAGATTTTTCTTTCTGGTATAGTTAAGTAAATTTCTTATTAGCAATGGGATTTAGAGTAAAATGTATCTACAATTCCAAGTGAAAAGGTCGTGTATTACACAGTATATAATCATTCTCCACTGTTTTGGTACTAGTGATATAAAATATGAAGTATTTATATTTGATTGCCAATTTTAATGCTAGTTTTGGAATATAATCAGTTATTACGTAGATCTTTTTAGGTATGAAACGATGCAATAAACCCTATTTTTTGTAGTCGTTTAGATTTATTTATACGTTTCATCGTCTAATGTGTGAATAAACTAAAAACAACATTGTCGTTATCTACACTTTCGCGAAATTTGCATTTTTTTATTCGAATCTACTAGTATCTAATAATTGTTTGCTAGCAAACGAAAAAAATCGACTTCAATCGTTATATCGACAATTATATCGACAAGTAAGACAACGTAAGTAGACGAAAAAAATTAATCGAAAATAATTAATAATTAATTTCATCACCAGATCCTGGTTTGCTTATCATGGTACCCTTGGGATATTTCCTTGCCAACAAAAAAGAATTATCAAAATCGGTTCATAAACGACGAAGTTATCCCCAAACATCCCGAATTTAGTAACCTCCTCCTTTTTTGAAGTCGGTTAATAAGGAGACAGAATACCAAATTAAATTGAAGAAAATCTCAGCTTTACAAAAATATTAATCGTTCGCAAATAAACGTATACCAATGTAGTCGACACCCTCCGGCTCAATATTCTTGATATATTTTCCTCATGTTTTTTGAAGTCTTTTATTAAATAATTATTCCTTTTTAGTTTCGGTCTCGACATTAATTATTTGTAAACAAAAATATAGACCTTTTCTTGTAAACATTTCATTTTTAATTATATTTAAGCATAATCCTCTTGTGTTTATTAAAAAAAAAGTGGAAATGCATTTGACTTACTATAGGTACACAAAATAATAGAAGAATCTATACAGTCATATACATTAATGTGTAGTCTGTCTGTAATTTCAAAATAATTGTGTAAACAGCTATACCGATTTTTATGGGACTATCACTAGAAGATAGAGGAGGCTGTAGAACAGTACGTGGGCTTTTTAACCTGGGATTTCTGCGAAATCGGGATTTACGGTCGAAAAGATAGGTATGATATAACCAAACGTTCTCTATTAAATACGACAATTTCTGCGAGCAAATCTATACTTTTTTTTTATGTCACTAGGTCGGCAAACAAGCGTACGGCTCACCTGATGGTAAGCGATTACCGTAGCTTATAGACGCCTGCAACACCAGAAGCATCGCAAGCGCGTTGTCGACCCAATCCCCAATCCCCTCAGGAGCTCTGGTCACCTTACTCACCAACAGGAACACAATACTGCTTGAAAACAGTATTATTTAGCTGTGGTCTTCTGTAAGGTCGAGGTACTTCCCCAGTCGGGCTGCTCCATATTTTGAGCAGGAAATTCCTGCTGTGCCCTACCTCAGTTAAAATCTATACTAAAATTAAAAGCTGAAAGGCTTGTTTGTTTAAATTTGGTAATCTCAGGAACTATTGGTTCGAATTGAAAAATTCTTTTTGTGTTAGATAACCCACTTACCGAGGAAAGCTATAGGCTATTTTTTTCTCAAATTAACACCGCTGAAACCGCGGGGTACAGCTAGTTTTCTAATAATTAACAACTGGTTACTTATAATGAATAACATTTCGCATATAGGCACGTTTATTTGACATTTCCTTCTCAATACCCATCGTAACGTGCACTCTATAAAAAGTTTAAGAACCAAAATGGAATTAATGTATTGTATCAAAGTTTATTGTAACTTCTAGATGCCGCGGACATTAATAATTGCAAAAGCATGTATATCTAAGCTACCTAATATTTTACGGTCTTACCGAATGCTATTTCTCACTGATCGTTATCTAAAATGCTGAGGTGAACTAAGTAAGGACTGTACATAGATAATACAGAATCTTATCGAGTTTTGCAATTCAGCTGTCGCAGTAAATAATGATAGTTGTTCGTATGTTCGTTTGTTGGTGTGCTATTAAACATTTTGCTGTACCCTTTATTATTTATTACGCGTGTTGCTATTAAACGTATGATAAAATTTTAGTGCATACTGCAATACATATATTGATGATTCATTATTAAAATATACTCAATTTTAATAAAATTTGTATTTCTTTTGGCACTTTAGGGAAAAATGATGAGGGTAAATTTTTACGATGCGCGCGCACACCGTCATAAAAAACCAACAGCCAGAAGTTGACGCGCAAACGAAGAATTAGCTAGTCAACGAAGAAGAAGTTAGTCACATTTTACGTGCGTACATAAGTATTTTTTAAGTATTACTCTGTTTTGGACAAGTGTCACATATTTCGATGATGTGGCTATCATTCAGCCTCTTTTATCCCACGACTTGGTAGACCTCTATCTCCGTATACTTAGGTGAATGGAAATACATACTATACAATGCTGATATATTTATTTCGAATTTATACTGCTAAAGATATTTCAAACTAATGAAAAAAAAATACACCATCTTTGTCCCATTACTTTAAACAGAATAATGATAATGCATCATTAATATCTATATTTTCAATATAAATTTCACATGACTGCTCCGGGTTAAGTAAATTAACAATACTAAGTAAAAATATATTTAGGCTTTAGATTCCAATTACACATTTTCCCTATAAATTCCAATTTTACTCATTAGTAAATTGTCATTTACAAATTAAATTACTGGCGTAGTTTATGTTTCAAAGCTTATTCATTTCATATTAAATATACCATTAATCATTCCTTTATCTGATAGCAAAGTAAATCTAATTCAATATGGCAATGTGACTATAATGGTTACTAACAGTAAATATCGCGAGATCTTTGTATTTTAAATTGCTTTTCTTGGCTTTGCCTACGCAATAGCATCCAGTTATTGAAATAGTACGTCATTTATACTCTGAGGAGATGAAATAAAAATAAGTAACAGAAGTTCCATCTACCAACCATAAGTGTTTGAGATAAGGTATTAGGTATCTGCTTCTTCGTTTCCTGATTTATAAAGAAGTATAGATAATTTCGTACTCATCGGAGGATAATATTCTTTAAATATATACAATACAAACAAATCAAATATACAACAAATACAAACAACACAAAATAATACAATAAAATATATAAAGGCGAATTTATCGGCAAGAGATCGATTTCTTTCTAGTTATAGCAACAGTTTGAAAAAGTATAAGCGTCATAGAAAAGTAGAACAGGAAAGGTGTTTTTGAATTTACAAACGTAATAAATTAATACACAAATAGATAAGGTCCATATTATGATGTCATTGACATATCCCAAATGTCTCTTTAATTTGTGGTAACTTGATATTCATATTCGTAAGTAGAAATATGAGAACCTTTTCAATTTCTATGTATTGCTTAGAATAAATCATGGTTTCACACCATTGACTACCATTCTGCTTGTTAATTTATTTTGTAATGTTATTGCCACATCTTTTACCGCCTTTTCTATTACTGTTAATCAGGAAGCTATTCTAATTGTAAAATAATTATTTAAAACCGTTAAGTGTTTTCAAAGCTTATTGATTATAAATAAACACTACTCACTACAACTAAACCTTCCTATTCGTTTTATTTGTACAGATATCTTCTTAATAGTTTGCTATGAAATATGATGATCGCTTTTTAAAAGGAAAACCAGTACAAACTATTATAAGTATCAATATAAACTGTTTTTATACCTGCTTAATGTATTCTAAGATAAGAACGCTTCAAGCAGTCAGACAAACCACTTGAAAATAATAATGCATCATTTTCAAGTAGTCCCAAAAATCTTACGTTCCATAAAGGAATTTAAAGAGGGGCTCATGAATATTTTAATTGCACATCTCTCATGAGCTCCTCTAACTACATCCGCAATTTAACCAGAATATGAAGTTACATGCGAGCATTAAAATACAATGTAATTGAATTTCAAATGACACATCGTCGAGCGTTATATCTCATCATAAAAGCTGGTACGACACGCATGCATTATTACTGGGTAACAGTAAAACGTCATAGGTTATAGTGATTAATAATGTATTATGGATTATTTTATGTTGCATCGTATTCGTAAAGTCGTAAATTTGTATCTTTATTACATCAGTCTTTTTGTCTTGTTTCTATTGATGATGAGATAAGTTATTTTTTCCACGCTAAGCCCGGTCAACATAATAAGAAATAATAAACAATTTGCGTAACGACAATCGTAAACGTGGTATACAAAAATAGCGTAAGCGACGCACGTAAATCTTTCGAGTGATCGTAAAGTGTAACCGCGTTGTTTACGTCAAAGTCGATTGCATTAAATCGCTCTGAAATGTGACCGCAATGCGCTCGCAACAAAAATTCAATTATTCAAGTCGGATGTACATATATCCGTAATGTATTTTTAATCAATTGCCTCTCACACTCGTACTGTTTTAAATCTGTTTTAAAAAATAAGAGGCAGTAAAACGTCAGCGGAAATTTTATCCCGAAAATATGTTTGTTACGTTTGACGTTTCTGTCTCAGCAGTTAAAACAGTAATTACTCGTCTAACGTTTCCCCGGGGTATTCTTCTAAACATTATTTACGCCAGTTGAAATTCGAGGGGTGTCTACAAAAAACGATCCGTATCTACATGTCGCTTGCATTCGACGACGCGACTCATTTCTCGGAAGACAAATTACGGAATCCGTGGCAGTCGGGCGCGGAAAAAATGCGGCAATTAACTACTATAGTCGTCTATACAAAAATAACTGCTACTATTTCGGGATAAGCGATCATTTGCACTGATTGTTAGTTTTTTTTTTTTTTTTGATACGTTGTTGAGCACGTTACGACTTGAAGGAATACTATAGGTTATTTATTAATGTTGTAGCACCAAATAAAATTTTAAACTCATTAAACATTAAGAACATACCCGTACATTCGATTCTTAACAATAACAAATGGCCGCTACTAATATAAATAAAGTAGCTTCCTTAAGCTCGAAAGCGCGATCGTTTTAACTCCATGGAATTTATTACTGTGAAACCGGTTGAAAAGTAAACAATAAAAAATGAAAGCCACTTTGAAGTTACCAATATACAAATAAAGTATAAAATAATAAAGTAATAAAATAATATAAAATTCCAAGGACTGCAGAGAAGGGTGGGTATTATGTTTCATTTGTTTGTGAATTACTACGCAATAATTTATTAATACGAATGTAAAAATGCTTGAAATTTAAAGGACCATAATTAAAGTTTGTCGAGGATCTAATTGCATATAAGATAACTGTTTTCAATTAATTATAAAAGCAAAATGCCGTGTAACATAATCAGTTATTTATCATTGCTGTGACAGAAGGAGTCGTTTATCACCGGCTTCGCCCACGTTGTCGTTTGGGCATTCGTCACATCGAAAGTGTCCTCTTTATTTATTTTAGACTCAAACTTCTTAACTTTAAAACCCGTATTCCATTTGACGGTGACTATTAGTTAAACCGATGACAGTTGCGATCGCCGCTTATCTGATCCCATCTTTTCATAGTGATTATTTAGGGCCGTCAAATATTAGGGCTATCATAATCTTATCGCATTTTTATCAATTGCTAGCTTTTAATATTATAAAATATCAGATATAAGTGTATGTAAAAATAATTTAATCTATTCCAATCTTCTTGACTTATTAGCATTGTAATGATGTTATACATATTTCTTTTAATAGTGTTACATATATTATACTTATGTAAAAAAAAATCTGCTCGTAAGTAATCATAAAATAAAAAAGGAATCATCAATTATCGTAATCGTTCTCATATGTTTAAAATCATTAACTTAAAATGGTTATCAATGTAGAGAATTGTAATGAGTGATTCACAATCAATCTCAAAGTTCCGCCGCGGTTTGTTGTAAGCCGCCTTCAATGCGCTCGTCTTATACCTTGTACATATAAATGCAATCCATGCAACATTGAAGGAGCGGTAAACGAAGGAATAAAGGGAATGAATCGAACAACAGCTTTTTGAGGCTATGCACCATTCAAATTAGCTTAATGGTGGAGGACAAAGCACGACGATAAGCGGGGATGGGAAGCGTACGCCTTCTTTTTAATGCAATTGAATTCTGAAAAACAGCCCCAAAATAATTCTGTTTTTTACTGTATTAAAACTGGTCCTGCACATTAAGATACCTTTTACGGAATTTTGCACGCTCGAGGTTTATTTGATTTCAATTGATCGAAGGTAGCCTTTTTATTAATTAAAAAAAATAAACTCATATGTAACGCAAAGCTTAGGTCGTGTTCTTAAATATAATTCTAAAAATCAAAAATCTTTAGCATTAATTATAATGTAAATAAATAGATTGTATTACATGTTTTTATCTTCATTCTATTAACTGTAATAAAATACAATACGAGGCTTTATTGGTCTACAGACTTACACTTAATATTATTCTAGCAAAAATAATTGAAATAAATTTATATCTTACCGAAACATAGGAACTCCCATCTATTTTGACATTTAAACAAACACAAACCAACTCGTCATTAAGATAACAAACAGCGTGTAGTTACTGGTACTGATTTAATTAACTGCGTTGATTAAGTAATTAACAATGCCAACTAAGCTTCGTGACTATTATACGTAAATATAAACTTATTAGTCACTTAAAAATAAAGTAATAAAATTTTGTAAAATAGTATACAAAAGAATTTTTGTCAAAAGACGCCTTTTTAAAACCTCTTTTAATCAAAAGTGATTGTAAGACACGATTTTTGACATAAACATTTAATTCCAAAATTAAAAAACCCCTTATCTAGTACTCTGTACTTAAATTACTGTATTTTGTAAAATAAATTGCAAGAACGAAAATTCCAAGATTTGGAACTAATATAAGCTGTATAACATTAACGCTATGTCTCGTGGCAACGAATAGACTTAATTTTTTTTAGTAAATACTACTTAGGTTGAAATATGAAACCATGACGTCCAACTCTTCTTATAGGAAGATAGATAAACATAAGAAATATAGATTAAGGGCCCATTTTACTCGTTGTGGATAAAGCAATTTGACGGCAGACGTCCAACAGATAAAATATTTAGATACATGTATTATTATTCTCGTGAAATTCTAATGTATAAATGATATATTTCTATTCGCAAACATAAAACCAAACGTAGTTTTGTTTTTAATTAAGGAGAATCAGGTTCAGCCTATTCAACCTCCTGCTGTGAAATCGTATGTCTATTCGTAACTTATGTGAAAGATAAATTTTATCCACACCCGGTGAAACGGGCCCACAATATACTTTATTGTACACCACATTACTTGAAGAGATTTACATTGATAAGTAATTTATTTAAACTTAAAATTAATAATGTACCTACATAAGAGAACAACTTCTATGAGACGAGTGACGTAGGTAGCGATTGATAGCTACTGAAATTTAGTGATTGAAAGAAATTAGAAGTAAAAAAAGGGTTCCCTTCAAGTTCCGGCGCAGACAATCGTCTCAACAGTGACAAATCTGAAAATAGACTACAGATGTCGGTATCGTTTGCAACCATTCGTCGTCGCGCAACACACGCGCCCAACCGTTGACAGATTGGACGTTTCAAATTTAGAACGTCGTACGTTTTATTTGAATTTTCGGATGAATTATTGAGTGTCGAATTGGATAACGAATTTTATTCTTAACTTTACAAATTAGTTGTTCTTGGCACTTGACTATAAGTGTTGACTAGTTTACGACGAGTTGTTCCTTAATAAATATTTCAAAAATGTACATTATAGTAGCTTTTTGTTTTTCGCTTTAAGCTATTTCCGGATAAATATTTTTTAGTCTTAAAGTAGCCTGGGAAAAGTTACTAATAAGCGATTAGACCGTCTTGTTGTTAGTGTTGTTTCCTTCTACTATTACTGATACTTTTTTTTAATGTTTTTAATTTATTGCATTCCTTAAATAGTAGGTATCACATGATTTGATTTGGTTTACAATTATGTTATGCATAGCACCTTGAAGCACGGTCAATAAAAACAATACGCATTCAGCCTTTAACATCCCACTGCTGGCCATAGTCCTCTTTCTTCATGTAGGAGAAGAATTGGAGCTTAGTCCACCACGCTGCTCCACTGCGGGCGTTATGTTCCCTACTATGTGTAACAATCGCTACCAGGTATTTATGATAACAACCGGGCCCGAAAGTTTTACGTGCTCTCTGATGAACGGTGGGGAGACCCAAAAGGACAGATATCCAAACCGGAAAGAAGTAGTTGTACAAATCAAATATCAATCCCGAGCGGGAATCGAACCAGCTAGCCGTCTGTGTTTTAGGCGACTACTAGCACCACTACATCAGAGCGCTTGTTGTAAAAACAATTTTATAATTTAATCAGAAAATTGCATTCTCCAAATTAAACGCGTTGAAGTTGTGAACGAAACTAGTATTCAAAATCAATAGTTGGTATAATGTAAAGCCAATGAATGAAGTTAGTTACGTAGCAGTTACTGAACGCATTTTTAAGCGATCCAAGCTCGTTTGATAATATCGAAATGTAAATATTTGTCACCTCGATTTATGGCAAAATTCGGCTTCGTGTGACTTCGCAGAAGCAGTTCGTCATTGTCAATCCGTTCGCTTGCTCAATTAAACTCGACAGGCGTTTGATTTTGGAGACTACGTGGGAATCTAATTCGGCTTAAAAACTTCAATACTTGATCGCCTTTTAATTGACTCGGCAATTAAGTAAACTTTCACACTGATTGTTTCTTATAACTTTTTTTTACTTTTCAACAAAACTCTAGTCAATTCAGCCTCAGTTTGTCTAAATACGATCGCATTGTTATTATTAAGAGATTTAAAAAAAAAATATCCAGTAAATATTTTTATTTAATATATCACGACCGTGATATTATCACTATTTCGGAACGTAACCATAAACCCATTTATTTTATCGGATCCCATTCTTACCGCACCACGCGAGCGCTGCCTTGCGTTTATACCGAGGACTGTTATTCTTATTGTAAGCGCTTTAAAAACAATTTCCTTTCGTGATTCTCTTGTAATTAAAACCATAAATCTAAGTATGTGTGTATCTATGTACTGGAAAATATTTTCATCGTTAACGACATGAATTCTTTTGAACAATATTCTTAAATGAACTAATTGTTTCCAAAGAAGTTCAGTGATATATGTATATCAGTGAATTTTCATTTAATCATTATAGATTAAGCTTCAAATACACTTTTATTAGGTAAAATGCTTTACTTTTCATGTAAATATTATAATCTGAGCTCAATAGTAGTTAATATAAGTCATAATTTATATTCTTATAACCGATTTGATACTTTTGAAATATCCCCAACGGTACAGTATTTTTAACCGACTTCACAAAAGGAGGTGGTTACTCAATTCGACCGTAAATATATTTTTTCTGCGTATGTTCGGGGATAACTTCGTCGTCTATAAACCGATTTTGATAATTATTTTTTTGTTGGAAAGAAGATATCCCAAGAGTGATACCGTGATAAAGAAACCAGGATCTGATGATGAAATCTCAGAGAAATCTAGCGAAACCCTCGAAAATCGTAGTGACGACTAGTGCGTTTGTTAATTTTTTTATACTTGTCGATGTAATTGAAGTCGGTTTTTTTTCTTCATTTGCGAGCAAACACAATTATTTAAATGTATGTTACCTCAGCACTTTTCACTGAGTTGACCGATTTCGATGATTGTTTTCTAATCGAAAGATGGTACGTGTCATTTAAATTTAATTGAGATCTGACCAGTACTTTTTGTTATCGCTAATCATAATGCGCATTTACCTGATTTTTTTGTCGATCTACGTTGTATTTATTATACCTCATAACTTTTTAACTGGGTGTACCGTATTCGATTATTAATCGATAATTAGACTAATTAATCATATAGAATAAATAGACTAGCCCGTTAGCGCAGTTTGTAGTGACCCTACTTTCTGTTCTGCAGGTCGCGGGTTCGATTCCCGCCTAAGTCTGGATGCAATATGTGTATTTATGTATTTATATATGCATTATTTCTATCTGTATTTATTGGAAATATTTAGTTAAAACAGTCAGCTTTTACCTGTAACATAAACATTAAGTTGCCTACAGTAGGAATAGACGACCGTATGTGTAACTCATAAGGTATTTATTTAATCGAAAGCCGATACATTTTTTTTTTAAATTAGTTGGGATCTGACTAGAGAAATAACTCAAATGTACTTATACTTTTTGAGTTATTTCTAATAATGCGCATTTACTTTACTACTCTTTCGACTGCCTACATTGTTTTACTGATCCATTTACTTGAAATCGGTTTTTATTCATTTGTAAGCAAACAAAATTAAATATAAAATATGTTATCCGATTAAGTAAAGGTTTAAATTATCCTTTTTCAAAGTGTGTGATATTATATTACTCAAACCATTTCAATTTAAAATGAAATTTCCTCGTGTCTATCTTATTACTTCCGAATATAGAGGATGAGACGCGACTAACGTATAATTTTATTACCGTGAGAATACTCCGTACATCATCTAGAATTTCAAAACTCAATTTCCTCCGATACATTTCTTATAGATTTTACATTTCCGTTTCACTTGAAGTACTTTTACAATGCGATTTTCTCGATATTACTATAAAATAGAACTGGAGACGACAATATTCGCCCTGGCGTTTTAGTTTATGATTTCAAACAGCGTTTTTTATTGGTTATTTCGCGTAACGGTATTTTGATGTTTTATTGACACTCATAATAATACTTTTTATAGGATGAGTAGGAATTGTATTGTGTACTTCCAATTTTGTACCACTTTGCCCTTGACCCTTTTTACAAAACTTGTCTAAATAAGGTTTTGTATAATTTAAATATTTATAAAAACTTATTTCATACTAGTCGCAGACTTTAGTGCCTGTGGTTTCGGCAAGTTATGTGGATAAATTTTGGTAAATAACCTTAAGTTCTTTTATACTGTATTAACATTAATTTATACTAACGTTTTATATAAAATAGGTATATGTTATGATGTTGCATCGCAGCACTGCTGCTTTCTGGTAACAACGCACGTAGTTTATATTATAAGTATACGTAGGTACAATTCTCACCTATTGATGTGCGTAAGTAGGTTCTTGCTTCATGGGTTCCGAACGAAAGTTAAGCGATCGTGCCGTGTAGATTTTATTGATATCATATATATTTTTAATATATCCTGCGAACGCGATTAAAATATATGTTACAACGTGCAAAACCACAATTTATATAATATTTATTTTCATCTTAAAGAATTACTCCTTAACTCTATCTATATAAAATTTTTTATGCTGTGAATAACTACGCTATTATTCATAGTAACTGAAAATAACTTTACATTTTTAACATAAAATATGTCAACATAACTTTTATATAAATGATACATAAACATAATATACTCGTATTATTGCGTTTTTTAAGAATACTGAAAACCCTCGCGAATTCATAGTTACATAAGCTCGCTTGTATCAGTAGCGCTTTTCACCACCTTGCTTTACAAACAGCAATAATAATTCATATTGAAATCATGTTCTTATGACATAAAATATAGGCTTTGTAAATTTTGGTTAATGCGACTTTTAATGGTGTCTGAGTTATTGAAGTGGGTTCAAATGTATTAAAAACGAATATCACCAAGTAGGTACAATAAACAAGAACATATTTTCTTATTAATTAATAAATTTTATTTATAAGTGTATTTTTATTTCAATAAAACAAACTCAATAATTAACTACTATTAATAGCTCAGCTAATTTTAAAATTAAATATTTTACAAAAGTAAGAAAAACTTTAAATATACAATTGTCACGTGAAGTAATAAATGAATGAGTGTGTGCAGATAATTACAGAATATTAAAATGTATCCCATAAATAAGAATTAAATTGCATTGTACCTATAACTTAAACGCCTATAATCTAACTCAATCGAACAATACAGGATAACTTAGTCCAAGAATGGCGATAAAAGAGAAACATAAATTGTCTATCATTGCGGTAAAGGCACGGGTAACTGCCATTGAATTTAAATGGTATGTTTATAATACTAACATACGCTTAGAACATAGAAACGATAACATTTAGCGACACATTGCGCTGACGTCCACGAAGCTTTCAAGGCAACACTCGTAAAACTTCCACTGGCATTGAATTTAAATTTCGACAGTATATGAGATTCCATTCTTAAGTTTTTCTTTATTTACTTTTAGGAATAACAATATCAACCAACCTTAAAAAAACTTACCTTACTTTCTACCTTCTCATCGCTCCGGTTTGCGTTATTCGATCTATTCCTAAAGATTGAGTTATATAACAGTAGTGGGCATAAATTGCAAAACTTTTGAGTTATTTTCGTGTCTTCTTGGCAGATTACTCTCTCTTTTACCAGTTTCATTAAACAAGTTTAATTGAAGGCCGCGTCCGGTACATAAATTTAAACTTTCGGCGTGAATTTTAATCCCTTTATAGTTAACTATTCTACGTTACCACCACTAAACGAGTTTCCTAGCTCATTTAATACAGTAATTAATAATATTAGTAATTTGCTATGCATTGGCGTAAGTTCAAACATGGTTGCATAATCTAAACTAAAGCTGCTCATGTCTGACTGCTAGGTAAAAGTTTGTCCTCCTGTAGAGGAAAAATAATTGGAGTTTAATCGACCATACAGCTCTAATGCGAGTTTGTGGATACTTTCTACAACTCTTTTTGACATTTATAACAACCGCTCTGGTGTAGTGGTGAGTGTGCCATGTACGTGCCTAAACACCGCACAGTGGAATATGGTAGAACAAACGCATATTAAAAACGATTTTTTGCACTTACAAAAATACGGTATTGTATTATGTTATTTAATAGTTCGAAAGTCATATTTTAATGTTCTGTAGCGTTATTTGTATTGTATTTAGCGTTGTTTTTATGCAGGAAATTTAAACGTTTTTGTGATTGGGAAATTTTAAATTATTCAATTACAATTTCCAAAGTGAGTTTTTGAGTATTACTTTTTTTTAAAAGTCGTGTATTGAATATTAAAAAAAAATTATATGCATATTATGATTTATTTAAAAATACATCTTTATGAAACAAAAAAAGTATATTTGAACTTTGTCGAACCTTTTACTAGTTTTCGTCGTTTACCTATGGTCTGATTTCGTTTTTTTTTTTTTGACGATTCGAAGGTGCTTTTGAAACCTATTTGAATAAAGTTGTTTTTTATTTTGATTTTCAATTATGTGCATTTTTGTAGTGTGGATTTCCCTAAAACATATATAAAAAAGTTAGCTGTTACTTTTTGCTATTTACGAAGGTGTATAAGAAAAATCTAATAAAACCAGGTTGTCTGGAAGAGATTGCTTAAAGCAATAAGACCGCCTTTGCATGCTGTCATTGTAACTACTTTTTGTTTAATTTTATTTCTGTTCTGTTGTTTTTTTTTTCTTTTTTTTACTACGTAATAGTGTTTGATTATATGTATGCAAGAAGTAATAAATAAATAAATAAGACCATTATTATAAGGACAAACATATATAAAAGTATGTTTACCGACGCGTTGGCGCAACGGGCACAGCACTGGTATGTGGCTGTTGCGCTGGCGGTTGCAAATTCGATCCCCGCACATGACAAACATTTGTACTTCTCCTATATGGAGATTGAGACTTATGCCCAGCACTGGGATGCTACAGGTTGTATCATATCGACTATCGACATTTTTGCTACGCGGCCTTGTGAAGAACATCAAAGAAAAACACAGAACCTTATAATCATCATCGTCATCATCACAGCAGCCTTTCGCAGTCTACTACTGGGCATAGGTCTCCACAAGTTCACGCCAAAAATGGCGTGAACTCATGTGTTTTGCCCATAGGCGCCACGCTGGGCAGGCGGGTTGGTGACCGCAGGGCTGGCCATGTCGCACCGAAGACGCTGCTGCCCGTCTTCAGGCTGTGTATTTATTTCAAAACCAGCAGTTGGATGGATATCCCGCCATCGGTCGGCTTTTTAAGTTCCAAGGTAGTAGTGGAACTGTGTTATCCCTTAGTCGCCACGACGCCTTACGACACCCACGGCAAGAGAGGGGGGAGGCTATATTCTTTGATGCCGTAACCACACAGAACCTTATAATATATTGTATTGTACTATTATTCATTCTAAATTATAAAGCATGAATAGATTAAATAGATCAGGATGAAATTGGGCTACAAAATAGGTTATAGTATGGAACCACAGACCACAGAAATGTATGAAACCATTTAAGATGTAATAATGTTTAATTCGTCTGAAATACCATAATGATTGTATACAGGAACCACGAATTCAATAAGTTTCGTTAAGGTTGTATGCTTAATGCTCAGACATACCCACATTTTAAAAACTTTCACATGAAAGAAGTTGCGGGCAACGGCTTCGTTGAAATATATTTATGAAGTTATAATATTTTTTAAGTTATTAAAAACGTAACAAAATAAAAAAGGGCCCAGACACATTAGATGATATGAGATTCAAAAAGTACACTAAAAGTGTTTACGAATTTTTAGCATAAAAAAGATAAGATGTGATAATTATGACGTCCTGTATTCGTCTTTGAGAGCAATGATTATACATGAGACCAAGATGAGTTGAAACAGAATTTGTAACAAAATTAAATCCAAGAATTTTACCTTGAAAATTCACGGCTCATGTCGCTGACAATCTAAATGTTAATGTGTACGTAAAGACCTATACAGGTGAAGCCCAAGTTTTAGGGTTTTAATTAAATGTCATACCCATCTCTGTGATGATATTAAACATCAAAGTTGTTAGACAAATATTACGTATGACTTTAGATACTTCCAGTATCATTTTAAGAAATTATGAAAATAAATTAAAATTTTAAAATAAGCGCTGACGTAAAAAATGCACTTACTTCTTTAGTGTTGTGTTAATATTTTCGATATGTACTTAAATTTTTAACCGTGTAATAAATTTAAAGTGTTAGTTTATTTAATATTTTACTTGTTTTTACCTGCGACTACGTTTGCGTGGAATTAATAAATAATATGGAAACATATTAATTTTTTAAAACTTTACTTTTTTCTATTTTTAGTGGTGTGCATAAGTTTAAATAAATAACCGCCTAAATAAATATATGAATAAAAAATAATTCAGTCTATATTGATCCCGTGCTCTTTCTATCCATCATCATATTATCTGCCATAAAAACCCTTAAATTAATACTTTACCATATATAGACTTTACCATATAAGGCCGCCTCATTGTGCATTATACTTTTTTTTTTCTTTACAATTCTGTATTAAATTACTCTATGTGGTATACAATAAAGAATAAATAAATAAATAAAAGTATACTTCCATCAGATTCGTGCAGTCTTTCTACTGCGCTTGAGCAAGAAACATCAATACGAACTCCCGCGTTTGTATTAGTGTTAAGATGATGCTATAATTATGATATATGTATCAGTTTAATAAAAGTGCCGTTACTTGAAAGGTGATAACGATGCAACATTCTTATGCAGGCGAGTCATAATGAGACTTCATCATGTGAAAGCTGTAGGTTGAAGTCAACGTCGTTTATGATTATATTTTATGGTTCAATAAAATATTACACTGTAATAAATTTATGATTCGCATGTTATTTACCAGTTAACAATGTATAAAGCGATTCGATATTACAAAATTATGTTCTCGTATAGAATCAGGAAGTAATTATGTATTTCATTTAAAAAAAAGACAGCCAAGTTTTTTTTCAGTTTAATTTGTTAATTGGTGGAACGAAGAACTGAAGAAGTTTGATGCGAACTATTTAGTTTATTTATTCAATACTGTAGCAAACTTTAAAACTAAATAAAAATGTAATATACATAACTGCGTGTAAACGTCTCGTCACTCGTGATTTCTTACAGACAAACTCTGACTATAATGGAAGCATTACGATTATCAGTCTCTCTATATTATATCATTCTAATATTATAAATTTAGAATATGAAATACGATATAATGTAAAAAAGTATTCACTTAGTTGTCAATTTTAATAGTTTTTTTATATATATACCTTACCTACTTTATTAACCAAATTAAATAAGCTGCAAGGAATTTGCTGACTTTTTTTTAAATTTACAATCGGCAAAGATCTCGTAACATACAGATACCAAATAAAAACATAAAACTGTATTGATAATCTTCTCCTTGGCTTAATTTGGTCAGAAAACAATATTCTTGAATAAAATGCTTATCTGTTTTTTGTTTAAAAAACCATAACAATAAATTGAAATGTCACGCTGTGACAACACAGTTTTTAAAAATATATGCCACTCGAAATTGTCCCATTATTTACGTTTATATGCTTTAGGATCAATGCCCTTAAGGTACAAATTGCGTTAATTTATTATTTATTGTATAATTCGTTACAAATATTTTTTTAAAAAAGATTGGTAACCATTATGACCATGTAATGAAAAGCCTTTTATTCAAATGATTACTACAAAATAGTATCGGTTACACAGCCACTATTACTTATTTTAATGGC
Organism: Melitaea cinxia; assembly: GCF_905220565.1. Taxonomy (NCBI): domain Eukaryota; kingdom Metazoa; phylum Arthropoda; class Insecta; order Lepidoptera; family Nymphalidae; genus Melitaea; species Melitaea cinxia. The sequence goes on along the minus strand of NC_059400.1, from coordinate 7,389,720 downwards.
CTATTATTATGGCTGCTTATATGAAAGAATATTTGTGGGACCTTTACAAATTTATTTATATTGTATATAAAACATTAATTACGTCAAACTCATTAAACATTAAAAAGAAATAAAGGTCACTTAAAGAGGACACAAACAAACGAAAAAAGTTCTCGGTATTGCACTTAAAGATAATATCAGACAATTAAGTTCGTGTGGCGATGCGTGGGCTTTTCGAAAAACTTCTTGTGTAAATTATACGTTACATGGAACTAAACTCAACATTTATTTTAAGGAGACAGTAAAATATTTACCGTGCTATATGTAATCTACTTTCGAACGAAATCAATTGTCTACACCTTGACACCTCGAAAATATCGACTACAAATAATAAATTGAATGCTTTCTATTCTCGCGTGTTCACTGGATAGTCGGTAAATTGAATACTATCGGGCATAGGGCAAAATACTAGACGATTACTGTTCAGTTGGACCACGTAAAATTAATTTATAGCCAATACTAATCACGTCGTAGCACTAAAAGTCGTTCCTCCCGATATTGTAAGACCAGTTTATTCACCAGTCGAATCGGAATTGCGAACACTATTAAGAGATCACGAAGCTAAAATAGCTCTGCACGCCGTCAGGCATGAACAAAACATGGAAACTAAGACTACATCGGAACTACTTGAATTATAAAACAATGGCGTAGACAATCGATATTTCGCTACGATTGAATAAACGATAAATAAAAAAGACACTATTAATAGATCCATTGATTTCGAAATTTAAGCTTCGCAAGTGATTGTTTTCACATTTTATTTTGAACAGGGCTGTGTGATTGAAACGCGTGTACGTGCAAAGACTTTTAAATCCTAGCAAAAGGTAAAATTTTGATGTTTTACTATTATTAGTAGTAAATAATTAAATTGTTACAAAATAATAGATAAATTACATACGAATTAAAGATTGTTTTAAATTTTAAAATTAAAGCATATTCAAGATTTATATGTACCTGAATATATAATGATACAAGACAAAAGCACAATCAATCACAAATTAACGTAGTATTTAGTGCATATGATAAATTAGCACGTATTCTTTAAAGATAAAAAATGCATACACTACATAGTATAAATATTCCAATTCTTTATTAAATTATAATCTAGAGGTAGACAAAAATGAAAACAACAATTAAGTATGCTCTAAAAGCTTAAACGGCTCATCAAGTGCGCATAGAAAAAGTGCAATAAGACTGAACGATGAAATCGGAGAAGAGAATTGGTCCTATACAGAGTTTGCAAATCCGAAATAACGCAGGCGACGAACAAAACAAGAAACAGTAGCACAATAAGACAATGTTCCGCGTGCCGGGCAGAGGCGACGTCCAAAGAGGATTTATGTGCGGTATCACCTGCCCCTTCCTTCGCTAAATCTGTCTTGGTTTCATTCATGTGTTCTTACATTTTCTCATAAATATAAGTTGGTGTAATCAGATATACGAGTTTACATATTAAGAAGTCACATTCTCTATATTTTTACCAAATATGTAACGTTGGCTGGCACCTACTGTCTAAAACTGTATTCGCTTAATATAACAAAAGCTACATAAATAACTTTAATTTGTTTCATACAGTACTCGAAAACGTAAATCAAAATCATTGTTAAAAAACAATAGATTCAAAGAAAATCCCAAAAAGTGCGCGTCATACAATGTAAATACCATAATCTCTAAAGAACAGACAATTCTCTAATCCTAAGAGCTTCATTGGTGAGATAACGTTAATGAATTTCTTTCATTCAGTATTCACAAAGCAACAGCAGCTTAGATGTGAATCAGCCACGATTTCCACAAAAAAAAAAAAAAAACAAACTCTGGTCGCATCAAATTGCGCAGAGTAAGTGCGAAGCGAGACCCCGCGAGCACTTTCTCATGCAAAAGTCGAACGGTTACTTGAATTCTTAGCTGAACCACTTGTCGGTTTTACGAGCGTAGAGCGATTTAATCCACTTAAAACGCGAAGCACAAACTCGGAGCCGACAAAGCTCTCAGCCGCTCTCATTTAAAAATGGAAATAAACCCTCGGCCATCTTTGACTCGACGCGCGACTGGTTGAATTCTAAGTACGTTTCTCCAGTGGCTAGCTACTGATTCTTTTTCCCTTGATGGATAACATCCTGTTGTACGTCTAGAGTTCGAAGGCATCTTCATTTAACTTTATTGACTGCACATCCAGTGTATTGATTAACTATTTTTAACCGACTTCCAAAAAGGAGGAGTTTCTCAATTCGGCTTCGAACTTTTTACTGGGTTCGATTTTTCTTTTTTTAATCGAAAGGTGGTGCGTGTCATGTGGTCCCATTTAAATTTAATTGAGATCTAACAAGTGCTTTTCGAGTAATATCTAAAAATAAGTATTTGCTTGACTATTGTTTCGTCGTCCTACGTTGTATTATATCGCATAACTTTTCATTGGTTATACCGATTTTCATGATTCTTATTTTAATCAATCGATCACGTGGTCTCATTAAAATTTGAAATCTGAGTACTACTTTTTGAGTAATCTTTGATAACGCGTATTTACTAGACTATTTTTTTGTGTCCCTCCCTACGTTGTATTACTTGTCAAAGTAATTGAAGTCGATTTTTTTTTGTATATGCGAGCAAAAAAAATTATTTAAATACCAAACCACCGAAATAAGGATAGGATTAGGATCTGTTATAAATAGGTGACTTTCACTATTTGGTTGGTGAGTTATTACTTAGCAGAACGATTAACTTTACTATCACCAAAGCACAAAATACGAAGATATTTAGTAATGTATACTTATTTAGTACTACGCAAATAATTGAAAATTTATTTTTGAGACGTTCTGAATCAGTTATGTTTGCTTAAGAAAATGGGAAATCTCACTGAGGTCAGTGTTTGTTGGACGTAATGAAATATTTTGTTTACCGAGATGAACGTTTCTTAGATTTATTTTATTTCTTGGTCTACGATGTTGCCGATGAGACTTCTCGCTTTATGGCTCAAATGACACAATTTTTTTGTATAAGGATTAGGATGAATTACGATTTATGGCGCTACTTCTGAAATGTATTTTCGATTTGCCTAAAATTAGGATTTAAAATAGGATTAAAAGAAGATCCATGATTCGAATTGTACTTCACATAGATATAATAGTCCTAAAAATATATATACTACAAGTTACTACATATTTAATCGTAGTTGCAACTACTTTTTTTTTTTTTTTGTTAAACCTTTAACAATAAAAAATGCTATGGGTGCATTTGTTTTTATTGAAACCCTACTGTGAAATAGAAGAGTAATGTTTCTTGGAAATATGCATACCGAAATGAACTTCCTTCGGAGTGGCGATCGTTAACAGGTGTTTACAATAACAACTGGGACAGACGGTTTCACGTTCTCTTTGAGAAAGGGTATCTAGACCCACAACGAGGAGCATCCAGACCAGAAACAGATATACAAATACATACCAATATCCGTTCCCAGCGGGATCAAACCTGTGACTTTGTGTTCATGTAACTTCAGTGCTACTACATTAGAACGGTTGACCTCGATCGTCACTTTATTAATCAATAATTATTAGGTATTGAATGGTTTTTTGTGACATGACGTGATAAAAGATGAGGAGGATGTCCAATAAAAGAAACTGACGCTGCGTATTTTATGATCAGCCATCTACATGCTTAAGTAACTAATGCTGTTTGCCTATTTGAGCCGTCGTTGACATTTTTTGTATAAAACTTAAATTAACTACATAAATTGTAAATAATAGATAACAAAATAAATAAATATGAAATATAAAAATAGAAAAAAAACTAAAGCAATTTAAAGGAATTTACTAAAATTCTAAAAAAAGTTCAAAGCAGGCAGTAATACTTGTTTTGTGAGAAATAATTGTTATTTTTTTTTTTATTTTAGAATTTCCTGTGCCGTTTATCTCATGATCTTAGTCTTGTTTACGAGGCTAAATTAGCAATTTTTTTAACATAATTGAACGCTTTTGGTAGACAACAGCAAATTTTTAATGAATTTCTAACTACTTCATTCAATCAAAAATGATTATCTAATATATATATATATATATATATATATATATATATATATATATATATATATATATATATATATATATATATATATATCCCTGTCATATGCTATCACAACCTCGTTATATAAATTCATAAAAAAAAGAATATTCTATACCTACCTAATTACTAAGTACGCTTCTACAGTGCGACTTTTAATTAATTACCCTCATTTAAGAAATCTTTTTGCCATGGCTAATTTAAATTTCCTTCTATAATTTAGACCCGCAGTATTTAATTGTCTGGTATTACTCTCCTGCTTTTTTTTTTCTTTTTTGGAGTTTGGCGGAAATTGCGTGGAAGGAAGAAATCAAATAGGTCTCTAGGCGCCAGATAATTACGGTTTTTTATACTTTGCTCGAGTTAAGGCTTTAATAGGCTATGTAATTAGCAGAATGTTACTTTTAATACCAGTTACAGTGGCCACTTCTAATTTTTAAACGTACTTTGTATATAGTAAGCAATTTTACCTTTGTGAAATAATTACAATTATTGTTTTTAAGATAATAGGTGTGTAATTATGACTGTGTTGATAGTCGACATTTCTACGTATAGAGTTATTCGCAGTATAACAAAAGAGTAAATATGAGGCAATTATATATGCTGGAAGCTACGCATTTTAAACAAGTTTTATTATTGATTGCCAATTCTGAAATCGTGAAAATCTATAAATGTGATTTTATACAAATATATTTTCTTACAGGATGGCGATCGTGGATATTTAGAGGGCTTAGCATCGCGATACGCAGACTTATTCTCCACTCATTACGGCGATGTTTTAGACCATCTTGAAGAGTTGAGAAGACACGAATGGGAAGAAATGTCCCCGAGAATGAGGGTTCTGGGCGGAACGGGAACCCCACAAACTCCACCGTCAGCAAGTCCTGGATCATTGGCTTTGAATAATTTGACCACATCACATTCTCAGCCTATTTATGTGCCTGGAAAATATTCGGTAAGCTTAATTTCGATTACTAAAACATTAATAAATAATTTATCTAGCCATTATTCTCGTCATTTTTTCTAGAACTCTAAAATAAGTTAATAAAATAAGTTTTGACTTAAAAATTATCAGAATACTTGTGTCAGAAGTGTTAATGTCGCAGATGTTTGGAACTTTCATTAAAATGAACTGTCAGTAACATCTTATACTACATTACAGTGAAATTTTAATGTATTATTACAAAATACTGTAAACTCTTCTAAAAGTCGGTCAAAAACGTTTAAATCATTGATTGTGGTCAACCAAATAGTCCATTTTATCGAGTTGTTTTAACCTTCAGGTTATCGCCATGAAACGCCCAGGGTATCTGTGAAAATTTATTATTAGCTTTATTGACCAATTATAGATAAACACAATGTACATTCGTAATGCTATCAATAAATAGACGTCATGAAATATACAATTTGTGTGAAAATTCTACATTTACTTACTACAAACATTGTAGCTGTTGTAGATAATACATATTGTATGTTTACATATTTGCTGGAAAAAGATTCTTAAATAATTATTGATTTCTGCACCATTTAAAAATGAGAAAATTGTGGCTTGATATGAAAATAAAATAAGCTTTACTTTGTTATTAGATAGTGATACTAAGTTATTAGATGTTTGATGAGTTGATGTTTCTATCCAATACTACCAAAATTCACGAATGTATTTTTTATTTGTATTGCAGCCTTCAAGTTGTCTCACTGACAAGGAAGAGGACGAAATATACGGATTCGGTTACGGCGTGTTCGGAAAACAAATGTTACAGAGGCAACAACAGCAGAAACAACTACTATTAGCTCAGCCCACGCAGCCTTTGATTCACAACCAACAACACAATTACCAGAGGTACGGATAAACATCTGACATAGATAGAGCGTACATAACAAAATGTCTATTATTTGTAGACACAAGCCATAAATCTTAAAAGATTAACTTCTATATTCATTAAAAAGAGAAACTGATACGCGTCTTAAATTGTTCAAAATCAAACCAATAATAAGTGAAAGTTTACCTTTGTCTAAAGTGAAGAAATTGTTATAATAACAAAAAAATATTTAATATACTATCGTAACTTTGAATCAGTCTTCGTAAACCTGATTCAATTTTAGTTTCGCAATTTGAAATATTTTATATAAATAATACTAGCTGTGCCCGCGACTTCGCCCACGTGGAATTTAAGAAAAATGTTTTTTCGTTTGCAGAGTTATAGAAAAAAACAATCTTAAAATAAAACACCCTAAGATACTCCTTATTAATAAGCTATCAGCCAGTCAAAGGCCCGTTAAAATCGGTCCAGCCGTTTCAGAGATTAGCCGGAACAAACAGACTGACAGACAAAAATTGTAAAAAATGTCATTTTGGTATATGTAGCGTGTATACATCCATATGCATTTAGCAAAAAGCGGTTATTTTAATATTACAAACAGACACTCCAATTTTATTTGCTTGTATAGATTAGATATGTCGTCACGTCGTATACGATTTCGGATTATTGTAAAATTGTAATTTAATATAAAATTATTTAGACTGAACAGGTGTACTTGTTAGATAAGCTTTTACGGTGCATGTTTAAGTCCTAATCTAAATTGAAATCAGACATTCGATCGGCGACAGAGGCTAAGATGGAGAATTATAGAGAGCTCGCTATTGAGATTGCGAAATGTTTTTATTAAAATTATTTCGCGAAACATTTCGCGCAGTATTTTCTATGGTACTAAATAAAAATGTTGCTATTAAAACCTGCCATCAAAATGAAATTTTAAAAAATATGACGTATTAAAAAAATAAATACTAATTAATAAACGAAATAAAAACCTCCTTAAATGAAAATATATATTTTAATGTTCATAAGCTGATTGTCACACAAATCTGATTAACTATTAATTAATCAACTAGCTGTATCATGCTCATGTTGCTACGCTTTTTTTTATTTTTTATTTTTTATGAAAACTTTGCTGAAGATCATGACATGATCAAATGCATAGTTTACGATTCTACAAACGACATACAGACAAACTTTCATATATATAATTGTTTTCAATAGTTTTGCGCACTATTTAAGAATAAAGCAATCGAAAAACAAACAAAATGATACAGATAATGTTTAAATAACACTAGTACTTGACTACTTAATTTACACGACAAAGAACAAATAAATTTATCGATGGTAATAAATTGTGTTTGCGGCAGTTTACAATTATGTGAGTTATGAAAATTGTATATTAAAGTATTAAGAAACCACAAAATACTATTAGTCATAAACTTAAAATATTACAGTAGCTGCATATTACTTGTTTATGTTTTAAAAGACGCTGTGTGGCTTTAAAAACCGTTAACATATCGTGTTCGTTTTCATGGGGTATAAGAATAAACTCGTTTTGCCTTTTAATTATCTCTTTGTAAGCAGTAAAATAAATTTAAATTAACGAACCAAGTAACATCTTACATTTCGCGGAAGCCAATTTCGCAGTAATTATTTATGAGAAACTAAGCATAAGTTGTATCTCGCGTTCTAGAATCAATCTAAAGATCTATTTTGATGAAATCGTTTCATTTTAAGTTGTCTTGCATTTTTTTTTTACTTTGGTGAATGTTTTTATTTGTGTTTTACTACAATAAACCACTTTGATAAAATCTGACAAAAATATTCCTAACATTACGTCAGAAAATTCTTACAATTTTCTTAGTAAATTCAATTTCGTGAAAGTAGGTACGTGTTGTCAAACAAGAACTTCGCTTCTAATCAGCTCCTTCAATCTTCAGTCAACTTTTTAGGTAAAATTTATATTTGGCGTAGACCTTGTTGCTCGAAGTAATTCTAAACGATTTAAAATTTAACACTAAAAATATCGGCATTTATTTACAACGCAAAATATCGGACACGCATAGTATTTTTAAAAGTAGGAGGACCATTAAGTAGTATAAAATCAACGTAATGGTTTGTAGAGAAAAACAATTAATTAATTACAAAATGAATACTAAATTTAGATCCTCTGATACCTCTGATGTAGTTGTGTCTCTACACAAGTAGAAGAAATTATTGTGTTTTGTGTTTTGTAAACGTTTTCCTGGAAGTAAATTTGTTTAAGTATCACAAATGTGTAAGAAATTTTATTAATTTAATATTAATTTTACAATTTTTATTTGGTTGTTGTTGGTATGTTGCCTAATAATACATTTGTACTTAAAGGCTAACAAAACAATTAATAGCCGCGTGAACATTATATCTAACCAACTAGCAGTACTATAATTTACCGATTTCTTACATGGGTCCTTTCGACAAAAGAGGTGGAATGAATAATTTATGAAAACTAAATAAGTTGAATTATTTATGTTAAATTCAAAATCTAAGAATATTATAAACTAATGTAGGCTATATGTAAAAACAATAATACTTTACAAACTTGTCAATACGACGACTGTGGCCATTATTGTATTAACAGTATAATATTTAATAATCCATTCGATCGATGCTCATAAATTTGTTAACAGGAAATCGGGTAACACGTTTCTTGTCACATTTCACCCACGCGCCCTCTGGCGACTTGTTTGATGCTAATTAGGGTAGGCTACAAGTTAGTCTGCCTAATGAATTACATCGTAAAACCTACTCGATGGCGTGCCGGTTTAGTATTGTTTAATAAAGATTGCATGTAAATTGGTCTATCTCCAGATAGCCTTTATTTGTAAGACGAAGATGTTATGACAGACTACTTACAACGGAGTTTTATTGAATTATTGTTATGAATCTTATTTGAAGTTCTTATTGAAAATGAATGCTTTATTTGGTTATTTTTTGTAAATATGATTTTCTTCTGGCACGTGTTGTTGCTCGCAACTTTGCTCGCATAAGAAAAAGCTTTCTACTTCCAAAAATTACAATTCCGTACGAATCTTCATCATCAAACTAAAGCTTGTAACAACGAGTTATATTAAACTACAAAGAAATGAAACGAACGAAGTTATGTTAAAATTATCGCCTGATAATGTGATAGAAATTATACTTTAAAATTTGCCCTTATCGAAAAATATTTGTTTCAAGAATTATCAATAATCAGATACTACTTCAGTGGCTATTAATTCAGTAAAAAATCGTTTTTGTGATTTTAAAGATTTAGATTTAGGAAATGTTTTTGTTCAACCGTGCTGGTGTAGTGGTACGTGTGCCGTAGACGCCCACACACCAACGGTTTGCGGGTCCAAATCCGTCTCGGGATGGTTATTTGTATTTTAGAGTCTCCTCACCGTGCCTCGGAGGTCACGTCAAGCTGTCGGTCCTGGTTGTTATCACATACACCTGATAGCAATCGTTACTCATAGTAGGCAATAAACATGACGGCCTATATCCAGTAGTGGGACGTTATCAGGTTTTTGTATGTTCCAAATTGATATCAAAATAATTTAAAGCAACAATTTGATAAATACCAGGTTCCTAAATATATAAAAGGTCTTGAATCGACGACATATATATAGAAAATAAACGGTTTGAAGCAAAACGATTCGTTTTTCGAATATAAGAACCGGCTTTTGAAAAGTTTAGGTTGATAGGGAAACAGCTTCGAACCGAGGTACAACGTCGCCACCGCTGTAAATATTTTATAGTTTCGCGTAATTTTGTTACAGTTAATATCTTTAAAAATTTATAAAATTATGTTATTTATTAAAATCTTAAATAAATTTCTAAGGTTAATAATACTAATATAAAATACTTTTCTGAGTAAACATTAAAACTACGCAGAGAAAGTAGCTTTAGAAATAAAATACTGTGTAATACAAAGTACAGACTATTATTGACAATTAACATTACGGATTTAATTTCATGGAGTTTTTTTTGTCAGGCTTTTACACTTAATCGCATTGTAAACACGAGGAGGAATAACAAAATTGTAACTCCAAGTTTCCGACTGCGCAAAGTAAACGTTTCCTTTCTGGGTCATGGTATTCGCATGTATAATAAAATCGCATAAACAATTTTGGAATTCTAAACATTTTTGAATATCATATCAAAAATTGACCGCTCCAGCGGGATTCGAACCCGCGTCTCCGACTGACCGTGTCGGAATCGTGTGAATTTTGGAATTGTCTCAACACAAGTTTAAAGTTTTTATTTAAAAAAAATTAACAAGATTAGATAGTTGACTAAGACGTGTGGACTTAGTGACGCTGTATTTTATGCACATGTTACTAATTTAGTACTAAAACACAGTTTATATATTATTTTTCAAAAGAGTAACTGCGGAGTTTCTTGCCGATTCTTCTCTGCAGAATCTACATTCCGAATCGGTGGTAGCTTTACTTGAACAAATATAATAATTTAATTTTAAAGTTTTAATTTGTAAAATGACGATTCGAAAGTGCTCTTGGAGCCTATTTGAATAAAGCTGTTTTCGATTTTGATTTATTACAAACTAAACTGAAACTCAAAAACCTTATATAAGATATCTTTAGTATTTCCTAGTAATCAAAATGAATAAAAATAATATTCAGTAAAAATGGCTTATTTTAAATTAACCATAAAAATATATCAAAGTTTTAAAAAGGCGCAGAAAATGAGCTTACGTTCCTAATATCGACGGTAAAGCTCATAATGTCATTTATCTATAGAAACAAGATTACGGTACAAACCGTGACCCTCTGCTTCTGGCAAAAACTTTCATCTGAGTGGGTGTTGACCGTGTATTGAACCCTGGTAAATAAATAGTCATATCAAAAGTACTTCATCTCAACGGTGTTCTTGGAGCGTGTAGTAATAGTGGGTGTGTAGTGGTACTAGCTATTATGAAGAAACAAAATATTTTTATACGAGGAATGGGCTGTGGGACGACAATTATTAGAATCAAAATAAAATGTTTTTAAGATTGGTACTTACTGAGAATAAACATGGCAATATTGTATAATTAGTGAAGGTTGTCCTTATTTTTTTTTTTTTTTTTTCAAAAAATAAGATGTGTTTCACAATCACGATTCAGTCTGTCACATCCCACCGCTTGGCCTTATTCTCTATGTGGGAGGAGGATGAAGTGGTTAAAACGATATAATTTTTTTTCGCTTAATAAATGATCGTAAAAGAATAATTCAACTAAACTTAAACATATATATTATATATAATTTTTATTGTAGAACCTCAGCACAGCAGCGCTAGACAAATTGACTGCCTTGCGTTTTTTAAATGTATTTTTTGAAGTGAAAATTCTTTAGGGACATGAGGGTAAAAATTTTAGGGATGCAACGGCAACGTTTTGCTGAAATGGCAACGTTTTTGTCGATGGCGCTGGAACGAAAATCTAAAGCTTTAGATTTGTATAAATATATTCGAGACTTAAAAATTAGTTTGCCAAAGAAGTTTCACTTCTGACATGTGTACTTTGTATGCACGCACTTTTTTGTATAACATACAGGCACACTTATATTTTATATTAGCGTGTAAACATTATTTTTATTTATATTTAAAATTTTCATTTATTCATAAATATTTTGTACGATTAAGAATTTTAATCCACGTAATCCTGTTCTGACACATATGAGACTGAACATTTCTGCCACTTTGTCAATTAACACAACGAGAATGCAACTAACAAGCTAGTAGAGATTGTAATTGAACGCCGAGAAATAACTCGAAGATGGAAGCTTGCTGCTCCACAGCATTCGGGCTAGCTATTATACTAATTAAAATCTAGTGTGCTAGTATACTTATTTTATTGTTTCACAATATAAAAATGTTGCATCATTTTTTTCCAAGTTTCATCTCCATCTGATTGGGGAGTGTAATCCTAAAATTAAAAAAAATGTTCAAACATTCAACTGTTACCTGAATAAATATAAATTATTTAAATTTACCCTTCAAAGTTACGTTTAATTTATTATTGCACATATAAAGACTATATTTTAATTTATTTCAAAAATTAGGATTTGTAGAATTAGCCAACGAACTACATCCACACTTTCGAAAATTCGAAATATTGTTATTTAAACAATTTTTGAGTCAATTCGATGGTACATGCTTTAAAACATTATCGCATTGGTCATTAAGCATGTTCGTATGAACATGAAAGAGACCCAACTATCCGGGATTTATCTAAGTGCCTGCATAAATGCGCAATGCTTCGTTACGTTCATGTTGCTATCTGCTTCTCGTTGTTTGACCACAGATTACATTCGGATCAGCTCCGTCACTGGATCTTACAAAGTGTATTATATAATTGGTAACGAAGTTTGTGACATTAATCTAATATACCTGGAAATAGATTTGTTTATTAAAAATGTATACATATAAAACTACATGACAACCGGTTACTAAGTCTGGCTTAAAAGTTTGACGTACACATGGAACCACGTGTCAAAATGGCAGAATAATATTTTACCTTTCGCACCCGTCATAAACACTTAAAATGCTCTAATAATAACACATATTTACGTGATAAGTTTAGATTCTTATTTGATCAACATAAACTAAATTGTTTAAACTTTTGATGAAATAAGTGTAAAATTTAGCTCAATGTTAGGGCTGTCTACTGGCTGTGGTTAGACGGTGGTTTAAATCGAGACCGGTTATAGATAGTCTCTTGCTTGTTTTAAAAGCAATTACCTGATCAGCCATGCTTAAGAACCCTGCTAACACGTTTGTTGTATGGGTGGGATAAAAATGTTACACGCTAGCATTAATAACGAGTTTAAATTTTTTATTGTTTATATTAATATGGAGATGAAACAGATGCATTGACTATTTATAACACAAAATTCTGTTGCCATATCTTTGGCATAAAAGTAAAATGAGAGCAGGTTTAAATTTTATGTTGTTTTCAAAACCGAAACTAAAATAAAAGAATTTTAGTTTCATGCAGCGTTAGCAATGCGTTTGTGACGCTCTTGGTGTGTGACGCGCTTGGTTGGTCTAACCGCTTACCATCAAGTGGATAGATCACTTGCTTGCTACAACAGTAGTATAATTTTTTTTTCATTGCGTTTTTAAAGGTCTATACTAGGCATACTCGTGTAATAATTGCCGACTGCTGAACAATAACTTCTTCCTCCGGAAGGGGAGGAATCGAAGTTGCACCACCCGTGGTACATCAAACGTAGCACGTCAACAGACCGTGACACGTTTTTTGACACGGATTTTAAAATTAATTTGAAATTAATTATTCGTAATGATGGTACGTAGATAGCAGAAGATTCAGAATAAAAAATAAGCTACTTTTTATTTCGATGTTACCACGGCATTCAAAATTGTGCAAGTGAACTCGCGATGTGCAGTTAGTATAGTAACGAAACAATGCGAACTCGGTACTCGTGGCTTTTGCGCATTTTTTTTTTAATATTTGCATTCAGGTCGCATTGAATCGATAGTTGAGGAACGTAAGCGTTGATTTTCGTAAAAGGATTGCTCACGTAAATTTATATTTGGCGAACTCAATTGAACTGAAAATCAATATTCAGTGCATCGTGTCGTACCGAAAACGTGATACTGTTCGGATTAATTTATTATGTCACAAGTTGCTGTCCACGAGACTTCGGTCGCTTCAACGTTTAGGTCGGAAACAGTTTTCCATTTCTTTACATCTCTCAATTCGCTGAATATTTGCTGATCTTCTTAAGTTTTCGTTTTCTACTCGAAGCCATTACGTTTAAGCAGTTTTCATGATACAATTTACTGGTAGGACTTTTTGATTAATTTACTTTGCTTCGAACCCCAAGAATCCAATCAAGTTATAAGCTTGTGACATACACAATAAAACATACTTGTATTATGAGTGTATATTTTCATAAAACTTACTATTTCATTTTGTTACAGTTGCCTCAGCCCAAGATCTGCGTATTTTTATGAGTTTCCTCCTAGCGGTAAGCTATGAAAATAACTGTGTATAACTTAGATATATACCTAATTCTTCGTAAGAAATACAATTTCATGAAGTGTGTAGGATATAATTTTAAAAGTCACTTTAAATGTATTGAAACATTTATATTGTTTCTTCTGTTGGTTGTCCTTAATAAATAAATAAATAAATTTTGGAAGACACAGTAATATGTAAATAATTACAAGAAATATATTAATAAACTTTGTCATTTTTACTGTAGACAGTTACCATGGTACGGCGAAGAAGAAAGTGACAACTTTTTCAAGACTGCTACGCGGGTTGAAATCTCACAGAAAAGAGAAGCATGGTTCCTGTTCGCCAAAACATTCGCATAGCCCTCGACAAACGCTTCCACCACAACGGGTAAGATACCTATTAATTTTTAGACGTAGATAATGTATCTATTAAACAATGTTAAACGCATGTTTAGAAACATGCTAAGATCATTTACAAAAATAATTACTGTTTTTGTAATGGATGAAATATAATACACAGAATTAAATTTTTAAGACGATATCAATAAATATTTTTAAGGTCTTGTCTAATCGAACATTGAATCAGGTAAAAAATTTAATGAAATGATAAGTGTAAGTAATTTTTCACACAATTAGGATAGCGAAAAAGACACTTATTGTTGTGCATGATTCATCCGGATTAAGCATGCCCTGAAGTGTGTGGTCTTAGACCTTAAAGGGCTCTTGGGACGGAGTCTTAATCGAGTATGTTCAAACGAGTGTGTTAGTAGTATTGTTTATATTTTAGCGCTGTCTCTAATAATGTGGAAATAGAATAATTCATAATTTTTTTGTGATACCTGTACAATTTGTAATTAATAAAGGATGTGTGTCAGTAACGTAAGCGATTTTTCATATAACTAAATATTTAAATATGTGCCTATATTTATTTATTTATTTTATTTAATGGTTTACCAACAGATATACATCAAATATAGTATTAAGAGTACAGTGTATATAAATCGTCATGTTAGGATGTAGATCCAGTTACAGGCAAACACAGCTTCCTCATTTTAAGTCAAAATAATGAAGGTAAATATACTTAAACTTTTTCAGCAAAAAGCAGGAAATATACTAAAATTTTTTCAACAAAAATTCTTACCTTTTATTTATTTTCATTCATTCATTTGTATTAATGGCTTCCAATTTTTCTATTTTATTCCTGTAGATTTTGTGACAATAATTTTGGTATTTGAAACATTATTTCTAACAAGCTGAATCTTAAAATATTATCTAATAAAAAATATAATTGCTTTTTCCTAGATCGTATATATGTAACGCGTTCCCATACACTAACAATAATTTTCAAACATCATATAACCAATTTGTTGGACGTAACCTTTTCGGGTGAAATATGCTTATCTTATTGACGCCTGTCCTTTATGCACATAATTTTAATATAGATAGCTACGTAAGTAATAGTGTAAAATTGTTAACTAATGTTCATAAAAAAGTAGTGTATCTTTCGCAATCATTTTATAAATTGCCGAATTATTTTAACCCAAATTTCTGGGACGCAGTGCATAAACGATGTAGACACCTACATCCTCGCCACGGTGGCTTAACAAAGGTAGGACGGGAAGTACCTCGGTATCTTCAACGATATACGAGACAAAACATTCTCACAACAGCAACGTGTAACCGAATCTTAGCGAAAGTACGTAAGCTCGGCGTCTGCCTTCCTTTTTTTTCATACATTCCCTTTCCCCCATCCGCCATTATGTTGATCCGGCGCGACGCCGGTCCTTCTTTGACATGCACTCGGTGCAATTAGTATGACGCGTCGTGCAACCCATTTGTATGCATTGCTAACATGACCAGTTTTTTTAGGCTGAAGGGGCATGCAGTTAGAGAATAGTTTCTCTAAGAGATGATTTACAATTCCCTGTTCCGTACTTTAGTTCTACCGTGTTTTTTTTTTCTATTTGTTACAAATATCTCCATTAACATATAGGTAGGCATAAACATATGAGTAGAATTATGACCTTATTCCCTTTGCACACCAATTTAAGGTTACTCATTTATCAGCTAATAATTTTGCAATTTTAAATAGTTATTGTTTTATTGTACACTTTTTTAAATATAAATATAATGTTATACTAAATACTATCCACAATATTTTACTTACAAAAAATTATGTATGTATCAGAAGATATAATAAATGCTTTACCCACGCCTTATTACAGAAGCAACTTCATGAACTTTCGCTGAATACGCAACTCATCCCAACCGAATTAAGTGCTACATTTTTCCACGTCCACGTATATTTATTAATCTCCAGACGTTGGGGTACGTCACCGCATGCCGTTGAGAAATGACGGCTGCCAAAGTTAAGTCGGTTGAGCCAAGACGGCGCCTGAATTATGACCGTTTGTTGGGAGAAGGGATGAAGGCCATTAGGGCGCGAGCATAATCCTTATCGGGCAAGTTGCACTTAGGATTAGCCCTGTCAGAAGTTGCTTTTTTCGGCTGTTCAAGGGGCTTTGTCCAGCTGTGATTAGAGGATTAAACGAATACTTTATGGATCGCCCAACGATTTCTACTCGGGGATTATAACAAACTTTATATATGTATATATAATATGAATACTTTGTGATTCATCGACTTGGGAGACGTAACCTTGACACATTATCAGTAGAGTTATAACTTAGACGATACACGTTGTTACTTTATTTTATATGATCTGTTACCGCTCTGGCGTGGTGCTAGTAGTCGCCTAAAAACACCGACGGTTTGCAGGTTCGATTCCCGCTCGGGATAGATATTTGATTTGCACAAATATTTCTTTCCGATTTGTATGTCTGTCCTTGTGGGTCTCCCCACCGTGCCTCGGTGAGCACGTTAAGCCGTCGGTCCCTATACCTTATACCAACCCGCAGTGGAGCAGTGTGGTGGATTAAGCTCCAACCCTTCTCCTGCACGAAGAAAGAGGCCAATGCCCAGCTCTGGGATGTTACAAGCTGAGTGCGATTTGTTAGAAGTGAGATTTTTTTTCTATCATATAATATTGTATATTACATTTGAAATATTTGTCAAAAACTGTACCAATCATTTTTATTTTACTCAGACTCCACTATTTATAGTTTATATACTATATTCGCAAATAATTACAGACATTATCAGAATTATGGTAGTATTTTGAATGTTATGTTCTTAAATTATATAAAATATGTAATTGAAGAATAAAGTTACCATAACAAATTATGTTAGCAGTAAGTTGTTTGATGTGTGTTCACAATGCAGATATAATTATGTTAAAGTTTAAATTTTCAAATAATACAGTATACAACAAAGGATATCTGGACTAAGTGAAGCCTTTAAAGTTGCGCAACTACAAAACTTATTCCTCGGGGCGCATTTATCACATTTACTGTGGTAATATTTTCATAGCTATGCTTCTGACACAGATTACTTTCTTTGTACGTCGGCTACGTGAGTTTATTTAGGTTTGTTTTGCGTTAATATTAAAACTTGGTACTATCTAATCTGTCTGCAGTCAGGTCAAGTGAAGCACACCAATTATAATAATACATACACAGTTCATGTACAACACAGTCGAAATATAAATCTTATTACTGAACAATATAACCTTCAGTATTGATTAAAACTGACACGTTTTACTAAATAAGAATCAAATAACATAAAATCTTAATTATGCCTTTGAAATGTAAAAGTGGAAAACTTTTTAATTAAATAAAGTGTATTAGCTATACAGCAGTATTTATAGGTCATTAATCACTTTTAATCATTTCTCACTTAAGTAAAAACGGCGAGGGGTATCTACATCATAATGATGTTTTATAGGCACGAACCGATTAATCATAAGTCATACAAAGCTCGCCCATTAACTTCGCACTTGATAAGGGAATAATGTGAATAGACGACAAAGAGCAATTCTATAACACGAACCCGGAAGCCTTACTCGGACCGTTCAAAATTTATAACGCTATCACTTTCACATATATTGTCATTTCGGCCATGCCTTTGTGAATATCCTACACGTTCTCGTATTATTTTTGACTGGTATTGAATTTTTTTTAGTAAAAATTTTCTTGGAAACTATTAGGAATAATTGTGTTTGCAGGCAAACGAAGAAAAACCGACTTCAATTATATCGACAACTAATACAACGTAGGTAGACGAAAAAATACTCAAGTAAATACGCATTTTCAAAGATTACTCCAAAAGTTGTAATCAGATCTCGATGAAATTACAATGTGACCACATGATAAACATCGGCTGTCGATTAAATTAAAAATCAACACAATCGGTACATCCAGTAAAAAGTTATGCGGATTTTCGAGAGTTTCCCTTGATTTCTCTGGGATCCCATCATCAGATCCTGGTTTCCTTATCATAGTACTGAACTAGGAATATCTCCTTTCCAACAAAAAAAGAATTATCAAAATCGGTTCATAAACGACGAAGTTATTCCCGAACATACATAAAAAATATATATATACGGTCGAATTGAGTAACCTCCTCCTTTTTTTTTGAAGTCGGTTAAAAACCTTAACAGTTTGAAATGTATAAGGTTATTTTTTTTATATAAATTCGTGAGATAATTCTTTCAATCAAAAATAATTGTCATTAACTACTATTTGTTTTTACGCTACATTTTACAAATTAAATTATTAGCCAAAGTGTCAACTTAATTTTTTGTCTATCACATGTACTAAATATTGAAATTAGTGCTTTTAAATAAAACGAAACACATTGCAATGACCTTGCTGTAAGTTCGTGCCCTTGCAGTCACAGAGGTACTGTTTTCTTTATTAATATTATAACTTATTTATAGATTGTGAATTATAATTTATCAACATCTTAGAAGCAGTGATTTGTAAAAAACTTCCGTCCGTTAAATATAATGTCCTTTAAAGTGGTGTACTTGTAAATTTACTATGAAAAACTCTTTGCTTTAGCACTGATTAATGACCTAAAATACACAAGCTATAAAAAATTAGCGAATGACTTCACTTAATTTGCTTTGTAAAGATAAAGGCTGGGCAGAAATCCTGAAGGATTTTTTAAATAATAACATAGTATTAGATCACTCTTATATTGCGAATAATATGTAGCGAGAAAATAAAATGTGCTTAGTAAATTAAAATATAATAAATGTAATATTTTGGTTGTCGTTGTTTAAACATTAAAAGATAATCAAATAGGAAATTTCGCCTACCTTAGAATAGGTAAATAGCTCGTCATTGTAACGTCTTTTGACTACGGGGTATATCCCGTAGAGTATTAGTGTGATAACATTTCAACTTTCCTCCAGGTTGACACTCCAGACAGCGTGCTACAAAGTGGCTTAGGTCTAGGCCCTGGACCTGATACAGCTCTGAGGTCCATGGTTGACCCAAGAGACTATGACCGCCTCCGCTTCTTTCAAATGAGTGCCGCCCAACCAAACACCTTCGAAGAAACTATACATAGGGTGAGCCAGTGTTTTCCTGCTGTGAGCCGTATTTGAGAGAATCTATTTCTGTTGTATATAACAGTTGCCCATAAAATGAAAATGTTTAACACTTACATAGTATTTGTTACAGGGCTGTTACAGAATAAATATACAATCTATATACAGCATATATGTATGTCTCTCAAACGATCGGTGCAGGAAAACTTTCTGTTACACTCTGGATGGCAAGATAACTTAAAATTTTACAAAGAAAATACAATTCTAACAGTAAATTATAATTAATTTTCTCTTATAACATTATATTTTTGAGTGAATTGAATCGACAATTTTTATAAATTTCCACTATTGAAAGCAAATGACAATTTCGTAGCGATTTATTTGCCGACAGAGTCGTAACAGAATTCAAAATTCAAAATTTCTCATTGCCTAAACTGTTTTGGTAATATTTGGTATGCTCAAAGAACAGGAGGTGGATCTATTTAGTACACATAATTAATTTGCCTATTACATCTTCATCTTTATTTAATTGTTTTACTACTATAGATATAAGTGTTTTGAAAAATAACAATATGGCGGCACGTATTGCACTTGTTTGTAGAATTCGTAATGCACGAATTTGCACGAGCAATTTTACGAACGCATGTCAAGCATGATTATTTTGTTCTTGTTTTAGTTTTCGTTGTTTTATTTAAATTATTTTGTATAAATTTGTAGTATTCATATTGTATTACCAGTAATCTTAAAAATTAATTAGTTTTCTTTTTGTTGTTTCATGTAAATGCGTTAGATTTTTTATTATTATTATTATTTTAATATTAAAATAGTGTTTTAGATTCTATTAAAGCGAATATTTTATTCGTAGTTCTATTATGTATACTTATTTTGATTCTAAGCGTATTGTGAAGTTCTAAAACTGTACCCTATTTTTATGGTGTAAAATATGTATAATATTTAGATGTATTTCTCTTAGTATAACACTACCATTACATTAGCACGAAATATCATAACTATTCATAATTATTCTAAATCAATTTAATTTATTTCCTTGATTAATGAGTTTGTGGTTGTTGCAGTTAAAAGTGCAAGAAGCGATGAAGAAAAAAGATTTAGCGAGAGAACAGGAAGAGGTAATTCTTATCCGCATATTTTTTATTTATGTACCCTAAGTATAAAAACTCCGATCCTTTAACTTAACTACTAACAAGAACGTCTTGAGGTAATTTGCTGGTCAGATTTATATATCACCATGAAATCAAAAAAGTTATTGTAAAGCAACGATTAAATCGTACAAACAGTATTCAGTATATAAGCTGAGCCCTCTGCTAATCACGCCTTTATCTTCAGCTAAGCCTATTAAAAGCAGTTGTATCGCTTCTTAACGAAACTTTGGAAGCCCTTCAGCAAGTAGGGTACGTTTCGCTCGTAAAAACATAGTTCCTAAATATCAAATGACATTATAAATAATAGAAAAGTGTGTGTGTCAACTTTGACACATGAATATAGTTAATTCTTTAAGAACGATTACTGGGCTTAATAAAAATAATAATATTCTATTCAAATAAATCTAATTATAATTAATTACGGAAGTAAAAGTTTGAAATCAAAACGTAAATTGACGCTTTCTATTCGTATCGGTACAATAAAACTTGTATACTATTGTAGCGTATTGCGTATTGTATTTATCTACGATAGTCTATACTAATATTATAAAGCTGAAGAGTATTAAATACTCTTTGCTTGAACGTGCTAATCTCAGGAACTACTGGTCCGATTTGAAAAATTCTTTCAGCGTTAAATAGTGCTATCATCGAGGAAGGCTATAGGGTGTATAATATTTTAGTACCTCTCTTTTCTTCAAGTAACGCGGGTGAAACCGCAGGCCATGTCTAGTCTTACATAAACAGCAAAAGCGCTCTAAAACGTCATTCTCATAGTCACTAAGCATTAGCCACGTTTCACGCGATTAAATTCTTTTCGCGATTTTTTCCTAATATGTTCTCAAACCACAGTTCTTGTAACGTTTCCTATGGAGTAAACACCAAAAAAATTTAATTATAATTTACTTGACATTATACTGAAGCTCGTGAATTAGGTCTATTATAGAAATTTTCCAACACCTATAAACAGCTTTGCCTAGTTTTACACGACTTTGTATTCAAAAAGCTTAACCTTGAATAAAATAAAACGAAATGGTATTCTTTTACGTAAACACTTTTCCAAGAATACAGTTACTATTTTAGTACGCTTATTGGTCATTTGGTCCTGTTTTTAAACACTGATTAAGTTATATTAATGTTTCAGTATTTATTATTTTATATTATTTATTATACGGACTTTTATAACGAATGAGTTGAAAATTTTATTACAAATATACATGTATATATATATATATATATATATATATATATATATATATATATATATATTTGTGAAATCAGTAAAACTCTTTTTATTCAGATATAAACAAAAACTTGTTTGCTGAAGACTCGCAAATCCCCAATTTGCTTAGCGTGTTGACTCCGTAACAAAATGTGCATAAATTAAGTTAACGTCCAATACTTTTCTACTTACGTAAAAGTGGTCGTTTTATTAAAGCCTTTGAATATTTATAGCAATGTTCACGAATACTCCTACAAAAGCACTATGAAATATTTTTATTTCAGAAGAACCTCATCTTGTCCGCGTGTTCTTTTAAATATAATTTTATTATGTTTATATATAGTGTTTATTTACAGTGTCTATCTACTATCTGTATTTCAATGTGTCTACAAATGGGATCATTTTTTTTATAAAGTCTATTAAGTAAAAAAAAAAATGTTAGTAGGTATAGGTACGCTTTTAAAATAACACTATAATTAACAGAGCTAACAAAAACAAGCATATATGGGACCCGTCTCTAGATATTTTTGTGTCTGAAATTCTCAGATATTGATATACAAATCGTCATACAAATAACCTTTGTTAACCAAATAATTCAAAATGATAAATTCCGTCGAATAAACGCAATGATCGCTAATCCTTCAACGTCTAGTGATTATGCAAATGCGCTACCTTTTGGCTTAAAATTATATTGTCATTATCGAAGAATTTAACGAAGCATGGGTCACGAATTATAATAATCGATTAGACATGAACGTTTTATAACGAAAAATATTTCGACGCAATCCAAAAAATATTTCGATTTTTTTTACTTACCGTATTAAAGAAGGTCTTTATTCGAAGTATAAATTTCTAAAGTATTCTTAGTAAATTATAAGAAGTAAAAGTTTTATTAACTAAAGTTATAAATAAGGTAATATTTGCAGATATTGCGAGATATAAGACATGGCCTTATGAATATGGGACGAGATGGGGTTCGAGGACCTTTTGGAGGTAAGTAATATTATAAGTATTAATTAATTCATTTTTCAAGTATTATTGAACAGAAATTATCATATTAAGGTCGAAAAAGAAATTATAAATAATTTTCTAAAAACAAATTTTGTTTGTCATCGTAATTGCTACTGACATTATTTTGTAATTATATAATATCTTGTATCGAATTTCTGTACAATAAAGCTTAATTAGATCCAAGTGTCACAATTTGAAACCAACGTCTTATTAATTTCAAAGAAAGGATATAAGGAACAATTGCCAAGTTATGTGTCAATTATTGTTGTTTGTACAGTAGTTGTCAGATATTGCTATTTACTTTATCGGGATTATTACACGGATAGGGATTAACTTACAAGTAAAATAAATCGCACTTATCGAATAAGATATAGTGAAAAGAAAGAACGTTTCGAAACAAATGATTTAATGAATAAATTAAATATTAAATCACAAAACGAAAGCGGAAAAAAATGAAAATAATGTATTTTATATTTAGTTCTAATTTAATTTTGCTAATAATTTGCACCAATAAATCCCTAGTTGATTCAAGTAGATATCTCAAGTACTACCAAGATATCGTAGTGAGGAAACCATAGTACGAAATACCTTATATAATTTTTAAATACACTTGTATCACGTAAAAATAGTAGTAACAATAGAAAAATATACCTAAAATAATAATTCTTACCACTACTGTACAATTTTCCCCTTATCTTTAGTTGTCCTGTGATATTTTGACGAATTCTTATATTACTTTGATTAGCTCTTATAATTTAATTATTATTTGCTTTGGTGTTAGTAAATATTTTTGATTTATTAATATTTTTGACAGTCAGAATATCCAAAGTTCTAGAATGAAATTATGATTTATAAAGCATGTTGCTTGCACGATGTTTTGACACTTAATTTATTGGTCATCGTTGCGGAATGCTTATTCTTATAATGTTTTATTGATTTATCGTCCGGCATCATTCATTCGGTTTGCTTTCGATGTGCATCTTCCATCAATCATGTTGTAATTTTTAATGCAAATAAGTTATTAAAAATTTCGACCTAAAAAAATTAATTCGTATTTTTACAAGTGTTTGCTAATAATTATGTGTTGCATAAAGTAAAGAAAAAAAAATGATTGTGAATTCATCTTCATTCATCAAGAAATGTATTTAATTTGCGACAAAGTGCTGTATGCATGTTGTTTTAAAATATTTTGCATCAACCACGCACGGCTTTCCGATGTTCGTAAACAGCTTACTCGCAGTGTTGTCAGTGAAAGCGCCACATTGTAGGAGGGATTAACCGGTAAACTTTTTTCGACTTTATGTTAGCACGTATAATTTTATTTGCACTTTACAAAACTGCGCAATCTAAGCCTAATCGAAGACTCGTTTACAGACGACACATATATGTATGATGATGAAGCGAGAGGTCTCTCCGGAAGAGGGCACTGGTATGACGAACCGCCATACGAGAGTGATCCTGAAGATTTTCTTATGGGAAGCGGTGCGCCGGCAGCTTCATTCCAAAATGGACGTGTATGTTTTACATTAAATCTTAGAAACGAACCGACAAGCGAAGGGGTTATATCGTTAAGAACTGCTGGGGATATAAGTTTAGCGAGAGGCCCACGAAGAGGATTAATAATTCCTCAAAGCGGTCCCTACCCGACCACTGTGATACCCTTGCGAACAGCGAGAGATAGGGAAAGCGGGGATTACGCTGCGTCTGATATCCAATCTATCGGTTCGCGGTTGTCTGGTATATCGTTAGAATCGAGCCGATCCGAGCGGGATTGTAGAAGAGGTTATAGACAAATGTCGGGATATCGGATAGGCATCGATCCCTTATCGCCGGCGTCATCGGATTACGAAGATCAAGAGAGCGAAACAGATTCACAACACATAGCAACTGTACATAAGGTAATATATGTGTTGAATTAATAAATCTGGCCCGTCATTATTAAATAAATAATATCAAAACACAATTTAATTGCATTTGATTTTTCATCCCGCTTAATGTGTTTTATAAACTATTCCAGTCAGCTGAAGAATGTGAGGGAGTGTCAAATTTAGCGGGCAAAGTAAGAGGCCTTCGTCAAGATGTTCAAAGAAAGATATCAAGATTAAGACAAGAAAGAGGGCCTGACGTACCCTCTGACCGTCGAACAAGTGGCGATCAAGCCTTTCCATGTTCTAATAGTTCTTTCGAAAGTCTTCCCAGCGGCTCAGGCAGTAGTGAGTGGATTTATTAAGTTTTTGTCTGTGTAATATAAAAATATTTGTAAATAAGTTTGTCTTTCCTTTCTATGTACCATAACGCCCATTATTATATTACCGACCACATGTATATATTTCCCCAACAGCTAATATTGAATTTCCTACTAATAATAATTTTAAAAATAACAGCAAAAAGTACCAGTGCAAATGCGTGACAGCAGGTATATCAGTATCATTAATAATTTTGGCTGAAAATGGCATGTTTTTTAGACCTTTAAACAAAGTAATATTTATGTACAGGCACCCAGGCATTGGTTCGTGCTGGTAGTAATCATTCGTCTCTCTCGGCAGAAGAAAACATAGAATTAAGTCCAGCGGGGCGGAGTCTACTCGTACCACAAATGCTGTGTCGCGCTCGAGCACTCGTGGATTACATCCCCAACATATACGAAAAAGATGCCTTAAGATACAAGGTAACGTTTGTTATGAAAATTATTAGCGAAATTATTTATGTAATTTACGTATTATCTCGTTATTTTCAATATCGATATTATTAGTAGTCTAAAATAATATAACAACCGCTCTGGTGTAGTTGTGCGTGTAAGCGCCTAAAAGGTTCGGTTCCCGCTCGGGATAGATGTTTGTAGATTTATACGAATATTTCTTTCCGGCTTGAATGTCTGTCCTTGTGGGTCTCCCCATCGTGTCTCGTAGAGCACGTTAAGGTGTCGGTTCTGGTTGTTATCAAATACACCTGATCGCGATCGTTACTCATATTAGGCAATATATGTGCCAACACGCAGTGAAGCAGCGTGGTGGATTAAGCTCCGATCCTTGTCATATAATTATGGAGAAAGAGGCATATATAGTACATAAGAGCAGTAGGGTCTTACAGGCGGAATCATTTCATTTAATTCAAATTAACATAAAATTTTAACTGACATCTTTTCATAGCTTTTGGTCTTTTTTTTAATTAAAGTTTTAAAATTTAACTCATGTAGTGTATTTAATAATAATTTTCCTAATTATAAAAAAATTTGTCAACAGAAAGGTGATATAATAGAAGTGATCAACATGAATGCTTCCGGTATATGGCGTGGCGTTTTAAACAATAAAGTAGGAAACTTTAAATTTGCTAATGTTGAAGTACTGTCTGAAAGAGATACGATGAGATCAAGATCTTCAAAATGGTGTAAGAGCCGTGAAAGGCTTTGGGAAACTAGACCAAGAACAGTAGAAGAACTGTTGAGAAGAATAGACTTGCCAGAGTATATGGTTGCTTTTTCGAGAAACGGATACGAGGACATCGAACTTTTTAAAGAGATCGAGCCATCTGATTTGGATTATTTGGGAATTATGACTCCCGATCATCGTACAAGAATCCTTGCCGCCGTACAACTGCTGCACCAGCTTGAATGTAAGTAGATTTAATATTTTAAATTATATTTAGTGTTGTAATAATGTTATTTGTGTTTGAATAAATGTTATTATACCAAAATGAATAATTTTCACAGATTACTTACAAACGTAACTTATTAATAAATAAAGTAGTGTAAATTATCTATAGGTGGCGTAGGTGAAGGTGAGGGCGAGGGAGGAGGCTCAAGTTCCGAAGGAGGAGATTCGCCATTTGGACGACGTCAATTTCCACGCGATTCCGGGTGTTATGAAGCTGGAGTAGGAGTCGGCGGAGTCCGCGTACGTACATCACCCCTGGTACACAGAACCGATGAACCATCTCATAGGCCACCAGAACCGGCGCCTCAGGCGAAACGATCTATTCGTCGTAGACAACCAGATGACGCTGAATGCGATAGAATTGAGCGGTATCCTGGTACTATTGGAGAGAAAGCGAACGTACGGAGCGGTGGCCTACCTGGAGGTGCGAGAGATGATACTTGTGAGTCCGACCATAAACTGAATGTTGTGAAATTTGTAGCTGGAGGAGAACCATGCGCTTCGGAAAAGAGTAGTGACTCGGGAGTTAGCAGTTCTTCTTTGAGCTCAGCGCATCCTCACCGTCCCTGAGCAAGGGCCGCCGCGCCCGCGCTGGCCTAGACGCTGGCGCGGGCGCGAGCGCCGACCGCGTTGTCGTCCGCAACTAATAACTTGGAACCACCCGATCATTATGAAGCTTAGCTTATCAAACGGTGCGCAAAAGTGTCTGATATACTCTTCAAGACTAAGACTCTCAGAAGTATTCGAACTAAAATTATGTTTTAATTTTTTTGACAAGTTATTTAAATTTAATAGACTTACATTTTTTCGTAAGGCCTAACAATTTAGTAAACGTTTTACAATACGACTGCCAACTTAATTCTCTATCCGTTTTAGGCGGCTCTTCAATATCGCCAGATTAAGGATTTCCTGTATGAAATATTTGAATTTTAGATTTTAGACAATAGTTGGACGTATTATTTGCCATTGTCTATGGTTAAATCCAATAGATGTCCTAAATGTTTATGATATTTATATTTTTAGAAATAAGACTGAGGTTAACATTTGATCAGCTTTATATTTTAATTTTTAAATCGAATTATTACTACTAGTACGTAAATATTTTTGAATAGATACTGTTATATAGAAATATAAGCACATCGTCCTCATTTGCATGACTGATAATCTGCTAAAAGTATTATGTTTTTACAATTACGTGGATTTAAATATTTTGTAAAACCGTTCAACATATTCTTATGTCAACATTTTATTTATTAACTTGAAAAGTTATAAAAACTTCATACAAACATTCCTTTTTGGCACGTTTCTCATAAGGACCTGAAAACTAAAACCATTAGATTTTTAACAATAGCATAAATTACGTTAAACGTTCATTTAACTTTCGTTCTAATTGACATATTCCTAATTACAGCTTTGTAAACATTTTTCAACAATTATTAAGAGAGCATATCATAATGAATCCAATTTAACTTATAGTTTTAGTTGCTATTACTAAGTGTTTATCCTCTGTTCAAATGAATAAGAGACCGTTTCTTATTATTGAAATTAAATTAAAAAGCTAGATAATACCTGCCATACACCATAAAAATATATTATTTTCTTATTTACTACACACCTAATAACTTTATACTGATGATAATGTCAGACCAAAACGATCTGTCCTTGAACATATGAACAGAGTATAAAAGTCAATTTTGCATTTAATTTGTACGTCTAAGTGTCGGCAATAAGCCACTCGATGGTGAACTTCAAAGCGTTTTAAGCGCAATTTTATAGCAATAATTGTATATAAACATAATAGATAGGTTAATTATTATTATATGTTGAAATTTTTTGTAACTTTTTAAGAGAGCTTTATGCGGTTTGCCGCATGTACATACATGGTTAATTGTGTAGGTGACATTATTAATTCTAAGTGAAATTTAAAATTTCACTAGACATTCAATTTAATGTAAAAGTGAACTCCAGTTATATTTCGAATTTTTGATGGAAAATTTCTTCAAATATAATGATACGTTTTTTAATATTTTTAATATTCGAGAATCTTTAAAAACGTCTGTATTGTCACTTTAACAATGAAAAATAATTTTACGTTATGATTTTTTTTTATTCCTTGTCGGTTTTCAAAATCGATGAAATTTCTCTTTTATTTCTGATTATAAAAAACGCGTTTTTTTGGTGTTCACTTTTGTAAATTTTGTAAAAATAAAACGATTTTCGATTATGATCGTGAACTAGTCCGAAATATAAAGTGTACATAGATAAATGTTTGTTACCTGTATATTGTAGATAGAATATTATTCTTTTGACAATGATTGTATATTTAGAGTTTCATTCTTTATTAAAATTAATATTAAATCTATAATTTATAGTGAAATTATGTTTAAAACGCTCAGGTAGAATGTTTAATATCCGGATAACTTTATATTTTTACTGTTATAAGATTGTGATTATGATACTTAATTTGTAAATTATATACATTTTGATTTCTTTTTTACTTTTAGCCATATCTTGCAGAAACTATACTTTTTGTAGCCATATTTATATTTTTTTAAAACTGACTTTATTTGTAAGTTTCTATCTTTACAAACGTGGATTATTATTAAATAAATCCAAAATTACTGTGTCCATGTAGTTTTATTGATTCGCAACATTTTAGAAATGTAGTATATAATAATAACGAGCACATATTTATATAAAAAAAGTAGAAGACAATCCTTGAACACGCTCGTAACATAACATGAGGACGGCGCTGAGTATTTTATGATGAAAGCAAATGATACGTTTAAAACTTGTCTTAAAAATAATGTCAAAATTATCACGGGTTGGTGATATACTTTTTAAATGCCTGGTAAGATGGAAATTCTTAAGATACAGAATATTTCTTCAAACAAGTAACAATAGAAATTCTTAACTTGTATCTGAAACATTTAACCGAACAAATAGTTTGCGTATTGTACGCAACACGGAAACAAAAAAAGAATGCACAAAATTTAATTTTGCATTACTATGTTTTTATTTTTTATTATTATACTAGCTGACCTCGTAAATGTTGTATTCCTTTATTCCCCCCCCCCCCCTTAGGAGTAAGAAAAATAGATGTTGGCGGATTCTCAGACCTACCTAATTTCATAAAAATCGGTCGAGCCGTTTCGGAGGAATATTTTAACTAACATTGTGACACGAAAATTTTATAATATAAGATTTCTCGTGTTTCTATTTGTTTTGCGGCATTCGGGGATTATTGATGACAAAATTAATAAATACTTTTACTATAAAGCCTAGTTGAAATATAGTAAAATATTGTTACTGCTGAGACTACTGAATCCATTTAAAACTTACACCTATTAACACTTTCTGAAAATGCTTTTTATTTATTTTACGACGTTTTTATATCCTGAGTCGATCATCTCCATAACTCGTAACTTTTTAGTAGACTATCGATTTACTAATTAATATGCTAAATTGGGAGTTCTATATAACGTAATTTATATTATTGTTATTAACTTATTTGTCCATAATAGTCTTGTTTACTTTGTAACATAATATTCACCAAAGTTGTCATTGAATAAGGATCACTGACACTGAATTAGGAGGGAATCGAGAATCGAAAAATTGATTCATAGATTAAACAAAAAAAATCTGTCAAAATCAAAAAGACCAATAAAAATTTACAAATCTATAAATAAATATACATATTATTCGAAAGAAAATAATATTCAATGAATGTACGCATTTCTACGTAAAACGAAGTAATTAATTGTTAATATTTAATAGTTCTTTTAAAAAATGGCAGCAGCAAATCAAGCAAGCTAAATACGAATTTTCCTTTCATAACAATCTGTGTAAATAACCAAATAATTAACAATTACTTTACCTCAAACTGCCATTTACTTACGAGTAGCTATCGTCTCTGGCCAATTGTCTTATTTATTTTCTCCCTTTTCAAGATTTGGAAATAGGAGGATAAAATTTTAAACTTTCATTTAGACGAAGAATGCTAAAAGTTTCAGATATACTTACAAACGTTTTCTTTTAATAGAATTTTACAATTGAATGAAATCATTACTTACAGTAAATTTTTATGTCGTTTTATTACCACACTTCATGTTTATTGCATCACTGTGAACTGACATCAAATGTGAACAATAATTTTATTATAAACCGCAATATCGCAGTATTAGCTATTATATTAGCTGTAAGGCTTTTAATACAAATAAGAAACAAACAATTTCGTGCTCGTTATTTTGCATCACGCTATTGCGCGAGCGGGCAGTCGGATTCCTAGAATTAAATAAACGTAGAAGCAGCGACGCTGGTGTCCGCCTTGTTTACTTGTTTCCCGTGGTGTAATTAACTTTTTTATTTTCATAAGACCGCCGGCGTTTTCCCACAGATTTGATGCTTTAGTTCATGTAAACTAATAAAATATTTTGTACACGTTGGTTGTAGAAAAAATAGTTTTTATTTATGAATACACCAATATTTTTTTTAATTCTGCAATAACGATAAAACGTCTCCGACACAGGATCAGCGATATCGTTAAATACCTAAATGCACCTGTAATGTTTTTCTCAATATGTGACGCAAACGACAATTACATACTTCGTATATTATACGTTCGGCATAAGTTAGTTATCAGTAAATTCAGAAGAAAAACGGTTGCCTTTAAAAAAATCTTTGACGATAACATACAACAGAGTCGGATAATTCGAAACTGAAACCGTAAAACTGTTTTCTACAAAATGATTCAAATTACGACACAGTTTTATCTATATTCACTATATTGTTTGCAAAGAAAGGAACGGTATATTTTGTTAGGACTTCCTTTATGTAAACAGCAATAGTCTTTAACGGTACGCCGTTAAGACGATATTATCGTTTTACTAGACATTTATTCCAAAACGGCAAAACGCGTTAAAGAGAAGGTAACAGTTTATTACAGGATTTATTGTAAAGCGGACCTTGAATATCAATGAGAGTTTATTAATTTTCTGTAATTAAGTTTTACATCATTTCATTAGAACGAAATAAATATATCTGTCAGTGACGTAAATGGATAAATTATAGCGCCTTAATATTTTTCTTTCTTTCTTTTCGTAATAAAGGACGACTTTTATATTCTTAAAGAAATGTATTACGTAATAACATTAACGAGTCTCTACAAACGCTACTTAAGTATTATAATTATACGAAATTGTATGTTATTGTTATATTTTAACTGTTGTTTAAATATAATTGTAAAAATGTCTTACGGTCCTACGAAGTCAACTTTAATGGGATGCGAGACTGTACTCAATCATGAAATAACAAAAATACAAATATTAAATATTTAGGGTGCGTTTCCACTGACTTGGAACTGAGCAGATTGCAATGGAGAAGAGCTGTAAAAAGTGGCAAGTGTTTCCATTGAAACGGAGCAGATCGGGGCGGAGTAGAGCTAAGCTGAGTCGAGCTGATCACAGCTGCATTGAGAATTGAATTGAGTAATGTCAGCTAAATACCGTCTCTTGGAGATCTATCTCTTCTTTTCGGTAAAAAGGTCATTAAAAGCAGCCATTTTAATTTTCCTCATCTAGAAGATGATGTTAGCCGGTAATTTCTCAATGTTATATGCATGTTTATGATTTAATCTAAACAGCCGTTAGTTAACCAAATAAATAAATAATGAAGATTCGGATGCAGATCACTTCAGCCTATCTTAGTTCACTGCTGGGCATAGGTCTCCACAAGTTCGCGTCAGAAATGGCGAGAACTCATGTGTGTTACCCATAGTCACCACGCTGGGCAGGCGGGTTGGTGACCGCAGGGATGGTTTTTTCGCACCGAAGACGCTGAAATAACATGGATCGGATACAGTTATAATTTATCTTTACTAATATTATAAAGAGGTAAAGTTTGTAACTTTGTTTGTTTGTAGGGGGTAATCATCGCAAATACTGATCCTATCATGAAAATTCTTTAACAGAAAGCTACACTATTCAGGAGTGATGCCCTACTAATATTATAAATGTGAATGTAAGTTTGTTTGTTACGCTTTCACGCGAAAACTACTAAACCGATCATCATGAAACTTTGTACACATATTCTTGGAGGTATTAGAAGTAACATAGGATAATTTTTATTAAAAAAAAATTAAATGCGAGCGAAGCTCCGGGTAGAAGCTAGTAGGATATATTTTATTGTTATTAAACAAAAATACGAAAAGATGGACCTTCACTATATTTTTGAATCACAAAAATAATTAACGCCCAACGAAATGGGCACGAGTCGGCTAGTATAATATATAGAACTAACTGTCGCATATTTTTAATACAAAAAGAAAACAAAGTTTCTGGATTCGAGACCTTATTATAATAAATTCTAAACATAAGAAGTCTTTCACTTTATTGAAAACCTGTAATAATAAAATATTAGTAAATTTTATAAATTAGGTATCAAGAAAAACTTTTCGCTTCAATTTATTTATTCATTTAATCTCTCATCCATTGTGACGTCGCTAACTAAACTAACCCTGCAAACGAATCTTTTACTGACCAATATACCCTACGGAATGCTCCGCATTATCCCGCTTTACTCCGCTTCGTGCGTTCCGCTTAGCTCCTCGACTCCGTTGGGGAAGCGTATTCAATATTCATATATATGTTCTTTGAAAGTTCGATCAATTCTGCTTTGCCCCATTTACACTGCTTCTAGATGATGCGGTATGGAGATTTCGAGCACTGTGATTAGTCAATTCACGGTATACTCCGCTCCACTCCGCGCAACTTCGCGTCAGTGGAAACGCACTCTAAAAACATCTCCATGGCTTTAAACAAACATTTAGCATGAGCAGGAGCCGAACTTGTAATTTGCAATATAGTGAGTAAATCTTGCATTATCTCATGTCAAAAATAAACTTTTTAGTATCAATAAAATAATAATAGCATTAATAAAGATTACAAAACAATTAATGGATACAGGAGACTTTATAATTTTATCTGCTGAAGTTTTATGTCATAACAAGGGAGGTCTTTTAAAGAACCAAGTCGCCCTGAGTCGACATTATATAAAACTTTTTTATGATACATACGACTGTAAAGATTATTCAGCTAATAAAAAAGTATATTTAAAACGATTTTTTCCTTTGTTTAATTTTCTTAGATGTCTGGTAATTAATTTGACATATAGTATAATTAATATTAGCCGAGCTGCACAGTTTTACTTACTAAACTTAGTGGTAATAGGTTGATTTATGAAACATAATGAGTGGACGGGTGGACATTTGTTACTGTTTCTTTTAAAAACTGTCATATTTGTTATATATAGCTACTTATTGTTATAAAGTTTACGGAAGATCGCGAATAAATTTAATTAATAATAACTGAGTAAATAAATAAATAAATGAACGTCTTACCGCAGATGAAAATTATTTAACTTTCATCATAATCAGTTTACGACTTTCGGAGATTAATGTGATATAATATACAAACAAACAAAATTATACATTTTTTAAATTATTCTATAACAAAATTATTGCATATTTACGTATATACGTTATATTTGCCATTTTATTATACATTTAACCAGTTACATTTTTGTATAACACTTCAAAGTCGAATAAGATATAAAACATATATACTACATTAGTCAAAACAAAAGGCAATCTAGTATACCTAAGGAAAGGACAGTGAGTCACAAATTAAAGTCATCGCTGGGAGGGTAATTGCGTATTCCAGCGCGCGTTTCTTCGCAGGTGGTCTCGAGGAATTTTACTCTACCGAGTGCCATAATTTTAGTTCAAGATCTTAATAACCAATGTTTAACGGCGACGCTGAAATTGTTTCTAGTAAAATGAGAAACCGTCAGTAAAGCTGTATTTAAACAAAGGAAATAAATTTGGCACATTTCACATAAATTATACTTTACTTTACTTATCTCTAATATTATAAATAATATAAGTTTGTTAATGTTTTCGTTCAAAATAGATGGACTCTGATACCATCGAACTGATACTAACAATTCTCACATCAATATCACACATAGGTATATTACATTAGGCTGTAAAACTAGACTGTATAGTAACGTCTTATAAACGTTTATATTAGTTTATTCAGTACATTATAAGTAAATTTTTTGTTTTAGTATTACCAACTATTATTAGGCTTATAGCCGAGTCTATAAAATCATATTCCAATCTTTAAGGTTTTCATAATTAGGTAAAGACTTTATGTATGTCAGTAGGTACCCTACTTTAGGAAACAAAAACCGAATTTTGGATTATTGGCTTAGCTGATTTTCAATCATAATAATAAATTATTCAGGTGCAGTTGTTATTTTATTGATTGTAAAACTTAAATAAATACTATAAAAATGGAATAAACTACTCAGGA
Organism: Melitaea cinxia; assembly: GCF_905220565.1. Lineage (NCBI taxonomy): Eukaryota > Metazoa > Arthropoda > Insecta > Lepidoptera > Nymphalidae > Melitaea > Melitaea cinxia. The sequence goes on along the minus strand of NC_059400.1, from coordinate 7,354,931 downwards.
CAACGTATAAAAGGGTTCAAAAGTAAAATATTAAGATTTAAAATTTTATTAAATAACGAATACTAAAAGCCTGCAACGGATAAACATCTAAAACATGAAGAACATCTGCGTCCCGGGAAACTAAAGGATTACGGACGAGACTTCACGTACGAAACGATAACAATGGGCGCTCTTCTTTTTAACATGAATACCGTAGATTTGTGACAAAATACAAACAATAACAGCCAGGCGAAAGATACGAGAGACGAACATTTCGCGCCGCCCTAGTCGTAAAATTAAATGAAAAAGGGCACCCGAATACAGCTCGGTTTGGGTCGCCGTTGATCACGTAGGGATATGAAAAATCGTATAGGTTTACGTCTGCCAGGTATTTCGTAAGATATTGCTCGGCGCGGCTACCTACTGTGAGACCTCTTCGGCTTTAATTGAAGACTTCGTTTTAAGTTGTAAAAGCTTGAGTAAAATCGATTTTAATATGTGACCTTTAAACGGAAATTAATTAACGAAATTCACACGAGAACTTTAGTGTTTAGTAACTTTCGTAATTATATAAATGAGAGATTTCGTTTAATATCTTTAACAGAAGAAAGTTGCTTCGAAATAGACTAAAATATGAAACATGATAATTAATTGAATTTCTATACTCACACGTAATCGCTTAGAATCTTTGTAAGTGAACAAAGCTGGGGAAAATAACGTCAGATAATACGACTGCCAATTAAATTTTCCAGCGTAACAGTACTTCAGGTACATACGCATCTCAAGCGAATCGATTTTCACTCGACGATACCGAGTGTACGTTGGAATCGAATAGTGACAGTGCTACGGATATTAACCACTCCATGGCTAATTGTTCCCTGTTCGATTATCGAACAACTGTCAACGGACATTGAAAGGTTGACGCCTGAATTGACGTGAAGTGAGGTTCAACTTTATTAATCAAATTTAATTGTTAGTGTAAAAATAAATAATTTACTTATTAGATAATAATAAAAACAGCTTAGAAAAAAAATCTTCACTGTAAATAATTACTTATAAAATGAAAAAGTAAAACTCACTTTGCCAATTACCTACCATCGTTCTCTGCGTTTCATTTTCGTTATGCTTAACTAGCGTTTTAATATTTTGTGTAATTCCTTTTACGTTAAATTTGACGTGTTTACTATGGAAGATTACACGTTACAAACACTATGCTATATATCTTAAGAGCAACCAATAACAGTAACTGTCAGTGTCAGTAAAACAGTGATAAAAATACTGAATATCTTAGTACCGTTTAACTAGTGCTATGAATAATCAACATATAAATAAGAACCAACGAATCGATTAACTTCACCGAGTAATAATGTTTTTACTATGTTTGCTTTAGAGATCAAATGTGCTAAAAATAAAAACAAATTACGTAAAATGTATGCTATAGTTAAATACGATTTCCGAGGATGAATTAGATGAAAATACGACGGAGTTTCAGTATGTTGAAACAATTGCTATCAAGGCGTTATTGCAGCGCGCTCAGATGAGCAAGTACAAACACAAGAAGCATAAACGGCAATTGAAATGAATCGACGTTGAATAATTGATGTGTCTCAGCCTCAAGCGCGACTACATCCTTAATGATTAGTCTAGAATAAGAGCAGGTTTGTGAACCCTCTTCTATTACAAAGATGTATTAACAATGAACTGAATTGAAACAGCGTGTAAACGTTTCTCTGTTGAGCGAAGACCTAATATCCAGGTTAAAGTCTACCAAGTTCCTTCTTTTCCTTCCTTCGTTTCGTTTTTCGTTATTAAATAATTACTTAGCATGAGTAATTATTGCTTTTAGTGGTTCTTCATTGCAGCCAGAAAAGACAGTTCTAATTACTTTCCAAGAAACGATTGGGAGGCATATATTGGAGGATAAGCAAATTATTTATTTGGATAATAAAGCCCTACTAAGTCATAATTTGTTCAGTACATAATCATGATGACACTGTAAAGTTTTTTACTTTTAAGTTTTATCTGATATTTCAACAGTTACGTCCATCGTTGTCATGAGCTGACTAGACTAACTGTGCGCTCTCTTACGGGAGGTCTGCGAGTTTCCTCGCTTACCGTTACTTTTTATATTATCTATACAATGCTTGGTGCACACTGCACAATCAGCTTTATCTTTTTAAATTTTGATCGTCTCACATACTAACCAAAATTACTAATTTTTATGTATCGAAACCATGCGTATTATAAAATATAATACAATGGCTTGTTCAAAAATTTAAAATTATCTTCAAGCCTACTACTGTTATTATGAAAATTTTTCGAAAAATCCTTTCAATATTTAAGGTCTAATGCATTATCAGTCATCCCATCGCAGTTCACTGGTGGACATAGGCCCCAAGTTGTCGCCAGATATCTGAATTATCTGCGATCCTCATCCAGCCTCCACCGGCAATATTATGTAGATCATCAGTCGAGCGGACTGGAATACGTCCTACACTGCGATTTACAGCGCGCGGTCTCTACTCCAGAGCATGTCTGCTCTAACGGCCATCGGTCCAGCGACACAGGCGGCACATCCACTTTCCCTTTAACTTACTGATTCTGTGGGCTATGTCGATTACCTTCATTCTATCGCGGACAGTCTCATTTCTAATCCTACCTTCGAGAGAGACTCGAAGCATAGCCCGTTCCATTGCGCGTTGAGTGATTATAATCTTGTGGACTAGTCCCATCGTCAGTGTTCACGTCTCAGCACCGTATGTTAATGCCTCTCAGCCCAACCGAGTTCACCTATCGGTATCTTTCCCGAAGTTGTTTCTGACTCTTTGAATCGTATAGCCTAAATAGACATAATCCTGAAGAACTCAGTATAATTTGGTTGTTAACATAACTTTCATTTACTTGGAACTTAAAAAGCCGACCAATGGCGGGATAACCATCCAACTGCTGGCTTTGAAATACACAGGCCGAAGACGGGCAGCAGCGTCTCCGGTGCGACAAAGCCAGCCCTGCGGTCACCAACCCACCTCCCTAGTGTGGTGACTATGGGCAAAACACATGAGTTCATGCCATTTTTGGCGTGAACTTGTGGAGGCCTATGTCCAGTAGTAGACTAAGAAAGACTGCTGTGATAACTTTCATTTGTCAGCTGAGAACTCATTTAGACCGCCTAGCATTTGCCCTAGCTCCTCCAACGTCCCCGCAAATATGTCTATATCGTCGACGAAACAAAGGTGAGAGAGGTATTCCTTTTTAGGTTAATGTCTCGTCCCCCCAACCCCAGGTCTTAAAGAAATATTCGAGCGCAGAGATAAAAATTTTAGGAGACAATACATCATCCTGGCTACAGAAGAGTAGGAAGACCACTTACGAGATGTGTTGACGACTTAACACACACCGCAGGCCGAGACTGGCTAGACATAGCTAAAGATACGTGACATTCTTTGGAAGAGGCCTTTACCTGAGAGGGGTTCTTGCATCCCAACTATATATTTCCAAATTTATTTATTCTGATTTTTATTTGCACTAAGTGATATTTATTTTAAATTGAGTTATTGAGCGTTATTTTATTTAATTATGAATGTAATGTAAACCTTGACAAATATTTTTGAATTTGAGTTATTAATAAAATTATTAGCTTTATCGACAATCATGAGTGTAATGTAAATACCTTGACAAATAGATATTATACAGTCAATCAGACAAATATTATACATAAATGTGATATTAAAAAAATCAATTATTAATTAATTTTTTTACAACAATAGTTTTTTAATAATTTGTCATTATCTCATAGTTTATTTATTTTCAGTCTGATAATGTTATTACATTTTTTCAACAATTTTAATGCAATAATTTTAGTCAAAAAATCTGTAATGAAATGACGCAAGAAATAAAAGGCTTTTTTATTTTATTTATTTATTTTACATCATCCTGTCTTACCCTGCGACGAAAGAATATAGTCCTTGCTCGCTGGTCTTGGATTTGGACAGTCATCGTCGCCGCGTCGTACGTACACCTCAGTACCTCGATAATCGATACAACACATCTACAGAAAATTCAGGATAGCCCAGGTCTTGATAGAGTCAAAGGCTTTTTCGTAGTCCACAAACCCCATAAATAGCGGCTGATTATACTCTTCCGTCTTTTGTAAATTCTGCTGCACAGTAGGTATGGATGTGGTCTACGGTGCTGTAGCCATTTCGGAACTCCGTTGGTTTTAAAAGATTTGTGACGACCATCGAGGACAGCTTATAGATGTGGCTCAGAAGTGAGATCGGTCTGTAATTCTTCAACAGAGATACATTAAGAATATCAATAAATATTAACAACGCAATTGGACTTGTAACGTAAAAATAGAATCAGATATACGAATCGTAAAAATAAAATATACCGTAAAGCGTTACTTTTTCCTACTATTTTATTTATCAAGCGTAATTTAAGACAATGATAAAAATTAATATATGTTACTTGTTCATGTGCTATATAATATGAATTTACTTTTTACTTATTAAATCAGTTGTTTCTGATAATTTTTAATCAAACTATAAATTTAAGTCAAAAGCTCTCAGTGCTTAAAAATAAGATTTATCAAGATTTTACACTTGTGTTTGCAGTAGTTGTAGTCTTTATTCAGACTTTTCGAGGACGACAAGTCTCCTAATTGGATTAAGACCCCTTGTTTGAGAAAAACCTTCCGTTATCTGTAACGTAAATTTTACGCTTATTTCTAATTACATTAATTTTATTTGAAAATGTCTTTATTTAAATCACTAACTTAAATATCAGTCGACCGACTTAAATGTATTATTTTTAATTTCAATATTTTTTATAACATCATGTTTATTTTTCGCACATCTATTTTTAATTTTTATTCTGTCTGGATAAATTTGCTCTTAAGTTCTCTACACGAACTTTATGTTGCTACTTTTACTACGGTTTTACAAACTTATGATCACAACTCAACATACATGTGTATGAAATGTAATATGTACAAGGGTACTTTTCTGCGGTGCGGTAAAATTTTGTAAACGTCTCATCGCTAAGCATGGGTAATTCTATAACGGAAAAGTGTGGAAGATTAACCTACGACGCTGCTCAACTATGGATCAGTTAATTTTTATGCCTCAGAATTTCTTCCCAAAGCATCCATGTTTTCGCACAATTTTCCTTCTCAAAACCAATACTAATTAAAATTTAAAGACAAAGTTAGCTGTCGTGATTGAATCTGACTGACACTGATGTCGATTTACATGTTTTATCACATGTATTTCACTAGGCCATATCTACTTGAGTTTATACGTGGATTTACAAAAATGAAAACATTCTGAACACAGTAAACAAAAAATGTGAAAAAAAAAGTGGAGAGAAATCAGTAAGAAACTAAAGTAAGAGGTGATTTTGTTAGATGAGGTATTTATTTATTTTGTATAGAAAGAGCTACGTATGTCGATAAAGGTAATCGAGTGAATGCCCTTATTAATGTCATAGTGAAGTGAAGGACGATTTATTCCCCTGCAATGCGATATTGATTTCTTTTTTTTTTATTATTTCCGTACGAATGCGGCAAGCTTATCGACCATGGTATACAAACCTGTTTGTAGTGTTTAAAATACTTAATAGCTTTATCTAACTATAAATATTATAATATCGGCATACTTGTAACTAAACTAGACAGCGACTCTGGTTTTATTCGCGTTGAATAAGACTTAATATAATTTTCAAAAAGTTTGACCACATTGATATCATGAGGAACAGACGAAGAAATGCCGTAAGTGTAAGTATGTAAGTAAAGTATTATGTAGCATTTCATATCATATACATGTTTTTTAAATACTTTTTATTAAAAAAAAGCAAAAACTAACTTCGGTGTTTCTTTCTAATTTTGTTTATAAAACGACTGCTAAAATGTAAAAAAAAGTTATAACAATATAAAAGTACAAACAAATATTACGTAATAAATATCGTTGTGAGTCTGGATACGGTATTGAAAAATAGTACTCAAATTTATATCGAAGGACCGTGCCATCACTCTGTTTAAAGGGTTTCATCAAAGAGGCACTCAACAAAATGTCTGTCACGCAACAACGAGTTACGTCACGTTAGAGACACAAAGCCAAATCAATCGTCCAATAAAACAATGAAAATATATTACCCAATAAATTAACAAAATAAATAAACGAAGCTATGAGTGTTCTAAAATACACACTAACAAATCTATTAACGCGTTTAATTTAATAATTAATACCTACTATACCACTACTTGTATTACACAAGACGACAAGGGGCTCACCCTCGTTGACGCTTAAGGTTACAGCTCCGCCCCAAAAAGTCGTTACGTGATGTTTGTATCTGTCCTATAACCTTTCTCAAATAACAGACTGTCTATGGCAAAAGGATTTTTTCAAATTGGTTTCGTTTATCTTGTTTTGATCGCGACTAAATAAAAAACACGTCAGTTGTGTCATATTAATAATATATTTTTCTTTTAAGCCAAAATGTTTTTTTATTAAAAAATATAAAATGGTAGACCCTTAAAAAGCCGTAACAGATCGGGTTTGGGCAGATTGCCAGTAAAATCGTTATTAATTTGAAACGTAATCATCATCATCGTAACCTTTTCAATAAAGTGCGAGGTAAAAGGTTATTTTTTAACTGTAAAGGTTTCATTGCTTTTCAAATTTTCTTTTCCTATTGAAGAATCACCTGAGATAATTTAACAGCTTAGCTAAGCTGAATATGTCTCCGAATATTATCCTGAAATATGAAGGTGAGATGAATTAACTAGTAAAACGAATGAAGCATTTGAAAGCTTGGCATTCCCGACCTTCAGTTTAGATTATCGTTTTATATATACTATGAAATCTTGCGAAATGAAATCTCATTTAATTAAATAATATGTTAAACGATTACTAAAATAAACAGTGTCAATCAGGTCGAGTCTGCTTCATGTTTGCTCTGCTTTGTTTGCAATGTGCACAAAAAAAATTTCCTTCACGGTGCACGAGACACATTCCCTTATTATAGATCCAGAAAGTCTTCATTAACTATGTATAAAATTATGTACTTACAAGATTATCTAATATGGTAAAACCGGGAGAAATGCCGCAGTGGGATAGATGCCTCATGTTCTAAAAACCTAACATCCCGAACTCACAAATAAAAATTAATCGCATAAGTAGGAGTCGAAGTCACCCCTTACCTCAGATATCCACAGATATTCGTGTGGCAAGGACGCGTTTGGATCGTGTGTGTAATTGTCTCCGTGGCGAAATTTACAAACACGTCAAAGTTTTAAAGGTTAGTATTTAAGGTTGTATAATTTTATAAATAGTAATAAATTCCGTTATATTTTTTATCACGTCTATATACTGGGTTATTGAGTCTGCATATAGTTGTAAATAGATGCTATTTTGTTTATAATTTATTTAAAAAATACGTGGGCATCTATCCCAATCACAAAGGATAGTTGCCCTGATTTTTTGAGGTATAGATGCTCTTAGGGGCATCTATCCCTTAATTCACCATATACAGAGTAAGTTTATATGTATAATTTTTTTTGTCTGTTATATTTTTTATGTATTTACGTATATTTATGTTTGGATGTTTTACTGATTCTAGCAGAACTATGCAATGAAAATATAAAAGAAAGGAAGAAATGCGAGCTCGAGTATGTTCTTGGACTATAGAAAACCTACAGTCAGCTTTCGATGAGAAAGTATGATTGTGCAATGTGCATGTTGACAATTGATATGAATATTTTAGACCAACAATTAAGAATTTATACTTTTGTTGAATAAATGCTTGTAAAATTTAATTAAATTTATATATATATACTCGTATATATATATACATCATGTTAAAACTTAAGAAATTATATTTTAGTTAAACAATGCTCTAAAAATTTAATTAGGTATAGTAATCTGTGTGATATAAACATTATATTCTAATTATAACAATTAAAAGATATAAAAAACACAAAAATTTTTTCATTATTATGGCCCATGTTTCTTAGAGACAATCGATGTTTTAGGAGTAGAACTACCTAAAATTTGGTTTGGGTTTTTCGTTTACACGGTTTAAAGGGCATCTATCCTACTCACTATTTTTATGGTGGGGCAACTTTCCATATAGGTAGGCATCTATCCTCAAAAAAAAGGTTCACGAAAAGCTAATTTCTGCTTAATCTGCATTGGCTAGGTTGAAAAAAAATAGTCATAATTCAACATAAAGGATTGAGCTACCTACATTAATAAAAATTATTCGTATAAAAATCATATTTTTAAAATTAGGTGGCTATTTCAAAAAGTGAGGCATCTATCCCGGTTTTACCATACCTATTATTTGAAATTTAAAGTAATAAAATCAAACTACAGTTCTTCAACAAACATAATCAAAATAATAACTAAAATTTATATTATTTGTATACATTTTATACATATTTGTGTAATCATAATATCAATAATATCATTTTTATAATGTTACTTTCCAAATATACCGTTAAATGTTTGTGATTTAAACTTCCCAAAGGTATTCATTAGTTTAATATGACAAAAAGTTTTTTTTTTTGTTATTGATCGGTTTTATCGTTTTGCTTGTTTTGTTATTTTTCCTTTTCTTATTTGCACGTTTGTTAATTTAATTTTAAGCCGATGGATGGTCGTATTTGGCTTTAATGATTAATTATATTATTTCATTCTCGTTCTCAACTTCTCTTCAACTTTTTCTGTGCCTTGTACCATCCCTAATAGATAAATAAATAAACAAATAAATAAATAAAACAATACTTAGGTACAACTTAGTTAACAGCTTAGTAGTCTTGAGTTATTATCCCTAAAAGTTTTTTTTATAATAAAGAATTGTATAATATAGAATGAGATACACGACGCTAAGCTCATATCCGTAGAGTATTAGAATTATTTTATTTTTTTAATGTGTGACTAGGAATTAACATGAAATAAATATCTTTATTGTCTCACGACGTAAAATTAAATATTATTAATCTTATATAGCTTTAGCTTTTCTAACATTTCTAGTTACTATAAATATACTTTAATAAGCCGTGTATATTTTTAAATAAAAAGCAATTCCTATTAATTATTTATTATTTTTTATTGTTGACTCAAAAGGAAATATACATATCACTTCGATTGGTTTTTTTCATTTAATATAATAACAAAACGATAAAGCTTATGACCGTGTGTCACAAATAAAAAAACTGTTACGCATCACGCACAACACGAACGATGCACATCGCATGAAATGATTATTATTTATTCCACTCATTATATGGTTATTACCATAAATGCGTCCGTTGTATTATTTATTATGAACATTTTAAACTTTTATACGAGCACTAATTTCATTTCAATATTTTATACCGATACATACAACTAAAATCGATATCGACTTTCTAATACTACTGATTGCCCAGTGGTCGAAATTCGACTATAAAATTAATTTAAATTATAAGTTTGAACATTATTAAGGTCATGTTGTCTAAGACTAAACTTCTATATAATAATAAACAAAAGTATACATATATATATGCAGTGTATCAATTACATGTTAGTGTGTGTTTTATTATTGATTTAATGTATTTTTATGCATAATTTTTAAAAAATATTAACAATCTGCACTCGTTTTCTATATAAACTATAAGTGTGCAAAATTTCATACTCCTCAGTCCGCGCAGTTTTCGTAAAAAGAGGTACAAAGTTTTTGCTTCACGTATTACTAGACTAGTTTATAGCTATAATTATTACAATATCGTAATCACTCTTAAACATACCAGAAACAATTAACATCATCAATAAAGTAAAACGGCCACCGTATCTCTTGTTTTATTACTTCTTTAAAAAGTTTCAACTTTATCTTGTAGAAAATATGTTGTAAAAGAAAGAGTAAAAAGAATTTTAATACATTATTTCTTTGCACGGAGCGAAGTTTTCGTTCGAAGGAAACTAAAGATATTGTCTGACCGCAGGCGATAACCAATCGAGACTTTTTATCACGCGGAATGGGTTTAAGTTTGCGTTGGAGAGTTTTTTTGTAAAATAAATTATTTTAAAAAGGCTTTTTTATTTAAATATTGTGAGAAAACTGCAATTTTTAAGAACATTTAGGTAATCTTTTAGAATATAATGACGGTTTGGTACTTAAACGAAATTCACGCTTACGCTAAATTAAGTTAATGTTCAGACAAAGTGCTATGAGTTTGTTAGGTGATCGATAAATAATTTATAGTTATGATAACAACCAACGGCTTAACGTGCGCTCCGAGGCACGGTGGGGAGACCCACGAGGACAGATATTCAAGCCAGAAGGAAATATTTGTAAAATACAAATATCCATCCCGAGCTGATAGCGAAAACCGTAAACCGTCGGTGTTTTCGGTGACTACTCGCACCACTACACCAGAGCGGTACTTTATTTGTATTTTTATTAAGCGTTTGTTTATTTTTAGTTATTAATCGATCTTGTTTTAATTAGTTCGAAGAATAGCTCCTTCAGGAAATATTCAACTCGATATCTGGAGCAAACCGACTGGGAGAGTACCTCGAGCTTACAGAAGATCACAGCTAAATAATACTGTTTCAAAGTAGTGTTGTGTTCCTGTGGTGAGTAAGGTGGCCAGAGCTCCTGCGGGGTTTGGGGGTAGGGTCAGCAATACGCTTGCGATTTTTCTGGTTTTGTAGGCGTGTCGTCTATAAGATACAGTGATAGCTTACCATCAGGTGTCAGTGTGATTAAGTAAATGATTAATAATTAATAACAAAACAAAATAAAACACAAATAGATTAGATTAAAAACCAACAATCTTTCGTTTTGCTCGTTCCAATTATGTCATTTAGTATACGACAAAAGCCTTATTATATAAACAAGCAAACAACAAGCTTTCAAACTCTAAAGAGACCGAGAGTGCAATTTCTTGTTCCAACTACGAAGGCATCACACATGACAGTTTCAAAGCGGTCGTTGAACCCCGTAGATATATTTTATATTTACGGACGTTATGTCCTTAATATGTAAATAAATTTCCAAATAATATTTATTATTTAAATTAAAGATTGTAGCAAAGGATATACAAACATATGTAGTATTAATTATACAGTCACGTCATCGAAAACCGTTGGACGTATTAAGATGAAATTTGGCAAAAAAAAAATACTTTACAGTTAGTAGATGTCCGATAAAGAACAATTTTAAAGAATCGATACTTTTATGTAGGTATAATTATTTTAGCGGATAAGAACTCTTGCACAATAAATGCATAATAAATTAATGTTGAGTAAAGGTAAAAATTTAAGTTTACGCAATATTTAAAATTACCTAAACAAATAAATGTGGTTTTTGCCCATAGTACGCTGGGCAGGCGGGTTGGTGACCGCAGGGCTGACTTTGTCGCACCGATGACGCTGCTGCCCGTCTTCGGTCTGTGCATTTAAAAAGCCAGCTGTAGGATGGCTATCCCGCTATCGGTCGGCTTCGTTAGTTCCATGGTGGTATTGGAACTTTGCTATCCCTTAGTCGCCTCTTACGACACCCATGGGATGATAGGGGGTGGCTAAATTCAATAGTGCCGTAGCCACGCAGCAAACGATCTACGTAAGATTGCCGGTGTAGGCTGGATGAGAATTCTGAAAAACCGGGATGTCTGGCGCGAACTTGGAGAGGCCTAGTCTAGCAGTGGACTGCAACAGGCTGAGCTGACTGACTGACTGACACAAATAAATATTTGTACTATTAAAATAACCGCTTTTTACTAAATGCATATGGATGTGTAAGGGATACATGGTACATATGGCAAAATATTTTTATTTACAATTTTCTTTTGTCTGTCTGTTTGTTTGTTCCGGCTAATCCCTGAAACGAGTGGACCGATTTTGATAGGACTTTCACTGGCAGACAGCTGATGTAATAATGAGTAACTTAGGCTACTTTTATTTTAGAAATTTATTTATTTTATAACTCTGCGAACTGAACAGCACAACGGGCACAGGTAGCATTTTATACTTTTCTATTAAGACGCGTAATTACCGCAAATGTAATAGGAATACTAGAAAAGTCATAACAAATGTTTTTCTAAAGTCCTAAATGTCAATAGCATAGAATGGCAAAGTAAATATTGCTAAGTAATTGTTAATAATAAGTTACTCAAGTAAATGGTTTTAGTCACATTTTATGTTACATTGCCATCGAAAGTAATATACACCTATGCTAGAAATCTATAATCTATAATATATATAAACGCGAAAGGTCATTCATCACGAAATCTCCGAAACTATAATACCTACAAACTTGAAATTTGGCAAGTAGGCTCCTTATAGGACGTAGACATCCGCTAAGAACGGATTTTACGAAACTCAACCCCTAAGGGGGTAAAATGGGGGTTGGAAGTTTGTATGAGAGTCCCATGTTTTTGACGTAAGAGACTTGAAATTTAAAATGTAAGCTCTATAGATAATAATAATAATAATAAAGCTTTATTTATTCCTTACACGTAGTTTACATTAATTCTGAATAATATTTGTGTTAGTATTATACTTATTCTAGTTTGTTAGTATATTTTATTAAACTGCGTTAACGCTTTTTGTAGTAAGGACCGCTCTGGCGATGAAAGCCTCCTCCATTTCCTTCCATTTCACTCTGTCTCTTGCCAGTCTGTTCCAGGTATTTCCCACCGTAGCAACTATGTCATCACTCCATCTTTTGAATGGCCTTCCCTTCCGTCTTTTCTTATGAATAGGGTACCAGTTAGTAACAATTTTGGACCATTTGTTCCCTGGTGATCTTTGTACATGCCCAGCCCATTTCCATTTTTGTGTCATAATGGTTTTTGCTATGTCTTTTACCTTCGTAGTTTTTCTGATGTCTTCGTTTCTTACTCTATCGCTTAGCTTAAGGCCCAGGAGACTCCTTTCCATGCTACTTTGACACACTTTAACCTTATGAGTTTGTTTTGTTGACAAAGGCCATGTTTGGGAAGCGTAAGTGAGACAGGGCAACAAACATGTCTGCATAGCTTTAGTTTTCAATGCAACCGGTAGATTACTCTTGAATATCTCTTTCATTGCCCAGTACTTATTCCAGGTTATTTTGATTCTTCGCTCTACTTCTTTATCATTGCATGACTTGAAGGATAGTAAATGTCCCAAATAAATATAGTCTTCGGCATATTCAATTTCTGTTGAGTCCGACTTTATACTTGTTTTTTGCCTATTTGTCATTAATTTAGTTTTCTCCCAGTTTATTTCTAGACCTACTTTTCTGCTTTCTTTGCTGAGTGACTGTATCATGAATTCCATTTCTTTTGAGTCTTCCGAGAGCAGTACTATATCATCCGCGAATCGCAAGTGCGAGAGGCGGCTGCCATATATGTTTATTCCTCTATCTTCCCAGTCAAGTGTTCTAAATATTTCTTCGAGTACTGCAATAAAGAGTTTTGGTGATAAGGGGTCGCCCTGTCTCACTCCCCTTCCAATTTCAAAGACTGAACCATACTCATTTATTTTAATTCTAGCCTTACTTTTGTTGTATATTTCCTTCAATATTTTTATATAGTCATGGTTCACTCCTTGCCCTGATAGAGCTCGCCAAATTGCACTGTGGAATACAGAGTCAAATGCTTTGCTATAGTCAATAAAGCATATGTAGAGAGGTAGGTCGTATTCGTTGTATTTCTCAATGACAAGTTTCAAAGTGTGGATGTGATCTATTGTCGAAAACCCCTTTACAAAACCTGCCTGTTCTACTGGCTGATGTTCATCTAAGATACTAGTAAGACGTCGGAGTAGAGTCGATGCAAACACCTTGTAGACGCACGACGTTAGGCTGATTGGTCTGTAGTTTGCTATTGATTTCGGGTCTCCTTTTTTGAAAAGTAAAACGATATCTGAACACGTCCATTGTTTAGGTATTTCTTTTGTTGATAGTATTAAATTGAATAAGTTTGTTAGTGGTAAAGTGAGAGCGTTTGTACCGGCAATTAGCATTTCGTTTGTAATACCATCAGATGCTGGGCTTTTTTCTGGTTTTAATAACTTTAACGAGCAATAGATTTCGTTTATATTAAATATTGGTACTTCGTCATTGTTTTGAGAAACTCTATCCTCGGCTAATTTTTCCTGGTTTGTGATATCGTGAGATGCATACAGTTGCTGGTAAAAGTTTGTGGCTATTTGCATGATCCCATCTCTGCTCGTAACTGTAGATTTTTTCTCGTTTTGAAGCTGGTTCATCACGTGTTTTGAGTTGGTTAGGTATTTATACGCCTTTTTAACTGCTCCAGATTTTCTGATGTGATTTTCTATAATATTGACTCTATATTGTCTCATGTTTTTCTTAATCTGTTTATTTATTTGTCTATATAACTTGCTAAGTTGAGTTTTTTCACTTTTTGTTTTATTGTGCTTGTTTTTTAAGTAGTGTCGTTGTTGACTAAGTTCTATTATTTCTGTTGTTATTATTGCTTTCTTCCTGTTGTTATAGTTTGATGATGCGAACTTGATGCCACCACGTTCAGCGCTCTGTAAGATTGTATTTTCTATAATGTCGTAGTAATTTTGCACAGATGTTGTCGGGTCTGGTTCTATGAATTTGTTGATTTCTGTGGTGTATATTTCGTAGTCAATTTGTTTCCGTGCTGTTGTAGAAAAGTTTTTACGTGGTAGGTGTCTGCGCTCAATATTGATTGTTATTCTAATCATACGGTGGTCACTTGGGTGATGTATGCTATTTATCACACTGTAGTTTTCTATAATTTTCGGTTTGTTTGTGGCAATGAAGTCTATTTCGTTTCGAGTATATCCATCAGGTGACAGCCAAGTCCATCTTAGTTTTCTGGGTTTTCTGAAGAGCGTGTTTGCTATTTTCAAATTATTCTGAAGGCAGAATCGAACAAATCTTTCACCTCTCTTATTTCTTTTACCGTATCCGTAGCTGCCCATTACTCTGTTCTCACCCTCTGCTGGTTGTCCAATTTTCGCATTCATGTCCCCAAGAAGTATAAAATTTGGGTTGCTTTTTTCCAATAATGTATCTAGGGTGGTGTAAAACTCTTCTATTTCTTTTTCGCTTGCTTTTTGGGTAGGTGCGTAGGTTTGACCGATACTATATAGTTTTCCATGTAGCTTGATATGAATCAAGGCGACTCTATCTGTTATGCCGATAAAGTCAAGGACCTCCACTGATAGTTGTTTTTTTACTAGGAAACCTACTCCATATTTGCCTTTGGTGTGACCGTAGTTGTAAAGGTAATAGTCGTCTCTGTCTTCTATAGTAAAACCTTGTCGTCTCGTTTCACTAATGCCTATTATATCCCATTTTAGTGATGATATAGCGTGCTCCAATTCAAGTATTCTTGATTCATTTGCTAGGGACCTTACATTAAAAGTGGCAATATAGATCTTATTATTTTTCCTTGTTTTAGTTATTGGAGGGTTGTAGTCTTTCGCCCCCGCGGTGACCAGCCGTATTGGGGGACGTAATTCGTTTTTTCTTTTTGAATTTTTTGTGCTTGTTTGACTTGAGAGAGGAGCCGGCGCTGGTTGCTATACTGCGTTTTGATCATGGTTGTCTTGCTGGTTTGACGGGCTGTTTGTATTTTTGTTCACTAAGTAATTTAGCATGCTAGGCTTAAGGACTCCTTCTGTAATGCTAGATGATCTTTGCAATGATGAGTGGGCAGGTTGAGGGTTGTTTTTCCGCTTTTCTTGTGGTCTTCTATCTGCTACTTTGTGAGGGTTTAGTTGATCAGTCTCGGGAGAAGCGGATAGCATTCTCTTTTTGTTAGATGTATTTGATTTATTTTCAAGTACGATGAGTTTATCGTATTTAATAATAGCTTTATTTCCTTTTTCTTTTTCTATTTTAACCCTTTCCTGTAATTCTTTTCTTTTTTCTAAGATATTTTTTGGATAATCCTCTTTTATGTAGTACTCAGTATTATTTAGTAACGATTTTTGCTTGAATATGTCAATTTTCATACCAAGTGTTGTAAGGGTAATTGTTATCGGCCTAGGCCTTTCCCCTTTTTTGCCTAATCGTGTAATCGCCTGTAGATCTCTTTTTTCGAGCTTAATGCGAAAGTGTTTATCAATAAAGTTTATGATTCTGTTTTCTAAATCAGAGTAAGACGATTCTTTTCCTTCTAATCCAAAGAGTACTATGTTTCTCTGTTTTGCCTGTTTTTCCAGAAAATAGAGTCTCTTCTCTTGGTTTTCCACTTTTTCTTTTAGATAATTATGTTTTTCTTCCCATATTTTGAATTTTTCTTCAATAAGTATATTAATGTTTTTTGTTACATTTGTCGTGACATCTTCTCCATTTTTAAGGATGGTTTTCTTCTGTTCGTCTAGCTCCTTTTGAATTTTTTGTAGTGCGAGCATAACCTCCTCCATAGTTTAAGATTTTTTTTTTTTTTTTTTTTTTTTATTAATATTTGGTTCCGTTATGGCACAACTGCTTCCCCCTATTGGTAGTAGGCTGAAACTAGGCAACGTTGTGACGTGTTGCTTAGTATCTGCTCCTCGTCGGTAGATGGCGCTATTTTTAACGGATGATCTAGTAATGACTTTTAAATTTTCGTTCTTTGAGGTTAGAATTTTTTTAAAAGAATCCAAAGTTAACACTTTTTGCTTTCTTTTATGCTTCTTTGTTTACTGACCTTCTATTCAGGGTGTTGTCAATTCCTCTTCAATAAACTTGGTGGAATTCGAACGGTATTGGAGCGGTTGAAGAAATCCGTTGCCGTTATTTTTATTCACAATTTCCATTTAAGGCTGGCACCCTCACGTTAGATAACGATAATCCTGATGTTCCACAACTACTTTCACTCGAACGTTACGGTTTGCGTGAGATATATCGTTGTTTTATACTTTTATTTGATAAAAAATAGCGGAGCCGATGTAAACATGAGAACAACAGCGCCCTCTCTCAAGACGAAGCTCTATAGATAGATGGTGAAAAGGTGTCCAAATAATGTATCTTTAGAAATCAACCCCTTTTTGGGTTAAAACGGGGGATAGTAGGTCGGCTCACTGATCACGAAATCTCCGAAACTATAACAGTTACAAACTTGAAATTTGGCAGAAAGGCTCCTTATAGGGCGTAGACATTCGTTAAGAACGAATTTTACAAAATTCGACCCTTAAGGGGCTAAAAAGGGGGTTGGAAGTTTGTATGAAAGTCCCATGTTTTTGAAGTAAGAGACTTGAAATTTAAAATGTATACCTTATAGATGATGAGAAGGTGTTCAAATAATGAATCTTTAGAAATCAACTCCCTTTTGGGGTTAAAACGGGGGATAGTAGGTTTACTCACTCATCACGAAACCTCCGAAACTATAATACCTACAAACTTGAAATTTAGCAGGTACGTTTCTTATAGGGCGTATACATTTGCTAAGAACGAATTTTATGAAACTCTACCCCTAAGGGGATAAAACGGGGGTTGGAAGTTTGTATGAAAGTCCTATGTTTTTGGAGGAAGAGACTTGAAATTTAAAATGTATACCTTATAGATGATGAGAAGGTGTTCAAATAATGAATCTTTAGAAATCAACTCCCTTTTGGGGTTAAAACGGGGGATAGTAGGTTTACTCACTCATCACGAAACCTCCGAAACTATAATACCTACAAACTTGAAATTTAGCAGGTACGTTTCTTATAGGGCGTATACATTTGCTAAGAACGAATTTTATGAAACTCTACCCCTAAGGGGATAAAACGGGGGTTGGAAGTTTGTATGAAAGTCCTATGTTTTTGGAGGAAGAGACTTGAAATTTAAAATGTATGCTCTATAGATAGTAAGAAGGTGTCCAAATAATGTATCTTTAGAAATCAACTCCCTTTTGGGTTTAAAACGGGGGATGGTAGGTTGACTTACTCATCACGAAATCTCCGAAACTATAACAGCTACAAATTTGAAAATTGGCAAGTAGGTTCCTTATAGGGCATATACATTTGCTAAGAACGAATTTTATGAAACTCGACCCCTAAGGTGATAAAACGGGGGTTGGAAGTTTGTATGAAAGTCCTATGTTTTTGAAGTAAGAGACTTGAAATTTAAAATGAATGCTCTATAGATGTTGAGAAGGTGTTCAAATAATGTATCTTTAGAAATCAACTCCCTTTTGGGGTTAAAATGGGGTATGGTAGGTTGACTCACTCATCACGAAATCTCTGAAACTATAACAGCTACAAACTTGAAATTTTGCAGATAGGTTCCTTATAGGGCGTAAACATCCGCTGAGAACGGATTTTATGAAACTCGATCCATAAGGGGATAAAACGGGGGTTGGAAGTTTATATGAAAGTCATATGTTATTAAGGTAAGAGACTTGAAATTTAAAATGTATGCTCTATAGATGGCGAGGAAGTGTCCAAATAATACATCGTAATCTATATATATAAAAGAGAAAGGTCACTGATTGACATCACGAGAACTCAAAAACCACTGGATGGTCCATCCATCCAAGATGGACAAAGATGAAATTTGGCAGGGAGGTAGATTATAGTTAGTCGACGTCCGCTAAGAACGGATTTTGCGATATTCCACCGCTAAGGGGGTTTAATTGGGGTTGATAGTTTGTATGAAACATATACAGTAGCAACAAGTTCGCCTGATAGGTTATTCATACTGCAGCCTGAAAATAAAACTAAAAATGTGGTGTATAGAGAGGTTTTATAAAAATAACTATTAAATTATACTAAATTGTGCCTTTGAAAAAGTTACTCAGAGTGATAAGCATTTCAAGTGACTGAAATAAAAAAAATAATTTGCGTTAAGCATCTTAATAGTAATGCATATCTTCATAACCACGCGGACGTAGTCGCGGACAACAGTTAGTGTATTATAAAACAAAGTTCCCAAAAGCGTATGTGACCGATTCCCTCAAAATCTACTTAACGGATTTTCATGCGGTTTCACAAATGGAGAGAGGGCTTCAAGGGGAAGGTTTACGGAACGGCAAAGCCGATTTTGATGAGAGTTTCACTGGAAGTTTGCTGGGAAAACTTTGTGACAAACTGATTTCAACGCGGGCGAAGCCGCGGGCACAGCTAGTAAAAATATAAATAATAATGCTTATCTTTTATTCAATAAAATCCCTGCGAACGATAGAAAAGGGTCAATGAATGATAAATATTAGATACTCTTCTCTATTTGTATAAATATATTAATGTAAAAGAAATACGAAATGACATTATGTTTATTTCGTAATATTAGTAGGAGAACCGAAATAGAAACTATATTCAAACGGGTGTTTAATGAATAAAAAATATTTTACATTGACTTTAGTATATTTTCAAATGTCTATTAATTTAAAAATTTTAAATAAATTAATGTCTACACTAAAATCCATTGCTCCCAAAACTATACAGAAATAAAGGACTAACTGTATAAAGCTATCGTATAATAATATTAAATCGAAAGTCACGAATCGGGTAAGCTCAAAATGGGGACATTCACAGGCAAAAGTATCGGTGATACGACAGCGACTGGCCGTAACGTATTGGTTGGCTTACCTCGATCCGTGACTGATTTATGGCACACGGAAATACCCAATTTACACGACAACGTGTGCTTGTGTGATCTAATCTATGATAAGGTAAGGCAATTAGGGATTGAACTGGCTTATCAATCAGTTCAGTACATCACTCAATGCGTCAATGGCTTGCGTAACATTCTATGAATATTGATATCAAATATATAAATTATAAAAATACTCAAATTAAGTACTATTATAGTTTTCCTATAACGTACATATAATAAATTAATACGTGTTTTTTATTAGTATTAAAATTATGTTATTATTGTATTGGATTGCGTTACACGATATTTTGAAAAATGAGACGAATGTTTATGTTGATTTCGTTACATCGTATTGCGAGTACAATATCAGCTGACACATTTTATTGGACGCGGATCACTCTAATCCATATCGATTTGTCTGCCAGTGGGGTAATTGCAGTCGAGTCACTCGGTACAATATAGAACGATTATTGGATTTCCATTATACGAATCTTTTATTATTTTATTTTTAAATTCAATTTATTTGCCAAAACTTTTATTTCGTAACAACAACAATTTGTTCAAGTAATTCACATTTTTGTTACAGTTGAGGATAAAATTATACTTCTGTTTCTGGTTTGTAATCGATCTAATTTATACTTAGCATACATGCATAGGCCAGCAAATCTTTTAACAACTTTAAATTTTTCTGTTTCACAGCTTTAAAAGTATGTATTTAATAATTGTGTTTACTGGCAAACGAAAAAAACCGGCTTCAATTATATCGACAAGTAATACAACGTAGGTAGACGAAAAAATACTCAAGTAAATACGCATTATCAAAGATTACTCCAAAAGTTGTAATCAGATCTCGATGAAATTTAAATGTGACCACATGATAAACATCGGCTTTCGATTAAATTAAAAATCATTAAACGAATCGGTACATCCAGTAAAAAGTTATGCGGATTTTTGGGAGTTTCCCTCGCTTCTCTCGATTTCTCTAGGATCCCATCATCAGATCCTGGTTTCATTATCATGGTACCAAACTAGTGATATCTCCTTTCCAACAAAAAAAGAATTATCAAAATCGGTCATAAACGACGGGGTTTCCCCGAACATACATATATATATATATATATATACGGTCGAATTGAATAACCTCCTCCTTTTTTGAAGTCGGTTAATAAGGAGACAGAATAACATATTAAATTGAAGAAAATCGCAGCTTTACAAAAATATTAATCGTTCAGAAATAAACGTATACCAATGTAGTCGACACCCTCCGGCTCAATATTCTTGATATATTTTCCTCATGTTAAACCAACGTAAGATCTCCCTCCCCCCTTTGAGCTGAACAGATTACAACGGATAAAGGGGTGATTGAAAGGATAATCATAGCTCCACTTTACTCAGATAAGTTTACCTGAAATGCTTGTAAATCATATTTCGTATTGAGGATTTAGAGTTTACAAGAAGTACCTACCTCTGTATTAAGGACGATTAATATCTACGACCGTTTATTGATTTAATCAATGGTTTCGTTCTGAAGATAACATCTTATACATATACTTTATTCAAATAATATTTACTATGAATGGTGAAGCGATGTATTATTTTGTATTAGTCCATTCACCTTGCTTTTATAAATTAACTGTAATATATTGTCACCGATTTAAAAATCTGTGTATAGGTCCAAAACGGGAATGTTACCTTTTTGAATTAACTCCAAAAAGGAGAAGATTGTCAATTCGATTGTAGTTTTTTTACTGTTATCTCAGAACTTTTGACTCGGTGGGCCAGTTTTGATGATATTTTTTTTTAATCGAAAGGTGTTGCGTGTATCGCATATGGTTTCATTTAGATTTCATTAAGATCTGACAAGTACTTTTTGAGTTATATTTAATAATGCGTATTTACTTGACTATTTTTTCGTCGTCCTACATTGTATTATACCGTATAACTTTTTACTGGGTTTGCCGATTTTGATGATTCTTACTTTAATCAAAAGCTATTGTTTTTCATGTGATTTCATTTAAATTTGATCGATATCTGATAACTACTTTTTAAATAATCTTTGATAACGCGTATTTACTTGACTATTTTTTGGTCTGCTTTCGTTGCATTACTTGTCGATGAAGTCGGTTTTTTAAAGTTTGCTAGAAAACACAATTATTATTATTACAAGATGTCATTTCTATATGTTCTAAATGTTTGTTTTATTTGCATTCAAGAGACGGTAGCTGTCATCGACCACAGTTTATGCAGGACTGACCCATGTTTATAATAACTATGCAAATTATTCCGATATCGTCCCCAATCGGCCTGTGTCTGGCTAAATTGAATTTGTAACTCTGATTAACGACACCCTTTCATATGCCGATTCCACGGTCCGGTTGACGGATGTTATATTTCAATAAAAGTCTACGATACGAATAATTGGTGTTTTTATTTAATTTCCTTTTGATGAAAGATTTTGAAAGAGTGACTTCCCAATTAAACGTTGTAAAAATATAGAAATACACTTAAGGCTAGGTATTCCTGCAAAAGTAGGCATTTAGCGCTGAGCCGGCCGCGCGTAATAATACTTCGCGCGGACACTGCGGCAGTGAACTCGCATTGCAAACGTGACCCCGCCGTCAGTGACACAGTGCAGAATTAAGCAGTAGGATAATTTTATTTGGCTTTAAAATAGAAAGGCATTTATTATGATCAATTTTTATAGTAGTAATAAATAATATCTAGTTTCGTAAATAAATGAAAGTAAAGGATTTTAGGGTTATTTATATTAAAGACTGTTTGACATAAATAGAATAAAGGGTATCAAATGAAACAAATTACATTACAAAATTTAAAATATTATTATGTATCATCTCAATAAAATAGTCTGTAATTAAATTAGTTCTCCGATGTTGATGAATTTTAAAATTACTTCATCGGCATAGGCGTAAAAATATAACAGACAGACTGACTTTTGAATTTTGTAATTGTATTTACTTAAAATAAAAAATAATTGTATTTGCTCGCAAACGAAAAAAACCGACTTCAATTACATCGACAAGTAATAAAATGTAGATCGACGAAAAAATAGTCAAGTATCTACGCGTTATCAAAGATTACTTAAAAAAGTAGTTATCAGATCTCAATAAAATTTACATGTGACCACATGATAAACATCAGCTTTCGATTAAATTAAAAATTATCAAAAGCGGTACACCCAATAAAAAGTTATGTGGATTTTCGAGAGTTTCCTTCGATTTCTCTAGGATCTCATCATCAGATCCTGGTTTTCTTATCATGGTATCAAACTAGGGTAGCAGTAAAAAGTTGTGCAGTATAATACAACGTAGGTCGACGAAAAAAGCGTCAAGTAAAAACGCATTATTAGATATAACTCGAAAAGTAGTTGTTAGATCTCAAATAATAAATTTGTCGAAATCGGTCCACCCAGTCAAAAGTTCTGAAGTCACATACATTGCAGTCGAATTGAGAACCTCTTCCTTTTTTGGAAGTCGGTTAAAAATATAATTTAGATTATTCATTTTTAGCTGTGTACGAGTGTAAGGTTTGACATGTAGCGTTGCTTAGTTTAAACTAGTGTCAAAATTATTTTAAAACTCATTAAATTTTAATTGGCGTGTGCTTTGTGCCGGCATTGAATCATCAGGGTTATCAGAGCTAGGATTAGGGGGATCTATGGCAAGCTTTTCATATTCCTTTTGACTTGATATGTCTCTAATGGGCATACTCCTTGCATTTCTACTGTCTATTATTTCAGGCAGCAAGCAATTTATATAAAATGTTAATAATTTAGGTTTCATATTAGTGTTCCAAAATACATCATCCTTTTCTATCAATTGTGTGTATATTTTTTCATTCTCGCCTGCCCATATGGCCAAAAGACACTTTTGTCGTTCTGATACGTGCAACTGACCTTGTATTTGGCGATACCAGTTAATTTTTTTATTAATTGTGGTTGTTTTAGTATTTTTATTATACTTTAAAATTCGTATCTTGTTTTCTTCTATTCTTTTCTTCTTTTTTTTCGTTTTCTTTTTTTATATGCTGCAATTGGACACTTGACTTCGACAATAGTATCATGTCCAATTAAGCCGTCAGGCGTTGCCCCTATAAAAGGGTAATCTTTGTCAATAAATAAACCACAGGGTGCAATGATAACACCTTCCTGCTGTTGTAATTGCTGCAAAGCTTGTTGCTCATGCACGACTCCGTGTGCAACAGTCGTGACATGGGACAAATTTTTTCTGTTAAGTAAGTTTTTTACGAGAGGAGCTGTACTTGAGGTTACTTTTCTTTTGCATATAAGGCCTAAGTTTGAAGCAGTTACTAGGCTTTTTCTGATTTCAAGCCACTCGCCGCTGTCTCTCTGCAGTATCGTAGATCTTTCTACCTTGTGTCTGTCAGATGTAACAGTTTCTAAATTTTTTAGAAATTCTTTCTTTGCTGTTTCGTATTCTTTTGGCGACATATCAGGTGCTGAACAGGTTGAACCATAGTCGTTTTGCCCATTGTTTAAGTCTTTTAGCACTCTTCGTTTCTTTACTGGGTTTTCCATATTTAATTTTCGTTTTTTTGCACGTCGTTCTTCAATTTCTTTTGCTTTACCTCCAGAAGTGTTACCTTTTAAGTAAGTTAACAGTTTGAATTGTTGATACTGCAGCTTTCGTGTTAAACGAAACAACGGCGGCTGCACACCTTCCTTGGTAGCCACCTTTTAAAGCAAAATTTATTCTTTTGCCTCCAGTAAATTTTGCTATTACGCTGTTGAAGGACTCTACCTTATTTGTGTTCACATTTTCGACCAAAATTCGTGTTTTTGAAGCTACGTTGGACACAATCGCATTGATCCTGAACAGAAAATTGAATTTATTATTTTTAAAATTGAATATATTATTAAATATGTTTATATGCGAGCGACAAAGACAAAATATGGGGAGTCGGTGTGCGAAATTCTTCGTACTCCGCGTCCGTACTATAATAAGTGAATAGTTCCATATAATATATTTATTATTCTTCTTTTTGAACCTACTGATAAAGTTAGACTGTGGTCAGTAGGTACGGATATTGAATCCGCACTATATTAAAAATACGAGAAATAAAACTTACCATATTTTATTCGCTATTATTATTAGTTCTATTAATCAAAATTATTATAATATGAAAATATGCTTTACGCAACAGAAGGGACTCGCGCGCAAAAAATCGTCACACGTCCTATCTCGGTAACGTCCCGCTGGACAATGCGAGCGCCTCGCGCGGATCGAAAATCACTTGAAAAATTGATAAAAAATTAATAAATTTATTTAAAAAAAAAACATCGGGTGTACACCCTCCAGTTATATATGACCTTTATTTAGGTAAGTAACTCATAATATTTAATCAGTTATTTTAAAAATAAAACCGAAAATAGAACATAATATGACCCGAAAAGAGGTAACTTTGTGAATTTATTCTATCGAGCCAAATTTATCATATCATGTTTTCATCGGATATAATCCCTAAAGTATACCCTAAACAATATTAATTAAATTTTTTAGATTACAATTTCACTGTTTACTATTTCAAAAATGAATAATAGAAACGTGTTTTGCAGGAATACCTGAAACAGCTCCCCTTAAATTTGAATTTTTTATTATAAATATAAAAGTACTACACTTATACGGTTGTGGTATAAAACTAATGTAATTGCAAAATGATTTTTCTGATATTGTTTTCTAATGTTTACGCGAATTTTACTACGTACGCATGCGTACGCATTCTGCGTAGATAGGACTATATAAGATATTGATGTATGTCGGGTAGTTTCGAATAACTTTGTAACGTTGGAACGTCTGACACCTCAATCCTCCCGTGACCATGGTTGCTGTAAAGTATCCGAGACGTCGGGAATCAAAAGTTAACAATAAACCGCGATAAAATCCGAAAAAAGTTGTTTCATTAAATGATTTTTCTGAGTTACAATTAGCGCTATGGTCGCAATTAATACTATTTTGATAATCATATTATCAATATTGTTAATAAAATTGAAAATTATTCTTGCCAAAAATTACTGATTAACAATACACTCAGTTATGATGACAGCATGACAGTAAATCTAAATTGGAAATTCGATTATATTTCTTTAAATAATCTTATTGGACGTTATTGTCGTTTGTATTCCACGCCTACGTAAAAAAAATTGGTTGTCTGTAAAGTTGGTTTAGGAACGATAGTTTAACGTGGCAACGTCAGAAAAAAACATCTCCTCGGACGCATAGGCCAATCGAGTGGAAGAGAAATAGATGCGGCGCAAGCGTACGATGAGCGTAACAGGACAATGAGCATAACGGGACAACGAGTCATCTTTTTTCGTGCATTTAGCCGGTGTTCATCGATTTATTAGACGTTGCCATCAAAAAAATATATTAATAATTTAGATTATGTCATTAATCAAGCAGCCAGTCTTTTGACACTAATCTACAAACTATTGATCAATACATTACTTCTGACGAACATATTGTGATGCTTTATATCGAAAACAGTTGAGTTTCTAGTCAGGCCGAATATTATTATGGAAACATAATAAAAAAATAAACAAACAAATTTAACTTTACTTTATTAATATGTATGTAGCAAATAATACTGTAGCAAGTTTAACTACATATTTTTTTCTAACTACTCTTTTAACTTTAATGAATAATTTATTCAATCAAAAATAGTTTTATATAAAAAAAAAACTTGGTTAAACTAGAAGACGTCAGATTATACCAGTTTATTCTTATAAAACTATGAATAAACTGAGAAAACAACATTTTAAATCATCCTCATAACAGAATTGACCAACTTCGTTTATAGCTTTAAAATATAGTACAGATATTGCATTTCTTTTATTGGTTTTCATGGATAGGGTGCATCTATACTACGATCAGTTTCGCTTCACCCTTGATAATATTACACACTGACGAACATTTTGTCACACAGTATATTTAAAGATCTAATTAGAAACTTTTTGTAAGTATATTCTATATAACTAAATTTGATTAAAATACGAGTATTAATTAATACACTTTCTACCAACTTAAAAAAGTAAAGTGTGTTTACAGGATCGCTGAAATCTTATTCCATTTTTAATCTTTTTGATTAGACAAGAATGGTTAACAAGTGTCCGGACCGACTGAAGGTAAACGGTAAGCGTAGTCAATGGACATCCTCAACTGTCAACATCAGGACCTTCACAAGTGAGTGGCTGCCCAACTACCAGTGTTAAAACTATACAACAATTGGTCACCCACTAGAGAACAGTAACTACTTGGTTGTGGTCTTGTGTGAGCTTAAGATGTTTCCCCGATCAGGATGCTTTAGATTTTGTGTAAAATATTTCCTGCTATGCAACACCTCTATAAAGATTTTATTTTTGTTTCAAAGAATGACTTTGAAGGTAGTGGAGCAGTTCTTCATTCAATAAATTAGTAATAAGAATAGTATCTTAAGGAAATTGGAGGGGAAATCCAAAAAATAATTCGTTTATTGCGTATAAAATATACATATATATACGCCGATGTCCTTCAAGGTTCCCGGGCTGATCTGAATAATTATGGCTGAATTGAATGTCAACAATATTATATCCGGTTATCGTGGAATTAGCTAATAAAACACGTACTGGGTCGCAAATGTATTCTACTCTACAAATAAAAGCTTATTTTACTTTGAATTATTAAACACGCGGGCATGGCGCCATCCCCACTCTTTGTAAATAAAATGGAGATACCGCCATTGCCTCTCCAGTTCGTTTCGGACGTTCGAGCAATGAAGACATAAAAATTGTAAGTGATTACTTTTTACTTTTAATATATTATTATTTTATTCCCATGCATAAAATTTTATTATCAGATGGTATATAATTGTATATTTCTTAATGAAATTGGATACCAACTGATTAGTTATTTATTTGTAACAAAGTTCTATATTATTTGTGCCTAAATTAACTGATTTAATTTAAATATTATTGGATTCTACGAGTATTTACAAGTAATAAAGAAATAAATAGATTATAATCACTTAAGTCTTTTATTTTCTCATGAAATTGTGTAGTTACAATCTGACAGAACTCTTTGACTGATTAAAAACAGATGCTATTGAATATTATTTCCTAAAAAATGGTGTTGAAAAAAAAGTTATACGCAACATACCTATCTATCAAAATGTGTTGGCGCAACGGTCACAGTAATGGTTTGTGGCTGTTGAGCTGGCGGTTGCGAGTTCATTCCCCACACATGACATGCCATTGTAGATGTTTGCCGTAGTCTGGGTGTTTGTGCAGTCATTGTGGGTCTCCCCACCGTTCCTTGGAGAGCACGTTAAGCAGTCGGTCACGGTTGTTATCGTGTATTCATTGGAGATGGAACCCGCATTGGAGCAGCGTGGTGGAATAAGCTCTGATCCTTCTCCTATATGAGGCCTATAGCCAGCTGCTGGATATTACAGGCTGAAGCGTATACCTGTGTATAGAGAGCCTAATATACCAGTCTGACGTCGCCGTAAAAATATTTGAAGAATATTTTTGAAAATTGTTTTTTTTTTTAATTGTAAATTTAATAAAAATAGGGTGATCCCGTGATTCGCAACGTGTTATTATAGCTTAAATCCTTTCTTAATTACAATCATTCTTGAGGGAAAAAAAATCGAACCAAATCCTATAATTAATTATCACTTAAAAAAATCATACATGTATGTCAGAAAAAGTCAATATATTTACAAAATTCGCTATAGAAAAGTCTATGGAAAAGAATTATAACACATGTTAAAACCGACACTCGACTACAGTTAATTATTAAAAGCGAGTAAAATGATATATACAAAATAATATAATTATTATGTCACTAAAACGTCTCTCTCTGTGCAGTCTTTGCTGACCAGCATTACTATTTCACAAGATTTCAATCCTCATATTTTTTTTCGTACTAAAGACCTTAAATTCACTCTAAATAAAAAAACTAATTATACTTTAGTATTCAAATTGCAGTAGCCACTGTTCGATAAGCGTCGCGGCCGTGTGACATTGCTCCGTCACGCACATTCCAAAGCGATTAAACTAATGCCGCTTTGATTAAAATGCATCGCACTGCCCCTTTTTTAATAATACATTTTACGATTGACTCGTTTTGAATTCCTTAATACCACAAATTAATGGATTCCTTCACAAACAATTGTCTTAAGCTAGTATACACGTTGAATTATATTCCCCGTCTCAACGAAAAGACTTTCAAAGAAATAGCTTAGTTAGTTCTTTCATTAAATAATAACAGGAAATTGGAACTGCTTTTTGTTAAAATATAAAAGCTAATTATAACGATTTCTTTTCTTATTTCAAACAAAATTCATTGATCACATGATAAGTTCTGCGATACTACAAAATATGTTTTATCCTAAGCATTGAAACGACCATTTTATTTTTTATTACAATTTTATAACTAATCTTATTCGTGTCTTAGTACAATCGCCTACCACTACCGGCCATGGATATGTGTTTCGCTTGAGCGAGTATAGAACGATATTTGTATATCTGATATTTATACACAATGTATTTGTACTAATATATTTGGGTAAAGCTTTAGATTAGGTAAAACCGAATTTCGGGACCGTGGGGGGATGGGGGGGGAGAGGGTGGGGAACGCTACCCCTGGTACCACTGTCACACCTCGGAACCCCATGGTTATGGAGATATCCATGGTTAAAGTTTTGAGGTTAGAAGAAGAATTTCGAAAGTTAGAGGAACGCTTGGCTCCGGCGCTACGGGAAGTGCAGCCCTTCCGCCCTTGCGTGCGAAAGCACGCTCACTCATGCTCCGTTCCGCAGCCGCTCCTCTACGCATTCGTTCGCGCGCTTTCGCACGGCGGGCGAGGGCTGCCCTCCCTTCGCGCCTCCGCGGCACAAAAAAAACACTCTAGGGGTAGGACAGACCAAGACCACGTGGACAGTGGGGTGCTCCGATTCGGTTTTGGGTATTTTTCGAATTTCTAAACCTATATTCTAGCATGCAATGTTACTAATTTTATTAGAATATTATGTCTGACGCGTTATTTTGTTTAAAAGTGTCGATTTGTCACACAATGCAAACAGTACGAGCTCAAAGGTATTATAATAGCTTTAAATTCTTCTTCTAACCTCAAAACTTTAACCATGGATATCTCCATAACCATGGGGTTTTGAGGTATGACAGTGTTACCTTGTATAGATTCCCCTACACCCTCCACCCTCCATACCCAAAAACCCCATAATTCGGTTTTTTTTTTTGTACGGAGCATGAGTGAGCGTGCTTTCGCACGCAAGGGCGGAAGGGCTGCACTTCCCGTAGCGCCGGAGCCAAGCGTTCCTCTAACTTTCGAAATTCTTCTTCTAACCTCAAAACTTTAACCATGGATATCTCCATAACCATGGGGTTCCGAGGTGTGACAGTGGTACCAGGGGTAGCGTTCCCCACCCTCTCCCCCCCCATCCCCCCACGGTCCCGAAATTCGGTTTTACCTAATCTAGATCTTAGCCTATATTTGTTTATAGTTTGCAGTCAGCCCTTCGAGTTCCAGTAGCGATCGTTAGTCATGGTAGGGAAAATAACCCGACAAACCGAGTAGTGTAATAAGGTTTCAAAACCTTTGATATAGAGAAGATGCTTTTGCCAAACCGTGAGATGTAGATATCGATTCGTTTACTTACTTAATTTTACATTTTATTCGCAATAAATCATCAATTTTCTCTTATTTACATTAATAAGGCTTTAAGTGTTATTATGTTATTATATACCTAATATGCCATGATACCGACAAACAATATTACTTAATAATAAACGAGAAGTATGTATAAATGTATAAAACTTGAAGTAACAACTTCATATATAGCATGAGAACTCGTCGATTGAAATGAATATAAAGTCGTCTTTCCAAACAAGAAGCGTACTCAAAAAATGTGGATTGCCTTAATTTAGACGTCAAGCCTTAAGGGTCATTGTCATAAAACGACATGTTGAGTTATTTATATTTCTTACAATAAACGCTGTCACATACCATTTAAGTCGACTTCATATTTATTAAATCAATTGTTCAAATCTTGTCCGAGCGAGCTGACCATCAATGTATCTTTGATTTGCAGATAGCATCTAGAGCGGCTTTGTACAGTGTCAATGTTGTCGAAGTAGTTTGAGTGACGGCTCGGTGATAAGTGTTGATAATGTCAGGCGGTCTACCGGAACGGAATAATGAGGGAGACTACAAAACGCTCTGACTTTCCATTAAACACGAAAAAGTTTTTTACCAAACAAACGTGTTAAATATAGTAAAAAGGATTCCACGTTTACTAAATATTTAAACTCTTTTGAATAATTACGACAAAAATATTTCATTATAATTAAGTTATCATTACAATGAAATATTTTAAGGGAAAATGTTGTTTAAGTCTTATGAATATAATGTAATGTATTATTATTCATTTTATATAGTCTAAAACAATATATTTAAGCTTACATTGTATGAAATAGTTAATTAGGTACGTCTACATGGTGTGAGTGAAAATCCCGAGCTTGGGTGCTTTTATGGCTAATGCTAGCTAAACTAGAACATTCTCGTTATAATAACGCTAGCTTAATTTTAAGATATGGACTGATATAACTAAAAAAAAGCATACTATAATTTTCATCTTTAGTTACATGTTTGTATTTTCGCAAATATTTTTTTCTGGTGGTGTTGAGTCACTCCATCGTGACTCAGGGAGCATGGAAATCAATTGTCCCTATTGCTATCATAAGTATCAGATAACTATCGTTCTTCCCCATACTAAAATTATACACCAAACATTGGAGTAACGTTACGGATTAAGCTCAAATTATATAGTTTCTTAAACATCAACATATGAGTTGGTAAATACCTTTAACATATTTAATTTAAAGTCTATATGTATGTTTAGAAAAAAGGTGTGTATCAAAATTGTGTATTAATAGTATTATTTATAAATAAAAATGTATGATGTAGTGTTTGTCATGTTTTAATTTATTGTTTTATTATAGCATTTTTGTTATCCAGGAGATGAATTTTAATTCAATTGCAACATTACCGCGATGCTCGGTGACGACGAGTCCTGGAAGGCGATGGTCTCCATCTGCGAGACAGTAATGTTCCAGAAGGAGGATGACGAGCGGGTGAGAGAGGAGGCCGTCGATGAGGTCTCCCTCCGCAGGCGACGAACGAGGGTGCGTACTATGCTCTACCTAATGCGCCTCCAGTAACGCCCCTGTGCCCGTGTGGGACCGGGATAGGATCTCGGGCCTGCTAGACACGGCGTCATTAGCATTGTTCAGAGGTGAGCCGGACAGTCCCCATGGAGAAGAACTCTGGCTTTTTCGCCGAGGCCAGCCTGTCGCTGGAGGAATCCTGTTGCCTGCAGATCCGAGACCCTCCAATTAAAGCAACTGAAGGTTCCCGCAGGGGTTTAGTCGATATTGCACTCCCAAGTGCTGAAGTTGAACGCATTAAAATATTTGTTATGTCATTTATGCTCTAAATAGAAACTAAAAGATATTGTAACGTCTACCATGGATTTCAGGATAATTCTGGAAGGTGTGGTGTGAATTGCACGCCTCCAAGGAGGTTGTACTTTTTTACATAGTCTAGACTTGAGGAGTACCGAGTAATAACAAGAACAGAGTCACTAGAAAAGCAGAAAAACTCCCGTACAACAGCATTTTTTTGGTCTCTATGGATTCGTCTTAACATTACTCATTACAGTTTTTGTAAAACTGATTTTTTGTCAAATAGGTAAAGGTTAAAAGTAGCCAAACAAAGAGCACGCTCAAATGAAACAACTTAAAAAAATAATTTATCTTTGTAATTAAATACAAGAAGATGATTTTAAGTTTTTATTGTATTACTAGCTTTTACCCGCGGCTTCGCTAGCATTTAATTTTTTTAAATATTCTATGTTACATTCCACTTTAAGCTGTGTGGCTACAGCAATAAAGAATATGGTCACCTCCTCTCTTCTCGTGGCTGTCGTAAGAGGCGACTAAGGGATGACACAGTTCCACTACCACCTTGGAACTTAACCCTTAATTACTCGCACAAAGAAAATTACATTATTGCTCGCATGGGGTCACAGATGACCCCAAATAGTATGAGTAGTTTTTAATATATTTTGAAATATATAAGTAAATGAAACTATTTTATTATTAAAGTGCTTTGTTTATTTTATAATATCTATAAGTAATAACATGAATTACTAATTAATTATACAAAAACAAGTTAAAATAAAATTATTATCAATAATCAACAATTTGTACTTAAGTATACTGAGATCATAGTAAATACTCGTATTTTTCAGGAATCAACTCAAATCACTCTCGTTACACTGTTGACTGTATATGTCAGAATGATCATAGCACACAAATCTTATACATTTCTTGCATTTTGTTGGTACTTTGCGATCGCATTTCCTCAGGCATCTGTTGCAACGTCCACGTTTTGCAGTGGTTGGCGGGACGCGATTCTCCAACTCATGCACTTCCATCAGACGTTTTTTTACCTTCTTAGGAGTTGTTCTGGCTTCAAGTCGTCGTTTAAGTTCAACAGACAATTGTTGCAACAAATTACGCCTCATGTGAGTACGTGATTTTTCGGTATTTACTCGATGTACAATGAGTGCATTTATGCCTGAAACATTTATCAGGTGGAAGGAAATGGCTAACGGCCACCGTCAGGTTCACCTCCCTACGTTGAATGTACCACACAAGCGATCATTGGTATCCACTCCTCCATTAGTGCTGTTATAAAATATTATTATTTCAGGTTTTTGCTTGTCAGTTGAGGCTAGGTCGATATGAGCTTTATTTGGTTTTTGAACATAAGAAACCTGACCCTCCAACTTCTTTTTCATCAGAAACTCCTTCATCATCTACCAATCATTACGCAATTCGCTGTTTTCTCCTATCTATGACTAACTCTGACAAAAAGACAAAACTCGTAGTAAAACGGAATTTTTTGATAATTTCATTGTATAAAGATGTAAAAAACATATTTATAACAAACATTTATTCACTGAACATACAATAACACAAATATAACTCATAATACACAAAAAAAATACATAAAATGAAAAACTTACCTCTTCCAAAAAAGTAACGTAATTACTCGCATGGGGTCACCGCTGAAGAGTGCAGCAACGCATCCTTCCACTCCTGTGTCTTGTTCGCTAGTAAAATACAAACTTAGACGCGTTTTATGAAGCTAGCGAGGGCGCGGGGGAAATCGGGTCGAGCCAAGTGCTTTATTTTTTAATCCGAAAATGCTTTGACCCCATGCGAGTAATTAAGGGTTAAAAAGCCGACCGATAGCGGGATAACCATCTAACTACTGGCTTTGAAATACACAGCCCTGCCAGCCCTGCGGTCACTAACTGGCCTGCCCAGCGTAGTGACTATGGGCAACACAAACGGGTTCACGTCATTTTTGGCGCGAACTCGTGAAGGCCTATGTCCAGCAGTGGACTGAAATAGGCTGAAGTGATGATGATGATGATGATGATTCTATTTTACTTCTCATACCTCTAAGAGTATATGTACAAAGTTTCATGATGATCGGTTGAGTAGTTTTTGCGTGAAAGCGTAACAAACAAACTTACATTCACATAATATTAGTAGGGATTGAGGTAGGGCACAGTAGGAAATATCCTACTCCAAATGTTGACCACCCGGTTTGGCTTAACTTCAAAGAAGTTCATAGCTACATAATGTAAAAATTATAAATATATTAGTTTGTATAAATGATCATGAAACAAAATATTCTCGATATGTCGGCAGAAATTCAAAAATCCATTTGCTAACCCGTCGTGAAACAGCTTAGCAGATAAAGCTTTAAGTCGTCTCCTTCTTAGGAGTGGAGCAATTTACATCCTATTGCAGTAGAGTATGTTACAATAACAACTCATATCGAATATGAAAATAAACAATTTAAGCAAAATATTTAAGTGCGTGAAGCATAAGAATATATTATTTTAATCTCCCTAAATTTCTTGACGCTAATGCGTAAAAGCGAAATATGAATAACAAAACATGTAAAGACATCTGCTCGGCTGTAGGATAGTGGAAAGCAGAATTTAATATTAAATTAAGGTGTTACGTGAAAATCGAGAAAGGAGCAAAGGTGGATATAAATCCCCATGATATATGAGACTCGGATCGGGGAGCGTTGACATTTTTGAGGTAACATTTTTAGGTTTTCTTTGCTTACCTCTGTATTTTATTATAAATACGTTCGCTGCAGTCTATTATTCTTTTGCTGCTCGCCTTGAAGAAATAAAATGCAGTTTACGTTTACAGATGTTTATAGAACGCTCGGGTTACCCTTATTCGAATAAAGTAGAATAAAAAAGGGATGGATTATGGTTTAAGTAACAACGCGCTGTTGTACTGTTGCTGCAATTGTTGTTATAAAATTATTCTTGTTGCATTTATGTGCTCACTGCAGTATTACTTTGTTTTATTTTATACGGTAAAATTTAAAAATGATATAAAGTTTAAGAAATACGATTAAATTAATTTTTTGCAACTTTCGACTAATGCCAAATAATAGTTATATACGAGTGTTCATTCATCATTACATCATTACAGCCTGTACAGTCCACTGCTGGACATAGGCCTCCATAAGTTTACGCCGAACGTGAACTCATGTGTTTTGCCCATAGTCACCACGCTGGGCAAGCGGGTCGGTGACCGAGTATTCATTAATCATCATTAATTCGCACTAAATAGGTATAATAATTATCACTTTAAAAAATTTCATGCAAAACTTTCTATAACTTTATAAATTTGATTAAATACTATAAATTTAATTATTTTTAACCGACTTAAAAAACGAGGAGGTTACTTAATTCGACCGTTTATATATTTTTATGTATGTTCGGAGATAACTACGTCGTTTATGAACTATTTTGATAATTCTTGTTGGAAAGAAGAAATCCCAAATGTGATACCTACCTGATAAAAAACCAGGATCTGATGATGGAATCCCAGATAAATCGAGGGAAACCTTCGAAAATCGTAGTGATGACAAGTGCATTTGTTAATTTTTCTTCGTCTACTTACGTAGTACTACTTACTTGTTGATGTAATTGAAGTCGGTTTTTTTCGTATGCGAGCAAACACAATTATAAACTTATTCATATATACGACAAGAATAATAACTAATTAATAATTATTATTTGAGTAATCACTTAAAATATTTTAGTAATATTATAAAATGAGTATTAATTACTCTTCGATTACAAAGAAAATTAAGATATTTACGTAAAGTTTCAATGTCTATAAGAACATATAACTACTTTTTATATTCGAACATATAAAATTCTCGTATGGTGGTGTTTGTTGTCAAACTCCTCCGAAACGGCTGGACCGATTTTTATGAAATTTTGCGTGCATATCGCGTAGGTCTGAGAATCGGCCTCTAGTTTTCATACCCCTAAGTTACAAGGGAGGAAGATTAAGGAGCTAATAATATATGGCAAAACAACGTTTGCCGGGTCAGCTAGTATGCTATAAGCTATATAGCGTTAAGCAACCAAGCATTTAGTAGTCTAAGATTTTAATCAATTCAGTCCCCATTAACTTATACCAAAATACAAGAAATATTTAACATACAAAATTTAAAAGTATACAGAAGTATTAAAGCGGCGTTATTTTTGTTGGTATAAATATTTAAAATAGCGAAAACAGAACTAAATTGCACGCAACACATTTAGGGCAGAAAATGCACCACGGGATAACAGTTTACACAAAATAAATACAGCTGAACCGTAAGAACAATACAGAGGTGCGATTTTGATATATCTGTTAAAGCAGTACAGTCTTTAATAGTATGCACAAAAATTGATAGCTAAAAGTTAGTTGTAAGCTGTACAAAGTGTTCAAAACAACAGCAATGCATATACCGATTTCATGAATAAAGCATAGCGCGCCAGTTCAATTTTCCGCCGGTCCAACCAGGCCTCTTAATGTCTTCTGACTATGTGATATCCAATTTTGGAACTATAAAATATTCATTTTAGACAGTTTTTAAATAAATATTGTTGGTCGTGACTGTGAGTTTATACAATAATGAGGTTATATTTATGCAGTTTTCTTCACAATTAAAATATCAAGTAATAAATGTTTAGTTAGAATTATTAATCTTATCTTTATATAAAGTGTATAACAACAAGGTACAATTTTAAGTTTTTTTTTTTTTTTGTTTATCGTATTATTTTCAATAACTGTTCGTCAGAAATATAACATAAGGATACATACTTTATTAAGATAAAGTATATTGAGTTTAATTTTTCTATTGATATAGTGAACGAAACCGTCCTTCCTGTTAAATGAATTTTTAACCCGACAAGTTCAAGGTATATGCTGCCCAATAAATTCCCCTCTTGAACGATTTCTCTTCGTTTCAAAAAGTCTTACATTGATTGATGACAGCACACATACACTTCTGACTTCTGAGTTGAAACGGTTACGTAAGGTTGTAAACTACTTGTAAAGATCGATACATTGTCAATAAAATATAAACGATATCTAAACAAATATATATTTTGTATAGAATTTTAGTCAGAAAAAATACTTAATCTACTTCTTGGTCTATATAAAGCTTGCGATACGAGTAG
The DNA here is from genome assembly GCF_905220565.1 of Melitaea cinxia. Classification (NCBI taxonomy): domain Eukaryota; kingdom Metazoa; phylum Arthropoda; class Insecta; order Lepidoptera; family Nymphalidae; genus Melitaea; species Melitaea cinxia. The sequence continues at coordinate 7,317,761 of NC_059400.1, read as the reverse complement.
CTTAATTTTTAACATTGCAGCATTTCAAGTTGCACTGAGGTTCAAAAATACTGTTTATTTTTATTTTATCTACCAAGATACCTAGCTCAGTGGAAAGCACTGTCAAGTATACATTTTAGTGGAGGTAAAATACCTAATAAAACTTTGTGGGTGTTCGTGGCAAGTGAAATATAAAAACGAATTTTAGAAATAGAAAAATAATTGTCTTCATACCGTTGAAATAAATTACTGACTTAAAAAATTAAGCAATTTCGTTTGCTTCGACATGAAGAAAAGTTTCATTATACTAATTTACCTACAATTAAAGTAAAATCGGTTTTGTCGATTACACCTGCCCAAATGGTCTCGTGCTAAAATCTGAGTACCTACTAATGTAGTATTTCCAGACAGTAAATTTTAAGACTAATGTGCTTTAAGACTAATGTATTTTCCAATCCAAGTCTTTTGAACTCCAAGTGCTAAATTATAAAATAAAAGATCCGTATCTTGAGACTGAAAGCTTAATTTCAATTTTTCATTTATTCGTCAACATAATTATAATTTCAGCCTATCGTAGTCCACTGCTGGACATAGGCCTCTCCAAGTTTACGCCAAATTTCCCGGTTTTCCGCAATCCTCATCCAGCCATCACCGACAATCTTACGTAGATCCTCGGTCCAACGGGCTGCATTTCGTCCCACACTGTGTTTGCCAATACGCAGTCTCAACTCCAGGATACGTTTGCTCCAGCGGCGATCGGTCTTGCGACACAGGTGACCAGACCAGCCCACTTCAACACGAAAGTTTCAGAGAGACCCTAAACATAGCATTTATTCTGTTAGGCTTATAATACTTTTGAATTGTCAGTTTATAAAATGTACATTATATAATTAGTTAATAATAGTTGATCTTAAGTTAACAAGAATCAACACGTCCCGCATCAGAGCCAGCGTTACAAAACTCACACAGTCATATTTATTATTTAACTTGGTGCACTGTTTCGAAAGTATTAATATTTTTCTTGATAGACATCTTTTTCTTATTTTTTACAGTTCGATAAAAATATGGCAAGTTCAGTCAAAGATATCTCGTTTATTAGCGCATTGGAGAAGAAATGCTGATCTACGAGGTCCACTAACAGTGGCTGTTTACGAAGGCAGCTAAGCGAATTGGAATAAATTTATTTTCGCGTTTACGAGACGCGGACGGCCCGCTCGCGTTTCTACACAATTAAATTTAATTAATTCGAATAGTTCGCGCGTCGTACCGGCTAATGGCTTGAATACGTCTGCCTTCACAAAGGGTTATAAATATACCGATGTTATGTGTTTTAGTGTCTGAGGATAAAATTATACTTCTGTTTCTGGTTTGTAATATACCAGATCTTATTTATACATAGCACCGGGCTTCCTCACATTGTCTATTGCACATGCATACGCCAGCAAGTCTTTTACCAACTTTACATTTTTCTGTTTCACAGCTTTAAAAGTATGTAATTAATAATTGTGTTTGGTGGCAAACGAAAAAAACGTCTTCAATTATATCGACAAGTAATACAACGTAGGTAGACGAAAAAATACTCAAGTAAATACGCATTATCAATGATTACTCCAAAAGTTGTGATCAGATCTCGATGAAATTTAAATGTAAAAATTATCAAAATGGGTACATCTAGTAAAAAGTTATGCGGATTTTCCTGGGTTTCCCTCGATTTCTCTGGGATTCCATCATCAGGTCCTGGTTTCTTTGTCATGGTGCCAAACTTAGGATATCTCCTTTCCAGCAAAATTTTTTTTATCAAAATCGGTTCATAAACGACGAACTTATCCCCGAACATACATTAAAATAGGTATAGGTATATATACGGTCGAATTGAATAACCTCCTCCTTTTTGAAGTCGGTTAAAAAAAAAGCTGTATGGTATAATAATATGTATTTTTCACAAACTTCAAAACAATAAATAAGCCAATATGTGTAATTATTTTAAGTCGAATATCAAAAATTAAATAAAGCGCTATATGAATTACTAACCATGGCGTTATGAAATGATAATAAAGCTTACATAATTTGTCAATTAAACCAGAGGTTTTTACAAAGTTTTTAAATGCTAAAATTTAATATTGCAATGTTATATGGAAATATTATTCGGATTACCCATTTAAGGTATTATTATTAATCAGGCAGTAAACCACGATATTTTGGTCCGTTCATAGTTGGCCACGAAACAGCGCGTGCCGTGTCATCGTGGTCTTATCGCTTTTGAAACCAACGCCGCGCCTGTCACTGGCCGTCACACCGCCCCTCGTAAACGATCGGAATACAATATGAATTTAAAAATGGAATAATTGTTTATTGAAATATTTCGAAACATATTTTTACTTTTCGTTTGAAAACGTTTAGTGCGTTTTTAATCTGCGCGCCGTTATCAGATTATTTTGTTTTAATCGCCTCTCCTTGTTCCAAATTACTTTTTTAATCGACTCAGAATTTCCGCGCCGATTATTGAAACGTAACAAAATTTATTTTCTATTTAATGGCGTAATTGACAGCACATTTTAAGTAATGATCCTTTAGCTTCGCTTTTTGACGCATTATCTCGAAAATGATAACAGACCTCGTATATAAAAACATATATGAATTTAATACAAGTTCAGCGAAGTTACAGTGCTGTTTGTTAGAGTTTAAAACAGTTTATTTATTTCAACTTGTTTAAAATTTAAATTAAAGTTTATAACAAGGCACGCGACTTCTTAATATTGTATTTAAGTTTCTGTATCCATTTTCTTAGCAATTTAAACTTAGTAAAAGGTAAAATGTATGGGATAAATTTAAATGTAATTTTCTTTCAAACTCTTTTCGTTCATTGTTGCGTTAATAAATAATTTATCATTCTAAACATTTTTGAATATCATATCAAAAATTGACCGCTCCAGCGGGATTCGAATTTATCATTCTTTTTAAATTTATCATTTTCTTCAAATTTGTAATAACACATTATACTTTTAAAGCTAAATGACTATTGACTCACAATATTTAAATTAATAAAATAGACTAAGAGTATTTTTAAACGTTATAATAAAAATATTTATTTGTATAAAACACGAGATGCGTCAAATACCATTGATTTTTTAAAGGAAATTTATTTATTATATAATTTATAGGACCAGGGTGAATCCACTCCATAAATTACAGTTAGTGAAGTCGTCTAAGGGCAGCTTTCAGGCCGGGTGTCATGTGAGCCCACCATCAATCTTGAGTCGCGAACGCATCAAAGTGATGTGGATATTTAAATTAGGCGAGAGGGAAGCAGTTGAGATTTTAACGGATTTTTATAAATATCAGAATTTTAGATTAACTTTTTATGTATTATTTTTAGGAAGCGTTTGAGATTTCCATGAACGATGACGATTTTAGACATTTGACTTTTTGTACCCTATCCTTTTAATAATAAATAGTATTAATAAATGTCTACTTACCTATGTATTATTATGCATCTTTAGAGTCAAAAGGAAATATGGCAAGTAAATAGAAATAAACAATTGTATAAATTCTATAACTGCAATAATCAGATAAGTAACAAAGTAATTGAGACTTTAATATTATAAGACAATGTTGACACTCTATTTCCTATGCAGGTACTGTACTGGGCTGGAATAAATTTGCGTTAGTATACAGAAAAGGTGAAGAACTCTTAACAGATTATTCTATTCAAAGGGCAGGGCATTTAGTAAAATTAAAAGCAAGCTTTATACGATTTTGAAAATTGATATTTATTTTCGGGTAACTCTTGGATATGTAGGATACTTACAAGTACTTACAAAACTAGAGTGTACTAATCTTATGATATTCTTGTGGTGACATAAATATGTCCGCTAAAACAAATTAAAATACTGTTTCCGTGCAGCGCATCCGATACGTTCCTTGTACTGTGTTATCCTCAATCTAAGGGTCTGAACGACTCTGTCTCTCCTACACTCGCAATCCATTACCCGCGTACCAAGAAGCAGAGACTACACTCAATACTTAGCATATTTACACAACTGATAAATGTACCCCTTTTCTAGCTATCGTGCTGTGACGTGAACGAAACTGTTGCATTTTTCTTTAAAGATTAAAGCGATAAAAGTAAGAGCTGTCAAGCGTTACGTGTTAAAAAAGAAAGAAATGAATTGGTTGATGTTTTTTCACTCTAAATGGTGCTGTTTGAACGTGATTTTGTTTATTTTTTATGTGCTTTTTATATTGGAATATTATTTTATAACAATTGCTATAGCTTTAATCTTGATAATTGCTTTAAAATATATGTCGCATAGGAGAAATAAACAACAACATTCTCATAACAGTTCGAAATAAAATAAAAGCTTTTTACTCATATTAATTCATCAATTTAACTAAGATAGGGCACAGCAGGAATTTCCTGCTCAAAATATGGAGCAGCCCGACTGGGGTAGCAGACCTCGACCTTACAGAAGACCACAGCTAAATAATACTGTTTTCAAGCAATATCGTGTTCCTGTTGGTGAGTAAGGTGACCAGAGCTCCTGGGGGGGATTGGGGCTTCTGGTATTGTAGGCGTCTATAAGCTACGGTAATCTCTTACCATCAGGTGAGCCGTACGCTTGTTTGCCGACCTAGTGATATAAAAAAAAATTACTTACTTTTATAACATTATTTATGTCCTTTCTTTAAAGTTAATAATACTATGAACAAGAACATACGATAACAACGAGAAAATACTAACACATTTCTTGAACCTATTTGTAAAAATCTATGTATTTAATAACGCAATCATAGAAAATGCTAACAAAAACCTAATAAAACTCTAATGGCACTTTTTATAAGCAAATTGTAAAAATTATAATGAAAACTTTATTCAATCGAAGGGGTGTCTTGTGTTAGGTCCCTTTCAATGGTTGTTTTATAGGGCAATAATACAGGGAGTTGTTTTGCTTAAGCCACCATTAGTTCGCCTAATAATCGCTTCGAGCAAAAGGGGGTGCTTTAGATTCAAGTTGTATTGTAAATGGCAAATCATAGCAAATAAACCCGCTATTCTTAATCAAAAATTTAATACTTTACGTTATTGCTAAAATAATATTTGTGATTGTATAATTTAATCAGCAAAAATAATATAAACATCGCTTCTCTTTGACCTACGACCGCATACTTTGATATGTGTTCTTAAAGTACAATCTAATTAAACTATATTTTAAACATCTCACTAATATTCCAAAAAGAAAGCAAGAGGTAATAGATATCCGACGTAAATGAAACCAGGACGCGTAGTCAGCTGCCTATACGAGTATAATCGTAAGTGGATAGAGAGAAAAATGAGTTAGGTACTTTTCTTATTAGAATGAAAGACATAATAAAATTTAAATAGATATGAGAGTAGCTTTACAATAAAATTTAATTATTGTAATCACGAATAATAAATAGGCATTAGACAATTTTCTCGTAAAGAATGACCAATTATAGAACCCCACTTTTTAAAGGGCAGCCCACGTTAACAGTGATATTTAAATAAATAACATTACAGCATAAAGACCATTCTGGTTAGTTATGCCTGCAACTATGGAATAATTAGATCGTGTGTCTTGGGGGAATTTTCTAGAGCGAAATAATATTTCGCCATAGAAATTGCTTTTACATTAAATAAAAAAACCAATGCTTATTTTATTTTTAGTTTTTCGTAGCACTTCACAAATATTTGTAGTTAAAAAAAATATATAAATCATTTTAACTTTGGTTTGTTAAAAGGTTTTTGTTTGGTTTTTGTTTTAACAACCACTATGGTATCATGGTGCTGGTGTCGTGTCACGGCGCCTAGACACAGACGGTCGCGGGTTCGATCCCGCTCGGAGTGGATATTTGTGTTTATAAAAATATTTATTTCCAGTATGGTTGTTAGTCCTTGTGGTTTCCTCACCGTTCCTCGGAGAGCGCTTTAAGTTGTCAACGGTTGTCACCATGTACACCTGATAACGATCATTACTCGTAGTAGGGAATATATCCGCCAACCCAAATGAAGCAGAGTGCTAGATTAAATCAAAAATCAAAATCAAAAATAACTTTATTCAATTTCAATTCAATTCAAATAATAGGCCCAAGAGCAATTTCGAATCGTCATTTTACAAAGATTAAATTTTAAATAGATTTTAGATAGATTGGTTTTTAAAAGTAAAGCTACCACCGATTCGAAATGTAGATTCTGCAGAGAAGAATCGGCAAGAAACTCCGCAGTTACTCATTTGAAAATAATACTTAAACTGAGTTTTAGTACAAAATTGGTATTAAGCTCTGATCTTTCTCCTACATGGAGAAAGAGGATTATGCCCAGCAGTACGATATTTCAGGCTGAAGCGTTTTGTTTAAAACCACGTTATTATTGGTCTTATTAATTTGTAGTGCAAAACAAAAACAATCACTAGATTTAAAACCATGTTTGATATTAGTTTGTTACTAATAAATTTAAACAATATTTTATTTATTATCATACTCGCATACATTACAAATGGACTGTGCTTCTAATATTTCATAAACAGCACAATAACGAATGTGAGTTGTAATGATATTAATAGACAAGACATTACTTTTCTTTTCGGGAACACGGTGTTAGTAAAGAAACAATTTATTTTCACCGTCTATGACACGGTACTGCTCTTAATAATAACAATGTGAATGATACTCACGTACTTGGCTAATATAACACTATGTCAGTGTTTCTTCTTACTGCCCCTCAGCAGAGTACAACATTCTATGAAATTGAAGTACATTTTTTAAGGCTATTTGTTATTCTGAGTGGGAGTGTTGGCTTTGAATTTTCATACAACAGAGGTGCTTGGTTGAAATATTTGATTCAATTCACGTTATACATATTTATTTCAATAATTTTTGATACAGTACGATTTGGATTCACTACGCTGTTTCCACACTTAAGCGTTGTGTACTCACGTATTCATGTTGTTTATTTTATAGTCGTTTGAGATTGATTTAAAGGTTGAAAATCATATAAAAGTTCTCGATAACCCGTCTTATTTTATTAGTTTGACGATTGTAAAACCTGACCTGAAACTAATTCTCCATCGGCGATGTGCAATAAATGTTCGTACGATGTGATCACTCATGCCCGTCTTAATGAACTGCGCATCGTCGAAAGAATCACGAGTCCAAACACGTAGTGGAGGGTAGACAGCACTCTCCCTACGGAACCGGTGCATTAAAATGAAGCATTTAAGAATTTGGATATACATATATACTGACTTGACTTGACACGAATACTACAACCCTATAGTAAATAATTTTTAAGTATACTGCTTCAAATAAAATACTTATGCTGTAGATACAGTTTTTGTGTAATAAATTTAAAACATTATTGCAAAAAACAGAAATGTTTTTAACTATACTATTTAAAAAAAATGCTTTCAATCTAATATAGACTGTTAAGTTTTACAAAATTGACAATCATAAAAACATAATTAAAAAATTAATAAACCACATCATATTTATGACTCTCTTAAATTCTGTTGTTATTAAAAAATTCTTGGAATAAGCAGTATAATCATTAATCGACATATACCTATATTTTCTTACAAGGAACATTTTAAGCGTCCGGTATCTCTTCACAATTAACTATAAGTATTAATACTGTTTCCCCCGATGTTTCCGCGCTATTTCGCTTTTGCTTATTGCTTAGGGCGTCGACCACGCAATTTTATTGCCGCCAATTGTATGTCTTGTATTCACTGCGACACTTTCCCTTTTATGAATGTCATACTTTATTATGCCCACCCCTTATTTAAAAACATCTCATCGCACTCCAACTTCAAAATGAAACAAAATACAATTGTCAACATACTTCATGTCACTCCAGTGACATATGTCAATATAATTAAACATTAACCTACAATGCAGTATTTTTCTTTATTATGTATTACATGTAGTTTCAGATTTTTCATTTTGTGCCCTTTTAAAAAAACACACACAGCCCCTACTGCTACAAATATACTGAAAATAACTTGAAAATTTGTATGTTACTTTAAAATAAAATACCATTTACTTATTTGATATGGTTAAATGAGTATGTAAATAGCAGTCAGATATACAAACAATTGAGGAAGAAAACCACTATTGGCTCAATATAATCTTGTATTTGTACATCAATAACGATAAATTAGTCTATCACAAACCATTAATGTTCTCAGCGTCCCAATCTAACCCACGAAATTTGCAAACTATCGTTCAAAGTTGTCACGCAACCTTCTACTGACCGCGGGCTCTTTTGTTGTTGAGCCAACTGCCTAACACAGATTTGCCATTAATATTAACTCGTGATGTAATCAGGCTCCTTCCTTTTGTTTATTACTTTCTTATAATAAAAAATATTGCTTAACAAATTATTAAAAATATCGTTGTTATGACAATTTATACAAATATAAGCTTATTGTAACTTGTAGTCTCTTGTGTATTTAGTTACTTTGAAATTATTTGACATTTATTGCTACTGTTTCTTTTGAAATTGATGACGTGTTTTGTATAAACTTGTTTTACTCTAGCTCTTAAGGTTCGCAAAATTAGAAGTTTGTACGCACAAACTTTTTAACTTTAATATTTGACTATGAAGGGACCTCCTATATATCTAATGTTCAATTGATATAGGGTTAAGCCCTTCGTTACGAGAATTCAACTAACTGTGGATTTTCGTATAGATAGATCTCTTATGTCTGTAATTACAGAAGCTTAATAGTATTTCTAGTAAATATATCATAATATAACAATGCAAACATCAAATACGTAATTGTGAACAGTTAGACTAACTTGACGGCGTCTATAAAATAGTCACCGAAGTATAAAAACAACGTGTTTCTAGCGAACTCAACTTACGATCAGAGTGAGACATCAGACTGTGGATGATTCGAAAAGTAGCCATCATCATAAAAATAAATTAACCTTAAAAACTAATTGAACGGTCGTCATATCATCAAAACATGAATTATCATTACGCAAACAAATAGATCAATATTTACATTAAACAGAAAGAGGAGCAAAACAAAATAAGCATATAATTTTCACACAAAAACGATCCCCTAATTTATTTTGCTACTTTTAATCCGAACAGAGTAAAGTTATAAATAAAGGGATATTATAAAATGAAAATAAAACTGTGTGGTCAAAAAAAAAACAACAAAAAATAAATAACATATACCTATGTAGGTACCCGAGTTCAAACGATCTAAAATACCTAATGAATAACTAATACAAAATAAATAGAATTAGTATTTTCTCTTTTTATAACAATAGTAGTATTTTTACAAGAAAATAGGTTGAAATAATTCTTTTATACCCGTAATCAAATCTTCATTTTGTACATGAATAAATTCCGACGCCTAAAGTGAACGACTACTAGAAACTAACATGAGCAATTAACTTCTCGCATTTGATAACATGTAATGACCAAGATGGGGTTTCATGATAATAAACTCAAAGTTTGGAATTTATCTGGCCGCATTATTAACGATTACATTTGTGGTATATAGTAATTAACACTGTTCGCTCTATTACATCGTAACAATATGTCATAATGTGTTACTTATAATTTAATTACAAAGAATAGTATGTCATAACTGATGGTGTTAATAAGGACTAAAATATTTTATTGTAAATAAAATTATATACGTGCCAAAGTAGTGAATTTTTGTATATCTAAATTGTTTCGTATTAAGTAAACCAAATCAGTTTCGTTGCATCAATCGTATTTACGAATAAATACTGTTTGTTGAAAAACTCGAATGTTTCGTTAACCATGGCTTACAGAATCTGTAATATTATTTACGAGGCAAACAATCGCATTGTGGGGATTTCGAATATTGTGCAAACAAGGCGATAAGCGGGAGTGGCGTGACCCGGTATAAATTTTTTTTGTAGAACCTATGGTTCAACGATAAACATAAAAACATGTACTTTTTGGATTTTAGTTGAATTCATTTCTTTTCCTAAGTAAGTATATTTCTATTTGACACGTTGCTTTAAATTATTATTACTCTTTTCACTTTGAGACTTTTTAAATTTTTTCTGACAGTTTATGCTATTGTGAAAATCATATAGAATGAGGTTCTTAATCGCTGGTTGCATCAAATACGTGAAAACATCTGAAACTTTTAAAGCATTATTTAAATTCCCCTCATGCTCAAGGGTTAATGACACACATATGCTCGACAAGCTAATTCGTTAGGCATTTATTATCACTTTTATCCATAGACAGTGTGTCTGGAGGAACTTCTTATTTTTAAAACTTTTTTTGTTTCATCTACAATGAGGCTAAACCATTCTTTCCAACAAAGCTTCGTTTGATATTACCGGGACTGACAATAACATTTTCCTGTAAAACCCTTTTAATCTTTTATAATTCTAGTTAGAATCCTTAGTTGTATTAAACTTGAAGTTCTTTTTACCCTTTTTTTATTATAAAAGTTGGAAATAACGAAGTAGTGTTTATGATAGCTGAAAAAGTAAATTAAAAAAGATGTTAAAAATTTAAAACTAATGATAACTTTTCTATTTTTACATTTCGTGTCATTAAATGTATTGTAGATACATATTTTTATTTTGACGACACATCAAAAGAAAGTGAAACACCGACATTTTATGATAATGGAGGGGATCCCTCCAGACTCATGAGTGGCGAAGGCTTTTAAATTTACGGTTTAGGCGCATGATGAGTGAGGTTTATGGTTTGCAACGATTAAACTCCGCAAGCTAATGTATGTATAATGTTTCAGCGCGCTTGCCGTAAAAGGGCAGGTACGGTAAGTTTAAATTTTACTTTAATTCAGTCACATGTCATTTTTAATTATGCCATATATAATAATATAAAATATAAGACACATATACAAAAAGAAAACTCATTTAAAATTCAAGAACATTCAAAACGTATCCTAAGTCCATACAGGAATGAACATTCCTTGTCACAGTAAAACACAATTCCACCTATTGATTAAATATTTTAATTTATCTACAGCTGCATAATTTATTCCATTTTCATATTGAGCACGATCGCGAGTCATCCTCGTGAGCCCACATTTTTTAATAACTTTCATGCAAATCAGAAAGCTCTAGACTTAATATCGGCTTGATAATCTATATCTACCAAATTGAAAAGGTTCAGTACGTCAAGTGAGGTCTACTTGACGAAGGTATTGCCTTTGAGACCCCTACTTACGTATTTGATATGGGCTGACAAACCAAATTAAATGTGAAAAAATTGTGTACAAGTTGTAAAATTTTAAAAAGCGTATATTGATCTATAGAAAAACTCCTTTTTATGATAATTGATTTTATCAAGTAACTAACAATTGTTGACGTAAATCAAGATAAAAAAAACTTTAAAATTCTTAATTTAAGAGAATTCCAAATTTATTACTCTGCTGAGGTAAGGTATAATAAGTTAATATCATAATTAAAATCAATTTATTTAATCAATTTAGACTTATTTCCAATTTCTCATTTTTATAATCTTAATATGGCTCTATTACCCAGCGTAAAACATGGTAAAATATGGATTATAATATCAAGTCAGACTCTTTGTTTCTGTAGTCTCTAGACACCACGCGACGATAAATAATAATTGTGTTGCTTCTTTCTTTAGAAGCTTTTTTAAATATAAATTTAACATATTTATTATAATTTAGATATAATATTTTTAGTGTTATATAATAAATGTTATGCTACGCCGCGACGGGTTGGTGCAATGACCACGCAAACCTCTGGTTTGCTAGCGGTTGCGTGTTCGATCTCTACATATTTCAAACGTTTGTATAGGTAATACATACTTGTTCCATCGTTTATGTGTTTTCAGAAAACTAACACAGGATTTAAGTTTACTGACCACTAAGTGTGAGTCACTTCACAATTATGAAACATACCACTGAACGTGAAGTTTTTTTCATTATTGAAAGAAATGAAAAAGTCGTTTATGTCACGACTATTAAGTATGACTATAGTTATATCGAGATTGTGACCTAGATTTTAGTGCTTAGTAGAACTCGAAATTTTATGTTGATGGAGCTTAAGTTACATAATATGAAACTCTTTTTCAGTTCATACAACATTTATATATTATTTGTGTAATTCGATAAAGACGTATTTACTTATATTATTTGTGTAGTTATGATAATTTTACAATAAAAATTTAATCAGTATTTTTGAAAAAAAAAATCGTATTAATTTAGTTAATTTAATTTAAACAAAACTCTAGAAGTCACCAGAATTAATTAAGATAGAACAATATACATAAATCAATTTTAGTACCAACATCGAAGTAAATCACAAGATAGATTTGTTTCAACAGATTGATAAGGATATAAAATGAAAACGGTTTCTGGACCTTTGAGTCAAAGAATGACAGATAGCTATCGGTTCACGATTCCGATACAGTGCCTACATAAACTTGGTAACGAGCTTCATTGATCTCTTAGATTGCGATACCTACTCGATAAGCCTTATCCTAATGATATCATCGGCAATTCAATTATACTGATGATCTCAGTACCGATAATTTTGCCTTAAAAGAATTATATTTGCAAGATTCATTCAAACTAAATCATATCTCGAATTCTACAATATACACCTTATCATTATTTTATAATGTTTTGCTATTAGTTTGATATTACTCTACTACAACTTTTTACAAATCCTCTAAAATTAACTTTGGATATCTAACTATTTTAAAGTATGATCTTCAAAAACAAAAGCTTTTGATATTATCTACATAGTACACAAAAGCACTATACAAATATTGTCAATCAATAAAATGCTTTTAAAACTGCATTAGTCCACTACGATTCAAAAGCGTTATTTAAAACTAGCTATTTAAAAATGTATTAAAGCTCGTTTGTCTAGTCAACAGTAAACTGTGAATTTTCTACCGTTTGTTATCGCGGGGTAAACATTTACTGAGATGAGTTTGTTTCAATTGAAAACGGTTTTATCTAAACGTAGCCATTTTTATGGCTGTGACTTTTTAAACTACTTTAAGAATACTGTATTGTCTTTTGTTGACTGATTCCGTTAATAATATTATATTGGTTTTCAATATCTATACAAATCAATAAAATTTGAGTGTCTGTTTGTAATATTAAAATTACCGCTTTTTACTAAATGCATGGATACATATACCAAAATAACATTTTTTACAATGTTTGTCTGCCTGTCTGTCTGTTCCGGCTAATCTATGAAACGGCTGGACCGATTTTGACGGGACTTTCATTGGCAGATAGCTGATGTAGTAAGGAGTAACATGGGCTACTTTCATTTTAGAAATATAATTTTGAATTGAACAATATTTTTTTGTTAAAATCCACGCGTATGAATTCGCGGGCACTGCTAGTTTAAAAAAAAATATTTTCCTGGAATCACCTAGTTTTATTGAAAGGATCCTTACTGAAGCAATTTTTTTTGTGTATAGATTTATGTTTCCTTTGAAAAAAAAAACTTTTGATGAAAATCTGGTCTAATATATTTCAATTAACTTTAACGTTATTGTAAATTTCTGTAAACTTTGAATCAAAATTAATCATCTATTAAGTCAACGATTTCAATATAAGATTATTTTACATATTTAAACAATTATTTGTAATAATATTATGTACTCACTATACTTTTAGCTTTGTTTGCGACTGGAATCTATTTTATTGTCTATGGTTACCAGCTTAAGTTGGACCGTGAGTTCAAAGTTTCTTGTGCATTTTGAGTTTCAAGATATTTGGACGTATACCAATTGTAACAAACGAAAATAAGCTAGAAGTTAATATAATTGAATTAGGTATATATTCTTTCTTGAATGAATTTTTGATACATTATCACTAAAACTAGTTTTTTTATTGAAACTTTTTAAGACTTTATTAAGAATTTATTTTTAATAGTTTTACTCTCATGGGTAAAATATTAATGAAACATGTTAGAATACATTTATTTTGTTTTTCTGATCTTTATATTAATATCTCATAAAAATCTATCAATATGTGATAATAGTATCCAACGCTAACGTAACATAAAAATACTATGTCACTCCATATATTGACCATAAAAGTTACAAATAAATAGCATCGGTGTCCATTAACTATCACTAAGTAAAATAAACCACTATAATACATTACAGCTAACTGTGGTAAATAGAAAAATGGCAGTAACCCACCATCATTAGTTGAACCTGTCGCCCTCCGACCGGCCCTTGGGACCTCGAGCGTGATAACGTCCCTCGCTCGCATAACACGGACGCGACGTGGATTTCAGTGTCGAGTCACTAAAATGGAGAAAATTGTCGCTTATGTTATTATTTTTGTATAGATTTAATTTCATTTCAAGCGGACGAGTCATCCAGGGACCATAACACCATGAGATGCCATGCGTCGTTGTATACATGAAACGCCATGTCTGTAATGTTGCTAACCTATCGGAAGTCTTAAAAATCTGCAAAATTAACTGCTTATTTGAACAGCAAATGAAAGTATTAATAATAAGAAGGAAAAGGCTATATGAGGACAGGGGAAAATTGAGATATAACTTAACCGCAAGGCCACGCATCTCAGTTAAGATGAAGAGAGGTTTTGTCGGATTCTTGCCGATTAAAGCCTGGCTGCGTTTCTTCTGACTGGGTTGCCGGTACTGGAAGCATTCGTATAATATAATGTCGCCAAAACATCAACCCCACATTGCTGTTGTTTTTATGTCTCTCCTTCACAAGACTCACTTTTATTCGTGTACTTTTGTTTCATTTTAAAGACATTTTAATGGCCACTATAGAATATCTTTATACGTACAGTTACTGTCGAGATTGACACAAACTAGGTAGAGTAATATGTTATTATAACGTAAAATGTTCTACAACATATCTTGAGGTAAACTGCGTACGCTTTTGAATAAAAAAATTTGAAAATCTTCCGTAATAATTGACTGCATTCAATATGAATCTACATAAAGTTATTTGGGTACAATTTTTCATGTTAGCTTTAAGTAACCACTTAAAACTTGTAGTGCATAACATACTTAAGCTATAAATCTGTCTGTAATCAATTGCTCTGGTAAATTAAACTTCAAACTTTTTTATTTATTTCTTTTTTATTGATTGATACTTTATTGCACAATACATTAAAGAATTGTACATAATTGTGTTTGCAGACAAACGAAAAAAAACCGACTTCAATTATATCGACAAGTAATACTACGTTGTAAACACAATTATATGTTGCCCAAACTGAAGTATGGCAAGCAGCCTACCAATGAGAGCCCTGGCCAGGCCGACTCATAATCAATAACTTAAATATATTCTTTATTGCACTTAAAAAAAATTACAGTTATTTGTATACAAATTTAGTTAGCAACGGTGACTTATCTCTAGATGACATCTCGTCCAGCCAACCTGTGATAGTGAGAACTAATGTTACATAGCAGGCTAAGAGAGTGCAGTAATGTAGACAACATACAGATTCTTAAAAATAGCCCTTCCTTGGCAGTCGGGTAATAAAAACCTAATTAAATAAATTCATAACATCATTCAATATACATATACATACTACACATAATATACTATTATACATACTACTACTTATATAAAAATATACAGATAAATATTACATATATACATATACATACTACACATAATATACTATTATATACACTACTACTTATATAAAAATATTACATATATACTTACATATAACTATTATAACTTATTTAGTTGGAGAACGTTATAATACTTTCTACTTCTAGCGTTCCAGCGAACATTTTCGAAGATACCTATGTGTGTGACGTCATGATGTTTCCTTCGCGGATATAAATTGTAATTAATTAACCATGTAAGAGACAAATCTAAAAGGGACTAAAATAAGAAATTTTTTATTAGCTTATTCTCATTTACATATAAAATTTTATTTTCTCAAAATAAAATGTATTTTCATTTAAATTATTTAGTTCCCCTTGATTTCGTTCAAATAGATATCAAATATGGTATGCAAATTCTAGAATGTTCCATTTTGCCTCGTTATAAATATCCTCTAGTTTTAAGTTATAAATAGTATAAATTGGACTAAAACGATTATATATAAAAATATAATAGTAGTATGGAATCTTCTAATCCAATATATTTTATACACTACTCGTTTCTATTCCTTGATGTATGCTTTTATTTTGTTGTAAAGTAAATCATGTACATCTAATAATAATAAAGCTATTTATATACCTACGTTTTGAAAACCAAAGAGACCTTTAAGATACATATACATAAGGGAAGATCGTTACAGAATTTTTAAAACTAGACATGTTAAAAGTTTAAATTTTCAAGAAAAGTAAAACACGATTTCAGTATATATTATTATTGTATTTCATTGTATATGATACTAATTACATCATCCTTTACATATCTAAGAAATAATAAATAATTTTGAAAAGGCTAAGTTTTGGTATACAGTGTTTTTTATGCAATTATATCGGCAAACAAGCATATGGCTCACCTGATGGAAAGCGATTACCGTAGCTTATAGACACCTGCAATACGAGAAGCATCTCAAGCGCGTTGTCTACTATACTCCCAATTCTTCCGTGGAGCTCCGGTCACCTTACTTACCACAGGAACGTAACACTACTCGAGAGCAGTATGATTTAGCTAAAGAGCAGGATATTTCCAGCCAGTTATATCAAAAGTTGAGCGTTCAGTTACGACGAAAAAGGTCATATCCGAAACGTTTTTTTTTTTTCTATTCTAGCTAATGCTCATTAAAAATGTTCAAAATTTACAAATCCAGTGGTATTTCTTATTTCACTATTTACTTGATAATTAAACTAGCTGTTCCCCGCGGGTTCACACGCGTTCATTTAAGGGAAAAATAGCCTATAGCCTTACTCGGTAAATAGAATACCAAACACTAAAAGAATTTTTCAATTTAAACCAGTAGTTCCTGAAACATCGCGTTTAAACAAACAAAAAACAATCATCCTCTTTCGCCTTATAATATTAGTGTAGATGAATAATGTGCATTTTACTAACAATACTTTACTTTTAACAAATTGTTTACAAAACATGGACGAAACATCAACAAAGGGCTTTTAAAACCTTCTTGAATCTAGTACATTTTAATTTCGATTTAACTATTATTGAGTATGTGTCATAAATGTTTCCGCGAAAAATTCGTATTTACTCATCTGTGTCGTAAATATTCACGTAAATATATCTATAAAATTTTAATATAAATGTTAATATCTGATAATATCTGTAGTTTTCCATCTGTAGCTGTTATGTAAATAATTGTACTCTATTATGGCTTCCAGTCACACCTCTACTCCCCACGGATAAGGGGAAGGTTCGGAAGACCAGGGGTCGCCTCCCTCGAAGATGCAACAAAAACTCTATTTACGATCAGGCAATATTGTTAATTCAGACCCTTCAGCACCTAAAGCTCGAAACTACGTCCAGTTGTCTTTATTAATATTTATTTTTGTATCAACGAAATAATATATTATATAATATTAAAATACAGATTTGTTAAATTTTGTTAAAACCAATAAAAATATTATTTGAGTATTTTGTTTGGTTGATGTTAAACAAACAAAAACTGAACCGATATTCTGTCGCTTGTTGGTATTGTTGTAACTAAAAAATGGGCAGTTGGGCTAATTAATTATCAAAGAACTAAAGCTTTCAATTATATTTAAGGTAATTTTTGATACCTATATCGATATTTTTGTGTGCATTACATTGTAATCTTAAAAACTTGATCCTCGTAAATACGTTTTACGTAAAAACTTTTTGTCCGGATTTGGGATGAAACGAATTTATATATTTTTGGAATAAAAAAACAACCACTCTTGGCAAAACCTTCTGAGATTGATTGAAAAGCGTGTTTACTTGTCATATACAAAACAAAGAGTAGAAATAGTGATAGCTTGTTACTTAGCAATAGTAAACAGAGGACAGAGAATACTTTTCTTCTTGGATGTCGTAATGGATAAAACTCGCTTTGTAGTGTGTAAAGTAAACTCAATACGTAGGACTAATGCGTGGCAATGGTTCTTGTAATTATGTAATATGCTACTTACATAATTGAAATAGCCTTTTCATACTTGCGATTTGCCATCATGGCGGTAATTAAACGCGCTCACGAAAAGGTCAACGACTAAACAATAGTGAGACGAGATTGTGTTAACCATCCAACTGCTGGCTTTCAAATACACAGGCCGAAGACGGGCAGCAGCGTTTTTGGTTCGAAAAAGCCAGCCCTGCGGTCATCAACTCGCCTGCTCAGCGTGGTGACTATGGGCAATACACATGAGTTTACGCAATTTTTGGCGCGAACTTGTAAATGCCTATGTCCAGTAGTGGACTGCGATAGATTGAAGTGATTATAAGTATGTTAATTATAATATCTACGTTAATGCATATGCTTTTATTAAAGTCTTAATGTGAATAGTCTTAGAAAAATGACGAAAGTTATTGGTACACTTTTTGATTAAAAAGCCATAAAAATTAAAAAAAATACCCTTGCTAACCACGATGGTGAATCCCTTGATTTCAGGTCATTTATAAAGAGGGTAAGCCTTGTGCAAAAGGAAAAAAAAAAACATTAAAGGGCACCATAGACAGTTAAATAGCCTTCCGAAGGTACCCCTTGGGCTTATAAACTCGCCACAGCTACCCCTCTGCAAGTCTAAATTGTATACCCAATTTCTAAAAAGACGCAATCCTCCTCAGATAGAATAATTTTACAAAATTCACCTTTAGGTTATAAACTAATGATTACAAAAATTTTCACAGTATTATCTGAAGACTACTACATTATTATCGGTAAAATAACTAAAAAAAAAGTTTGAAAAGGAAAAATAAAGTTTACAAAAATATTATGATCTAAATTCTATTTTGTATGTTACAATCCTTAACTTATAGGTAAGGATGTAACACGATTTGTTTTAGTATTTAGTAAAAACGTAAAAAAAATTAACGCTAGGCTACATAAATTAGATCTGTGTAAGACGATAATGATACAGTTGAATATGACACCTATAGCAACTTCCTGAAAAATAAAAGCGTTAATTTTAAAATTATTTTAAATAATTCACACCGTAATAAGTGCTCAGCTACCGATGAAAAAAAAACAGCGTTAACTAAACGTCAGTGTGAAATGATCGAAGGATCATAAGAACGACAAAAGCTGATAAGCTAAAGCCTATTTTCCTAGCCGATGGAAGGTTTTAAAAAGCGAAAAAAGAAAATCATAGGAATTTCAAACCAATACGCGTCTCGTTTAGTTCCGTAATACTGTCATTTCATTTTATAAAGTTGAAGTTCCCATAAGGGAGGAAGGTTAAAGTATACTATATAACTGTAATAATATTTTCGAAATCTTCAAAACATGTACCTACACATACCGAGTTTCCCAGTAATTACCCTGACTTTAAAAACTTTAACTTAAAGCTCCAGATCTTAAATAATGCCAAGACAATTTCCCTTAATATTAAGTTACGAATATTTTCATCTCTTTGCAAACTACAAGAATATTCACTTAGCTAAGAAGTATCAATTTAACCGATCCCACAAAAGGAGATGACAATATATATAAACGCGTATATGTTTTTAAAGAATCATGCACAAACATAAAAGATTAAGTTATCATAAATCCTTCAATTACATCTCTTGAATCTGAAATATTACTTCACAAAAAAATATTCGGATATATTATTAACAATTCAAAATTAAAGTATGCATAATAAGATATATCAATAAATATTAAAATGAAAAATACAAATTAACATTATTAGTAATTGCTATCTAAAACTCACGTAACTTGCAAACTTCTTAGACTAAAGGTAGATTAAATTTAATATTATAAATAAAATAAAAAACTTTTGCAATTTATGGTTGCTTGTGGGAGGCAACTAAATTAAATATTCTGCATGACTTGAAACTTTTATGTAAGTCATTTCTTATAAAGCGGTTATGTTAAGAATTTTAATTCAACGGAACGATTTCTTTTTATAAGAAAATCCAGACCGAATATTTATCAGTGTCTCAACTGTTATTACTTTAAAGGTTACAATTTAAGATTGCAAGTAAAAACATAATCACTATAAAAAAACGAGTGTACTATCGACCACACGACTGAAGCAAAACTTTTTTAACACATGCAACCTGTAACCTCCCACTGTTGGGCATAAGCTTCTTTCTCCTTGTAGGAGAAGGTATGGGGCTTAATCCATCACTCTACTGCGGGTTAGCGATTATGTTCCCTACTAGGAGAACGATCGCTATCAGTTATTTATGATAACAATCGGGACTGATGGCTTAACGTGCTCTCCGAGGCATAGTGGGGAGACCCACAAGGACAGACATCCAAACCAACTAACTAGCTCAACTGGCTCAGTGATCCGAAGTAAGTCTCGGCCTCCGAAACAAGATTTCTCCACTTTGCACAATCTTACGCGATTTCCCGCCTATTATTGGCTTGGATCTCACTCAAGTCTGCTTTAACCATGTCCCTCTAGCAGTACCTGGGGCGACCCACCGGTCTACGTCCAGTTGGTCGACCCAGATACGCTATCTTAACTGCTCGATCCTCCCCATGCGTTCGACATGACCGAAACACTGCAACCGATGGGATTTGGTAACTCCAATGATGTTTGGCTCAGACACCAGGTTTGCAATTTCAGCATTGGTTTTTATTCACCAGCTGCCATCTTGCCCTTTAGTTGGCCCTAGGATCTTACGGTAAATTTTCCTTTCCGTAACCAGAAGCCTGTTTTCTCCTCTCTGAGCGTAAGTGTCCAAGCCTCACAACCGTACATTAGGATTAAACGAATAAAGGTTTTGTAAATTCCGATCTTTGTCTGCCTACTAAGAAGCTTGGACACAAAGACCTTGTGCAGGGCTGCCTTGCACCTCAAGGTGTTTTGTATACGGATCTGTATTTCTTCGTCACGTGTATTCGTATCGGTTACAGTGCAGCCAAGATACTTAAATTTGGACACTCCCTTGTATGTGGTACTTCCAACATGGAGGTCTTGTCTTGCTTCGCGAATATTCCTATATCGCTTCATGTGGAAGTACTCGGTCTTGTCATGGTTGATCAAGAGACCAACCTTTTTTGCTTGCTCTTCGAGTGTCATAGCGGCTACAACAACATCGTTAATATCTTCTCCCAACAGGGCCAATTCGTCAGCGTAGCCTATCACCATATGCCTTCCATTCAGGTCAAGCCCCAGATCGAGTGTTATCAATCCTCTAATTACATGCTCTAAGACCATATTGAAGAGCACTGGTGACAGAGCGTCGCCCTATTTTAGACCGGTAATAACAGGAAATTCGTCGCTCAGCTCGCCGCCAACCTTTACGTGTGTAAAAACGTTACGTGTCGCGGATTCGATTACTGCTCGCGATAGACATTAAACACATGGTACAAATATCATTGACATCAAAACCGGAAAGAAATATTGCTGCGAACCGTCGGTGTTGTAAGCGACTACTCGCACCATTACACCAGAGCGATTGGTAAACTAACTTGTAAAACTTCTCTAGCTTCATCTAACTTCTACTCCCTCTCAACTTCCGTTCGTCTCGCCTGATCATACTTTTCGTAACGCTCTTGTCACGCATTCACCAGCTTACTCTCCAAGTCAAGCGTGCGCAAAGAAGTTTACATTATTAACAAGATATTTTTTTCATCATTAATAATTTAATTAATTAATTAAATAACTCAATTCAATCATTAAATCGTGGTTCCATATAAATTCATTATGTTAACACATACTTGTACATAATGTAAATTATGAAGAACGTTTTCAGAATACAACTGCAACAAAGTATGTTTGATTTCATAATCATTATCTCTATATATTTCGAGTTTTATGTACGACAATAATTTGGCACTAAAAACTATAAACTTCAACTGAACTGTGCGCTTCCGATTTCAATAGAAACTGTATCGTATAGAGTATTACGTTCGACTCAGGTTCCTCTTAATACTTTTAACCGTTAAAATATTGTTTCTGGCAAACACGATACAAGCAAGTCAGCAAAGCGCGTCAAAATGTGGCTAGATGTTTAAAATCTAGAAGTACCTTCAAAAATACATTTCGTAATAATGAAATAACAATTAATAACATTTATTGTCAATAATTTTTGGGAATGGGTTAGTAAAAATAAGCAAAAAATTTCTATTGAGTAAATTAATATGTATAATTTAATGCCTATTTTACAAATTATTTAATTTTACTAATACTACATGTTTTTTATTTTAGAAACATTTATCCTGTGAAACAAACAGCTGGGACTACGAGTATTAATATACAAGACATAGTATTTTATACATATTTACGTGTACAAGAAGTCTAAATTAAATTTATCAATAAACGATATACATAAGGAAACAATACCAAAAGTTCTATCTCTTTGATCCTGCTCGGATTTTACCACAGCGTATAGATCCAATCCACCTTATATATAGAATAGCCAATATTAAGTACAAAACCAGCGTTAGGTTAAATCGTCGATGTTGTTGTAATTTTATTTTCCCTTTAATATAAAGGATCACTTTACATTTTGTAACCATATATTATTTATAGTTTTATGTTTTTACATAACCGACTAGAATTCGCAATATTCATATTCACAAATTTCGACTAGAATTCGCAATTGTAATATGTATTCATATTCACAAATTAATAACTTGCAATACCCACTTTTAAAAAGTAGGTATACATGATGTTAAATTATTTTATCTGATTCCTAGTATTCGTAGTATTCGAAGCTGGTTGGGAAATTTAGGTAAATTTATAAAAGTATATCGAGTGAATTACAAATACGAAGAAGTTAATATTAATATTTTTAATTGTAATAATATAAACTGAGGCGAGATATACTTATAATATTATACAAAACTTTGATCCTTTATTCGTCTTGTTGGTCAGTAGTACTTTTACTGACTCAGTACCATTTGTATGTTGTATTCATTTCTTTTAGAACGTCAGAGATAACAAGGCTAAATCACTGTATAGGAAGTTGGAATATATTCAGCTGCCTAAGTATTAACTTTCGATACAGTGGCAGTTGCAAAAGAGTCAGTCATAACTGATTAATTATGTGAATAGTTACTTGATAGGTTTTTGTCACTATTTGATAAACCGCATAATTGAGCTCTATATACACAAATACAATTTAATATGCTCCAGTATTATCATATTATATATGGTAGTTAGAAATGTAACACAAAATGTAACACAAACACTACGGGTGTTGATTGAAGTCTTTAAACGAAGGTAAAAGCTTACAATTGTTTGGATACAGATTATAGGTGTAGAAAACCACTTTTAATGTAACAAGATTTCTCAATTATATGACCTAAAATTTCTGCACTCGCCCTAATATTAAGTGCTCATATTATACGTACTAGACATCACAATCGAAAGCAATGACAATAAAAAATATTTTGTTTCAATTCCATGCGGACGAAGTCGCGGGCACAGCCAGTTATGTATATGAAACTCAAAAAGTCCCGTTTTTATAGAACGTGTATTACGTGTAGTATGGTTAAAGCATCGGTATATTGTTAGCATTAGCAGCATATTAGCATTTTTCAAGCGTTTCATTTCAATCTTTCCCCAGAATGTATTTTAAGAACACATACCAATGTTCCGTAAAATCTCCTAGTAAAGCTTTAATTAAAAAAAAATATCTACTCATATATCAAACAAATAATAATTATGGAAATTTTACAATTTTTTTTAAGTTGTACAAAAAGAGCAACGTTAAAATTTAATTGATGTGTTGTTTTATCTTTTTTAAGTAAGTATAAAATATTTTACGACACTTGCAGATGAATGTGACCTTAGCGAAATTTACGGGTTGTAAATTTATCGACGATGGATGGTCAAAATTTATCGTCGAAAATAAAAATTTTATTGCCGAAATTTACATGCAAGTATTTATACATCCTTTACAATCCCCAAAAGGATATGCTTTATTACAGTTATAGTAGCTTTATCTTTTTATCTCTTAATTAATGACTATATTATCTTTTTAACTTATAATTTTTCAATGCGTCAATGACCTGATTGTTTCGATTTTTATTAAATATATGCTGCATATTATGTTCTTAAAATGGTACTTCATATAAAATAATATAATTTGCTTTGAGGAATAATTGAAAACAATATTTTTGGGTTGTCATTTTCAGATCGAGACATAACGAAGTCGCTTTCAGACTTTAGTCAAATAACCCATCGCTAGTCTGTTAGGCCTTCAGATAATACTGAAGTGTACGGTCAGCTGTGTTTGTAAATCCCTCTGTTCACAGCTTACTGGAGTTGGCACTCATTGAATTAAGCGGTCACATTGTAAGGCCGTAGTCGACGTGTGTAGAATATATTTACGTCATATCAATCTCTTCTAGAATGTCTCCAACAATGTAATTTTATTCTTTAAAGGAATCAAAAGAGAAATGTTTTGTAATGTCAAGAAAGCTTTCCCTATTTAAATTCGATAACACTCTAGAGCACGTAGTAAATACAATAAAAATAACAGTATGGAAAATACAAATTAATAAAATTAGACAACTAGAAAATTTAGGATTAGTTTAAAATAATAGATATATGTAGACGCCGCGTTGGTGAAACGGTCACAGCCATGGATGATGCCTGTTGCGCTGGCGGTTGCGGGTTCGATCCCCGCACATGACAAACATTTGTATTGGCCATACAGGTGTTTGCCGTGGTCTGGGTGTTTGTGCAGTCCTTGTGGGTCTTCCTACCGTGCCTCGAAGAGCACGTTAAGCCGTCGGTACCGGTTGTTATCATGTACACCTGATAGCGATCGTTACTCATAGTAACATATCCGCCAATTGCATTGGAGCAGCGTGGTGGATTAAACTCTGATCCTTCTCCTACATGGAGAAAGAGGGCTATGCCCAGTAGTGGGATATTACAAGCTGAAGCGAATAGATATATGTAGACTCAGCGTTGTTTTTAAATTTAATACATAAAAAGTAATAAGTCCCTCATCTATTTCACGGATCTATATAAACTTGTTTTACACATTCTTATAACGACGATAGACGACAAACGTGCAAATTATTTTAACTCGCAGAGATATCTAATTTTATTTTATTTTCAATAATAAGTCGTACTCTTGTTTGATGATTTTCGCTTAGATTACTTTTCGAAGCCTCGGAAGCATAATAAACACTTCCTAAAAGAATAATATTTGTATACAACAAAACTACAACTTGTTCTAACAATGTCGAACAACCGTTGAATCGTGACCATTGTTAGTTTTAATATAAAGCAGTGAAATCAAACATTAGTTAGAACAGCTTTAATGAACATGCAGTGAATTAGTGAATTGCTGCATGCATCGAAACTTTTGTTGCAAATTGAAATTTAGTTAGGGCGCACAGAATTCAGTTTGTAATGTTTCATCCGATTAAGAAGTCGGAGCCTCCGCCGAGTTTCGTTTATTATTTCATTATTTGAAAACAGTGAATTAAAAACTAAATATTAACTGACACGTAAACTGCAATAGAAGTATTTCTAGGTATAAATATTTCCTAGTATATTTTGATGTATAATATAACAATTTTTAACTATGAAGCTTCTTTGTTAGTCAGAAACCAAAATATGTCTAATTTTATATTGAATTGATAGTCCTTTTTTTACATACGCGAGTTAATTTTATCAAATTACTTATAGATCACGCAACGCACGGTTTGCAAGACTATTTAATATAGTCGCAAGTATTTTGTTCGAAGATTTATGCAGGTATTTCTGTACGTATTATTGTTATAAACTAATTTGAATGTCACACAAAGTGGTGATAGCATAAAATTACACATCACAATGACAATACTTATTTTTGCAGTCATTATTTTACCTTAAACACACACATATAACGTAGTTACGTATAATAATATTTACGATAAGTTTAATATTAAAAAAAGTAGTAATATCACAATAAAATTTAATACGTCGTGTTCGTTTACCGTCTAGTTATACATAAATTCATTACAATGTAATATGAAAGACAAACACTGATCCTCTATCTATACAGAAATACCGATACAACGTGCAAATTGTGTATAGAAAAATACATCTACACATTAAAGGTATAGTGATCCAATTCGCGTAACAAGACCGTGGGATAGTACAACGGGTTACACGAGTTAATCAATCAAGTAGCTGTCCGAACTCGGAATACAATTATGAACTAAGTCTATGTCGCTTGTATGTACGTACCATCATGTTCAGCTATGTCCAAAGTGATTAATTAGCACAAATAAATAATGTGAGGAAAATTGCGACTTTGTATGGATTAAACGCTTTTGAACAATCAAATTGACTTGAATGACGAAAATTTGGTATGAAAGCTGGTACGTTAAAGGGAGTTATATAATTTTGATACCAGTGTTATTTGTTAATTTTATGTACAATACACATAATGTTGTAGCTCAGTTTTTTTTCTTCTTTATTTTTTTTAAAGGCGAACTTTATTTTTATTAAAAAATATAGGTAATATATTATTTTAGCACTCTATCTTTTATATCACATTTGCTTAGTTTTGTTAGTTGCTTTAGCTTTGTTCTTTGTAAGATTTTTACTTCGCATATCTTAGAAAAGTAATCTTCTGGGATATACAATATTTGCAGAAAAAAGAAAATGCTATGCTACAACAAACATATCTATGATCATTTTATTGTTTATATTTTTATAAAAATAAGAAAGTTGTTAAATTTTAAACGAAAACAAAAAATATAACATACAAACAAAAATAACCTAGGTTATTAATAACATAAAAGTTATATAATATAACCAGTTTATGTTTCCGTAAAAAATCAATATCGCGTGTACTAATTTGACATTGTATTTTATTACTATTGCCAACCGAGACATCAAAGTATGATCCGATTTACAACCAGAAACCTTCAAGTATTTATTAACAGACCGAACTATTTACGATTGTTACCGTCAACTAACTCACGCACAAGAAAATGCTATCCTATACGATTTCATTACAATAAATCTCTTCACTTGAGTTATAAAGTTCGTAGCGATCGAAAGTAAAATAAGGAGATAATGTCTGCGGTCAGACCATTCTTTACGTTCACGTTGTAAACAAACAATTACAACTCTAAAATACTGCCTCAATTGAGTTTGATTTTGTTCGTGGAATTATCTGCAGAAATGTTTTATAAATACAGAGCGATAGCAGTTGTGATAATTGACCCATTACTTTACGAGCAAATAACTTTGAATTTAGCTCAAACATCTGGTTTTCAAATCATACGTATTAATCAGTGGTAATTCTTATCATAGAATTAGATAATATACAAGACTACAGCAAACAATTTCAAAAATATTTCAACGAAATAAAATTTATTTATATCCTCTTACAGAAATATTTCGTTAAAAATAATAATTACATCACGAATACAGATTGTCTTGCAAAAGGAAATGATAGAAATGTGAATTTTCTTGTTTTGACATACCACATTACTCTCCCACTGAGAGCGATTAAAATTACTATAAAAAGTTTTAACATTGCTGTTTCAATAAAATAGCAAATATAATTTAAACTAGCAACACCCGTGCGAATAATTCGCATTAAATAAGTAAAAAAATTACCGACCGTCAATCATGTTGACGTTGTTTGAAAATTAAAGCCGTCATATATATAATTTTAATAATTAATTAATTTACTAGAACAAAAGCAATAATATTTTTTTAGTTGTGGATACCGGTGGAGCAAGCAATTATCTATAAAATGATATATAATTTATGAAGAGTAATTGTGAGGTTTTTGTCTAAAAAGGGAGGCAAACATGTAAACATTAGCGTATTAATATATATGATATGTGAATCATAGATTACTAGAGCGTAAATCCGTTTCAGATATCTTAACTACTTTTATAAATTTTGATTACTTTTTTGTTTTCCATTTTTTACACATTGTTCTATTTCAAAGTATCGTCATGAAAAACGAACGATTTCGCCGTTCGAACAACGTATTTATAGAATCATTAAACTTTCTTTACGACTTACAGCATAATTCGGATATAAAATAAATTTTATGTGTATATCGTACTAAAAACGTGAAATACAGCTAAAAAATATGTCAATATATAATTTATTAAGATATTACGTAATATTGCCAAATTTTAGTTCAAATGATAATTTTTAAAGAAAGTTTAAAATTTAGAAAAGTAGCAGCGTCCGCTACTTAAAACTATAGGAATATGATAAAAAATATAGTGTGAGCTTAAGACCGCCTGGCAGAAGTGAAAACTTTATTGGCAACCGCATTCAATTTAAAATATAATAATAACTGTTAAATTATTAATGATAATTATTACGTATTCATTGAATATACTAAGCACAGCAAAACAGCAGCTAAGGGCAGCTGACTGTATCTTTCTCGCTCGGGTACACTCGGTGCTCCCGAGCTCACTTGAACAAGCCTTTCACCATTCAGCAGCGAAAAGCAGCTATCTGTATCTATCTACTTCGGGTACACTCGGCGGGTCCGAATTCAACTGATCGAGCCTTTCACCTCAGAGCGCGACGGATCCGCTTAACTTGCTACCTACGAAAAAATGTGTGTGCGGTGCGCCAAAAGAAGTTTTCAGTTCAAAAAATTGTCACCATGAACGTGACATTTTACCTAATATGTTCGAGGTACGGAGATCCCTTCTATAAATGCTCCATACCAAATTTATCTTCATCATAAAATGCAATTAATTACGTTTAAATATAATTGAACGTTATAAAGAGAATACAGAAAAAAATTAGCGATACATTACGAAGGTACGTGATTCTAAGCGCTGTTGCGGCATTAGCACTTATTACGGACGCGTGGGTGATAACCAACAATGGATGGTTAAAGTTACATTGTTGACGTCACGCGTCCATTCATCAAACCTGACATGAATGTGTTAATACGGTTATGGAGACACATCTGCCTGCGATATAAGGCGTATTGAACGTGTATCCACATTGTCCTTTTGAACCATTTCTCGTTACCAAGGTCTAATAGATCGTTCCGTTTATAACAAAGTGGTTTTAGCTGTGTAGCATGTAACATGTAATTTCAATATAAAATAATAGAGACACTGGTTACAGTAAAATTCGTATATTGATTAATATATGAATTTACTATGTAAATAATTGTGTTTGCTCGCAAACGAAAAAAGAAACCACCTTCCATTACATCGGCATGTAATACAACTTAGGTAGACGAAAAATAGTCCTTTTTCCCCATATAGGAGAAAGAAGAGGCCTATGCTCAGTAGTGGGATATTACAGGCTGAAGCGAAGACGAAAAATAGTCCAGTAAATACGCGTTATCATAGATTACTCAAAAAGTTGTAATCAGATCTCGATGAAATTTAAATGTGACCACATGGTAAACATGAGCTTTTAATTAAATTAAAAATCGGTATATCCAGTAAAAAGTTATGCGGTATAATACAACGTAGGTCGACGAAAAAATAGTCAAGTTAAAACGCATTATTAGATATAACTCGAAAAATAGTTGTAAGATGTCAAATAAATTTAAACCGGACCAAATGACATGCAGCGACTATCGGTTAATTTTTTTTTTTGTCGAAATCGGTCCACCCAGTCAAAAGTTCTGAAGTAACATACATTCAAAAAATACAATCGAATTGAGAACCTCCTCCTTTTTGGATTCAGTTAATAAATAAAAATGAATGCCCGAAATGTATGTAAACTCATAACTTCCAAACGAGTGAACCAAGTTGGAAAATCCTTTTTTTATTTTCGTTTTTGTCACGATAAGGTATATTTTATTATATTAAGGAAAATTAAAAAAATCTATATAGAATCCATATTGAAGAAGAAAAGGCGGGTTAAAGTTTGTCAGATAAACTAATATGGACAATGAAATGATATGTAGATTAAAAGTTTACCTTAATACGAACAAACACACGATATTCTCATATTGAAAATATGGAAAAATGTACTTAGTATTTAAATACCTACATTTAATCTCAAACTATAGAAACTATATGAAATTAAATAAACGGAAGGAAGCCATTTCAATTTTTTCGTACTTTAATCGTCTGTAAAAGCAAAACACTAAAACTTTGGGCAAAGTATTCATGCATAGTCAAAGAATATTTCCATTGAAAAAAATAGCCCTTCGTAATTAGAACATTTAACTTTCTTCCTACAAAGAAAATAAAGTTTCGCGGTTCTTGTATTTTACTTTTTATTTATATTTATTTTGTGACGATTTTATATAATTTTATTTTATACAAGAAGAATTTATTATTTATTTATTATATAAATTGAAATTCAGCGCTGGATGTACTCGTACTGTTGTTTATTGAGCTTGAGCCTAAGAAACATTTATTATTTTAATAGCAGTGTTGTTGACACCGTTTTATTACTCCGCATAGGATAGTAAAACCATTACAACTTTCAATGATTCGCTTGAGACTCTGTAATTTTTTCCAAGAAAGAGGTTATATCTTTACAGTTTTTTTTTTTACTATTTATTTTATTTTATATGTTTTATGATGTAGGTTATTGATGTGTCCAAAACAGCAAAAAAACTGTAACATTTGTATAATATTTATCTTCATCGTTTATCAGTTCTAATGAGGTATAGAGCACAGCAGGAAATTTCCTGCTCAAAATATGGAGCAGCCCGACGGGGGTAGTACCACGACCTTACAGAAGATCACAGCTAAATAATACTGTTTCGAGCAGTGTTGTGTTCCTGTTGACGAGTAGGGTGACTAGCTCTATACCACCAGGTGAGCCGCGCGTTTTTTACCGACATAGCTATATAAAAATAAAAACAATTATTTCGAAAAATTTCGATTCTATTTAGGTATAATACGACGAAAACGCCATTAATTTACAATAATATTCTTCATAATTCCATACAAACAACAAATTCAAAACAACGCAGCAGATACAATAATCGACTGTGCTTGACTTCTGCACAGCCTGAACCACTGAACATGCCATACGGGCTAAAATACATGTAGCTTAATGTTATAAAGCAGGATAACCTGCTTTTTTTTCACTTTTTTGTATGGTATTGAGTTTTGCCGTAAATTTTAAATTTTATGTACAGTTGAAAAGTTTATTTGTTTGTTTGTTTAAACGCGCCAATCTAAGGAATTACTGGTTCGAATTGAAAAATTCATTTTGTGTTGGATTTAACGGAAAAGGTTATTTTTTCCTTAAAATAATGCGAACTTGTGGAAGCCTATGTCCGACATTGGACTGCGATAGGCTGATGAGTAGTGATGATGATGATGATGATGGAGTGATAACGCGCCTGAAACCGCGGGGCATAGCTAGTTTTATTATAAACTCATGTATTCAGTAGAGCTATTCCCTAATTAGTCTTATATTCGATATTCCATACATAACAATTCAAAATTACATAATAACAATTCAAAATTGAAAACGATGACCCATCAAAATTAACTGCAAAGTATAAATACAAATTAAAAACATATCTTAACAATACACGCCCTGCGCAAGAGAAAATCCCGAGATCGTCAAAGATATTTAATCTCGTCATCACTCTAGCCGAATGGTCGTCTTCTATACCAACAATAAAATAAAATGTGAATGATTTTCCGATTATATGTATTTAGATTCATATCGAACTGTTACAGAACCATTTATCATTTAAAACCAATAAGCTCAAAATTTCTAATTTTTTCTTCGATATTTTTATATAGCTTGCAAGATGACTAGAATGTCAAAGGCGCTATAAATTACCCGTCGCGAGGGATGGCGCAAATGAATTCGCCATTCAATCTCACGGTACATTCTCTTTTAATCTCTTAAACGACGACAAATTTACTGTTACAGATTCTCATTTTGTTCCCGGAATGCTTTTTGTAATATTCGAAGCGCTGACGTATTTGTTAGAGCGTTCTGTTTGTAATAAAGTGAAAGATTTCGATGTTCGTCGGCGGGTGTCGCTGCTCCTTTATTTGTCGATATTGCGTCCGATCGAAATTAGTTCTAAGTAAGTTAAACTTTTACTCTGGTATATTTTTAACTTTATCGTTCATGAAACTAATTAAACATTTCTTGTTTATTCAAAACTTATAATAAATTAATAGAAGGTATTAGATATTTGTCTAATGAAGTTTACTTTCTTAAAACGTAATCCAAAAATCCATCCATCCGTTGAAAAATGTTTACCTTCTCACGCTAAGACTTGTACCGACGACTTTACGGTATGTTGTGACGCCTAATTTACGGTCACATTGTAATGAAATACTCATTACCACATTCGAATGTTCAATTAAGGTTAAAACCACCATACCTTACAATTACGTTTCCCCTTATGATGCGTAAAGCTATACATTTGAGCGGTTGCTTTAGCAATGCTCTGGTGTAGAGGTGCCATGTACCCAGCTAAACATCAGCGGTTTTTCGGATATTTGTATCTGTACAAATATGTTTTTCCGGTTGTTGCGCCATCGGTCCCGATTATAGATTAAGCTCCAATTGTTCATCCACATGGAGAAAGAGGCCTATACCCAGTAGTGGGATGTTACAGGCATATTGCTAAAGAATAATTGTCATGGGTTAAAAAAAAAATAAACAAACATACTTATCAATTTTATTTTAATGTTAGATATTAGAGTTGATTCTTGTTCAACCTGAACAACCAGAATTCATGAAAGAGCAGACAGTTCAGTTCAGAAACGTGACATTTCCATGAATCGTGGAATCGGAATTTGAGACTCGAAATACATTTGGGTTAATTCAATCAGAAACCAATTTAATTTTATGAGAGATTTATTAATGATTACGTATTTTTTCCCTCTCACATATAAATAGATTTAATCGTGAGACGTAGGTTTAGGTATAGGTTAGATATGATTAAAAAAATCGAATGCGCAGATTTCAAAATGTTTACAAATAATATGTTACAAAAATGTTTATATATACCTTTTTTTAATTAATTAAATTTTATGTAGTATTTTATTTTTTGCAATATTAGTAGTCGTCGTTATTTCTAAATAAATAAACACTTTTTTGTTTCAAATGATAATTTTCATTTTTAACCGACTCAAAAAAGGGTGAGGTTACTCAATTTGATCGTATATGTATATTTTTTTATGTATTTTCGGGGATAAATTCGTCGTTTATGAACCGATTTCGATATTTTTTTTTGTTTGAAAGGAGATATCCAAAGAGTAGAGCCATGATAAGGTAACCAGGATCTGATGATGGAATCCCAGAGAAATCGACTAGTACGTTTGTAAATTTTTTTTCGTCAAGTTACGCTGCATTACTTGTCTATGTAATTGAAGTCAGTTTTTTTTTTTTCGTTTGTGAGCAAACACAATTATTGTTTCAAAAGACAGTTTCAAGTGTTAATTTATATTCTCACAATGAATCATATTAAAGTTAACTCATTTTTTGACATATGCCAAGACTTTATGAGATCAGCGACATTTACCCGTATCTCCTGTCTTTCGTTCAATATTGTGCTAAGCATTCCAATTACATAGATTACTGTTTATATAACTGACGTGCCCGCATCTTGTCCACGAGTTGTTTCGTTATTATGGCTTAATTTATACCAATCAAGACGGCGAGAACCACTGTAAATATTAGTAAATAAACAACAGCTTACATAATTCATATTCAATTTCATACAATTTGTATGGAGTGCGTAAAAATGCTCTACATTATGTAACATTTTAAAAATTAATCGCCAAAATGTATGTACGCGCATAACTTATGTACGACTAAATTGGAATATTCTTTTTTTCGTCTTCGTTATTGTCAGGACAAGGTTTTTATAGAATAAGATAAAAAATAACAAAATAATCAACTTTTTTAATTTTATCCTATAATAATAATAAAAAAGTTGACACATTCTCTTACGAATTTCACTGAGTCAGCTAGTTAGTAGCAAAATACATTTAAAGACGTCACTTCAAATATGATGACAGCGACCCTTGATCACTCATAGTTTTGTCACACGACTGCCTCCTACGTTGAAAATTTTTGTATGTATGTGTAAGAACAAATATCTCAACATATTATGAAAAATTTTGACATACCAGTTATGCGATAGCTTTATGTTCAAGCACCAGACTGCTTAAAAATTTAATTGTCTAAGTATTTACCTACGTAAATTTAGCTGTAGCCAATTCACTATAACTTTTTTAAAGTTAACTTACTGAAAAACGGCAAGTATTTGTTACTGTTCTATGTTTCATGAAGTAAACTATCTAGAAACCAAATTCAGTTCTTTAAATCCTAGTCTTATACCATCCTCATTAAGCTTTCATAGACAATGCAGGCATAATTAGTGCCTCATCGCGTTCCGTGAAAGAAGTAATAGCAAAACTGGCGGACACAAAATAATTAAGATTATTCATACGTGCTTCAACCTGTAATATCCCACTGCTGGGCATAGGCCTCTTTCCCCGTGTAGAAGAAGGATCAGAGCTTAATCCACCACGCTGCTCCAATGCGGGTTGGCGGATATATTCCCTACTATGAGTCACGATCGCTATCAGGTGTCCATGATAACAACCGGGACCGACGGTTTAACGTACTCTCCGAGGCACGGTGAGAAGACCCAACAAGGACTGCACAAACACCCAGAACATGGCAAACACTTGTATGGCCAATACAAATGTTTGTCATGTGCGGGGATCGAACTCGCAACCGCCAGCGCAACAGGTACAAGCCATGGCTGTAACCGTTGCGCCAACGCGGCGTCTAAAGTATAAATACATATCACTTTGAGACTATTTTTTTCAATTTTATTTAATTATTATTAGTAACTAGAACACATAATTATTATATATGCTTTTGTAACTCGTTATTTTAAATTAATTAGAAATGGTATCTTTGCTTTGCGCTGACTCGGAAATTCTGCTTCAAATATTTTTGTTTAATTTAGCTGCTAATGAAGATGATAATTAAATCACTCCGAGTACATTTTGTTTGTATTATGAACGAATTGTGGTCGCGACTTCGTTTGCGTGTAATTTGGAAGACCATGCTTAGTAAGGAGCGTCAATTTACCGTAATACATTTTATCTCATGTAATTAAATTTTTCAAATACCTATTTATATATTATTTCGATTGGATAAAGACTAGTTTTTGAGTTATGTTCTTACTGAAAAAAAAATAAACCAAACACATATGATATTTTAAATTCTTTATTCTGTTTTTCAAAAAATATGCTAATTATAATAACATTATTAAACAATTGATGTTGTGGTTACGGCAATGAAGAATATAGCCTCCCCCTCTCTTCCCGCGGGTGTCGTAAGAGGCGACTAAGGGATAACACTACCACCTTGGAACTCAAAAAGCCGACCGATGGCGTATAACCATCCAACTGCTTGCTTTGAAATACACAGGCCGAAGACGAGCAGCAGCGTCTTCAGTGCGACAAAGCCAGCCCTGCGGTCACCAACCCACCTGCCCAGCGTGTTGACCATGGGCAACACACATGAGTTCACGCCATTTTTGACGCGAACTTGTGGAGGCCTATGTCCAGCAGTGGAATGCAATTAGGCTGAAGTGATGAGTGATTGTGGTGCGGTTCACAAAAGTCTAATTTTCAGACTAAATAGGAATCCGTGTAGGTACTATGACTTCGTATAATTTACAACGTAATAATAAATTTTCACATACACAGTTTACATCCCAATAAAATGCAGCAAACACGATATTTTAATAACCTTTTCGACGCACACAGTGATTCGCGCATAAAGTATGAAAATGAACTAGGTGCACGACCAGCCCATCAATCATATCCAAACAAAATTAAACGTCACACGCGTTGTGCTCTCTGGACGCCGACGTACACAGACCACTTAATAAACCGAGTCCATAAAAATAAATTTCTGTAATATTCACTCTTTTATTATTATTATCAAGTGTTTACTAGACGACTAAATACAATATTATTCTATTAAAACCATTAATTATTTATTTATAAATTTATTTATATTTTATTATTTTACAGAATTTTACTAGTTATCTCTTTTTTTAACTTTCATATTATTATTGTAAGATATTAACTGTTAGTAGTCATATATTAATATATGTACATATATATTTCATGTCGACAGATCGAAGGAACAGTTTTCTAATGTCTACATTCCACAGAATAATTTAAAAGTGTTTCTTTTAGTTTTCTCTACAACATGTTTAGTCTACACATCGTACATCAACTGACACACTCATTAATACTGCATTTGTCGGCAAGAGACGGACTTCTTTCCCAACGTTATTAATATAATATCAACACGATTTCTGTAACCATTTGGTCTTAGCAATCTAAAATTAAATGCATAATATAATGGAAATATGAAATATAAACATATAGCAAAATATTTAAATTACACTACATATCCATTTAGTTTCTTTTCTGTTTTATAGATGACTATCAAAAAAAAGAATACCTATATAATAGATACGGGTACGGCAGACTGAAGAAAAAAGACATTTTTTTATTAAGTTTCCGCATAAGTATACAAAGTAGTTATAGTTAGAAGAAAATGTGACCGAATAATAAAGAAAATGTTTGCTAAGAGTATTGGTTCGACTCGAACATAGAATAAAATAATTTTTAACAAAAAAAAAACCGACTTCAAAAAGGAAACTAAAAAGAGAAAAATAAATTTTCTTAGTACAAAGTAATTCGTATTTTGATTTAGTTAATCAGAAATGATTAAATAAATATTTTATAATTTTGAAGTCGGTGCCAAGTAAAACAATAGCTACTCTAGTATCTACTCGTAAGTTGTATTCAGTTTTCTTTCATAATTTGTTTTATTGACTTTGGTTGAATACTGTTATTATTCTGTTATTGTTTTGACATATCTAATAATATTTTTTGGACTTATTTGTTGTGTGTGTGTTGTTTGTATTTGTTATTGTAGCCAGGTTGTTGTAGTATTTACTTGGCACCAACTTCAAAATTATAAAATATTTATTTAATCATTTCTGATTAACTAAATCAAAATACGAATTACTTTGTACTAAGTAAATTTATTTTTCTCTTTTTAGTTTCCTTTTTGAAGTCGGTTTTTTTTTGTTAAAAATTATTTTATTTTACAATTTTTAGTGATGGGTAGACCTAACAAGGATGCTTTTTCTCTTGTGTCGGGGGTCCGGAAACATACACAATACACAAGCACAAACACCCAGACAATGACAAACATCTATATGGCCAATACAAATGTCTGTCGTGCGCGGGGATTGAACCCACTAACGCCAGCGCAACAGCCGGTGCTGTGACCGCTGCGCTAACGCGTCGACATACTATGAGTAAAGTTCGCTATCAGGTGTACGTAATAACAACCGGGACTGACAGCCTAGCGTGTTCTCCGAGGCTAGGTTGGGAGAACCACAAGGATTAACAACTAGACCGAAAATAAATATTTGTATAAACATAAATTGGATATTTAAGAGAGCGGGAATAGAACCCGCGACCGTCGGTGTTTAGGCGCCGCCGACACGGCACATGCACCATTCTATCAAACCGGTCGTCAAACAGCAAAAGGTAACTGCTGTAAATTGTTGAGAAATTCCCTCGAGTGTTTATGGGCTCCATCATCAAACCTGGTCCTGCGACACCTCCATCATCAGACTTTAATGGCACTTGTAACTCATATAGGTGCAAAGTTCTCATCAATAGAAACGAATTAAGTTCAAACAGCAGGTAATTGCTATAAGTCGTTGAAGAGTACCCTCGACTATCTTTCGTCTCCATCATCAGACTGAAATGGCACTTATAACTCATATATATGCAAAGTTCTCATCAATAGAAACGAATTAAGTTCAAACAGCAGGTAATTGCTATAAATCGTTAAAGAGTTCCCTCGACTAACTTTTGTCTCCATCATCAGACTGTAATGGCACTTATAACTCATACAGGTGCAAATTTCTCATCAATAGAAACGAATTAAGTTCAAAAAGCAGGTAATTGCTATAAATTGTTGAAGAGTTCCCTCGACTATCTTTCTTCTCCATCATCAGATCGACTCCAGACCTTTATTAAATAGTAGTGCTTTATAGTAATTAATGAAAACATGATTAAATTTACTAGTCACCCTTACGATTTTTGAAAGTTTCCCTCGATTTCTCTGGGATCCCATCATCAGATCCTGGTTTCCTTATCATGGTACCAAACTATGAATATCTCCTTTCTAACAAAAAAAGAATTATCAAAATCGGTTCATAAACGAAGAAGTTATCTCCGAACATACATAAAAAAAATATATATATATATATATACGGTCGAATTGAGTAACCTCCTCCTTTTTTTTGAAGTCGGTTAACAAAACGGGTTATGATTGTTGTTACTTTGAATATGAATTGCTCAACTTTAGTCGAACAGCTATATTTATATTTACTGAATAACTGTTGAAACCTTTCAATGATGAAGTTTCATAACTCAACAAGATTGCTAGCCACATAATATGTATACATATGCATTCACATTTACGCACATGTTACTAATGTTCTTTGTAAGTTACTAATTTTATTATAATGTTGTTTAAATACATAGTCATACTTACGTTAATTGATAACATTATGTAGCTTATTGTATTTTTAATTTATGTATTAATTTGTATGGTTTGAAGATTAGAATTAAATTTGAATGATTAATTATTGTTATCGAAATTGGAAAATAAAAGAAATGAATGGAATTAATTATGCTAATTGAAAAATTGATTTTTAATATAAATCCTGGATGACGACTATTATTAGAAGGTTATTTATTTATTTATTTATTTATTGATCCACCAACATTTGTTTACATCAATACATATAAAAACAAAAATACATAATATACATAACTTAATCTAGATGTAACAAACACTTACAGGCAGATACATCATGCTTAATAGAAATAAAACTTCTAATCACGAGTCGAAGTAAAAACTAAATAAAAACAAAATAAAAAAAAACACAAAAAAAGAAAGAAGTATAAACACATTTTAAGATGATTGGAGTTCGGTATTTAACAGCGATCGAACTTTATTAGTTGAGTCTGCATTAATATCAAACAGGTCACTATGGCCATTAACCAGCTTGCAAAGCCTAGGAACAGGGGAGTTTGATCCAAACACTGTTTTACGGGGTGGTGGATAGAGGGGAGCTATTTTGTTACGAGGAGGCCTAATTGGTACACGTATATTAAATTTATGTAACAGCTGAGGGCAATCAATTTTATTGGTGAAAATTTTAGAAACAAAAAGTAAGTCTAACCGCTTTCTACGCTCTTCCAAGGAAATCATTCGGAAGTGTTTTAGCTGCTTATGATAAGAAGGTATTTCCTTTTTTGAAATTCCGTTTGAAAATAATAAGTACCCCAGGAATCTTTTTTGTATTCGCTCTATCTGTAGAGAATGAGTTGCATAGTGAGGCCTCCACACTACCGAACAATATTCCAATACGCTGCGCACAAGGGAGTTGTACAACAGTATTCGAACCCTGTTATCACGCAACCCTTTCATATTCCTTAATGCAAACCCTAGCATTCTTGAGGCTCGACCCACAATCTGCTCAATGTGAGGTACAAATGTCAACCTTTTGTCAAAGACTACACCTAAATCGCGGATTTGCTCTAGTTCCTTGATGTTATTCTGAGCAACATGATACTGGAATGAAATGAAATTTCTCTTTCGACCATACCTTACAAAAAAACACTTTTTTGGGTTAAGATCCATTTCATTACGCAAACACCAATTGACAAGCTCATCGAGATCCTTTTGAAGCTTCACGGAATCCTGCACAGTGTCTATGACTCTTGCTATTTTCAGGTCATCCGCATACATGAAAGTTTTAGAGTATTTAATGACGGTCGGTATATCATTGACAAACATGCCGAATAAGATTGGACCCAGGTGAGACCCCTGCGGCACACCAGAAGTTATTCTCCGCGAGCGAGAATGAAAGCCATTAACCACCACAGAAAAAGTACGATTTTCCAAGTAGGATTTTAACCACTGTAAAAGTTCTCCAAAAACACCATAAGCAGAAATTTTACTTAACAATATATCGTGGGGCAAACGATCAAAAGCCTTAGTAAAATCTGTATATATAACATCTACCTGCCTATGAGAATCCAGAGCCTCCGCCAAGTTTTCCGTAAGATCTACCAGATTAGTACATGCTGAACGAGAGGGAACAAAGCCATGCTGTTGAACGCACAGACTCTGTTTAAAGTGACATTGCATAAGGGGACAAATAAGCGATTCAAATACTTTAGCTAATGTGGATATAATGGAAATGGGTCTGTAGTTTGAAACGATATCATCTTCATTTGCCTTGTGAATTGGGACAACTCTCGCTTTTTTCCACTCCATCGGAAATGTTCCCGTCTGTAAAGATGTGTTAAATATTTTTAATAAAGGCTCAACTAGGTACGTAGCACATCTTTTTATAAAAATAGGTGGAATCTCATCCGGGCCTGCACCTTTACCTTCATCAAGACCCTCCAGCTTCCTCAGTAGAGTTCTAGAGTCTATAACAGGAATAGTTAAATATTGACTGCTACTTCTGATGTACCGCAAGGTGTCTCTGTGATCATAGGTTGGAGGACTACTATTCGTGTATGCGGATGCAAAGTGTGACGCAAACATTTCACAAATTTGTTTACCGTCTGAGGTAGAAACTAAACCATCAGTCATATTAATCGGGTAAGAACTCGTGCCACCACGTTTAGCCTTTACATATGCCCAGAAATGTTTAGGGTTCCTTGAAATGTTTTTTTCAGATTCACTAATATATTTATTATAACAAGCAATAGCTAAACGGGTGCAACGTGAATTTAATAAACTCAACTCCAGTTCGTCCATAGGATTTTTATATTTTTGAAAACGACGCCTTAGATTATATTTTTCTTTCAAACATCGTTTCAAGTTACGATCAAACCAAGGTGGGTAACGTGATTTTATCAATTTTTGTTTAGGAACAAATTTTTCAATTATAGCACCAATAGTAGTATAAAAGTTAACAAGCATAGTATTGACGTCATTGCCCTCCCCAATAATCTTTACCCAATCACACTTTTGAAGTTCTTTATAAATATTCAAAAAATCGGCTTTGTAGAAGTTTAATTTGAAAGTTTGGTGATTAAACGACAGTCTTGATTCCCCATTAAATGAAATATCTATATCTAAAGGCGGGTGTAGCTGGTCAATGGTACTGAACGTAGAGTGACTTGGACGGACCGTGCAAGTTGGAAAATTGGACAGCACCAAATCAAGTATTCTGCCGGATCTATTAACTATATTGTTATGCTGTTTTAGTTCATATACATTTAATAAATCTATTAGAGGTTGACATAAATCTGACACTTTATAATCACAGGAAGAATCCGCTACCGAACTCCAATCGATACTGGCTAAATTAAAGTCACCTAAAATACAATAACAATCACAATGATCTAGCACAACACTACAACTATCAATAAAGTGAGTCAACATCGAACTATGCACTGGAGGAGGTAAATAAACTGCGCAGAGGGCTACACGGCGTGCTGAGGCATGCGATATCGGAATTTCAAGTATGATCCAGAGGTCTTCAAGTTTCGACTCCCAGCCAAACATACGTTTGGAGAGTATTCGTCTGGAAACTGCCACAAGAACACCACCACCTTCTTTTTTGTGGATTAATTCAGCGCTACTCCTATCTTTTCTATAGACCAAATACCTCTCATCGAACAGCTCACCGCTAGACACAGAGTCGTTCAACCATGTCTCCGTCAGAACAATTATGTCGTAATCATTACAAAGTACTCCCTGAAGAAAGCTATGTGTTTTAGTTCTCAGTCCACGTGTATTTTGGTAGTATAACTTAATTAAATCGAATTGTAAAAGAAAATTAATAATAATATACCAGCACCGCAAAAGACATTAATCAGAGTCATGACCTACGAATTATTTTATGTTTTTTAACATATCCACGCTTTTCACCAGAATGTATTCAGTTTCCTCACTTTTCCTCAAGAACACTTTGCCATTTCGAATCCATACAAACTTATATCCTGCTTCCTTCGCCCTCTTTCTAGCTGCAGCGTGAAGAGCCTTGTTCGTGGGAGAAAGATGTTCGCAAACAAAGACCGGTGTTCTGTCTCCAGGAAATCCTAGCAATGCAGTATTCAGTTTATTTTCGAGAGATTTTCCTTTATTATATTTGATAGACGCAGCAAGAAGCTCATCGCGCAACCTTGGTGAAGATAATTGTACAATTATAGATCGTGGGCGTGGGGAGCCTCGATTAAGCTTGGCAGTGCGGGTACAGTTTAGTATGTCATTCTCCTTCAATTGACAACCGACTGTTTTTCCTAGATCACAAACTATTTTAATGAGGTTTTCATTTCGGTTTTCAGGCACACATTGAAGCTCAACATTGTTTTGTCTCAACTGTTGCTCCATCAGATTAATTTTCCGATTAAGATCATCAACTGTAGAACTAAGGTCTTTTTTTGTAGCTTCCAAATCAGATATTCTGAGCTTAAAGACTTCGACCTCCCTTTTCATATCTTCATACTTCTCATCAGTGAAGTTTAAGAACCTTTTAATTTCTGTTATATCCCCCTCTAACGGCTTCATTTTACTATCGATAATGTTGGTAATTTTATCTTCTATTCTTAAAAAAATTTCATCGA
The DNA here is from genome assembly GCF_905220565.1 of Melitaea cinxia. NCBI lineage: Eukaryota > Metazoa > Arthropoda > Insecta > Lepidoptera > Nymphalidae > Melitaea > Melitaea cinxia. Next base: position 7,275,090 of record NC_059400.1, on the reverse strand, counting down.
TTTTATTATTAATAACTTCTTCTATTACCTCGCGCAAATCATCCCGAGAAATGCTGCTATTCTCCTGGGTTGGTGGAGACTGCAGTGCAGGTCTTTTACTTCCTCTTACATTCGATACGTTTCGAACAGGTGTGTTATCCTTTCTTCCAGATTTAGAGGTATTACGACTACACTCAGGGCAATTCCAACTACTTCGCATATCGGTGCTGAATACAGTAACATCAAGGGACATGCATGCAAAATGATAATTCTTTTTACACTTGGAACATATTATAAAGTCATCGTCATTATCAATTTGCGGCACACAACAACCCCACCTAGAACGTGACATCACAAAGATAGAAATGTTGTCCTCTCAGAGTCAAACGCGTAGTTCTTCGTTTGCGTATCTCGTCTGCGAAGCTTAATCTATGACGCGTGATTTAAGCAACGTCATACAATATCAACGAGTAACTTCTGCACGCGATAATGGTACTTCTGCGCAGCACGTAACCGTGAGAATCGAATCACTAATGCACTCTGGACACTGTAACAGTGCAATGTTCAACTGACCGCACAAATTATCACAAAAATATTTCTTTGGATAATATTGAGTTATTTATGATAATTTACACTTTTATTGTGGCTGTTTATATCACTAATATATACCAACACTCCTTATTAACTGAGGTACTATAGCCGATGTAAGAAAATATTAACAGAAATAATTTTTAACTGAATTCTTTCGCGGGACTCGCTCAAAGAAGTATTCTCTGGGTGGTGTCAAAGACTGATTGAATGTTATGTTTAAGCGAGAAACGTAACATGATAAGAATTCATCTTACTGTAAAAGTTAAAATGTTTTTAGCGACTTCGAAAAATAGAGGTTTCGTATTTTTTATATGTGTTAACTCATTACTTTTCTAATAAGTGTAACGATTTTGATGATTCTTTTTTTAAGCGAAAGCTAGTGCTAATCGTGTTATTCGTTTCATTTAAATTTGAACGAGATCTAAATAGCCCTAAGCTATTTGAGTTATCTCTAATATTGAGTACTAGTCGTCGTCCGGAGGTCGAAATTCGAAAATAATTAAAAATTTAAATTAAAGAAAATCAAGAAATAATGAAAATAAAGAACCCTTTTTTTAATTTTAGATTTGACGACAGACTTTTACAATCACCTATAATGAATATATATAATATGCGTGTGTGTCAAATACATGGTAGTGTGTGTAATGTTTTTTTTTATTGATTTAATATATGTTTATGGATAATTAAAAAAATGTTTGGAATTCTGCACTCCTTTTCTATATAAACTATAAGTGTACAAAATGCCATACTCTTCCGTCCGCTCAATTTACTTAAAAAAGGGGTACAAAGTTTTTGCTACACATTAATATATAGATTACATTGATTATTTTTAAGCGTGGGTGACGTTATATTACTTGCCGACGTAAATTGAAAGCGCCTCGTTTTTCTTTAGAAAGTAAACATAATTATCTGGTTTTCAAAGTGCTTTATGCATTTTCTATCATCAATATAATCATCAATTATCTTTACATAGTATAAAACAAAGTCGTTTCCCCCTGTCTGTATACTTAGATCTTTAAAACTACGAAACGGATTTTGATGGGGTTTTCTTAGTACATAAAGTGATTCCAGAGGAAGGTTTATATGAATAATAAATCTATAATATAGTAGAGGAACACTGATAGATTTTGGAACCGCGCGAATCCGGGGCAGGTCGCTAGTTTTCAAATATGTAACTCAGGGCTCGTTTATGCTAGTTTTTGTATTTACCACATGAGTAAGCAATCTTCTAAACAACAACATATAAATTTTTTTTCATGAAATTCAGTGAAAACTGTCATCAGGCTTTGTTGTCATGTTTTCAGTTGTCATGGTTTATTTTATTGCTTCAATTTCTTTACCATAATAAAAGTGTAGATAGCATTGGTTATTAGATAAATAAAGTTTTTGAGACAAGTTTCGATTGTATTTAAGACTAAAAACAAACACATATTTAACAAAAAATGACAAAGTAGTGTATAATTATACATAAATAATAATTATACATAAATGCTTCAGCCTGTAACATCCCACTACTGGGTATAGGCTTCTTTCCCCATGTAGGAGAAGGATCAGAGCTTAATCCACCACGCTGCTCCAATGCGGGTTGGCGGATATATTCCCTACTATGAGTAACGATCGCTATCAGGTGTACATGATAACAACCGGGACCGACGGCTTAACGTGCTCTCCGAGGCACGGTGGGGAGACCCACAAGGACTGCACAAACACCCAGAGCACGGCAACCTGTATGGCCAATATAAATGTTTGTCATGTGCGTGGATCGTAGCCGCAACCGCCAGCGCAACAGGTACAATCCATGGCTGTGACCGTTGCGCCAACGCGGCGTCATATGTGCATTGCAAGGGATAAAAATACTAAAACCGAACGACATAAAATATTATTTTAATTACACCATTTCTCAAAAGGTATGATGCTATAAAATTCGAAGATTTACAATGATACTTATGGAACTGATTTAAAAGAGGCGCGAGGCTCGTAAACGAGGATCATACTAATGACGTTGGGATGAAACTTGTTACAATTAAAATTAATCACCTCACAAACTCATACACAAATCCTAGTAAAACATCAGCTTTTTTATTATGATAATGGTAACATTCATTTTCATTAAATTTCGTTTTGCATAAGATATTTTAATTGGAGATAGCTCCTGTCGTAATAATTTATTTAATTAAAATAAAAGTTTTGATATTCTCACTCGACGTCTACGCTTCGACGATGGTGCAGACACAGCAGTTTAATAGAATAAAAATACTTATATTATAAAACTGAGAAGTTTTGTTTAATAAAACTAATATCGGCATAACAAATAAATGCAATTGAATTTATTTTAATTTGTATTATTTGTTTCATTGTAAGACCAAATTATGCTCGTGAAACTATGAACTATGTTTGCATGTCGATACTGAAGCTAAATCTATATTTTTACCCAAATCATTTTTAATTTCTTTTGTACTTCTTTCTAATCTGGGCTATCCATCACACCGAAACTACCTAATAGAGTTGAATGAGACTTGGCATAACGACTTTAGAGATGCTGCTTCGAAAATGGATGCTTGTTAAAACATGCGTATTCTTTTTAAATATATTTACTGAAAAACATAATTATATTAATGAACCTATTTTAATAAATTATAATAAAATCTAATTACATTATAATAATAATAAATTCTATTAATACCAAAGTTTATTTTTAACTCTCACTATGATTTGGCGCGCGTGCGCCTGACAAATATCGATGACATAAATCACGAGGGGTGACAATATTAGGAGCAAATGGGGCGGAATTAGTGTCGTCTATACAAAACAGCTGGTTTTTGTGAATGCTCTAATTGATTCTACGGTTTAGGTGTGGACATTTGTATCGCCGTTAATTTATTTTATGAAGTAATAAAATATACGTTGTACGAATAAAATTGTTTGACGTAAATAGATAGGTTTAATATTCTATTCTATAGACGATGGACATAAAATTGTATATACGTATATTTTTCGAATATGAACTCAACTTTTGACCCCCGTTTTGGCATATTCATTTACTGCAGGTTAGCGAATAATTAAATAATAATTAAATAAATAATGTAAAATCGTATAAAACAATGTATAATATATTAAGCTTAAAAACCAAACAAATAGGTACTTCTAGTCTTTTCTTACAAATTTAGCATTAACTTGCAATTTTACTCAAAAATCTCTATTTTATCTAAAATATAACCTACATATAAATTATTATGATTCATTCAAAAAAGTCAAGTAAATACGCGATATCAAAGATTACTCTAAAAGTAGTCAAATTTAAATGGGATGAGCTATCGATTAAAACAAGAATCATCAAAATTATTTATAAAGAATCAGCTCACTACGTTATAGTAGATGTGGTCATGTAACATATTTGATCAATATTCACTGAAGTAGTTTTACTGGATTCCGATAGATGGCGTTGTGGCAAAGTACGCAACGTCACATAAATACGTATCATCAAAGATTACTCAAAAAGTATTCGTTATGTCTCGATCATATTTAAATCGGACCAAGTGACACGTAACACCTTTCGATAAAAAAAAAACATTAAAATCGGAAATCCCAGTAAAAAGTTCATTTCTTTTATTTTTAATCTACCTTCTTGTCAAAAGTGATCGTACTATTAAAAGGTCACAATAAAACATATATTTATCATGAATTTGTCTTGTCATATTTAGTATTTTATGTTGTTAAGAGTAACAGTAAACATTTTGTAAACTTTGATACTATGATGGCTAAATTCTATAGTGCCGTAGCCACACAGCACACATCAGTAAAGTGTGATTTACTGCTTTTATAGCTACTACTTTTTTCGTAGTTTTCATTAATTATTAATACAAGTATTATTTTTTTAAACAAAGAACGCTGTATTGTGAATGAATAATTTTATTTTATTTCAATATAATTTATTCATATTAAAATACATCAATAACACAAAACTATTCAAATGTCAAAATTCGAACTAAGCCTGTTTGATATTAAGAGAGCATGGGTCGTTTATGTAAATGTAATATATATATATATATATATATATATATATATATATATATATATATATATATATATAGAAAGTCAATTTTGTATTGGTTATAATATATATTTGTATGTATATGATGAAATTACTATCAACATGAGAATTCATATGACAGTAATTCGATATTACATATTAATGTTAAATGTTTATTAATTTTCTCCGCGAGCTTGTAAAAATGATAACGCTTTCTCGCATGTTACGTTAATATTTATTCTTGAAGCGTTCATGTGTGCAGTCATACATACTCGTATCTTGAATACTCCAGAAAACGGAATTGTATTTTCTCGCCTTATGTTTTTCAATCTACAAAGTAGAGATGAAAACTTTACTGGGAAATAATGTATCGTTACGTTTTCCTTGTGCTGAGAATTCAAATCAGTATGAATATAAATCGTTATGGATATATAATATTCACTTATCAAGATTCTATTGTTACTATTGAATGAGTACCCATTAAATTTATGCTATTTTCTGTGTATTTTACGATCTGACTTGAAAAGCTTTAACAACAGCGGTACAAGTCGATATAGCATCGTAAGTATTGGGTTCGGTGAACGGATATTTCACTGTTTTCTACATATATTGCTGCGTGTGAAATGACGAGTCTTCTTTCGGGACCGAGCGCCGTGAGGAATAGAAATAGTTTTATTAAGTAAAATGTTTGTACGACAAAATTTTAGGAAGTATACCCATAGTGAAAAGACAACTTCTTTTATATGAAGCCTGGATATTACTTAACATTTATTGTGCTTCTATTATTTTATACATTTATTGTGCTTCATTTTATTGTAGGTTAGTTGTGGGTATGGTGTTGTGACCCTAAAAGTTTTATCAGAATTGAAGATATTTTAATATTTATATTAAAATAAAACATTCCTAATAAATTTATCATTTAAAGCGTAAAATTCTAAGTGCATAAAATCAATTTGGCGAGTAAGGTCCTTTCACAAGTTGGACTGAACTAGGAAATATTTTCACATTCAACTACCTGACAAAGCATACAAGACAAAATACAATTACATTTAAACAATATATTATAACGAATATGATTTTTTTTTTTACACTATCGCTAATAATATATAAATAATATAAATCCAGGATCTTGGTTGATTTTAAGGATCTCAACACGAATTACACAAAAAAACTGTTATTTATAACCTGTTCTATTTTATTATTTTTAAAGCAAAAGTAAGTGCGCATGTAAATCAGTTCAATTGTACCAATATCTACTGAATGTGGAATATGGAATTCCTTCAAAACAAACGGTAGCCCGCTATCTCGGTTTCAAATAAAATCTAAGCGCCTATCAAATATTTCATAGCAAACGTATCCCGACGCGAGAGTGCAGTGTCCTGAAGACATCTGGTGGAACATGGAATTCAATTAAATTCCTGAGTATAATATTACTTTACTATTTTCTGAAACAATTCCTTCTGAATATGTTTGTTGTTGCCATTAAAATTTAAGCACACGTATTATGAAAAGTATAACTGAAAAACAACTGCTCTGGTGTAATGGTGCGGGTCCGAATCCCGTTCGTTGTAAATAATTGTATTTGTACAAATATATTATCCGGTTTGGATATCTATCCTTGTGTATCTTCCAACAAAGCCTCGAAGAGCACGTTAAGGTGTTGGTCCCGGTTGTTATCATAATACCTGATAGCAATCGTTACACATAGTATGGAATATATCCGACATCTCGCATTGGAGCAGCGTGGTGAATGAAGCTCCAATCCTTTTACTACATGGAGGGACACCTGTGCCCAGCAGAAAGATGTCACAGGCTGAATCGTGAATTGAAAAAAAAACATGACTAGTATAAAATTTATTAACTGTAATTTTTCTTTTATTAAAATGCGAATAACTCTCTAAAAACAATATTTAGCTGTTTTCAAACCGTTTTTGAACGAAAACTATTTTTGAAATGAAATATTTAATTGCTCTATTAATTTTGTTTCTCCACCGAACAATCTCCTTCGTGTGTTCTCCATCCCACGTGACATTGGCGAAATGATATGTGTCAAACTGACACAACTAAAAGCCATTAAGTAAAGAACTGAACTAATTTTGTTTATATGGGTAAATTATTTATCTTATATTAATCAAATAAGTGGTTATTAATTTTTCTATACGAATTTACCTTATGTCTAAATGAATTTCGTGCTAAATAAAGAAGTGGATTAGAGTGGACATCAATATTACGTACCTACAAAAATATGAATCAAATAATAGCTTAACAAATATATTTTGAAAAGTATCTTTCTGTAAACCTAACGGATATTTAGACCTGATTTTTTGTATCAGAAACCATTTTCATAGTATAGGTTGCAGAGTGATCATAAAGCATTCATAATGCATGCTTTTCAGCAAAGCCAAGATAGCGCTTACATTGATATTAAAACAGAGATAGCAAGCTATAATGCCACTCTATGTTGAGTTACAGCTAGTTGCTCATAGAAATATTCTTTTGTGACTGGTATCAATGATTCTCTCTTTATCTGTAGTTTTTGGATGTAGCTTTTATACTTATTATACATAATAGCTAATACTTACGTACTAGTAAAAAGACATAAATATAATAAATGTATTATTAGGTATATCTAACAACTTTTAAATCTTTAACTACCATAGCGGTACGGAGATGAGTCGTCATCATTTCAGTTACCAATAGTAATAAAGAGCAAGCAGATAAAAGCAGATTCATTGCTAAGTTCTATCTATAGTTAGTTTCTCCGATAATAACGGCGTCTAACTCCTATGTTGCATCTAGACCTTCGACATCGACTGACCGACATGCTATACTTATTAAGGAATTCCTTAGGGTTAACCATCCTAGAAAACCAGTAAAGCCAAGAACTCCTCCAACCAGAGCCGATAGGGCAAGTGATTTCACCCAGGCTGAGACCGGTCTCGAACCCGCTAGACCATGCTGTAAACGCATTTGTTGAATACCTGGCCATAGTAAAAGGTAATCGCGAAATCAACTTGGCCACATGCAAAAAGATCCTGCAGATCTTTGCTTGAAAAGTATGCTCGATGAGGCGGAGGCGGCCATTTATAATAACGATATGTCCCAGATTTGTCGGAAAAATATATGACAGCATATAGCGGCCGAGGTGGTTTATACACTTGAGGCCGCGGAGCAAGAAGCCACGCAGGATAAGCATAATTATAATGCATGATGTATAATAAAAAAGCATGGCAATTTAGAGCATATGGACCGTAAATTTCATAAAAAAAAAAAAACTACTTTTACATAAAATTGTATTTGAAATTCGATATCGTTACTGGTGGTTAAGAAGTTATTCTAGATGGAAGTCTAAACGGTTATTGCCTATCTTTTATTGGTCGTGGAGGTCAGACGGTTATTGCTCTGCGTAAAAATCAGTAATCGTCAAATCTGGACTTGAATAATAAATAGACAGTGGTAAAACTGGTAAAAGTCACTGAAAATACAAACTAAAATGAAAATTATTGTATATTTTTGACTTGAAGCTAACATAACGCGAATATGCAATAATAAACTGATCATAATTCTAAAAAAGTGTTTATAAACAAGTGACAATTATACTATTGGTAATTTTCTTGTTGAAAATAGAGAAAAAAAACGTAATATTTTGTTGTAGTAATTATGAACACAAAAACATGGGTAAGAAAAAGTAACTCATGATCTTTATTTGCCGATTTCAAAAAAGTTAAACAGTTTCTCAATTCTCTCAATTGATCGAGATCTGACAGTAATTTTTAAGTTATAATTATACCTACTAATGCGTTTTAAATTGGATATTTTTTCGGCTACCAACGTCTATTTGCTGTCAATCATATATATTAATACGCTAAGGTTAAGATATTTGCCTACCTTTTTAGAAAAAACCTCACAATTTACTCCACATAAATTATTTATTATTTTTTATTAAAATTATATATGTGACGGCTTTAATTTTGAAACAACGTCAACACGATCGACGGTCGTTAATTTTTTTTTTAATTATTCGCACGGGTATTGCTAGTGTTAATTGGATTTGTTTTGTTTTTGTTTGTGAGGTAACACAATTATCAATGTTGTATAATTAAAAACGTTCTTATTAGCCGTAACCAACAGACAGACAGACAGTAAAAAAAAATGTTATTTATCTTATCGTGTATACATTCATATGCATTTAGTAAAAAGCGGTTATTTTAATATTACAAACAGACACTCCAATTTTATTTATTTGTATAGATATAAAGAAACTTTGTCAATAATCTGGTGGTTATAACAGATGAATATAGCGACTACAAATTTTTAGTGTTTCGAAGTGGAAATCAGCCAATTCTCATTTTTAAAGCATGATATGCTATTTATTGCACTGTACTGTACCTATATATTACTTTATTTATCTACTCTCTACATTAAGATGGAATATATAGTTAAATATAAATTGGGTACACAAGGCGTCGTCACGCGTCCAGAGTAAAATCAAACGGAAAGATAATAAATAATTTATATAGTACAGTTTCAGACTATCCAACACAAATTCATCTTATAATATAAAAATGAATCGCAAAATGTGTTGGTAAGCGCATAACTCAACAACGCCTGGACCAATTTTACCAATTCTTTTTTAAAATGTTTGTTGAAGTCCAAGGATGGTTTTTACGGCGAGAAAAATTCGAATAATTTCCGGGAAAACCCTAAAAACAGCTCTTTTTTTTCCATACAAACGTTTTGTAACTAAAATGTAGAGTCAATTTGAACTTTATTACTATTTACTAAAGTTTATATTAAATTACAAGCACTCACTGTTGTCTAAGCAATGTAGGTGTATTCCTAACGTCAAAGAGTCAATTTGCACATTATTATCGCTGCACAAAGTTCATATTCAATCATATCTATCAAAACAGTGTGCGTGTTCGCATTGGAGGATCTAATGTCGCGTTCCGAAACTCAACAAAAGTGATAATATCGCGAGCCCGACCAAATGGAATATTCAAAAAATGTAAGAGCTAGAGCATTAGTACTAATTTTTGACTATAAAATAAGTAGGAACAAAAAACTGCCACATTCCAAATCTTTTTGGCAGAACGAAGTCTGTCGGGTCTTCTAGCAATATATAAAATGTTTCCTTTTCGAATCAATATTAAAATTTCTCGTGCATCTTTTGCAATAGAAAGACTAAATTAAATTATAAAAAATTAAAAGATAAAACTTATAAACCGTAAAAAATTTAGTAAGGAACCTACGAGATATACTCTAATTGAAAAGCAAAACTTTGTGATTTTCCGTTAAACCTGTACTTATCTCTAGTTGGTGTATACAAACAAAGCAAGAGTCACGATGTTATCAAAATTGACAACACAAGATGAATCAAATTTCAAAAAATTAATTTACATTAAAGAAATAACATAATACCTTCGTGATTGGTGCAGAAATAATTATTTTTCTATTTATCATTTTATTTCTACAATTTCTAATTACATATATACATACATTTGTTTTCGTTTCCATGTGAATTACAGAATACAATCGTAATAAATCATAATTTCATAATTAAATCATATTACATGGACATTGATATTGTTATAGCCGCATCGTAATTTCAATTCACAAACTACGTCTAAGTAATAATAATGTGTTAATGGGTATTTCATGATAATGTTGCTACCAATTTTGATTACTACTAATAAATAATGTGGTACATAAATAAAATTATAATTTTACTTATGTACATTGCTTGTGAAGACTATTAATATCATCTAGTCGTCGCCCACGGGTCGAAATTCGACCATAATTAAAAATTTAAATTAAAGGAAACCAAAAAATTATTACAATACAGAACCTTTTTTTTTAATTTTCAATTTGATTACAGACTGACAATCAACAAAAGAATGTGTGTATGTCAAATACATGGTAGTGTGTGTTATGTTTTTTTTTAAATTGATTTAATATATTTTTATGCATAGTTTAAAAAAAATATTAGCATTCTGCACTCCTTCTCTATACAAACTATAAGTGTGCGAAATTTCATATTCCTCCGTCCCCGCAATTTTCGTAAAAAAGGGTACAAAGTTTTTGCTTCACGTATTAATATATAGATTAAATACCCTTAAAAATTTCATTTCCTTGCGAAATAGACCTTAACGAAATTATAAATTTTTAAATCTTTTTCACGAACGAAAAAAAAATGAATTTTTGTTATTTACATAAATAAAATTAATTTCATAGTTAAAGGGAATTTGTTATAAATTAATATTAGGTTTTATAATAATATAATATTTATTTATTGTTGATTCTCAAGCAATTTACTAATAACTAATTGTCCAACAAGCCTAAACTGTTACTAATTGAACAATTAATTGCGGTAGTTTGAACCTATATAAAATGCATTATCTATTTACCACAATTGATTATTTCATTAACCGGATAAGTTATTTATTAATTTCAGTTTAGACTATTACCTACTTACAGTAGTCATTTTTATTTTCAATATTCAGAGGAAATGTAAATTAAAGGAATTACAAAGAAATGTAATTACAAAGAACATATCAAAGTATGCACAATTGTTTTTTTTTTTTTTGTTTAAAAGTTGCTTCCACGGGCTTTAAAACGCCCATGCCTTTTATTAAACATCGTGATGCATTATAATACTACAAATCAACTGCCATGTAAAGCTAGGACGAGGTCCGACGTTGTGGGAATTTTTCTGGTACGATATCGTATTATTACTTTTACTGAACATTTTTTTGCTTTGCACAATGGTCGTATACTGTTTATTATAACTTTTTTTAAATATATATGTTTACACATACACATACTCAGACTCATCATGCACACAGGCATACACATATACATTTATATAATGTGTAAATATATATAATTATATATATTTATTTATTTTTTTACTATACATACACGTAAAACACCAATGGTTTGTTCGTTTGATTCCCGCTATGGATGGATATTTGTATTTATACAAATATTACTTTCTGGTTTGGATTTCTATCCTTGTGGGTCGCCCCACCGTGCTCCTGATAAAAACAGCGGTTGTTATCATAAATACCCGATAGCGATCGTTACTTACATAGTAGGGAACATATCTATTTTTTTTTTTTTAATTTTATAATTAATATCTACTGGCTCAAAATGCCCATGCACACGCCCACAGGCGATTTTTTTATTAAAACTACAAATCGGCGATCCTGTGACTGCCTCGTAAAACTAGGACGTGGTCCGACACTGACGGTTTTTTTTGTTCCTTACAATCACTGTTTGATGGAAAAGTATACACATCATTAATTCATTCGTAATTTCTGAACATACTATTATTTTTATTATCTATGTCTGTATTTACACTTATATATAAGTTATCATATATGTACACTTATTTCCTAGTTACCATATAAGTACAGTTATGTTCTACTTGCAATATACACTTAAGATATTTAATAAAACACTTTTTTCGGATTTTATCGCGGTTTATTGTTAACTTTTGATTCCCGACGTTTCGGATACTTTACAGCAACCATGGTCACGGGAGGACTGATAGCGACGATGTTTTAAGTACGGAACATATAGCTGACTTAAAACATCGTCGCTATACTAAGTCCGCAATCTGTGAACACAGTCTAGACACAGCTAGCCATTATATTAGATTCGATAAACCACAGATCCTCGCAAAAGAACACCGATTCCAACCAAGGATGATCCGTGAGGCTATTGAAATTAAAAAACATCCAAATTTCAATAGAGAAGATGGCTGGCAATTACCACCTGCTTGGGACCCCATTATTAATATAATTAAATCAAAAACCAAGCATAATTCACCACAGATTAAAGACTCAATTAGCACATTCTGCGTAGATAGGACTATATAAGATATTGATGTATGTCGGGTAGTTTCGAATAACTTTGTAACGTTGGGACGTCTGACACCTCAGTCCTCCCGTGACCATGGTTGCTGTAAAGTATCCGAAACGTCGGGAATCAAAAGTTAACAATAAACCGCGATAAAATCCGAAAAAAGTGTTTTATTAAATGAGTAAAATTCGCGTAAACATTAGAAAACAATACACTTAAGATATGTTATTATTAGTAAGAGGTTTTTTTTTCAAATATATTTATTTATATATCGTTATTATTAATATTTATGTATTTATTATTTATTTATTTCTGTTATTTACTTAGATTTCACTACATTACATACTTACATATTATAATTAATAATATATTAAAAATAAAAATAGGTAAAAAAACTTTTTAAGTTAAACGGTTTTATGTTAAACATACATTACAATGTTTAAGATAAATGTACTAAAAACCAAAAAATAATAAAATAGATACAGTCGTGGGAATTATAAGCATATGCATAGACTAGACTAAAATAAAACCGTGGGGCACGTCAATTGTCTACAATCGTTGATAAAAATGTTTGTTTTGTAATGTTACACTATAATTAGGCAGTTGTTCAACCGACAACGATGGACGTGTGATAAGTAGGGCTAGAATGTGGAAACAAGCTAGCAAGCTCGATTATAAGCGAGTTTTAGGGTTTCATAGTGGTGAGCGAGTAGTACTTTTATCATATGTTTTGTCGATTAAAGACAAACTACGAGCAGTGAAACGATTCCTCGCCAGCCAGCAGTGTGAATGTCCAACGATAAACTAGTTGAAACATCTCTTTTATTTACATGGAGTGTATAACTATTGGAATTTCCATGAGCAAAATAGTAAGTAATTTCCTCACCGTCTGCGGGCCAACTGCTTATTTTAACGACGAATTAAACGATTCTTCTATCGCACATTAAGTCGATAATTTGTAGACAATTGACGTGCCCCACGGTTTTATTTTAGTCTAGTCTATGCATATGCTTATAATTCCCACAACTGTATCTATTTTATTATTTTTTGGTTTTTAGTACATTTATCTTAAACATTGCAATGTATGTTTAACATAAAACCGTTTAACTTAAAAAGTTTTTTTACCTATTTTTATTTTCTAGTTTTTAGTTTTTATTTCGCATTCTGTTTAATTCATTTAGTGCTTCATTATTGCAAGGCCCATCTTAAATATTGAAGTTGTATAGTGCACTGCATTCTTCTTGTCAAGCTCTTTTATTTGATACCCATATTGGTGGGATTGATAAAAAATTGTTATCAGACATTTGGTAGCAGCGGCCAGCTTAGATTTCAATTTTGCATAGTAAATTGTATTCTACTTGTTGAGACCTTTCATTTGATACCCATGTTGATGGGATTGATAAAACCTAAGTTATCCGCCATTTTGTAGAGGCCGCCATCTTGGATTTTAATTTTATATAGTACATTGATTATACTGGTTGAGCACTTTCATTTGATACCCATATTGATGGGATCGATAAAACCTACGTTATCCGCCATTTTGTAGCGGCCGCCATCTTGTATTTCAATTTTTTATAGTATATTGTATTCTGCTTGTTGAGCCCTTTCATTTGATACCCATATTGATGGGATTGATAAAACCTACGTTATCCGCCATTTTGTAGCGGCCGCCATCTTGGATCTCAATTTTTTATAGTATATTGTATTTTGCTTGTTGAGTCCTTTCATTTGATACCCATATTGATGGGATTAATAAAACATAAATTATCCGCCATTTTGTAGCGGCGGCCATCTTGAATTTATAATGATAATGAATAAACACAATTGTATTGTCACCAAAATCCAAAGTGTATACAAAATTTCAGATTAATCGGTTGACAGGAAGAGGGTGAAATTTGAATTACTAAATTTGACCCAAGAATAATAAAAAATAAAACAAACGGGGTGAGCTAAATAAAACCGTTTAATTATCTATATCCACTTTTAATATAATTAAAATATATCTATATCTACTTTATTTGTATATCAAACGCCACGCCGCACTGTGTCACTAATTAATAGACCCGGACCTCACGCCTGCCCTTAGCATCTTGAGCAGAGCCCTAGACATTGGATTAAGTTCCAATCCTTGTCCTATATGGAGAAAGAGGCCTATGCCCAGTAGTGTGATGTTACAGGCTGAATAGTGTTAATCTTCTTCTAAGCTTTCTTCCTGTGTATATCACATACTCTACTGGTGTCTCTCTATTTCACAGGCCTGAAACCCACGCCTGCTGTTATCATCTTAATGCATCTTTTAAGCTTGTGCTTCCATTGTAACATATATTTCATTTTCTAACTTATATTTCGTTTATCGATGTAATTGCTATTAAAATTTTGCTAGGCGTTGTCAGTATTAGCGCGTGTCCTTAGTATTCTCGCGTATTTCTTGTGACGTACATAGGGTTGTGCGTAAGCAACCATAGGCGGGGGTCCGCTGAGTAGGGTAGGCTCAACGGTATTTAAGCGCTGGTAGTGTATAGCTCCTTCCTTTTCCTTTGTCTTCAGCCTCGGCCAGGTTCAGCGTGCGATTTTGTTGGGTGTTGTTGTATTATTAACTTGCTCATATTTAATTGTAATTTCTAATTTGCTTTTATTTAATTGTGATTATATGTATAGATTCTGTGTATTGCTTAATTTTAATTGCTCTGTGTTTTGGCCATTTCTGTGTCAACCCAGAGACATGGGGGGTTGAATACGGAAGAGTTCACCAAAAGGTGGACGGTGCTGTGGAATTGTGTGGTCGACGAAACTCGAGAGTCGGCGTGAGATCATCCGGTGATGCTACGGCGGAGGCACGTGTTCACGGAATCCAGTTGACGATAATTAACTTTAGTTAACCTCCACCCATGTGCCAGAAATATTACGAACCTTAATTTTTGTTTTAAAATAATATTGTATTGTTTTAAAAACGTACGGTAATTCTCAGAAGTAAGTTAATAGTTGTTGGTTCATACAAATCTGTGTAAACTCTAATTTTTTCGGTTAAATCCAGGTTATTGAATAACTATGTATTAAATTACTTTCTAATTAGGTATTGTCTTATTTAATTATGACTTCCAAATCCTATGTTAATTAGCTATCTATTATTATTATTTTACCTCTCTCTAGTTTAATTCGTCGCGTTAAAAAAAAATTTCTACTTCTCTCTTGATCTAATTTTTTTTTACGCTCAACTCCATGATGGTCGTCGTCAAATTTAGTCAGCCTCCCGTTGTCCCGTCGTTAGCGTAGTACATTATTAGTGTGTCTGTATTAGTGTTAGCAGGTCTTGTCAATGCTACTACTGCATGAGGATCCGGTATTTGTCTGGATGATGACAACCTCGCAGTTTTCCTTGGATTTCCTTGTGTTTCATGGATGGTGATGACATGAAAGTGATGATGACACGCGATCCTTCGCCAGTTCCGTATCCCTGTGGTCCATTAGGATTTTTTCTCTAAATATTCAGCTAAATAGTACTGTTTCTAAGCGGTATTGTGTTCGTGTTAATGAGTAAGGTGACCAGAGCTCATAGAAGGGATTGGGGATAGGGTCGGCAACGCGCTTGCGATGCTTCTAATGTTGCAGGCGTCCATAAGCTACGGTAATTGCTTACCATCAGGTGAGCCGTACGACTTTATGATATAGAGTTTATGAAAAAAAACTCGAATCACAATTAAGCCATAAGTGGAGCAATAGACATAAGCGCGGGGTGAAACTAAATAAAATAAAAATAAAGTTGAAAAATATTTTCAATATGTGGGTAACTAGCTGTGCCCCGCGATTTCACACGCGCTAATTTACGGGCAAAAATAGCCTTTCTCGGAAAATGGGCTATGCAACACAAAAATAATTTATCAATTCGAACTAATAGTTCCTGAGACCACACGCGCTAATTTGAGGGCAAAAATAGCCTTTTTCAGAAAATGGGCTATCCAACACAAAAATAATTTTTCAATTCGAACTAATAGTTCCTAAGACCAGTACGTCTTAATTAAAATTAAAAAATTTGCCTCACACTCAACGGCCCCCTACTACTACCTACTACTAGGATTATCTCCTGTGTGGCAAACATCTGTATGGCCAATACAGACGTTTGCCGTGTGCGGGGATCGAACCCTTGAGGGTTAGCCCCCACCAGCGCAACAGCCACAGACCAGTGCTGCGACCGTTGCGCCAACGCGTAGTCAAAAGAATCAAACTAACTTTTCAGCTGTATATAATATTAGTATTTTATGGGCTTATTTTAAAATATTGTGGTAATCAACTGGAATTTTTGCCTGTGGTAAAATATTTCTTCAAATAAAAATAAATACATAAAGCTAATCTTTCGCGATACTGTTGGATCGATTATATATTAATACTAAATATATTCCCATATAATTTTATATGGACTACCTAGAAGACTAGGTATTTTTTTATTCAACTACGTGGGCAAACAAGCGTACGGCTCGATTGATAGTAAACGATTTCCGTAGCCTATAGACGCCTGCAACACCAGAAGCATCGCAAGCGCATTGTCGACCCTGTCCCAGACCTAGGAGCTGTGGTCACCTTACACAACACTGCTAAAAAGCACTGTTATTAAGCTGTAATCTTCTTTAAAGTCAAGATCTGTAAGGTGTGTTTTGTACTTACCTAGTTGGACTGCTCCAGATTTTGAGCAGTATAATTACCTCAGTACTTATCGTTCAAACTACTAAATTTTTTTTGCAAGCAAAAATTTGTTTCGAATACTTATTGAACATTCATGTGTAAGTTACAGTATTCTGAACATCTATAAATAGAATAGTATAAGTATCCACATAATAAATGATGTAATAAAACGACGGTAAAAGGTTAATCGTTCGTGAACCATCGATAAACGAATCGATTTAAGTTAGCTCCGCAGGTGACTCAGCGATTGAGTCTCGAACTTTAAATTGCCTGGGTATCGGTAGAATTTTATTCATTTAAGTGATGAAGGAATAAAAGTTTGAGATTCTCTTAGCGGTTATTTACAATTACTTTTCGGGTTTTGCTCGTTACTTTTAATTAAGCCTTGCCTGCAATAAGTCCTAATAAACCTAGCGCTGTGGCTATGGAAACTTCTTCGAAGGAATTAAATTTTCGTATTCGCGGATTAAAAATGGAAGTTTTAGTTTAAAGTCGTTTGTGATAGTTCGTATTTAATTTAGTTATATAAGATTGCAATATCTGGCTATGACAAAGAAACCGAGTATCGATAAATCACTTCGCTGTAACTTACAAAATACGATGCGCTAAAATAGTACGTATGCATCGGTTCCGCGTCGCGCTCTCGTTTCACAAGCGGATTTATGCTTAGCTTCCCTTTTGTGACACTCTGCCTGAAAATGTGACAAGTGTTTTTGATACCTGTGATTTTTGACTCAGAATTAAGAATAAGGAAATAAATAAATAGTTTACCGATGGAGTCTTTTATCTGTATCTTTTGGCTAAACGATAGCTATTTTTGACGAACATATTAAAAGTACTTTAATGAACGTATCTAAAGTTACTTTAATTATTAAATGTATTAAAAATAATTTAATATGTAAATGAATAAAGAACGTGCACAATAAAAATGTAAGCCCGTGATTTGCTATAACTGTAAATGTTTTTTTCTGTGTAATGTACGTTGCATGTTGTAATGTTAATGTCATAATGTTGTTGTCTGTGTATGTTTATGTGTAGTGCTTTGTAAAGTGTTAAATAAATAAATAAATAAAAAATAAATAAAAAAATAAAAACTCTTTAATTGCAATTTTCTAATATTAACTATAGCATTAACGAGCAAATTAAAAAAAATGTTTCAGTTATTTTTAAATATTACCTAACCATGATATGTTCCACTTACGATACAGAACTCACAATGAACTATTTTTTTCTGAATATATATTATAAGAGAGTATTCGAAAAGTTTTGCTGAAATTATTTACTATTCCACACTCGTGTGTGTCTCAAGAACAAGCCGACATGTCTGGCATCAAGCCACAAAGCTTCTTTATATATCATGGTGTTTTGACGCTTCCTCATAACCTGACGATGAAATGGTAACAAAAACGCAGGAAGACATTGGCAATTTGTAAAGTATTTCTTTATTTTTACTTGGCTTGTTGAAGCAATATTTTAAAGTATATTTTACTTTACTTTTAAGATTTTTTTTTTAAATATTATTTCTTACTATTTCTGTATATAGATACACTATTTTTGACGACGCGTTGGCGCAGCGGTTATAGCACTGGCTGTTGCACTGACGGTCGCGAGTTCGATCCACGCTCACGACAGACATTTGTATCGACCATATAGTTATTTGTCGTGGTCTGGGCGTTTGTGTTTGTATATTGTGTGTGTTTCTAGACCCCCGACACAGGAGAAAATCCTACTAGGTGGCCGTCAAGTGTGAAGCGTTTATTATTATGATTATTATTACTATATTCTTGTATTTCCTTATTTCTATTGTTATTATTATTGCATTGCATTGCTATTGTGTACCCGTATTACAGGTAATTAAAAAAACAAAAATCATTTGTGTCTTTAATATATATAACCAATCAATACAAGGAATAAAGTATTTATTTACGACAACATAGTTATAAAATATGTAATATATGAGTGCGTGACAGTTGTGCTTTGATATTTTATAATTTGAGGATAGTGGTTCAGTTTACTGTTCTCAACTTTCTAACTTTTACTTCATTTTGTTAACTATACGGTATTTTAAAAGTTAATTTATACCACTTTAGAAAACATAATAAATATCATATCCAGACCAATAATTATTAACTTTGTTGAATGTTCAACCATTTAAAGTTATGACGTCATTTCTTGCTATCGAGAGCTGTTACAGATGCCCAAGTCCTTATGTTCTCTTCGAGTAGCTACGAGTATATTAATCATAATTGTATTTAATACATTTTATTTCTACAAATATATGCACATATTTATATGAGCTGGTGACGCCAATGCTTATAATGCAAGCATATATCATAACAATATATGATTTATTCTATTATAAGAGAATATTAATATAACTTTGCGTATAAGTATTTTTGCCATGCGTGTGGTATTGTTTGTGAACAAGCTAAATTTAATATGATTACTTTACAGAAGACCTTAATTTGATGGAATAATAATGAAAAGCAGATTAGTTAAACATCGACGACAATTGTAGTCATTATAGTAATTGTATTTAATAAGCTCAATCACTTCAGCCTATCACAGTCCACTGCTGAACATAGGCCTCCACAAATTCGCGCCAAAAATGGTGTGTTATGACAATAAATTGATGTCTAAGGAATACGTGTATTAGACTACTAGTAGTAGACTGATACAGCTCCTTACTTTTGATATCGTTACTTTTAATATCTTTAGTTTTATATCTGCTCGGCCAATAAAAAATTTAAATTGAAAAAATCATTCTTAAAATTTAAATTTCAAAAATTCGTGAGAAAATATCGTGACATAACAAAAGGTACTTTATTTCATGAGTTTCATAAAACCATCAGAGTAAAACGAATAAAATTGCAGCAAAATTCACTCTCACTGCCACTATGGAAGCACTATGGAGAGCAATGTTTGCAATTAACACGCCAACTTTACCGGTCACAGTTGCTTTTATTAACTACGTCCTTTTATCAGACGTCAGCCATTGCATTTCGCGTTGGTTTACATTAGTCTACCTGTTCGTTATTTCTTTTATTACCATTATTCATACCTTGTAAAATATTCCATGTATTTTTCTTTGTAGGAATTCTCACTTCTTAATTAATGTTTCTTTGAATAAATTTATAACTAATATTAAGTAATGACTTTTATGTTTGTTATATTTATAATTTGATTGGTAACATTAGAAACAGCAGAATAATTTTAAAAGATATTGAGAAAATATTTCAATAAAAAAACCTGTCAAAATAACATGTCTCAAACACATTAGATTTAAATCTCTGTCGCTATAGAATCCTCAATGGAATGCCTAATAACATTGCACTGCAGGAAACTTATTCAATTTGACTGAGGAGACAACTGTTCTTGGGTTTGAAAGGCATTGTGTTCCTCGCTCACCTCTTTCCGTGTTCCCCGTTCGTTGTTCTATTTTATTTGTACCTAAACAATACTTTCATCCAACTGTATTTTCATCTTTGGACATGTTGTGCGCGTTCTGTCACGGTAACTTTACAGTAATGTAGTAGAAGTTTTGTTACATAGAGAGCCGTTACTCATGGATTCTCCATGAGGAAAGATGAGTCGTCTCACGCTGAGCTTACTGCTTGGTTAGCAATATCAGAAGTTATGAAAGTTCAAATTATTTATCATGAAATAACTAGTAAAATTACAAAACGTGATAAACAAATTATAAAAACTGTGTATCTCCAACATAATAAATAAAACATTAATATATATCTATAAAGTAAACAAGTTACATACATACAATTTGAATGAACTGGCGTGCGGCGTGCCGGTCGACACATAACAACAACATAAAACTTAGTAGCCCGAAATCGATTAATCACGCCAGTTAATTCTATTAACAATACAGAACAAGACTGTTTATCAAGCTCGCGACGTACCTATTTGTCAAGTCGCGCCCTCTGGCTATCACGCACTTCATGTCAACTTCTGCCGTGATTGACCCTGTTTGACATCGTACCTTCCCATCGTATCTTGTAAGTACTAATAATAACAATATTATTACAATAATATACTTGATAATAATAATATATGTACTACTATTATTATTAGTGTTGCCCAAATGCAAGAACAAGACGAGACTTAGCCAGTCTTGGTCTTGGTCTTGCGCCAATACACCTGGTCTTGGTCTTGGTCTTGGTCTTGCGCTCCCAGTCTTGGTCTTGGTCTTGGTCTTGCAGCAAGAGTCTTGCAAGTCTTGCAATTACCTATTGGTCTATTACTATTTATTAAAGTTTACTTTAAATCTTAGAAAAACGTATTAGAATTGGAACATTGTGAGCTTGAATTAACATAGCCATTGTAAAGATCAAGCAGATTAATAAATAACTGAAGATTTGATAAGAAATTCGAAAAATGATTTGATTGATATTTGTTATATTAAGGTTGCACTGTACTGTAATTTACCAAAATAAAGTACTTAGTTGTTACTGGCCGATTAAATGAAAATATGGGTGTTTATAAAAAATATTTAAGACGATAATTACATACTTAATATGTCGCACCCCTAGATGAAAACACCACTAACTCAAAAATACTTACGTAAGTTAATGGCGTTTTTGAAAGTATCGCATGAATAGCTACGCAGAGTTAAAATTCTTTTAACTGTTAAAAAAATATTCTTACCTGTCCACTTCTTCCAGCGGTTACTAAAAAGCTTGTGATATCTCCACTTAATTTTCGTTTAACAGGAAGAAATATTTCTGATTCCTTTTTGTGGAAAGATATTAGATGTTTCCTTAAGCCTGAAGTGTTTCTGTTTTTCATTTTTATTTCAATCTTTTTATGTTGGCACAATTTACAGAAGGCAGTTTGGGATGCATGAATTATTTCGAAAAACTCCTCAAATTTGCTTTTGGGTCTTTTAGATCTGTGACTCAAACTCTCGTTACTCGGACTAGAATAATTTGAATCTTCGTCACTCATATTAAATTGTACACGTGATACGTTTTTAGAAAACAACGAGAATTAGTAAAAACAATTATTAAGTTAGACTCGAAGCACAGCTCAATTGGAAATGACTGGAATTAAAATAATTCCTTTATTTATAGTACGTTTCCTTGCTTTCTACCGCGCCGCCTCGCCACGTGCCGGCTCTATGAAAAGGATGCCGCCGCAAATCAACAATGCCGCGTGCGGCGTACAAACACACACTAAATATTACCTACTTGTACAGACGCGACGCGTGAATAAAATATATGTAAAGAATTAGTGCCAATCACTATTCTTTACATATAAGTGAATGTTTTGGCGTACATCTATACTAATATTATAAAGCTGAAGAGTTCGTTTGTATGTTTGATGACAGAAGTTTTAAAATAAATAAATAAGTCCTGAACGTCACTATACCTCCAAAGTTACTATTCCTCGTGGACGAAGTCGCGGGCACAGCTAGTAAATACTTACTCTCATCATCTCTCTCAGAGATATTCGGGCTGGTAAGTAATACAAAACTCTTATCGCAGGCTTTTTATTTTATTAGTAGGTAAGTACCTACGCTTTTTATATTATTTTATTAGTTTTGTAGAATTTTTTTACACGTTTCAAGTATATTTAAAAGTGGCTACAATATTTATTAAACGGGTGATATTTGAACACTTTTTGCTATTTTTTAACCGACTTCCAAAAAAGGAGGAGGTTCTCAATTCGACTGTTTTTTTTTTTTTTTTTTTTTTTTTTTATGTATGTTACATCAGAACTTTTGACCGTGTGGACCGATTTCGACAAATTTTGTTTTAATCGAAAGGTGGTGTGTGCCAATTGGTCCCATTTCAATTTATTTGAGATCTAACAACTACTTTTCGAGTTATATCTAATAATGCGTTTTTACTTGACGCTTTTTTCGTCGACCTACGTTGTATTATACCGCATAACTTTCTACTGCATGTACCGATTTTGATAATTCTTTTTTTGTTGGAAAGAGAATATCCCTAGTTTGGTACTGTGATAAGGAAACTAGGATCTGATGATGGAATCCTAGAGAAATCGAGGGAAACTCTCGAAAATCCGTAATAACTTTTTACTGGGTGTACCGATTTTGATAATTTTTAATTTAATCGAAAGCTGGTGTTTATCATGTGGTCACATATAAATTTTATCGAGATCTGATAAGTACTTTTTGAGTAATCTTTGATAACGCGTAGTTGCTTGACTATTTTATCGTCGATCTACGTTGTATTACTTGTCGATGTAATTGAAGTCGGTTTTTTTTTTCGTTTGCGAGCAAACACAATTATTCTTGTAAAAACTTAAGAAATATAATGACTAAATGTACAATAATAGTACCTAAGTAATTAGTTTAAAACCATATAAGTAATCAATATTATAATATAGACTTACTAGAATGAATTAATATGACATCTACTACCTATCCTTACCATTTTATCCTAATCATAATACTACTTGCGTGATCAGTATAATGTATTCATTTTCATTCTAAGCACTCTGAAACTTATTTATTCTTTGGAACACCTGTAGGTACTCTTAAAATTCGAAATTATTTTGCATGAGTATACCTACGCCCTATGGCGGCAATCAAATAGTGTCAAATGTTATGATTTCGGCGTGGCGGCAACGATTGTTTTAGATTTCAAAAGAAGCCGCCGGCGCGTGTATCATAACCATGTACTTCCGAAAAGCGGCAAATTTCTTTGAGAAGTAAGTACAAAACCTTTGATGCCGCATTATCAAAGTGCCGATGGTTAAAACATAACTATGCATGGACTCAGTTTGATTTTAATAGATATTTTTTTATTCGCTATGTTTATGGTATTAGTCGTAATGCGCATAGGTCCAGTTTTTCATATTCTTTGATACAGTTTTTTGCGTCTCATAGAATTCCTAAGCGTACCTACCTATACACCGAACTGTTACACCTAACTACTCAGTGAAATAGCGCTAAGTCCTAGCTGCAAGACGCAAGAGTCTTGCAGGCTATGTCTTGTTCTTGCTCAAGTCTTGCACGGTCAGTCTTGGTCTTGGTCTTGCTAAAAATACGCGGTCTTGTTCTTGGTCTTGGTCTTGCAAAAACGCAAGAACAAGACCAAGACTGCAAGACCAAGACTGGATTTGGGCAACACTAATTATTATAATAATTTATGTTACAAATTTTCATACCTACCTATTAATAGCCAAGCTTAAGCTAGTTTTTTTTTCGATTTGTACTATACAAATATATTAAAAATTAAAAAAAAAGGTGTAAAAAATAAGTGTAAAAATAAGTGTTGTCTTTTGAATGAAAATATTATTCTGTAAATCTATTTCAATTATCTATACATAATACATATAATGAAAATATAACGGATCGCTGTCTGTACATCGAAGATATATGAGATCATAAAAATATCATTGGGACCTTTATCAACGCAAATAGCACCCAAAACGATTGTTAGAATTTTTGTCTGTATGTTTGTGACTATGTGCATGCTAATCTCAGAAACAGCTTATCCGATTTAGATGTGGTTTTCAGTAATATATTGTGGTAAGCCTCACTTAACATTTAGTGTTTTTTTTTCATGTTAATCGGTTCATAAATAAAAAAAGTTATGCCAATTTAAAGAATCACGTTGAACATTTTAAAGCCACTATTCCAAGCGGACGAAGTCGTGAGCACAGCTAGTCTAAAAATAAATGTTAATGTAATTGTCACTTTCCTAACATAAATATTTTTACAATAAAATTTTACACGAGCAGGCTTGCGTCGAAGCGACAGCTGTCTCTACAACGGCGAATTTAAATTATGGAGCCAAAATTTGTCATGTTCGAGTCCCGCTCGTTTTGTAATGGAAACGTACTATTTTCAAATTTTATTTGTGAAACCCGTTTAAACTTTATAATTAAGTATCTATTTGGCTTCTTTGTAATTCGAATTTATATTCTTACCTTTGAAAGAAACTTTACTTATATTTATTAGTAAATAGAAATTCTATATTAAAAGATGTTACGTAAAAGTTACACAAAGAGTATTCAAAAATAAAGTAGTAATAGTGTTGGTTTATGTAAATTCACAAACCCAGGCGAACACTTCTACAATAGACTGTCGTGCAAGGTTCCAAGGCATTAAGATGCTAATGAATACATTAGAAATGCATCGATAAATAGTCCAGAGCGCAAATTAAGCTTTGAAATGAATTGCGACTGTGTAGGCAACATAAGGATACTGAAAATTAATATTATATAAAAATTGTTTTAAATAAACAATGTCTAAAAATAACAAAAGAATGTATATATCATTCACTGATTATGCTTATGAATGTTGTTTGTAGTATAACTGTGCTACTAATTATTAATAGTAACAACGCTTAAATATTATTCTTTACGCAATATGAGTACAAAATAGAGTTAAATATTTACTACATTATTAATTTTAAACATATGTTTACTTTCATTTTTAAATCTACAACTCATAATTGATTGGTAACACTGTACATTTGAATTACTGAACAAACGTAAATAAAAAAAAATGTACTCATCATCATATTAAAAATTCTCCGATTGTAATATCTTTTGTTGAATTCAGACGAAAACATACGTTAGCAAGACCGAATGCTGCAAACCTAAGCGTATGTTTTATTCATACCCACAAATGGCAATTGCAGTAACAATGTCCTCGGGTCGGAAGGAAACATTGTATAAAAAAGCATTGGCGCCCGTTAACCAAGGGACGAAACATTGTTAGTCCGCGAAATTATGCGGATAATGTTATACCATGCCATTTCCCTTTGACCTTAATATCTAACCGAAAAACTTTTCCCCTAATTGTTTTTATACGTGTAAGTATGTGTGATATTTCGTTTTGATTGTAATTGAATTTTGAATATAGTCGTTGGAAACCAGAAAGAGTGATTTTACAAATTCTTTCTTTAGAAGATAAATCACCGACTAGTCGTGTCAATTCGCAAACGAAAAAAACTGACTTCAATTACATCGACAAGTAATACAATGTAGGTAGACGAAAAAATAGTCAATAGTCAAGTGAATACGCATTATTAGTTACAACTAAAAATTACTTGTCAGATTTGAATTAAATTTAAATGGGACCACACGAAACTCACCACCTGTACATTAAAAAAAAACATAGAAATTGGTCCAACCAGTCAAAATTTCTGAGATAACATACATAAAAAAGTACAATCAAATTGAGAACTCTCCTTTTTTGAGTCGGTTAAATGTGATAATGTTTTTAACCGACTTCCAAAAAAGGAGGAGGTTCTCAATTCGACTGTTTTTTTTTTTTTTTTTTTTTAATGTATGTTACATCAGAACTTTTGACTGGGTGGAGCGATTTCGACAAATTTTCTTTTAATCGAAAGGTGGTGTATGCCAATTGGTCCCATTTAAATTTATTTGAGATCTAACAACTACTTTTCGAGCCATATCTAATAATGCGTTTTTACTTGACGCTTTTTTCGTCGACCTACGTTGCATTTATACCGCATAACTTTCTACTGGATGTACCGATTTTGATAATTCTTTTTTTGTTAGAAAGGAGATATCCCTAATTTAGTACCATGATAAGGAAACTAGGATCTGATGATGGGGTCCCAGAGAAATCGAGGGAAAATCTTGAAAATCCGCAATAACTTTTTACTGGGTGTACCGATTTTGATAATTCTTTTTTTGTTGAAAAGAAGATATCCTTAGTTTAGTACCATGATAAGGAAACCATAATCAGATGATGCGATCCGAGAGAAATCGAGGGAACTTCTTGAAAATCCGCAATAACTTTTTACTGGGTGTACCGATTTTAATAATTTTTAATTTAATCGAAAGCTGATGTTTGTCATGTGGTCACATATAAATTTTATTGAGATCTGATAACTACTTTTTGAGTAACCTTTGATAACGCGCAATTACTTGACTATTTTTTCGTCGATCTACGTTGTATTACTCGTCGATGTAATTGAAGTCGGTTTTTTTTTTTCGTTTGCGAGCAAACACAATTATAATTTATTTAATTAAACCATCCAATAGGTATAATAAAAATAGAATTAAATAAGAAGTTCAATCTGTGAGTTCAATTAAAGATTCATAGTTAAATATTGTTGACAAAATATAAAATGTCATTCCGATTCAAATTGACCACTCTAAAGATATTTTTATCTTAGTATAGAAAGAGAAAAACAGTTGTTCCGTTTTTTACTACTACAGCAATGCTCAAAACGGAGTTA
Organism: Melitaea cinxia; assembly: GCF_905220565.1. Lineage (NCBI taxonomy): Eukaryota > Metazoa > Arthropoda > Insecta > Lepidoptera > Nymphalidae > Melitaea > Melitaea cinxia. The sequence continues at coordinate 7,247,745 of NC_059400.1, read as the reverse complement.
TGTTATTTCTATTGTTCATTAAACTTCAGTATTAAAAAAAAGGAACTATCGGTAGAAAAAATCCTGCTTGAGGTATCCGGAAACACATACAAAACAAACACGTGTCCAAATCACGGCAAACATCCATATTTGTTACGCAAATATTTGTTATGAGCTAGATCGAATCTGCGACCCTCGTGTCGGTTGTCAATGACTACTATGCAAACACTTCGCTGAATAAGGGGCTATAAAAATTTAAAAAATTAGACATACTATATAGGTTAAAGTATACATATATAGTCACAGAAAACGACACTAAAATATAATTAATGGAAGTTAATCAAAGTAGCATAATAAATGCTAAATGAAAATAAAAGGTATCAATTACAACTAGAATAAAATATTTTTAGCATAAAAATACTAACAGCATTTATCCAATTGTATACAAAACAGAAAAAGAAATATATTAGCGACTTCCCTGTCTGAGCTACAGCGTGCATATTAAAGTGCTCTAATATATCGTTTCTAGTACTTACCTAATGAACAGCACAGAAATCACGCTGCATACGCAATCACCTAACCGCCAGTCACTATATTTCACGCTTGGCTCAAAGTAAGTGGCTATAAAAGTGATAAAATATCTATTTAACTTTTTCTCCGCAGCGTTTTTCCGCTTTTACCCCGAGGAATGTTCGTTTCCTCCCAAGGAACGTTTGGTGTCGGGTAATTGCTGTTTATGTTAACTCGAATAAACGTGATAACTTTCTGGAGTTCTTTAGCAAACATTGCTTTTCTAATGTATTTCGGGTTATTTATTTTCGTTTATCGTTGAAATTGTTTATCGCTCTCGGTGATTAATCACAGCAGTACGTGAACTTCGTTTCGTGAATATTAATATAACAAATCTTCCATTATGCATTTATATATTAATTTAAATATTCTATTTTGTACTCTTCTTCGCATTTTAAATTTACATCAATTTGTTACTAATGAGTTATTAGTGGAGTTAGTATATATATAGTCACAGCTGTACCGTCATTTTATTCTATCAGTGTTAAAAAAGTAACATTACTTATATTATTAATATTTATTAATTATATTATTAATATATATATATAATATACCGAATAATCCGTTAAAAGAAATTAATCCAAAATAGTGAGTAAATGAAAAATTCTCTGTAGATGGAGCAATGCGACCGGACATGGAGCGGCTGTCTATCAAAAAGCACTTATGCGGTACTGACGCCATGTGGCGTACGATTTACCATTCTCGGCATTTCCATGTTGACCGCTTCGGAGTGTATAGATAGTGCCTATTTCTAGATGTACACCAGTATCTATCGATTGATCCTCTATAGTAACATTGCAATACAGGAAAAATGTTTACTTTTTTTTGAGTAAAGATGAAATGTCGTAAAATTATGCTCATATAACCAAAGTCTCCAACACTAGTCAATTGAGCGACACTATTAAACCTCCTTTGCCTATATAGTTTCATGGTAAGTGTGATATGCTTGTTATATACACTAATCGACTTACTTAAGTTTTTTTTTAACAAGACATCTGTAGTTAATGTCGAAATATCGAGCTCCGCAAAAAATATCCCGTTTTTGAATTGTTTTACTTAAGAAATTCAAAATCGATGCAATTTCGATGCAAATACAAAATTATACCGATTCTCAACTTAAAAAAAGAGGAGGTTACTCAATTCGATCCTACAAGTATATATGTATGTTCGGGGTAACTTTATCGTTTATGAACCGATTTTGGTAATCCTTTTTTATTGGAAAAGATATATCGACAGTGTGGTGCCATGATAAGGAAACCAGGATCTGATGATGGAATCCCAGAGAAATCGAGAGAAACCCTAGAAAGTCGTAGTGACGACTAGTGCGTTTGTTAGTTTTTTTCGTCTACTTACGTTGTATTACTTGTACTACTCTATTACTGATGTAATTGAAGTCGGTTTTTTTTTCATTCGCGAGCAAACACAATTATTTATTATTTCTTAATACAAATTCAAACTTTAAATTAATATGATAAAATACAATGTCACCGTTCTTTTCTCTAAAGCAATGTAAAGCTGTATTTAAATATTATTGCTGAGCAGGCAAATGGTTGCAGCAATTAAATTCGGACATTTAGTTGTACCGACTGTATTTTACTCGTCTGTTTTACTTGTTACTCATAAAAGGACGAGTTTAATAATTTTATGCTATTAATGTTTCGGTTTTTATTCTGTTCCGTTGCTTTTTCAACAATGGTTTTAACGTATTTTTAAACTATTTAAACAAGTCGTTGTCACTACATCAGAACGTTAATTAAAAAAATAATTCAGATTTATTTATTCAATTATTTTTTTAATATTTTATATAAATTTTTGTCTGTTAGGTAATTTTATAAAATTCAATCATAGTGACATGAAGTATAAATTGCTTTAAACTACTTGAGCTTGTTCCAACACTAAAATTGTTGGACAAAGTGAAACTATGAGAAATTAATAAAATTAACAGAATAATTTGACCACAAGAGAGTGCGGACAAAGTTCTACGATGAAGCAGTTTTGCATTGAATATGTTATGTAGCGTAGCATTGGTTTAAAATTTATTTTTGTATTTAATTTTAAAGTCTGTTAACTGTTTTAGAAACAGACATCATCTAAAAAATAATAAATTGTTACTAGATAAACGTTATAAGCTAGACGAAAGTTCCATGTAGGTCTCGCCTCATCGAGCCGTCAATGCTGGTTACTGTCGTGTTTTTTTTTTTTTTTTTTTATATAACAATATATATCCACGGGCTCATAATGCCCGTGCTTTTATTATTCCAATATTAGTTTGTTAGTTTCGATAACTTGGTACTTACACATGCAACTTAGAGGACTAATTAAACTAGACTTAGTATCTCTAATCCTACGTGAGTCCACCGACCAAAAATTTAAAGTTATACTAAATTTACTTCTATATATATTAATTACTATATATTATATATTTTTTGTATTCCTACTGTCAGTTTTATTATCTAAGTTTATATTTACACTTATATATACACTTATGGCCTGTTGGCCTACTTACAATATACACTTAGCCTAGGTTACTGTTAGTAAACTTTTTTTTTTTTTTTTTTGTAGTCAATATTATATAATTTATCCTAATTAATTTGGTACACATGTAAAATTATTTTGCACACGTTTTGTAATATGTAATTAATACTATTTAATTTAACACTAACTTTATATGTTTATGTACACCCTATTTATTCACTGAAACAAATTTCTTCACACGCCAAAAGTTTTCAACATATCGAGCACACTCTCAGTGACGGCGGCGTCTCTATGATGAATCGCCATCTTGAGACTGTGCTCGAGTATTTCCTTGTCCGTGGTCTCTACTGCCCTCGCCACAAAGCGACCAATTGCGTCGTCCCTGTCGTCGGTGTAATAGACACAGGTGTTGGTGTGTCTAGTCACCGCGACTACAGCGTGCGAAACGCTGTCCTGGATCCTGAGCCTCCTCGTCTTCGTCTGGAGGACTATGACGTCCTCGTAGGTCTGGCCCTGCGCCTCGTGGATGGTTAAGACGCGCGATCCCTCCCCGGATCCGTATCCCTGGTCAGTCAGCAACCTCTTCTCCTCTTGCTTAAAGACCAGGTATAAGGTCCGGTCTCTTCCTGCAGGAATACGCGCGCCCGTGAGGCTCTCCACTCGCAAAGATCGGATCTTTGAGCTTGAGCTGTATACGTCCTTATAAACTTCCGGTTACTGTCGTGTTGCCTTAATGCCAGCTGTCGAAGGTTCCATTCCCGTTCGCTGCAGATAATTGTATTTGCACCAACATTTATTTCTGGTCTAGATTTAGATCGGGCAATCGGTGCCGGTTGTCATCATAAATCTGATAACTATCACTATTCATAGTAGGGTAGTAATAATTATTCACCAACCCGCAGAGAAGCACGTAGAGAATTAAATTCCAACCCTTCTACTATATACGGAAATCTTTCGCCTAGCACTAGGAGGACTGACTAATTGAGTTTAGTTCCGTGTAGTATTAATGTGATTAAAAGAAAAAAACATTAAGTTATTAAAGTGCTCTAACTCTTTGTTAACTGAGGTAGGGCACAGTAGGAAATATCCTGCTAAAAATATGAAGAAGCCCATCTGAGGTAGTACCTCGACCTTACAGAAGACCACAGCTAAATAATACTGGTTTAAGCAGTATTATGTTCCTATTGGTGAGTAAGGTTACCAGAGCTCCTGGGGAATTGGGGATAGGGTCGGCACCGCGCTTGCGATGCTTCTGGTGTTGCAGACTTCTATAATCTACGGTAATCGCTTTCCATCAGGTACTCGAATGCTTATAACCGTATATAGAGGTACCTGTACGCTTGTTTGCTAACCAAGTTACAGGAAAAAAAAATTATAAATCCATTGTAATATAGAAACAAAAAAACTTAGCTAACACTTTAACCGAACGGACCTTCAAAAGCACTAAACAGTACAAAACGAGCATCAAAAGGAGAAATGTTAATGTTTTATACATTTCAAAATGCCTTTCACAATGCAAACTGTTCTGTATTAAAATAAGAGATTATACAATCGTTCTGATGTAAGTACACATTACACTACACGGATTTATATAAAAAGGTGACATTTTATAATTATGTTTGCTTGCAAACAAAAAAACTGATTTCCATTACGAAGTCCAGTAATACAACGTAGGCGGACGAATAAATCGTCAAATAAGTACGTATTATTTATTTATTTTTATTTTATAATTTATTGTACACTAGAAATATATTACAAACAAAGCATAAAGATAGTTACAGGCAGTGTAGTACAATGAACGGACTTATGACTAATTAGCCATATCTTCGAGACAAAAAGTACTTGGCAGATCTCGATTAAATTTAAATATGACCACGTGACAAGAATCTGATTTTGATATAATATATAAAAAGATTTATCGAAATCGGTCCACCGAGTATAAAATTATAAGTTATAATATAATAAAATTCTACCTATATTGACAAAAAAAAGGTTAAGTAGAGCATTATTAGTATAAATAGAAAAGTAGTTCTTAGATCTCAATTAATTTTAATTAAATGAAAAATACACCAAACTTTGAAATTGACCTAAAATACTATAACTATTAAAACCTTATCTAATTTTCTGCAGCAGTTATTGCGTGATGTCGGAAAAACTTATAGATAAATAGAGATAAGAGCCGACTAAAATTCTGATGACAATTATTTTCACTTATATCGTTATCATTAAGACAACCGAGGTTTTTAATTCATTTTTCATATGCCTATACCTCTCATACACGGACATTGGATTAAAATATTATGCATTTAAAGTTTCTATTTATTCGTAAACCTTTTCGTATTCATAGGTCATTCTGTCTTACTACTGTTTGTAGAAACTAATAAGTATTGGAGTTATTAATAATATATATTTTATTTATTCTCCTAATCAAATTGCATTAATTTTGAAATTATCTTTCTCAAAGCCATTTGAAAAGTAGAGAAACTTAACTCAGTGTAACTGTATTTTTATTTAAATCTTGTGTTTAATGCAATGGCTCGTCAGAGCTCCAAAGACAATTGTTACTTTAGTTTTGTGTAGACATAATGTAACATTTTTGCAAAGTCTGCTAAATATAAAGCAAAGCTCATTAGAGTAAATATTTTAAGTTCTTTTGTGTTCTTTCTTTATATAAATCCTAGCTGACCCCGCAAACGTTGTTTTGTTATATATATTGTTAACCTCCTTAATCCCCCTCCTCCCATATAACTTGATGGTATGAAAAATAGATGTTGGCCGATTCTCAAACCTACCCGATATGCACCCAAAATTTCATAAATCGGTCAAGATGTTTCGAAGAAGTATTGTAATTAACATTGTGACATGGACAATTTTATATATAAAAAATATGAAAAATTGTAAAATATTATAAATAGTTTGTAATATTATATTTCTGTTAAATATTAAATAATATTTCTACAGATAATCTACCTTAGGTACTCTTATTATATTTTATTGAGATAATATTGCTTTTACTTTTTGCTTTCTTACTAATTAAGTAATAACAACCAGCATCAAAATATAAATAAACTGAAATATTTATTTTACGTTTATTAAGATTGCATAAATCGTATACGCCGTAACTTAATTTGAGAAATTATTTACTTTCACGTTAAAAACACTATTAACCGAGTAATTTCAATAGAGATGGCCGCTTACCAAGTCATTAAACCTTCCGGAAGCTCCAATTATGTTCTCTGCATCCGTTTATCCAATTAAAACTGTATTGACTGGAACTACTTGCTATTTGCTATCAATTAATGTACAATTTCCACCTCCTTTCTGATGGTACTTATTTTAAAGGTTTTAAAATTAATAAAATGAAAAGATTGATTACAGTTGGAGAGAAATCGATCAGCTCACTTTAATTTATTTCGAATAAATCGAACGTGTGTAATTTCAGTAAATGTTATTAAATTAAACTTCTAACTGTTATTGTTATTTTTAATAGCACTTACATTAAAAGATAAGTTTTTACGACAAAAATAAAAAAAAACTATTTTTTATTAATAATACTAAAGAACATCAGATTTGAATTTAATGTTATATTTTGAAAGAATAATTTTATAATAATAATATGTCTTATTTTAAAATATATGAAAATAATTTAAATTTTAAATATATTTTAGTGCAATAAAGTACTAGATCGTTCAATAAGTCCCGAGACTAACCTGGAAATGGCGCATACATTAAAAACTCTTTTGATTTTTAAAAAGTACTGGCTATCAATACAAGAATATGTGTCAAATTTTTAAAAATGGAACAATAAAATTATTGATTTTGAAACATTTAAGTGACGCTACGGTTGTTATTTCGATACAATGGAAAAAAACGAGTTTCGCGTGTTGATAAAACATTGTTTTTAATGGGAAAAAATACCGTTGAAGCACAGCAATGGCTTATAAAATGTTATGCAGGATCAGCTCCCTCTAAAGCAACCATTTGTCGGTGGTATGCCGACTTCAAACGCGGTCGCATGGACACCAATGATGGGGAACGCTCAGGTCGTCCAAATGAAGCAGTGACTCAACAAAATATTAACCAAGTCCTCAAAATCGTATTGGAAGATCGGAAGGTAAAAGTGCGAGAGATAGCCGAGATAGTGAAGATTTCAGCTGGTAGTGTTTTCACTATTTTACATAAAAATTTGGCCATGAAAAAGCTTTTTTCTAAGTGGGTGCCGCGTTTGCTTACAACTAATCAAAAGGAACAACGTATCAATGATTCAGAGCGATGTTTGGCGCTGATGAATCATAATAAAAAGGATTTTTTACGTCGGTATGTAACAATGGATGAAACCTGGATATACCATTTCACTCCGGAATCCAATCGGCAGGCAGCGGAGTGGAGAGCGGCTGGTGAAAGCCGCCCGAAGCGTCCAAAGACTCAGAAATCGGCCGGTAAGGTTATGGCGTCTATATTTTGGGATGCGCATGGAATACTTTTCATCGACTACCTTGAAAAGGGGCAAAATATAAATAGTGACTATTACATGTGCTTATTGGAGCGATTGAAGTACGAAATTGCGGATAAACGGCCTCACATGAACAAAAAGAAAGTGGTGTTTCACCAGGACAACGCGCCTTGTCACAAGTCCGTGAGAACGATGGCCAAAATTAACGAATTGGGCTTCGAATTGCTTCCTCATCCCCCTTATTCGCCAGACTTGGCCCCCAGCGATTACTGGCTGTTTGCAGACCTCAAAAAAATGCTTCAGGGTAAGAAATTTGACTCAAATAGTGAAGTTATCGCAGCAACGGAGGCTTATTTTGAAGCCAAAGACAAATCGTTCTACACACATGGGATAGAAAAGTTAGAAAAGCGTTGGAGGGACTGTATCGCTCTTGGAGGAGACTATGTTGATGAATAGAAATTAATTTTATAAAAAAGACCTTTTTTTAGTACTTAGTCTCGGGACTTATTGAACCACGTGTTATGTATGATATTCATGTACCTAGTCATATATCAGAGCTAAAGATCAGTTTACTTAATCAGCAAACAATAGGTTCCGAAATTATTCTTCAATACTATCTATTGCTATTTTTATTTGAAACAAATGTAAGTAACATTGATTATGTTTTTGTTTTTCTTTTTAACCTCTTACTTTGCTTCAATCTAATTTCGCTGGAGGCATAGTAGGGCTTAGAACGCCCTCTTCTTTAACTGTGTTGCCGTACAAGGCAATTTAGATCGTATTCGTGCCGCATCTAGATCAACATTGTATGGAGCCTCTAATAACTTTATACAAACACACAGACAGCGGTTAAAGGTTACTTGATTGTATAAAAACGATTAAAAAAACCATTGCCATATCTAAGTTTTGATCAAGTCACTGAAAAAATAAATGAAATAAAGGCAATTTCGTATTACTATGAGATTTGTTCGATTGCTCAAAGGTTTATTATTTATATCTCGTTATATTAGTAATAGAAACACAAAAAAATATTTTATTTTATTTACACCAGTACGTTAAGTTACAAGGCTACATATATGTATATTTTATTTATATAAAAATCAATTCCTGTTTGTTTGTCTCACTAGAACTCGAGAATAACCATAATACATAGTACACACAAAGACTTTTAATATTAACGTTTTTATAATAAAATTTACGTAAGAAAGTGTTTAAGCAAACAAAAATCTAGATTAAAACCATATTTTCAATGCAAAGTGGCGTCCCTTGATACATTGCATCTTCATAAATTAATCATCTCTCGACGTGATATAAAGAAAATTTTCCTTCTAACCAAACATACATTACATCATCGATACTTCACAGAGATGAGATCAATAGAATATTTACAATTTATACATATGTATGGTTACCCTCGTCTATGGTCTTTGTATGCTCAATTGAGATTAATGTTCAAGCACCCACAGTATGTACGTGCTAAATATCTAATAACTTTTGATATACGATATTAGAATCCGAGACTGAATTGTGTGATATTGACGTTTAGACAATAATAGCATATTGTTTTTCGATATAAGGCCAAATAAGGCAATTTAAAACTAACTTAAAATATAACAAAAATTATTAGGTAGTTGGTATGTATTATAAATATGTATATCATTTTTGTATTCTGCGAAAAAAATTATTAACGACGATAACTAAAGGTTCAATTGGAGATACGGACAAAAAATATTTGCTTTTGGTCAGTTTTCGTATGTGCCGCCGTGCCTTCATAACTATGGTTGAATTCACTCAAACTTGCATTTACGTCTGTTATCATTAACACCTGGTAAAGACCACTATCCTCTTTAGTTTTAATATCCTGTGTTTGCAAAACTTTAATCGATTTCCGTAACTGTAAATTATTGGTGACTAGCTGCGCCTTGCGGTTTTACCTGCGTAACGTCTGATCCCGTAGGGACGGACGGGTTGGGACGGGATGAAAACTAGCTTATCTGTTATTCTTACCTCCAGCTATCTGTGTACCAAGTTTCATTACAATCAGTCCAGTAGTTTTATCGTGAATCAGTAACAAACGTCCATCCATGCATGCTTTAAAACTTTCGCATTTACATATAATATTTGTCTGATAACTTAAAACAACGCTTTTATGTTTTTACTATACTAGTGATTTTATATCTTATTTGATTTAGCGCATACGTCCGTCAATTTGTCAGATTGGGCGGTAAATATTTATTATGGAGACTGAGGCTATCAATAGACCGATCATAGTTGAAAAATATATTTCAGATAAAAAGGTCAACGTTTTACTTTTTCACAGCGGCTTAGAAATGTATTATAACAACTCAGAGAAGGATCATTCCAAATATATTATTTATCGCTTCGAGACTACCAGGACTGACAACTCTTTTTTTTTTATTAAAAAATTATATTTTCTCAGTTTATGTTTTGCGATTCTTATGTGACTTTGTTTTTATAAAATTTAGTCGATGCTATGTTAATTATCAAAAAGTATTATTTTAAAACAGTCTAATTTTAAATAGAATACATTCATATTTATTTTTAATATTGTTTTTTTTTTATCCCTGACAACAAAATTTTATATACCAGTTTTACGTCGAGGGTGTAATCATAAATACAAAAGAGTTTTTCCGTTCACCCGGCCGTCGGCAATGAGTAAGACAATAATTGATAGATAACACACGTTAAGCGATCTTGAACTATATAACAAAGTAAAAAGAAGATTATTAAATTATTGTTGCTAACAGTACTGTGTGGCTACGGTACTAAAGAATATAGCCACCCCCTCTCTTCCCGTGGGTGTCGTAAGAGGCGACTAAGGGATAACATAGTTCCGCTATCACCTCGGAACTTAAAAAGCTGACCAGTGGCGGGATAACCATCCAACTGCTGGCTTTGAAATACACAGGCCGAAGACGGGCAGCAGCGTCTTCGGTGCGACAAAGCCAGCCCTGCGGTCACCAACCCGCCTGCCCAGCGTGGTGAATATGGGCAAAACACATAAGTTCACGCAATTTTGGCGTAAGCTTGTGGAGGCCTATGTTCAGCAGTGTACTGTATAGGTTGTAATGATGCTAACAGTAGAACATTTAGAAGCAAAAAACCTCATATTTAATCATTTACATTGAGAATAGGGAATTCTGTATATTACAATAAAAGTGAGCCGTGACTATGGTTGCTTTAAAGTATTCGAAACGTCGGACATTTATAAAAAAAAAAAAAAAATAAATAAACCACGATAAAATCCGCAAAAGTTATCCATTATAAAGAGTCCTTTGTTTACTTTCCAAGTTAGCCTTAAATTTTTTTAGTTCGTATTTAATGTTATTAGAAGCTATAATTTCTTTAATATTCTTAGAGAGTTGGTTTATTAGGTATGGTATCACATAATTCAATCGTTTTTGGCCATATAAATTACTATTAGGTAATTGAACTTTTACTCTATGCTCTCTCCATATTGAGTACACTTTTTCATTATTATTATTTTTTTGTAGTTTTTAGTTAAAATATTCTTCAATTAGCAGAACTAATTCAGCTTTTTCGAATTATCTTACGAAATGCAAATAATTTACGATAATCGTTTTTCATATAAGTCTCAGTTGTAGTAAAAATATTTTATCAAGACTATATTTAAAAGTCCGTAATAAGAGTGATTTTGATGGTAATTTATATTTTATCAAAGAAAATTTGCCAAGCAACACTCTTAATTTATCACATACATAATTGACGTGTTCTTTCCAACTCATTCGATCGTTACGAGTAATACAAGTCCAAGGTATGTCAGTTTTTCTACTAATTCTTAGGCGTCACAGTTACCATAGTTAAAGGCCATATGTTTATAACTCGTATTATTACAAGGTTGTAGAGACATTCATAATTGTGTACTTTAAATACAGATTTAAACGAGCTTCTATTGCCACTAACTAGTACTAACATAATTATAATAATTTAGTTTTATCAGACCTTTTTGCTATCGAATCAAAACCACTTTGTAAGTATCTCGTAATAAATACCTCGTTATTATTACAACCTGCAAGAAAAAAAAGAAAGAGGTCGAGGACAGGACCTTGTGCTTTATCTTCTGTCACTTGAACCGTGATTATCTATGAAAAGCCCTCACCCGGTATGTTCGGTTTTTAGCTACTTTTCACATCACGCAAGCGATTTTCTCCTGATTCCAAATTCAGATAGGCTTTTTAATAATATAGAATATCTAAGTGTGTCAAAAGCCCTCTCAAAATCTATAAAGAAAGCTAATACGTGCTCTATATTGTACATCAAACACCCCACTGCACCTTGTGTCACTATGTTATAGATCTGAACCCCACGCCTACCCTTAGCATCCTGAGCAAAATCTTTGCCAGCGACATTGTTGTGTTATCATGGTTAATGAAACGTAATATTCATGTCAGGATGCGTAGAAAAGAATAAATATATAGATGAGAAACAAAAAACCAGAATCGAATTTACAACCGGCTACATAAAGGGAACGTTCCAATACTACACTAAAATAATTGTGAATTTTGTTATCAACAAGAATCCATGGCACAAATGTTTAATCAAACATTATAATCGTGTTAACCGTGCGGTTAAGTCGAATAATAGGCTTATTTACCTCAGTTTATTCAGTGTGATAGGCTTGCGTATACAAATTTAATTAGCATACATGAAAATTTTGTATAAATTTATATATTAGTTTTATTTTTGGCGATATGCTGTAAAATTTACGTAACCTTACTATAATATAACATTAAAATATTAAAAAAAACATGTATGTCTGTATTACATGTATATAACGCTTATTATTATAGGAAAAAAAAACCAGCCAGAATTTCACCATTTAAATAATACTCTTAACATATCATCGTTACAAAGATATGACTTATGATATTATACAGATGTATATTACCGTAATGTAAGAGGGAAATAATTTTGTTTTATATACTACGTCGCTTTGTCCTTTATGTTTGATGTAATGGTATGTGATATGATAATCTACAGTAAAAAAGTTTAGTAATCGAAAATACCCGTAATTCCAAAATAATTGAATGAATTTGAAAAAAAAAACAGCTGGGACCCTTTTTACTCTTCCTTAAGATAAGCTAATAGGTAATATGCATATATCATAAAATACAGCTTGATATCTGAAAGAGAAATGTAAATTTTATTTATATTTTTAAGACGTTGATTGTCCTACAATACTGTAGAGCTCAATCCCCTACTCAGAATGCGAGGCAATACAGAAAAATGTCCCATAAAACACACATCGTAACCAGCGCTTGCAAAACATTGGAATTGAATTTTTAGCACCCTCCCGGGGTATCGCATGAATGGTAATTTTTGGATATTATGGTCATAAAAATTTAGTGATATTTCAATAACCAAAAGCAGACACATTTGAAGAAGGCAACGGTTTTGGGTATGTTTAATAATGATTTTCAACCCAGGCCTAAACAATAATATCTAACGTACATATATCGTAATCGTAACATAGTAAAAATAGTAACATAAATGGCTGTAATGAATATTATTATATTAATTATACTAGCTACCCGGACAGACTTCGTTCTGTCAAAAGTTAGTAGTAAAAATATACAATTTTTATTATATATATATTAGTATTAAAAACTTCCGTGGGCCTTGGGGAACATACAAAAAAATAAATGAGCCGATTTGGCGACCCATTCTCGACTTATGCGCTTAGCAACATTCATTTTTATTTATATAGATTTGTCTTTTAAAAATATTTAAATTCATTTAGTATTTGGAAACGAAAAACTGTTTACACAAAATTTCATATTTCTAGCTATCTGTGGAATTAATATAATTCACTTTACAACTCAAACTCGTCTATAAAAGCAGAATTGCAGTCAGTAAAAATGTGAAAATATAGTCGGCGTTTAATGAGACAAACCGTAAAATATTCAGTTAGTACGGAACTATAATTGCTACATGAGATATGTGCTTGGCTTATTGTTTCATTTTCTCACTTGCCACGTGACAATGAAAAACACCATTCATAAGAGATGTTATTAGAGGACTAGAGAGTTGATAAACGGTCTCTCTCGCATGGCATGGTGTTAACACGATGATTTATACTGCACAATTTTCTTAACTGGCACAGCGAATTTATGGCGTTGCAGGGTATTCCAAGCACATAATGTTTTAACGCGATTCATGACATTGTACATGGTTGATACGAAAAATACAAGCTCAATTAAAAGAAAATGCTCGGAAAGAAATCAACAATCTATATTGTTAATCTATATTGTTTATTTTTGTTATTTTGAGTTGTCAATTTTCAAAATACAAATTGAAGTTTTAAATTTTAATGTAACAAAATGTTTTGTAATGCCGTAATTAAATGTAACGACAAATAAAATTGTTATACAGTTTGAACCATCAACCAACTGTAACGTTTATGTGGTTTACATGTTATATATCACACGAGGTAACAACAAAAAGTAAGACGTAGTCATCTGACAAAGGAAAATGAAGGAGGTGGATCTACCCAAAGATATCAAACATATTTCATTGCATCACGTAGCGACCTAATATCGCCGACAATCATAAAATGAAACATCATAAGGGAAATAAAAACTGAAAAGACGCCGTAACGACCCAAGCAGGGGTCTTTACAAATCGGTGGTCATCACTCAGGGTTATAGAGGCCTCTGGGCCCGAAAGATAAGTCGTCGCATTGTGTTGGTATTAAGTATTGGATGTCCATTTTTTTATAAATCGAAGTCTTTATTTCCTGTAAATAATATATTACGATTTATCTGAAGACTATTTCATAACAAGTAAGATATACACATGTATTTGTTCATAAAAAATGAAAACATTCAAGGAAGGAAGACGTAAAACTACTTTATATTTATAACTTGTAAGAATTCTTCTCGGATTGACACACTGCTATATATTTTATGTCTACTACTACTATACTACTTCTGAATAATATAGCTTTTTTTATTAATAAACAAATTATTGTATTCGATTTTTTACTAAGGATTGCTAAAAACTAACTACGTTACTTAATATGTAAAAAAGAAATGTTTTTTTTTATTATTATTATTTCCTTGCTCTTGTGGCGTACTTGAAAAAAGTTATTTTTCATTTTGATTTGATTTAGATTCCGAGTAACCAAATACACAATTACTGGTACAAAAAGTTTACAACAATTCATCCGTTACTGCCCAAACACATTAACGATTTCATTCAATCACCAGAAAAAGTACCAACAAGAATAAGTTATATGATCCCTAAAGACAGATTACTAAAATCCAACTAAATATCGACCTATCACATGTCTTCAAACTTTTTATAAAATACTTCCAGCGTGCATAGCTGAACTCACACAACAACAAATTACCAATAATAATATTCTGACTGAAGAACAAAACGGATGTCCCTGAAGTAGCGAATTGCAAAGAGCAGCTTATCATAGATTCAGTTACCATGAAACACGCAATTTCCTAAAAAACGATATTAACACATATAGATTATAAAAAAGGCTTTTGATTCCGTACCACATAGCCAGCTCCTTCATGTATTTCATCACTATAAAACTAATCCACAAATCATTAATACAGAAATTATTATTTAGAAAATTCGATGCAAAATTGGTCTACAACTTTAAAAATTTAATTACAATTTATTGATCTTCTTTTAAATAAGAATAAAATAATTATTACACTAAATTGTTCCGTACTATGAGAACAGTAACAGAATCACTGTAAATAATACGCCATACGAAAACGCAATATCGCTTAGGTAAACTTAAACCATGAATATCACTCCTCTTATACAACGTTAAAAAATACTGTATATCAATTGGTTTTAATTGTTTCATATATACTATAAAATTATAGATATTGTCAGAATTCGATACCTATATGATTTTATTCCATTAAAATAATTTTTGAATGATCTCAGTAACTTACTTATTGTACTTTAATAATCCTTATTACACATACACTTATTATAAGCTAATATTTAATTATGTTGATGGTATATTTTTTCTATCCTTCCTCAACTTAGAAAAAACGAAATACATTTCACCTTTTAACATTTGAAAAGTATGAAACCAATTAGATGCCTAAAATATCGTTGATTCTATCCTACAAATAGTTAGCAAAGTTGGTGGTAGTATCACGTTCTACGAGCACTCAGGATCTGCAGCGCCGCAGCCAGATAAGTGAATTGTAGAGAGCACTTCATACGTGACGTGCGATCCTTTTACACTTGCGCGGTTTACCCGCTGCTTTATATTAGTAAATAATTATTTTTAGTTAATTATATAATTTAACTAGTTGCTACCGACAGGCGTCGTCTTGTCCTGCGAAGTGTCAACGCATAAAGTTAAAATAATAAAAAAAAACATTCCTTACAAAACTTCTACAAAGTAATAATCAAAAATAAATAAATTGGAATTGGTACGATTCGCCTCGAGTTTAACCCTTAGCAACACATTAATTACATAATACCTCGGTACCTGTTTATATTTCTCACAAAAATACAACTCAAAAATAGTTTGATATGCAGAAATAAATTTAAGTGTAAAAAGTTTGTATCTCAAAGTCTTTGTACAATTTCTCTAGGTCTCGGACTTGACTGAATAGAACGTTATTCCAAACTTGCCGGAACAAGTTAACCGACACGTTTTATTAGAGATCTTTGAACTTGATTCTGGATACTATCGACATCGGAAAAAACATGTTACATGCATGTCATGCTTATTACTTCACTGCAAAAAAAATAATTATAGTTTTTGACCTATCTCATAACTACCTATAAACGAGCAATTCTTGTATATATAATCTGAATATCGGAAAATGGCTCCAACGATTTTCATGACATGCATGGGATTTCGAGGGCGATAAATCGAACTAGCTAGTTTTCAGGCAAAAAAAAAATGGCTACAATATCATTAGAATACGAAGGTAAATTTCGCAGTTGTTTATAAAGTTGATTCGTTTCTCAGACCTTCAGTTCGATTCTCAAACCTACCCGATATGCACACAAAATTTCGTGAGAATCGGTCAAGCCGTTTCGGAGGAGTTTAACTACAAACACCGCGACACGAGAATTTTATATACTAAATGTAATTCGTATTTAAATATGATTTCCAAAAAAAAAAATACTAAAAATACCGAGCTAAGCTCGTTCACCCAGGTACTTTCCACATTAAACTAGCCAATCTAATGAACTTAACACCACCATGTTTATTTTTCGTGATTTTTTTATACTAAACGTGTCAATGAAACTTGAATTTAATTTACTTTATTTACTTGTAGTGTATAATATGTAGTTTAAATAATTTATTTTTATACTTTATTGCTTAATTTATCAATTCTTTCTCTATTGTTGCTGTGTGGTTATGGCAGTAAATAATGTAGACAGCCCCTCTCTTTCCGAAGGTGTCGTTAGAGGTGACTAAGGGATAACACAGTTCCACTACTACCTTGGAACTTAAAAACCTGACCGATGGCGTGATAACCATCCAACTGCTGGCTTTGAAATATACAGGTCGAAGACGGGCAGCAGCGTCTTTGGTGCGACAAAGTCAGCTCTGCGGTCACCAACCCGCCTGCTCAGCGAGGTGACACATGAGTTACGCCATTTTTTGCGCGAACTTGGGGAGGCCTATGTGCAACAGTGGACTTCAATACACTGAAATGTATTCTCTATTATTAGAGTTTGCCTGTACTCATCATTATTACAAATACAAATACTCTTTAGTGTGCACTATCAGAGAAAAAAATTTACATGGAAAGAAAGAAAATATAGGCATGTACAAAAGGCAGTCTTGCATTATTAGTGATAAGACGGCCTGTGCAGTTTTTTAACCGACTTCAAAAAGGGAGGAGGTTTCTCAATTTGACCCTATATACATTTTTTATGTATGTTTGGAGATAACTTCGTCGTTTATGAACCGAGTACGCTAATTCTTTTTCTGTTAGAAAGGAGATATCCCAAGGGTGGTACCGTGATAAAGAAACCAGGATCTTATGATGACATCCCAGAGAAATCGGGAGGAATCTTCGAAAATCGTAGTGGCGACTAGAGCGTTTGTTAATTTTTTTCGTCTTCTTAGGTACGTTATATTACTTATCGATGTAATTGAAGTCCGTTTTTTTTTTATTGTGAGCAAACACAATTATAAAGTTAGAATATTGTTACTTTCCTTATGTAATTTCAAATGTGCAATAAAGTGTTATTTATATAAACAAATAACGGACAAATAACACACACAAAAGAAGAATTATCAAATTTGTTCGGTAAATACATATCGTCGACTAAGTTGTATTAATAATATAAGATCAGATTTTTACCTCTGATTTGACGATGAGTTTTAATTAACACGTTAATACCTTTTGTGTAATTATTTTAGTGCTATATAACAATTTTACACACACATTGATTAATACTCCTGTAATAGCAGTCAACATTATTTTTAATAAAATCCACGGGTAAATAAAATATGATTTTTCTAAATTACAAACAAAAATTAAGTAACAAAGTAACTAAAAAATTCTTGCAACGAGTAACCAAACAACAATTTTTTATTCTGTTCGCATAGGTTCGTTATTCGAACTACATAAACTTTACAACAATATTAAAGAAAAATCCGTAATTAAGTTTGACGTCATATCAGAAATCAGAATTCAAATTTTGGTCGACACTCAAACTTTTCTGTGCCGTTTACTTCTAACGACGAATCGACAGTTTAGGAAAATCGGAATCCGTTTACCGGCAATCCAAAACCGTTTTAATCACAGGAAACATGCCAAGTTCTCTAACAAAGTTTGTTTTAACTTTGCTATTGGAACAAATTGCTGCAACGTGGCCCGCGGCTAGATATTAATGGCAGAATCATGAAAGTGAGTCAAACTTATTATTTTTCAATAAATCGCAACGACCGACGAGCACTTCAATTTACAATTTTTATTCTTAGTTTTATTTATTTATTCATTTATTGTAAAAATATAATCTACACCAAAAGTATCCAATATTAATAGATTGATTAATGACATTAACATAATCATTTTCAGTCAATATAATAAATTGTAACATAAATGAGATCAAAGAAAATCGGCTACATAACATGCAACCATAAATTATATGAAATCATCTTTCAATTTATTTCTTTAAATGCTTTTGAAATAATATTACTGGTTCTGTAAAAGTTTAAAATGAATCGTAGTTTAAGGAGTAATAAGTTATTCGCTTACATTTTTATACCAGTTAAAACTTTCTTATCTGAATGCAGAACACACTCTCCTGCAATTTGTGAGACAATTTGCATAAAAACTCTTAAAGGAAATGGCTCTCTTTTTACCACAAATTTTAAGGCAAACTAGGATTCGTTAGTATGGAGGCCATATAAAATTAAATTTAAATTATTTAGTTCACTTTGAGAACATTTTAGTAAAGTACATTGTCTTTATTTAAATATTTGAATATTCTAGCCCTTTTTTTTTGGAATACCAATAATTCGAAGAGTCTTGTATCAATCTTCTTTTTAAAACATCTTTTCTCTCTCGCCAATAATAAAAAAGAGAAGGTCTTGATCAAGCAATTTGACATTTTTGAGTTATAATTGCATATCAAAGTAACACCTGCCAACTTGGACTTTAGTTTACTGTTTATACTTACTCGATCATAACATATGTCACTAAACATTTATTTTATAGTAATAACATTGTTTCGTATTTGAATAATTGAAAAGCTTTTCAAAGTTGTTAGAATTAAACTGACAAGAAGTAGAACGACAAGTGGATTATAAGATTAGTGCTGGATATGCCTATTAGTTGATTTTGGCCAGAATTTAGGATGTTAATTTTGAAACAGTTCAGGATTTACGATGATTTATACAAACGTTTATCCATGCATCCAGCATTTCAGTGTAGTGAATATGTTTAAATATTTGACATTAAAATTTAATTAAAATAGCCATGTAAAGAATTTATATTGTTTATATGTATGAAATATAATACCATTAAACATTACACATACAAAGGTTTAACAGCTTTCTGAGCAATCGGGTTAATTGTAACCCTTAGCAACACTACTTGTTAATGTGCGTTTCAAAATAATGGACGTAGGGATTAACAAACAAAACAATCCTTTTGTCTTGTACTAATTACGTAATTAATAGTGAATTTAACTGTTTGTTATTTTTAAAGCATTGACGTAACAATTATGACTCGGTTAAACCTATCGACGTATCTCATACTTCAATCGCCCAGAGAAGAGTTGATAATCTTCCAGCGTTTACAAGTTTTTCTTAAAATATAGCTAATAACATACTTTACAATTAATCTTAAAAAAATAGACGAAAATTCGTTTAACCTTTTTGGATATGTAATTATTATATGTAAAAATTGTAATATCCTTATTTCTTTTTTTGCAGACGTGAAGAATAAAATAGATAAAACCGTGTCTATTAGGATTTGGGTCAACGCAGCTTAAATCTTAGATCCAACAAGTCCTGTTTTTGTCCTACCTAAGCTCGTATTCACGTACGGCACACTAAGGGGGTTGAATTCGTTAAACGTTACCTAACAAGATCCAAACTTAAAATTCGGTTACCTTCACCCCGCAATTAGCCGGGACAGGTGAGGACACGGCAAATAAGCCGGGCGAAGCGTTGCGAATACACTGTGTTGTTTTACTTAATTAGATTTTGTGGTTTCTTAGAAAATTACTTGGGTAAATAGAAAACAGCAGATACAATAAAACGTCTAAGTTACTGCTTTTGTTTTTAAAGATTATTAAAAGTCATACACATAAACACTTTGAATAGCGAACATTTTGCTATACATACTCGTAGTAGGAATTACGAACTAGAGGCGAACTTCACCCATCTGCTTAATGGATGAAAATTATTTTATATTTATTTTAATATATTAGAAAAATAATCGCGAAAGGGGAAAAATTGTTTTTCTAGTACAAGTGAATTTTTAAAGATTAATTTTTAATTTTTTTTTTAAATGCACATAGGAGTTTAAAGAATAAATTTAATACCTACCGACAGTGTGAAAGACTGTAGAAAATGCAAACGTTGGGTTGTCTATTATTTTCCTGGTATAACTATTGATTGGCAGGTATAAAGAGGTATATTAATAAATTGTTCTAGTTACTTTCACCTACATATTCGTTTCATTGCGAATACGATGACATACTGCTAAAACTCTGATTTGAATGGCGGTTGCCGAATACATATAGTATAGCCTGGCTAGGAATTTTCCAGCAAACTTTTTCGCAATTTATCTTTAATATACTAAAGAAAATTACTATTTAATTTTTATTCATTAAGGAGATCTTCACGTCTAGTTTGTGTGTTAGATTATTATATTTACGAGTACTAGTCGTATAATAGAGCTTATGCTATATATATGCTTATAGCTCTGTATTTTCATCCATTGGATTTGCATTTCGTGGCTATATAAAATTTTGAAACTTAACTCACTACTGTATATTTTTACATCCTATCTTTCTGTTTAACAAAAAATAGGATTCCAAAATGAAAATATCTTAATATTGAAAGAGGGAAAAATGTATGTATATGTTACAAGGCTATTAACAAGTTATACAGGCTATAACCATCCGATATGATACTGATGCACTTATCTCAAAATGTCTCCCGAAACGTGAATGTTTTCTCGCGAATTTCCAACGTTATATCCAAACCAAACGTTTTGGACTAGAAGCTTCTAAGATAAATGTATTAAAACATAGAAACGATTTTAAAAAAAATGTAGAATTACAAAGTACTTTAGCCATCAATAATAATTTTTCAGAAATATTATTATCCAAACAAGTTATAAAACAATGTGAAGCTTACTAATTGAATAGCCCTTTCGGAAATATTGCTGCACTGCTAGAATAAACATCAAATGGTGTGGAAAATAATACTTCAGTGTCTGACCAAAACAAAGTTTGCAGCCACAACCGAAACCGAACTTATTTAATCACGCAGTGAATATTTACATGAAATGAAATACAGTTAATTTGTTTCCAATTACTCATAATACTAAATAATTTGTAAATGACCAATACCATAACCATAATGGTTTGCACCACGTGGTAGGTAGATAGGTAGGTATAACTTTTATTAAAATATAACTCAAATAAGAATTTTTTCATGTATCATGTCAGCATAAATAAAAAGTCGATTAACCAAATAATTCTAGATCGGTTGTCAGCAATTTAATGAATTTGAGTTGGTGAAAAATATTCACTGAGCCATGGATTGTCTATAATGTAGTCGTAGTTGCAAAGTCTTGGACTAAATGTGTGATTCAAGGAAAAATTATCTTTATTTAATACGATTAATGATCCAGCATGTAAAACCCCACAGCGGGGCAAAGGTCTATTTCTCCGTGTAAGAGAAGGATTGCATCTTAATCCGCCATGCTGCTAATAAACATAAAGTAACGACGGTATCAGTTATTAACGTGTTCTCCGAGGAACGGTGGGAAGACCCACAAGGACAGACATCCAAACCGGAATAGAATGTTTGTACAAACACAAATATCCCTTCCGAGCGGGAATCTAACCCGCAATCCGTCAGTGTTTTATTTGACTTCACGTACCACACTACACGCGAGCGATTGTTACTACACCAAAGCGGTCGTTACTTAAATTAAAGTAAACTCTATCTAATGCTAATAAGTAGGATTACACGAAAACCGCAGTTAAAAGGTACTACGTAGATTAACCGAATTATCGGCTCACACGGCATTAATCCATCTATCAGGTGAAGTCACGCGTCATGAAGCACTGATTTGATGTCAGCGGCGATCCAATGATACGAGACAATGGCTATATAATCCCTCCATTAGGACACCGAGTACGTTACTAATGCTATTAAACATTTGATTACTTGAACGAAAACACGACAAACATTTTAGATTTTTACCGTTAAAATTTTTGCATATTAAAACAAATCTGAAGATTAATTAAAACAAAAGCATTTCAGGTATTGATTCAGTGTAACTTGTTACAGCATGTATAACATGTTTTTAGCATATTACTCTGTTCACAGATTTAATATCTTTGTTAACACAAAACTGATAGTACTAATTCACAATATTAATATGGAAAAAAATTAAATATAAGTAAACTTGTAATAAAGCCATTTTAACAAAGACAACTAACATTTTAATAATGCGTTGTCCTTTGTTCTCTGCATTTAAACAACCAGTATGCTGCTCTGTTTCATATTAAATAAAATTCACCAAACATAGCAATCTCGAGCATTAGAACTTTAAATAAAAATACATCGCATTTTATAAATAGTTCCGCTTTAGAACGTAAACAGGTTACTTTAAAAAAAAGCAAAAACGTGTAACAAACAATAAACTGTGAATATTGTAAAGCATATTATTTTATTTTAAAATTAAATTGCTTAACGAAATTGGAGCAAATTTCTTTAAGCAATTTAATTTTAAAATAATTTACACTGTTAAATTAAATCATAACCATAGTCTTACTTGGAATTTTTCTCTTTTTTTAAGCGACTTTAAAAAGGGAGGAGCTTTTTGTAATCGAAAGGCGGTGCTTGTCATGTGGTCCCATTTAATATTCATTGAGACCAGACGAGTACTTTTTGAGTTATCCTTAAAAAACTTCTTTGATATTCTGTGAAAATTTCGAGTCTTTTACTTATAGGGTTTTGTCACCCTTTGCGTACAATTGATATACACAAATTACTCATTAAAAATGAGAGGATTGAATATATTTCAAAATTGATTTCAGAATGTTGTAAAACAAGCCATGCTAACTGGTAAGAAGTGAGCCCAATCGCGCGAGTCTAGAAAATAAAACAACAGAACAGCTTAAAAAATACATACAAAGACTTACTAAAAAGCAGAATAAACTCGCGAATACAAGGGAAAAATAGTCATTTAAAATTTTTATCTAAACTGTCACCTCCGGAATGTGTAATTTAAGTTTGAACGTAAAACCTCGCCCCGAGAAAAATTCACGACCGTGAGCTCATAGCGTAATATGCTTTAGTTTGATGAAGTCACGTACCGCACTTTTAGAGTTTTTATGAAGGTAACTAGCGTCATGAAACTACTTAAAATTTTGCAGGAATCTTCAAGTGGACATGATTCTTTGGATAAACTCGAAAACATTTATCAGCTGTTTGGTAAAAGTCTAAATTCAATATATATTTTTTTATTGTAATAAAAATAATTAAATTTTATAAATGAAAGAATTAAACTTTATATAAGTTCCTAACATACTGAACTAATGAATGTAAATGATTTAGGTTTATTGCTAAAGCATGCGAGCAGCCTGACACAATGGCAGCGACGTAGCAGCTCGTGCTACTGAGATGCATTCTTTACTTGAATATTGTACGCTTAGTTTTACTTTGCAAATTTCTTTCAAGTACAGAAGTGTCTAATTTAAATGAAATTTTCATAACTAATTTTAAATAAAAAATATAATCTAACATTGACTTAGAATGCTTTTTACCTAAATACTAACTAATTGGTATAACAAATTAAAGATTAATATATTATTACCTATTACCTATTAATAATTAATATTTAATTACCTATTCTAATTAAATTAGATTTAAATCTTAGAAATATACTAAATTTAAAAAGAATAAATTCGTTAAGTAACGTTAAAAGATAACAATAATAATCACCTTACAACTTTTCTTAACAAAAAGTCGCAGTTAGAATTTAAACATTAGAATAAGTGCTTCAAAAAATTCTGAAAAATATACTCTTACAACTTTTTAGTGACAGAAGGGATGTTCCCTTTTCGTCCAAAGAATTGGAATCGTGATTCAACGGGTAAGTACTGCCACCATTCTTAATACCATCTCACGCGAGTTTATGTCTCCAAGTATCTGCAAAAAGTTAGTTTTTAATTTTTATTTTTAGTTTAGTGTAAGTATTAAAATTATACATATCTTTATCGATGTGAAAAAAGTTATGGATGTCAGTGGCAGATGTTTTATTTAGTAAAATACTAATATTATCCATTGTGAGTGGTTTACCTTTGTAAGTTGTTAGTATATTTTTACTACACTACTATGATTGTACTGTATATCTTTATATCTATTATATGTCTTAATTCATTTCAATTTTTTCTGATTTGTTTTTATTGCTCATTTTAATAACTTTTGAACTAATCAGTTTTTTTATGAAGTGTAATTGTCTATTGTAATATATTATTGTTACCGAGTTTTGTTATTAGCAAATTTTTAAATGAAAATCTTAAAAATAAGTATGTATAGCTTAACTCTGGGAACCGTTTGTGCCTGGTTTCAAGGACAGTCTATTTCTACTAACTTATATTAAATTTAATATTAATAGCACGCTTGACGAAACGCCACCCCCGTTTTCCGACAGCTAATTAATTAGGGTTAAATACTCAATTAACTGATCAAATTCAATTGCTGAGATGGAAGCTAGAGATTCTGTCTGAAACAGTAATTTTAAATACTTTATATTAATTTAGTTCATCATACCGTAATAATTCCATAGATTAAAGTTTTGATTACTATTTCAAAGTTTAATTATTCAGGAATTTGAACAAGAGTAAAAAACGACCATAAGAATAAGAACAATATAATTTATTGCTCACCAAAAACAGGAATACTATTACATAACAAAAAAGGATTTTAACAAGGTATCACAAGGTAGAAAAGGCGGCCTTATTGCAGAAAAGTGATATCTTCCCGGTAACCGAGGGGCGTTTTCGGTGCGTCAAAGCCAGCCCTGCTGTCACCAATCCGCCTACCCAGCGTGGTGACTATGAGCAACACACATGAGTTCACGCCATTTTTGGCGCGAACTTTTGGATGCCTATGTCCAGCAGTGGACTGCGATAGGCTGAAGTGATGATGAACCGAGGGGCAGAAGAGATCAGGCAGTCATTTAGCTATATATACATACATACATATTTACATACATACATACATATATCATTATTAATATTTAATTTGAAGAAAATGCTTCCTTACAGTATTTAAAAAAAAAAGAGAGAAATGTATTGTACACGTCTAATATGCAAAGGTAAGAAATTGTAAAGATGAGAAGCTTGAACAGTGAAAGATGCAGTATAAAAAGAAAAGGAGTGACAGAGAATTTCAAAAAATAAGGTATCGTCAGAACGGAGACTACGATCATAGGAATTACTAAGAACTTTAAATCCTTACCTTAGATGAGCAGGTGCAACAGGAATAAAAGAGGGTAAAGTAAATTAGGTTAACTCTATAATTCACACGAAAGCGAAATGAAAGCCACTTGAATTTTTAAAGGAATGTGATTATGTTTGAATATTAATCGTAATTTAAATATGAATATAATATAATAATAATTCAAATATGGATCGTCTACACAAATTCTCTTTCTCCACATAGGAGATAGATTTGAGCTTAATCCACCACGCTACTTCACTGTGGGTTGGGGAATATGTTCCCCACTATGAGTAATAATCGCTATCAGGTATTTACATAAAACCGAGAACTATGGCTTTACGGAATATTTATTTAAATATAAATATTCATCCCAAGCGGGATTCGAACCCGCAAACCGTCAGTTTTTTAGGCGAGTCCTCACACCACTACACTAGAGTTGTTTAATTATGAATGCGCTCAAATTTGTTAATTTGCTCCTCAGTAATTTCAATATATCAAAATTATTAACAGGAGACTATGTGCAAGAGGTATTGGTGGGAATGAGGAGTAGATTACGCAGCCTACAAAGTGATTCAGCCAGAGCAATAACCTTGTGAACCCTTACTGACTTCATATTGTATATGCGGGCTCCATGATGAAAGATGATAATCAAAAATAATACCTAGATTCCTCACATTTTCGCTATACGCGATCAACCCCATCAAAAAATATGGGAGGTAGTAGAGATTTATTTATACGGCTAGGTAATTTAGAACTTCCTATCTTAGTTGGATTTATTACTAACCCGTGAGCTTTACTGCATGGAGTAATAGTAAGTAAATCACCATTTGTATGAGATATAACATTGGGGCAAGTCGCATACAACAGAGTGAGAATATATCTGAAGATCATCTTCATAGGAATTAATGAATAAAGAAAATAAAAGAGTGAAGGGCGCGCCACTCTACAGAACACTAGCATTGACCAATAACCAATTTGAAAAAGAGTCATTCAAGATAATTCGCTGCCGGCGAACCTGCAGCAACTTTTAAACCAATAAGTAGCCTCAAGAAATATGTTAAAAGAACGCATAATCTCACAGATTATGATAAAATCTACAGAATTGAAAAGATTACTAAAATCTAGTAACGTCAATACTGTAACCTCATAACCATCCATACTTGATATTATTAATTGGTTTTACAGGTGCAGTAGTCGAACTGCGGTCTGATTGCGAGGTCGTTAGGACCCTGTGTTTCAAAACGAAAGGTTGGTTGATGATGCACAAGGTGAAGCAATTTTGATAAAAAAATAAGAATAGATATTTGGATAAGGAAAATGGATTGAATTTGGATGGAATGGACGCGAAAGAGCTGAGAAGATGGAAGAATTTAAGATTATTGTTATTATTGGTGTAAGTAAATTAAGGAGAGTAATAATCATCTTACGACTACTTAATTTTATGACATTTAAATTCCTCTTCTAAGATATACGCTAGGCTCCATTTCTCTAACAAATTGCCGTAAAGAAGATGAAATATTTGGATGCGGCGGCTGAAATAAGAATGTAGTATTCTTTACCTCGTAAATAACAACAAAATTAAGAATACATTGTTTTCGGGAGGTAAAATTAATAATGTATTATTTAGAAGTATTTTTATTATTCAAAAAAGCTTGAGATATTTAATTCCTGATTCATTATATGTTACTATATGTTTTTTTTTCTTACATTAGTAGAAAACTGTAGAAAAATTGCATCGTTATGAGCGCTCGCTCTAATATGGTAATGTATTCATTTTCAAAGGTCAGTAACCATAAGTTTACTGACACGTAGTTATGTTATTTTATCTTCCTTGCAATATTGTATATTCATTTTTACTTTTCAACTAATAAAACTTAAAATTATAACAATCATTTTTGTATCTAAATCATTGTTAACAATTGTAAACAATATGTACTAAACATATAGTATGTTAAACAATATATATTGAAATTAAATAATAGTTAAAATTCATGTACTTTTTTGTGTACAGTACACTGTAGTTCAAGGGTGAATCAAACTATTTTACAGATCACGCAAAACCACCAGTCCCAGTAGTTATCATACTTATGATAATAAATACCACATTTGGTTGGGATGTCATTTGCTAGCCCCATATAAAGAGACGGGGCGATTTAAGCTCCATATCTTTTGTAACATTGGAGAAAGGATAATGGATTTAAAAAGTATTGTCCACATCTATTATGTGATTACCTACTAGAACGTAGGTACATATGTATAAGATTTTGTGTATAAATACGTTTGAATGCAAATTGAAATAAAAACAAACAACTTAATTATACTACGTTGGAACTGTTCATAAATTTACTTTAAACGTCACGCTAATAAAAAAGGAAAATAATCGTTTTAATTACAGTACAACGGCTTTATACGCGATCATTAGAAGAAATAATGAATATAATTATTAAGAATACAAATGAAAATGTATAATAACATTTTATTAAAGTAAAAGCACGTATTTATTTCAGTATTGTGTATAGAGTGTTTTGTATCCTCACAAAATGTTTAAAATATATTTAATGTATAGAATCGGATATTGTACACTTTTATAAGTATGAAGCATTTTTGTCTATTTATTTACTCATATTTAATCCAAGGTCCTAAGCAGATTACCTTATTTAATATGAAATGTATTTAATTTTTAATAATTTTTATTTAAATGAAACACTCCGGTTTTCAAAGGCCGGTCTCCGCCAATTCCAACAACAATTAAACGCAAGCATTAATTAAATTGACCTCACCCCTCTTCATACCCGCACAGTTCCTTCTGCCTTATTTCACTGTTGCTTATTCAGCGGGGAAAAACAAAGATGTAGTCATTACATTTTCTGGATATTATCATTTAATGTTTACATCAATTAAGTGAAACAATTTAATGCCATGAACATTTAAAAACGTAGATAATATAAAGATACATAGTTATATCGTGAAATATTTAAGCAATAAAAAGCAAATGAAATTCTATCTGATTAAATAAATATTTAGAAATATTGTTTCTTTGTTTAACTTTCTTTTCGTTGACAGCTTAAATTTGAATTACTTTATGGTTTACCAAGATTTTGTAAATTTTCTTTATTTCGTTTCATAGTAGTGCGACTTTAGAAAACATATTTGGTATTTCAAGTTTAAAAGACAAATGGAAAACTTACTTTCGAATAAAAGTACTCGTTACAATATACTTTATGCTTAAATATAAAAAAAAAGTTAGTAGTAACAATTAAGCAGAAAGAAATATACTGCAAGAAAAAAAAACATTGAAACATTTACATCATTAACAAAATCTGTGCTTCTCTAGGTTTTATAGTTCATTGTAGTGTTACGATTTTATTGTAGGCAATTTACGGCGCGATATATGGTCCCTTTAACGCGGACCCTCGTATAATTTGTATTGTGGGACTACCAAGAAAAACAAAGCTAATTAAATAATGGTTATTAATATAGAGTCACAATCATTTTACCTTTATGACAAAATTATACAAATTTCTGTCCAAATAAAAAGAAAAAATAAATTATACCTTTGTACACATATTTTGCTTTTAAAAATTTAATAGCTTTGGCAAGATTAATACCATCAAATTTTCTATAACAAAAAGCATATAACATTGAATTAAATTTATACAGTATAACCAAACATATAATTTTAGATAACACTAGCTAACATGGCAAATATAGTACCGCTATTTTATTTCGTGAACATATCGATTTCTATAAATATTCTTTTATACATATGTAGCATTATTTATATAAGAAAAGATAAGAATTGTCGAGTAATTTGTAAATGTTTGAAAGTTATGAGCGTACATACGTTTCGGTGATTCATTTTTATTTATAGATATTTTGAAACATCAGTAAAATATCAATAAAAATAAAAAGCTGTAAAATCAACCCTAAATAATAAATATCTCACATTTTGCAAAGAACGTCTTTCTACTAACAAAAAGAAATGTTGTTAACACTTTAACCAAGTCATTTATTAAAAAAGTATTTATTAACCTGTACTTCAAAACTCAAAAATAAAGAGACAGAGTTCATTTTTGATTGACACGTAAAAAATTCCATGTGAAAAACGGTCGAAAAATACATTTCTGTTTGTTCTATATCTATTTCTGTTCCTAAACACAGATAATACAGGAACATTACACATTTACAAAAAATCAAGTTGACAACACAGTTAAGGCCTAGTCTTTATTATTTAAACGAAACCTTCATAATAGTCAATCGTAAGTAACTTTACCTCAAAATCTGAGAATAAATGCTAATGCCGAGAGATCCATAATTTCAATTGCAATGCTTCCTTTGAGAGATTATTATAATTTTAGTCTCAATCCTTTCAAAGAAAGTCACAGTTTCACAACTTGCGCGAATAAATATTAATGTGTAATTAAAGCTTAACGTCTTAGTAAATTCTGCGTTGGAAGTTTTATTTTCTGACTTGAGCTTTGCGAGTAAAATGAATTATCATCGCGTGGTTTGTTTTAATATATTTAAAATATATTTATTCAGTGACACTTTCACTTGCAAAATAAATGTTTAACTCGCACAAAATTTGTTTAATACGATTGCATTGGAGACCGCAATCATTTATTAACGTATTAACATAACCTTTCTTCCTTAGTTAAGTTATACCGCCACTTCAATTTTGAGAACTTTTTATAAAATAAACAGGTTTTAAACATAATATAAAGAACAAGTATAATATCTAATGTTGTTTTATAAAGTAACCTATTTGATACTGTGAATAGATAAAAAACAAATTATTACAGACATATCCCTCTCCCTTTTGAACCTTATTTCAAATCCTTCGTCTTCTTGACAAATAGTGGTTTACAAAACAGACGAGGCTACAAAAACGACTTGCGCAGACAAAAGACAAGTCAAATATCCATAAATAAAATCAATGAAAAGTTATATTAAATTATTAAGAGATTTTAAAGAACGGTATTTAAATTAGTGATTAACAATATTGTTGTAGTATCATTGATACTACTATAGCTTTTTATATATATATACTTTATAATAGGGAAATAAAAGATGTTATCGCATATCTGTATCGTATTCAACCTGTACAGCAATCCATCCTTTAAAAAACTACGAACTTAAATTACATTAACTTTTTAAAATCATGTCTACAGTATTTGCAGGAGTGACGTGTGAGTAATAAATACCCTACGTGTGATCGAGTTGAAATGGATAAGAAAAAAAAAATAAATGAACCAAGTGTCACCGAAAAGAGATTCGAAAAAGCTCGTTATTCTGATAAATTACACGTCTCACTTTATTTGATTCTAACGTTCTGCATTCCATCTTACTTGTAACAAATGTTGACAATAAATTTGAATTTTTACTGGATAATCGAATCTCGATCACATCGTTTTGACTTACGGCTAAATATCCTGTAAGAACCGGTACTTTTACTAGAGAAACTACACATTAGATGTAGACACGCAATGTTACTTCTGTGTAAATTTGTTGAAATCTCAGAACTTTTAGCAAGCCTGAGATACATACCATTTACCACAACGTAACCCGGACTTGATCTCCGAACAGTTAGTCTACATATCATCACAGACAGTCATTAATACTAGAACAGCATTTGACGGGAATACATAGGTGTGTACACTCTACCATGAATATTAAATTTACGGTAATAATTTAGAAGTAATTAGGAGTGAGTCTCTGCCATGGACTATTAAACGCAGACGCCATTACATTAAACGTTTATTCCCTGCGATACCAATGAGCTGTTTAATTAATTGTTAAAATTCTCATCAGATATATCACTAACGGTAATTTACATTGTGTTCTAATGGATTTTGTTTATCTTAAAAACGTAC
This sequence comes from Melitaea cinxia, assembly GCF_905220565.1. Lineage (NCBI taxonomy): Eukaryota > Metazoa > Arthropoda > Insecta > Lepidoptera > Nymphalidae > Melitaea > Melitaea cinxia. Next base: position 7,216,199 of record NC_059400.1, on the reverse strand, counting down.
CTAAAACGTAACATTAGTCGATTACTGATTTTGTTTCTAAAAAAAATTGTTTTAGGAACCGGAAATCAAAAGTCAGTTATTAAAATTTAATTAGTCGTTTATTTCATTTAATACCTATATCTATCGCAGCAATTTCGGGAATAAACACGTCTTCAGAATTCATTTATATTTATTGTCGTTTAGTCAATCAAATTCATAGTTATTTTAGTCACATAAACATAGATGGTCAACTTTTGTCCTATTTGTCGTTCGCAATGTATTTGGTGTAAAGAATATACCAAATACGCCTGGAATGTCTTTAAATGAATTAAATAACTTTTAAAATACGTAGTCACGACGAAATTTCGTGTTTATTAATAATTTGTACACATAAAATAAAATTTAACACATTTTAATATGGTCTTAGAACTAAAATTACTAAACTACAATTAAAATAATGATCAAATAGGTAATTCCGATAAAAAATAAATTGAGTATCGTCGATATATATGAGACGTAACAAGAATAAATATCACAGTATAAATATATAATTTTAATTTTAAAATTAATAACTCTGTTATAAATAACGCTAAGGCTATGTCAACCAGACGTTCGCACCGAGTGTCCAATACCCGTCTTGCAACAGCTGTAAGAACTGCTGAAAAAGAGATATCGGTATTACATTGCTTTATTATATTTCGATGCAGACAGATCTAAGTTCAATTTTCAACTAATTCGTAAATAATTGCTGTGTTCGCAACATTGTCTATATTAAAGTCTGTTGTATTATATTCCCTAGAAAAACATGTAATCAGTTTTATTCTCTATATGATTCTACTACCATCAATACACTGCCATTCAAATTCTAACTGGGTGTACTCAAAATATATTCGCGCCCCGTACGTACTGACATATATTATTACGTTTGATAAATAATAGATTTGTTTTGTATATTTTTTCTTTTCGCGCGACTTGCGAGATTGTGTAGTTTAATGACGTCATCTGTTTAAGTAAATAGAAAACGAACTGTATCCGACTGGGATTTCCCTCTACCTCTTTCTATAAACCTCGAGAAATTTTTCAAATATAAAAACGTAAGATATCCCTGTATCGTTTTGCCTATTTCAGATCTTACCATCGCACAAATCGAGTTCTATTTCGTTTGTTTCATTGTACGATATAACAAAAAATAAAATTTACAAACAATGTGTTACTCGGGAGTTTTATTACAATTTAAGCGTTGTAACAAATTGTAAAACGCGCCGACGTGAATTCTGCACACGTCTCTACTTTGTTTGTTACCTTCTTTTATCCTTTCCTAAGTACCTACTCTTCTAACACGTTACCCTTCAAACTAAAATTGGTGCTGTGCAAAATTACGTTTCCGCTGCGTAGAGTTTGTTTTATTATCTTAAGCACCTTAAGAAAATTGGTATATATTTCTTAGCGAATAAATTGAATTATTTTAAGCAACATACATTTCAGTTACATAAATAATTTACTTGCCAGCACAATTGAAGATATTAGAGTAAAATGTTTCTAAAAACATGACCTTATCAGACAAATGTAGGCCTTAGTCGAACATGAATTTGTGGCTTATCCTGACACTAGCGACCCGCCTTGGCTTCGCACGGTTGCAAAAACTAACAATGTTCCTCCTCTACTATATTATGCATGTTTTATACATGGCTGGCCGAGCTCAGCTCGGTATTTTTACTAAATCGTGAAGGATTAGTAGAAGAGAAAGTTAAAATGATTCGCTGCCGGTTTGGATGAAGTCTTTTTTAACCAACTTCAAAAAAGGAGGACGTTACTGAATTCGACCGCATATATATTTTTATGTATGTTCGGAGATAACTTCGTCGTTTATGAACCGATTTTGATAATTCTTTTTTTTTTTTTTTTTTGGAAAGGAGATATCTCTGGTATGGTAAGGAAACCAGGATCTGATGATGGGATCCCAGAGAAATCGAGGGAAACTCTCAAAAATCTGCATAACTTTTTACTGGGTGTACCGATTTTGAAGATTTTTAACTTAATCGAAAGCCGATGTTTATCATGTGGTCATATTTCATCGAGATCTGATTACAACTTTTGGAGTAATCTTTGATAATGCGTATTTCTTGACTATTTTTTCATATACCAACGTTATATTACTTGTCAATATAATTTAAGTCGGTTTTTTTTTCGTTTGCCTGCAAACACAAAATTTAATGAATTAAAAATGATACAAAATTTCAAGATTGAGAGTAATTGCTTCTCTAAAACTGATAGGCGCTCTAACAAATCGTGTTTTTTTTTTTGAAAATCATATTTAAATACGAATTACATATTTATAAAATATGAATAATATTTTTTTACTGACAATAATAAAAAATATAAATAAATATAAAATAATCAAAAATAAAAAAAAATAAAAAAATAATAATGATAAAATATCAATGATATTTTTTGATTTTACCAACAAAAATAAAAAATAAGAACTGCCTATTTAAATAAAAAATAACGAGTGCAATTCGAAAAAAAAGGAAAAAATAATTGATCAGGGACATGGGAATTTGAACCATGATCTTCTCGAATGATTCTGACCGGCCGATTTCCTACTGAGCTATTACAAATTTATTGACAGTTTCGAAATTTACCTTCATATTCTAACGATATTTTTTCATTGTCTAATAATTGTGTTTGCTCGCAAACGAAAAAAAAACCGACTTCAATTACATCGACAAGTAATACAACGTAGATCGACGAAAAAATAGTCAAGCAACTACGCGTTATCAAAGATTACTCAAAAAGTAGTTATCAGGTCTCGATAAAATTTATATGTGACCATATGATAAACATCAGCTTTCGATTAAATTAAAAATCATCAAAATCGGTACACCCAGTAAAAAGTTATTACGGATTTTCGAGAGTTTCCCTCGATTTCTCTAGGATCCTATCATCAGATCCTGGTTTCCTTATCATGGTACCAAACTAAGGCCTATCCCCTTTCCAACAAAAAAAGAATTATCAAAATCGGTACATCCAGTAGAAAGTTATGTGGTATAATACATCGTAGGTCGACGAAAAAAGCGTCAAGTAAAAACGCATTATTATATATAACTCAAAAAGTAGTTGTTAGATCTCAAATAAATTTAAATGGGACCAATTGGCACACACCACCTTTCGATTAAAACAAAATTTGTCGAAATCGGTCTACCCGGTCAAAAGTTCTGATGTAACATACATAAAAAAAAAAAAAAAAATACAGTCGAATTGAGAACCTCCTCCTTTTTTGGAAGTCAGTTATTTATCTTTCCCGAAATTCCCTGCATACTAAATTTCATGAAAATCGTTGGAGCCGTTTCCGAGATTTAGACTATATATATATATACAAGAATTGCTCGTTTAATAGTATAAGATAAACCTTCCTCTGGAATCACTCTATTTACTAAAGAAAACCGCATCAAAATTCGTTGTGTAGTTTTAAAAGTATAAGCATACAGGCAGCGGGAAGCGACTTTGTTTTATACAATGTTAAGATATAAGTGTAAAACCGAAGACCAACGAAAAATATGTCAAATCGTTCTAAAAAATTGAAGCTAAATTTACTCCACTATAAAGCACGCAGATAAATACTATTGAGTAAAAGTTAGTTTAATGTAATAAATAAGAAAACAGATGAGTTTTTTTTTTTAAGATTTAGTACAGATTAAAATATCATCATACGAATACCGCTACGATTTACAAAAATGCAACAATAGCCATAATATCAAACTAAGAATATTTTGTTTTTTCTCTCGTAATATTTTAAACGATGAATAAAATAATTGACATAAAAAGAATTTGTGTGAAATTTATAATGCCAGAGACCTCAATTTAGTTTAAAATAGCACTCGGAGAAGATTTATACTGTTGTTCGAAATTAAATGCTTAAACAGTTACCTTTTCAGTAGGGTTTAGTTAACAAAAGCCCTAACTGAATTTTGATTACACGGCGGTTCAATTAAACCCAGCGCCCTCTTTAAGGATGAAAGAAAACCTCGTTATATCCTCAAGCCCGTAATAAACGTTTAATATTCCATCACAAAACTCACTCAACCGTTGTGAGGCATCCAAGATGCAAAATCCTTTGGGAAAAGTATTAGAAAAATATAAGAGACTGATAAAGCTCATCGTTAGAAAATCCCGAGCAAGTCTCTTGGGTGTCCGACGTTGCGAGATATTTTCACGGTATTTTAGCAATTTTAACGAGCATACCATATTTATTTCAATGCACGGCTTTAAGGATGCGTGATCATATTATGTAATATTGTCATATGGATTTAGCTACCACTTTCATTGTTACCGTATATGCTACATATTACAAGTCTTCTCGATAGCTCTGTAGCTACACCTCAGTGAATAGCTAAAGGATATACGTATATGAAATAGAAATCGGCGATAGTTCGAAATTATTCAATATCATTGTAAAATATAATATATATAATAAAATAATTGTTCAAATAGTTTTAAACTTTGTCGATCATGTAAAAAAATTATGTTGTCATTTCAATCTTGGTAACATTTATATTTGTTTAATTTACAAATGATTATTACCGACAAATATAATATTATTTCTTTGAAAATTAGAAGGACTTATATCATACAACATCACTGAGTATTGGAAAATGAAGCACTTGGTTTGCTGAAAAATGTACAAAATTACTTCCCTGATAATTATCGTTGAAATAGGATTTGTTTTGAGTTATGACGAGTTCGATATATCATTCCTGACGTAATTTATTATTTTAAAAGCATCAGCGAACAGTTTTCACGGTATTATTTTTAAACATTACACCCCATCTTACTTCTTCATACACTTTCGTGATTAAAATTCCTGTCATAGCGAGAGTAAATAAAAAGCAGTGTAAAAACTGTGGTGCCGAAATTTCACTAAAATGTTTCATAGTTTTAAAAAGATGATGTTAGATTTCCCCAGTGATCCGTTTTATCAGCTTCGCGTCTGTACTCGTAAAGCGAAGCGAATACTGTGCAATAAAAACATTTAAGCGTTATCGCAATAATTTATACTTTTCTTTTTATATTCCAAATTAAAATATTTATTTGGGATGGAATAAAAACATTTTTATAATTTTACTAATTGCTCAGATAAAAGTCGTATTACTTTTGTGGAATAATAGCGTAATAAACCAAACACTACTTCTCTAAGAAATGCTTCAAAAGCAATTTATTGTGAAGTCACCTGGGAGTATTCTTGGTCATCAATCGTAAGCCCTGGAGGCTAGTTTCTTGATAGTACATAAGTTCGACGTAGACTATTGCTCGATAGAGTCGTCAACTAATTATGCAAAGTCAGTCAATTTAACACTTGTGCACTATTCAAGAAACTATTGTTCAAGATAAAGTCATAGATGTAATATCTATAATACTGACTCAATATTATAATAACCATTGTAAAACTAAATATTCAGTTATTTCAGTCGTCGGTTTCGATACCTCAAAGATCGTACAAGACCTAAAAAGTGTAGTAAATTTTTTGGCGTACATGTTTTGTACATATTTTAAATATACATAAACTATAAATTGTTATGATACGTTTTTCTTTTTCCTTAATCTACCTTTAAAGTGTAAATATACAACAGTGATATGCGAAAAAAATTATTTCATACTAAAACATTTTTTTTTAAATATCATATCAAAAATCGACCGTTTCAGCGGGGATCGAAGCTACATCTCTGATTGACCGTGTCAGTATTCTAGCCAATTAAGCTATGGAACGATATACCCGCTAGATCAAAATTTTTAATATGGTGATTTTATATTCGGTTCTTAGCGACCGTGACGCCGTCTATAGTGAGTTATTTACATATTTCATACATACTAATAGAATGCTGGCACAACTGAAAGCCATTAAAGTAATCAATCAATCAATTAATCTCATAGAATAGAAATCGATAGACAACTTCAAACCAAAAAGCATCTCATTGAGACACACCTATACATTATTAAATATACATTCGCTTCAGCCTGTAATATCCCACTACTGGGCATAGGTCTCTTTCCCCATATAAGAGAAGGATCAGAGCTTAATCCACCACGCTGCTCCAATGCGGATTGGCGGGTATATTCCCGCCTATGATGAGTAATGATTGCTATCAGGTGTACATGATAACAACCGAGACCAAAGGCTTAACTTGTTCTCCGAGGCACGGTGGGGAGACCCACAAGGACTGCACAAACACCCAGACCATTAAATATACATATAATCCTAAACTATTTATGAGGAATCACTGGTTTTTAGCAGTTGTGGGTATTCAAATATTCCACAACTTTAATGGCTTAACACGATTTCCAATCTTCAAACTAAAAAATAAATTAATACTATGTCATATTCACACATAACTTACACTAAAAATATTATTCAATACCTACATATATTTATATGAGTCTTGAAAAATTAACAGAATCCTCAAACATGTCATAAGCAAATGAAAACTACAGGCAATTTCAAAGTAAACTGTTACTAAAATGTACGATAGTATGTCTGAAATTTTATTTTAATTCTTGTGAAATGAGAGTCATATGCAAAAAATAATGTTTGGATAGAGTTCGAAATCATTCTGTCAGCTACATGCGTTATTCTGTAACGGCTGTTCCAGATTTCAAAAAATAATGACTGCCGCTTGTTGCTCTAAAATGTAACTTTTAAAAACAAAAAAAAATCAATTAAAATATATTTCATACGATTGCGTGTTTCTGTTGTATTTATTTTATTTTATTGCTATTATTGTTTATATTTTTTACAGGGACAATATTTTTTAGTCTTACAAAAATGTAACACAATTCGAATATTGATCTTGCACGTTTTGGCACTTGCGCTGTCGTAGGCAATTAGCAAGGAATTTATAAACAACAGATGCACCGATCACGCCACCTAGCACATCGTTCGATTGTCACTTACCATCACTCATTCTATTACTGGAGTCATTCTGACGTGTATAAAACGATCGGTGCAACCGCGGCTAAGGTACTCTTGGCTCTTGGCACGATGCACTTATTGTATCCTGCTAGTAGCTTAACCTGACTCTTTCAATAATTAATTTGTACCAACGAATTAATTGTTACACATTATATTACGATCTATGATTTGGATAGGCAGGGCGGACAACTCGAGCAGTGAAGGTGAGCGTTGATTCGCATTTCAAAAGGAGCCTCCTTAAACTACACCTAGGTCGCAAGTCTTAGGAACTACTCTGGGTTTCTCCTTCTACCACTCGGTGGAACCGGCACCCGCAAGGTTAATCCATCGAATGCTAAGAAGTAACTCTCGCCCCCGTTAACTAATAACTACCTTGTGTTAATTATTATCTTACATTGTAATCAATCAGTGTGACTTCGTACTTCCTACATACGCATTCGTAAAAAAACAATTTGTTGTCTGGGGAAGTGACAACAGACTACAGTTATTCTGCTGGATTTGTTTAAATGGTGCTGCGAATTCAAGTGTTGAGGCTACAGGACGCACTCGTAGATACTCTGCTTTTACTTTTTTTAAAGCGCTTACGATGGTCTCATGTATATCATAATGAAGAACGTGCTTAGATAGTCAAAAGATGGTAGATTTATTTATTACTTTTTCACTAAGCATATCGTCAATATATCATTTTTTCAGTTTTTCTTGCACCTTATCTCACCACTTCGAACGCACTTCAAAGAATGATTTTTATGTTTTCAGTTTTTAAATTTGATTTAATCTTTTTACTTCCGCTACTTTTCTGAATTGAGTCAACTCTGTTGTTCGGTAAGTAGTTTAGTCTGTTAAGAGACTACTATCAGAAGATTACTAAAGAAATTATATATATATATTGCATATACGCTTCCTCTTATTGTGGTTTTCTACTTTAATACGCCTATGTACATGAAATATTTACAACTAGTCAGAGAAAATGTCTTTCAGTTGTTCAAAATAAACAAAAAAAAACAGCTCAATTAAGTGACTCACGAATTTCTATTAGAAATAATACGGCCTACTACACGAAGAATAATGAGTTCGCTCGATATCTCTTCAGAAGTTTTAAAATGCACACACTACATTTTTTTATTTGAATCTCTCCCGCCACACATTCGAAATTTAATATATGGCCCTCTGCAAAATTGAGTTTGACACCCCTGATATAAGCCATCGCCGAGTACAAGCTTACACCCTTATATCTGCTTTATTTTATATATTGCTCAAGTAAGAGCATATGAATTCCCTCTCTTCCAACAGCAATCCATAAACAATATAGTTGAATAAAAATTCTATTCCGACTTACCGACCTAAAACAATAAATGTTATCCCATAAAACACCGTTTACTGTCCAATGGATGTCCTGTAAAGTCTCTTCATACAATATTTATGCGGTGCGACGAGAACTCACAATATTCACTAGGTCTTTTTTCTTTTACTGCCTTTAAATTATTTACGCCTTCACAAAGAACAGTTGAAATATTAAATTGGTATCTGAAGCGAAAAATATAGTGATTTATTTTCTTTGTTGACAATCGGAGACTGACCTAGTTTGAAATGAAGGTGGATATTTTAAATAATATTTTCACGAAGTCTCTGAAAATAGAAAACTACGGCAAAATAGCAACACTTCTTTGCTATTTAAAAATTATCCTGCACTACAATAGAATAAAATATGATATACTCTAAAGAAACAAGGTATAGTCCACATGTTTTTTATATACTTCAACTTTGTTGTTGTATAAATTTAGTAAGTACAGGCTGAACTTGGTGATTTTTCAACGCTTTAAGTTTACTAATAGTGTATTTTAGAATTGAACGAATTTAAATTTACTGCATCAGATAATTTACCGAAATTAAAGACGCCTTCTTATCTTGTCTGTGAATTTTATCATATTAATAAAGTATTCTATTTCTTATTAACCGACTTCCAAAAAAGGAGGTGGTTCTAAATTCGACTAAATTTTTTAATATATGTACTCAGAACTTTTGACTGGGTGGACCAATTTTGATGTTTCTTTTATAAATCAAAAGCCAATACTTTTCACGTGGTCTCATTTAAATATCGATCGAGGTTTAATGAGTACTTTTTGAGTAATCTTTGATGACGCGTATTTATGAGACGGTGCGTACCTTGTCCCATCGCCATCTATCTGACTTCAGTAAAACTACTTCAATGAATATCGATCAAAGGATTGTACGTGGCACCATCTACTATAACGTAGTTATCTCTATTATCCACTAGGGTAGCATTTTATCCTTTATACATAATTTTGATCATTCTTGTTTTAATAGAAAACAGATGCTTGTTTTGTGGTCCCATTTAAATTTGATCGAGATCTGATGGCTAGTTTTTGAGTAATCTTTGATAACGCGTATTTATTTGACTATTTTGATATGAAGTATAAAAATATTAGAACTGGCTAACACATCACAAAAGTAAAAAAATATATAACAAAAATAAAAGGAATAATTGTGTTTTCTAGCAAAGCGACCAATGTCAATTACATCGACAAGTAATATAGTATAAGTATAAAATATCGGAAGTAGACGAAAAAAATTGACAAACACACTAGTTCCACCTACGATATTCGGAGGTTTCCCTTGATTCCTCTAGGATATCATCATCGGTGTGTAAAATTTTGATCTATTTATTAAAATTTACATTTTTATATTACTCGATAAATGTATGTTTCAATGTTACATTAATAAACTTAAAAAATGCGCATCCATGAAACATAAAAATTACAAAAAACGTGCGAAAATAAGTTAAATTTGTAAGTAGTAGAAACAATATTTAAAAGAGATTTAACTAAAGAAATTTGACTGCTGAAATTCAGCTGGTATTCATTATTTTAGTTAACCCATTACATCACAATCTTAACAAAATAATAATAATAATAATAATAATAAACCACTTTATTGCAACTAAAGATAGTATACATAGCAAACCTTAATTCTAGACACATATAGTGCAATGGGCGATCTTATCACTAAATAGCGATCTCTTCCAGATTACCCAACAGAAAAAAGCTAGCAGTGTAACGGGCTTGCGCAATAGTAATAACGTTTAATCAGAATACATATACAGGGTGACTGGTGAATTACTATCAATATTTGAGGACGTGTTATTTGAGGATCATATATGACGAAAAAAAATTACATATAAAATAAATATTCATAAACTTCTAAGTAAAGTTAACCGACAGTTATCTCGCTAATTACGCGTCGTCTGGACGCCCTAGCTGCGCAGTCGTCACTAAGCAGGTGCGTAGGTATAGGTACATTTAGTTATCGCGCGGTCGTTTACCTACGTCCAAACACCGCCAAGTGATAACAGGGTAGCAGGCTACTTTTGATAAACCAGTATGATCCAATCCCCCTTCATACTTTAATTTTAGCTTAGGACAGTCAAAAATACCAAAATAAGACTAGGCCGACCCCTTTCCCTTGATAATTTGATAAATATTAATTTATTACGTAAGATCTAAACGAAAAAATGAATACACGTTTGGTTTGTTTCAATGTTTATTTTTATTTGTACTTTAGGTAGGTACTAATAATTTTTATTTTTTGGTAGTAATAAACTTTGGTTTTAATTATGATCTTTACCGACATAAGATTTTCAGTCCAGAGGCTTAACAAAAAAAAAAAAAAAAACTACATATTCAACTACAATATTAAAATTTATCAACGAAATAACGAATGTTGTTTACGAAAGCAAGTGACAACTAGTCGGCACTCACGCGGTTGCCCGCGATTTTTCAAGGTATTTTCACTTTGCGCATTTTTGTAATTTTACCTAAGAACTATCGAGACTAAAGACATGATCGACCCCCTCTCCCCCTAAATCGTCTTACGTAATAAATGAACCATACTTATTGTCTTTTACACGATATAACACGAACGGGTCACTTTTAAGTACTCTGCATTTGTGTATTGATAAGCCATACCTAATTACTTATGACAGGTTACATTCACACGAGACATATTAGGTATACGCGTAAGATCGATCACTAGGCGCGCGCGCGGGAAGATGGACATACTCCGACGTACAAACCTTATGGCGGCGCTCGCCCAACTGACCTAGTGACCTACTAATCGAATTTTGGGGGGAATTAACATTGGCGGGGGTTGCGGCGTGCGGTGGCAAGCGGCACAGTACAAGGCCAAGGCCGCACGCGCCGCCATTATGGCTGAAATTAATGTGTCTACATTTCATTTATTTAAATTGAAATGTGTGGGAATTTTGTCAAAAATTAAGTACCTATTTTTTTTACATAATTCGAATGAAAATCATGTACCGAGTATCCTCTGTAAATATTGATAGTAATTCACCAGTCACCCTGTATAAATTTCAAAAAATAAATCTCAAAAATAATAATTAGCTTTTTTTTTTTTTTTTTTTTTTTTTTTTTTTTTTATAGTGAGAATGGGGGCAAACGAGCAGACGAAGCCATCTGATGTTAAACGGCTACCGTCGCCCATGGACATCTGCAACATAAGAGGAGTTGCAGGTGCGTTGCCGGCCTTTAGGAAAAAGATGCCCATACACTCGACGCTTAAAAACCCCCAAATTATAGCGCTCAGGGAAAACCTCAGGAGGAAGGTCATTCCACAGTTTGCAGGTACGCGGAAAGAATGCGCGTGAAGCTCGTACATTGGTCGCAAACCATGCATCCAAATGGTGTGGATGGAACTTAGTCCTTCGGCGAAGGGTACGATGGTAAAATCGTGACGGCGGTACCATATCAAATAGTTCGTCAGAACACTCACCGTTGTACAGACGATAAAAAACACACAGAGAGCCAACGTCTCTCCTTATGCTTAGGGGTTCTAAATCGTCCGTGAGTTTGGGATCGTCGACAATGCGAATTGCCCGGCGTTGGATGGAGTCAAATGGGTGGAGTTGGTATTGAGGGGCACCTGCCCAAAGGTGCGAGCAGTACTCCACATGGGGACGGACCTGAGCTTTATAGAGCAGTAATCGATGTCCCGATGTGAAGCACCGGCCCGCCTTGTTCAGAACCCCGAGCTTTTTTGCAGCTAATTTAGCTTTGCTCTCCAAATGACCCCGGAATTGGACCTCGTTCGTAATGTCAACCCCAAGGATCCCAATACTTTTTGTGATATTTAGGGATGTGTTCTGAAAACAAGGCGCTACGGAAAAGGGGGTCTTCTTAGCGGTGAACGCGCAAACTTGTGTCTTCGAGGGGTTAAATTGGACGAGGTTGCGTCTACCCCATTCGGAGACTTGCTCCAACGAAGTCTCGATTTCAGACACAAGTTGTAGTCTCCTCTCTTCCACTTCCGCCCGAGGGATATTGGCTCGGCCAGTGTAGAAAGTGTCACACGTACTGTCATCTGCATAGCAACGAGTATTGCTGGTTTGCAACATATCGTTAATATGCAGAATAAACAGCGTGGGTGAGAGCACTGAGCCTTGGGGAACTCCAGCGTTAATGGGCATGGTTTCCGAGCATGCTCCGTCAACAACGACCTTGATGCTACGCCCATTAAGAAAACTGGTTATCCAATTGCATAATCCCTCGGGGAGACCGTATGATGGTAGCTTCGCTAAAAGAGCTTTATGCCAGACCCGATCAAAGGCCTTCGCGATATCCAGGCTGACTGCTATAGCTTCCCCCTTGCTCTCAATGGCGGTTGCCCAGCGGTGTGTTAGGTACACTAGAAGGTCACCAGCGCTGCGACCATGACGAAATCCGTATTGTCGATCGCTTATTAGCTGGCAATCTTCCAGGTAACCAAGGAGCTGATTGTTAATAACCCGTTCCATCACTTTAGACAGCAAGGAGGTAATCGCAATTGGCCGGTAGTTGGAGGGATCTGTACGGTCACCCTTTTTGGGGATAGGGTGCACAATTGCTACTTTCCACGAAGACGGTACTATACCAGTGGTGTAAGAAAGTGAGAATAAACGCGTTAGAACCGAAGTCAATTCAGGAGCACACGTCTTAAGTACGAGGGCCGGAATACCATCAGGACCACTGGACTTCTTGACGTCGAGGGAATGCAGAACACGACGAACGGCACTTTGCTCAAAGCGTACATCACGCATCGCGTGCTCGCACCTAGAAATGCTCGGTGGTGCCATCCCCCCATCGTCAAGAGTTGAGTTCGACGCGAAAAGAGTGCAGAGAAGTTTCGCTTTCTCTCTTGCGGAATGTGCCAGGGTGCCTTCAGGTTCGCGCAATGATGGGAGTGAAGACTGACAGAAGTTGCCTTCGACAGCTTTGGCAAGAGACCAAAAGGCACGGGTTCCAGTTGGAAAGCCCAATAGTCTTTCGCCAATTCTGCGAATGTGTTTAAGCTTTGCCCTAGCGATTTGCCTCCTGCAAGATCTGGAGGCAGCATTGAATCTCTTCTTTAGGTTATGAACTTGCGGATTGCCCGCATCTGTTGCTGTAGCCCAAGTCCGATAGCTCTCCAGCTTGGAGTGACAAGCCCTTTTGCAAGAGGCATCAAACCAGGGCCGCGACCTCCCACCGACACGAACAACTCTGCTGGGAATGTAACAATCCATTCCCTGCAAAATGGTATCCGTGACGGCTTCTGCGCTGATCGATGGATCCCCTGAAGAGAAACAAAGCCGCCCCCATGGGTAGGATGCGTAAAATTCGCGTAAACCATCCCAATCTGCTGACTTGTAGTGCCATACTCGGCGACTTCCAGGTGGTCGGGAGTGGCCGGTACGCACAACAGGTACCTCGGAGTGCACCAGGCAATGGTCGGATGAACCCAACGGCGCGCCAACAGTTAATCGATAACCCTCGGGGCGGGTGGTCAGCAAAAGATCCAGCAGGGAAGGAGCATGATCTTCTCTATCAGGAATTCTGGTAATACCTGTCACAAGTTGAGAGAAACCATACGCGTGGGCAAAGCTGTATAAGGCTCTCCCTGCGCGGTCTGTGGTGCGTGAGCCTAGCCAGTCACCATGGTGGGCATTAAAATCACCCAGAATCACCACCTCCGCGCAGGGGTACCGATTTAATACATATTCTGTAGTCTTCTCGACGTGCCCGAAGAGACGATCGACTTCAGCATCACCGCTATGAGATCTGTATAGGCACGCGTAGATACGTGTGATGCCACCAAAGTCTACGCGCACCCATAAAATCGACAGGTCTCCAACTCCAGCGGTCAAGTTGTCGAGCCGTTGACAACAGACATCACTCCTGACGTACATACACACGCCGGCCTTGGGTAAAAAGGCGTGCTCAAGATTGTATCCCGGATAGCACAGGTACGAAGTATCGTCAGGAGTAGATATTTGTGTCTCGGCAAGAAAGAGTAAGGCCGGCTTCGCCGTCTCAAGGTGGTAGTGGACGGCATTTAGGTTACTGTGAAGACCCCTTATGTTGCAGAAGTCCACATCGAATGTGGAAAGGGGAGCCGCTGTAGAGCCGTTATAAACTATTCCGCTTTGAGTCATATGGGCGAGTGTACAGAAAGAAAAGGATAAGGAAGGATCGCGAGGCAACCCCGGCAATCCCATGGGCAATGATTACGCCAGGCACCAGACAGTTTTGACGACAGAGAGTAGTGTGTCGCTGGCACGGGGGACGGAAGGGCCCCCAATCCGACCCGTTAGCCGATCACCGAGTTCCACACCGGTCTCCCACTCCGGCACGGTGATCAGCTAACGGGCTTTTTTCGGTGGCGGCGGGACGGCCTCCCAAGCTGGGATGGCCTGGGTTCGGGTCCCCTACGAACCACCGGGCGGCCAGCGGTAAACCGTTTCATCGGGTCTCCCTGGACCCCATGACAGCGCAACACGCTCCACCGCACGAAATGCCGCGCCATTGGAGCAGGACCAAAGACTGACGGGGATGCCACACGCAGAAGGAGAGGATAGGGTGGGATAAGAGGGAACTGGCTTACATGCCATCGAACCGGAACACATCCGAAGATATTTGGCGGTTCGGCTTTGACATGATAGTGGTCGCGAGCCAGGCGGGGGAATCCATATCCACCCCCTACCACCTATAGAAGCTTTGTGGATTTGTTGCCCCACTAGTCAAATCTTTATTTATTAATTTTTTTTATGTCACTAGGTCGGCAAACAAGCGTACGGCTCACCTGATGGTAAGCGATTACCGTAGCTTATAGACACCTACAACACCAGAAGCATCACAAGCGCGTTGCCGACCCAATCCCCAATCTCCCCTTTATTTATTAGTCTGACATTTAATTAATAAATAATAGACGACGGCTCACCAAATTTTTATCAGTGTTGCCTTTTTGTATATTTTAAGCAAGGTGTGGCATTGGCAAATAATATATTTGTTTGTCTTTGTTTAATTAATACGCTTCAGCCTGTAATATCCCACTACTGGGCATATGCCTCTTTCCTCATAAAGGAGAAGGATCAGAGTTTAATCCACCACGCTGCTCCACTGCGGGTTGGCGGATATATTTCCTACTATGAGTAGCGATCGCTATCAGGTGTACATGATAACAACCGGGAAAACAGCTTAACGTGCTCTCCGAGGCACGGTGGGGAGACGCACAAGGACTGCACAAACACCCAGACCACGGCAAACACCTGTATGGCTAATACAAATGTTTGTCATGTGCGGGGATCGAACCCGCAACCGCCAGCGCAACAGGTACAATCCACGGCTATGACCGTTGCGCCAACGCGGCGCACGTGTTTAATTAATAGTTTGACGGATATTATTTAATTCATTATATTATATCAATGTTAAATTTAAAAAAAATAGTCTTGTGAAGATTTAAAAAGAGTAAACTACATTTATTTATTATTCTTACATAATTTCTTACATTTTTTCTCTCAAAACTCTTTCGTTGAAGCTATAGTTATAGCTTGTAGCAACACGTAATACTAACGAGACAGACTACAAACGTGATAACGACGAAAGTGAATGACGATTTAAAAATGTTTATATGAAACTACAAACATGATTGTATAAAAGATATTTTAAATATGAATTTATATCGCTTAAGTTCATTTTATCTTTTAGGATTTAACTTATAATAAGCAATATTTCTCAGTTGTTAACTCCCCTGCTATGATTCTATTAAATACGAAATTTTATGAAAACGAGTTACATTAAGTTATCCAAAAATAAATGGTCCAATAATTTTCGCCTTGTATTTGCTTTTTGACTAAACGCTTCGCGATTTATTTGTTTTATCTCTGTCCCTTTGTTGTTTCTATCTATGAAAATAACGTATAAAGCAGTTATAATTTAACCAAATGGAGTATAATCGCAACGGCGGAAGTTTCTTTAACAGCTAAAATTAATAAATATAACGAAATACATCAAATAAGACATTAATGTACTGGGTGTTTTTAATTTCTATAATAGCGATTTATATACCAATTTGTTTGTGTGTGATTCACATGACTTCAGATATATTCGTGGTAATTTAGTATTTGTACTGACATGATAATAATTGTGTTTGCTTGAAAACGAATAAAACGTAAATAGAACGCACTAGTCGTCACTACGATTTTCAAATGTTCCCCTCGATTTCTCTGTGGTGCCATCATTAAATCCTAGTTTCTCTATTATGATACCACCCTTCCCCCCTCGAATTGAGAAACCTCCTCTTTTTTTGAAGTCGGTTAAAAAAAGTTAATTGATGTACGATAGTTAAACAAATTATTTAGAATTGAACTTGAATATAGTTAGTCTAACTCGTTTCAGGCAGGCTATCAAAAAGACAGTTCAACATAATAGCCCTTATTTTTTATCAAAAGTATAACATATAAATAAAGCATTAAAAGGCTAAGCACTTTTCACATCAACCAATTTATTTGAATGGCACAACAACGTTTTTTAGTAACATTCCTACAATAGATATAGAATGAAAAAACGCATAACAAATCGAACAATTATACTGTCAAATTGTATTTTATTTATGTGCTAGCTGTGCCTGTGACTTCGCCCTCGTAGAATAATGACTTTGGACTGCATTTTTTGGATTTACTTTTTGTTTTATTTTCGATAATAAGCACCGTCATTTCGTCAGTATTTACAAGTTCAAAGTAACTTTTTAAATTGGCTTATTTTTATTTACTTATAAGCCATTGACATGAAACAAACACTAAATTTAAGTGAAGCTTATTATAATATATTAATGAAAACCACATCTAAATCGGATACGCCGTTTCTGAGATTATCGTGCACAAACGCACATACAAACAGACCAACAAAGAAAAATTCTAACAATCATTGTTTTGCGTGCTATTTGCGTTATTAAGGTCCCAATAATGTTTTTTTTTTTTTTCGTATATATTCTATGTACAGATAGTCTTTCGTTACATTTTTATTATATGTATTGATAAGAACGATTTCATTATTGATTACATTATTATTCACTATTGCAGTCCACTGCTGGACATAGGCCTCCACAAGTTCGCGCCAAAAATGGTGTGAACTCATGTGTGTTACCCATAGTAGTGTTGCCCAAATGCAAGAACAAGACGAGACTTAGCCAGTCTTGGTCTTGGTCTTGCGCCAATACACCTGGTCTTGGTCTTGGTCTTGGTCTTGCGCTCCCAGTCTTGGTCTTGGTCTTGGTCTTGCAGCAAGAGTCTTGCAAGTCTTGCAATTACCTATTAGTCTATTACTATTTATTAAAGTTTACTTTAAATCTTAGAAAAACGTATTAGAATTGGAACATTGTGAGCTTGAATTAACATAGCCATAGTAAAGATCAAGCAGATTAATAAATAACTGCAGATTTGATAAGAAATTCGAAAAATCAAGTGACCTATATGTCGTTTTCCATGGAAGTAACTGTTTCTTAATAAACATTTATGATTTATAAGCTTACATTTGCTAAAACATGTAAAAAAACAAATTAATTACAATAACTTGACTGTATTTTAAAGAACAATACTTATCTGTCTAGAAAGAGATTGAACCCACAACTTATAAGAAATTTAATAAAAGAGTTTTACGATTTATCATTTATTTGAATAAAAAATAAAATACAACACAAATCAACAGCTTTATCATTAGGTTATGATACTTTATATCAATTTTTTTGACCAAGAATTAATACAAAGTAACCATCTGGCTGACTCATCACTTAACCTATTTCTATGTTTTCTAATTACTAATGATGCTTTAGAAAATAACCTCTCAGCAGGTACTGAAGTTGCAGGTATTGCATAGGTATGCATGAATTATTTCGAAAAACTCCTCAAATTTGCTTTTGGGTCTTTTAGATCTGTGACTCAAACTCTCGTTACTCGGACTAGAATAATTTGAATCTTCGTCACTCATATTAAATTGTACACGTGATACGTTTTTAGAAAACAACGAGAATTAGTAAAAACAATTATTAAGTTAGACTCGAAGCACAGCTCAATTGGAAATGACTGGAATTAAAATAATTCCTTTATTTATAGTACGTTTCCTTGCTTTCTACCGCGCCGCCTCGCCACGTGCCGGCTCTATGAAAAGGATGCCGCCGCAAATCAAACAATGCCGCGTGCGGCGTACAAACACACACTAAATATTACCTACTTGTACAGACACGACGCGTGAATAAAATATATGTAAAGAATTAGTGCCAATCACTATTCTTTACATATAAGTGAATGTTTTGGCGTACATCTATACTAATATTATAAAGCTGAAGAGTTCGTTTGTATGTTTGATGACAGAAGTTTTAAAATAAATAAATAAGTCCTGAACGTCACTATACCTCCAAAGTTACTATTCCTCGTGGACGAAGTCGCGGGCACAGCTAGTAAATACTTACTCTCATCATCTCTCTCAGAGATATTCGGGCTGGTAAGTAATACAAAACTCTTATCGCAGGCTTTTTATTTTATTAGTAGGTAAGTACCTACGCTTTTTATATTATTTTATTAGTTTTGTAGAATTTTTTTACACGTTTCAAGTATATTTAAAAGTGGCTACAATATTTATTAAACGGGTGATATTTGAACACTTTTTGCTATTTTTTCTTGTAAAAACTTAAGAAATATAATGACTAAATGTACAATAATAGTACCTAAGTAATTAGTTTAAAACCATATAAGTAATCAATATTATAATATATACTTACTAGAATGAATTAATATGACATCTACTACCTATCCTTACCATTTTATCCTAATCATAATACTACTTGCGTGATCAGTATAATGTATTCATTTTCATTCTAAGCACTCTGAAACTTATTTATTCTTTGGAACACCTGTAGGTACTCTTAAAATTCGAAATTATTTTGCATGAGTATACCTACGCCCTATGGCAGCAATCAAATAGTGTCAAATGTTATGATTTCGGCGTGGCGGCAACGATTGTTTTAGATTTCAAAAGAAGCCGCCGGCGCGTGTATCATAACCATGTACTTCCGAAAAGCGGCAAATTTCTTTGAGAAGTAAGTACAAAACCTTTGATGCCGCATTATCAAAGTGCCGATGGTTAAAACATAACTATGCATGCACTCAGTTTGATTTTAATAGATATTTTTTTATTCGCTATGTTTATGGTATTAGTCGTAATGCGCATAGGTCCAGTTTTTCATATTCTTTGATACAGTTTTTTGCGTCTCATAGAATTCCTAAGCGTACCTACCTATACACCGAACTGTTACACCTAACTACTCAGTGAAATAGCGCTAAGTCCTAGCTGCAAGACGCAAGAGTCTTGCAGGCTATGTCTTGTTATTGCTCAAGTCTTGCACGGTCAGTCTTGGTCTTGGTCTTGCTAAAAATTCGCGGTCTTGTTCTTGGTCTTGGTTTTGCAAAAACGCAAGAACAAGACCAAGACTGCAAGACCAAGACTGAATTTGGGCAACACTAACCCATAGTCACCACGCTGGGCAGGCGGGTTGGTGACCGCAGGGTTGGCTTTGACGCACCGAAGACGCTGACCCGTCTTCGGCCTGTGTATTTCAAAGCCAGCAGTTGGATGGTTATCCCGCCATCAATCGGCTTTAAAAGTTCCAAGGTGGTAGTGGAACTGTACTATCCCTTAGTCGCCTCTTACGACACCCACGGGAAGAGGCGGGGTAGCTATATCATATAATGCCGTAGCCACATAGCTTATATATATATATAATCTGAATCTAGGAAACAGCTCCAACGATTTTCGTGAAATTTAGTATTCAGGGGATTTCGGAGGCGATAAATTGATATAGCTAGGATTCATTTTTAGGAAATGTCGTTTTATCCCTATTTTTAGGCAATGAAAAAATGGCTACAATATCGTTAGAATACGAAAATAAATTTCGCAAATGTTATTAAGGTTGTAATAGCTCAGGTAGGAAATCAGCCGGTCGAGATAGACCGAGAAGACCACGGTTCAAATCCCCATGTCTCAAGGTCGATTTTTTCTAATTGCATTCATGATTTTTTATTTATTTATTTATTTATTCAAGTAAACTATATTTGCATAGAATATACAGTATTTACTAGTGGGGCCCAAACTGAGCTACGCTTGTATCTTGGGCCGCCATAATAGCTACAGGCCACGGAAATAGACGCATGCAGGATACATTTTGATAAATAAGTGGATTAAACATGCATAAAAGTACAACTAAACAAAAGGAATATAAATATCTTAAAGGTAACTAAAATATATCAGATTTAAATATAACATAATTTAAATTTATTATTTATAATTATGTCGGTAAAATCGTAAAATATTATTCATATTTTATCAATATGTAATTCGTATTTAAATATGATTTCCAAAAAACACGATTTTCTAAAAAAATACCGATTTAAGCTCGGTCACCCAGGTACTCTAAAAATAAAATAAAAAGCACTATCATTTTCAATCTAAAATTTCATAATATTTCGTTCATTCTTCCCTTCCGGAAGCCGTTGCTATCGGTCATGCTAAGCAAGCTCCGTATTAAAATTATTTTTAACAAATATTTTAAAATTTGAATTCGAAAATTTGTTTAATCTTGTGTAAAATTTTGATCTATTTATTAAAATTTACATTTTTATACTACTCGAGAAATGTATGTTTCAATGTTAAATTAATAAACTTAAAAAAACTTAAAATATATCAGATTTAAATATAATATAATTTAAATTTATTATTTATGATTATGTCGGTAAAATCGGAAAATATTATTCATATTTTATCAATATATAGGTAATACGTATATAAATATGATGTCCAAAAAACACGATTTTCTAAAAAATACCGAGCTAAGCTTGGTTACCCAGGTACTCTAAAAATAAAGCACAAACATAAAGAATACATAATTTTTCTTTCATAATAATTATTACGCTAATAATTAATTAAATTTCTTTGTGTTGCTTACTTTAATTTTGAAGTTGCTTAAACAAGAATAAAGTAATTAAACTACTTCACTTGGTGTAAACAAACACAAAATTTATACATACACGTGATTTCGAATACGTTAACGATGACGAGACCTAACTTTTCGTTATACAAACGGTTATTTACTTAGGCTAACTCCAGGATAAAATAAAATATTCAAAGTACCTTATACAAACATTATATTTTATGGCCTGTCTACGAACCTGGTTAGCCATTGTTAAAAATTATACAAGCTGTCCCTTACATAAATTCTTTTCGTTCAAATATTTACCCTTTTCGCATTTCATATGAATGTTGTCATGCTCGACTTTGGTTTTTTTTTTTTGAATGGGGGAGTACAAGTGTGTTATAAACATAAATCGAAAAATCTTATTATTTGCGTATATCTGAATATATCATTATTATTACATATTACTATACGAATTTAGTCTGTAAAATCCCACTGCTGGGCATAGGCCTCTTTCTCCATGTCAGAGAAAGATTGGAGCTTAGTTCACTACGCTGCTCCACTGCGGGTTGGCTACGTGTTATCCGAGACACGATGCGTAGACCCACAAGGGCAAGTATCCAAACTGAAAAGAAGTGTTTGAACAACTTCAAATACCCCTTCCGAGCGGGAATCGAAACCGCAAACCGTGTTGTAGGCGATGACTCGCACCACTACGCTCGAACCACTGCGCCAAAGCGGTTGTTGTACATATTATTTTTACATACATTATATCAAGAATCAACTAAACATTAAACCTATAAGTACTTCGTACTTATTTGTTTTATTTTAAAGACTCTAACTGTTGCTTTCTTACTATTAGTTACCTGTTTACATTGGTAATGACTGAAAAAAGTCAGGTAGTAAAGAAAATAAATTAAGTTACTTAATACCTATATTAAAAAGAAATATAATTACAAAAACACAATGATATCACAATAAAAAAATTAACGTCAAAATCTCGTAATTTTTGAGCCGTGTCTATATTAGTTGTGTTTGTATGAACACTTAGCAACGGCTAGCGGAACTTTTTTATTTAAGCCGGTCTTAAAATGCATGGTAATTAAGCAATGCACTGTCGTCTTGTCGGTATGACGAAAAACCTCAGCAATTTGCGACCGGATGGTGATTACATGAGTACGAGCTAACGTGAAAAGAAATAATGCCACAAACTACTTAGGTGAAAGGCCAGCTTTGTGTAAAATTTCATTCAGCCAAGGTATTTACAGAGCAGACTCATTTAAAAGAATAATAAGTTCCAGAATGCTGTAAATTGAACTAGCTGCGTTAGAAAATTCCGTTGTTTTTATATTTTGCGTTAAGTGATAGATACATTTTTTCGTTAGAAATGAAAGGAAAAAAAAGTGTTCAACTTATTGTGGTTTTTTAATATAGTACATATTGTATTAAAAAACGAAGCCGCTGAGGAAACGCCTACGTCCAGCAGTGAACTTCTAAGGGCTTAACATTTTGCGCCTACAAAATGACTTTTAGAAAAATATCTTAATATAATTTGTGGCTGAATATTGATATTTATTAAAGCAGCACTTGCGAAAAAAAAGTCACGGATAAATTGAAAATAGCTGCAATAAAATTTAGACAAATACAATTTTGTTAATATTTATAACTTTATTATATGTGACATACTTAAAATTTTCAAATATGTTGACGACCAAAAACAGAAAATAAGTTTAAGAAATGGGTTGAAAGAAGTTCTTATCTACATGTATAAACTATTGCATACATCGCATTCATTGAATATATAAGGATTTTTAACAATAATATCGATTTCACCTTTATTTTGTTGGTATTATAAAATTTGAAGATCGAAGATAAAAATAAGTTACTCAGAGTAGTTAAATAATTATTGAATTTATTTCTTTTTTCCGATACCACGCAAGTACTGTATAATACTGTACTTCATATCTAGGCAATTTAACTTCATTTCGAATTATTATCGTAAATTATCTTTAACCGAAACGCTTTCAATTATGACTTAAAACTTTTAAATTAAAAAACTTTTCAACAATTCGGAGGCAAAACTTCTGACAATCTGGACCTTTTTAATCAAGATTCAATCATCTCTTTGCTATATTATTAACGAAAACATCTTTATCTCCGAAATTTCATCTTAACGCAATGTTATCCTTTGCTTAGTAGTGAAATAATACAAACAAATGATTAACTTCACTTGTGATCAAACTTTAACTACACAATTTCATAACAAGAAAGACAAACTTATAAATATTTCAATAACTGCTGAATAAATACTTACATGAAAATTGATATTATCTTATATATTAATACGTAAAGCAAAAACTTTGTACCCCTTTTTAGGGAAATTGCGCGGACGTATGTATGAAATTTCGCACACTTATCCTACTAATATTATAAACGCGAAAGTTTGTTTGTATGAATGTATGGATGTTTGTTCCTCTTTCACGTAAATACTACCGAATGGATTTTAATAAAAGCTTACAATAATATAGCTTATACATTAGAATAACACATAGGCTATACTAGTAATATATATTTTAAAAATACTATGTGAATTGTCCAAAATATAACGAAAATTGTCAAGTAAGTCGGAAAAAAATCTGCCATCTACGAGCTATTCTAGCGTTTGCTGCAAAAACTGTAGAGTTTACACGTATTTCACGTATAAGAGAAATGTTTATCTTAGTCCTGTAAAACAGTCTGCAACAGCATATATCCTTTATGGGAAAGCCATTATCGCAAAAACAGTGAACCATAAATAGAATAAAAGTTGATAATATATTTCTAATGCATATTTAGTACAAATTGATTTTTATGTCACAGAACCAATTTTGATGAATTTCGGTATAAAGATAGATAGATCATCATCATTTCAGCCTATCACAGTCCACTGCTGGGTACAGGCCTCCAAGAGTTCGTGCCAAAAATGGCGTAAACTCATGTGTTTTGCTCATAGTCACCGAAAGGAGAGAAGGAGTGAAAAATGCTATTTTTTTCAAACTTATGCATAAAAAATACTTTAAATCACTAAAATAACATTACACACACGATCATGTATTTGATACACACACGCATATATACTCTTTTATTTGTTGTTAAAGTCTGTGGTTGAATTATGGTCGAATTTCGACCACTGGGCGACCACTAGTAAATAATAATAAATAAGTGAATAAATATACATAATACACAACTATTTCCATACCGTTTTGAACGAAAAGGATAGAAAGATTAAAGCAGCGTAAGAGAAGTGTAATATATATGCATACCATTAAAAGTTGAAAAGATTCTTGGAATCGAAACGTTCAAAATTAATATAGAAGAGGCATAGATCACTAGATATTCAGATAAGCCAGGCAAACATTTTCTCTTACGTAAGTTGTAAGACGAATAAGTCTGCAGAAGTTTGTACAATCAATCGCAAGTTGCACGATGGATTGTGTGCTCCGGGTGAAGTTCGTAGGACTTAAGTTTGTTTCGGTCTGGATTAGCAATTTGAGGAGCCAATTGAACTTAAAACTACCTTAATGTATTGCTTCTATGAGTGCATGTTACTTTTTTCATGTGCATTTTTATTATTTATTTTGTAAGTTTAAAATGTGATGAAATTAGGACAATTACCTCTTTGGTATCGAGAACATGTTTTAGTATTAAAAAGTAGTAATAATTAAAAATATTTATATATTTTATTATATATAAATATAGGCATATACAGAAGTCCTATTAAAAATAAATACAAATACATAAGTTTTAGTCTCTTCTGGTTTTAGAATAATAAATATCCTTAAAATCTTTTTAATACCTGTTGTTACTTTATTTGTTACAATGCCATTTTTATTTTTTATAACGATGCATAATTACTTGGAGCTCTTCCGTCAATATGACCTACAATCCTTCAAGTTGTGAAATAAAATTTAATCGATCGTTGTTATTCTTTGCTTTTATATTGTTCTTAAATTTTCTCCCATACCTATTTGTTGTAAGAGCTTCTCTTAGTTACATCAACACACGTTGTTTTAAATAAGTTGGTAAAGTTTTGTGCGATAGCGATGACGCTGTAAAAATCTGAAGCTAGTCAAATGCCATATTAACAATATAGATATTTTTATAGCTGAATTCTATAGTATAATCCACTACTCTGTACTTTATTCGCATAAAGATAACATAAATATAAAAAGAGTACGTTTGAAAGAAACAAAATACTTTACGATAAAAAATATTTTATTCAAAATAACACAGTATTCATTACAAAAAAAAAAAACCATATGAGGATATAATGTAGGTATATTACAAATGAAACTACTATAGTAAAAAGTTTTATGTAACATTTCGCAGATTGTGGCAACGAGATGAATGAGGAAAAGCTTTGAATAAGAATAATGTTATTACAATATTCAACATATATATATATATATATATATATATATAAAAGTAACTTTGTAAAAAGGTTTTAACTAGGATAAATTTATTGAGTTATCTTTATAAACATCATATTTAATGAAAGCAATAAATGATACATTTTTATTAGTAATCTAGAAGACTCGTGCAGAAACATTCGCGTGGTCATTAAAGTCTTGCACTGCCCTCCCTCCTTCGTCATAGCGTGTTTTAACTTATAACCTAATTATTCATATATATATATATATATATATATATATATATATTATATTCGCAGAATCTTTAATGTTATTGCTTGCAAGAGATTCAAAATATATTTTATTCGATCGTCCCATATATGTACGAAGTGGATTAGTTTGCGGTTACACTCGTAGTTATAGACGCTGCTCTAGCGTAATTTTTTTAATCTGTAAAATATCTGAGCAAAGGCCATTAAATATGAAAGGACTATCGACATTATGACTAATCGATAGACTTTATGATCTGTGATGATTATGATGAAAAACTCAAATCTATACAACATATACAAATCATTTTTGCAAGAAGGAAATATAGATACTTTCTCCAAGCAGGAAATGAAAAAAATAAAAAATATGCTATATTGTGATTTATCTATTAATGGCGGCGCATAGGCGCAACGGCCACAGCACTGGTTTGTGGCTGTTGCGTTAGCGGTTGCGGGTTCGATCCTTGCACATGACAAACATTTGTATTGGCCATACAGATGTTTGCCGTGGTCTGGGTATTTGTGCAGTCCTTGTCAGTCTCCCCACCATGCCTTGGAAAGCACGTTTAGACGTCGGTCCCGGTTGTTATCAGGTGTACAACCTGATAGTGATCGCTACTCATAGTAGGAAATATATCACTCGCAAACTCGCATCGGAGCAGCGCGATGAATTAAATTCTAATCCTTCTCCTATACGGAGAAAGAGAGCCGCAGTGGAATATTAAAGGCTGAAGTGTTATCTATGAATGAGCACAGCTACATTTTTAGACACAATTTAATCGGTTTTATAATATTTTTATATACACTACGTGGAAGATTGTGTAATAAAATTTATATTGAAAAAACTTAGCTAGCTGTTTAAATATCACCTGAGTAAATTGCCATAAAATTCTTTTCTATCTCGTTTCAAAGAACGGCAGAATCATAAATATGTATAGAGAAAATCAAGCACGAGTCGCGTATAAAACGACGCCAAAACTGCGATCTCTCAGTAGACGAAGTTTACTAAAGAACTACTATTAACTGGAAGTGTTAGAAGTCAAAATAATTTGGCATTATTCTATCGGGTAAATTAAAACTGTAATGGAGCTTTAAAAGTAAAGTCATGTTAATTTACGTATATCTACTTATATTTTTGAGTCTACTTTTTCCTCTTTCAAGGAAAGGAAATTTTCAAAAAAGGCTCGTCTTCTGAAAACAAAAAACAAGTAAAGTGGAATTTTTACCCCCCAATCTTCTGCAATGGCATTTCTTGACACGGAGTTAAAAGAGCTACCGTTGCAAAATTGCAATGTTGCAAAATATGCCGCGTGACTATTTAGAATAATTAAAAGATTTAACTTCACGTCTTATTTCTTCCATCTGTGACAAGAGGGCTTGTGCATTTTTGTCCAGAGAATCGGCATAACGATTCAACGGGGAAATGCTGCCAGAATTCTTGACACCATTCTACGCGGACATGATTTATATCGCAACCGTCTGTAAATATTTACTTCTTAAGTTGTGAATTATAAATATGTATAATAATGAAAAATTTGGAAATTTTACAATTCTATGACATTAATACTATATTTTGATTAAAAACGAAAAATGTTAAATTGTCTTTCCAATACTTTTATATCAACGTAGCTTGGTCTCGTAGCTGGTTTATTTGGCCATATTTGCATGAAAACGTTTTTTGCGGACGTGCTTGTTTGTTTAGAGGATAGGTGGAGAAAGCTTCCTTGAATCTCGGTAGGAAATGGAAGTTTCACATATTTTTGTTTCAGTGTATTGTAAACTTACGCAATTCTGAACTTTTTTATCAGGTAGACCAGGGTAGCTTTATTTCGTTATTTTTAGGTTTATGATCCTAAAAAAAAAATCCAAATAATTTGCTTAGTTTCATAATAAGCATTTGCTCACGTTACTTCGACACAGAATTAGCAAGTTGAAGTGGCAGTGGGCTAGTCACCTGTGTCGGAGAAACGATGGCCGTTGGAGCAGACGTGTCCAAGAGTGGAGACCACATCATGGCAAACCCATTGTGGGACGTCCTCCGACCCGCTCGAACGATAATCTACGTAAGATTGCCGGTGTAGGCTGGATGAGGATTGCGAAAAAAAAATGTTATATAGGTAGTTGATAGTATCTCCATACTAAAGATTGTGATGTCTACTGTGTAATAAACTGAATCCCTATTTAGAATACTTATGGGACATTCTTTAAAATATTCACTTTCTAAGAAGACAGAGTGATAAAAATGTTGTTTGGTTAAACGTTAATAAATTAGAACGAATTATACATGTTATGTTTGTTTTTTCTCCCGAGAAAAACCTGCTAAATTTTAGAATATAATACGCCTCCAGTGTCCTAGCTTGTAGGGGGCTCAAAGGCTCAAATCGTACGCAGATTAATTTAAATAGGTATGTTTTTTACATTTTTTGAGGGGCGGGCAATATATAGACAGAGACACCATAATACAAGTATCAAGTATTATATTCAATGTAAAAAGTTGGTACAAATTTATTGTACCTATAAACGAAATATTCTTCAAAATTTTAATCGGCTGTATGTTAACTATTTGTCAATTTTTTTAAAGTTTGCCTACAGTTTCTTCTCTACTCCGACATGCAAGGAGTTAAATCACAACAAAACATACCTTACTCAAAATATGCTCGACTGGAGAAGTACCTTACAATCAGATCACGGCGAAATAATACTGCTCTCTAGAAGAACACAGTAGCCAAACGTTATATTTCTATTGCTATCTTAGGACAAATTTATTTCGTCCCTTTCGCCTGTAATTACAATGGCTCACTAACCCTGTATTAAGTAACAATGAAATACAATCAACTGAATTTTCGAGGCAGAATACCTTGCGAATGTGAACAAA
This sequence comes from Melitaea cinxia, assembly GCF_905220565.1. Taxonomy (NCBI): domain Eukaryota; kingdom Metazoa; phylum Arthropoda; class Insecta; order Lepidoptera; family Nymphalidae; genus Melitaea; species Melitaea cinxia. Next base: position 7,187,435 of record NC_059400.1, on the reverse strand, counting down.
TACAATATATAGTATATAACAACCGCTCTGGTGTAGTGGTGCATGTAGGCGCCTAAACAACGGTGGTTTACGGGTTCGATTCCGAGGTGGATATTTGTGTTTGTACAAATATTTGTATCCGGTTTGGACATCTGTCCTTGTGGGTTCTCCACCGTGCTTCGGAGAGCATGTTAAGTGTCGGTCTCGTTTACCCCGTACCGGTCATAAAAACCTGATAGGTGATCGTTACTATATCATCCAGCCCTAAGTGGAGCTGTGTGGTGGATTAAGGTCCAATCCTTCTCCTACATGGATAAATAGGCCTATGCCCAGCAGTAGAATGTTACAGGATGAATCGTGATACAATATATAGTATAAGTATACGAGGATTTATTTCTTTTACTAGTAAAATATTCAAGTGTGATATAAATATTCATAACTGATACTACTTAACATTGTAAATATAATGTGTGATATTACTATTGTGTACATATAGACTTATTCCAATTTAACTTATTGTTAGTTGAGTGTGGAACTTCCACACTATGATATTATACTAACACATAGTATCCTAATGTACATTGTATATAATTAGTTGCTTTAGTATATTTTGTGAGTTGAATAAAAATGGTACTAAAGCATTTTTGCACAGGTTCATACTGTTGAAATTTAATGTCACGACAGCCTATGTAGTCTTACTGTATCCCAGTATTTGTTCTGTAATCTCTTCAAAAGTAATTGCCGACGTCACCTTTAATGTAGAACGTAAGTAGGTTATATACATAGGTAGGAAAGAACTTAATGGTACTTGTGAAAAGACAATAAAATACATAATTCAATGAATCCTTGTCGCACCGAAGACGCTGCTGCTTCGACCTGTGTATTTTAATGCCAGCAGTTGGATGGTAATCCCGCTATCGGTCGGCTTTTTAAGTTCCAAGGTGGTAGTAGAACTGTTTTAGTTGTTAGTTGCCTCTTACGACTCCCACGGGAAGAGAGTATATTTATACATACTAGTGTAATATACGAACTAGACGTCATCTTTACCCATCTTAATGGATAAAAATTAAATGATTATTTTCTTTAGTATAGTTAAAAGATAAGAGAAAAATATTCGGGAACCGCCATTTAAACCAAACTTTTAGCAGTTAACCCGATGTCGTCGTATTTGCAATAAACTAGCGGTCATTTTTATATAAGACTTATTTATTAAACACGTGAGTGAAAGTAACTAGAACAATATAAATTTAATATACGTGTTTAAACCTGCCAACCAAGTGCCAGGACTAATAGGCAAATGAACGTTTGCATTTTTTACAGATTCCATACTGTGGATAGGTATTAAATTCATCCTTTGTACTCGTAGGTGCATTTAAAAAAAAACGATTTTGAACTAAACATAGCCTAGCCAGGAATTTTTCGGTCAACCATTTGTGATTTCTTTCTAATAGACAATCCATTCAGCAGATGGGTGAAGTTCGTCTCAATTCGGATCTTCTAAAAAAAGGAAAAGAAAAGGTTCTAACTGTTTGAACGATTTTTCTCAAATTTATACTAAGACAGTAAAATGTTATATAATGTGCTGTCTATACGCTTAAAAGTTTTTAATAATTAAGTTGATTGAGTGTAATTCCGCGGAGAAACCGCATGTAAACTTATAAGCTCGAGTAGTACTACCATTACGTACGGATCGTTTGATTAAATAGCAAAAGTCGGTATAAAAAATGAAGTATAAAAATGTATTGTGTCGTAGTTTTTGATTTGATGATCAAATACGAAATACTCGTGACTTTAATATGCTATTGTAATACTAATAATAATTATATATTCATTATGTAAATAATAAATAATTAGCAAGAAAGTTACTAAAGATGTATTATATAGGGGAATAGATTGACAGTTCAACTATTAATTATTTATGACCAGCTGTGCCCGCGACTTCGTCCGCGTAGAACTTAACAAAAAAGTAATTGTTCAGTTCACAGAGTTATAAAATAAATAAATTTTTAAAGTAAAAATAGCCTAACTTACTCGTTATTAACATCAACTATCTGCCAGTGAAAGTCCCATCAAAATCGGTCCTGCCGTTTAAGAGATTAGCCGGAACAAACAGACAGACAGCCAGACAGACGGATGGACAAAAATTATAAAAATGTTATTTTGGTACATGTACCGCGTATATATTACATATGCATTTAGTAAAAAGCAGTTATTTTAATATTACAAAAAGATACTCCAGTTTTATTATTTTGTATAGATTATAAGTTAATCTTAAAGCAAACCTATTTATAAAATATAATATTATAAATTTGTAATATGTACATAATAGCAACTTTGTCTTGTAATAGATAGCGGTCGAGGGTTCGATTCACCCAACACAACAGCATATAGAAGTTTGAAAATTATAAAATTAACTAGCTGAACCCTCAAAAGCTGTTTTGCCATATATGTAATTAGCCCCCATAATCCCCCCTCCCCACCTTATAACAGGAGAACGAAAAATAGATGTTGGTCGATTCTCAGACCTACCCGATATGCACAAATTTTTTTTATATAATTTTTATATACATATAAGATAAATTATGTTATTATTATACATATATTACAAGATTTAAGACGTAGTCTTGTAAACTCCGTAAAATATGTCTAGAATTTAAACTAACGAAATTAGTACGACTAAAGAGTTGAATACCAAGACTTTAATGAAAATACCTTGCAACAAATTATACATATATAGATACTTCTTAGGAACTTCCGCCGCTAAAAGGTGTGGTCAGACGTAGATACCTTAAAGTAACCTTGCGAGTCAGTATGTAAAATATTCATCAGTCCCAAGAGTGGTAAAACTTGAGTGGATACTAATACCTAAGATCCCTTAATGTTCGTAACAGTGTGGACCACAGTAAAACCTCAATTTCGTTAATAAATAATTACAAATCTATCACTAGCTTTCTTTCAAGAAAGGGTCCCTACAATCCATTTATATACTCGATATAGTTATATAGTAATTAGAGTTAGTAGTAGAGATAAATTTGCTTATAAATATACAATACTAGCTGTTCCCGCGGTTTCACCCGCGTTAAAATTAGTGTCACAAAGTTTTCCCGGCAAACTTCCAGTGAAACTCTCATCAAAATTGGCTTAGCCATTCCGTAAACCTTCCTTTTGAAATATATATATATATATAGATATATATAGATTACGATGCATTATTTGGACCTCACCATCTATAGAGCATATATTTTAAATTTCAAGTCTCTTACTTCATAAACATAGGACTTTCATACAAACTTGCAACCCCCGTTTTACCCCCTTAGGGGTCGAGCTTCGTAAAATCCGTTCTTAGCGGATGTCTACGTCCTATAAGGAGCCTACCTGCCAAATTTCAAGTTTGTAGGAGTTATAGTTTCGGAGATTTCGTGATGAGTGAGTGACCTTTCGCTTTTATATATATTATAGATTACACGTGTTACAACTTTAAAGTCTAAGCATCTCACAAAAGCGACTCAGTTTCCTTAAGTAAATCTTATAACTACTCTTTCTTTACACTTCGGAACGATTATACGAGTATCAGAATTCACGAAGAAAAATTAGGGTTACAGCTTAATTTTTACAAATGTAGACAGCAGTGCAGTAGAAGAGTACTTGATGACGTTTATTTTTAAAAAGTAAACACTTAACGTATGACGCCCAACCTCACATTATTATTTAGACAAAGAAAAATGTGAAGAGATGCAACTAACAAAGCTCTGGATGACATAACAGACAAAAAATTCACATTCCACCTGATGCGACGAAAGAAAAGCGGTCTCGGGGAAAAAAGTTAATTAATTACGTATGCAAATTGACGAAAAAGTCGTACCGAAGCGAGTACTGTGCGAAACGAGATAATGAGATTGTGCGAGGCACGTAGAACACTCGTGATTAAATCATTGCAATGGAAAAATATTCAAATTTGGCAATTTCGAAGGTTTTGATGAAAAACTCCTAAAGCTTGTTGCTAATCTCTTTGATATTTGCCATTCAGTCTATAAAGTAATATAAAAGTAATATTAAAAGTATTAATTATGCATATAGCTATACTTAACTTAGCATGTATGTAATATACTTTGTATTAAATTTATAGTTATATTAGGTTGGGGCGGAAATTTCTTCGTATTATATATAGACATTTAAGGTAAGATTTTTCAAAATGTATTTACATTCATTATAACATATATGTACCGTTTTGTTCGATAAATTCCAGCCGTACCGTAGGTACTAACAGGATTCCGATCCCATAGAAATTAATGGACTTCTCATTAAAAAACTGCGACAAGTACTTCTGATAGTCCGCTCTCGATGTAAACTTTACACTACCTAAAGAATTCTATAAAAACCGAAACAGATGGAATACTTAGAGTGCAAGATCGGGGCTTTATTTAAAAACGTTTTCAAATATAGCCCCGATCGACCTAATTATTCCACCTTAAGATTACTGTCAACATTTACCTACTGCCAGCAACTGATGAGACTTAAGCAAGTAATTAAGGATGAGAGGCTACATTGATCAATAGAAAAGGTGTGCAACGGTACCTTGTCCCTACCTACGAGATAAAAGTTATTAAAAAGGATGTATATATGTATCATTAAATATATAAAAATTAATTTAAATATTTTTTTAGAACCTTACCTTGAATTTGTATATAAAACACGAAGAAACTTTTTCCCCGGCCTAATATTTGTTCATTTACTATTTATATGTAGCTATATTTTTTATGATTTAAGCCTTTTGGAACCTTTTTCTATTTCGTATTTAATAAAAACAAATGTTTGGTTGTTTCGTATCTATCAGGGCGGTAGGTACTCCGACGCGGTAAACGCGATATTAACTGATTTTGCGGGAATTTCTGTATAAAACTAGCCTATATATTGCTCTACAATCATCTGTATCTTCCAGTGAAAGTCCCATAAAAATTGGTATTACCGTTCCAGGAATTAGCCCGGATAAACTGAAAGACAGGTAAAAATTTTATTAAAATATCTATGACCTGAAATTTTAAAATCGTATGTTTATGTTTTACTCGTAGTATCGTGGAAATAACTACATCCACTTGAAAAAATGGGTATTTAAAAATCATAGATAGACATTTTAATTTATTTATACATATGTCTAGATTATAGTAAACGCACGAATTCCTGGCTGGATGAGGAATTTTCAAACCTTCCTAATTAACGACGGGTTGGCGCAGCGGTCACAGCAGTAGCTGTTGCGCTGGTGATCGCGGGTTCGATCCCCGCCCACGATAGAAATTTGTATTGGCCATATAGATGTTTGTCTTTATCTGAGAGTTTGTTCCTTGTATATTCTGTGCGTTTTCAGACCCAGGAGACACAGGAGAAAATCCCGCTGGAGCCGTCGACATTGAAGCGTGTGAAGCGTTTATTTATTCGAATTTTTTAAAAACTAACTACTATTAAAGTAGTTTTTTTTGTTGATAAAATATATTATTGTAACACGAATAAGTAAATAACAATTATTATTAAATATCTAAAAGAAACTACACTACACTGAGGTAATTTTCCTAATATACCTGCAGTGTTACTTCTTTGAGTCGCCGGACTAATGTTTATAAGTAACAGGTTAGTAATTTATTTAATATTTAAAGATACGACTTATTATAGCAATACAAATTATTTGTTTGAAATAATTTTATTAATCTAAAGATGATTTCTAAAATACTTTTTTTTTATTTGATCTGAAATTAATTGTTATATAAACGGATTATTTTGGAAAGGCCACTTTTATTCTTAATATTCAAAATTGTTGATTATCCTATTTCTTGAATGTGTTGTATCTATTTACAAGATAATAAAATATTACATGATAAAATATAATAAAGTGTATATAAAATGTAAATATATACACTTCTAAATTAAATATTCATTAACATTTTTATACCAACGTTTAGTCATAGAGAAACCTGTAGCAAAAAAAAGTTAAAATCTAACCTAAAACTTATTTAAATACTTTGGTAATCCTACTTCTTAAGTCCTACGTCCTACTCTTATATATCAATTTTTAAAACAAATTATCAATGAGATATTTAGAGATATGTTTCCCAAATTTAGAAACTGAACTAGCGAGCTAGAATGACAGCAACAATGCGATCGCTTACCAAACCGTTTGGAAAATCACTCGATTCTCACTCGAGGTTTCTTTTATTCTGTTGGTACGTATTTTCATGTATGCGACTATGATGCGGAGACCCGCTCGTTACACGTCATTAAGCGATACTTTACAGCAGACGGTCCTTGAGACCGCCTACTCCTCTCCCGCACTTAGTATCGGATAAATAGTACGTCTAGATTCGACATGTTAACAATAATATGTGTGTTTAAATGTAAGTTCTTAGCAGAGAAGCCTAGAATTATACGATATTTTTCTACTTATTTATTTTATACACGCTTTTTATTGGAAAATATTCTTTCACTATAACGTTTATTGTGTTAATTAACATTACACTTACTCAACGGGCCCCAGTAATATAAGACTCCAGCATCGAGGGTCGAAAAACACAGACACTCTTAACACAAACATACATATATGAACATGAGCAGGGATCGATCCCGCAACTGGCGCAACAATTACTCCTCCAACTGTTGCAGCTATCCGTCGGTAATGTATTTTATTAACCAAAGCCCTCATACAAGTACACTATCACACATAAATTTCAAAGGTCCTAGTAACAACAACAATATTTGTTTATAAAAAAACTTACCCGCTATTAAAACGTGATTTACGTTAAATGGTAGTGATTTAATTATTTTTTTTCACTTCGGATTCTATTATTATTTGCCTGTGACCTCATTCAATTTAAGCGAAAATAATATTCTTATATTACTTTTTAGTGATAAAAGTAACAACGATGTAAACTTAGAAAAGTAACTGTAAATTATATATTCATTCCTATCGTCATTTACTAAGTTCATAACGAACTTGTCACAAACAAATAAGTCAATCAACATACTCGTAAACAACTTTTTTTCGTCTCATTTTAAGAATAGTTTTCTTTCAAATAATATCAAACTTTAACAGTAACAGAAAGAAATATTTAGCCTTAAGATACTACAAATTAGACAAAGTATAAAAAAATTAAATATAATAAAAGATTGGCAAACTTTTTATTTACGAAAGAAATAATTAAAAAAGGCATTCGTTAAATGGAATGCGGTTTGTAAATGCTGCAAGTGGTGATCGCGTTGGCTTACCTAACTATCTTTATGTTTATGTCTTATATGTTAGAAACACTAGCTATATACAGCCAGATACTATTTTAGAGTTATATTAGAACAACAAAGCATTACAAAATTCTAGTTATTTTTTTTTAACAGCGAAGCTCAACCATAAATGACAAAGAACGTCATATACGTATTATATTACAACGTTTTGGCACAGCATCAGTAACACGAACGTTTGATGTGCATTAAGTATTCACCCTGTTTGATTAAAATATACATTATTTCATATTCAAAGTAATTTATAACGTGTAACATTCAAATATATAATATAAAATTTCTCAAAATAAGTATTTGCTGTTAATAGTAAATTATTTAAAATTGTGTTTAATTTTTTTTTTTAAATGAATCACTTCTAGTAGACACAACTCCATGTGCCACTAACCAGACGTAACGTGATTTTTGTGAGGCTACCAAACGCACGCCACATTAAATAAAAATTCGCTCCTAGCTTAATTTGAACGAATGACGTGTCCCCACTAATTAATTAATTAAGCTCAACTTTGAAACGTTTGCATGAGGAAAATTTTCAAATAAATAAAATTAAAGTATTTTCATAGACTATTTTACCTTATTTTTTAATACGCTGGCGTTTTTCTTTTCTTATTTTAGGCAAGAAACATTTTTAAAATATCACTTTTTTTATTTTTTCTTTCTATTAATAATTAATCTTTCTGTCGCTTAACACTAAACTTGGATAAGCATAAGAACTTAAATATGTTAAAATACTGTTGTAATAACTTATATAAATTTTATTCAATTCACTTTACAATTAATAAAAATAATTAGTAGTAGTAGAAGTCTGTCGTTTCAGTTTAATTTTTAAATAAGATGATTAGTAGCTCGATATGTGTTTAAAGAAATAAAATTAATAATTTTTGATACAAATAATAGTGTTTCTGTTAAATTAAGTTTGTTTTCAGCAACAATAAGCATCATTAAGCCAATCTTGCTAGCTTCATAAAAGCATTCAATGTTGTAAATAGAGAGAAATATTCACTTCCTAGAATTAACTAAATAAAGTTTTGAAAATCATTCTGTCTATGCAGAAAGCCACAATTAGTAACGAACTTCTTAATAGTAATTTTATTTTATTTTGTGTGCTGAATAGTCACAAACTTATAATAATTCAAAAAATAACTGGAGATATTAGGTTTTTTTTTGTGTGGTGATACGAAATAACTGTTATATGATTTGTACGATTTTATTTTTGTGTTACCCACACATTAGGAAATTCTAAACATTTTTTAATATCATATCAAAAATCGACCACCAGAGCACCGACACGGTCAGTCGGAGATACAGGTTCGATCCCCGCTGGAGCGGTCATTGTCGGTGAAAATCATTATGTTATGTAATTGTGTTTGCTCGCAAACAAAAAAAAAGGACTTTGACAATTACAGAAGAAGTTATCAGATCTCGATCAAATTTAAATGGGACCGACCACAAGACCAAAGTGGTTAGTAAAGTTCGAAGCAAATTAGTTTCTAATAACCCCATCTATCAGAACACCATAGTGTTCCAATAGATGGCGTTACATAATTACGCGTCATCAAAGATTACTTATTATAATTATCTTGATTAAATTTAAAAGAAACTACAGGCAAACATCTGCTATCGATTAAAACAAGAAACATCAAAATTCCCAGTGAAAATTTATGCGGTATAATACAAACGTAGATCGACGAAAAATAGTCAAGCAAATACGCATTATCAGATATAACTTGAAAAGTACTTGTTAGATCTGAATTAAACCACACAACACGTACCACCCTTCGACTAAAAAAGAATTATCGAAATCGGTCTACCCAGTAAAAAGTTCTGAGGTAACAACATACCTAAAAAAGAATGCAGGCGAATTGAGAACCTAAAAATAAAACAGCACGTGAACAGTTTCTTACCACATTATCAAACTCTAACAAAGTTCACTGCTTCTTGTCGCTTATCAAGAGAACGCTCAACTTGTCATTTTAGCGTACTCGCAAAAGCTTGTCTCTGTATGCCTTAAATTAATATGAATCTCTAATTTAAGCAGCCCACGTGTTGCGAACTCACAACTTTCCAGACTACGCCAAATTGGATAAACATGTGCGGGAGCTTGGTTTTGTATACACACGAAACATTATTGCTACTTCTAAAGGTACGTCTATTTTATCGTTTGATGTTTATAAAATATTTAGTTTATGCTAGTTGACCTGGCGAACTTCGTGCCACCAACTGTTCTAGAGAATATATCAGTTTTTAACCGACTTCGAAAATGGAGGTTACTCAATTCGACCGTATGTATGTTTTTATATATGTTCGAGGATAACTTCGGAGTTTATGAACCGATTTTCATAATTCTTGTTTTGTTGGAAAGAAGATATTCGAAGGGTAGTGCCATGATAAGGAAACCAGGATCTGATGGTGGAATCTTAGAGAAATCGAGGGAAACAATTTTTTTTTTTCGTTTGCTATCAAACATAATTATATTTTTCGTTTCTTTTACACAAACCTATTCCTGAGCAAACGTACACAAAAAAGGATTGTTGAATTTGGTACATTCAAGTGATTCATTTATATTTTTATAAATTTGATAATCTAAATATTGACACTTATAAACAATATTATGAATGAATGAATCACATAAATCGATATGGCACTACTACATACATAATTTTAACCTCACTAAATATGTCGATACACACTTTAATAGAAATTTACACTTTCAGATAATTAAAGCTGTGTGGTCATTAACGTATTAAAGTACTATCATTGTATAGAGTATCTGAATTACGTACAAGTTTTATGAACAAAAATGTTTTAAATGATGTATGTATTTCAAATGAAATTTAAGTTAATTGTCCTAATGTAAATTAATATCTCTCCGTATATTTCTGCTACGCGCGTTGTTCATTTGCAAGAACACGACATATGATAATGATAATGATTGCGTATACCGCCGCATGGCTGTTACAAAAGTTAAATCAAATCAGTTCAACTATTTACGAACTATTGTTTTTCACACAAAATAAACTAGTATTCTAATAAAAGTTAGAATGTTTAGAAGTCTCCGTACGGGCATTGAACGAGTATGTATGTCCAAGTCTAAAAAATTCGTTTTTGTTTTAAAAGTTCTATTATATATATTAAATGTTATGAAATACATAAACTAATCTTACTTTTTGGGCTCTAAGTTGAATCTTAATACAAGACGGCAAGACATAAGTAATGATCACTATTAGTTCACTATTCTTATTATAATATAGTAAAAACCGAGATCGTCAGCTTAACGTACTCCTCCACGGTGAGGATATTCACAAAACACTAAGACAAAAAATGAGTAATAGTTATTCGTATATACAAATATATGACTGCCGGTGTAAAGGCAACGTATGACATCCGCAACGTTTAAGGCGATCTATATCGAATTTACTGTCTATCTTATTTAGAGTTCGACTGAGTTTACTAATACAACCCCAAATTTTTGTATTCTTATCGCAGAGCAAACATTCTAGATTTACAAATACGTTATATTGCTCGCCTATAAAAATACAGATCATTTATTTTGATTTTTCACATAAGAACTAAGTGGTAAAGTTTAAGCTTAAATCAATTTGAAATTGCAATAAGACTGCCTAAAAGGAAGACAAATGGCATCAAGACAGCGAGTGAAAAATTCACTAATTCTGTTTTAAACGTAGTTTTTCACAAGAAGCTATGTTCAAGATGCTAAGCTTAAATATTCTCTTGATTATTAACGTAATGAGTGCTGTCTATACAATAACCTCAAAGATATAACAATCATGTGTTAATCAATTATCGCCTTCCTATTTTGTAAACTATAATAACAATAGTAGTATTTTAAAGGACCGGATATTAATGTTACTATTATGTATACAATTACACAATTATATAAAATGAAGCAGTGCAGGCTATTATTCATATTAGCTTAATAATTAATATATATAATATAACAAATATTAGCTTAATAAAATATCCTTTATCTAATATATAAAATTCTCATGTCGCGGTGTTTGTAGTTAAACTTCTCCGAAACGGCATGACCGATTCACATGAAATTTTGTGTGCATATTGGGTAGGTCTGAGAATCGAACAACATCTATTTTCATCCCCCTAAATGTTAAGGGTAGTAAGGGTCTTGAGGGTTGAAAAATACATACAATCCTAAATTTTCACCCTTCTACTACCAACCCCTATTTTTAAATAGCGTTTAGCGGCAAGACAACGTTTGCTGAGTCAGCTAGTAAGAATATAATTATCAGTGTTAATGGCTGTTTATAGCTACAGTTCTAGAAATAGGAATAATTACGCATCGCATCGCCATACCATTCAGTGAAAAGTAAGGTTAACAGTCTGGACGTGCAAGCAGATTGCAATTCATTCTCATTATACAATCCAGCCTTTCTCATAATATAGTTACAATACAGCAAGATAATAGGTAGGTGAAACACACAACAAGGATTAATAGTAAATTAATGTTTTTTAATATTTTAAATTACATAATTATTTGTACTTTTGATTTCGTTTTTATTTCACAGCAAAATGTAAAAAGAAGGACAGCGATAAGTTTACCGAAAGGTCTTTATGAGTCCAGAAATAAAATTTTGTAGATTTTTAAGCGTCTAAATAAATATAATTAGGTACATAAAGTTTTGTTAATTAATATTATCAATTAATTTAATTTACATTAATATATATTAGAAGATTTAATGTGATTAAGTATAAAAAATTAAATAAAAAGTAACAGAAGGCTTAGGTATTTGTTCTTATATAACAAAATTTAATAAGCGCCTATTTTGTAACTTATATTTTTGTATCTAATAAAATAAACTTCACTTCAAACTGATTTCTTCAACTTGGTGACTTACCTACACCAATATTTTACTTCTACAGTAAAAGAGGCCTTACTCTTGGCCTTGGCCTTACAGAGGAAAATTTTTATTCTGTAATAGAAATGTACATATTATAAGGATTTATACCCAATTTCAATAGACATACGTAATGTTACCCGTGTTTATGCCGTTTGGTGTCGACCGAGTACAATAGCACCGCCCCCTTACTAGGTCGATTGCACACGCTGCTATGCGGGAGGAGTAAAATGTCTCTTAGAAATAAGACGACACTATACAAGGCCTGCATACGACCTATTATGACTTACGCGTGCCCCGTCTTCGCTCATGTGGCGCCAACCCTCATCCATAGGCTCCAAATCATTCAGAACAAGTTTCTGCGCACTGCCACGTACTCGCCGTGGTACGTGCGTAATGTCGACTTACATCGCGACCTTAAGATCGATTCAATCGCGAAGCACCTCAAAATACTCGCTACAGCGTATTTTGAGAGAGCGCGCAGTCACCCAAATCCTCTTGTAGCAGAGGCTTGCAAATACGTAGGTAGAGGTAACTTACAGACCGTACAAAGGCGTCCCATGCACGTCTTAACCGATCCTGACGATAGGATCACGGCGCTTAACGCCATATACACCACACACAATACACACACACACCGCCCCCGCCGGCGAGGGCGAGGTCCCCGCGTTCTGACGGCTCGCACGCGCCTAGGCGCGTAGCTGACCGTCCGTAAGCCGTCTCAGCGCTCCGCATAGCGCCTCCTCCACTCCGACGACGCTCTAAGCCGAGGTGCGATCTCGCTAGGAGACACCCTTAGGGCGGGCGTTTTTCCCCCCGAGCTCTCCCAGAGGGCTCCCATTCTTCCTTCGCGGCCGGCTTGCCTAAGTGCCCGGCCCCTCTCACCGGTGAAGCTGTAAAGGCCGCTAGGGTCAACAGCACTCTTCACTTCGAAAAAAAAAAAAAAAAAAAACCGCCCTCTTTCTTTCCCTAGGGGTCGTAAAAGGCGACCGAGAGATAAACCTGGCTCAAAACCATCAGAGTCCTGGAGAAGGAACTTCATTTGGAACCCGGAATGAGGTCTCCGTCAAGCATTCGTGGCATAGCTCTAAAATGCGAAAGATTCCTGCAGCCGAACTGGCTCCACTCATATCGACTCGTCGTTCCTGTAGGCCTAGCCAGTGAGGTCGAGAGGGTGGCGCAGAGCTTAGGCAACTCTGCGTTTTCCTGAAGAGTGTCCTAGGCGACACAATGTCTGTCTGACACTGTCTAAATCGTCTGCAATAGACGGGCTATGGCCAATGTTGACGTAATGTTAAAATTAAATATGATGATATGATTGAATAAATTTATACTACGTGTAGATATATCATTGTCAATATTTTGGATTAATATTGTTAGTATTGCAATACGTAGGTAAAAAAGTACAACATGTTATATATATTGAGGAATAGAGAGACACATAAAGTAACAGATGTTCTTTCAGTTTCACGGACAAAGCTTTATATAGTTTCCTCGAAAATTATAAAAGTGTGCTAGTATATTCTTTCAAATCAGAGCAACGTTCTATTTTGCTATCACTTTTTCGTCAGAATTTGCGGATGAAAAATCTTTTATATCTCTGTAGTTTGAAGAAAATATCTAGAGTATTATTGTAACCTTAATATGATTTTGTTGGAACTATCAAAGCAATAAATATATTTATATAATATATTTATATAAATATATTATTTATAAAAATATACAATTTATGCAATATATTTATAGTTGTACAATATTGCGTGTATAGCTAATAATAATGAATTTTGATTGATTTTTAAAACCAATACTGATGAAATTTTAAAGCATAGTAGAAAACATTCGTTATTTAAAGGAGTGTATGTTTCTTTTATTAATATTATTCGGTGTAGTTTATAAAATGTAACAAGGAGGTAGGAACTTCAATGCATTAAATACATACTGTCCGCTCGCACGGAAAACTTCTAAGTTTGCAAGTGCAGATGTTCATGACTGGGATAGTGAAATGCGGTTGCTAAATGAAAACAACTTATAACATCAAAATTGAAACATTATTAGCTATTACTATTAAGGAGTTATGCAATAAAGTCTACATTTTGACAAGCTCGTTGGCGCATTTTGTAGTGACCCTGCTTTCTGCTGCGGGTATTGTGGATACGATTCGATTGTAATTTCCGCCCCAAGTATGGGTGTATTCTAGATTATATCATTGTATTTATATATTAGTATTGTTTATACGTAAATTTATTAGAAAAGAAATATATTTATTATCTTTATCAGTTGGCTGGTACATAAAACACAAGCATTAAGTTACCTTAGGAACAGACGACCATGTGTTTATGTCAAACATATATACATATATATATACATGTATATATATACATTGTTACTCATAGTAAGGAATATATCCGCCAACCCGCATTGGAGCAGCGTGGTGGATTAAGCTCTGATCCTTCTCCTACATGGGGGAAGAGGCCTATGCCCAGTAGTGGGATATTACAGGCTGAAGCGATATATATACATATACACACACACACACACACACACACACACACACACACACACATATATATATATATATGTGGGATTGAGGATGTCGGATTATCAGCAATTAAACGAAGAATCACTTTAACACGTTTATTTTTAATAAAATTATACCTAATTCACCGTGCACCCGCTCGCTCGTTAACCGTCTCTCTTCTCAATTCAAATCTATCATGGCCGAACACACACTATCGCTTTCACTCATTCTTCCTTTCATTCACACTTCACAGATTAACTATTTAAATCATTCACATTCAATAATCATTCCACATTCGGCCCTTCCTGACAACATGGCTGTCCTCAGTCATCCAATGTAATAAAAAAAAATCTTAAGGTTCAAATAAACAATAATAAAAAAATATATTACAGACACTCTTGAGATACATCTTTAAACATTATATACTAAACATTTTAAACATTATATACTAAACATTTTAAACATTATATACTAAACCTTTTAAACAATAAATAAAAGGAATACAGAACTACAACTTGCAAGAAAAACTTAATCAATACTTTATTATCTGACAACTTAAATAGCATCTTAAATTGAGAAAAACAAAAACATTATAAAGTAAGTAACATCTTACATTACATACTTAATTATTATAAAGTAGGAAACACTTTTATAACTTTATACACTCTTTTATAACATCTTAATTTATACACTCATCATACATCCTATTAAATCTTTGAAAATAATATAACAAATCAAACCAAACAACTTACAAAAAAAAAAAAAAAGTAATTATTGCTTAATCATAAATCAGGCCATGGCTTCATGAAGTCACATGAAGTGGAGGTTCTACTAGGACCTTCAACATTAGAGTCTACTTTTTCAACATCATACCTATCATTGTTTTTTACATTAGTTACAATATATGGACCTAAAAATTTTGGTTTCAATTTCATACAACTTCCATATTGAGTGCGTTTGATAGCAACCTTATCACCAACATTGTATTTAAAACTTTCTTTCCTATTTTTGTTAAAATTTTTAATATTTTCTTCTTGTGTTTTTAATATTTGTTCCTTCGCTCGTATTCTCAATTCTTCTCTTTGCTGTGTAAAATTATCTATATCTGCTTGCTTAATTAAATCGTAAATTTCTAAATCTTGTTTATTTTTCATTTTTACTCCTGTTAAAAGCTCAAATGGTGTAGAACTTACACTTCTTTGGTATGTACTATTAAGTGCTCTTTGTACCGAGCTAACATGTCGATACCACAGGGCAGGTGATTCTATGCACATCTTGGTAAGTACCGCTATAATAATGTGATGTATCCTTTCAACTTGACCATTTGCTCGGGGAACTCCTGTTGTAATTTTCACGTGCTCAATACCTTGTTCTGTACAATAATCCTGAAACAAATGACTAGTGAATGCCGTACCTCTGTCAGTTATAAATCTTAATGGGTTACCAAACGTTTGTTGATGAATTTTAATTTTATCTATTACTTCATTAGCAGTGAGACCTTTAGTTGGAAACAACCAAACAAACTTTGTAAAACCATCGATAGCTGTAAGAATATAGTTATATTGTTTCTTAGTCTCCGTCATGGGTCCTACATGATCTAGATGAATTGTATGTAAAGGCCTTTCTCCTTTATCTATAGTATTTAAAAATCCTTCTTTTTTACCTGCTTTATTAACCGCTAAGAGGCAAGGAATACATGCAGCTATGAACTCTTGAACCTTTTTATTTATATTTTTAATAAAATAATTCTTATTTATCAATTCAGTAGTTTTCTTTATAGAAAAATGGCCATTGGAATGAGCATTCCCAATAATAGCTAATTCCATACTTTTTGGAACAACTAATAATTTTTCATTTCCTTTATAAAGTAATCCATTATCCAAATAATAGTCATCATAGGGTTTATTATCCTTTAATATGGTCACAATGGCCCTCAGACCTTCGTCATCCTTCTGTGCTTGCCGTAAGTTTTCATGCAATGTTGATACCACACCTACATAGGGGTTGCGACTTAATGCATCAACGTGTCTCATTAAACTTCCAGACCGATGTTCCACTGTAAAATCAAATTCCTGTAAAAACATTGCCCACCGTGCTACTTTAGGTGTTAAATCTCTTTTCTTAATTGTCATTGTAAATGCTTTGCAATCTGTTACTATTTTAAATTTAACTCCAAATAAATAACATCTAAATTTTTTTACCCCTTCAACAACTGCCATAGCTTCTAATTCATAACTTGAATATTTTTCTTCCTGTGGACTATTTTTACGACTCATGTAATAAACAGGATGTAGTTCATTATTTTCATCACGTTGCATAAGTATCGCTTACCATTACAAATCTCATGTCCTAAGAATGTAATACTTCTTGTTATCAAATTGGCTTTCTTCCAGTTTATTATTAATCCATATTGTGAAGCTACTTTTAAAACTTCTTTTAATCTTATTAAAGCTTCTATTTCATCTTTTGTTGAATAACTCCTCTGTCTAACCATTCTTTTATCTGCTTTTCTACCTCACCTTGCTCTGTTTGTGATATACGACGTGGACTTGACCTTATGGGGATGTCATCTTTTAATATAATTTTCATTTGGATAGGCGCTTCTTTGATTTGTTGAGGTTGGTAATTGGTTACTAAATTTTGCACTTCATTTTTTATACGTTCATCTTGAGCTCTGTTTGGACATTCTTCTGAAATATGATTTTTTTCTCCACAGCTATAACAATGTACACTACGACGATTTTTATGTGCTTTATGCGAATCAATTATTAAGTTATTTTGAAATGTTGCTTTTTTCTTATAAGTTTCATATACTTTAATTTTTTCTTTAAGTTCAGCGTACGTCGTTGCACCATAAAGCATAATTTTTTAATCTCTAAGTCTTGAATACCTTCAATGATATATTTAATAGAAATATAATCAGCCATTTTACCTCTTTTACCCATTTCTTTCATTGTGAGTACATAGTCTAAACAGCTTTCATTTCTTTTTTGTTTGCGGGTAGACATAATTTCATGTATCTTTTTTTGATCGATTATATCGGGAAATTCTTTGATAATAGCTGCTTGAAATTCAGACCATGATTTATGTGTTTTTTCAGCTCGTAACCACAGTGCCGCAGTACCAGCTAATGCACGTTTAGCCACAAATAATTTTTGAATTTCTGTCCAAGAAAATATTTCACCGTTATCTTCAATTTCTTGAAGCCACTTTGTTATCGGGTAGCAATCGTCTTGACCGGTAAATTTAGGTATAAGCTCCTCCGCCATGTGCAACATAGAATTGTGTTCTCGAGGCATCCTACTTTGCGTTGCCAAGTCCTGTCCATCGTATGGTTTCGACATCTTTTGAAACACTACAGGGCTTAACAAATTCCACTCGTTTGCAAATAGTTCCTCGCCAACTACAACCAAATACTCGCCGCCGACCACGTTGCCGCTTAACGTCTTTAGATTATAAATTTTGCTTCTTCGTTTGCTGGTAATATCCTCCTTATCCTCCTTATCCCGGACGAGCCCCCAAAATGTGGGATTGAGGATGTCGGATTATCAGCAATTAAACGAAGAATCACTTTAACACGTTTATTTTTAATAAAATTATACCTAATTCACCGTGCACCCGCTCGCTCGTTAACCGTCTCTCTTCTCAATTCAAATCTATCATGGCCGAACACACACTATCGCTTTCACTCATTCTTCCTTTCATTCACACTTCACAGATTAACTATTTAAATCATTCACATTCAATAATCATTCCACATTTCCACATTATATATATATATATATATATATATATATATGTGTGTGTGTGTGTGTGTATATATGTATATCATAAAAAATGATAAGTTTCTTATTTCCATTATAAAATTTATACAAAATCTCCAGTAAGATACTTAGAGTACTTTCCATGCTAAAATTGGCTTACGTCTGAAGTCTCTTATATTTTTTATCATTAAATATTAATTTACAAACGTTGTTCATTGAGAAGTTTTACAAATAAATAACGATATTCAGCGATACTTTTCGTGACATTAATTTATGCTCGTAAAAGTTTCAAACGAATATTAAAGGTTTTTTTTTGTTTGATAATCCACGACGCATTTCTTGAGCTGGATATATATATTATAAGTAATTTCGTTAAGCGTGGCCATTAACAAAGTTGCTTAAAAACCTGTTTATGCTTTTATATGTAATGTTAATTGTTATTATAATATTTCAAATTAATAAACAGTTTAAGCTAGTATTGAGTTATATCGCTATTTAATTGAATTCATGTAACAAATATGTTAATTTCAAATAAATTAAATAATTTACTTTTGATTTCAGTTGAAATAAATTTTAAGTAAGGACATATAATTTTCTTGCTTTATTTGTTTTATTTATATAAAACCTTAGAATATATTCAATTCAAAATAAATATATTGAATTACAAATACCAGCTTGGTGGGACAATAAATAATCATTAACAGATTGGTAATAATTGACTGAATTAACTCTACTTTACCACCTACCTTCTCGCCGTTTCATTTAACTAGTCTTTTAATAAAACCAAAGTTAATAATCTAAAATTCACTTCTGCTATAAATATTTTTTTTTTAAGTATGTAGTTCTACTCGTAATTATAATAAAAAATTTCAATCGAGTTAAGTTTTAAATAAATGGATAAATAAGCTTTGTTAAATTTTCTAATTGAGGATCCTACCCATCAAAACTAAATTGATTGTAATATTGAACCAAGTTCCTAACTGTTCCGATAGATGTCACTAACATAATTAGATCGTGTTTGTGTGTGAATGTTAATAGAGGTCGCTAGTGTGTAATTAAATCGCGCTAACGTTTTATTTCGATTGTTATATATAGGCCGGAATTTTATTCCCTATGTTTTATTCCAATAAATTCCCACTTCGACGACGATCTAAGCCGAGGTACGATCTACGACTACGATCGAAGTGGAGCCCTCCCAGAGGGCTCCCCTTCTTCCTTCGCGGCCGGTGTCTATAGAGCCAACAGCACTCAACAATTCGAAAAAAAAAACGAATAAATGAATTCTTATTTTCAATAGTAGGTAAAAGTAAAAAAAATTATTCTCTTTATGTTAAACTCACAAATTTTTGTTGCAATTACTTTTTGAAGTGAAAACTTCTTTTGGCGCACCGTACACACATTTTTTCGTAGGTAGTAAGTTTAGGCTGATCCGTCACGCTCTGAGGTGAAAGGCTCGATCGGGTGAACTCGAGATCGCCGAGTGTACCCGAGCAAGAAATATACAGTCAACTGCTCTTCGCTGTTGTGTCGCTGTGTTTAGTATGTTCAATTAATACGTAATAATTGTCATTATTTCTCATTATATATAAATTGATTGCGATTGCCAATGATGTTTTCACTTCTACCTTGCAATCCTAAGTAAACACTTATTTTTTTTTTCTTTATACTGAAGGACTGAAATGAAATAAATAGTTTATACGATTGTTCATACAGCAAAAGTATAAACTAATAAAAAGTTTTACAACTTCTTTTGAATAAGTAATTTTCGTATAAAAGTAATATTTCTATAATAGTCCGAATCCAATCGAGAATGTTGTTAGACTGCTGCTTTTTATTTGCTGTTTTTATTTCTATGCGTCACTTTAAAATCAAAATTCAGTTTTAAAATGAAAAAAAAACTAAAAAGTTGTTTCTTTAACATTTTTTAAGATACTTATCTACGAGACACATCTCGAGATGCACTTCATACGATTAAATTAATATGTTAGGTTTTTGCATAACAGGAAGGAGTAAAAAAGGCACGTCGGTGAAAAGTTTTTTTGCAACATATAAAAAAAATTGTTAAAATTTACTTACTAACAAAATTTTCAATATTTTATTGTGTTCGTTTTCTTTTTTAACGAAGTGCAAAATTTCCTCTATCCTGTCTATAACCGGATACGGTTCGTGTACTGGCGACAAATACCCTGTTATATTTTCTTTTCCGTCTAAAAGCGCTCACAATTCGTATTCGATTCGATTCTGTCAAACAGAAACTAACACAATGGGACAAAACGGTAGTATTGATATACGATTGTTGCAAGTTTTTGGTAGACAAAAAATCTAAAAACAAAAATATTGTTGACAATAGAATCGAATATTTCTGAAATTTCATCAGAGATGGAGGGATTGAAAATATTAATTATTATAGGACACTAACAAAAATGAGCACTTATCAAAAAAGTTAAATAAATAAAAGGGAACGTTTATGTATCCTAGAATGCTAAAAAGTTTCCTCATCACAATGAAGCAATGAAATTACATATATTTATAAATTTGCAGCATGCAAAAATAGAAAAACACACACAGTCACCAAAAACAACGTTATATTAATATTCGAAGTAAACTTTTCATAATATATCGTCTTCAAACTATCTCACCAAATTAAAGTTACACTGAACGCTTGAACGATAATGCTATCTCCATCGAACAGGCCAACTGTGGACTGCAAGTTGTATGTTTGGCTATAATAAGTCGAGTTGCCAGTTGGTCTTACAAGTTACCAACTTTATGCCTCTTGAACTCTTAACTGCGATCTCGAGACAAGAAGCTCTCAAAGCAATTACTGCGACATAGCTCAACGACTTTCTTAAAATATACCGCTTACTTGTGTAGCTTCCGAACGTAGTGCGATTATTGCACCAAAAATAGTCTTATACATTTTCAAATTTCCTTTAAATTGTAAATAGCATTTTAATGCTTTACATGTTTGCGTATATTATAACGTCGTATAGTGTTAACCTTTAGAATATGAGTTAGGTAAATGTTATGTGATCTGAAAATTAGCTTCTTTTGCCGAATGGAAATTGACACCTTTACTTTTAAAATTTAAATATATTGTAGTCTATAGTTTAATATTTATCATATCGTAATTCTTCATCACTTCAGCCTATCGCAGTTCACTGCTGAAATTAGTTTGGCCCATAGTCACCACGCTGGGAAGGCGGGCTGGTGACCGTAGGGCTGGCTTTGTCGCATCGTAGACGCTGCTTGACTTGGCTTTTTAATAACTTATGAAAAAAAAAATTACTTTAAATATTGTAACTAATTTCAATACGCACTAACATTAATAAAAATGTATATTTTCTAATAAAAAGGCAAGAACTAAAAGTTAAGTAAACTAAAAAATAGAGAGCGACTTGTCTTCTATATCGTCTAAAACATTGTTCATGCATTCGCTAGCATATGCTTGGGGCTCCAGACACCCTTTTAATCTCAAAAGTATATTGTTACTGAGTAATTTAGATCCCATCTGAGGGACGCGTTAAGATCACAGCTTGGTGAAAGGGTTTGAAAACACTATAAAAAACCATACGAAGACTTATAAATAAGTATTCCCTTTTCAAACAACACGAGATAATTTTCATCATCATTTTAACAATGGGAACCAAACTTCAACACATTATTTAGAAATGTTATTACTTCTACCTATTTATTCCTATTAACTACGAGAATACCTTTTATTTGTATTTTAATGAAGTTTGTTTAAACAATCTGTGTTATATATTCAACGCGATCACTATCTTTTTTAAATATATTTGTATAAATTTGATTACGTTTACAATAACGGAACTCAATTCCAACAGAACATTATCCTAGACGTTTAGAAATAATCATTTTCCCTTTTACGAAATTTTCTCCCTGTAGGAAGAGTTTAACGTTGTCTTCTAGTATACGTGATAAATAACTTCGATCCATTGGTCTGCCTCTTTGTCTAACTGGCTTGCAACATTATTATTTGTTATTTATTTGCCTGTACTTATTACAGGCACGTACATTATTTGTTATCTGTTCACTATATGCTTCTTCGAACATATTTGTTTCTACTTCTCTTTTGATGAAAAGTTTCAAATGGTCTCTCCCGTACATTCCGAGGTTAGCTGATATACATTGGCATGTGTCTTCAGTTTATTGTAGACGTATAAAATAAATAATCGTTACATGTCAACATTTGAAATATAATATAAATAGATACATATTAAATAAAAGTGTTTTTGCAATTCACACATGTCAGAAGTGAAAATTCTGTAAAGTAAGGAAGTAGACCGTTGCGATTTGTTCTATCGACGATGATCGCGGTCTCGTGTAAACGTTGTAAGCGCCACGCAATACGCGACGCTAACGCGTTTTAAGCAGTAATATATTCTATGTCATGTTCTCCTATACATGTATGTGTTTCTTTCTTTATCGTGACACATTTTCGTTTTATTGAGTTTCAAATAACAACGATTCTAAAGAAGTTTAACTTCAAACACGTTTAATTTTCTTGTAAAAAAAATTGTTACCACTTAAAAAATTATCACTAAAAATATGCTTAGTAACAGTATTTTTTTTTTAATTTAAATTATTTCAACAAATAAAATTGTACAATTACATACAACTTAAAAAAAACTTAAACAAAAAAGTAGCTCACATCCAATAGGTATGCAAAAGATCCAATAGTTATGAAGTTATTTCGTCATATATCACAAAAGTGTGTCAAGAATAAAATCCCATGTGAAAACATCATATAAGCTCAACTATTTTCTGTTTTCGAATACACATTTCGTTACTGAAAATAAAAAAGGAACTCATCAATTCAGAGACAAACGAGCGAGCGACGTTGTAACGGATCAAATTCAATTTGCGAGGTGAGGATTGAAAGGACTGAAATGACGGATGAAAACGGGACGGGACGGTACGTCAGATACGCTCCGTTGAGTTCACTAGAAAAGTCGTCCGATTGCATCGCTGTGGTTACATGGGACTGACACGTGACTTACCACCATCAGTAGTTGACTGAAGAATAGATTTCAAATTTTAAATTTAAAAATGATGTTTGTTTTTTTTTTGTTTTTTTTTTTTGCAGTATTAATCGATAAATTTATTGTAGTACTGGAACGGTAAATATTTATGTCACCATCTTAAGAAACGATATAAGGCTCATAGTATGAAATACATGGTGGAATGTTTATATAGATGTCAGAAGTGAAATTTCTGAAAAGTGGGAAGCTATGCTCGTGACTTCGTCCGCGTGGAATAGTGACTTTACATGTTCAACGTGATTCTTTAAATTGAAACAACTTTTTTATTTATGAACTGATTGACATGAAATAAAAATCTAATCGGATAAGCCGTTTCTGAGATTAGCATGTACAAACGCACAAACAAACAGGCAAAAATTCTGACAATCATTGCATTAGGTGCTATTTGCGTTGATAAAGGTCCCAATGATATTATTCTCGTATATTTAATGTACAGACAGTGACCCGTTACATTTTTATCATATGTATGATATAATTAGGTTGACATAGAAGCGTGCAGATACCTGATGATAAGCGATTATCGTAGCCGTGCAACACCATAATGATTGCAAGCGCATTGCGGACCCTATCCCGGATTCCTCCCAGGAGCTCTTGTCACCTTACTCACCAACAGGAACACAACACTGTATGAAAGCAGTATTATTTATCTGTGATATTCTGTAAGGTTGATTGACTTCCCCCGTCGGGCTGCTCCATATTTAAGCAGGAAATTTCCTGCTGTGCCCTACCTCGGTTATTGTTGAGTGTGAATTCTTGTAAAGCTGTAACGCTGAGCAATGACTATGCTGAGACATACTCTGAGTGATGTTTTACTTGAAGTAAGGAGTAAGCCATAGTCGCTTGTTAACACTGATATTCACACCTTTTAATATTGACGATACAAGGAAGGAAGGATTTAAATTAATATTGGTTTACACGTACGCATTGGTTTTTATCTAAATAAAAATGGTTTTGTTTACTGTCTTAAAAATTAGTTTCTAGTTTTGCTTATACATACTCTTACTTACGCAAAAAGGTTTATTTATTTGTACAAAATATGTAATACCACTAATATCGCTACAACTAAAATCTATTAATATCGTAGGTAAGATCCAAGCGCATTATTAATTCACTCGACGTCAGCTACACGCCAAGCATGAAGAATTTTTTAATTTCCAATTTTGTACACTTATAAAACAACGATATAATATATCTAAATTAATCTTTAGTCGAAATAGGAAGTAAAGTACATTAAAAAACTAAAAACTTTATTTTAAATTTGTAATACTTCTGTTATTTTAAATTGAAAATATTACCTACGTCTATGTTTTTAACTTTCTGTTGTATCCTAGCGATTCTAGAACTGCTGGTCTGAAATTATATTATAGTAAGTATTTTATGTAGTACAAATGTACATAATTAATGTGTACGGCCAAAGAATGGAACTCTCTTCCAGCGTCTGTGTTTCCGGAAAACTATAGCCTGGGGATATTTAAGTCGCGAATGAATAGGTTACTTCTAGGTAAGCGTGCTGCATCCTAGACCGCATTTTCACTTAACATCAGGTAAAATAGTGGTCAAACGCAAGCCTATCATTGTATAAAAAAAATGTATGTCGTACAAATGGCATAAGCCCGTGGATGTTGTGAAATATAATTTAAAAAAGAATTCTGATGTATTGTGTAACGGTATAGTAATAATATATGATATATGGTTCAGTATAATTACACATTATAATTACATTTTCGTTATTCAGATACAGGTATATTTTCCTCAACTATTTGAAAAATTTAAATATTATTCTTCGTGTTATCTATATAATAACAAGTGAAACAAATACTTTGTACCCCTATTTACGAAAATTGCGCGGACGGAGGAGTATTAAATTTCGCACACTTATAGTTTATATAGAGAAGGAATTTATTTTTTTAAATTATGTATAAAAATATATTAAAGCAATAAAAAAAAACATTACACACACTACCATGTATTTGACACACACACGCGTTTTATATAAACTCTTGTTGATTGTCAGTCTGTAGTCAAATTGATTTTTTTCAAAAGGTCTTTTCATTATTTATTTTTTTAATTTTTAATTATGATTGAATTTCGACCACTGGACGACCACTAGTCATATTCAATACGCACAACGTAAATACCCATTCAGAGTAAGCGGTTGACTGCCATGTCGACGCAAAAACCTACATAATCTAATTTGTACCCGTGAGAATCCTAGCGTCTCGGTAGTATTTATGTGACTCATATATTTTTATTAAGGCTAAAATTATTTACAACAGTTTTATAGAAGAACCATTGAAGTAATTCATACGAAATACTTTTATTTAAAGAAAAAGTGAATTACTGTATATCTCTCGATAAAATTCTAGAATATAGTAGACTAACATCACTTTCATACATAACAACAATTAATAGAACAACAGACACAGGAACTTGTGTAAAGTACGAGCTTGGCTAGTGGGATTTATTGTAGTGTATTCATAGATAATTTCATAGATGCAATACAGCTGCCCTAACAATTTAGTTAAGAACATTTCAGCTTGAGTGCAAGCTGAAGGGAAATTCTAATTAAGTTAACTAAGTAGAACTGGCTTAGCAGTCGGGCTTAGACAATAATGTACGGGAATTTCATAGCTTCATTTACGTTTATTGTACTAGTGTCCTACATGCGTTATGTAACTAAGTTAAAGCAGTACTGCCCAGTAGTAAATGGAACAATATTGAAGCGAAACAAATAAGTCATAATTGATGATTAAACCAACAAACCTTCAATTGAAATTAAATCATTTAGACGAGACATTCATCAGACATACGGTAATTTATAAGAGTTTTAATTGCGTATTTTCTATGGAGAGAACAGAGATAATATAATAATATTTTTTTACGGTATCTACAAGACACATGTCACCTAAGACAGTTTAAATACGGTTACTCATTAAAAATGATGTAAAGTCATTTAATAAATTAATTGGATATTTCAACAGTGTTATTATTATTATACGTGTACGGACGGATGCATACCATTATTCTACGTAAATACGGATTATGAAATATCTAAGTAACGATTATACTTGAGGAAATCAAATACAATTCGTGAAATGATAAAAAATTAAATTAAAATTCATTCCAACTTGTATTTTCTGGCTACTATAACAATTTGAAACAGATACCCTACGCAATAACACTAATCTGATTCGGGGGGGGGGGGGGATTTAAGAGAGTGAATAGCATTATCTAGTTTTTTAATGGGTAAAGTATTATTTTTCGGAGTCATCATGAAATTATTGCGGTTACAAGCGATAAACTAAACTCGCCTTCAACACATACATGATTACATCATAATGATGTTACGACTTACGTCACCTTAATCGTTGACGTTTCAAAAAAAAATTTAGGAAAGAAACAAATACTGTATCTTCCAGCAATAATGAGATAATGAGAATGATTGATAAAAGCTTTTGATATATTAGCATTGTTACCACAAGTATTTGAAGCTGCTATTCTTAAGTCCTTATGTCGGGAGGTGTACAGATAATCTAGAATTTAGCCATTTTCTTATTTGAATTGATCATGTCATTGCAAAAAGACACAAAAAATAATGTATACAGTGATAAAAATGTTACAACATTAATATATGCTGCTCTGTGGTTACGGCAGTAAAGAACATAGCCACCCCCTCTCTTCCCGCGGGTGTCGTAACAAGCGACTACGGGATAACACAGTTCCACTACCTCCTGTGAACTTAAAAAGTCGACCGATGGCGGGATAACCATCCAACTGCTGGCTTTGAAACACACAGGCCGAACACGGGCAGCAGTTTCTTAACCAATATACACTTTTAATTTTTTTTAATAATTATATTGTAAATATTAAGGCTTTTAAAAGTTAATTTTTCGTGATATAATATTTTGGTTTTAACAACTTTTTACAAAACTCCAAACAACAGTCACAAAAAACAGTGTCATTTTAGAAAAAAAATATATATTCATTGAAATGTTTTCTTCGTTATATTTTAATGAAGAGATAGAACGACGAATACCATAATACTAAATAAATATGAAATGTATATAACACTTATATTCCGTTCCTAAATTCTAGTTAAAGTCAAAACGATGTCCTATTTATAGTAATTACCTACATCTTCTTGTTAACTGCGATACGTACCCACGTATTCTATAAAATATGTAATAATAGCAGCCTTTAAATAAAGCACTGCTGCTACTGCAGTACCCAAAATGTTCTCACGATTTCGTGAATATGCGAACATTAAAGTTTGCGATTGATTTCTCTTACGTATATCAGATTATTTATTTGTATTTGTAATGCAAAATAGACACATGTACAATCAACTAATAAAACGCCTGACACGCAACGGCCCAAATATGATTTGAATTCTGTGTCAGGGGTCGGGGAACACAAACAACACAAACATAAACACCTAAACTACGTCAAGCATCTGTAGGGTCCTATACAAATACTTTAAATGAACGAGTGATTAAACTCGTGACCGCTAGCGCATCAGTCAGTTGCTATGCCCACTGATTCAACGCGTCATCTTGGAAAATTTATAATACACAATTGCACATAATACTTATAATATTTGCAATAGTAATTACATGACTCAATTAAAATTAAATATTATTCAATCACATTGGTAAAACAAGTCGTTTAAATTTTTAATTGGAACCTATGTATTATCAAATAAATTAATCGTATGGTCGTTGTAAAATCGAATATTTACCTAATCAACTCGATGTCCGATGATCGTTCGAGCGAATATTTTCAGAGTCCAATTGACTGGTGATTGAGTGGTGAAATAAGTGATTGAGAGGCGAAATTTGGTATGGGTAGAGTTTTAATCAAATCGGACATGAAGCGTAAATTATTGAATTTTGAATTTTTAACGGACTTATTAGAAAGTTTTAATAATAATTGAGGAATCATATTATAACTGATTTGTGAATTCGAGACATATTTTAAAATCTTATTTCTAAATTAAAACAAAAACGAAAGAATTACAATAATATCAAAAAGATAAAACATACAAAAATATTTAATTTTGATTGAGTCACGTATAATGTTTTATATCTATTAGTTATAGACATTATTTACAAAACGAATAAAATACCACAGTAAATAATAATTAATTACGTAAACATTACTTTAAAAACTTTTCTATTTAAAATAAATCAATGACATAAAAGTTAAAACTCGTTGGTTACAAACACATTGATTACTTCGTCGACATGTGATAATAAATGAAAAAGTTCATTAACTGCAAAACAACAGACAACGCACTCAAAAGTTATCTTTTACAATGATTAACAATACAATCAGCGCGCGCCACTCCATACTAACGAGCGGCAATAAAACATGTCTTCACACGGAGGTATTATTTCTTTATCTCAGCGTGCCAGCTCCGTTTCCATTTGTGCCTCTCATCATAAAGCGAGGGAGGCGATATTGTGAATTATTATTGTGAATCGTGAGCCACAGAAAACTTTCCGTGTATATATGATAACGTCAAATTTCATAACACTTTTGTAATTACATTAACACAGATTAACATAATACATAATTATGTTATTAGGATACGCTTTTAATTAAACTAGTGGTCGCCAAGTGCTCGAAGTTCGACCAAAATTAATTCAAATTATAAGTTTGAACATTATTAAAATTCTGTTGTCAAAGACTATACTTCTATAATAATAAACTAAAGCCTACATATGCGTGTGTCAAATACATGGTAGTGTGTGTATAATTTTTTTTTTTTACTGATTTAATGTATTTTATCCATGTTTAAAAAAAATTAGCATTCTGCAATCCTTCCTATATAAACTATAAGTGTTTGAAATTTCATACTCCTCCGTCCGTGCAATTTTCGTAAGGGGTACAAAGCTCTTGCTTCCCGTTTTAATATATAGATTTATACTTTTTGATTTTAAATTAAAGCCATTGCCTAAAACACCTAAAATATATTTTTTTTTCTACTAGCTACTAGCTTAAGTGTACCAAAAAAATTAATAATTGCAGACATAAAAAGGGAATCTTAGAAGGAATGGGCTTTACGTCTTTACAAGTATAAAAGGTAAAGAAAAAGACTGCATTTAGTGAATGCCCTTTCACAGTTGGAGAATTCAAACCGCTACCGCGAGTTCTGAGCACTTCACGAATGCAACTCCCTTTGAAGAAAATCCTACTTTTTTTGACAATCAGACTTTCTGAAATTTTCTATAAGATTCAGCTCTGAAGAGTACTTTCATTTCGTTACATAGATTTAAATTTAAATCTATAGAAAGGATTTGGGTACTTTACATCATTTTAGCATTCTTTTTATACCATAGAGACTCTTTCTAGTTTATAAAATGAATTTTTATCATACTTGCTTTTTCCAAGACTTATATTACAGCAGTAATAAAAGATAAAATTTATAGGAATTATTTCTAAAAATTTTTATATATCTCAAAATAATCAGCTATGGTACTTCGCAATGTATTTGATAATAATCTTATATCTCTTAACTTTACGAAAATCACAATGTATTTATATGCAAAAACATCGCTGTAGTTACCCTTTGTTTACTTAACTAATAATGTAAATAGTATAAATTTTTTAATATCACAATAATCGTATCTTACAATTGCCTATTCCGTAATGATGATACTTTGAGTAACGATATTTGAGATGCATTTCTCCTTTAATTATTACCAAAACTAAGACGCCTTTTAACTCGGAAAACACTTACTAAACTTTTGCTGTGCCTTACCAATGTCTTAAGAACCTTTTCAAGAGTGTTTTACTAAAATTCTTAAGATCAAAAGGTTTTCCAAGTGGTTGCTTGAATTTTCCATAATACTTGTTCAAAGGTAAATTTACATTGCCGCCTAGCGCGTTTTTTGTTTTACCATACACTAGTGGATACCCAAACATTTACATTCCAGTGCAATATCCCAATTTTCTCGTAATTCATAGCTCTTGCTAGAGAGTGTATATCAAAAATAAAAATAAAATAAAAACGAGGCTACTAATACTATAAAGTATTAATAATAAAAAAAAATAAGTGGGTGGCCAAATCTTCTATAACACTTTTCATTCAATATCGATTTTAATACAAGCTAGACTTTAACATCTCTACTCAAAAACTTTAATAAAAAACTTAACATGATAGTTATCATTAGTAGAGATTAGTAGAGTATTTCCAACCGTATCACGTGAACTTGAAAGTCTTTCAATTTGTTATTGTTTTTATCATTACGATAACAACAAAATTTCTTTGAATTGTGCGTAAATAACAATTAAAATATCATTAAATAACAATCTTTTAAAAATCAAAATCTTTCAAAGTGTACAAATCAATAAGTTCGGGTTATCTAAACCTCTTTAATGACAGAAACCATTACATTTCCAGTATTTGTATTAACTCTGAACACATACCTCAAAGAGACTGCGCAGTAATTACGAGAGATTACGCACGTAGCACAAATCTCACCAGAGCTGCACACGTGCTGAGATTAACATAATTGGATCAGGTGTTAATTTACCAAAATCCTCGCCCAGTTTGTCTCCGCTGGAGCATTGCCATCAAGAAATCACTACATTTTTGTCAGATTTTGTTACCTATTATTGTTTTTTGTAAAAAAATAATAATAAAATACGCTAATAAAAAGCTACAGTTATTACTATTGTATTAATTACGTTAGTAATTTTATCCATTTAGCTAATAGTTCATATAAGCTTCCTTTAACTCGACGTACAAATACCGAAAAAGGGTTCGCTAGCTATAACATCTACTATCGCTTCTCATCCGAAACTTAAGCTCATCTGTATTTCTTAAGCTCTCGGCGAAGAAGGCACGTTTCAGTTTCACAAATCTAATTTTTTTCCCCAGAGAATTCCTTTTTGAGAACTATCGAAATCCCGTTCAGCCAGTATTGCCAATTCCGCTGAATGTTCCTATCCGTTACAAACTTTTTGTTCTCACCGTCGTGTATCGGACATGTCGGCGACATCACAATACGATATGATTCTTAATATTTTTATGTCCGCAAAATTGCTTTTCAATTTTACAACAAATACAATATAATATCGCCTCTTTTTATTTCTAAAATATTCTGCCACGTCTGTTTCTTTAAACTTCTTAAACAGCTTTAACGGATTTTGAGATAACAATTATTTGTATAATCTCTCCATTTTATGGTGTCTTAAAGCGGAAATTATTAGCGAAATGTTTATGAAAGCTCGAGTTTTATATAAATAATGGCTTTGTTTTAAGAGTGGGTGACAAAAAGAAGATTTTAACAGTCTTTTAGTAATAATAAATTAATAAAAGTCTTAGATATTCAACCTTCTGAAAACAGTAAGTTGTTGTTAAACAATATTATTGCAGATTATCTTAAAAGCAATTTAACTAGAACAAAACTCTATTGTTAAACAAATTGTCTTGTTCAACTTTAAATCGAAACTGTTACAGCTACATAAAATTACGTGCATTCTTACCGCACCTGCTTCCACTTATTTTTGTCTTACTAAGTTGTTACTGGATATTCTCATACGAATAAACTACAAAGAAATTTACTCACATCTACTTAACGCATCTTTTAAATTACTTATATAACTTTAATTCACAAAATAACTAAGACTATACTATAATTAGTTTGATACGCAGGTACCACCTTTATTCATAGTTATTGGTATAGTATCTTGTACTATGTCCATAGGCGAATTATCTTAGTTATGATATGAATACTTTTACCATTATCTTTATGTATTGTATTGGAAAATATCCAAATCGATAAATGCTTGATTTCACTTATTAGTATAAGATGTTTATAATGTCATATTATCACCAGTGACGGGTGTTTTCGCTGAGTTTAACATAATATAACATAACAATACACTTTATTGTACACTAAAACAGAAATGATACATAATTATCAGATTGATTTTAACAAAGTATCATAAAGTACAAATGGTGGTTTTAGTTATTATTGTCACTTTTTTATATCTTATGTATAATAAAATATATGAAGTTTAAATAATAACTGTATGCCGTAGCCTGACCAGATATACATACTAGGCAGCCAATGCCTAGACATATACTTGGCAGATCTATTTATCTCAAAAGAGTAGTTAGCTTGTAAATCAACTTATCGTAGGAAAAAAAAATTGTCAAGACTTACGTAATAAGTTTTATTTTACTTTTATTTCATTGACAATCAAATCTCTGCACATATCTCGTACTCATTTTATGTATTAACTTTGTCGTTGACAGATTTCTCGACTTATGCCATGAACGAAAACAACAAGAAAAACGTATCTACAGGTGAAATACTAACGTTAAAGACGCTAATGCCATACGGTCCCAAGAAATATGAACCATAATTTAATCTGAAAAAAAGGGTAGATGTCTATTTTCCGGGCTTACGCCTCACCAAAGGCGACCCTTATTGAATAGGCTGTCTCCATTATTCACATATTATTTTCACGATATTAATATATATACGACATAATGGTATTGTCAGTTTTATCATTTGAAAACCTTTCCCAAACGAAAAGAAGTCGTGGTGGTAAATCCTTTTCAGGAAAATATTAAGGTGTTATTACGTTAAGTGGTATGCCTTTTACCTTGTATCGAACTAAATAAAAGACTTTATTTTCTTTAATATTGTGAGTGTTCGACTGATTTCTAATATTCATTTGAACTAATATTTGTTGCAATTTTTAATATTATCTATACTTAATATTATAAAGAGGTAAAGGTCCTAACTTTGTTTGTTTGTAGGGGGTAATCTTCGGAAATACTGATCTGATCATGAAAATTCTTTTACTAACAGAAAGCTACACTATTCAGGAGTGATATAGGCTACATTTTATTTTTATTGAACAAAAATTTCAGTGAAAAATAATAGTATGTGTAAATCAAGTCGGAGAAATATGCTAGTGAGATGAAAACTTATTTGCATCACAAAAATAATTAACGCCCAACGAAGTGGCCACGGATCGGCTAGTCAATTATATGTAGAAAACCGAATTTTATAAAAACCTGCTAGGCTTCGCAGTTTTTTTAACCCCTTTACCTTCTAATACTACTCCGATTTCGTGATTAAAAGTAGTTTCTGTGTTAGTTTATTTGAATCTCCACCTGCCATCTACATGTCAAGTGTCGTAGCAATCGGTACAATAATAGCTTATAAATGAAGGTGTAACAAATATCTATCATATCTATTATATGCCTACTCACACAAACTTTCACAATTACTAGTAGTAAAACTTACTTCCAAAATAAATAAATACGATTTACACAAAATACTATTAACTTTTTCAAAATGAAATAAAAAAACAAACTATCTGTCTGGCTCTTGTTAACGTTAAATAAATTTGAATTATAAACAAAACCGGATACGGGATTTTAAATTGGAAAATTATGTTAATCGTTTTTGAGGGGTATTCACACGTGGAACACATGATTACTAAAGAAGGATAGGACGGTTTTAGTGATTAAAAATCCTACACCACATACGTACAGTATCACGAAGACGTTTTTTTTTTTAAGATTTCTCTCCTGTTACCTATGAAAAAAAGTTTCAATTACACCATAATAAATAAGTAAAATTATTTAATACGGGATATTTACTATGTTTTTATACGTTAACGTACGCTACGCAATAAAAATACGAGAAAGGAAGTAATCCGGTATGGACACTTCTAATGCCGTCAACATATACCCGCAAACTTCAGTCTCGTGAACAAGACATTCGCAGATATTTTTTTTTTTTTATTAAAATTAAGTTAAAAATAAAAAGATATGATAAATATTCCGTTTAAAGTAATTTATTTAATGAAAATAACAATGTTAAATTAAAATCTTATATAATAAATAAGTAATATCAGAACTACATATTAACGTAATTAAGTATGGCTAACTGTTTAGTTGTTACTTTATACAAAGTCTACGAAGCAGCAACTTATTATTATTATGAGGTACGAGTACATCAAGCGTAAGTTAGAAAGTCATTTAGTTTAAGTGAACAGTGGTCTGCCATGTGACTGAACCCTTATAAAAACTTTGCTATGGGTATTAACTGTCCAACCACAATTAAGCCGTAGTAGAGAAAATTACGAACGTTGGCTTGCATTAAATTTCACTCGTAACTACTGAACTTCACTGGTGTATATTCACTGGTAAAATGGTTACCTTACAACTATATCTAATTACCACTATTCTTTTCATGAAACTCATAAAATCAGCTATTTGTGGTCTAAATGAAACTACTTGTAAAAAACCTTCTTTAATTATGATAACAGAGTAGTAGTTGATTGAAAAGCCTACCGGTGGCGGGATAACCATCCAACTGCTGGCTTTGAAATTCACAGGCCGAAAACAGGCAGCAGCGTCTTCGGTGCGACAAAGTCAGTACTGCGGTCACCAACCCGCCTGCCCAGCGTGGTGACTATGAGCAAAACACATAAATTCACGTTATTTTTGGCGTAAACTTGTGGAGGCCTATGTCCAGCAGTGGACTGTATAGGCTGTAATGATGATGATGATGACATGTAACTTAGTAATGAATCGTTGACTTTGAAAAGTAAACTACCCACCGCTCGTTACATTTTAAAAATCTATTAAGATAAAATGTTCCTTATTTTCAAGGAAATTTTATGGTTTGTAAAATATTGAGGACATAAATAAAGCAGCTGTCGTGTATAGCACGTCCCCGCGCCGTACCTAAAGTCGTATTTTATCTTGGATTGTCTTATTCCTTGAAAATAAAAAATGAACGTAAAATTGTTGAACGTGTACAGTTTTGAACAAAGCGACGTTCTGGTTATGTGGTGACGACGTCATTGTAATTGGAATGTTCCTGATTAACTGACGACTCGGTTTTATTGTGCAAACTTTTTCATTAGCTCTCTCAGCACTTTGCGAGCTAATAAAAACTATCATTCAATACGACCGACCCACAGCCGTTTTTAACCCTGGCTGGTCGCAACTTCGATTCTCCCTCGAAGAAGCTATTTGTGTTTATACAAAATTTAATCTTTGTTACAGTTTAAATAAAAATTACATCCATTATGGACATATAAGGTAAGATATAATAAATACAATATAAGCAAATCCAAATTACTATGAGCATTAGTTTCTAGTCAAGACGTTTGTCCTTAAGTGTTTCACTATAATTCATCGAAGAGTTAGTATTATTAATAAGTGAGAACACGGGATGATTATATTACTAATTGATATTAGGCTCCAATATTTATTTTGGATAGAAAAAGAGGTTTACATAACAATGAAACACAGACTGTTTAATTGCAGATCTCTGCTTTAGAGTAAAACAATCGATATATTTGTTACATTTAATTTCGTTTTCATAGCGTCATTCGTGGAAACGAGCTCATAAAACTAATTGACTACAAACAATACCTCCCCAAATGAAATGGGATGAGTAGTTAGCGCCGGCGTTATCGCGTTTTCATTGCCCATAAAAATCTTATATAAGCTGATCATATTCATTAACTCGTAATATAAATTTAATCAAAAAAAATATATAAAACCATTAAATCAAGTTACGTTTACAGCAATTCCGTTAGTTATATAAAATTATTTTTTTTCGAATCGCTGGAGGTGAATTTCAGTTATATTATAATAAACCAGGGTCAATAATAATTGTGGAAACCAAAAAAAATATAGTAGGATGAAACCCATTGGAAAAAAAAGAGAATACAACGAAAGTGAAGGAAAAATAAATTACGGGCGATCTGAGGTCGGGAAGTGGTGGGAGGGGTTCAAGGGTAAAAAACGGTTTACATCGATTTTGGGCTAAACTACAAATTCTATGGAAAAAGTTAAAAAAAATTTGTAGGTAATAAAATAATATATAACAAATATTGGAGTCTATTCAATCGAAATAGCAGTCTTAAAAAATATATTTATTTAAAAACTTGCGGACCCGGTAGACTGTCCAGCCCTGAAAACAGTTACCAAATTTGATTGCTCACATACCGATGGCAGCGCCACCTACCGGTTCCAATTGAGGTAAAAAATACGCATACGTCGCAGTAGCATGCGAAAGCGATCCTGTGGCGCCCCGCTATGGCGATGAGGGCACCGCTGTGTTTTGGTGGGTAGTCTGGGTTGGCCAGGAGTCCTACACTACCGCCGGCCTCAACGGCGGGATGCGTAAAAGCATTTCCCAGCCAAAAAAAAATTAGTTTCGGAGTTACATACCCCTAGCAGCGTCACCTACCGGGTCCAATTGAGATAAAAACTACCCTGTCTCCCAAGTTGAACCAAATTACAGATGCTTATATATTATATATATATGACTTTGCAAATCTATTCAATCACTGGTAAGATTAATGATAGTACAAAGCGGCAGCATTTTTCAAAAGTCAAACTCCTGTAATAAGTTCAGGCAAATGACATTGTCTTAAAAAGTATTTTAATTCTATGAAAGAGCAAGTCCCGCAAAGTTGAGACGTTCAGTTACGACAGCGTCCCGACCGACGGCAATACGTTGTAGAGCGATTTACATTTTTATGAAAACGTTTTACCGCTATGGGTCGATGGCTAGTTTTATAACTCACGTTGCGAAAAAGTCTGGTCCAACGAACAACCTACGATTTCTGTATTTTTAACAAGACTAAAAATGTAGATAACACTAACTACTATTGTTGCATTTGGTCGCTTTCCAAGTTGATTCCTCCTTATTTTTATTTTGTTTTACCAGACATCAGGAACAATTAGTTTAACAAATAAATTTAGCGCTCTTAAAACAGTTACTTGTTTTCTGTTAAATCGTAAAGCGGAAATGTTGTTTATTATGGTTAGAAAAATGAATGTAGGTTTGACTAGCTCGTTGACACAATTTGTAGTGACCCTCCTTTCTGCTCCGGGGGTTATGGGTTCGATTCCTACCCCGAGTCTGTGTGTAATATATATAAATATATATATTTATATATGTATTATATATATGTTTATTGAAAAAAAAAATATGTAGCTATACCAGTCAGCTGTTACCTATAACACAAATATTAAGTTGTTTACTTTAGGAACAGATGATCGTGTGTGTATGTTGTAAATATTTATTTATTTATGTATACTTTCCTGCCATTAACAGAATTATGTTGAAATAGTGCAAGTCATGTGTATTTTTTTAAACAAACGCCAGCGATTATAATAATAATAATAATAAAAGCCTTTATTAACAATCTTATATGTTACATTTCATCTTATCACTACTTATGTACTACTTACTAATACTAAATTGGTTGTTTATGAAAGCAACGTAATTAATTTTATTATTTGTATTAGACACCGGTTTTGTGATTGTCTTGCTCTTTGGCATAGGCCTCCCCAAGTGTTCTCCACAACGATCGATCTCTTGCTATCCTCATCCAGCATGGTCCTGCT
Source organism: Melitaea cinxia (assembly GCF_905220565.1). Classification (NCBI taxonomy): domain Eukaryota; kingdom Metazoa; phylum Arthropoda; class Insecta; order Lepidoptera; family Nymphalidae; genus Melitaea; species Melitaea cinxia. The sequence goes on along the minus strand of NC_059400.1, from coordinate 7,149,555 downwards.
ACCTCCTTGATATCATCCTCCCACCTTCTATACTGTCTGCCTTTACTTCTCTTATTATATCTAGGGCACCATTCCGTTACTTCGTTTGTCCACTTTTCTGTCCTACTTCTTGTTATGTGTCCAGCCCATTTCCATTTCAGTTGTTTAATTTGGTATTTTATATCTTTAATCTTAGTTCGTTTTCTGATTGTTTTTAAACTAATTTTATCTTTTAATTTTATGTTGAGAATGCTTTCTTTCCATTCGGTGTTGACAGGTTTCTAGTGATTTGATATTTTTCTTTGTACAACTCCATGTCTGGCATCCGTAGGTAATGCTTGGTAGAATGCATGTATTAAATATTTTCTTCTTCCCTTCTATTGGTATTTCCGAATTTTTCATAATATCTTTTAGAGCCCAGTATTTGTTCCATCCTAGGTTTATTCTATTTTGAATTTCCTTGGTTGTGATGTCTGTTGGGGATATTATTTGACCTAAGTATGTATATTCATTTACATATTCCAGTTCAGCAGCATTTTCAGGTTTAATGGGAATTTTGATGTGATTTGTCATTAACTTTGTTTTACTGGTATTTATTAATAGTCCTACCTTTTCGCTTTTATTTATCAGTTGTTCGATCATAATCTGCAGAGTGTTTGGATCACCACATATTAATATAAGATCATCTGCGAATCTTAGATGGTTTAGTAATACTCCATTAACATTAATACCGTATTCCTTCCAATCCAATTGTCGAAATATATGTTCTAGGGTTGCCAAGAACAGTTTGGGTGATAAGGGATCTCCCTGTCTAACTCCTTTCTTAATGGGAAAACATTCTCCTATCTTTTCTGTGCGTATTTTGGCTGTCATGTTTATGTATATATTCTTTATTATGTTTATGTATTTACTGTGGACCCGTTGTGTGGTGAGGGCTTCCCATATTTTCTCATGTTTCAGCGAATCAAATGCTTTATTGTAGTCTATAAATGCTAAGTAGTAGTTTATTCCATATTCATTGCATTTCTGGATCATTTGTTTGATGGTGTGGATGTGGTCGATGGTTGAAAAACCACTTCGAAACCCTGCCTGTTCTTTCGGCTGATTCTCGTCTATAGTTTTTGTTATCCGGTCCAGTACTATCTTGGAGAAAACTTTGTATACGTTTGATATCAACGAAATGGGTCTGTAGTTCGATATATTATCTGTTCTCCCTTTTTTATGAAGTAAAATTATTGTAGATGTGGTCCATTGAAGGGGTATATATTCTGTTTTTAAAATTTCGTTAAAAAGCTTTGTCAGTGTTTCCAAGATAGTCTCTGATACTCCTTTTAACAGTTCGTTAGAGATGTTATCTTCGCCGGGTGATTTTCCTGTTTTCTGTGATTTGATGGCTTTGGTAACTTCATCTTTCAATATATTAGGAACTGGTTCTTCTTCGGTACTCGTAACTGTTTCACTACTTATAATTGATGTACTTGGTTTGTCATGATAAAGATTGCGATAGAAATCAGTTGCTGTATTTAATATTTCGTTTCTTTTAAATTTATGTTTTTGAGTTTTATGATGTATGACGTTAGTAATCCAGTTTGTGTGGTCTTGAAGTTCCTTCCACGCACTCTTGATTCCACCAAATTTTGTTATGTAGTGTTGTATTAAATTAGTTTTTTGTGTATTTCTGAACTTTTTTATTTCAGTGTTTATTTCTTTACTTATTTTAATTATGTTTTGTCTATTGTTCCTTCTGTTCTTAAATAAAAGTGCTCTTTGTTTTATTAATCTTCTTGCTTCAGATCCTATTCTATCTTTAAATGGTTTGTCTTTTTCAAAGAGTTTATTAGTTCTTTTTAATTCTTCTTCCAAGGTATCATATTTATCCTGGACTGTTCTTAGTTCGCTTATTGGTGTTAATTTAGTTTTTAGGGATTCTAGAATATGGCTTGGTAATGGTAATGTAATTGCTCGCTTAGTATTTTGCATATGTTTCCTAGAATTTTTAGGTTCATTTAGGTGTAGTTGACCTCGGAGTAGTCTGTGATCAGTAAAGTAGTTAAAATTATTAAGGACTTCCACGTTTAAGAAAAGCTGCGGTTTATTTGTAGTTATGAAATCTATCTCATTTCTTATTTGGCCGTTGGGAGATTCCCACGTCCATTTTCTTTTAGGTTTTCTTTTATAAAAAGTGTTCATTATATGTAAATTATTTTCTAATGCGTAGTTTATCAATCTTTGTCCATTTTCGTTTCTCTTGCCGGTTGTATAGGGTCCAAGTATTTTGTCTTCGTTCTTTCTTCGCTGGCCGATTTGGCCATTAAAGTCTCCCATCACAATAATTGCCTTATACAAAGTCTCCATTGTTTCATTTAGGTTTTCATAAAAGTTATTTTTAATTTCTTTTTTCACTACCTCAGTAGGAGCATATACTTGGACTATTGATGTCGGGTGTTTGTGACCAGGAAGTATAATATTTAAGACAGCTATCCTGTCTGAGACTCCTTTAAATTCAATTATGTTATTTTTCAGGTATTTTTTGACTAAGAATCCAACGCCGTATATTCCTGTTATTTCATTTTTATAGTATATTATGTAATCTTCATGCTCTTCTATATTTTCTTTCGATCTACGTACATCACTTATACCAAGTATATCCCAATTAATGTTGTTTAACGCATTTTCAAGTTCTATTAAACATTCTTTTGACTTTAACGATCTTGTATTCAATGTCGCTATGTGGAGTCTTCTTTTCTTGGTGTTCATTATAGTTTTATTTTCCATTTGTAGTGTAGTATTTTGGGGGGTTTGGTCGATAACCCCGCGGTGACCAACCGTATTGGGGTTTTTCTTGTTTTTTCCTTTGTTCTTGCCTAAATAGTTTGTTTTGATTTCGTTACCGGTGTCTAACTTTCCCTATGCGTTATGTTGCTGAGATGATTTTTCATTCAAAGACGCAGATCTTGCCCTCATATACTCAAACGCATTTGTTTTATGTAATTTAGAGGATGCAGTAATATTTTGTGAACCACTGGAGTGTGATGTGTTTATGTTGTTAGGAGATATCGAGGCCTCTCTCTTTCTTTTTTCTGTATCTGGTGTTTCTTTGATAACTATTTTATTGTTTCGAATGAATGCGTCCTTTCCATTTTGTTTTTCTTGTCTAAGTTTTTCCTGGAGGATCTTTCGCATTTCCATCGTTTCTTTTGAAAAATCCTCAGTAATGTAAGTTTGTTTCGGCATTTTCATTTTATTTTTCAGTATTATTAGCTTCTTTTGGAATGATGTGAAAGATATGAGTATTGGCCTTACCTTCCTCTCTCCCTGTTTCTTTCCTAACCTATAGTAGTTATTTATTTCGTATATATCTATGTCAGTATCTAGGTTTTTCAATGTTTGTTTAATTAGATTGAATAATTCTTGGTGATTCTTTTCTGTTTCTTTTATACCATGTAGTAACAAATTATTTTTTCTGTTTTTTTCCTCTAAATATTTTACTTTTTTCTCTAATTTTTGTACCTCATTTTTCAAATATTTGTTTTCTTCCAGGAATGGTTGTAGTTTCTCCTCTATATTGTGCATGATGGTCTCATTTACACTCCTTGTAATAGCTGCTGTTTGTTGATCAAGTTCTATTTTCATCATCTTAAACAGTTGTGCCATCTCTGGTGACATTTCCTTAGAACTCATGTTATAAAAACAAAACTTTTTTATTCTGCGTATATTGAAACGTATTTTTCTCGTTGAGCTAGCAACACCACCGATATCTTTGCCACTGATAGGTGTCACTGTCAAATGTCACTATCTGGTAAGTTGGTAACGCTGTTTAGTTGTCAATTGATGATGAAATATTTCTACCCTCAATTCATAGATTATTATATTTGTGATTTTATTCGTTATTTATAAGTTATTTTTGGGTATTTTCGCGTACCTTTTTTACAATATCCGCGTAGATCTATCTTCTTGATTAAGGATTTTGTAATGTGCGGTCGGTATTGGTAAGATTTCACTATGAATTCAATTAATAAACTAGGAGCACTTTACATACACTGTTGTCGCTTTGACATCCGGAAACGGAACGCCAGCGATTAGTTACAGTTAATTATAATGATTAGTGCAAAGTAATGGAAGTAAACGATTATTTCAAAATTTCACATTTAAGTTATAAATTACATAAAGGAATCACAGACTGTTTTAAAAAAAGTTTATTTAGTAAAATGTATTAAATGACCTAAGCATATGTATATAAGTTTTACTGACCATGCGAAATTCTTTCAAGTGTTAAAAGGCAAGACAAACTAGTTCGAAATGAAAAAACAGGACGAACACGAAAGATCCCAGTTGCACGAGTGAAATAAGGAAACCGGGCTGCGCATAAAATGTTAAACATCTGGACTGTTACGCTTCTAGGACACGCGGTTCTTTTCATTTCCCTGCACCCTTTCTGCTCGTCGTATTTTTTCACGCTTTACATCACCCTTGCTTGGCCGTCGGTTGGATGCGTAACTCACTGAATCTCCGGTGCAATTTATAAATGAATGTTCGTGGAAAACTAAAAGGAAATTTATAGCAGCCTTTCAGTTTTAATTGTTTTGTTTGTGTCTCCTTTGTCCCTAAGATACATTTTTACTGAGGATAGTTTAGCGTTATGTTTTGAGTCAGTGTTACAAAAAGAATAACGAATACGAAATCTATGACCATAATTAAACACCGTTTCTAATTCCAAAAAATATAAGTGATCAAGATCTTTAAAAGTATATCATACAAGGGAATCAATCTATTAAATTGCTTAACGTTCAATGGAACGGGTTGTGCTTGGGGCTCTCAAAGATAGGATTAGAAATGAGACTATCCGCGGGAGAACAAAAGTAACCGCCATAGCCCATACAATTAGCAAGTTGAAGTAGCAGGTCGCTAGTCATCTGTGTCGCAGGACCGATGGCCGTTGGAGCAGACGTGTCTTGGAGTGGAGACCGCGTCTCCGCAAATGCACTGCGGAACGTCCTCCGGTCCACTGAACTGACGATCTACGTAAGATTGCTGGTTTAGGCTGAGGATTGCAGAAACCGAGATGTCTGGCGCAAACTTGAGGAGGCCTTTGTCCAGCAGTGGACTGCGATAGGCTGAAGTGAGTGGGTATATGCACAATTCATGTATTATGAAAATATTTTGAAAATTGTTTGTGTTTAAAATGAACATTTTAAATTATATTCCATCCGATGCAAACCGCTACATTTTTAAGGCAGTTGAACAATAAATAAGTAAAGTGCGATATAATTGAATCGCTTTCAAAAATATATTAGGAACAAAAGTAAAAACTATACTGATATTTAACAAATCAAGTTGTTATTATTATATTGAATGTCATTATTGTTATTATTATTATTAAAATTCTTATGTCCGTAATCCAATTACGTATCAAATCATCAAACTGTAACAAAATGCACATTCAATGAAAAATAAACATTACAAACTATGGTCTAAATTTAATCAAATACTTATTCAGTAACAAGACGCAGATAATTAAACAAATTTAATTACTAGTGTTTTTGAACTGTGTGATATCTAGAAATTATTAAGTAGCGGAAGTTTGAAACATTTTTAAGAAATTTTTACTTTAAAGATACTTGGACACTTAGCCGTGAGGCCAAAAGATCCTGGAACTTAAGCAATTAGTGAGCTATAGTCAGACAGTAATTAAGGAGAAAATGTTATTTGAACACTGAAGATAGAGGAACGTTTTCGAGCAATAACGAGTGTTGCTTTTCGTTAACTAAATAATCAATCGACTAAATTACCAGCATATACTGAGTGCACTTTCTGCTTTCGTGAAATTTGACGCCAGATCGTTTTATTAATGAAACCGGCAGACTTTAATGGATTCGATAGATTTATTCCTTGACTATAAGTGGACTTTTTTGTAACGTAAAATTTGCCATAAATCTTCAAACATTAAAAAATAAATGCGTACCAAATTTTTTACTATTTTTTCCAATCAATTTATCGTAAGTCAAACCATTGTTGAAATTAAAATTATGTACAATAATTACACCTAATAATAACTTAAGTTATAAAATGTAATGATATGACTTAAATAAATAGAACCGTCAAACAACGACTAAAACAACTCAAGTGCATTAACTATTAAATAAGAAAAAATTTATAGAGAACAACATCTAAAAGCAACAATCAAATCTACTTTTATAAATAAATAATAATTAGAAGTTATTTAATATGTGTAGTTATATAATATGTGCAATATGGGTATTTGTAATATGTGAAATATTGAAATATTTTAGTCGAAATAGTCGAATTTTGGAATTGTTTTATTATAACGTCACACATTAGAAATTGAGATTCAAGCTCGCAACCGGCAACACAACAGCGAATTGTTGTAACCACTGCGCTAGACTGTCGTCAAATTATTTACTTAATTAAAATTGTCATTGGTAGTGTTTTTATTTCTATTTCTTTGGATTAAGGGTATCTTGATTTTAAAACATTTTAGTTCAACATTTAAAACATTTTAGTTTCAAACTTTATTTTCATTCTATTATAATATATTGTAATAAATAGTGCGTTACCGCTTTTTCCGAAGCATAGTATTCTGAAAAGAACCAGCAAAATAATCAGTAATTGGACTAAAAAAATATATGGATTATTTTAATAGATATAAATTGATCAAGACACTATAGAAAGCCTAGCCTTAGAGATTCTGACTGAACTGATTTAATTATAAAACTTATTTTGATTGGTGGAAATTTTGCTGGATTTTGTACTATTCTATTATGTTAATGTATTTTATTATGTACATGTGTTTGTGTCCCAAACATTAGTAAAAAATATACATTTATTTACACAATTCACGTATAATAACCTAATTCAACATAAACCTTGAATGATTTAAGAAAAACATCGTTTATCAATGAGGATAAACAAAAAATGCTCAGTCGGGCGTAACCGTGCACATTCCGCGACTAATCTTTAAGGCGTCGGTAAACCGTTTATATAACTGCTTGTGGAATCATCCCTTCGAGGCTTAGCGCTATCTCTTGGAAAATATGTACAATGGCAGTACAAAACGGGACGATACTTAAGGCTAAGCGTGATTTATTTAGGGCTCCTTGGTATTTCACGGCCCACGTCACGCTTGCTTCCAGAAGTTTAGCCCATTAATATTCATTAAAGCACCCGGTTGTATGTAATTCGGCAAACACGTTTTGTGTCTTAAGACAACGAAAATAAAAAAAAAATTTTAGAGTTTCGTACATAAGTTTTTTGAGTACTCCTTTAAGTGTGCGCACAGTAATTATTTATAGCTGTTGTTACTTTTTCTACAAATTGTTGGGTTCTAGTATCACTTGTAAGCAATTTATAGTATGAGTATAATACAAGTATTTTAAAAAAATGTCATGAAATAAACTCACACGTAAAATGCATTTCTTAGTACAGTTTTGTCCAATTATATGGTTTTATTTTAAATTTACTCTATTTCTATTTTAAAAAGGAAAAATTTTCTCAAATATACACAAGAGACTCATAAATACATAAAATCAATTTCCTGGTCGTATCTCGTTTTACAAAATTGCGATCTCTAAGATATCTGTTTTCCTTTCAAATCCGTTGAAAATGTTTCGAATGTATCTAGAAAATTACTTTTCATTAATATTTTATACAAATAATTTATTTTACAATAAACTGAAGTTTGATACGTTTCTTTGAGAAATTTAAACGAAATGAGTTCTTTTTCGTATTGATATATTTGTAACATTCGTTTTTTTAATAATTGAAATCCTCTTGCTTATTTATATTCATTACGAATCATTTATTTATTTTACTATTTATATAATAAAACCTTTTTGGTACCGATATGTTCTATTAAATTATACCCTACATGACTTAGTAATGGCGTAGCATTCTACTGGTAGAAAATTTTTCGAAATAAGTCTAGTAATTTCTTAATTTATCTACAAAAGTAAAAAAAATTATATGTTTTACTCTTTGTAATTAGTTTAAAATTATAGAGAGTACAGATATAAGAATCAAGTAAATATAACAATTTAACACTAATAAAAAATAAAACTAAACTGTACGTTTAGAATTTGTAAAAATAGCGACAATACGAGTGTAAGATTGTTAAATTTACTTTCGCAGATAAAATAGTTTGCGAGTCAATTCGCGGACAGCAGTAGACAGTCCATTTGCATTTTTATTGAAAGCGTTTAAAGAAACAGTGAATAGAACTGCTCGGAAAGACATTGGGGAATTTTACGGCTTCCTTAAATTTCACTATCCAACATTTCGCTTACTATTTTTTTTTATCAATGCTTTTCTGGTTACTAGAATATTATGTTACAAAATATAGCTAAACAAATTTTTTAGTACAAAGGGATGGACTTATGGCTAATTAGGCATTCCTACGGGGTAACGAAAATTGAAATGAAGTATTTACTATCGAAGCTGAGTAGGCAAAATATTTTTCAAATATCTTTCATACAACTATCTCTATATAAAAATATTTATCACTAACGTAAGCTAAAACTAATAACTTATTTTTATCGGTGTCATTAAACAAAGTTAAATATAAAAATTAAATATAAAGTTCACTTTAAGTAAGGCATGTATGTATTGACTATGTAATATTTCTCTCAAGAAGCGTTTGTTTACGTTTCTGTTACGTTTATCCATACTAATAAATAAAATTATTTTGAAGGCCCAAAAAAAACAGCTTCAAAACAGTCAAAAATCTTAAAGTTAGTAATATAATAGACTAATTAAAAACATTAAAAACAAAAATCCTAAAACCAATTTATGTTTAAACTGTTCTTATTATGTAAAAATAAGCGTCATCATTTCGATACATTTGTAACATTTTATTTAGGAGTGCACGAACTAACTTTTATGGAACTCCACAAAAACCATTTATTCATATATTAAACGTGAATTTCACTGCAAACGTTTTAAAATAAGATATCTTTTTTCCAGGAATAACACTTTACGATAGTAATATAACATTAAAACGAAATATTATGAATACATGAAAACGAATACCCGACAAGGATTCTCAACTTTCATACCGAAATTTACACACATTATTGCAATTTCAAATGCAGTCTGTATTTTTGAATATGTACTTATACTGACTGAATGTCGTAAGCAACAATATAAAGCAACATGGAGTGCCATCATCTACTCTTTTCGGATGCACAACCCCTCAAAGGCTCTCATCTTAATATCCACGTTTTAGTCTTATTCCACGTGACATTAGCGGGTTCTTGGATACCGAGACAAGTAGAGGTATTATTCTGGAAGACTTAATCGTAATTTTGAATAGTTGAAGATTAAATTTGCACATAGGTACATGAATAAACAAAAGTAATAATTTTTATTCTATACTTTGTAAAGCTGTTATGATAGTGGTCGAAAAAGTATATTGTTTTATCCTGTTTGTACTTGTATACATCCTTTTTCATAATCTACAGTAACTTCAAACCTAAAAACTTCCACTGCAATAATTTTTAGTCATAGTACCTACTTCCTGATGTACATTTATGAATGATTTTTTTTCTTCTGATTTCATTGAATAAAATACGAGTACATTATATGTATCATAGTCGAAGTTTTTAAATACGTGCAGTTGGAGTCGAAAGCAATTAACGAGTAGTTAAAGAGTCGTAGATTAGGCCACCGCCACTAAAAATGTTCTTGTTTTGTATGCTAATGGAGGAGCACGTTAATAAACGTGACCTTAAATATTATTATGAAAATACATCCATAATAATACCGTTGAATTTAGAATAGCGCATCCAGATGGAAGTCGTAGACAGTCTTATAACGTGATACTATGTATATCAAAGGACACAATGGTTTTTCGTCTTCATGCTATGCCATTATGTCATTTTCATATGCATGTTAGCGGACTTTTTTGGGCCGACGAGCGCAAAGGTTTACTCCTTGCAATCTTTTTTTGTTTTTGATGTCAGATAGACAACTCAGGAAAATTTTAGGAAAATTTATATTATAACCAACTTCAAAAAAGGAGAGGGTTACTCAATTCGGCCGTATATATATATATATATATATATTTTATGCACATATTTTCGGGGATAACATCGTTTATGAACCGATTTTGATAATTCTTTATTGGTTGGAAAGGAGATATCCTAAGTGTGGTACCATGATAAGGAAACCAGGATCTGTTGATGGAATCCCAGAGAAATCGAGGAAAACCCTCGAAAATCGGCAGAACTTTTTACTGAGTGTACCGATTTTGATGATTTTTAATTTAATCGAAAGTCAATGTTTATCATGTGGTCACATTCTAATTTCATCGAGATCTGATTACATCTTTTGGAGTAAATCTTTGATAATGCGTTTTTACTTGACTATTTCTTCGTCTACTCGTTGATGTAATTGAAATCGGTTGTTTTTTCGTTTGCCAGCAAACACAATTATTATTTCTTTTACTTATTATTCTGTTGATATTTATTTCCCCGATAAAAGTTGCTACCATCGCATAATTCGAATAACTATTGATGTTCTTTTTTTTATTTAGGTGCGTTTTATGATTGAACAATGCAAGGTACATTTGACCAGAACTGACAAAAATTTATTCTTTTAATAAAATAAAACATTTCTTATTAACAATCGTGCATTAATTTTTTCGTTAAAATCGAAGAAACCACAAGTTTGTTTTCTCGTGTAAACATCAACTAACGATAATTCCGAAGTATTCGGCTAGTCAACCACGAAACTTACTTAAGCTTGCACTGATTCGAATATTCTACATAAATTGGACAATTACTTATGCAAACACACTAATCGGGTTATCGCGGGATGTTGAATAAACAAAGAAACCGCTAACTAGGCTTTTATTCTATTCAATCTGAGATAGTTCAGTGTATAGAGCACGTCGCCCGTAATTTAATGTGTTGAATTAAAATATTTTAATGGTTTTCGCGATTCTGAGTGAGAAGACGATGAAACATGTTGTGCATTAAGCCATTGCATCTGTATTCTTGAGTTGTTGTTTGTAAGGATTTTTGTAACTTAATATTTTGTGTAATTCGTGTTTGTTTTAGCAGCCACAACATAATATATTTCAATTATATATAATAGTAAAGTTACAACTATATAACAAGTTTCAATTATAATATGATTGTAACCGACGCGTTGGGACAACGGTCACAGCACTGGTATGTGGCAGATGTGCTGGCGGTTACGGGTTCGATCCCCCCACATGAAAAATATTTGTATTGGCCACACAGATATTTGCCGTGGTCTTTGTGTTGTGTGGTCTTTGTGCTGTCCTCCCCGCCATGCCTTGGAAAGCACGTTAAGTCGTCGGTACCGGTTTTTATCATACATACATACATATAATCACGCCTCTTTCCCGTAGGGGTAGACAGAGACCACTTCTTTCCACTTGCTACGATCCTTACATACTTCTTTCGCTTCGTCCACTTTAATTATTCCCTTCATACATGCTCTTCGGTTTAGGGTACTCTTGACCTGGCCTTTTTTCAAGACGTCCCTTATTTGGTCTCGGAACGTCCGCCGGTCTACCCCTTCCAACCCTTCCATTCACACTCGCCTTATACACTTTTTTCGTCAATCGTTCTTCACTCATTCTCTTGACATGGCCAAACCATCTGAGCATACCTTTCTGAATTTTTGTCACTACATCTTCTTTCAGACCACAACGTTTCTTTATCTCACTATTTCTTATCCTCTCACTCAGTTTAACTCCTATCATACTCCTTAACGCTCTCACCTCAATTGCATTTATTCTGCTTTCATGTTTCTTCTGCTATACCCAACTTTCACTTCCATAAATGAGTTTCGGAACCAACACGTCATCATGCAAAGCCAAACGAGCCTTGTTAGACACCTTCCGACTGGTCATAAAGGAGTGCAAAGCTTCATTCACCCTGTTTCCTGCATTCACTCTTCTTTCAATATCACTCTCACACTTTCCATCTCTTGTAAACTTTGAACCCAGATACATAAACTCATTCACCTGTTCAATTTGTTCATCCCCAATCACGATATTGCAGTCTGTCACTGCCTCATCTCTTTTAAACACCATCACTTTCGTCTTCTTTACATTCATCTTCATTCCCTTTCTTACAAAAGCTCTACTCGTATTAGTTACCATCTCCTGCAACTCCTCGGCCGAAGACGCAAGTAATACTTGGTCATCAGCGTAGAGAAGACATTTGACGAGAAATTCATTAATTCTCAACCCACTTTCATTTTCTTTTAAATCTGTCAAACAATTGTCCATGAACAGATTAAACAGCCACGGTAACGCTACACATCCCTGTCTAACACCTTTTTCGATATTGAACCATTCTGTGTATGCCCCATTTATCCTCACACAAACACTAGAATCCCTATAACGAGATTGAAATGCTCGTATGAGGACACTGCTCACACCATTCACGGACAATGCTGACCACAATTCATTCCTCATCACTCTGTCATAGGCCTTTTCTAAATCCACGAACGCACAATAGACCTTTTTGTTTTTGGCCAAACACTTTTCGGCTTTGCACTGCAAAGAAAAGATCTGACCCGTACATCCCATTCCCTTTCTAAATCCCGCTTGCGCATCCCATACTTTATCCTCTGTTTCATTCACAACCCTCTCAATCAACACTTTTGCATACAATTTACCGACGACGCTGGACACGAAGGAGGCTTATACCGCGGCAATTCCTGCAGTCCTGCCGTGACCCTTTTCCCTTGTATAATGGGACGATTACGTCTTTGCATCAGTCTCCCGGTACTTGCCCATTTCGCCAGCACAAATTGAAAAGGCGGTACAGCTGGCTAGCCACTATGCCATGTCCAACCTTCAGCATTTCGACGGTAATCCTGCCATACCCTGCAGCCTTACCTAATCTCAAAATTTTCAACGCTTTCACTGTTTCACCCATGCTTATCTCACTTTCATCACCATTTAAACTCTTTTCCATGGAAGGTGCCTGATGTTGTACTTGCACTTCATCTCTTTCGAACAAACATTCAAAATACTCTTTCCATCTCTTTAACACACATTCTTCTCCTTTTATAATGCTCCCATTTTGGCTCCTAACTGTGCTCAGTTCTGAGGTAGAGGTTTTTCCTCTGGCAGTTTTGATGGATTAGGTGATATAGATAGATTAGGTGATATAGATGGATAGGTGGCGTGACAAGGAAGATTGGTATGTTAGTGCGGGGAATAGGAAATGTACAATATTACCGCCCAGAGGGTAAGGCGTAGGACAGTAATATCTAGGGGAGCCGGGGTCGCATACCCGTATACTATACCACAACTACCGGACAGATAATTGGGATGAGTATCCCATGACTAATAAAAACCCTGATACCAGTCGTTACTCATAGTAAGGAATATATCCGCCAACCTGCATTGGAGCAGCGTGGTGGACTAATCTCTGATCCTTCTCCTGCATGGGGAAAGGCTTTCAGCGGGATTGTCCCGTTTTCAGGCTGTCCGTCCCGCTGTCCCCAACGAGAACAAAAATGTCCCGTTTTTACGAATAAACCTCTATACCTACTTACTTATTACTTGCCTACATTATTATACCGCAAAAAACGGCAGCGCAGCGCAGCGTAGCCGCGGGTTGACACTTGATAGTCAGAAACTTATTTATAAATATTATTTTTAGGGTAAGTTGGTGTAAGAATTAGATGCCAGTGAGGATAAAATACAACAATAAATTATTTTAAGTCATTTTTAAAACATAATTTTTCAGCAGACCGAATATTACAAGCTGAAACGAAAGTTGAATTTAATATCAAATGTTTTTTTTAACTGTACATTTCGGCATTTAAGAGTTTTCATATTTCAGTTAATTTCGCCTCTAACTCTGTAATTAATTTCAGGTGGCTTTATAGATAAACATAAACACGGATTATAATGAAAGGGGAAATCTTGTTATGTTTGTCTTAGGTTCGTGAATTAAATAGGATGTACAGATTGCTTCTAATGTTTACGTTCTGCTGACGATTTATGGTATTTGAATTTGTGATTCGTATCTGATTATTATTAAAGTAATTACTTTTACAATATTTTAGTAAGTATATACGCGTGTATAATATGGTATCACCTACAATTATACTAATGCCCCGTTAATGTGAAAGTTGAACTTAAAAAGACAAATTTCAAAATACGATGCCTTGATTAAATGTATTTGTATTGGTCTAGTTTTAAAAAATGACACAAATTTAATAGTGAAAATATAACCTTATAAAAAAATTAATGAACCATACACCGAATTCAACCTACTCAAGGAATATTTACAATTATCGTTGAAAAATCAGTCCCAACAATATAATAAAGTTAAATTGTTTTTTTTTTTTACTTCTATTTAATAAAACTAATCATCAAAAAAAGCAAACATAGAAAAACTTAACCGCACCTCAAAGTCTCATTAATATATTTTTTTTGAAAAATTCCGACTAAATAAAAAATAAGATGACCAAATGAAAGCCAGGACCTACTCGTATTGAAATTCGTGCATTGAAACGTCAAAAAAACTTGCATCTTGTACATGAAAACACGTCGTCTGTCTGGTTCATTATCTGTGCAACGCCGATTCCTTTTCTAAAAAAAAGCTTTCAGTAGTTCTCGGCACACGTCGTCAAGGCCTCTCAAAAATTCATCGCCCGTCTGCACGCCTTGAATGGGTTTGGGCGTACACCGCCCCTGACTTCTTTTGCATAATCTGCTTAATAAGTAATCTTAAAGGTGCTTAGAATTCTACATGTTAGTATAGGTACGATTTTAGATTACAAAACTTCTTATTTTCGAAGAAAACAAGAAGACCTAAAATAGCTTTACAATTCAAAAGTGTAATGATAAGTGTGCTAAAATGAAATTATATCTTTTTTTTGAGATTTCAAATTTGTAAAATAATAATTGAGTGCCTACATAGATAGGCATGTCTTGAGTTTTAAGCATCGATTAAAATTCTGATTTTGTGATGATATTCTACACTTATATATGCCATAATTGTGTTGTATGAAAAAAAAACGACTTCTATTACATCGACAAGTAATACAGACGACAGAAGAGTCAAGTAAATACGTATTATCAAAGATTACTCCAAAAGTTGTAATCAGATCTCGATGAAATTTAAATGTGACCACGTGATAAACATCAGCTTTCGATTAAATTAAAAATCAACAAAATCGGTACACCTAGTAAAAAGTTATGCGGATTTTCAAGGGTTTCCCTCGATTTCTCTGGGATCCCATCATCAGATCCTGGTTTCCTTCTCACGGTACCACAGCTGGGATATCTCCTTTCCAACAAAAAAAGAATTATCAAAATTGGTTCAGAAACAACGAAGTTATCCTCGAACATACATTAAAAAAAAATTATATATATATTTGGTCGAATTGAGTAACCTCCTCCTTTTTTGAAGTCGGTTAAAAACTAATATGTTTTAGCGCAAAATAATTGTTCATTACAATTTTTGCAATTAATTTTCACTCCGTGCAGATCAACCAACAAAAGCGACGAAGCAGAAAAAACGTTAGCATCAAAACTGCGCCGTACCTAAATGACTATTTTTTTGCTTACGACACCACAGATTTTCATCCAAAATGCGCCCAGACTTACATGAGGCTCTCAAAAATTCAACGACACGCGAATGTTACGGTCCTATTCCGTACATTTCCCAGACGAATTAAAGAAAGACATGGTTTTCTATAGCAAAATTGCATTCAACCGGTTTTAGCGTTGATGATCTTTAGAAATTTTAAAGCAGTTTGCTAAAGGTATTGCTTGCTTTTAAATTACGCGCATAGTCTGCATACGCAATAGTTTTAAAACTGTAATTTGAGTCAGTTGTGATAATTATTTCAAAGTTAGAGTTGTATTTCATGATCTATCATAATTATACATATTAGTCATATTAAATATATCTGGCTCTTATCTGATATATTGGAACCAATCAAACATATTCAAATTACAAATAAAAAATGTAAGTATATCGATGTAACGAATGTAGGATATCGATATTTTTTCAGACAATCTTTTTAAATTTAAGTACAATTTGTTAAATTTTTATAATTTTAATGATTCTTGATTATGAATTATGATGTTTGTATTGTGGTTCCTTTATGCTATATGATTAAGTATGATGATGATTTTTATTGTTATTATCTATTATGTGTGTGAATGAATGTTGATTTAATTAATAGTAATATTGTGATTAATAATTAATGTCCTTGGAATTCCTTATAAATTTTTCAATATTTTGTGATAAATTTTAATGTTAAATTTAATTGTTTTATATTTTTTATGATTTTTATAGTCGATTTTTTTTTCTGTGATTGAATTTAATATGAATTTGTTACATATAACTTTATTTGTATATTGTGCGTCTGTTTTCTTTTTGCGAATTGTGTGTAACACCTATAATTAAGGCAACACTTATACTTAATATTGTAAAAATTTATTCTTTTTTGTTCTTGTTAGTGTATGTCTTGTTGGTGTTAATATTAAATAAATAAATAAATAAATAAGTAAGTTACAAGTTTCGGTCTGTTTTTGTCTCAAGTCCACTCATGATATCAAGTACCATAACATTAAGCTTCATTAAAATATATCGAAACATTTTCGCGTGTCGCCATACTAAATTAAAAAAAACTTTATTTATTAATGTACGTTAAAAACGTTAATCGCGGTGACTGTACTATTTAACTTCGTTTATTATAAAATCTTTTCCATACGTATGTTACGAGAATTGAATAAGCACACCGAAGACACGAAAATTGCATTTTTGGAGACGTAGCCTCCGGGTCCACAGACGATGTTTGATGAATATTTTATTTCATTATAACGGTGTGTTCTTACATTATTTTAAAAATGACGGCGCAATATCTGAAGCGACTATAAAATATATATTTGATTGTTTGAACAAGATGTTTCAACTTTTATATTATTTACATCTTATTCTCGTGTGTACCTCACCGTTTGATATTTCCACTGAGTGTTGTATAATTTTCAATATGACACTGTTCCAATATTGACTGGAGATTTTACACAAAGAATTATGTTACTACATTTATCCATATTATATATATAATATCCATAACAGATATCCATATTGCAAATACAATTACGTATACTTGATTAACTTATTAATATTTTCTTCGATTAAAAATATTCTTATAATAAATTATTATTTACAATTACAATTGGCGGTGTCCGTTGCATATATATATGAAACTGAAGTAGTTATCTGAGTCAACTCAACGTCAGCGGCTATAAGTTAGACTCCTGTTCTAGACCATTATATGCATTTATTCAAATATTTGTTTCTGGTACGGTGGTTTGTAACGTTCTAACGTCATCAGACCCAATTTTGAAACATCTCATTGAGATCGTTATACATTATCCACAAACACGCAGAAGAGCAGTATTGGTTGATTAAGCTCTAACCATTATCTTATATTGAGCAGTGACCTTTGTTCAGCAGTCTCTACTAATTCAGTTCAACGGGACTCCGTTTTGAGGTTGATTAAAAGTGGGGTTTTTGATGCTGCATTTCGTACAAAACCTTACAAAATTGATTTTTTTTTAAGTTACATAGAAGTTTCTTTCCGATCCTCTACAGAATCTTCATCCCGAATAATTTCGGAGAATTCCGAAGCTTCATATTAACCATAATCAATTTACCAAACACTTAGATACATCATACAATATATAATAATAATTAACGAAAACGAATTGAATATAAAAAAAAATTAACCTATATGTATACACCTCTACATATATACATTTATAAAATGCACTTATACAAATTGTAAATTGTATATGTAATACAGAAATTGGTTGTTTTTTACTTAATCAGTAATTAAATATTAAAAAATCTAGCTGACTCAGACTCGTTTTCTTGTGTTAAAAACTGTCGAACGCGTGTAAATAATAGTTAATATTGATCAAAAAAAAAAAAATAATCAAAATAAATTAAATATATTATATATAAGTTATAAAATAAAGGTTAATTTTCTAAATATTTCACACAGACTCACAAACACACAAACACACCTTTGTTAACTTAAACACACACACTTTGGAAAATTTAATAAACAAAGAAATCAAGAAGTCCTTCTCAAATTATAATGTGACCAAGGGAAAAGAGTTATGTATATATAGTTCGGCGAAAAGTCTTTTCATATTTTCTAGTAAAAAGTGGCAATAAAATCTTTTTGGTTGTATTGTTTGTAACTGGTTAATTTTGATACCATGAAAATGTGACGTTTTAAAAATGAAATTAAAAAGAGAAAAACGGTTTTCTGACATATTGTATTTGTTTTTCTTGCGACCAAAAACTAACTAAAACTTCAACACATAAAACTAGAGTAATAAACATAAATTAAGTGAAACCATGTGGCTAATTTAGTTTCTTGTTAACTTTAAAAAAATGAAAGCATTGCTAAAATACTTAGCCGATAGGTTGCAGGGCCATACTTCGGCTTGCAACGCTGAATTTTCGAGTGCATTTATTTTATTTTATCCACCTCGGTTGTTGGAGATGTAAAAAAAACATTATAAAATAAAATTCTATGTATTTTTACGAGAAATTCTGTTACGTCTAGTAAGCACCGTTATTCAAGACATGTACATGTACAGATTACGAGTAGCGGGTTATGTGACAATCGTCAGTGGAGGAGCATAGCAGATTACAGCTTCACTGTGATCTGCACTACTTGAGAGGAAGCTCTGCGGTGAGATAGTGATTGATTTTATTTAAAAATATATCAGTAATTAAACTGAGAACTCTTTAAATATTTTATTTATATATCCAATCAAGTGTATGTACATTCATGAAAAAAATTTTAGCAATTTAATATACTCATTTTAGATCGAGTCAGATCCTTTGTTTATCATGCGGGATTATAACAATTCATACTTAATTAAACTATGTAAGTCTAAATATAACCATTCATGCGTTACTTATTACCATTTCTCATTTACAAAAAAAAACGTATCATATAACATAAATTATTTTAGACTACAATTTACTATATTACGTTTCTGGGTGACTAACTAGCGAGCTATTTATACAGGTAAGTAAGTAGGTTAAGTGCGAAGGAACCCCGTGCCATGAGTATTCTGTTTAAAGAACGGACGCCTAGAGCCTCTCTGCCTAGACATTATATTCGCGCTCTTTACAACATGAGAGCATCACTATTCTAATGCTTAACGAAAAATTTTTAGTTTTTTTATCTTTTTTATGTGCCTTTTTAGTTTTTTTAAAAGGGAAAAATTATTGTAATTATTTATTTTTAAATGAATTCACATTATAAAATAAATAATTACAATAATTTAACGAACAAGAAATAAAATTTACTAATGTAAATACTAACTTATATTGTTTGTAATTATTTCTTTCTTAGTTACATTATTTACTAGCTGTGCCCGCGACTTCGTCCGCGTGGAATCTAAGAAAAAGTTATTGTTCAGTTTGCAGATTTATAAAATTAATTTCTAAAATAAA
Organism: Melitaea cinxia; assembly: GCF_905220565.1. NCBI lineage: Eukaryota > Metazoa > Arthropoda > Insecta > Lepidoptera > Nymphalidae > Melitaea > Melitaea cinxia. The sequence continues at coordinate 7,130,065 of NC_059400.1, read as the reverse complement.
AGTAGCCTAAGTTACTCCGTATTATATCAGCTATTTGCCAGTGAAAGTTCCGTCAAAATTGGTCCAGCAGTTTCAGAGATTAGCCGGAACAAACAGACAGACAAAAATTGTTATTTTGATATATGTACCGTTTATACATCTATATGAATTGAATAAAAAGCGTTTATTTTAATATTACAAACAGATACTCTAATTTTATTTATTTGTATAGATAATTATTTTAGCAGTGCGTACTAAGGGATAACACAGTTCAACTACCACTTTAGAACTTAAAAAGCCAACCCATGGCGGGATAACCATCCAACTGCTGACTTTGAAATACACAGATATGTCAGACCTGCGGTCATCAACCCGCCTGCCCATCGTGGTGACTATGGGCAACATACCTGAGTTCACGCTATTTTTGGGGCGAACTTGTGGAGGCCTATGTCCAGCAGTGGACTGCGATAGGCTGAACTCTGAAGTGATGATATGATAATGATGAATTATTTTATATTCTACTAAGCTAGCGAACGATTGTGAGATCCGCCAGATGGAAAGCGGTTATCGTACCCTATGAATGTCTTGCAGCACCAGGAGTGCCACGAGTGCGAATCCCCAGGAACTCTGGCCACCTTACTCACCTCGAGGACGCAACACTGTTTGATAGTAACGTCATTTAGGTGTGATCAGTGTAACTGCTACAGATTTTGAAACACAAATTGTGAAAAAGGATTTATAAAAGACTAGCTGACCTGGCAAATTTCGTATCGCCTTATTTTTTTTCTTAAATATAATAATTACATATATCAAAACAAAATATACCCTTTCTTTCAAGTTGGATCAAACTGCACACGGTGTGCAAATTTGATTAAAATCGGTTAAGTAGTTTAAGAGTTCATCGCGGACAAACATTGTAACACGAGATTTATATATATTAAGATTATTATCTATCTACTCGTATATATAAAAATTAAAATATATAATTAAAATATCGAAAGATAGTCAAAAAGTTTTTCAGACAAGATAATAAAAAGTATTCGGAAATTCCACTTAGAATCAAAGGACAGAAGGAAATAATTATCATTTTTGGCGAACTAAAGATTATTAATATAATTGAACCGAGTCAGCGTCTCGGGCACCCTTTTCTCTTACGTTAGAGACTAAAAGCCTGCTATCCAGTTCAAGATACAAGAGGTCATATTACATAACTTCCATTTTGCACTAGAAAAATAACGTATACATACATCTATATGAATGTATGTATTTTAAGCTTTCTTTATTTTCGTCAGGTTTTTTTTTTACTTTTTGATTTGTTAATTTTTGATTTATGATGAATTTAACTTTATCGTTTTAATTTTAATAGCAATAACTTTAGCTCAAATGTCATAGACTATTGTATGTTCCTTGGATTTTAATTTAATATTGCAAGTTAAAACAAGAGGGTACTGAAATAATGGACATTAGGTGGCTTATATAAGTATTACTTAACAGTATTTGCTGTTTTACGATAATGTTTAACAATCTCAAAATACTCTTATTATAATAAGACTGGCTGACCCCGCAAACGTTGTTTTGCCACAAACGTTATTAACCCTCTTAATCCCCCCCTCCCCTCCCTATAACTTAGGGGTATGAAAAATAGATGTTGGCCGATTCTCAAACCTACCCAATATGCTTACAAAATTTCATAAAAATCGGTCAAGCCGTTTCAGAGGATTATGGTAACTAACATAGTGACACGAAAACTTTATATATAAGATTAATAGACTTCACTCTACTATATACATCACTATTTTACATCAGTAAAATAAGAATCTACAATCTTGATACTGATATAGTCATTCAAGTCATCATAGAGATTGCGAAATAAGAAATTTTTGTCTTCACATTTTTAAGTAATATTTAGTAAGGGGTTAAAACCGCTAACTTCCATAACTTGTTCGGTAAACTTGAGGTTCTTCCGGAATGTAGAGACGTACGTAAATTTCATTTACTGCTGGAAAGTGCCGAGAGAGGACCTTCAACGTAAACTCCACTTAATTACGCACACAAATTGAAGTGCTTTTTCCTATAAGTTAGGAACATCGATTTATTTTTTAAAGTAAATAATAATATAAAGCCAAAAAAAAAACTGAAACAAAAACGTAAAACATTAAAAGTATATAAATAATAAGTACATGTAAATTGTTTACTAAACTTGTTCTTTAAACGAATTTAATTTTTGAAGAAGTGTTACTATTCTATATTGTATTATATTGGAAATAAGCACAAACTAATAGGTGGCCACAAATATCAGAGCAACTCCAATATTTACTACGAACATCATTTGAACCTGCGATCGCTTGCACACTAACAAATGCTGAGTAAGAAAGTTTAAACTAGATTCGAAATGCTGATAAAATTATCTCATAAAGTTATTGATACTCTACATTAATTGAAATGAAATGAAATGAAAACATTTATTTCGTCATAAGGTGATATACATACTTAACGAAAGTAAAAATAATGTCATTTACAGTAATAATAATACAAATAAATTAAAAAAAATAACTCGACAATAATAAAAGAAAGCTAAGGCAACAAAAAAAATCAAACAATAAAATAAAAATTTATATCTTAACATTGGGTACACTACAAACTTATGCTTACTTTATGCTTACATTGTTTTGGAGCGAAACGATAAGTAGCCTGTCATTTTTTATTAAAACATCTATTTCTCAGTTGTTAAAAATTAGTTGTATCATTTGTTAAAAACCGTGTGAAAACGTTAAATGAACGTGTGGAATGTTAAAATCAAGTGCGAAATGTGAAAATAACATGTGAAAACTATGGAACGGAGCACGAGTAACGTAAGTTGTATCGTTTGTTGATCTTGGGGTCGAGATCGTTTTTATTTTGAAATTTTTTTTTTTTTAATATATAGACTAGCACTTGACCGCGATCTCACCTGATGGTAAGTGAAGATGCAGCCTAAGATAGTGCGCGCTTGCCTAGAAGATGCCATGCCTGCAAGTTGTAATTTTCTGGAAAAACGGAAGCCGGAAGGGCATTCCAGATTTTTGCGGTGCGTATTAAGAAAGAGGAAGCAAAACGCTTAGTGCGAGATCGTGGGATTTCAACCACGTAGCGGTGCACACTCAAGCGATGTCTAGCGGTTCGGTGGTAGAATGGTGATGGTGGAACCAAATTGTGCAGCTCTTGGGCACACTCCGAAATATATTCTGTAAAATACAGATAGACAGGCAACCTTGCGCCGATGTTCAAGACTTTGTAGTCTAGAGTTAACCAGTGGTTCGTCACCGATGAGTCTTCTGGCGCGTCGATCCACAGACTCCAAAGCAGCAAGCTGGTACTTGGCAGAGCCATCCCATAAGTGACTGCAGTACTCTATACTCGATCGAACTTGAGCTTGGTACAGAGTGAGAAGCTGTTCCGGTGTGAAGTACTGCCTGACTTTATTGAGGATACCAAGTTTCTTACCGGCGATTTTTGCCTTGGATTCTATGCATTGTCTGAAGTTCATATTAGACGAAATATTTATGCCTAAAAGATCAATATTATTGGTGATCGGTACAGATACACCCCGGAAAGTCGGAGCTAAAGGGAATGGACTCCGTTTAGCGGTGAAAGGACACGCTTGCGTTTTGAGAGCATTAAATTTGACTAAGTTGGCGTCACCCCAATCGGATACCTCTCGGAAAATAACTTATGAAACGTGAAAATAACGTGTGAAATATGAAAATAGCGTGTAACATGTAAAAAAACGCGCTTGAAATGTGAAAATAATGTGTGAAAGCTGCGAAATTCTTCTTCTAACCTCAAACCTTTAAACATGGATATCCCATAATCATGGGGTTTCGAAGTGTGACAGTGGTACCAGGGGTAGCGTTCCCCACCCTCCCCCTCCTTAAATTCGGTTTTTCCTAATCTAAAGCTCTACCCTATATTCTTTACTGCCATAACCCACAGCACACCAAAACTAAACCACGAATATAACTTAAATTAAAAGGTATATTCTCAGTATACATATTTCTAGATAGTCGATAAGTAGATTTGCACCTAATAATCCTTAATAAACGACTTTTTTTTTAATTTTAAAATGTTCACAGAATTGCTGAAATTTTCGAAGTAGCTGAACGGAATGTGACAACGCATAGCAGAGAAATAAAAATCCAAAAAATGTACAAAAATTTTTTTTTTACTTTTAATGTATGAAATCATTTAAACGTGTTCTAAAATATTTTTTTAAAAGTTTTTTCAAAAAGATTTTTTTTTTAATAAATGAACCGCCCTTATTTGTAGTTTCGACCCGTATCAAATTTACACCTGAATGGTCTGTCAATAAACGATTTTTGTCACTTTACAGTTCAATAATTTTTACTAGTATTATAAAGAGGAAAGATTTGATTGTTTGTTTGTTTGTTTGTTTGCATTGAATAGGCTCCGAAACTACTGAACCAATTTATAAAATTCTTTCACTGTTGGGGAGCTACACTATCCGCGGTAGACATAAGCTATATGATATTATCAAAAAAATTAGCGATCTTTACTAAAATTTTAACAATGTATCCCAAGGTGTAAAAACATTACTGAAAATTTTCTTTTCATCGCGTGCGATGCGAAAACTTTTGATGATAGAATAAAATAATCTGCTACGACTTTGCAGAACACATCAATATTTACAAAAAGTATCGCGACAGCATAGGTAGTATGTCTAACCATTATAGTTATGCCACAATAAATGTTCTTTTATTTTAAAAATTTAATAGCAATGCCGCTGCTAGAAAAGGCTCTTTATTTGCATCTTAGTATTAATCCTTATCTAATAACTGCTTCAATACCTTTATATTACTTTTTGATTTATTCAATTAGGACATTCCATTCAAAAGATATCACGAGATTAAAAATGTAAGTATTAGAAAAAAGATGTGTGGTCGCCGCTCGCCCTGCTCAGCTAGCCTCATGCGATTTAGGCGTCACTGAGGTATGGGCCTTTTCTTAATTATTTTATTTGTTTAGTAACCTGACGCAAATATAGAAGAATTTGTGTGTGCGTATAATAATTATTAATTTTGAAATTTTTGTTAAATACCAGTGCGAAGCCGGGGCGGGCTGCTAGTATTTACATAATTTTAGAATAGGACAAATTAACTATTGTCATTGTGTTTGTTTGGCGTGAACTTGGGGAGGCCTATGTCCAGCAGTGGACTGCAATAGGCTGAGCTGACTGAACTATTGTCAAGATGATGAATTCGAAATATGAATCTAAAATAAATCTAAATGAAGAAAAAAAACATCTTATAATATTATAAAATAGCGGTCCGGGTAGACTTCGTTCTGTCAAAATTTAACAGTAAGAAGTATTTTTTTTTACTATTAAAACCTTTCGTGGGCCTTAAGGAACACAAAAAAATAAATTAGCCGAATTGGTCGAGCCAGTCTCGAGTTATGCGCTTAGCAACATTCATTTTTATTACGAGTATACAAATAGATTTATTTTTATACTTGATAATCTTTAACATATATTCTTAGTAAAAACAAAAAATAAATTAAATCGGACTACGTGTTAATGATATAGGAATTATTTGTTATTAAATTCTTGAATATAATTGTGTTTGCTCACAAACGAAAACAACCGACTTCAATTAAATCGGCAAGTAGTACAACGTAAGTACTTAGATGAAAAAATTAACAAACGCACTAGTCGTCACTACAATTTTCGAGGGTTTCCCTCATTTTCTCTGGGATTCCATCATCAGATTCTGTTTTCCTTATGATGGTACTACACTTGGGATATCGTCTTTCCAACAAAAAAAGAATTATAAAATCGGTTCATAAACGACGAAGTTATCCCCAAACATACATTAAAAATATATATATACATACATATACTAGCTTTGCCCGCGGCTTCGCCCGCGTTGAAATCAGTGTTTCACATAGTTTTCCCGGCAAACTTCCAGTGAAACTCGCATGAAAATCGGCTTAGTCGTTCCGTAAACCTTCCTCTTGAACCGCATGAAAATCCATTCAGTAGATTTTGAGGTAATCGATCACATACACTTTTGGGGATTTTGTTTTATAATACATTAACTGTTGCCCGCGACTAACGTCCGCGTGGTTATGAAGATATGTATTACTTATTAAGACGTTTAACGCAGATTATTTTTTTATTTAAGTCACTTGAAATGCTTATCACACTGAGTAACTTTTTAAAAGGCACAATTTAGTATAATTTAATAGTTGTATTTATAAAACCTCTCTATACACCACATTCTTAGTTTTATTTTCAGGCTGCAATATAAATAACCTATCAGGCGAACTTATAGCTGCTGTATGTTTCATACAAACTATCAACCCCAATTAAACCCCTTTAGCTGTGGAATATCGCAAAATCCGTTCTTAGCGAACGTCTACTAACTATAATCTATCTCCCTGCCAAATTTCATTTTTGTCCATCCTGGATGGAGCGGTTTTTGAGTTCTGGTGATGAGTGAGTCAGTGACCATTCTCTTTTATATGTATAGATTACAATGCATTATTTGGACACCACCTCACCATCTATAGAGCATACATTTTAAATTCCAAGTCTCTTACTTCAAAAACATAGGATTTCATACAAACTTCCAACCCCCGTTTTACCCCTTAGGGGTCGAGTTTCGTAAAATCCGTTCTTAGCGGATGTCTACGCCCTATAAGGAACTTACCTGCCAAATTTCAAGTTTATAGCTGTTATAGTTTCGGAGGTTTTGTGATGAGTGAGTCAACCTACCATCCCCCGTTTTAACGCAAAAAGAGAGTTGATTTCTAAAGATACATTATTTAGACACCTTCTCGCCATCTATAGAGCATACATTTTAAATTTCAAGTCTCTTACTTCAAAAACGTCGGACTTTCATATAAACTTCCAAACCCCATTTCACCCCCTTAGAGATCGAGTTTCGTAAAATTCGTTCTTAGCAGATGTCTACGTCTTATATGGAGCCTATCTACCAAATTTCAAGTTTGTAGGTGTTATAGTTTCGGAGATTTCGTGATGACCTTTGTTCATCATTCATCGTTCATGTGACCTTTCGCTTTTATATATATAAGATATATATAGATATGTGTACACACGGTCGTATTGAGTAATTTCTTCCTTTTTTGAAGGCGGTTAAAAATATGCCAAAAATATTTTTCAGTTAGTTAATTTATTGAAATATAATGTGAAGTGTATTATTAAAAAAAATCACACCACGAGCACGAAGTAAAGGGCTATATCATACAACCGTATCTTGATAGGATATTCTGCAGGGTGTGAGGGAGACGGCGACACTGGCATAAAGCGCAGTTTCAAGAAACTTCAAAGGTTTTCGCGAACTACTGTACGGCGTATATTTTTCTAAACTTATAAAAAATCAAATATTCTAATGCGAATATATTTTAAAAGTATTTAAGCAATATTTAGTTTTTGGTACGTTTCAATTTGTTAACATGATATATTAAACTATTAGTCCAATTTTATTTAATACATATTTTGTAACCTAACAATTAATCAATTAAACATTTCTTTGTCGTTGATACAAAAAATAATATTGATATCTACAACTCTGACTGATTTTTTAAAAAATACCTCATGAAAGAACAAGACTTTACACAAAAAAAAGAGAAATACAAACCAAGTATCAAAAGTACCTATAAAATACTACGTGAAATATATATTTTTTATATGTTCCGTAGAAGAAAAACCGAGTTATGTTAGCGAAACCAACAAAATAATCCTGTAAGCTGATTAAAATTAATCATTCTCACGTGCACCGCTGCATAATTATAGGTCTTTGTACAGGCAGTCTGTTGTTTGACAAAGTAGACGCGTCCGGCCCTCATCTCAAGTTTGGCAAGAGGTCTTCGTCAGCAGATGTCAAGTCACGTACATAGAAGACTTACAAAAATACCTTTCTTATAAACTTTCAAGAAAACTAGTTTTATGAACAAATTGATATCTTTTTAGCGCGAAGTCATAGAAATTTGTCTTTTATTTTATGTTATAGGATAAAAAATAATTTAAAGATCATATAAAGTGTTGTACTTCTAGAAATTAGAGATAGTAAGACGTAGAATATTAGTAATTTGTAAATTTCATTTCAATACAATTAATTAAATAAGAAAATAATTTTTCAGAATATACACTAGAGGTTGTAATCCTCGTTATGTGTACGTGGCGTTCCTTCGTCCGTATAAGGGCCGTCTACACACTGAGGGCACTCGACCTTTCCCAATATAAAGGAGAGTCTGTTTTAACTTCATCTTCATTATACTTAAAGTTACTAACCATCAGCCCATACCTTCCAATACAGACACATACCCTTGAGGAATTTTCTTTGTACGAATATATATTAATTACCTAATACCTTTATCTATAGTGTTTTACAAATAAATGAAAATAATAATAATTTTTGATTTGCAACAATATAAATATTTTCAATACTCACCCTTACGACTTATTTGGTTTTTCTTCAACTCTTATTAATTTTTAACCGACTTCCAAAAAAGGAGGAGGTTCTCAATTCGACTGTATTTTTTTTTTGTATGTTACATCAGAACTTTTGACTGGGTGGAGCGATTTCGACAAATTTTCTTTTAATCGAAAGGTGGTGTGTGCCAATTGGTCCCATTTAAATTTATTTGAGATTTAACAACTACTTTTCGAGCTATATCTAATAATGCGTTTTTACTTGACGCTTTTTTCGTCGACCTACGTTGTATTATACCGCATAACTTTCTACTGGATGTACCGATTTTGATAATTCTTTTTTTGTTGGAAAGGAGATATCCCTAGTTTGGTATCATGATAAGAAAACCAGGATCTGATGATGGGATCCCAGAGAAATCGATGGAAATTCTTGAAAATCCGCAATAACTTTTTATTGGGTGTACCGATTTTGATAATTCTTTTTTTGTTGAAAAGAAGATATCCTTAGTTTAGTACCATGATAAGGAAACCAGGATCTGATAATGGGATCCCAGAGAAATCGAGGGAACTTCTTGAAAATCTGCAATAACTTTTTACTGTGGATTTTAATAATTTTTAATTTAATCAAAAGCTGATGTTTGTCATGTGGTCACATATAAATTTCATTGAGATCTGATAACTACTTTTTGAGTAATCTTTTATAACGCGCAGTTACTTGAGTATTTTTTCGTCGATCTACGTTCTATTACTCGTCGATGTAATTGAAGTCGGTTTTTTTTCGTTTGCGAGCAAACACAATTATACAATTCTGGTCTTATCAAATCAAATCCTATAGTTTGCTTTTTCAGTATTATTTATTGTGCGGTGTCGTTTACGGTTACTAAGTTAACAAGCATATAATCTTCCATATCGAGTCTTGAGGTAACAAAAAGTGGTTCAATCTTACTTTTAAAAACGTCGTGAAGGGCTATGGTCCCCCTTCGGAACGAAGTTCCTTTCGCTTTGTGCTATACGTTTGCTGGACAGTCATAATTTATACTGTAAAATATCAAGTTAACAGAGTTAATTGAAAATTTTCTAATAAATTATATTTATACTACGAGTATATAATGATTTAAATAAATAAATAAATAAATAAATATTTACACAATACACACACGGTCGTCTGTTCCTAAAGTAAGCAACTTAATGCTTGTGTTATAGGTAACAGCCGACTGGTATACCTATAGCTACATTTTTTTTTTTTTTCGATAAACATACTTATAAATAATACATATATAAATATATAAATAAATATTTATATTACACCCAGACTCGCGGTGGGAATCGAACCCACAACCCTCGGAGCAGAAAGCAGGGTCACTACAAACTGCGCCAACGGGCTAGTCAAAAAAAGATTTATGTAAAGAGTAACGGAAATACGTAAAAATCACAAAGCTGTACATCGATTTAATAAATAAAATTAAAAAAGTTCGTGCGTATAAAGTACTCATGTCAAAATTGAAACTTCTTTGGCAAACTAATTTTTAAGTCTCGATTATATTTATACAAATCTAAAGCATTAGATTTCCGTTCCAGCGCCATCGACAAAAACGTTGCCCTTTCATCAAAACGTTGCCGTTTCATACGTAAAAATTTGACCCTCATGCGCCTAAAGAAGTTTCACTTCAATATATATATACATTGAAGTGAAACTTCTTATATATATATATATATATATATATTGAAGTGAAACTTCTTGTATATATATATATATATATATATATATATATATAAATTAAACACTGAATGATGGGGGATAATTAAGTTAATAATAAATAAAAATGTAGTAACTGAATAATTTTTTTTTTAAATAATTTTTTATTTTAGATATAATCATTAATTATTCATCATTTTAATCACAGTAATAATTGGTTTATTTGTGGTAACTAAAATATAACACATATTTGAGATCTAATCTTATACTACAGCAAGAAGTGTCAACAAAAAGTCTTGTTAAGCTTTTTTCGATCTCGTTCCAATCCCGCTCAATGCGTGTAGGAAAAGAAATTTCCTACATACTCGTATCATATCTGTTACCAATTTAACTACTTCTTCGCAGATTTCGACTCTAATTATGCTCTAATTACCGTCATACAATCAGCCAGCCATTATTGAAACATTAACAATAATTCCAACCCGTTCCTGATGTCTTAAGTATCAGACAGTAAAGTAATTAATATTCTCACTTTTGTCTAAAATTAACCTTTAAATAATACGACATTAACTATTAACACTAAGCTCTTAACAGTTTATTCAATGATCATAAATTTACTTAAGCGCCGAGTATTCTCAATCAGATCTCAGTCGCGGCCCGCCTTTTTGTGATATATTCTTTAACTCACCATTCACTTCCTTCGAAGTGCCTACTTAGAATTGTACAAGATATTCTTATGGCCCATCCCGTCGGGAATACTCCAGCGTAATATTGTTTCCTTTCCTTCAACGGAACTAAATTGTGCTCGGTTATGATCGAGAATTGTAAAATTTCCTTTACATTTTAAAATATCTCTCTCTTCTTTCTAAGGTCGTAACAAAAATCAAATATTATTTAAAGATCTGCCCAGTATTATACTTTTTTTTTTGAGTACTTGTTATTATTTTTGTTTTATACATTACGAATTGATTTACAAAAAATGACTACATGTAATTGTTACGCTTCCTTTCACCGATTGGCTAAAAATTAGTCAATAATCTTGTTTGAATCGAACACTCAGATTGGACAGAACAAACTCGAATTCGGTAATTGGATTGAGATTTGTTCGTAAAAACTTACTATACAGAAGCTCTGTTTGTTGAACATTTCTCCATCGTGAAAGTGTTTTTTGTCATATTGTACAGTTAATTAAGGTAAAAATATTGGTTATTGACGGTATGATTATAATGGTTAATAGTGCTATTTAACGGTACGATCAGCAAAGTTGGTTTTTAAGACGTCAAAAAAGTAGTATCCGTACAAAAAAAAATTATGGATGAGTTCTTTTCCTTTTTATTGAAAACACATATTTATTTAAATTCTTTTCTTTTACCGTCTATCTGCTTTTGACGTTGTTTTAGAAACATATTATAAGTATGCATATTCGACTCGGAAATAAATATTTTTACAGACATAATTAATAAGTAAATTACGACACACGAGTCTTTGAGCAGGAATTAATTTAGTATTGAAATAAAAATCTAGTTCCATATCTCAAATAAAATAAATACCGATATAGTTTGTTGATTTTTATATATTAAGGTCCAGATAAGTACAAAATATTAAACGAAAAGAAATAAAATTACATATACTAAGGTATAAAATACTCAGACAAGTTCTTCCATAACCTATTTTAAAAGCTTTTATTTAATTTAAAAATCACTTTAAAATTTTAATTTGTAAAATAACGATTCGAAAGTGCTTTTGAAGTCTATTTGAATAAAGTTGTTTTTTATTTTGATTTTATCTATGTGTGTATGTTTGTAAGGGTGGAATCTTGTAATTCAATTCTGAAGCATATGTCTTTAACCTATTGAGCTGAAATTTTGTGTAAACGTTTAGTTTGATTAACAATGTATGTTTAGCTAGGTGACGTCATTTTTAATCCAACATGGCTTCCACACTCAAGATGGAGGTTTTTAATTAACCCCTACAATATAGGTAACAAATGAAAGAACTTGCTGAGAATAGCTCGAAACTTGAAGTGTCAAATATGGCGGACTTTTATAGATGACGGACTAATTATTTTTAATTCATTCTTACAATATTGGTACTAAATTAAATGGCTTGCGTAAAGTAATTCGAAAAACAGAGTGAAGTTAGTATAAATCAAATATGGCGGAATTGTAGAGATGGCAAACTAACTTTTTTATACTTTCTTACAATATGGGTATTAAATGAAAGACCTTGCCGAAATTAGCTCAAAAACAAAGTGATATTACTCTAAATCCAATTTTTAAAAATGCTATTATTTTAAATGCCCTAAAAAGAATGATATCAACTTTTTCCTTAAAATTTTTATCAAATTTTTTCATATAAACATAATAACGTGATACACAATTTATGTGATATAAAAGCTTATCGCGAAATTTACCTGTGTAGATAAAGTGATTTAATTAACTTGATATTGATTTTTATAAATACGATTACTTGAATCTCGCTCGGCTTAGAACCTCCCTCGTATTTATTATTATATTCAATTAGTAAAAGTTAAATTCGACATACTCACATTTCTTTTACAAATACTTAATTTGACTGTATATCTCGAAAGAAGTTTCACGTAAAAAGTTTTCCTTTGAGTCCTTTTATTGAAGTGAATTATCTTTTTGAGAACTAATTAAATTAATTTGCAAGTTAGCGCGTAGAATACTAGAACATTCGTTTATTGTTGTCATTCATTAATTTTATTTTAAATTATTTATTAATTAAGCTTACATATCTTTTCAACAGACTGTCAAAATAAAAAAAATTCTAACATCATGAATTTTTGATGAGCCATTTGACGTAAAATGTTTTATTTCGCGCGTTGTATACGTTTCATTTTATAAAGCATAAAAAAGTATGGCTTTATTTCAGTAGATGGAAATGGTTACATAAAAGACCGATAATTTCTAAAAATACAAAATATACCTTTATCACAAAATAAATGTTTATTGACTAGCCCGTTGGCGTAGTTTGCAGTGATCCTGCTCCTGGAGGTTGTGGGTTCGATTGCCGCCTCGAGTCTGAGTGTGATATATTATTTATTTATTTATTTATTAACCCTTTATTATACACCAAACAAGAAATAAAATAAACAAGCAACATTACCAAAAATTAATAGAAAAAAATGTACAAAAGGCGGCCTTATTGCTTAAAAGCAATCTCTTCCAGGCAACCTTAGGGCAAAGGAGATGATATATTGACGATATATATTGATATATTACCTATAACATAAGCATTAAGTTTCTTACCTTAGGAATAGGCGACCGTGTGTGTGTGTGTGTGTGTGTGTTAAAGATTGTTGCTGGTATTTATTATTGTTCTTATTTAAATACGAAAATACAATTCCGCAATTGTGAATTGTATGCATTCATATACAGCCTAAATGATGAAAAATCTATAGATTAACAATTAGGACGGACAATTCCGTAAGTGTTTGTTTTTAGGTCGTCGTGTTTGTTCTTGTGGGTAAAGTTTGGCAATCTCACTATCACAAATATTTGCTATCACTTGTTACTTTATTGGAAACATATTTTTCTCTGAAGGGTTGTAAAAAACTACGTAAAAATTTATTCATATGGCATATGAGAACGAGAGAACATATCGTAAAATGGAAGATATACTAAAATATTACCGACAATCCGAGCTTTATATAATTGTGTTTGCAGGCAAACGAAGAAAAACCGCCTTCAATTATATCGACAAGTAACACAACGTAGGTAGACAAAAAAATTGTCGAGTAAATACGCATTATCAAAGATTACTCCAAAAGTTGTAATCAGATCTCGATGAAATTTAAATGTGACCACATGATAAACATCGGCTTTCGATTAAATTAAAAATCATCAAAATCGTTACACCCAGTAAAAAGTTATGCGGCTTTTCGAGAGCTTCCCTCGATTTCTCTGGAATCCCATCATCAGATCCTGGTTTCCTTATCATGGTACCAAACTAGGGATATTTCCTTTCCAACGAAACAAGAATTATCAAAATCGGTTCATAAACGACGGAGTTATCCCTGAACATACATAAAAAAAATATATATATACGGTCGAATTGAGTAACCTCCTCCTTTTTTTGAAGTCGGTTAAAAAAGATCGAGAATATCTAAATTAGCTTATAGCTAAATTACTAAGTACCTATGAGTAGTCTACGACTTATTTTTTTTTTAATATTATATAAGTTTAAAGAAAAGGCAAGCACACGATTCCCCACAGACATTTTTTAAACATTCCGTTTTATTTTATGAGAATGTATGGATACTTTGAATTAACAATTTGTAGTACCTAAGAAAAAAAATTAAGATTATTTTTTACTAACCTTCGTTGCTATTGGGATAGATTTGCTTAGGGAACCCGAAGAAGGTCGCGGTGGCTGACGTCTTCAAATATTACCATTTAAACAAGTTTTATGTAAATCACGTTGAGGTCGGTGAAACTTATTTTCGTGCCAAATTTTGAGTCCCGTTTTTTTCGAAGCTTTAAAGGTAAAAAGTTACATAGCTGTAATAAGGCTTTACTTGTAATAACATTGTTAAAAAACACATAAATGTTCAATAAATGTATATACTTTCAAATATTTTTTTTTAATTTTATATGTCGTTGTTTTACTATGATATATAATATATTTTATATGTAAAATCTATATATAAAGTGAGAAGCTACCAAGTTAAAGTGTAGATGGAGCTGAGATGTTTAGAAATTCCACTAACAACTATAAAATACTAGCTGACCCTGTAAACGTTTTTTGCCATATATGTAATAACCCCCTTAATATCCCCCTCCCCCTATAACTTAGGGGTATGAAAAATAGATGTTGGCCGATTCTCAGACCTACCCGATCCACGCACAAAATTTCATAAAATCGGTGTGGCCTTTTCGGAGGAGTATTTTAACTAACATTGTGAGAAGAATTTTATATATAAGAAAATTAGGAATTATAAATTTGACGTCTTACACAGAAGCCAGCGCTAGTAAACCAATTCACGGTTGTATAATCTTATAATGAATGATAAGATACTACAAGGATTTCTTGTTACAAACTTTTCTTGGTTAATAAAGAAATGTAAGATTTTATTATTTATTGAAAATAAACTTGTCCCGGGTAGGAAACATTAATTATGTTATGTTATCATTATCGTTTTATCTTTTCCTGACTTACAACACAATACGACTCAATATCCCAATTATCATGATTATTATGTGTTATATTTCATAAACAGTTTCTCAGTTCAAGCAAGTGAATGAATAATTGGTTCAAAAGTATTATATCTAATATATAAAATTCTCGTGTCGCGGTGTTTGTAGTTAAACTCCTCCGAAACGGCTTGACCGATTCTCATGAAATTTTGTGTGCATATTGGGTGGGTCTGAGAATCGAACAACATCTATTTTTAATACCCCTAAGTTATAAGGGGGTGGGGGGAGGATTAAGGGGCTTTATAACATATATGACAAAACAACGTTTGCGGGGTCAGCTAGTAGTATTATATATATATGTGTGTTAAAAATATTTATTTTATTATATTATATATATCTGTGCAAGCAGATCCACAAATGACAAGTACTAAATTATATAAACAACTTGAACTACTCTCAAGGTTTTAAAGGATATAAAGATAAAAATTTAACTTTATGGAATGTTTTAACGTAAGAAATAAAGTTACAAACCTCTTTGTCAAGGAAATGATAATAGATAGTACTTTAAAAGTTAAATACTACATTATAGTTTTGTAGTATAAAACTCTCTCAACTTTCGTGCTTGCTGAAGCTATTGCTCTGTTTTAAGTTTTAATCTAACTTTTGACATTCTTTTTGATTTTTTATTATAACATAAAAAAAATCTAAAATGCTAATGTCAAATTTTCGTCTTTCCTGTATATAAATACTTTAATATTTTTCTTAAACTATATACTCTTGATTGACTTGAAGAAGGTCGCGGAAGTTTGTAACTAATCGTTTAATGTGACTCGAACATTCTAAATAAAACAAAAATCATTACTACCGTTTCATCCTAAAAGTTAAATAAAAAGTATAATAAATAAATACTGTGAATATGATTTATAGTAATTCAAAGACAGCTAAAGAAAGTTAAAATATATATATTTTATTCTTACTCAAGAGAATAGAAAATAAAGATTACCTTAATCTCTTTTACAAATAGAATAAAAGCATTCGAGGTACGAAAGGTTTAGATAAGTTTATGCGTCGAACATTCAGAATGAAGAAGACCGAATAAACCACTAAGCTATCAAAGTTTCCTGGAATGATTACAGGCTTGACATTACTATTCTCGTCGCATTACGTTACGTAAACTCGTCGAAGCAATAAAAACTTGAGGCGTAAAACAGGAAAGTTTAACGCGAATTGCAAAAAGTTTAAGTGGTAGGGAAGTAGATCACAAAATTTCATTGTGAATATCATCTCAATAAAGTAAAATCTCAAAAGGAAAATATTTAAAATTCTTTAAATTGAATGACTAATTTTACTTTTATATCTCATTAGCGTTAGTTTAACAACACATAACCGTTAAAAATATGACCTTAATGCTGCGTTAAATTCGCCATAACTCATGGTTTTTATGTACTGTAAAGGTTTTAGTATTATTTAATGCCCAATTTTTACATTAGCTCTGCAAATTACCAAGTATTACTTACATTTTAACTTTTAAGGCATTAGTATCGGTTGATTACACTTTTTTGGAATCGTTGAGTGACAAGCCGCAGTGACAGGAATCCTTAGAAATCTACTAAAATTTTCTTTATTTTTTTTCAATAATAACGTTATAAAACATTTGCAGTATTTTTCCTGTATATTTCAACGGATATATGCATATCAATCTGTCAAAAAAAAATAAAAAATGCATTTAAACCAGTGCGGATAATTTTTGAAAAAAAAGTCATATAGTTAGGATGAAACCTATTGTAAAAGAAAGAGAATACAACGAAAATTAAAGAGAATATAAATTACGGGCGTTCTGAGGTCGGAAAGTAATAGGCGGATAGGAGGGGGGATTAAGGGAAAAAAACGGTTTATCTCCATTTACGGCTAGACTACAAGTCCTATGGAAAAAAGTTAAGCGTCAAAGTTGTAGATGATAAAAAGACTTGACTATTTGACTATTTTGAAAAATATTACATCCCCTATTTTACGCCGCATAGAGATGTGATATTTTTTTGTATTTGAGCAGCGGAGGTTTCTGACACTGGAAAGAGTTTTGGTTCTGACAAACTTGCTTGAGCAGAAGGCATCTCGCACTGAATACTTCTTTACTGGTTTCGTCGGCGGGAAGTGCGTGCTACTCAATACATCGTCACCGCACTATTGATCCTCTCATCCATCCATCCATCCATCTCACCCAGTGATTTCCAGTGAATTTAACTGATATTGCAGTTCCTGTTGGAACTGCTCTTTCAGATAATCACACCGAACTCGACGTGGGGCTAAGTCATATATACTAGTTTATATGGCTTTTCTCCACATCGAGTACAGTCAAGTGATGGTCCAGCCGATGAGTGTAACCATTGTACGTAGTCAGGTGTATGTTGATTAGCAGCCTCTAGTTACTCAGTAATTCCTAGTATCTTCTTCTCCACCGTTACTTCTGCTGCCCTTATCAAGGGATCGAAGTGTTGGTACGAAAACGATTTATGCCCATAGGGACATCACGTAGTGTACTGTAGAAAACATCGTGCTCAAAATCTGGAGTAGCCCGACTGAGGAAGCACCTCGACCTTACGGAAGATCGCAGCTAGATAAATAATAATGCTTTTAAGCAGAGCTCCTGGAGAGGATTGGGGGTACGGTCGGCAACACGCTTGCGATGCTTATTTTGTTGCAGGCGTCTACAAGCTACGGTAACCACTTAATATCTGGTGAACCTACCTGTTTGCCGGCCTAGCAGTATATGGAAAATATTAAATTCATTACTTACAAATATTTTACTAACCACTGTCCATCAACTGAATTGGGCATCTAAATATGGACAGATAATACATAGGTAACGTAGGGAAAGCCACTGAATGGATTTTAGATGCTTACTATTAAGATTGTAAGAAGATTGAAATTGAAGATTGTAATTGACTTTATTCAAGCATGATTTTCAAAACTTGAATCGTCTTCGTACAATGATATATATGTCGGAAGTAGGAGGTCAGACTGGTAAATAAGTCAACGGAGAGGGAGCCGAACTTCTTAGCATTCAATGGTTTCACCATGTGAGTGCCGAGTCCATCGTGTGGCAGAGGGAGTAACTCAGAGCAGTGCCTAGGACTTGCGACCTAGGTGTAGGTTTAAGGAGATCCCCTTTGAGATGCGTATCAACGCTCACCTTCACTGCTGCCGAGTTGTTAACGATTAATTCGTTTGCACAAATTAATTATTGAATGAGTCTAGGTTAAGCTACTAGCAGGATACAACAAGTGCATCGTGCCAAGCCAGAGACAAAACTGCCTTAGCCGAGGTAGCACTGTTCGTTTTATACACGTCAGAATAACTCGAGTAATATAATGAGTGAGAGTAGATGACTATCAAACGATAGTGATAACGGACGCTAGGTGGCGCGATCGGTGCATCTGTTGTTTATAAATTCCTTTCTAATTGCCTACGACAGCGCTAGTGCCGACATATATCGATGGCTCCTAAGTATACTGAGTCAACTCTACTCCTAATAACTTTATTTTTTTGTTACATAGGTAGATAGGAAATGAAGTAAATGTTATTAATATCTTAAAAAAATGAAATAGTCAAAAGTTGTTAGTTGACTCAGTATACTTAGGAGCCATCGATTATGTACTGAAGTTAATGAATAGCTCTGACATCACTCTGGTGTAGTACGTCTGATATGCCTAAACACCATCCTATATTCCTTTTCATCTTATTATATTATTATATTCTTCTACATACTATATTATAAGACCATACAATAATATTTAAATACGCTCTTAGCCCTGGGTTTGTTTTTCAGAAACTTTTAGAACTTTATGTGAACTTTTGAAACATAACTATTTTTTAATGTTAGTAAGAGATCCGAACTATAAACGAACTTAACACATCAATGTAATGGATCAAAATTATTTTATATTTACTTTTGTATATTAACAAAAATAAACCTGTTAATTCTTCTTAAAAAATTCTTTTTAGCCAACCCACTCACAATTTATTTTTAACATAGCCTTAGTATGGTATTTTTCTTTTTGATGTAATTTGTATTTTTATTAGTATGCATTTTAGCTCTTTATACTCGTATCTATAAACATAGAGATTTAAATTAATTTAATTTCATTAAAATAACTTTATAGACAATTCTATTTAAAATAAAGAGGTTTTAAGCTAACTTTTCAACGCTCGGTGCTAGCGCACCCCGAGATGGCAAAGTGATTTATGGAGGCGAGTTTTATCTGTGATCTGAACCATTTAAATAAGAGAGCCATCCTCGTGATATGTATCTTAGATACCTACAATTTCTATTTACGTCAAATGAATAAATGGAACAGGACTATATTTTATTTTATATTAGCGACCCGCCCCGGCTTCGCGAGGGTGCAATGCTGATACAAAATATAAACAATTTGTCATGTATTATTCTAAGCGTATTTTCAAATAAAATTTTAAACATTAATTGTTGAACACAACTTTAACACCATTTATCATACTAAAAATTCTGTATTCTGTAAAAATTTCATTCTATAATCATTTACAAAATGATTATTTTATAAACATAACTCAAAATGGTGCTTAAAACGTAATATTTTATGTTAAAATGGATTAAGTACGCCGCGCCGTAAATAAGAATGGAAACAAAATAATTAGCTATTAATACTTCTTATAAGCACGCACGTATTAATTATAAGTTATTATATTAAATGATAATCAAACAAAATATTAACTATTTCAATAAATATGTACTGTTTAGATGAGTTTTTAGCTACGCAATAGTCTCACATAGATAAATTCCGAGATGTAAACGGATTTCAACTGTTATTTTGTATCGCAGAAATAAATACGGATTAGACGTAGCTGGTGAATAAGCTTTAATGTTTAAATTATTGATTTCATTATGCTCTTAAACTTCAACGGAATATCTGCGTTATTAAAGATTTCTATTTCAAACTACTTTTTTTATTATAATGAAATTGTGTGAAAATGAATTATGTGTTTTAAGTGCCCGAAGTTTCAGATATTCTACAGCAACCATGGTCACGGGACAAAAATAAGGCCATCCTTAACAACTAAAAGTATTTAATTCAGAGGTTCTGGTACTAAAAACAGAATTTTTTGAAATAAATGTGTAGAACACACTTCATAATAACGATACGTGATCGAATATTTCAGATATAACAAACTATGAGTAACGATCGCTATCAAGTCTATATAATTACAAACAGAACTGTCACTTAACGTACTCTTCGGGGTGCGGTGGGCAGACCCACAAAGACAGGCATCCTAACCGGAAAGAAATATGTGTACAAATACAAATATCCATCCCAAGCGGGAATCTGACCCGCAAACCGCCGGTGCTTGTACATGGCACACGCATCACTACACCAGGGCGGTTCTTAGCGTTATACGAGTTAGTCTTAATTTCAAAAATATATATATATATGTTCATGTGTATAGTTATATACAACCTTCATACAAATTTAAACGTATTAAGAACATCGGTGTACGTAATGATTGTACCTTTTATATAAACAGTTTTAAAATATTTTATAACATTTTATACCTAAGTCACACACAAATATCGCTCTTAAAACTAATTTCAAAAGAGAAAAGAAATAATTACCATAAGCCGTAAAATGAATGATTAAAACGCTTATGTTTTTTTGTAAAAGATTTATTACACAGAGTAATGAACTTAGTGTGAAAGTAGAAGAAAATAAATATCTTCTTGGGAGAGTACGTGAGACTCGAGTACGCTACAACTAGATTTATTACTACCTCGCTTCACTTAGTTGAACATCTAATTGATAAAATTAACTCACTTTATCAGTACTACAATAACGAATCCCATTTCTATCCATAAATGACGAAACATAGAATATGTATCTAATATCTAATATCATATTTAATTATTTATTTATTATTATTAAGACATGAAAGAATATAAACAACAATTATCAGTAAGATATCACATGAACTCATTGGAATTTTTGCCGGACATCAATGTTAGTAATTAAATTATTAGTAAGGTACATTAATTAGCTTAAAAAAAGAATAGCAGAAGAGAAAGACTAGATAAAAATTATATCTTTCTTTTGATCTTTTTTTTTGCAAACGTAATAATTATTTATTAAAATTAATGTTAAGAAGGTTATAATTTCTTATATTATGTTTTCATTTTTCATCACATCTAAATTTTTATTATTTAACCAGTTGAATGACCCAGATCACCTTAACCTCCTTTTATACATAAATAAATATTGATCAAATCAAAAGGTGTTTTGTAAATGCGAAGTTTGTAAGTAAATTTTTCCTCCGCCGTATAATCCTTCCTTGTCATCTTGAAAGTCAAAGAGAAATTCATATCAGTAGATAAAAAAACCGAACATGACGAAGGAGCTAACTCTTTTATATATAGAAACTATTTAGTTAGCACATATTTTACACCCGCTTATGCTACCAAGGTAACTGATGCTTTTCATTGTATTGGTTTTTTGAGTGTCTTTTTTTTCAAAATAAGAATCTACACAGCAAAAGGAATAACATTAGCAAATAACTAAAGTCAGTGTTGTGTATAGTAAGTAATGTAGTATATAGTTTTGGTATTTCGTGATATGCTTGTCAGGGAATGGTACTTACTACACTTATTTAATTATTTATTTCATACATACAAGTTTACAGAGCTTTGCTCCAGTCACAAGTAAGTCAATCAGAAAAAGGGGAACACACAGGTGTATCAAACTAAGAAAATAATGGTAAATGTAGAAATAAAAATATATAATCTAATCAAAGTAAATTATAATTTACAATGTCAATAAAATACATTACTGTTTGTGGATTAATATTAAAATAATTAATTATTATCAATAATCAGGATAAAAAATTCATATGCTGAAATTATAATATACCTACAACAATGTCAAAATACAATATCTAGTAAAAACATAGAATGCTGTTTATAAAAGTACATTAATGTCAGTATATTCGATGTCAAAAAAATGTCAAAAATTATAAAAAGAAAATATTACTAATGTCAGGATTAAATTATACAAAAAAAAAATAATTTATAACATACAAAGATATTTATAGTAATTTTTACAGACAACAGAGATTTTACCGGCAAATAAGTCTGAGTCCTCACAAATATTGAGCAAATCGCTAATCAGATGTAGAGCGCGTATTGTTGGGGCGTGTTCTGCGCACCGCGTACGGGTAGTACGGGTAGCTGGCTTGTGCAGTAAGCGCGGACGACGCTGCGCGGTGCAGTAGCGTAGCGTGGGGGGGGGGGACAAAGAGGGCATCATGCCCCGGACGCTACTCACAAAGGAGCGCTAAATGGTCCGCAAAACAAAAAATTGCTGGACATGTTATATGGTTTTTAAATAAGGGTGGGGGGGTCTAAAAGGTTTTGTGCCCCGGGCGCAATTTAAGTTTGCTAGGTCATTGGCGCGGTGCTACGATTCCGAGATTATTTTGGAGAACACGAGAAGGAACTAGAATGTCTAAGCTCCCCTATAACACTGGACTATCTACTTTGTTATATAAAATGCGGTATGCTTATGTACATTATAAAAGTTTAAAAACCTAAAAAGACTCTTTTGACTTTGAGACTGTTCTAATCTATAGTACACGATGGATTTATATTAATAAAACGTTTAGATAACTCAAGAGATCGCCAAGTGCGTGGAATACCTGTGAAAATGAATTAGTATTCAGTATCACAAACTAATTTAAAACGCTGTACTCCTTATATACCTTGAATGCATATTAAATAAGGCCGTCTTCAATCTACAAGATTCTCCTTGAAATATATTTACTAGAAGAGACATCAAATCCTCAATAAAACGAAACTATATACTTAACATAACTAAGAATTGCAAACAATTGTATTTAAATAAAAACGTAAAGTTAAAAAAATCCAGAATGTTAACCATTTGAATTTCCATTTCATCATCATCATCATTTCAGCCTATGCCAGTCCACTACTGGACATAGGCCTCCAAAAGTTCGCGCCGAAAATGGCGCGAACTCGTGTGTATTGCCCATAGTCACCACGCTGGGCAGGCGGGTTGGTGACCACAGGGCTGGCTTTTTGTCGCACCTAAGACGCTGCTGCCCGTCTTCGGCCTGTGTATTTCAAAGACAGCAGTTGGACGGTCATTCTGCCGTCGGTCGGCTTTTTAGGTACCACCTTGGTAGTGAAACTGTTTTATCCCTTAGTCGCATCTTACGACACCCACGAGAAGAGAGGGTGTGGCTATATTCTTTAATGTCGTAGCCACACAGCCCATTACTTCCTTCAAAACAAATTCTTTAGTTTCTTTAGTTATTCCTAGTAGTATATTTGTGTACAGTATAGACTTGTACCCATAGGTATATGAATAAATATCTAATTTATTTTCTGTGTAAACTTGATTGATTTGTATTATTCTTGTTTTTTTTTTTTATTGAAGAGTGTTGTGATAATTGTTTGTTTCCCAAACAAAATAAAATAATATCTTATAACACACACACACACAGTCGTCTGTTTCTAAAGTAAGCAACCTATTGCTTGTGTTATAGGAAACAGCCGGCTGATATAGGTACATTTTTTTTAAATTAATATACATAAAAATAATACATATTATGTAAATAAATAAATAAATAAATAAATACAAATATTATACCCAGGCTAAGGTGGAAATCGAACAACACCTGGAGCAGAAAGCAGGGCGGAGAGGGGCACTACAAAGTGCGCAAGCGGGCTAGTCAAGAATTAAAATATGTTATCTATTTTTCTCAATATTTATGTAACAATTTTCTCAAAATTTCATTACAAAATCAATAATCAATTTGATTCTAAAGACCAGATTATAATTCAATCCTAGTTTACTTTTCATAAAAATACAAAACTGTGTAATAAAATATATCTAAATAAATATAAAATTTAATTTAAAGACTTACTTAGTATTTAGCTCTTCCTGTCAATTTAAATCCATAGCTAAGACGGACAACCTGCATAGAGAATTAACTAAGGAATTGCCGGTGCGGTTCGCGTAATAGACTAAAATCTCGAATAAGCTGGGATTATTCGGATTTAAATCGAATACCAGTAGTATTAGTAGCAGTAGTAGTGAACTTTAATTGTGAAAATTAAAATTCGTGTGTTTTTACTGATTTTACATCAATTAATACAATTACTCAAATTTTCTTATGTAAATGAAGTATTTTATAAGAATTTTATATAAAAGTCTAAAAAATATCATGACGACATTTTGATGTATATCCTTCCCTTCATAAAGATAAAATGTGTCGTTAAATTTGGCTTATAATTTTTATACTGGTTGGTATATCTATGTGTATGTGTTTCGGTGTTCGCCTGTGTATCTGTAAAAATGTATTCCAATATGACAATGATATATAATTTTAATAGCTAGACATTTTGTTTTACGACACAGGAAACTGCCACTGATTCGCCTTGGCGTAAAATATATTCTAGCAGGATACGGAATTGGCAAATTATATGACATACGAGTAAAACCTAGGTTCTATGTGGGTTTTACTGTGATAAATACATTAAAGAAACATATTAATAAGTACATTATAGATTTGCTAAAAAACAAATTATAATTATATAAATATGATATACATGCAATA
Source organism: Melitaea cinxia (assembly GCF_905220565.1). Taxonomy (NCBI): domain Eukaryota; kingdom Metazoa; phylum Arthropoda; class Insecta; order Lepidoptera; family Nymphalidae; genus Melitaea; species Melitaea cinxia. Next base: position 7,105,122 of record NC_059400.1, on the reverse strand, counting down.
TACTTTTCATTTCGCAGATCACGTATTAGCAGTTTGAAAACAAAATTAAGATTGTCTGATTTATAAGTAAAGAAAGTGGTGTTTTTAACATAATGTACGAGTATAATGAAAATCCGACACTACGTTCAATGCATTCATTCCTGTGTTTTTAATAACTTTATTTTTTTGTTTGTTTTTTGTTAACTGTGTATAAAAATCAAAACTTAATTAATTGATAAAAATAAAAAAATGTTTAGCTTCTTCATTAGAAAACAAAATTATAAATTACAAGATCGTATAGGCCGTTTCCGCAATAATATAAACGCAAATTAATTAACACATGCCCGCATGTCTTGTTCTTCTGTACTTTGTATCTAACAGTACTTTGTATTTTACTTAAGGATCAACTAAAATATTTGCTAAGTAAAACAGTGTAAGTAATTTTTTGTTTTTTTTTTTGCAAATAGCGTGATTTTTTTTAGAATAAAGAATTTTTTTGTGTTATAGCTCTCTAACAGTTAGTAAATAGGCACAAGTTGCTTCTCTAAGGGTTTTTGAATGCATAGGGTAAAACCGGGATAGATGCCTCACTTTTTGAAATAGCCACCTAATTTTAAAAATATGATTTTTATACGAATAATTTTTATTAATGTAGCTAGCTCAATCCTTTATGTTGAATTATGACTATTTTTTTTTCAACCTAGCCAATGCAGATTAAGCAGAAATTAGCTTTTCGTGAACCCTGTTTTTTGAGGATAGATGCCTACCTATATGGATAGTTGCCTCACCATGAAAATAGTGAGTAGGATAGATGCCCTTTAAACCGTGTAAACGAAAAACCCAAACCAAATGGTTAGGCTACTCCTAAAACATCGATTGTCTTTAAGAAACATGGGCCATAGTAATGAAAAATATTTTGTGTTTTTTTATATCTTTTAATTGTTATAATTAGAATATAATTTTTATATCACACAAATTACTATATATATATATATATATATAATTAAATATATATATTTATAAATATATTTATATATATTTAATATATATTTAATTAAATTTTACAAGCATTTATTCAACAAAAGTATAAATTCTTAATTGTTGGTCTAAAATATTCATATCAAGTGTCAACATGTACATTGCACAATCATACTTTCTCTTAGGTTCTTTCTCTTCTTCTTCTTCTTCTTCTTTCTCTTAGGTTTTCTATAGTCCGAGAACATACTCGAGCTCGCATTTCTTCCTTTCTTTTATATTTTCGTGGCATAGTTCTGCTAGAATCAGTAAAACATCCAAACATAAATATACGTAAATACATAAAAAATATAACAGACACAAAAAAAATATACATATAAACTTACTTTGTATATGGTGAATGAAGGGATAGATAAAAGGCTAAGGGCACCTATACCTCAAAAAATCAGGGCAACTATCCTTTGTGATTGGGATAGATGCCCACGTATTTTTTAAATAAATTATAAACAAAATAGCATCTATTTACAACTATATGCAGACTCAATGACCCAGTATATAGACGTGATAAAAAATATAACGGAATTTATTACTATTTATAAAATTATACAACCTTAAATACTAACCTTTAAAACTTTGACGTGTTTGTAAATTTCGCCACGGAAAAAATTACACACACGATCCAAACGCGTCCTTGCCACACGAATATCTGTGGATATCTAAGGTACGGGGTGACTTTGACCCCTACTTATGCGATTAATTTTTATTTGTGAGTTCGGGATGTTAGGTTTTTAGAACATGAGGCATCTATCCCATTGCGGCATCTCTCCCGGTTTTACCATATATTATATGTACTTACAAAGGAAAACATGAGTCTCGTAAATAGGCTGCCTTCTTTTACTTTCATAGTTCTTTTTGCTCATTCATATTTCTATTTAATCCAGCAAGATATCTGTGACTCCTTTGGTCTCGTGTTCTATGTTTATAGACAAATAAACATAAAGAATTGTAAGTGTTAAACCTCATTCCTTTTTTTTCTCTATTCCATCTACAATGTTGGGCATTATATATATACAAATACAAATATACTTTATTGTACAACCAGAAACAATACATGTAACATAAAAGAAAAAGAAACAAGCAAGATAAAAGTATATAAATAGAGTGAACAAAGTCATCTGCCTAATATAGTTTAGAACTAAGACAAAGGGATGTGAAAGATGAAGGAGTTAAAGATCTCAGAACCTTCGTTTGATGCCCTTAAATTTAATTAACTGTGTAAACTATGTGAGCATTCAGACAACCCTTTTTAAGAGTAATCAAACGATAAAGTTTAGTGAACGAACAAAGTGAACAAACAAGTTTTACACAGAATTCGTAATATTTCAAGTAAATATTCAATTTATTTACGTAACTTGTAATGATTGTGTATACAAACCAAAGGTACATTAGGTACTTGAGCTGAACATTTTATAAATATGCCCGATACATTTTATGTAAATCTATACTGACGCCTACAAAATAGACACATCTATAAAATAAAACTATAGTCCGTCACAAGATCACAAAGTTAGGTAAGTTAGCAGCAATTTGTGGCTTCTAACTCGATGGACGGACTGCCTTGGCGTAGTGCACTTAACTTTGCGGTCACTCAATATTACTGGACATTGTAACTGTTACTTGCAACAGAAATTCATGTTCCCATAACTTAATTTCAATATCAAGAAGAAGACAGTAAATACCTAAAACGTATATCGACCACATTAAAATAATCACGATACTACGACGATATCTTAGAATGAACAAACGTCAAAGAAAGTAAAACAGTTGTTCTATTGAGTTCTTAGATTAAAAACAAATATTTTTACTTAAAAAATATGCAGAAAACGATTCATATGAATATCGGTAGTTTCTAGTAATAAATTGTAAGCACGTTTTATATTGCCTGCAAGCGAGCAGGGCAAAACTCAATTCGTGTCACTTGAGTTGCCACAATTTTGAGGTACTGTTAAAGTTCAACCGCAGTGTACATAAGATTTTACATATTGAGCAGTTTTTAACCTTGCTGAGAATAATAATTTTTGTAAATCTTAAGATGCTAGTGTTAACTTCATTCATATTAATTCATTCAGACATATTAATTAAATCTAAGATAACTAAATTTAGAACACTTATTTATATTTTAGTCGAAATTAAATATTATTCCAAAAATACTTCAAAGTATTTTCTCTCTCTTTATTAATATATATATAAGACAAATGTTGTATCTAAATATTAAGTATTTAAAATGTATATGATTATATTAGTGAATATTTCATCTCAATTTGCGTCCGCGTCGTAATAATCACAAATGTGTACTTCAAGCTAGTTCGAACAAAGTTTTACCAATGTCCGCTAAAACTTCACAAATAGTGATTTGGGAAACTTTCTATCACGCCCTAGAGAAATAAGTTGACTCCTACTTTCTTAACGAAATGATTGTCTACGTGTACGTTGTTAGATGTTGGCCCCATTTGTTTGGGATGGATTTTATTTACTCTCTCCCAAAGGATAATTCACTTTATAAGCATCGTATCGACCCATCGGGAGCTATAAAGTATTTTTCGCTTTTAGCGGGAAATAAGTAAAGGCTGTTGTGTGGAAGCAAAATTAGGTCACGGTAAAATTTTCTATCTGCACATTTCCCTCCCGTGTACTTGATAGACAAGCGATTTCTATAAGTATTGGAAGAAAATTATACAAAATTGCATTTATAGAATAGAAAGGGGGCACTGATATTGAGTATATAACAAGTATGTATATAACAATTCTTTTAATAAGTAGAGCTTTGTGTTTAATGTAAATATTGTTTTACACAACTAGCTTTAGATCATCAAAGTCAAAGAAAAGATTTTATATATACGATGATTTATATTCTTATTTCATTCATTTTAAAAAAAACATTTACAAACGTAAGTAATTAAAGAAAACAAGAGGCTAATTTACGGTACTTAGACGAAATGCACTTTAACTAATTCGAAGCTCTCATGAAAGTTTGTAAGAAAATCCGTTTGGTATTTAACTCTTACGTCTATTTTTGTTTAATATAAAGTACACTTAGCGTATTGCCGCTCGCACAAAAAACTACGTTGAAAAGTTTTAGAGAATTTCTCTTGGGCTCCAACAGAACTCTCTGAAGAATCTATTCTTTAAATTTTATATTTTATTTGAAAAAATAAGTTAAAACTCTAAGCTGTTGCATTATGGTGCAGTTATACTATAAAATACTCGTTTTTTTTTTCTCAAGTTGCATATGATTGTAATAAAAACCGAAATTGTTTTTATTACAATCATATGCCATTTTTTACTGCTGAAAATAAATACGTATTTGTTTCGTTAAAAAATTATAAAGCTATATTGAGAAATAAAATATAGATATATGTATGTAGAATAACATGAAAAAATTGTAGTTGAAATGTTATAAATTTTTAATGAAAATAAAAATATTGAATATAGTTAATCGTGATTTAAAAAACGTATAAAGTAATATAATATAACCTAAAAATTTATAATTAATATTATCGTTATTGTTCGGTATAACAGAGTGGTACAGTATAACAGTGGTCGATTTAGCTTTTACTCCATACAAAGTTAAAATGAACGTTAAAGACTACAACAGGTATAAGATTAATCTTCATCTTTAATAATTTGTTCAAAAATTTCGAATTACTTTACAAAAGAACTTTAAACAAGAAAATGATTCCAACCATACCTAAATAAACATACCTAAATAACAAATTTATAACATTATTTCTTTCACTATAGAATTTCATTTAAATACTATTATTTTACAGCGCTGAATGCTAGACGTGGCAGGGGCAAAGGAAGTTGCACTTCTAAATTACTTGAGCGCGTAATAAGTGCGCTCATAGCACCACGTGCGCGGAATACCCAAGCATGAGTCGGTGTTATTACCTGCATGATAACTGTTATCTGTGCAGCAGATGCTCTTTATGTTTTGATACTAATGTATTTTGAAGACTTGGGTGTATCTAATTATGCTTTTACACATTCAATTTACTTTACTATTTTTACATAATTATTAAAACTCCCTAAAACTAAAACGTCTCTGCGGATGAATTCGATAAGAAATCGTATGAAGTATGAGTCAAAGAGGCAAGCGCCTACTGGTATAAAGGAATAATTCTATAAAACAGTCTCCAACCATGTTGAAGTGTAGAAAATAAAACCTAAAATATCCAACAGGAAATTTTAAAAACATTAATTAAACGGTTATAATAGTTTCGATTGAATAACTCCCAACTAGGCTAAATTTTACAGATTCAAAGTCTGAAATTGAGAGACGATATGAGATAGTATGGCGATTTTAGAGACGACATGGGTAGGTGACGTCATTCATAAAGTACGAGGTCGCTCCGTGAAAACACGTGGAGGCACGCTAATTCACGCTAGGCAACGCAAATCTTCACAGTATAACTTTGTTAATACTATTATTGTACATACAATATAATACACATAGACTTTACGTTTTAGGGACTTGGTGTGTTGAAATCAAAGTATCGATTAGAAGATAATGATTAATTTATTGAACAAAATTATTAATTTATACAGGAATATTTAAAATCAGAAAGCGCATTAATCAATCAAAAAATTTGTACTTTAACCAATGAGAAAATGAAAGTTTCGGCTCTGTGTCTGTCGCACGGCGTCGGAGGCACGGCGCGTGGACAGATTTGATAAATACTTCCTGCGATCGGCGGATAGAAAGCCACCGTAGACTGAAGACTTCTGTATGTTGTATCCGCTTTTTGCATGGTGTACTGTGATGATACAGAGTAGTTCTTATCAGATCTGAGTGCATGTCCTGTTTCATCTATACAAAAATAAAATAAGAGCTAAAATAACTAGTTGATGTCAAATATTATGATCTCGGTGAAGCCTTACCTCCCCAATACGCAATTCTTAATAAGTGCCTAAACCTACAATTCATTTATACAGATATAGAAATCGAAAAACAAATATTATAGTATATAACAAAAACATTTCTGAAAACTAAACATCTAGTTCACTAGAAACACGTCATTCCAGAAATAGACTTAAGCAGTCATTGCTTTGGTTTACAAATATGACGCAGGACCTGATCGCAATCGCCGTGAAAAGCAAATATTGTCCGCGTTAGGTCAGAGCGTGTGGACGTAGCACTCGACCTCTTTTATCGGATATCCACAGAGTCTGTCACTCATGGATACTCGAGCATTAGGTACCTAATATTGACTTGCTTTGAGTACTAGCTACTGATTCCTGTTGTACACACATTGAATGACCGCAATCGATTTCAGTTGAAGTTTAATTGAAATAAGCTTATAAGCGGCTAATATAAATCATAGTTTAATAGAATTTTATATTAAAATGAATTTTTAGTCAAAAACCGATTTCTACAAGTTGCTTCTACATCATTATTGTACTAACACTACGTTATATTCGTGTTTAAACATGTTAATGTGAGTCCATTTTGGTTTAAATATTTCGTCAAGGCGAACTCGCAAGCGCCTGACCATAATTCTATGGTTTGAAAACGCTTTAAAGGCGTAATATGAGACCATTTTTCCATTTATAGTTCGCTGCAGCGAGCTAGGATAATAGAAAGTAGTCTTATTATTAAACTGAATTATCTCGACGTCTAACACGATTATGATTATATTGAAGATGAAAGGTTTCTTAATAAAGTGACGTCATATTGCTGTCGTCTCTTTATTAAAAAACTACTCTGGAGAATCTTCTTCATTATATACTTATTTAACATTAGTTAAGAAACCCTGAAAATGCATATTTTGCATATATTAAACAACAAAAAGGGAACTATTTCATAAAATATAGAAACTATTTAAAATCTCATGCAATATTAACAATGCTAATATTTTAGTAATAATTCATGCAACAAATGACAAATTTTCATGTAAAACACAGTTTAGATATTATTTTTAAAAAAGTAATTGCGGAGTTTGCGACTCTTCTCTGCAGAATCTACATTTAGAATCGGTGGTAGCTTTGCTTTTAAAAATAATAATCACTTTTAAAATTTGAATTTGTAGTGACGATTCCAAATTGATTTTATAGCCTATTTGAATACAGTTATGTTTTTATTTTGATTTAAATAAAATTTAATATTTTATTATTCAAAATTTTAATACAGAAATACGTAAACATTTTATTTACAGAAATGCATTTTAGCTAAAAACAGATTTCGATTGTAACGTGTTTTATAGATCAATTTGTTTTTAATTCTAAATACGTTTGCAACTTATTGCCAAATATTTTCAAAACCTATATGAACTTTTTTAATAGAATCGACACGACTTAAGTATTTACTATCGAAGCGCAATACTTAGGATGAATCTATGTAGCTTCGTTTAATTGTCCATTAGTCAACGAAACGACCAATTACGCGTCCATTAGTGCAGAAACACTCGGAAGAGTAATGGGCATTCAACTGCTGCGGTTGAATACAAGTCGAAGTCTGTACACTATGCAAAAAACTTTTTAAGAGCTTTTCTGCATGAAAAAAAATAGAATTTCGTCGATTTTGCGATGATACAGTAAGCAGTATGAAACGAACAATATTTATTTCAGAGTAAAATATTGAAATAAAATATTTTTCATTAATACAAAGTAATATTATTAAAAATATATATGTATAATTTAATATAATAATAAAAGTTATACAATTTAACTATATTAAAATATTATATTTAAAAAAAAATATTTTTCTTCAAATATCCTAAAAAATGTAATTTTACAAGTAGGAGCAAAAATATTCCATCTTATTACTATTTTTTTCTGGAGCCAATCATTAATTATTATCACTGCGACAAATTTTCGTCTGGGAAATGCACAAAAAATTAAAATGTATGAAAATATTACAAACTAGCTGACCCGGCGAACTTCGTATCGCCTAACAGTCGATTCTTTAATTTTATTATTATTATTTTTTTTTTTTAGAATTTTTCTCTCCGTAAGAACCATCCTCGTACTTCAAGGAATATTTTAAAAAAAGAATTAGCGAAATCGGTCCAACCGTTCTCGAGTTTTGCGCTTAGCAACACATTCAGCGACTCATTTTTATATTATTGATATACAATGAAAATAAAACAAATGAATAAAAATTGAGCAGTCAATGAACGATTGTTTCATATCTGAAATCCTCAGTTTTAAAACGCTTTGAAATTCATTCAAAATATTGTGTGAATTTTTTTTTAATATAAAGAATGTTAAGCTGCTGCTACTAAATATACTGCTTAAAATAACAGTTTCGTTTTATTGGAGGAAATATTATCGAAGATTAATTTGAAGCACTCTGTTTTGAGGTTTTCCATCTTTTATTGAGAAGTATGAGTAACGATTGTTACCAGAATGAGTCAGTCGGTTTGAGCGAAGTATACTTTTTTACCACAATTTAAATATGGTCACAAAACTTACATTTTTACTATTAAATTATTAAAATATGATTTGTTTTTTTTTTTCTACGTGTATAATAGAGTTTATACCCTAATAAGATATTTTAGAAAGTAAAGTAAATGTTTTTAGTTGTAGTCATTACTCTACCACTAGAGAAACAATTCCTTTAGTAATAAAAAAAACAAATGCTGTACAATATAACATTAAATTATTAAATTGCAGACACAAAAGCAACACAAACAAAATAAAAATGTACTTACGTAAATACTTCCAATTTGTCAGACTACAAAAGCGCTCGCCTAAATATTCACGAAACACAAGTAAGTCCGTACAGGTGACGTGATTTAACCTCGTATGTAAAGTTCTAGGCGTGAAACTCTCTAATAGCAATTTGGACGGTAAATAGGACGTCGCGCTTGGAACCTACTTTACAAGAATTCCAATAATGAAATAAGGACCAGCCGCTTGGTTACTTCCGAACATATTTCAGAAAGGAAGCAATCACACTTTAATGCTTGTAGTAAGACTTAGTAATAAATTACATTAGAAGAAAAAGTAATTATTTTGCACTTCATGTACTACGTCTTATTTACTTTTTGATTGATTGATTGAGACTATAATATCCCACTGCTGTGCATAGGCCTCTTTATTAAGCGACTTCAAAAAGGAGGAGAATCTCAATTCGACTGTAATTTTTTTGTGTGTTACTCATAACTTCGGAGGTGTTGGACCGATTTCGATAATTCTTTCTTTAATCGGAAATTGGTGCTTGTCATCCAATTCAAATCTAATCGAGAACTGACAAGTACTTTTTATGTTAACTTTAATAGTATTTACTTGGAAATTTTTCGTCGACTTACGTTTTATAATACCTTATAACTTCTTACTGGTTAAACCGATTTCGATATTTTTTTTTTAATCAAAAGTTGGGATGTGTCATGAGGTCTTATTTATTTCTTATTGAGATCGAGTACTTTTTAAATATCCCTAATAATGTATATTTACTTGACAATTTTTCAATAATCTATAATTTAGTACCAACTGAGATTTCCCGCTGCTGGGCAAAGGTTGACTTTCCATAAGCGAAAATAGAAACTTAATTCACTTCAGTGCTACACTGCAAATCGAAAGATAATTTTCCCACTAGAATTAATCATCATTATGTGTGTAGGTACATGTTTATGACAGGAACCGTAGTAGCCTACATACAGTGCTCGTCAAGGTACATTTGGGGCTTACAAGGACAAACACGCAAGCGAGGAGCAAACATTTGCACAAATAGAAGTATTCACCCCGAGGCGGAATTAAACCCAGGACCATCATTTTAATAATACTTCGCGGTACAATCTCAGAACAACAAAATAATATTACAAGTATTAGTAATATAAAAAAAAAAAAACATTACAATAATGTATAGTCTGGCATGAGAACGGTGCAAGTTGTGAAAACATTTTGTCGGCGGCGTCATGTTGTTTCTAACTCCCCTCGACCATTTGTTTCCTGTATGCAGTTTGACATTGTTTTCATCGTGGTTTTCCCGGTACGTAACAACAACAATATTAGAATAAAAGGTATCGATTTCAAGTTACTTTGTTTGCTCAAAATTTCATGTAAGCAGTGAGTGTTCGCGGAAGAAAAGAAACAACTTTGAATACTAAACTTACCCTCCATACATAATGGGGAACATTTGAAATTTTTAAGGCATTTATAATGTTTCTTACTTTTTAAATAAAGTTGTAAAATCTGTAAAAAGTCATGGCGTAAAAACCAAAACCTTTTACAGCTTCCTTAAGAGAGCTCTTCAGAGCGTCAGATGCTCTAGAATGCTACACTGTGAGTGAGAGATCTTACACCTTAATCTAAATTTCCGTATGTAACACTAGTACTGCATAATGCCCCAAGATTATTATTACCCTCAAAATCAGATTTTATAGTATGTTTTTGAAGTTGAGACAATAAGGATGAGTTATACACGTCAGAAGTGAAACTTCTTTGGCAATATAATTTTTAAGTCTCGTTTATATTTATAGAAATCTAAAGATTAAGATTTCTGTTCCAGCGCCATCTAGTTAATTTGCAATGTAGTACTATCGATATTAATGTAACAACCTTTTTTAGTTTCTATAGTACACGCTAGGCTCTGTTGTTGACTAATATTATTATTATTGCGTTTCTTTCAAAAATTTTTAGCACTAGTTTAAAATTGAAGAAAATATCCGCATCATTTTTTATCTAAATTTTAGCAACAATAAAACGAAGTAAAGTGCCTAACAATATATGGATATAAAATGTTTTATTATTTTTTTAACTAACGTAACCTTATCCTACTGTCAACTCTCATTATTAAAATATGTTCTGAAACGCACACAGGTGCATATAAATTACTATATGAGATTTCGCAACTTCCCACTTTGCGTAACATGTCAACTTCAATGTTGAACTTCTTCAAGTTATATACGGTCATCCGCAGCTTTACCGTCTAAGTTTTATCCCCTCGTATAATATATTTAGGTCACCTTAGGGACTGGAATATATGTAACAACGAAATTATTATCTATATAAAGTTATAAAGTAGTGCTAAGAGCTACTAATGGAATCATTTTACTGAACATAAAATTATGATAAGTATTTTTTGTTTTCTTATTTCGTTTTAACAATCTATCTAAATTCATGACTAATTTGATATGTGTACGCAAATTCGAATAATAAGCAATATAAATTAGAAATCATAGGCTATACAAAGGACACACTTTAAATAAATAAAATGTGATAAGTATGTGGTTATAATTGAAACCTTTGATTTAGTTTTGTTGTTCTTGGTAAAAAATATTTAGAGCCTAAGCTGACCTAAATTATGTTTTATTTAAATTTGTACCTGAAGTCTTCTAGTTTAACTATTTTGAGAGAAATCGTGTCAAATACCAAATACACGTAATTAAACATTAATTAAGACACCACTGCAATTAGTAGGGCTTAACGACTATCCGCTTAGGACAGTCTTAGAGAAATTAACCCCGCCATGCCCCTTACTAATGAAACACGACTGAAGAGGACAATCTATAATAATATCAAAACATAATACAAGTAGTAGTAGTTAGGAGTTTAGTTCTATATGACGTATACTAGCGACATACCCCGGCTTCGCAGGGGTGCAATGTTGATACTAAATATAAAATATAAAATAAATATTTGCAATGTAAGGGCAAAAAAATGTGTTTATTTACGACATCACATTAGAAACCTCTAAAACTATCAATGCTCCTCTACTATATTATGCATGCATTATACATATAAACGTTCCTCTGGAATCATTCTATTTAATAAAGGAAACCTTATCAAAATCCGTTGCGTAGTTTTAAAGATCTAAGCATACAGACATAAGCGACTTTGTTTTATACTATGTAATGACTAGCTGTGCCTGCGACTTCGTCCACGAGGAATTTAACAAAAAAGTTATTATTCAGTTCGGAGAGTTATAAAATAAAAAAATTCTAAAATAAAAGTAGCTTAAGTTACTCCTCATTACATCAGCTATCTGCCAGTGAAAGTCCCGTCACAATCGGTCCAGCCGTTTCAAAGATTACCCGGAACAAACAGACAGACAAAAATTGTAAAAAATATTATTTTTGTATATATACGGAGTATACATCCATATGCATTTAGTAAAAAGCGGTTATTTTAATATTACAAAGAGGCAGTCCAATTTTATTTATTTATATAGATATAGTAATGTTATAACAACAAAAAGCTGTCAGTGTCGGACCATCCTAGCAATTCTAGACAGTTTTAGAACTACTGGTCTAAAATAAACTATTGTAAAAAAAACGCACGCTATAGTAAGAAATATTTGATGTAATAAAAATGGCGTCAGCAAGTACGTAATGTTGCCCGTAAAGCCCGTAAATGTTGTTTAAATATATATATAATACATATACATATACATATATATATATATATATATATATATATATATATATATATATATTGTACGGTGAGGCACGATTGTTTATTTCAAGAAATGCCTTTTGGTTAGAGAAAATAGAAGCTAACAAAATGTATTTTATAGAATTTAATTTAAAACCAAATTATAACACAAATAAAATATTTTAACTGCAATCAATTCACCAAAAATTATAGAAGCAAGATTACTCAGAAGAAATTATAATTTTTATGTCTGTATATATCTGAAATAACTAGAAAGTAAACAAAATCAAGGATTCATAATCTTAATTTCTAAAGATGCCTTAAACGTGGATTTGAATTTTCAAATACTGACTTTCAAGACTTGAGTTTGTAGGTATCTTAACAGTTATCTATACATAAAATTAAAAACTGGTATTCTTAAGCCCATAGTCACGAATTCACTCGGGTAATCAAAAAAGCCACAAACAGTAAGCACGTTTGAGAAAGGTTTTTCGGATGTCGACTTTATCCATAATTCATGGGGTTTCCCCTTAAGGAATAGACAGTTAGATGTCGCCGATATCACTGACACAACTTTTTTACAATGGGGAATAATCCACTCCCGTCAAATAAAGACAATTTTTTGACGCAATGATTATTGTTCTAATTTTTTTGATACGACATCAATGATACTGTGGAACATACTATCAACATCATATACATTTTAATAGATGTCCTGCAAAATTATTCATAAAACAATATTGTATTATTCTATTCTACTTATTTAATATCAATCATTTTTTTAAAGAAATATATAGGTCTAAATGTAGTAGTTATGAACAACTTGATTGATCGTAATAAAATATGTAAATCTAAAATTTTCAATTTTGACAATTACAAAACAACTTTATATGTTTGATTAATTGCGGGACCATAAAGCAGCTGTCATCGCCTAGGGTGAAAATAAATCTTGCAAGATACAAGAAGGACGCCGCCTGCACGGTAACTGAAAGTCAACACTGCTACAGCGACCCTTGTTTGTCCATTAGCTTGCCGCGAACTGAACAAACACAAGGCGATTCCTTGCCAAAGATTCCGTTGTTACTAACGTTTTGTCACTTTTTATTTTTCCGGTCTTATTTTGTTTTTGATTCAATAAGAAACTAAAAATAGTCTTAATACTATAGATTTTAATGACATGTAACCCAAAGCAGCCAGAAAAATAACTTTTAAATCTTTTGATACAATCAAATTAATATTTTCAAAAAAATTAAAAATAGATTCATTCAAATGTGATTGAAAATAAAAAAAAACTAGAAATAGAAACACGTCGCCATCTACCGGATATCTGTGCAACATAGATACCAAACTGCCATCTTATAGAGAAATAGAAATACGGCGCCATCTACTAGATATTTGTTCAACTTAGATGTCAAACCGCCATCTTTTAGGATTTCATAGAATTAGCCGATAGATACACACTAAAGTCGTATAATAAAAATTTAATTTGTAAGAAAATACTGAGGTCAATAACTGAGATACTACCCTATGGGAGCAAGTTGGACGAAATTACAGATGCTTACAAAATTTGATAAAAATTAGTTCAGTAGTTTCGGAGTTTATTGCAAACATATATCGTGACCTGAAATTTATATATATATATATAGTCTATCTTGAATTTCTAATGTAAAACTGCTTTAAACAATATTATATTTTGTTATATATTTCTGTTGTCAATAAAAAATTGTAGCACATCAATTACTTAGCATGTTTTGTATTTGTGTCATTATAACACCAAGTAGGTATCATTATAACATCAAATCATATTTTATTTTGTATACCTTAACAAATTCATCATTATTATCACAAATTCTTTATTTAAATTAAATTATTTCATGTCTTTGGATGACTAAAAAAAAGGCTGTTTCACCAGTCGTGCATAAAGTTTATCTCATAATGTTCTTATAGGTTCTTATAGGAATTGTTACAAATAATTGTATTAATATCAGTACTATTTATAGTCAACTGTTACTCCCTAAACGATTGTTGAATAAATATTAGACCATCACAAGCCTCATCCATTTAATGTGTCCAAAAAACAAAAGCATTTTTCAGAGTCGTTGTCAATAAGAGAGAAATGCTTTATACCCACTTGGCAAATAGCCACATCAATTGATTTATACAGTTCCTTTACAGATCTTAAGATTTATTTCATATTTAAATCTACATGTATACTCGTATAAAATTAAAAAAGAGCATGATACACATATACAGTCATAAGACAACTAAAATACCTGAGGACCTTAGGAATAAATATTTAACAACCGATCTGGTGTGGTGCGGTATGCGTGAGATGTACACCTTACACCGGCGGTTTGCGGGTTCGATTCCCGCTCGAGATGGATATTTATATTTGTACAAATATTTCTTTCCGGTTTGGATGTCCTTGCAGGTAATTAGGAAGAGCATGTTAAGCTGTCTATTCCAGTGGTTATGATGTGATAATGTTATTATAAAATGAAATGTCGAATACATCCGACAGCGAACTCTAAGTAGGGAATATATCCGCCAATCCCGTAGTAGAGCAGCGTAGTGAATTAAACTCTGACCCTTCTCTTACATGGAGAAAATTCGACCACAATTAATTTAAATGATAAGTTTGAACATTAAACAAGAGTATATATATATACGTGTGTGTGTGTGTGTATGTGTGTGTGTGTGTGTGTGTGTGTGTTAAATACATGGTAGTGTGTGTAATGTGTTTTTTATTGATTTAATTTATTTTTTGTGCATCATTAGAAAAAAAATATTAGCATTCTGCATTATTTCTCTATATAAACTATAAGTGTGCGAAAATTCATACTTCTCAGTTCGCGCAATTTTCGTAAGGAGTACAAAGTTTTAGCTTCACGTATTAATATACCTATATTTAATATACCTATATTTATTATACATATAAGCCTAAACCCTTCAAGCTTTTACTTTTTTCTTATTTGTCTTAAAAGAAGCTCAAGTAATATTTCAAGAAATAAGGAAATAATATTAATCAATTTGATTGACGCAAAATTTTGCTTGAGACTTTTTCGATACTATACCCTAAACCATCGTACCGTTTTTATTTTAGTTTTCAGTGTCATCTTGTTCATTCTATCCCTCCTTTATAGAAATTCTTTCTAAGAAAAGAAAAATATATTTGATAGAGTCGAATATGACATATATGATAAAATGACATTTTACAATCTACAACAAAAAACACAACAACTAACTACTTATATAACTTCTACAACCTAAGAAAGATTTTAGAGATTTTTTACTAGCTACTTTTTTTCAATAGCAGTTAACAACATGTGGCTAAAGAATCCTGAAACAATATATTTTAAAGATATCGACTTTAGTAATAAGAGTGTTTTAAAAAAGCCGCCCTTTAGGATTCGAAGGTGTCCTGTTATTATCACTTTAGGTAAGTTATAATTTTTTTAGATAATTAAGTTTTAATAAGTCTAAAATATTTAATGAATCAAATTATATTTCGCAGCTGACTCGCACATAACTGCAGTAGATATACAAAAGCTTCTAGAAGCTGGCATGAATGTCGCTAAATTTAAAATGTCAAGCAGTACGAGAGGAGATAAAATACGGCTCCTCGGGAAAATCGACAAAGCAGCTCAGGCGTGTTCCATAAAATATAATGTTACAGATTGGCCAGTAGCTTCTTGTATAGAACTAAAAACGTGTGTTGTGAAAACCGGCTTATTAGAATTTGTAAGTATCTTGTTATGAACAAATAATAATCAATCAAATTTTTTGGGTAAATTTGAGGCGTTATATGTGAAGAATTATACGTTAAATATGTATTAGTAATGACTAATACATATTTAACGTACAGCTAATGAGCTGTGATCGTTACTTTTTTTGGGACCGCCATATATGTTTTATATATAAAAATGAATCGTAAAATGTGTTCGTAAGCGTATAACTCAACAACGCCTGGACCAATTTTACCAATTCTTTTTTTAAAATGTTCGTTGAAGTCCAAGAATGGTTTTTATGGGAAAAATTCGAATAATTTCCGTGAAAACCCTAAAAACAAGCCTTTTCTTTATCACATACAAACGTTTTCTAACTAAAATGTAGACTCAATTTGAACATTATTGCTCTTCAATAAAGTTCATGTTAAATAATATATTAGGGCGCATTTTACGTAAGTAATTAATGATTAAATTGATCTGATTCGTAAATCGTATTTTAATTTAATTCACATACAGTAAAAATGGTATTAGCTAGCTATTTCACATTACTTATTATATTGTTGCGGGAGCGTTAACAATAGAAAATTCCCGTTTTTAACCGACTTCCAAAAAAGGAGGAGGTTCTCAATTCGACTGTATTTTTTTTTAATGTATGTTACATCAGAACTTTTGACTGGGTAGAGCGATTTCGACAAATTTTCTTTTAATCGAAAGGTGGTGTGTGCCAATTAGTCCCATTTAAATTTATTTGAGATTTAACAACTACTTTTCGAGCTATATCTAATAATGCGTTTTTACTTGACGCTTTTTTCGTCGACCTACGTTGTATGATACCACATAACTTTCTACTGGATGTACCGATTTTGATAATTCTTTTTTTGTTGGAAAGAAGATATCTCAAGCTTAGTACCGTGGTAAAGAAACCAATATCTGATGATGAGATCCCAGAGAAATTTATGGAAATTCTTGAAAATCCGCAATAACTTTTTACTGGGTGTACCGATTTTGATAATTCTTTTTTTGTTGGAAAGAAGATATCCTTAGTTTAGTACTATGATAAGGAAACCAGGACCTGATAATGGGATCCCAGAAAAATCGAGGGAACTTCTTGAAAATCCGCAATAACTTTTTACTTTTTACTTAATAATTTTTAATTTAATCGAAAGCTGATGTTTGTCATGTCGTCACATATAAATTTCATTGAGATCTGATAACTACTTTTTGAGTAATCTTTGATAACGCGTAGTTACTTGACTAGTTTTTCGTCGATCTACGTTGTATTACTCGTCGATGTAATTGAAGTCGGTTTTTTTTCGTTTGCGAGCAAACACAATTATATTATTAAACTATCGACTCCAAATTTGGTACGAATCTCCTATATGTGATGTAGAAATGATCGATGAGCGGATTTCAGGATAACTCATGCCCAATAAGGATTAAGGGGGTGGGCGTTAACAATGAAAATTTTACATGTATGTAACTCCGAAACAGTCTTTGATTGTAGTCTTCGAGTAATGCGTCCTGCCTGTGTTAACATATGGAGCCGAGACGTGGACACTGACGAAGAGACCGGTCCACAAGTTTAAAGTCGTTTAACGAGCAATGGAACGGGCTATGCTTGGGGTTTCTCTCAAAGATAGGATTAGAAATGAGACTATCCGCGAGAGAACGAAAGTAACCGACATAGCCCACAGAATTAGCTAGTCGAAGTGGCAGTGGGCTGGTCAACTGTGTCGCAGGACCGATGGCCGTTGGAGCAGACGGGTCCTGGAGTGGAGACCGCGTCTTGGCAAACGCAGTGTGGGACGTTCTCCGGCCCGTTGGACCGACGATTTACGTAAGATTACAGGTGTAGGCTGAATGAGGATTGCGGAAGACCGGGATGTCTGGCACGAACTGGGGGAGGCCTATGTCCAGCAGTTGACTGCAATAGGCTGAGCTGCATTTTTATCAAATTTTGTACGCATCTATTATTTTGTCTAACTTGGGAGATAGGGTAGTTTTTATTTCAATTGGACCAGATATGTGGCGCTGCTATTGGTATGTAATTCCGAAACTACTGAACCAATTTTTATCAAATTTTGTACGCATCTATAATTTTGTCCAACTTGGGAGATAGGGTGGTTTTTATCTCAATCGGACCTGGTAGGTGGCGCTGCTATCAGTATGTAACTCCGAAACTACTGAACCAATTTTATCAAATTTTGTAAGCGTCTGTAATTTTGTCTGACTTGGAAGATATGGTAGTTTTTATCTCAACTGGACTCGGTAGGTGGCGCTGCTATCTAAATGTAGCCCTGAAACTACTGAATCAATTTGTAGCAAGTTTTGTAAGCATATGTAATTTGGTCTCACTTGGAAGATATTGTAGTTTTTATCTCAATTGGACCCGGTAGATAGCGCTGCTATCGGTATGTAAGCTATTAAATTTGGTAGGCTTTTGTACATTTTGAGCATCATGTTTTTGAAACTTACTGGGGGTTCTGATGTCTGTAATTTAACGATAATGCTTTTAAATTACTGAATTAATAAACTAAACATAATGAAATATTGACGAATAAAACTTTTAAATGTGTCCTTTCTAATTTTAATAAAATTAAATCGAACAATTATTTTTGAATTACAACAAAGTACACATTTTGAGTTTCATCCCCCTTCGCAAATGAATTGTACTGAATATAAGTATAAAATGTCCATCGAATTAGAATAGTTCCTGGTTTAATCTTAAATCGTACCCAGGTTGAATCAAATCTGTTCAGTAGTTTTGGTGTGATACACCTATCATAGTTTTATGTTACCTGTTATAGTTGCAGGTTAAGATTCACTAATATTAGCAAAGAAGGCAAAACTGAAAGCCGAATTGAATCCAATATATTCGTTTTTTGTCTTACGCGAAACCTGCTGTAAATTGGTTTTTATTGTATCGGTTATGGTAATGAAGGTGATGTGAATGATTTATATGGGTATAAATTTAGTCACGATGCTTTGGAAGAGAATTTAATTGTTTAACGTATGTCAACAAATCGCTTTCAATCTTTTGCTATTTAAAAGTATTAATGGGACAACGGTTCCATTTCTGCAACAAGTGCTTATAGGATATTATCATCAAAATTAAATGCTAATCAGTCAACTATTTGAAGGGCCACAAAGCTGTACAAGATCTTATGCTTTCTATTTTCTTTTGATTTTATATTTATGCTTACTGCTCCATTTCTGTAAAACCTTATATTTTGAAGCCTATATTGACGATTAAAGTATTATTTTTAATAAGATTTTTTTCAATCGTTTTGTAAAATGTAGTGTTGCGAACACGGTTCAAGAAACAGTATTCAGTTTTAAGACCTTTCTACTATAATATTATACATTATAGGTAATAATAAAAAGAAGTGTAAATAAACCTATTCAAACAGCTAAGGAACATAGGAGCATAGAATATACTAAAATAACTGTGCACTTTATAGGACAGTGAATTTATCACATTGGAAAAGAATTCGGAGGTTATTTTAACGTATAACATTTCCTACTTTAACAAATGCAATGCTGAAAGGATTTTTGTTGATAATCACTTTTTGGTAAATGATGTGACACCAGGCACAGAAATATCACTAGCAGCTGATGAAATTATATTAAAATGTATAGGAATTGTGGACGATAAATCAATCAAATGCGTCATCACTAAAGGTGGTAAACTATCTAACTTGTGCAGTGTCTGCACTCGACATGCCAAACATTCAAGACCATTTATAACGAAAAAAGATACAGAAATTATAAAATTCGCTCTGGAATATCAAGTAAGTACAAAATTAAACAAAAAAAACCTCAAAATTCATTTCCACTTATAATCTTACAAACGTAACAATTTTACGTAACAACGTAATAAAAGACAGTTTTACAGACATAAACAAACATGCATAACACGGTAATTTTTTGGTATGCAAAATGTAGTATTTTAATTTTTTATTTCTATATTTATATGTATTTTTTATAATTGAAACCTTTTGGGATTTTAGTTCATTGGCGCGCAAAAAAGTATTGTTTTTCCCACGTAAACCCCGATTTCGTATGAAATTCCGGAATAAAAGAGCCTAAAATGTTGCTCCATAACCTCCGTTATGTTCTAGTAAAAGTCCCATAAAAATCAGTTCCACCATTCCGGAAATTAACCCGAACAAACAGTAAAACAGACAGCAAGAAAGGCAATAATTTTATATTTGGTTTTTTGTTATATAATAATAATGTGAAAATAATAACTTTAACTATTTGAAGGAAAAATACAATTACTTTGAAATCACAGAAAGACACTTAATTTTTATATAGATTAGTTTCTTCCTTTATAATAATAGAATGAGAGAATGTAATATGTACACTCCTTAATGGTAAGTTTAGTATTAAAATCATTCTCCATCAACCAACTATATGACGTATAGGATAGAATATTTAGCTGTGCGTACAAATAAGTAAAAGAAACAAAAAAAAAATTAACAAAAAACCACAATAATGTATCTTTATATACATACATAAAATATAGACCGATGTGAGCCAAACACATTGTAAATTCTTAATAACATATTTAATTACAGATTGATACTATAATAATTAACTATGTTCGTCATCCTGATACAATCAAAAAAATAAAGCACCTTGTGCGAGCACTAAAAATAAAGAGACCTTTCATCTTATGTGGTATATGTACTGAAGAAGGTCTTGTAAACATTGATGAAATATTAAAGGTACAAAAATATTACTTAAACGAACCTGTGGGCCCTGATTCACCCGCATTTATATTTACTGCCTCTATATATACTGCTCCTATTTGTAGTAGTTGTTTTGTTAGATCATGGAGCCTTCGTAGATAAAATAAAAGGTTGGTCTAACAAAAAAAGTTGAAATCGAGTCTATGCAACCTGAGATTTGCACGTTCAAAACAACAATGAAATGAATTCTAACGCTTAAAAATACCGGTTCACACAAATTCGCACTAAAAATTCCTCACAACTTACAAAAATATAGTGAAAAATTTAGAGATTCGAAATACGAATAACGAAATTCGAATAATAGGGTAATTAATATATACGATATTAAATAAACAGAATTTTTAATATATTCCAGGAAACTGATGGATTAATACTATCGCGGGAATATCTGCCGTATGAAATTGAAAAATCACAACAATATCGACTGACACAAATTCAGAAGTGGGTTGCAGGCAAATGTTTACAGGTCAACTCCTTGATAAAAATCATAAATATTTATGCTGAAAAACAAACATGTGTTATAGCTACATATATAAAATGAAGATATATTTTACAGTTTTCAATATATTAATTTGAAAACGACATATTTACACGTTTCTAAAATATTTGCATATTATTAACATTTTAGGCAGGCAAGCCACTTTATATATCTGGTGGTGTTTTCGAGCATGCTCTCAAAACTGGTCATTTTATTGACAGCGAGATATCAGATATGACCAACGCTTTAATGGATGGAGTCAGTGGATTTATATTAAAAGAATGCTACAATACAGATATAATGGTTGATGTTTTAAAAGGCATAAATGAGTTATGCTATGCTATCGAACCCTTAACAATTAGCAAGACTAATTTCAGGAGAATAATCAAAGAGGTAATTGAAATTAATACAAACATAATTAAACATTTGTAATAAGAGCTGTAGGATACTTGTTACATTAATAAAGTGGTTAGATAATAAGTTTCAATTTTATAACTATTTTTATGTATTTTATCTTGCAACGTGTGCAGATTAAAATGCCAGTAAATGCTGCAGAGGCCGCAGTAATATCATGTGTTACTGCCGCTAATCAAACCAATAGTAGAGTCATTATTGTACCTACGGTCAGCGGCAAAACGATTCGATTATTGCATTGGTTGAGGCCCTCCTCAATCGTTATCACAATCAGTACTAATATTCGAGTATTAAGACATCTCCGTAACTACAGAAGTGTTATGCCAATCTTATACAAAGGTCAGAAATTATTGTATTTTCTTTGAACTTCTAAAAAAATGAATTCTTTATATAATTCTTTTTACAATTTTATTTTTGATCTCGGTTAAGGTGAACAACATAACAAATGGGAGAAAAACTTGTCAGCTCGCGTTCTTTTAGCTGTAGAATATGCTGTGGAAAAAAGTTGGCTTCTGTACGGTGATACCTACGTTATTCTTCAACGGGGATCTGAATTCAGTTCCTTCTGTGACGCTGTAACGATTTGGAATGTCACGATCAGCAACAAGCCTTTAGTAGGGTAAGTATTTCAAGTAATATGAAACAATCCTTTTGATTTTATATCTAAAAAAAAAACATCACTTTTGTATACAAATAACCTGAATCAATTTTTAACTATCAAACTGCTGGACAAAAAGCCTCTTACATGAAAAGTGTTAGAGCTTTTAATCGTTGGCTATTTGTTGTCAGCTGATCGAAAAGGTTAGTAAATCGTCTACATGAAATTTTTACCAATTGACTAAATTAAGAAAAATTGTACCTTTATCTGTTTTTTTTTTTTTTGTTTTTTAATTATTTCTTTATTTGTTTGTTTGAAAACATTAATCTCAAGAAATACTTGTCCGATTTGAAAATTTTTTTCAGTGTTAGATAGCCCATTTATTGAGAAAGGCTATAAGCTATATATCAGTGGATCACTAATAGAGAATGTTTCAAAATCGGGGTTTTTTTTTCAAGTAACTATTCAAGGCAGTCGAAGTCGCGGGCAGAGGCTAGTACGATATTAATGATCAACTGCTAAAATAAATTTCTATACATTAAAATTTGAGATTTAGCCTTTAATGCTAAAATCAAACCGAGAAATTTAAAATGATAAGATAATATGAAATGATGAAATGATGATATCGTAATAAAAAGTTACGATTGTATTTCATACCAGTTGTATGCCGAATATTTTATTCACAAATCTTATATCACTTAATTATCTTTTCAGATGTGCTGATAATGAAGACAATCCTTTCGTTTCAAACACATATTTAGAGTAATTTTATATAGTAAAGTGATATCAATATTTTTCAGTTTGTAAATTATATTTTTTTTAAATATCAAACCTGCTGTATAATGAAATTTTAAGATTTTTTAGTATAAAAACTTATTTATTAAAAAATATTATTATACGAGTATAAATCTGTAACAAAAAATACATAAAACTTAAAAAACGAGTATAATTTAGACCACACGACTGAAGTAAAACTTTCTATCTTCACTAACTTATATCTTCCTCTCAACTTAAATTTGCCTCGCCCGATCAGACATTTCGTAACGCTCACACATTCACCACCATACTTCTCAAATCAGCATGCGTACAGAATTTTTACTTCAAAAATTTCAAATACATAAAATTTCGTTTATCTAATCTTTACTAATATTATAAATGCGAAAGTAACTCTGTCTGTCTGTCACACTTTCAAGCCAAAACTACTGAACCGATTTAAATGAAATTTGTACACAGATAGTCTAGAGCCTGAGAAAGAACATAGGCTACTTTTTAATATGAAAAAATGGGTATAAGGGGTTGAAAGGTGGGGATGAAAAGTTGTATGAAAGTATCGTCATCTTTCTAGCAAGAAGCATGAAACTTATTTTTTTGGCTGTTGATTCGATATAAATAAATATCACATTCAAAGTTCGTAAAAGTTTTACCCTCAAGGGTGCAAAATAACAATAGGGAATAGAGGATGAAAGTTTTTATGAAAATATATAAGGTATATGAATGTTTTATAAGTTTGCGACAAGAGACAAAATATTAGAGCTATTCTGATATCCAAAACAAGCCAAAAGATATATCCAAAAAATGGTGTCCAAAGTCAATATTCCACGGAGACGAAGTCATGAGCACAACTAGTGGACACCTAGGGGTCGAAATTCGACCATAATTAAAAGTTTGAACATTATTATGGTTCTGTTGTCAAAGACTTTACTTATATAAAAAAAAGAGTTACAAGGCTCCCGGTATGAAAAAATATGAAAAGTAAAATCTACTGAACGAATGACCTCGTTACGTTTTTCGTTCCGCCATCTATCGGACGACGACGTGTTGAAATAACGCCATCCAATAGATGGCGTTATTTGATTCGTTTATTTATCATTTGATATAGTATTAATTTTTTTTATACTAGTAAGTCTTTTTGTGCCTATTTAGACAGTCGATCTGAAGGAGTAAACTCCAGTCGTACGTCGGAACTGACAAACACACTTTTTTTATTAATTCAATGTATTTTTTATGGATTGTAAGTTAATGACGTGAGAAAAATAGTAAATGAAGTTGACATTAAGAAATTTACAAATGCCAAGTAAAAGCCATATATCCTAATTGTTTATTGTTTAAAGTTTACTTGTCTTTATCAAACTACAACTAGTTTACACAAATTTACTATTTTTATTCTTCTTAAAAAATGGTATGGCCAACAGAATTTGATAAAAGGCTCGATGAGGTAAGCATTTTGATTTCAAATTTTTACGTAAATAAACATTAAATTGACGACGCATTGGCGCAACGGTCACAGCACTGGTTTGTGGCTGATGCGTTGGCGGTTGCGGGTTCGATCCCCACACATGACAAACATTTATATTGCCCACACAGATATTTGCCGTGGTCTGGGTGTTTGTGCAGTCCTTATGGGTATCCCCACCGTGCCTCAGAGAGCACGTTAAGCCATTTGTCACGGTTGCTATTATGTACACCTGATAGCGATCGTTACTCATAAAAGGAAATATATCCACCAACCCGCATTGGAGTAGCGTGGTGGATTAAGCTCTGATCTTTCTCCTACATGGAAAAATAGACCTATGCTGTGGGATATTACAAGCGTGAAATATTAAATTTGCTATGTTAAAATAAGCATGGATAAATAATTATTGCTACAAATTGTTGTGAACACTACTTATTACAAAAACGGTGACATATGGAGACATTTAGTACATCATTTAAGTATAAAGGTACCTAGTTTATTTTTCGTTTTCATCTTTTTTTATACGATTACGGTACGATACGGATTCATCTTCTTTGTTATACGATCCTAATGAAAAACCTCAAAAACAAATATTATATAGTCTGATGCTCTGATCACTATTAAAACAATTTAAAATATCCAGCACGGCACTGGCACATTTTAGATTAATTTAATATAATTCTATTTATATTTAAGTAAAATTTATAGAGCATTAACTGTACGTGTAGTTTCACAATAATGGAAACAACAACCTTACGTGCTCGGAGTTAGTGGAACACAAATAAGGCACATTGTAACTACTCTAATTGATTTATGGTGTAAATATTATATTATCAATTCTATCTTTAGAGTTAATTACAGTATCTAATGTTTCTTCTTTTCTAGTATGATGCTATGGATTTACCAGGACAACAGTTACCCGCGGCACAAGCCCGTTCCCCTTTAGATCATGTTTTGAGTCTTGACGTTGACTCACCAGCGGCGTGTCAACGACTTACTGGAATTATAGCGACTATGGGTAAGTTCATTTTTATAGGTGGATATAGCCAAGAGGGCTGAAAAAAATTAAACTTTATAGCACGAATATATACTGTTTTTGATTTATATCCAAAAAATTAGTCAATTTGAACCATTAATACATATAAAAGTTTTACCACTGAACTTAACTACTGCTTCTTGTTTGACTGTTTTTTTTAATACGAGTATATGTCAGTAAGTATATGTTTTTTTAGACACAGACATTAATCGAATATATTTTTTTAAATCAGTTTATTTTCACGTAATGTCACATCCCTAGAACCACCCCAGAATGCAGGTATAAATCTGGCTTTATTTTCATTATTACAACATCCAAAACAAACATCATTAAGAATTTTTGGTATTTCAAATCCAAAAGGGACATGAAAGTGTGTATCGTAGTCTAACATTATAAAACTAAAAGGTTGACAGTTTATTTTTAGGCTTGCTATTAAGAATAAATATGAATGCGTTTCAGCAGAAATGCCCTAAAGGTACTGAAAGAGATGATAGATTGTGTGTTGAGTTTTATTATTCCTCTAATTACTTCGAATTTTTAAAAGTATAGTAGCCGGCAAGAGCTAATTGATAATAAGATTTACTTTGTTTTTACTAATGCATATGTATATTTACCTCATTTTTATAATATTAGATGAAATTTCGCTATAAAAGTTGTATCTTAGGTATTTTTTATTCGTTTTTAAGGGAAATCTACTAAAGATATTGATGTTATGGAGAACATGATGTCAGCGGGTATGAACATTGCCCTATTAAATTTGTGTTTTGGGACCAAGGATGAACATATTGAAACTATTAAAACTCTTCGTCAAGCAGCTAAAAACTATAGTATAAAGATGGGGAAAGTTTACCCTCTAGCCATCGCTGCTCGGCTGCCAGGCCGGAAAATCAGAACTGGTAGCATTGCTGACGTATGTTCCGAAATGTGTTACTAATTATATTTTAATGCCTAATTGTATGTTTAAATTTTCGAATAAACCGCAAAAATTAACATAAAAATCAGTTAAAAAGTGAAAATGTATGTATCCAGATTGGACTGAGGGTATAAGAATAAATCAAAAATATTCTACTATTATTAACTAATTAAAAAATTATAAAATATAATTTTATTAGTACTTTTTATACGAATAGGTCAGCAAACAAGTTTAGGTCCCACCTGATGGTAAGCGCTTATCGTAGCCTGTAGAAGCCTGTAACACCAGAAGTATCGCAAGTGCATTTCTGACCTTACCTGTGACCCTCCCCAGGATATTTGGCTAATAAGGTGGCTCAGCACAGGAACACAGCACTACTTGACAGCAGTGTTATTTAGCTGTGATCTTCTGTAAGGTTGAGGTACTTCCGCAGACGCGACACTCCAGATTTTGAGCAGGATATATCCTGCTGTGCCCTACCTCACTGGAAATTTCATAATCAAAATGTTCGTTGCGACCCTTGTTTCTACAATTTGTTTTTTTTTTTTTTTTTTTTAATATGGAACGGATTATAAATTCATCCAAACTACCAAATAGCACATAGTAAATAATACATACTACTAAATACTACATTACTATATTGATATCGATCAATACAAGGAAGTGTTTGATTAAGACAAGCATGGAATAAGTAAGAAAACGATATAACGAAATTAAAACTTGCTTAGTCATTGTTATAATAGTTATTATTCAACATAAAAAAAATGTTTTTTATATAATATTTACAATCGAATCGCAACGTTGAATCTGAAGTGAGTCTCTAAGTGCGGCATTTACTTTAAACTAAATTTAAATACTGTTTCTTATCGTTCCGTTAAGTGAGAGTAGTTATAAGTTTTAAGCTGTTTTATCGAACCCCAACATAACATTGCTGTTTTATTCAGTCTTATGGTGAAACTGTGGAACTTATCGCGGGAGAAATAGTCCGGTTAACAACAGACGAAACCTATAAAGACAGGTGTTCAACTTACACAGTCTATGTTGACTTCATGCACTTTGCTGAACAGATGAGCAAAGGCAATTACGTTTTATTGGACAATGAGACTATACAGCTTAAAGTTGAAATGATATCGTCGACAACTTTAACTTGTAAAATCGAAAGAGGGGGATTACTTGGATCGTACAGAGACGTTTTCGTACCCAATGTCACGTTCGACATGCCTAATTATACCGAGAATGACAAAATGTATATTGAAATGGCAGTGCGTAATCAAGTAAGTAAGCTGTCATTTAGTTAAACCATACTTTTCAATGCATTATAAATGTATAAAAGCAAAGTGTTCCGCGGCATTTGCGTTTTGATCTGTGTATTAATGTAAATGTTTTTTTTTTATATACAATGATAGGCTTGCGTTTGACCACTATTTCACCTGATGATAAGTGAAAATGCGGTCTAAGATAGAGCACGCTTACCTAGAAGTAACCTATTCACTCGCGACTTAAAGATCCCCAGGTTATAATTTTCTGGAAACACAGACGCTGGCAGAGAGTTCCATTCTTTGGCCGTACGGATCAAGAATGTACTAGCGAATCGCTTAGTGCGTATAAGGGGACGAATCGCTTAGTGCGTATAAGGGGAAGGTTTTTTTTTCACTAAAGTTTCACTTGCATCGTGGTTTTATAAAACCACATAATTCTTTTATCTACTACTATTACACATATAAGAAAAATATCTGTGTTATATTTAATTTTAAAAAATGAATAAATTTATCCTTTCTTTAATTGGGTTGTCTAGAAGAAATAGCTAAATAACCATAAGTCCGCCCATTGTATTTCACAGTCCGTAACTGTATTTAAATGTGTTTTACCTTAAAATATGTAGTTGTAGTGTAGAATACAGTATAAATAAATAAAGATAATAATAATTAATTTCCTGTCATTAGGATTAATACTAAGGAATAGCGGCTAATTTTATATACTTCAAAAACGAGAAAAATTAGTTAGTGTAATGAAATGTCAGTTCTTTTCAGTTGGACATTCTTGTCGCGTCTTTCGTAAACTCGGCTAATGCTATTACTGAGCTCAGGCACTTAATGGGAGACAAAGGAAAGAAAATAGCTATTGTTGCCAACATCCAAACAATTGAAGGTTTTCGCAACTTCGATGACATTCTATCGGCAAGTACTACTTTGCGTTGTAGTATAAAGCTATATCAAATCAATTTATTTGGATATTGTCGCTTAATTTTGCGCGAAAGATAATTATTTTTTCGCAATTTAGTCTTAATTATCTCCCTAAGTAAGTTACAATAATCTTCGTATAATTACGTTGTTGGTGGTTGTAGTTGGGTGTAATGAAGAACTTATAAATCTTAACCTTAGCTGGTTTTAATCTATTTTACACTATTTGAAATAGTTTGTAACTGCTATTTTGGTCAAAATTTACATCATATCACTGTCAGATGTTCTAATAATTGAAACAACTAACCACAACCATAAACTACATCGATCTACCTATAATAGAATAACAAATCTTTGTCCAACACTAGAACATTAACATTCATACAGTTCAGCAGTTCATTAAAGGAAAATAATATATATAAAACAAAAGTTACAAAATATTTATTAAAAAAATAGAAAATATACATTCTTATGTTGCTGTCAAGGTAAATCACCTTGTGTTATATATGATGTTATAATCTCACAAAATAAAATACTAATTCTAGTGAAGTTTGCTTTTTTATTTCACTTTAAATAATAACTATATTTTCGTATCTTATTGAATACTAGCTGTACCCTACGTGCGTTGCTACGCTTTTTTTTATTTTATTTTTTGGTCGTACCAACTCAGAAACCTTTGAGGGCTCATGCCCAAAACTTTGCTGAAGATCATAACATGATCAAATGCATAGTTTACGATTCTATAAAGGACATGCAGACAAAGATTCAATTTTATAAATATAGATTATTAAATAACAAAAAAGATTATTATATAATTTAAAAAAATCTTCCAGATAAGTAACGGTATCATGGTAACGAGACAAGAATTGGGCTCGGATATAACACCAAAAAAATTAGTCATTGCACAGAAAAACATGGTTGCGCGAGCTAATAAGGTAATATATTAAGTACTTTAGTATATGTTTTTATAGGTATTTTTTGACGTGACAACGTCAAAAAAATCGGTGATCGTTGCCGACATTCACGAAAAATGATGACTCATTCTTTATATGTGTCTGTATTTCGGTGTACATTGAGAATAAATAAATAAATTGCGTCACGCTCCGCATAGTCCCGTTCCGCTCAGTGGCCTATACTTGTATCTGTCACTGGATTGGCCTATACGTCCAATAGTCCGGAGATGTTTTGTTATGACGTTGTCACATTAAACTATCATCCGTAAACCAATTTTACAGACAATCAATTTTGTTTGCTAGGCTAATGTTCCAGTTTGTGTCAGTGCTCATCTTTTAAGCAGTATGCGTCATAACGAGATACCCCTAAGATCTGAGTTGTGTGATATAACAAATTGCATACTTGATGGCGCTGACGCTCTAGTTCTTTCTGCGGAAACAGCAGTCGGTCGGTATCCGGTAGCTACTGTTTCATGTATGGCTACGATATGTAAGGAGGCTGAAGCGTGTTTATGGACTAAGCAAGTATTTGATGACTTCATAGATACGGTACATTGTTCTAAGTTTATTATAAAAAATATTATATGACTGAATTATTTTTTTACATTCTATTGTATTTTATTCTATTTTATTAAATTGTAATTTTCAATAAAACTATCGCTATGAACGTAGATCGATTCTAGGGATGCGAAATAAGAAATAAAATATTTAGTCCTAAGAGTATTAAAAATGTATAGTTACATAGGCCTAAATAATCACCGTAAAGCCTCATAAAATAATTACGTAATTCGTTATCGGAAGACGTAGAATTAAAATTAAACAAAAATAGTTTTAAAATTTTTGTTAAAACTACAACTTAAACTAAGTCCTACCAACTACCCAAAGCGATTTCTACCTCTGTTCCTTAGCGGCACAACTAACCGGTCCCTTATTTATTTTCAATTCTTCCAAAGTTCTACGTCAATTTAATCTTATATATAAAAATGAATCGCAAAATGTGTTGCTAAGCGCAAAACTCGAGAACGGTTGGACCGATTTCGCTAATTCTTTTTTAAAAATGTTCCTTGAAGTACGAGGATGGTTCTTACGGAGAGAAAAATTCAAAAAAAAATTTAAAATTTCCTGAAAAAGTAAAAACAACACTTTTCTATACTCCTATACAAAAGATTTGTGATAATACTTAAAAGTCAATTTGAACTTTAATACCATACGATAAAGTTTGTGTTCGGCGATACGAAGTTCGCCGGGTCAGCTAGTCTATAATATAAAAATGAGTCGCTGAATGTGTTGCTAAGCGCAAAACTCGAGAACGGTTGGACCGATTTCGCTAATTCTTTTTTTAAAATATTCCTTGAAGTACGAGGATGGTTCTTACGGAGAGAAAAATTCTAAAAAAAAAATTAATAAAATTAAAGAATCGATTGTTAGGCGATACGAAGTTCGCCGGGTCAGCTAGTTTATTTATATAAAGCTAGATATCGTATTTGAATACTGGTTCCTATGTCCTATCCAAGCTATGCGACGCTGGCTAAACCTAGCGTCCACAAATGCCACAGCCCTGGCTGCTCCAGCTGTGTCCAGTGGCTTTTTTTAATGTAAATGAAATCAGGATACCCAAATATTTGAATTTTAATCAAAGCGATGGTATCACATAGTTTCAAAACAAATTTATCCTTCTTATAGAACGTGCAGTTGGATTGTCAAATTTGACTAAACCTAGTGCTAGGCGCAACTTTATAAGTGGGTATACCTGCAATGATTCCTTTAATTTTGTAGTTTTTAATTAAAAATAATAGGTTTAGTCAAATTTGACAATCCAACTGCACATTCTATATATTCCTCACGTTAACTTATACTCTGAGTGCAGAGTATAAGTTAACGTGAGGAAACGATATCTCATTTTATATGGGTGGACGGTTAATTGTGCCTCTGAGTATATAATTATCGTTTCCCATTGTAACATGGAACTATTACCTTATCGCCGTACCTTTTAATTCTAATTGTGTTATTAAACTATGACTTCTCAATTTAAAATAATGAATATACATATCTAATTATTATTTTTTTTTCATGAAAACACGTGTAGACTCCTCTTCCATGTGATCAAACCACTGGTACCGCTTTGGCAGCGGTAATGGCTGCACAGCGGTCTCTGGCTGCAGCAATCGTTGTAGTAACCTCGTCGGGAAAATCATCTCAAGTTGTTGCGAAATACAGGCCTCGTTGTCCCATCATAGCAGTCACTAGATACGCAGCTATTGCGAGACAGTTGCATCTTTGGAGAGGAATCATACCTCTTGTATATGAAGGTATTATTTATTTTTGTTAAATGAAATTTAGTTTATATAAAGTAACTGGTCACCTTAGGGAGGTAATCGCGGAAGCACATAACTTACGAGACCAATGGGGGCAAAAAGCATCCTTGGTTTATACAATGTCTGGTAATAAAATTAAGTCTTACCTAATGGTTCGTAATCCTATCAATTTTCTACATGTAATTTGTTATATCCAGTCGTAATCAAGTTTTTTTCTTGTTTAATTTAGCTGAACCAGCTATAGATTGGCATCAAGACCTTGAAAGTCGCGTTAACTTTTGCATAAAGTGGGCCATGGAACGAGGTTTTATAAGAATAGGCGACCCTATAGTGATGGTTGCTGGATGGAGGCAAGGTTCCGGCTTCACAAACACCATGAGAATTATTTATGCCACTGCTGATATGGCTAACTAATAACGCTATATTAAATATATACATTTGTTATTCAATATTATATTTATGTTTGTATTCGTACTTTTTCAATTATTATAAATTAAATATTATTCTTCAAACAAACTATTACTTTTGATATTCAATCTATAAATATTAATAACTTAGTACCAATAACTTCGAATCCGATTGATCGCAGTAGTTCTTTGTCTAGTATTTTCTTATATGCGTCACGGCTTCTACGTCCACCTTTATAACCAACTAGCTGACCCGGCGAACTTCGTATCGCCTAACACAAACTTTATCGTATGGTATTAAAGTTCAAATTGACTTTTAAGTATTATCACAAATCTTTTGTATGGGAGTATAGAAAAGTGTTGTTTTTAGACTTTTTCAGGAAATTTAAATTTTTTTTTTTAGAATTTTTCTCTCCGTAAAAACCATCCTCGTACTTCAAGGAATATTTTAAAAAAAGAATTAGCGAAATCGGTCCAACCGTTCTCGAGTTTTGCGCTTAGCAACACATTCAGCGACTCATTTTTATATTATAGAAAAACCACTGTCGGGTATACTATATACGTATATGTATAGTAGTCGTTTACTTGACTTTTATGTATATTTTACGTTTAAAATAAAATCTTCTTAAAAGTTAATAAATAAAATGAGTAGTTTCCTTAAAACATAATTTTTAATATAATATTAAACATTTTTTTTATTATTATTAGTAATTTCTATTTTTTTTACTCAAAATACTGCAACATAGACCAAATCAGATTATTACACATACTATGTTAATATCATGTGTAAAAAAATGTTGAAATTTAAATTATGCCAAAAGGGAATATCCTTTTTCGGTTTGCTAGCGTATTTCGTGTAGCGAATGTAATATTTGTTATGTACGTACGTTTCTATACCCTGTAAATAATAAGAGCCTGTAAACATTTTTGTACTAAATCTTTTTTAACTTTGTTTAGAACGACTAAAACAAGTTTGAGGAATTTTGAGAAATAGCTACACTTATTAGAAATTATCCACCTTTAATAAACTTCATTAAAATAATCACCCACCACTTGGACTAGTTTTTTATTTTCATACATGCATAAAATGAAGGGAATTGTACAGTATACTAAAAACAAAAATAGTTCGACAAATTTATCATCATCATCATCACAACACATCATCGGTATGGTACTATAGTGGAATCAAAATAGTGTAGTTCGGAATGATCTCACGAAAGTCACGAAACGATTGGGTGACGGAATGGCGGTGATCGACATCAAAGGGTTAACTGTGCTTGCTGGTCGACGAGGCAATTTGCAGAGCTCTCTGAGGTGCTCAAATTGAATTTATGTAACCTCACCTTCACACTAAGAAGCAAAGACATACTGTCACATCGAGTTCTGTAACTGTGGAGTAATATGCTTATAATTACAAAGTTTACATATTTTCAATAATTGTAACAAAAATAAAGCTGTGTTAGGAAAAAAACACTAAGCTATAATTCTTCAGTTCAGTTCTTTGCTAAATGGCTTTTAGTTATAATTCTTATTTTAACTTCAAAAAACCTTTGATAATTGACAATACACAAATATTCATTCGTTTAAAGAATGTGTATGTGAAAAATGTGTTTGCTCGCAAACGAAAAAAAAACCGACTTCAATTACATCGACAAGTAATACAACGTAGATCGACGAAAAAATAGTCAAGCAACTACGCGTTATCAAAGATTACTCAAAAAGAAGTTATCATATCTCGATAAAATTTATATGTGACCACATGATAAACATCAGCTTTCGATTAAATTAAAATATAATTATGAATTAATTATCAAAATCGGTACACCCGGTAAAAAGTTATTACGGATTTTTGAGAGTTTTCCTCGATTTCTCTAGGATCCCATCATCAGATCCTGGTTTCCTTATCACGGTACTAAACTAGGGATATCCCCTTTCCAACAAAAAAAGAGTTATCAAAATCGGTACATCCAGTAGAAAGTTATGCGGTATAATACAACGTAGGTCGACGAAAAAAGCGTCAAGTAAAAACGCGTTATTAGATATAACTCGAAAAGTAGTTGTTAGATCTCAAATAAATTTATATGGGACCAATTGGCACACACCACCTTTCGATTAAAACAAAATTTGTCGAAATCGGTCTACCCGGTCAAAAGTTCTGATGTAACATTCATAAAAAAAAAGAAATACAGTCGAATTGAGAACCTCCTCCTTTTTTGGAAGTCGGTTAAAAAAAATGCACTGAAAAAAAATATATAAAGAAAAGTAAAACCCTATCAGAGTACACTGCTCATTTAGTTTATTAAACTATTGTTTCGTCAACCTACATTGTATACCGCATACCGATTTTGATCATTCTTGTTTTAATCGAAAGCTGATGCTTGTTTTGTAGTTCAAATTAAATTGAATCGAAATCTAATTTGTACATTTCGAGTTAGATCTAATGATGCATATTTGGTTAATTATTTTTTCGTCGACCTGCGTAGTATTATACCTCAGAACTTTTTACTTGGTGGACCAATTTCGATGATTCTTCTTTTAATCGAAATGTGGTGCTTGTCATGTGGTCCCATTTAAATTTTATCGAGTTCTGATCACTGCTTTTTGAGTAATATTTGATAACGTGTGTTTAATTGGCAATTTATCCGCCTACTTACGTTATATTACTTGTCGATGTAATTAAAGTCGGTTTTTTTTGTCGTTTGCGAGTAAACACGATTATTTATAGTATTTTTTATTTTCATTTAAGTATTGTATAAATATATCACAGCAGAATACATTCAGTTATATTCACCTGTGAATGTAACTGAATGTATTCTGCTGTGATATATTTCGAAATGGAGGAAAAATCAAGTAATGGTTTAAACAAGGATGTTATAAGATATGTTCGTGTTGACTGTATGTCAGTCGACCAATATTGGGCGGTATATAAGCGACGCCGGCCCGCGCCAAAAGGTATCGCCGTCGTCATTACGGCTCAATACGATAGACGATTTAAAGCTTTGCTTGAAAGTTCTCTTGGCTCATGTTTTACATGCTACGTCAAAATTGTTCGAGGAGAATTTTTATTAAACTTATATCTCATATCTCGGTGTTTCGTATGTCGAAGACATGAATGAAAGGAGCAACTAAGCGTTAACGTCTTAGATTTTTTATTATATTTATATACTTAACTATAAAAACTAAAAATAATTTCGAAAATATCTATATAAATAAAAATGAATGTTGCTAAGCACATAACTCAAAAATGGCTCGATCAATTCGGCTATTTTTTTGTATGTTCCTGAGTTCCTTTGTTCCTTGTGCGTGGGCCACGCAAGGTTTTAAAACTTTAAAAAAAATTGAAAATAAATAATTTTTACTGTTAACTTTTGACAGAATGAAGTCTGTCCGGGCAGCTAGTATTAAATAAAGAGTATATTTATGAGGTGAAATTTTATGTACTTATTCTACATTTTACGTTTAATATATCTAAGTATACAATTATATAAGGTTGTCTGAAAGAAATCGCTCTTAAAGTGACTTAATTTTTTTATCATATTAAAGAGCATAAGAATGAATCTTCCTTTGTGTATACTTAATAAAGAATATATCTTTATTGTAATTACGAATATCTAGTAACCTAAGGAAATATATCAGACTACGAATAAGCAGTAAATTAATTACAAAAAAAAAGTAAAATAACTCTCTCAAAAATTCTTGAAACTATAATAGTTCAAAGTTGCCTTTATTACACTGACAAGAAATTTTCAGCAAGCAATAATGGTGAATGCTGTAAAGCTATATGCAGATGACAAAGGTGAAGCACTGGTACAACAGTGAACAGATCGACTAGAACGGATGCAATTACCTACAGCGATTACTGAGCTGGAGTCGACAGACCGATGGATATAATGCTGCCATACAAAATACTAAGTATAACTCGGAAAAGTTCTGTATTCGCTTGTTATGTGTCTAAGGTAGAACTAAAAATTATATAGTTCTAGTATTGCCTTAGTAACAATAATTATATACGTTTAAACATTTTACACATCTATTATTTATTGGATCTTCGAAAATACTGCAATCCTGCAGTTGAGCCTCGAGACTAAAGCAAACAAGCTTAAACTGTTGTTGAAAGAGAAATAGAGATATATGATTAACAATAGAATATTTATAAACAGAGAAAAATTCAAGGTTCTAGCTATCTTAATTAAATTGGTAATCATCATAATAGCTGGTAATTACTGAGTTTGACCAAAAAATAAATCGCAGAGAACATAATTATACTTCCACCAACATCGCAACATGACGGGCAGTATATTTAATTTTGGAAGCAAATTAATCTATATTTATTTGCTTCCAAAGTTAATATTTGTATACACTATAATATTTAATAATGTAAAATAAATTGTAGTCAATCCTTACTAAATTCAACGATTTAAAAATTAATATTTACACAGAAACATTATTTTACCCAACTGGTAAAGAAGGAATCTAGACTCTATTTTATTTGGTATAATTATCACTAAAAGAGCGGTTTCGCGAGCGATAAATATAAGCTCGTGAGAGTCGAAATTATGCTTGGTACCTCTATAGGCTAAACAACTAAATGTACTTTGACATGCACATTACATACAGGTATCGTCACAGTTATATATACGAGTATACATAATCATAACAATATCAAACATATAATTTCATTGTAGGCATATATCTGTAAAGCTAGACAGTCCCCTCTGTAGACGCTGGGATGGTGCACACGTAGCTGCGAGGGAAGCTTAAATAAATACATTTTGATAGCTTTATTTTTTAACTAACATAGTACTTGTTAAGAATTATTGTAACTGACATTTAATTTTGATTTCACTTTCGATTTTGATTTTTGATTTTAGTCTTGATTTTAGTTTTGATTTTTGATTTTGGTTTTAATTTTGAATTTATATTGAATACGGAGATAATTTAATATATTGTAATTTTTTAATTTTAATTTAAATTGAATGTCATTAATTTTAACCTTTTAATTGATTGAATTTTGATTTTAGTTTTAATTTTAATATTGATTTTTGTTTCCTTATTGATTTTAATTCCAGTTTTGATTGTAATATTTAATAATTTAATTGTTAAAACTAACATAGTTTAGGAAAAAATGTAACTAACAAAAATATGGACATATGTCTGAAGTAAATTATTATTATTATTAATGCTTCTTTAATGTATCTAGCGATTAGTAGAAAAATTACAAATAAATATATCTACCCCAGATTATAGGTCATCACTTCAGCCTATCGCAGTCATCACTGCTGGACATAGGCCAATCAATTCCAAAAAAGGCGTGAACTCATGTGTGTTTCCCATAGTCACCACACTGGGCAGGTGGGTTGGTGACCGCAGACCTTTTGTCGCACCGAAGACGCTGCAATCCGTCTTCGGCCTTTGTATTTAAAAGCCAGCAGTTGGATGGTTATACTGCCATCGGTCGGCATTTTAAGTTTCAAGATAGTAGTGGAACTGTGTTATCCCTTAGCCGCCTCTTACGACACCCAATGGAAGAGATTGAGTGGCTATATTCTTTACTACTGTAGCCACACAGCATATTATCGTAGTCTAATGTAAAAATATAATAATCTCTAGCATCTCTAGTTTGTTGTATATACATATAAAAACGTGCCATAGTAGTTACGCATTAGTTAAACTAACAAAACTAGCGACTCTTCTTTCATCAATGCACTTGTAAGGTTATCAATTAGTTCGTAGGTAAGCGAATGCAAAGTGTGATCGATCAGAGCCGTCCCATCCCAATTAATGCGTCGTCCACATCGACGCCTCGCTTTCAAAGGTCTAATCAATTTACATCGTGATTCAGGCCAATTTTAACTTCGCTTTTTCTCTTGCTTATTTACGTAAATTCTGAGAAAGTTAGAGTAAATTTTTGTTAAAAATTTCTTTTGTATTTGTATTAAAATATTTCACTCTGATCGTCTTATTTTTCCTTTCTTTTCATAACTAAATATCTGTAAAATTTAAATTAAAATGTAAAAATTAAATGACTTACGCAATTCAATTTATTTTTTACGACACTAAAATAAACCTATTATATTTCTCATTAAAAGAAGTAAATATTAATTTAATAGTAATTTTCAAGATACTATTAAATTAATAATTACATTTGCTTGTAAACGACAAAGAAACCGAGTTTAATTAGATTGTTGATTAAATAGTCAAGTAAATATGCATTATTAGCGATAATTCCAAAATGACTTGTCAGATCTCATTTAAGTTTAAATGGGACCATAGTCATGACACATACCACCTTTCGATTAAAATAAAAATCACCAAAATCGGTCCAGCCCGTCAAAAGTTCAGAGGTTCGACATACATTTAAAAAATCGAA
The DNA here is from genome assembly GCF_905220565.1 of Melitaea cinxia. Classification (NCBI taxonomy): domain Eukaryota; kingdom Metazoa; phylum Arthropoda; class Insecta; order Lepidoptera; family Nymphalidae; genus Melitaea; species Melitaea cinxia. Next base: position 7,066,413 of record NC_059400.1, on the reverse strand, counting down.
TTGAAAACCTCCTCCTTTTTTTAATTCGGTTAAAAATAAAAAACCTAACTTATATTGTATAGGTTGCCCCAATGAGCGGTTCATATTTGACATATCGGTTATTTTCGCTCTGGCAACTCTAATGTTATTCTTTCTTTAACAGACATTCAGTGTATTATTTATAGTAGACGAAATGAGTCGCTTAACGGGTTGGATTTAGAATACTTTGGCACGAATTTAAGGGCGAGAGTTGGGTTGGTGAAAGGGTTTAGAGAGAGTCCCCCATAACCCCCTATACCACGCGCAATACAAGGTAATGCACCATTCTTGAAAAAATAGAAAAAATAAATGCCATATATCTAACCTCAAAATTTGACAGTCTACCGGCATAATTTTGTTCTGTGACATCTCTTGCGCTATACGGAAGTCCTTTGCTGATGCGTTTGAGCACAAACGTAAATGCAAGGGTCGAATTCTTTTTTTAATTTGGAAGGAAATCAGTTTAAGCAAAGGCTTTAAATGTTGTTTTATAATAGTAATTATACTTTTTCTGTTCTTGTTTTAGAGAAACGCAAATATCGTCTTTATTTTGAGATTTCTACCAAAAAGAACAGAAAAAGTATAATTACCACAATATATATTAGTTCCATGACTTCCAAACCTTCCAATCTTCTTATCAAATGTCAAAATGCGTCCATTATGACATTAAAATGGTCACAAAATGGAATCATCCAAAGGCGACCAAAAAGCCGAAGCTGCGGAAGCCAAAGCTGTTCAACAGAGGAATGTTACAGGTAGACACATAATTAACGTACATTATTTACTAGCTGTGCGCACGACTTCGTCCGCGTGGTTTTTAAGAAAAAAGATATTGTTAAATTCGCAGAGTTATAAATAAATTTCTAAAATAAAATTAGCCTAAGTTACTCCTTATTATATCAGCTCTCTGCCAGTGAAAGTCTCGTCAAAATCCGTCTAGCCGTTTCACAGATTAGCCGGAACCAACAGACAGATAGACAGCAAGACAGACAGACATAAATTGTAAGAAATGTTATTTTGGTATATGTACCGTGTACACATCCATATGCATTTAGTAAAAAGCAGCTATTTTTATATTACAAACAGACACTCCAATTTAATTTATTTGTATAGATTTACATATTTAAACAACGAATAACTGTTATACTCGTAGTATATTAAACTTCAAACATTTCATTTTCATTACTTTTTGCAACACAAGCAAAATGGATATAAATATTTTATTTAAAATTTGCCAAAATAATAATTTAAATTGCGCTTCAACAATAAATTATTATGAACATTTAAACATTTTATAAAACAAAAACACGTGTTAGACAAACAAAGAAAATTTTCACCGCGATTAAATACACTCCACTAATTTTTAAACCGTAATTTTCTCTAAGCGGTCTCATCATTCCTGGCTAACACTAGAAGTTAGCCAAAATAAATTCACTGGAATAAAAGTAATGTACGTTAAAAGAGAATTTTTTTTGAAATAAAAGTAGCGTGTGATAAGATAAGTAATAGCGTTTAGGACTAAAATTATATTTCAAACAGAAACTTAACTGTCTCACATAAATTCTGGTTACAGTTTAAAGCGTATTCCGTCTATAAATGCAAATACAAAAACAGTGACAAATCTAAAATTATGCCAATCAGAACACAATGAGATAAGATTGTATGATAGCGACTTTTGTTATGATTTATTCAACGAAACCCTATAAATATTCTCTTTGGAGCGAACCACGAGACGCAACTAGTCTTTAAATTATTGCCTGAAAGAGTATTTTGTCTAGGAGTGTTTAGAAAATTATACCTATTCACAATATTTGATACCCTAAAGGATAATGCAAATCTATTATGTACATAATAACAATATTGCAATATGGTTGCAATGTTAATCGCATTGCGAATGCAATCATTAGAGATTCCTTTGAAGCGATGGTAGGCATCGCGCGTAGTTAACAAGATTATGACGAGCGTACTGCTTGTCGCTCTCCAACAACCTTCTAGAATACATATGACTCACGTATATTCTGTTTACATACCGAGAATTATTATCATCCAGTAAGATAAATATTCGCTAATAAGGTATACTTTCGAGTAACAACCATCTTTTTATTTTAATCTGTTGAAATAATACATAAAACTTATTTACAATCCGTAATAAAAAATATTTACTTCATTAAAATAAAATAAAAAAGATTTATTACGCAGGATATCAACAAAGTATATTTATACTTATATTATAATATCTACAAACACAAAATTTGTTCATCACAGTAATTTTAATACTGCGTTTATACAACTTTTTTTTAAACAAAACTTACGATTCGAAATCTGGCTATAAAACTTTTTACTTACTTGAGAAATGTTGAACTATTTTGTTATATCAATAAATAAATAAGGTCACAAACAGTATAACCAGAAGCTGAAATAACATCTATATTATGCACGTAATACTTACGAGATTTAAAACGTGCACTTTGGCTGAACAATTTTTCCTCGCCTTTCAGCTCTAGTGGCTAGCGGGCTCTCGACACGAGCCCTGGCGTTGATAGGGCACAATCCCTCTATGACCGCGATCCTCGTCAGCGACTTTTTCCCTTTGTTCTCTTTCCACCTAATCCAGGTATCAAGTAAAACAGATATTTATTGGTTTACAAGAAAATGAAAATAAATTATTACAGTATCCATGTTATTTGATTACTAAAAATGTTTTGAAAAATTGCTTTTGTAAATTAAAATAGTTAGTAAAATAGTAGTCTTTTTGTTATAATTTTTACTTAAATAGAATATGTGTTAATTGTGTTCCAATATACTGTAACAGCTTCTAAGTATTCCTATTTAAGATGGTGGGTATATAAGTGATACCAAATTTCTCTTGGAACGTGTATAACGAAAGTTTAGCATTTAAAAATAAACGTTGCTGAACTGGATTTTGGATTGGAACTCGCACGATAACATTTATATCGTCAGTCTTATTTTTATAATTTTTCAGTTTTTTTTATACATTGAACCGTCTCAACTTATTATTATAAACTTATTAATTTGTAAGTTGATCAGCCGTACCTAATATATAAACTTCTCGTGTCGCGGAGCATTTCATCACCGTGGTCTTTTCAATCGTTCTCGACCAGCCGACCTGAGCTATTACAACTTTATTAACAAGTGCGAAATTTACCTTCATATTCTAACGATATTGTAGCCATTTTTTCATCGTCTAAAAACTAGGATAAAACGACATTTTCTAAAAATGAATCCTAGCTAGATTTATTTATCTCCCCCGAAATTCCCTGCATACTAAATTTCATGAAAAATCGTTGGAGCTGTTTCCAAAATTCAGATTCTATATATAGAAGACATACAAGAATTGCTCGTTTAATAGTATAAGATGTTTACTTGTAATATCATAAAACGACGTGGAAGTGGAAATTGCAGATAAATCACAAGTTGAGCGGTGAATAGTTAATACAATGGTTATATTTTTCCGCATAAATCAAGCTTGTGACTAATGAGGCACGTAACAATACATTCGTATTACGTGAAACCGAACGTAGCTTTACTCAGCAATTCAGCACTACGCGGCAAACGGCAAATGATACGTAATGATATTCCGAGCTGGAAAAATTATAATGTGGTAAAATTATTCTACCAACGTATACAAATTATTTAATACGCTTTTTTGTGATAGAACTATACTTATTTAAAATTGTGATTACTGAGTTATTTTAAAATTATATCTATGTATTTTATTAGTATATTTAAAATCATTTTGTTGGATTTGGTATAATTTAGTAATGTATGTTCCTGCTTTTTTTATGAACCTTATTATATTTCTCTTGTAGCTCGACAAATCAACATACAATACAAATTCCCGACAGCACAAAAATCATCTGAAAAACCGAACTGATGTGCACTTCTAACAATATATTAAAATCGCTGGGTAACCGAGCTTTGCTCGGTATTTTTAGTAAATCGTGTTTTATTGGAAATCACACTAGGTCGGCAAACAAGCGTACGGCTCACCTGGTGATAAGCGATTACCGTAGCTTATAGACACCTGCAACGCCAGAAGCACTGCAAGCGCGTTGCCGACCCAATCCCCAATCCCAGGAGCTCTGGTCACCTTACTCACCAACAGGAACACAATACTGTTTGAAAACAGTATTATTTAGCTGTGATCTAATACGAATTACATAGATAGATAGTTTAATAGTATTAGATATACATTAAAATCAATAGTTTTATAATAAAACGAAAATATAATACAAATGAAAACTATAGTGATTATCTTCTCCGCGACTTTACCTTCTGCCCTCTACGGAAAACCGTAAAACAAATAAATGCAATTAGTCCCCAACGAACGTTCTTACTAATTAACTTAATCAAGTTTCTTTATTTCAGACTCTTTTTATATTCAACTCGCACATTTACCGATTTAAAATAAATTAATTCATTTTATTAGGTTATTCTATGCCGACATTTACCGTAGGTACTTACTTTTTAGTTTTATATATTATAAAATCTGTCAATCCACTTTTTATCGTAAAACTATGTCATCGTAAAACTAAATCAATCTATTTAGTTTCTCAAACAAAAACGTTTTTATTTCTAACAAACAGGGTTAAATAAATATTTACATAAATTAGTATCTTCACTTTATTTTTGACTTTTTTAAATATAAAAATGTATTTATTTTATTAAAGGATCCATACATCGCAATCATTAATTGGCAAATTGTAGTTAACACCTCGAGCACTGTTGCAATCGTGCTCGTAGTACTAGCCTAAACTAGATTGCAAAATTGAATGTTTGTTTTGGTTTGGATCCTCCAGCCACAATGCAATCCGGTGGATTGTGGACAAATTCAATTTTCTCCGCGCCAATAACAGAAACAATAACTGGAGGACTGGCGTCGGATTAGGCGAGAAGAAATCGGAAATAAACAAACTCGCTTTGTTAAATAAAGTCTAATTGACTGTTTTCAAATTAATTTTCTGAAATTTAAAATTGGTCGGTTAAATTAAAATAAAAAAGTATAACTATATAAAATAAAACTCTCCAAACAGGTAAGATTATAAACGTGCTTTATACGTACCTAGTATTTATTTGAGTACTAGCTGCCCGGACAGACTTCGTTCTGTCAAAAGTTATTAGTAAATATTAAATTATTTTTTTTAATTTTTTTGTATTATAACCTCTGGGCCTTAAGGAACATACAAAAAAAATAAATTAGCTGAATTGGTTGAGTCATTCTCTTATATGCGCTTAGCAACATTTATTTTTATTTATATAGATTATTAAATCTCAACATAAACGATCCGTTTTCTAAAATGAAAAAAGTGGACACTTGTGAAATAATTTGAGATTATTGCAGGAATACTCAGACGGCAGTTAAGGTTCAGAGTGGCGTATCATAAGACGGATACTCTCGACCTTTACGAGAACATCCTAAGCCACTACAAGAGTTCAAACCACGTACTTCAATTTTTTCCTGACTTGCGTTCTAGTTTTACGTAATTTATTTGTTGGTTACGGTTTTAATTGAAATAGCTTAAGGCTTTTTATATAATTTTAATATTTTAATTCAAGATTTTTTCATACAACTAAATCAAATAAAAAAAAAATATATATATATATATATATTATTTGATTTGGTCGATTACTTATATATAAGTAATGTTTAAAATATTTTCACTGTGATGTGATGTGTGTTCACGGATAGCTTTGTCATTTATGAACCGATTTTGATGATACTTTTTAACCGACTTCCAAAAAAGGAGGAGGTTCTCAATTCGACTGTATTTTTTTTATTTTTTTTTTATGTATGTTACATCAGAACTTTTGACCGGGTAGACCGATTTCAACAAATTTTGTTTTAATCGAAAGGTGGTGTGTGCCAATTGGTCCCATTTAAATTTATTTGAGATCTAACAACTACTTTTCGAGTTATATCTAATAATGCGTTTTTACTTGACGCTTATTTCGTCGAGCTACGTTGTATTATACCGCATAACTTTCTACTGGATGTACCGATTTTGATAATTCTTTTTTTTGTTGGAAAGGGGATATCTTTAGTTTGGTACCATGATAAGGAAACCAGGATCTGATGATGGGATCCCAGAGAAATCGAGGGAAATTTTCGAAAATCCGCAATAACTTTTTACTGGGTGTACCGATTTTAATAATTTTTAATTTAATCGAAAGCTGATGTTTGTCATGTGGTCACATATAAATTTTATCGAGATCTGATAACTACTTTTTGAGTAATCTTTGATAACGCGTAGTGGCTTGACTATTTTTTTGTCGATCTACGTTGTATTACTTGTCGATGTAATTGAAGTCGGTTTTTTTTTCGTTTGCGAGCAAACACAATTGTCTTATTTATAATTTTATATTGTTTTGTTTTGTATCATGGTACCAAACTAGGGATATCTCCTTTCCAACGAAACAAGAATTATCAAAATCGGTTCATAAACGACGGAGTTATCCCCGAACATACATAAAATATATATACGGTCGAATTGAGTAACCTCCTCCTTTTTTTGAAGTCGGTTAAACAAAATCAAATACGGTTATTTTAATATAACTTTAAAGGAATTTCGTAAAGCAAAGGCGTCTCGATTTAACGATTTCTTCAAAACTTGGTAGTACATTATATATAATAACTTGTAAGATAACCAACACACAGTTGATGTACTCCGACGCCACGTTCAGACTCCCCAGGGACATAAACACTATTAAAAGTTTCCGCAACACTATGAAAGCTCCGACGTAACTAGTTTGTATGTAGTTTCAATCCTAATACCAGAGAGTAAAACAGGTATCGACAAAGCAGAACAAAACATTGACAAGCAAAATAAAGAACACAAATTCCAAAAAAAAATCGACTGAATAAGCGATTCGGTATCCCTACTAATATTACAAATGTAAATGTAAGTTTGCTTGTTACGCTTTCACGTGAAAACTACTTGAGCGATCATAATGAAACTTTGTACTCATATACTTAGAGGTATTAAAAGTAACATCGGATACTTTTTATCAAAAAATTCAATGCAAGCGAAGACGCGGATAAAGCTAGTTTCACATTAAGTAGCTACGTTCCGTAGTACGTATAAGATATGAAACAAAAAAAGTGTGTGTGTGTAATTTTGTAAAAGGTTTAATTTTCAATAGATGCAAATGGTATAAAAACTTTAATCCACATATACAATACTCAAAATCACAATCCAATCATTTTTATTTTCTGCATAAAGCGAAAAATACAGAAATATAGATGTATTGTTTTATTCACATGACAGTTTCATTTCAAACATTTTATATGTATGTAGAGTGTAGGTAGTCGTAATCCACATGCACATATACCGTGGTCCCAAGCGATTACCTATCCTTAAATTTCCCGATGAAAACAAAGAATCCCAGAACATAGGTCCGCGAGAGAAGCGAATGGAAATTTACATCTTAATTTCCCAGGTGAATATCGCTGATACTATTCGTCAGACATATCAAAAATCAAGCTATTTTTCATATAGGTATTACAAGAACATATTTTCGTGAAGTCAATTACATAGGATGATATTTTTATTTTACATTTTTTACTTAAATTTTTTTAAATAAATAAAGTTATAGGTATCGTATAGGTACTCTCATCTACTCTTGTAATATGAACTTGGTATATAGCTACTGATTTTACAAATATTGTTTTTTTTCTGTAAAAATACTTTAAGCATTACTTATAAAAACTGACATAATTTGATTTATTAGGAAATCTACTTTGACTAGCCCGTTGGTGCAGTTTGTAGTAGCCCTGCTTTCTGCTCCGCGGATTGTGGATTCGATTCCCTCTTGAGACTGGTTGTAATATTTGTTTTTATATATTTATAATATTTGTATGTATATAGTCAATTACTCATTATTAAAATAACTATACTATAAAACTTATTTTAATTAGGTACGATTGATTGATACCTTATTACCATGCTTTTATTTAGCTTGGGTTATATGTATGTATGTATGTAATGGAATCTTTGAGCATAATTTTCACCAACTTCCAGAAGTTTGATTAAATTGAAACTTTGCACACGTATCAAGGACCGATGACAATGTAATAATTCAGTAACAGTTTCCCAATATCCTTATTAGGACCGCCAGGATTAATAAACTCTTTCGTCGATCCTCTGTAAAGACGTAAGAGAGATAAAGCTAGCGCACGATCTGCGCATACCATGTCCGCAAATAATTAATTGAAAAATCGAAGTAAAAAATAAATTATAGTTTTAAAAAACTAAAAAACCACGCTTTTATAGCTAATGGAACTAAAAAAGTAGAAAATAATTTTTAATTCAAAAGAATTTATATTACAATAGTAGAAAATCGAACAATCAATCATAATTAATTAATCTATAATATAAAAATGAATCGCTGAATGTGTTGCTAAGCGCAAAACTCGAGAACGGTTGGACCGATTTCGCTAATTCTTTTTTTTAAATATTCCTTGAAGTACGAGGATGGTTCTTACGGAGAGAAAAATTCTAAAAAATTTTTTAAATTTCCTGAAAAAGTCTAAAAACAACACTTTTCTATACTCCCATACAAAAGATTTGTGATAATACTTGAAAGGCAATTTGAACTTTAATACCATACGATAAAGTTTGTGTTAGGCGATACGAAGTTCGCCGGGTCAGCTAGTCTATAATATAAAAATGAGTCGCTGAATGTGTTGCTAAGCGCAAAACTCGAGAACGGTTGGACCGATTTCGCTAATTCTTTTTTTAAAATATTCCTTGAAGTACGAGGATGGTTCTTACGGAGAGAAAAATTCTAAAAAAAAAATTAAATTTCCTAAAAAAGTCTAAAACAACACGTTTCTATACTCCCATACAAAAGATTTGTGATAATACTTAAAAGTCAATTTGAACTTTAATACCATACGATAAAGTTTGTGTTAGGCGATACGAAGTTCGCCGGGTCAGCTAGTTCAAAATAAAATTATAATACAATTTAAGTTATTAAGAGAATAATTCAATTCAGAGTAAAAAGCGTGGGGTGCTTGATATAGTAAATGTACTTAACAATTATTCTACTTACAACTATCTATGTGCGGAGAGTTACAAAAACATAGTAAAAAGTTATGAAAATATAGTAAAATGCCCATTGGCGCAGTTTGTAGTGGCCCTGTATTCTGTTCCGCGGGTTGCGGTTTCGATTCCCGCCTGAGTCTGGGTGTAATATGTGTATTTATATATTTATATATGTATTTTTTCTATGTATATTTATCAAAAAAATATTGCTGCAGCCACCTGTTACCTATAACACAGGCATTAAGTTGCTTACCTTAAGAAGAGACGACTGTGTGTGAATTTTATAAGATATACATATATATATATATCACATCATATATATATATGTATATATATATATATATATATATATACTAGTACCTGGGTGACCGAGCTCAGCTCGTTATTTTTAGTAAATCGTGAAGGATTAGTAGTAGAAGAGAGAGTTAAAATGATTCGCTGCCGGTTTGGATGAAGTCTTTTTTAACCGACTTCAAAAAAAGAGGAGGTTGCTCAATTCGGCTGAAGGAAACTCAATATATATATATAAATCGCATCTTCGGTGCAACAAAGTCACAATTCAGGACACTTTTTTTGTTATGTCTTTTATTAGGACTTTCTGATAATTTAATATAAGATTTTTAAACTATAGCAAAGAAAGTAAACTATTAATTTTATAAAGATTTCAAACCTACTATAAATAGTAGTCCAGAAATGAGGTCTCGGAACGTCCGGCTAGGTCTACCCCTTTCAACCCTTATATCCACACTCACCTTATACACTTTTTTCGTCAATCGTTCTTCACTCATTCTCTCGACATGACAAACCATCTTCTTACAGACCACAACGTTTCCTTATCTCACTATTTCTTATCCTGTCATTCAGTTTAACTCCTATCATACTTCTTAACGCCCTCATCTCAACTACATTTATTCTGCTTTCATGTTTCTTCTGCCATACTCAACTTTCACTTCCGTACATGAGTGTCGGAACCAACACCCCCTCATGCACAGCCAAACGAGCCTTGTTAGACACCTTCCGACTGCTCATAAATGAGTGCAAGGCTCTATTCACCCTGTTTCCTGCATTCACTCTTCTTTCAATATCACTCTCACACTTTCTATCTCTTGTAAACTTTGAACCCAAATACACAAACTCATTCACCTGTTCAATTTGTTCATCTCCAATCACGATATTGCAGTCTGTCACTGCCTCATCACTTTCAAACACCATCACTTTCTTCTTCTTTATATTATCTTCATTCCCTTTCTTACAAAAGCTCCACTCATAGCAGTTACCATCTCCTGCAACTCCTCGGCCGAAGACGCAAGTAATACTTGGTCATCAGCGTAGAGAAGACATTTGACGAGAAATTCATTAATTCTCAACCCACTTTCATTTTCTTTTAAATCTTTCAAACAATTGTCCATGAACAGATTAAACAGCCACGGTAACGCTACACATCCCTGTCTAACACCTTTTTCGATATTGAACCATTCTGTGTATGCCCCATTTATCCTCACACAAACACTAGAATCCCTATAACGAGATTGCAATGCTTGTATGAGGATACTGCTCACACTATTCACGGACAATGCTGACCACAATTCATTCCACATCACTCTGTCATAGGCCTTTTCTAAATCCACGAACGCGCAATAGACTTTTTTATTTTTGGCCAAACACTTTTCGGCTATGCACTGCAAAGAAAAGATCTGACCCGTACATCCCATTCCCTTTCTATATCCCGCTTGAGCATCCCATACTTTATCCTCTGTTTCATTCACAACCCTCTCAATCAACACTTTTGCATAAGCTATAAGAATAAAGACTAAGAGCCTTAAGCCAGTGTGAATGAGGAAGGATGAAAGAAAGAAATATTATGCTGAATGAAAGTGCGAGAAGAATTAATGCGAGAACTAGTATGAATGAGATTTGAGAACACAGACTCGCATAACGTGCGGGGGCATAGAAAAAAAAAACACTTTTGCATACAATTTACCGACGACGCTGAGGAGGCTTATACCGCGGCAATTCCTGCAGTCCTGTCGTGACCTTTTTCCCTTGTACAATGAAACGATTACGGCTTTTCACCAGTCTCCCGGTACTTGCCCATTTCGCCAGCACAAATTGAAAAGGCGGTACAGCTAGCTAGCCACTATGCCATGTCCAGCCTTCAGCATTTCGACGGTAATCCTGCCATACCCTGCAGCCTTACCTAATCTCATACTTTTCAACGCTTTCAGTATTTCATCCATGCTTATCTCACTTTCATCACCATTTATACTCTCTTCCATGGAAGGTGCCGTATTTTGTACCTGCACTTCCTCTCTTTCGAACAAACATTCAAAATACTCTTTCCATCTCTTTAACACACATTCTTCTCCTTTTATAATGTTCCCATCTTGACTCCTGATTGTACTCAGTTCCGAGGTAGAGGTTTTTCCTCTGGCAGTTTTGACGGATTTCCAGAAAATGTTGATGTTTGACTGGTAATCTTCAGTGAGCCTTCTATCAAAATCATCCTTTCTTTCTTCTTTCTTTCTAGACACAACTTCTTTCGCCGCTAATTTCAATCTTTTATACTTCGTTCTTGCTTCCTTTATCTCATCATCCATTGCCTTTTGAACTTTTTGGTTAGCTTTTGTTACTAACCAATCCAACCACGCTTTCTTCTTTTCTTGCACAGCCTTTTGTACATCTTTATCCATCCACACATTATAGTTCTTTCTTATTAATAATTATAATTTAAATTATAAAAACCGTAAAAAAAAAACGTTTATAAACTCTATTTAAATTTACCTTCGATGACATGTTCACTTTCTACCTCTTCAAAGTTTATTAGGCATCGCATACAGCGTAGTTTATTAAATCCACTAATTGCAAACGATAACTAAAACGCTATTTCTGATTGCCGCTACCGTCTCGCTGTAGTGGTGCTCGAGACGGGAATTCGTCACCTGTTGAAAAATAATTAGGCAAAAAAATCTGTACTAAAACAAAAAATCAGGTGCTGTAGTTAACGGCAGGCTCTGTGTTAAACACTCGACGGCAACTCAAAAAATTCAGACGAATTTTTGGTGAAAATTTTGCATTAAATATACATATGTATAGGCATTACCAGACAGTGTGTAATTCTATGACAGCGTGTTCATCAATATCCATCAGTTCCAAATTTAATAGTAGGTATATATGTCTTTTATCTAAATAAATTATCTATAGGTACAACATACTTACTATACTCATATGTAGTATAGTAAATTATAATGCAATTAGTTTTTAATTAGTGTTTTTTTTTTTTATTTACTAACTGAGTTATAACAATGAACCTAAAACTAAAAACCTTAAATATATATATATAATATTGTCTTCATACACATATACATATATACATATATATATTATTGTCGTCAGCTTATTAAGTATTATGTATGTAGGTATGTAGGTATGTATGTATGTATGGATGTATGCATATATGTATGTATGTATGTTTGTATGTATTTATGTATGCAAGGTTGTATCTGTTTATGTATGTTTATGTTTTTATGGTATATATATATATATATATATATATATATATATATATATATATATATATATATATATATATATATATGAATTTATTTGCACATGTATATACTAAGCCACTAACGTTACTTTATATTTCCTCCCTTTTTTCTTCTTTATTTGAATTTTCGTCTGCTCTTGTACGTCCTAAGGTTGGCTGGTAGAGAATGCTTTTAGCATGAAGCCCACCTTTTGTACAATTCTTTAATTTATTGTGTAATAAAGTATCAATAAATAAATAAATATAATAACTAAAAACTATTGTTAAAAGGAGTGCTCTTAGGCAATGTTCCGAAGATACTGGCAGCATTCCGTTGTATAGCTAGACTAATTATTTATCCGAGGTAGCTGCCAGCTCTTCGATCTCCTGTGACGTTGAATAACCTTTTTGCTACTCGTATTTCAACTCAATGACACCGAAAAAAATATTAATTAACAAATAACAAGACAAACAGATTTACATGCCTATTTGTATTGATAATGTGAGAAAAAAAAATTAAATTATACATTTGTTTACAGAAATTATCATTACATTATTTTACAGTAATTTTCGCATATTTTTTTATTTTTGTGAAAGTATCAAACCGGTTTATCACACTATAACAACAGGTGTTTGGCGCGTGTGAGCAAAAGAGACGGCTGCGCGGAATTTAGCGTGGACCTTAGCTCAAAGAGGGCTGGCGCTCGAGTCTTGACTGATTTACTAGGTTTGATGCGTGGTATTATATACTATCTTTTTATTTTTAATACAAAAGGTATTAAAACTAATTAAATATATTGATTATTTTTTTTATGTTCCTAAATGATGTAAATTTACTTTGGTTTAAATAGTTCCTTAAAATTTCTTTGTTTTCTACGAAAAATATCGCTTTTAAAATTGTACTTATTTGGAAAATATTTGTAAATTTAAAATTTTATTACGGATTAACGGAGATACAAATGAAAAAAATCTGTATTATGTATTAACAAAAACATATTACACATCATTATCATCATCATTACAGCCTATACAGTCCACTGCTGGACATAGGCCTCCACAAGTTTACGCCAAAAATAACGTGAACTCATGGCTTTTGCCCATAGTAACCACGCTGGGCAGGCGGGTTGGTGACCGCAGAGCTGGCTTTGTCGCACCGAAGACGTTGCCGCCCGTCTTCGGCCCGTGCATTTCAAAGCCAGAAGTTGGATGGTTATCCCGCCAACGGTCGGCCCTTTAAGTTCCAAGGTGGAAGCGGAACTGTGTTATCCCTTAGTCGCCTCTTACGACACCCACGGGAAGAGAGGGGGTGCCTATATTCTTTAGTACCGTGCCACACAGTATATATATATTACACATATCACCACATTTTTTTATACAGTTTTAAGGTATAGGTTATAGAAAAATAGGACTTCAAATAATACATTTCGACCGTTTACCCATTGAGGCGGCTGATGAAAAAGTTAATAATTTTGTACACACAATATAAATCATAACTCTGATCCATTATCTTACTACAACAAAGTATGTTATATAACAACAGTCAATAAATTTAAAATAAAAATAAAAAATCAATTTTATGAAACAATTTTTTTTTAATTGATTTAGTTTTTTCAGTTTACGAATGAATCTAAAATTAACGATATAAATAAAATAGCATTTTATGACATCGACACCGACAAACATATTAATTAACAAATAACAAGACAAACAGATTGAAATGCCTATTTGGATTGATAATGTGAGAAAAGAAAATTAAATTATATATTTGTTTACAGAAATTATCATTATATTATTTTATAGTCATTTTCGTAATATGTTTATTTTATTTATATTTTATTATGAAAGTATCAAATGCGGTTTATCCGCTATAACAACAGGCGCTTGGCGCGTGTGAGCGAAAGAGACGGCTGCACAGAATTTGGCGTGGACCTTACCTCTAAGAGCACTAGTGCTCGACTGATTTACTTGGCTTGATGCGTGGTAATATATACTATCTTTTTATTATTTAATATAAAATGTGTTAAAAATGATTACATCTTTTAATTTTTTTTTTTTTTTTTTTGGATTCCTTAATGATGTAAGTTTACTTTGATGAAGATAGTTCGTTAAAATTTTTTAGTTTTCTAAGAAAAATATCGCTTTTAAAATTGTACTTATTTGGAAAATACTCGTAACTTTAAATTTTTTTATCGTTTAATAGAGATTCAAATGGAATAAAAATCTGTGATAGTCGTCAACAAAATTATATTCCACATATTACGATATATTTTTAAAATGGTTTCAATGTAGAGGTTATTGAAAAGTGGGGCTTCAAAGTATACATTGCGACCGTTTATCCAAGGAGGAGGCTGATGAAAAGGTTAATAATTTTATACACATAATATAAATCAAAATTCTGATCTGACTATCGACTACAACAAAGGTTGCTCTATTATATTTCAAGAATATAAATTACATTATTGCAACCAACACTGAGATTAACGACGTCAAAATATTACAATTTACCGATTTTTGTGAAATGGTTCTTAACCACGTACAAAATTCTTCAAAACGTATTTTTCGGATATTTTAAAACATTTCAAGCATTCACAAATGTTAAATCTATGTGTGAATTGTGTGAATTGCTGAAGAAATTTTTATGATTACTTGCGGCGCCACCGTGTAAAGATTATTTTCTGCTATACATATTAATCTTATACTATTAAACGAGCAATTCTTGTATATATAATCTGAATCTCGGAAATGTCTCCAACGATTTTCGTGAAATTTAGTATACAGGGAATTTCGGGGGCAATAAGTCGAATGTCGTTTTATCCCTGTTTTTAGGCAATGAAAAAATGGCTACAATATTGTTAGAATACAAAGATAAATTTTGCACCTGTAAATAAAATTGTAATAGCTCAGAGGAAATTGGCCGGTCGCAATCGACCGAACAGATCATGGAACAAATCCTCATATTTCCAAGATCGATAATCATTTTTTTTTTTTTTCTAATTGCTCTCGTTATTTTTTATTTAAATAGTCAGTTCATATGTTTTTATTATTATGTTGGTAAAATCGAAAAATACTATTCATATTTTATCAATATGTAATTCGTATTTAACTATGATTCCCAAAACACACGATTTACTAAAATTACCGAGCTAAGCTCGGTCACCCAGGTACTGAAAACTTAATTACGCATCAAAATATCGACCGGAAGGTCATAAAAACATCACATTAAATCTTCAAATGCAAACAGTTAAATCCAAAATAACTCATTGCTACTCATTTGAAGGCACAAAAAGGCACATAAAGAAATTTAACAAAAATATGTATGATTTTAAGAAGGAAAGTGAGTCTGAAAATAATAAAGATGAGGCAGTTGAGGATGAAAGTGGAAAATAATGAAAAAAGTATGAAATCTACCTTTTATTACTTTACCTACGGCTTTCTCCTGTTTTTAACCGACTTCCAAAAAAGGAGGAGGTTCTCAATTCTACTGGTTTTTTTTTCCTTTTTTTTTATATATGTTACATCAGAACTTTTGACCAGGTAGACCGATTTCGATAAATTTTGTTTTAATCGAAAGGTGATGTGTGCCAATTGGTCCCATTTAAATTTATTTGAGATCTAACAACTACTTTTCGAGTTATATCTATTAATGCGTTTTTACGCGTTTATGCGTTTACTTGACGCTTTTTTCGTCGACCTACGTTGTATTATACCGCATAACTTTCTACTGGATGTACCGATTTTGATAATTCTTTTTTTGGTTGGAAAGGGGATAACCCTAGTTTGGTACCATGAAAAGGAAACCAGGATCTGATGATAGGATCTCAGAGAAATCGAGGGAAACTCTTGAAAATCCGCAATAACTTTTTACTGGGTGTACCGATTTTGATAATTTTTAATTTAATCGAAGTGGTCACATACAAATTTTATTGAGATCTGCTACTTTTTGAGTAATCCTTGATAACGCATAGTTACTTGACTATTTTTTCGTCGATCTACGTATTACTCGTCGATGTAATTGAAGTCGGTTTTTTTTTTTCGTTTGCGAGCAAACACAATTATTTATTAGTGAGCTGATGTTTTTTAGTTTCTTGGGGTTGGCAACACAGTTCCTGTCGTTTGTCAATGTCAACGGAAACTGGGTGTAAAATTGTAAACATATTTACTTTGTATGTTGTATTTTTAATATAATTTACTGAGTTGTATTTATCACAAACAGTACAAAATGGACCAAGACACTGCTAAAAAGCTCCTCGTTGAAGGAGGAACATTTGTGTTTCTCGGTGTACCCGAAGAGACGCAATTTGGTATTGATATGCAATGTTGGAACACAGACGAAGATTTTCGTGGAATAAAAATGATTCCGCCGGGCATTCACTATATTCACTATTCTGCTGTAAGTAAAGGAACTGGAGACATTTCACCAAGGTAAGTTTTCATGAATTATTGTTAAGATACTAAGAGATCTCTTAAGAATTTGGAAACAGTACCATTTCAACATTAGTATTAGTTTTTAACTACGTATAAAATCATATTATCATTATTAACACACCTGCAAATAATATAAATATATGATGATTATTAGAAAACAAGTTTGCACTCACCTTAAATTTCAATTATATTTTGTTACATGTAAAACTTCAAATACATATGCGATAGAAAAATAATTTTTCAAATTGAACCTGTTCTTGAAATTTGACCATTCAAAAAGTTGTCAACACAGCAGTACAAAATATTAATATAAATTACATTTTTAGGTCAGGGTTTATGCATTATTTCGAAAAAAAGGAGTTCATGGTTAAAATGTGGGATAAAAATATGGAAGATATAAGTAAGGATGAAATCAGCGAAGAAAGTATTCAGCGTCTAAAAGACAATCTTCTTAACATAGATAAACATCTAGCTCCCTATCCATATGAGATTTGGCAAAAATGGAAACTGTTAACCTCACAAATAACAGGTAATTACCACTCTATTTGTAAAAGGTAATCATTAAACATTTTTTATATAATTTATAATTTATACATGAAATATATTTGAGTACCATGTTTGGATAGTTGAAATGATATTTCTTATTAACCATATAACCAGACAAGCTGGAGATACACATAACATCTCACTACCAGGCAAAGACCTATTTTTCTAGACAAGATAAGGGTGCAAGTTTAATCTATGCTATCATGCCATACTGCTTCTCTACAGATTGTTAGATAATTTTCCTAACAGTTGGTGTCAAGTTCTTAACAATAAACCAAAAAACTTACGGACCCTTTTAGGCGGTGGGGACAAAATACAAACATGGAATACACAGAAATTGAAGTCACAGCAGCTGGCTTTTAAGCAATTAAACAAATTACGATACCACAACAGTTGACATCCCAAAACTGTCAAGGAAGCTATGCATTTACATAACAATTGTATTCTTTAATGTATTTCTTTTCTTTTTATTCATATTATTCCTTAAAATATTCCAGCTGAATTAGCAAAGAAATTATCTCCAATAAATGGTCTTATCAGAGCTTCTGTTGACCTTCTTCCCATGAGTGATAAGGATAGACCTAGAGGGGTTAAAGCAAATGAATCAATGGAATCCGATTCTGAATTAAAAGGCTGTCAAAGTGGTCAATCTACATCTGGCCAGTCTGATGCTAAAAGGGTTAAAAGAACTACAAGAGAAGAAAAAGAAAAGGCTATGTTACCAGATTTAAAGCCAGCCCCAGGTACACTTATGTTATTTTGTAATAATGTATAAATATACATGTTTACTATTTAGTTGCTTAACACCATTTATTTTTTCTTTAATTTCACTATAATATTATTAGATACAGATTATATATTTAAATACTTTTCAACATAAAATTTGTTTAGTGTTTCGACAGAAAATATTATGTAAATTTTGTTTAGTAAAACAACTTAAATGTGTAATTTTACATAAAACATAGTGTAAAAAAATTATCAAATTTATATCTACTATTATCTGTATGTGCATTTTGGGTACAAGTGTGTAATTTTATTTTATTAGTAGTGTTTTTTCTTTACAATATCGTGCTTCTTCATAGGAGCAGCAATGAGGTTTACAGAAATACCTCAAGATAAATACCCACCAGGTTCTACAGCAGAGGAAATCACAAAGCACTATTTAGACCAATCTTATACTTTAGATCTCATGATCTCACAACATGATGAGTAAGTTGAAATTATTGAGATATTTAAACACTACTAATGGCTATGAAAAATATTTATTATTATTTAATCATCATCATCATTACAGCCTATACAGTCCACTGCTGGACATAGGCCTCCACAAGTTTACGCCAAAAATAACGTGAACTCATGTGTTTTGCCCATAGTCACCACGCTGGGCAGGCGGGTTGGTGACCGCAGTACTGGCTTTGTCGCACCGAAGACGCTGTTGCCCGTCTTCGGCCTGTGTATTTCAAAGCCAGCAGCTGGATGGTTATGCCGCCATCGGTCGGCTTCTAAGTTCCAAGGTGGTTGTGGAACCTTGTTATCCCTTAGTCGCCTCTTACGACACCCACGGGAAGAGAGAGGGTGGCTAAATTCTTTAGTGCCGTAGCCACACAGCATTATATTACACATATTATTTAATAGTAAACATTAAAACTTAGAACAATTTACTTTTCCTATTGAATCATATTTTTTTTTATCTCAAAATATAAATATGTATTAATATTAAAAAGAATACTGCTACTCTAAAACTTTTTTATAAAAGGTTAAAGATGTATTTTCTTGTTTTCTTTAAATTATTTAATTTTTTAACATTAAAATGTATCCTACGTTTAATTTTAAAACAACATTAATTTTTAACTACTTTTTAGGCCTCTACATATCATTGGTGAGCTTCAATTTGCATACCTTTGTTTCCTTATTGGGCACTCCCTTGAGGCTTTTGAACACTGGAAAAATCTAGTAGTTTTACTATGCTCCTGTGATGAAGCTATTCACAAACACAGGAGTGTTTTCTTCCACTTCATCAGAACAATAGAGATACAAATAGATGAAATGCCAGAAGAATTTTTGGCAGATATTGTTATGAATAAGAATTTAGTTTATAAGAAATTACGAGAGTTCTTCCGCACAGCATATGCTAGCAAGGTGGATGGACGGTTACAGACTATGATTGATAGGTTTAAGGAAAACTTAACACAAAAACTTCAATGGGACTTTACAGGCCTAGATAATGATGAAGAAGATGAAAGACCTGTCATAGTTAAATTAAATACAGAATAAATACTTAATTGTAGATCTTAATGTAATTCTCAAAAAGTTATCTAAAATGCTACAAAATAAATAATTTCTGACATTAAGTTATATTAGACATGTAATCTAACAGAAATTAATTTTTGTGTACTGTGTATACAATATACATTAAAAGTATATTAAAACCTAAACTTTTTTATTGATACATACTTCTACACATAGAATCTACATACAGAACCCTGTAAGAAAAACTGACAGACAGTCTACACTTTTACCACATATTGCGTAAATGACGATGCTACTATCTTAATCTCTATTTTATAAACAATTTTATAAGACTTCATTACAGTATAAAATAATAAAAATATTAATTTTATATGTATTTAAATAAACAAACAAAAAATTTTACATTAAAATTTTATGATATAATTTTTAATAATGTCACACATCACTTGTTGTGTGGTCTTAATAAATTGTGACAAATATTTTGTCAAAAGTAGCATATATTATAGTTTTTCAGCAATCTTGTATCTTCCATTGTAATACCAGCATCGTAAAGGTATATGTGATTTTTAAAAAGTAAACAATTTTTTTCTTATATGTTTAATTTATTCTTGTTTTAATTATCTCTTAATTTAAAACATTGTTACAAAAAATAAAGAAAAACAATTGGTTATTTATTTATTTTCTCTTTTTAATTACTTTATTCAGTGTTTTCTTACTTTGCTTTTCAAATTTTCCCTTTTTTGGAGTGACTGGCTCACCTAGAGAAAACATAATAAAATAAAAAACATTTATTTATATAAGTTCATTTTGGCTATGAAAATGTAACATACAGTTAAAAAAGAATACAATATTAAATTGAAGAGTAGTATTGTTTATTTTATTAAGTGAAGGACAGTAAAAAATAAAAAACAAAACTTACTTGTAGCATTCTTTCTCTTTTCTGGTATATTTTTTGTCATTCCTTTGTCTTGCTTACTCTTTACTAGCTTTACTTCACTTTTTTCTTGTGCAACGTTTGTTTTTCTGAAAATAAATTACAACAATTTCTGTCATATAAATGATGAGTATATCCTTTAAAAAATCAGTTTACCATTACAAAGCAAATTAATAAAAATTCATTTAGCCGTACTCAACATTAATTTTTGTTAAATTCTCAATATGATGTGTAATACATATTACATGTAACAAAAACACAATAAAGAAAAAAGTAATATAAACTATAAAAAATAAAGTTTAAGTACAGAAAGTAGTACTACATAACAAAAATTACTTACATTTTTCCTTTAACATTATTTGATTTCTGTACTACCTCATTCAAATCTTCACTCTCTTCACCAGATAGTAAGTTATCATCATCATCCTGATCACCTGATAAGTCATCATCATCACTCTGACCATCTGATAAGTCACTATTATCACTCTGATCATCTGATGATAACTCATCATCATCACTATTAATGATCTCTTCAAATGCATCAGAATCAAAGTCTGCACTGTCACTCTCTGATTCGTTAATTTTAATAAATGTTTCAGATTCTTTCTGAGAAACTTCTTTATTTGATTTCTCCTGTTTATGTAATTTTTTTTTCGTGTCCTTTCCTTGGGTTAAATTTTTATTTACATTTTCTTTTAATTGTTCTTTCTGTGATTTTGTAATTTTTTGTTTGGTTTGTTTGTTTTTGGGATTTTCATTCTTTACATCAAGTAGTTTTGTTTTCACATCTATTGATTCACTTTTAATTATTGATGGTTTTTTTATTTTTTCTTCAGCTTTTACTTTCTTCTCTGATACTACTGTAGTTGTATCTAAATTTTTAACATCATCTTTACATGTTTCAACAAATTTGTTTAAAACTTCTGGTACATCAACTGGTACAAAGAATTCATAATCAATACCCAATTTTTGTAACTTTTCTTTAGTATTTGAAAGACTGTAACAAAGCAATCAGTCATTGAAAAAAAATAATAAAATATAATAATTTATATATAAATTCTATATAACAACAAAAGCATACTTGGATAAGAGTTTTTTTGCGATCAAAAGCTCTTCCTTGTCAGTTTTTTCTGCATTCAATGCCTAAAAGATAACATAAGTACATCAATTTACAATAATGAAAATTTAATATAATTTATTTTATACCTATTATACCTTTTTCATTTTTAGTCTTAGTTCACTTCCTGGATTGTTTTGAAAATTCCATTTTTTTCTCCTTGCATGCAACTTTTGCTTTTCAGGTGGTATGTACACCGCTGCAAAAATAATTTTGTTTAAAATATAGATTACATCACCTATTTGTTATTAAATAAATACATACAACCAAAAAAAATTAAAAAGTTATTTCTATTTTTAGCAAAGGCATTTAACAAGAACTGTTTCTAACTAGTGAAAATGCTTCTATCTATCTATTTCTAAACTATTCTATCTAAAAACTGGGTTTAACTGTAACATATACACAAGAATATTTTAGTTATTATCATTATGTGTTATAACAATGATTTTTTTATATATATAATGAGTATATTGTTTATTTTATGTTGTATATCACAGCGAATATTTAACATGTTGACACACTGGCCAGGATCCTTTTACTTTAGAGGAGGTCTTTTTTTCATCTTCATTTGCAACACCTTTTAAGGCTAGACCAATATTGTAATCACTACAAATTGTTGTTATTTTAATACCTTTAATCAATCTCTTTCCCATCAAATAATTATTCATCGTCTCGGCAACAATTTCAGCAACAGCAGGCTCCTTGAACTCCACAAAGGCATAACCCTTTGAGTTCCCAGTATGCTTAGATCTAATTACTCTTGTATTTGTTACCATACCAAACTGTTTAAAATATTCCGTCATTTGATACTGAAAAATATTCAAGATAAAGTATAATTAGTGAAAAATGCAATATTTTCAAGTAATACATTATTAGCTTTGACTAACCCGTTGGCACTGTTTGTAGTGACCCTGCTTTCTGCTCCGAGGGTTGTGGGTTCGATTCCCACCCGAGTCTGGGTGTAATATAAATATTTATTTATATATGTATAAATTATAAGTATGTTTATAGAAAAAAAATGAAGTTATACCAGTCAGCTGTTACCTATAACACAAGCATTAAGTTACTTACTTTAGGAACAGACAACCGTGTGTGTATGTGTGGATATTTATTATTTAGCTAATAATTGACATGTGAATTGCATAAATTATATTTTATAATTATTTGCACAACATCTTATATTTATTGATAAATGTTAGTAACAAACAACTTGTTAATAAGTACTATATGAATTCGTTAAGAAGAAAACAAAAAAGGTCAAAATGAGTGTTTTGAAATTAACCTCATAAAATCCATGTGGAATATGAGAAAGATACACCAATCCTCTGTTTCGTATTTCACGTTTTTTATTACTGTTGGTTTTTTTAACATCTTCTTTTACTTTCTTTTTTTCTTCAGGTATTGGCTTCTTAACTGGTACTGACTTCTTAAATGGTTTTGATTCCTCATTTTGTTTTACTTTCTTGGTGTTTTTCTAAAAAATAAATCAATATATCATCAAATCAAAAGTTAGGTTAATAGAAACATTCACGTGGTTATAAAACAAAGATACCTTTAACAATTTCTTAATCCCTCTGACTGACTTGACAAACTGTTTTTGTTTACTGGAATCTAAAGCAACACTTTCTTCCATGGTGATAGCAAAATATTTAACACTAAGTAGAGCGGCAAATGATCGGCATAAGAATAATCAAATATTATCCATATACATATATGTTAAAGACAGAGCAATGTCAATCTCAATGCTGTCAGTGGTAAATTTGATCGTTTGACAACTGAGTGCCTAGTGCGAGTTTTGTATAATCCGTCTCGCAATAAAGGGCGTAAACTTCATTTTTAACCGACTTCCAAAAAAGAAGGAGATTCTCAATTCGACTGTATTTTTTTTTTTTTTAATGTATGTTACATCGGAACTTTTGACTGGGTGGAGCGATTTCGACAAATTTTCTTTTAATCGAAAGGTAGTGTGTGCCAATTGGTCCCATTTAAATTTATTTGAGATCTAACAATTACTTTTCGAGCTATATCTAATAATGCGTTTTTACTTGACGCTTTTTTCGTCGACCTACGTTGTATTATACCGCATAACTTTCTACTGGATGTACCGATTTTGATAATTCTTTTTTTGCTGGAAAGCAGATATCCCTAGTTTGGGACCATGATAAGGAAACCAGGATCTGATGATGGGATCCCAGAGAAATCGAGGGAAACTCTTGAAAATCCGCAATAACTTTTTACTGGGTGTACCGATTTTGATAATTCTTTTTTTGTTGGAAAGAAGACCGATTTTAATAAATACCGATACCGAACCCCGAATACCGATTTTAATAATTTTTAATTTAATCGTAAGCTGATATTTGTCATGTGGTCACGTATAAATTTCATTGAGATCTGATAACTACTTTTTGAGTAATCTTTGATAACGCGCAGTTACTTGAGTATTTTTTCGTTGATCTACGTTGTATTACTCGTCGATGTAATTGAAGTCGGTTTTTTTTTCGTTTGCGAGCAAACACAATTATGTATGGGAAATTCGGCATGTCAACCTAGTTCTCGCGTTTGCCGCTAGATGACTCTGTATCGATTGTATCGTATATTATTCTTTATCGTCTAGGCTGCAGTGTTTAAATTCCCATGCAAAATAATCTTCACGTATAAACGCGTTTCTCCCATGTTTCTGTGAATAAAACTCGCACTAGGCACTCTGTACTTCTAAACAGGCTAGAGAACAGAAATAGAAATATACGTGACTTATATTGTAGTATTCGAATTATTTAACTACATATATCATTCGAATGATGTAGGAAAATTATAAAATTACTAAAAACACCCCCTGGACGATCTTAATTTATGATTAAAAATATATGTTTTACATTAATTCTGATAAAAACACAAAATTTTCAATACGAGAGTTCTGATTGTATTGGATCGATTTCTCAACTTATGTAAAATTCTCATCGCCACACTTCAAATTTATTTATTAGTAGCAGTGCTAAACATTTTTTAAATGAGATAACACCTCGCCTTATTGCCTCCACTGGTGACAAGAGGGCTGGTGCATTTTTTGCCCAGAGCATCGGCATAGCGATTCAACCGGGAAATGCTGCCAGCATTCTTGGCACAATTCCACGCGGACATGATTTATACCAAAACTATCTGTAAGTATTTAGTTCTTAAGTTGTGAATTGTAAATATGTATAATATTTTGTATAAATAAATATATATAATTACAAAAGAAAAAAAATATTTTATCGTATACATTTTCATTCATAATTTATTTTCATTTTTTTATTACTTTATTTAAGGTTAATAGTTTTTTAAGTATTCTTTTAACACACATTCTCATGTGATTCTCATCAATCCTCATTCCAAATGATATTTGCTAAGGCTGAATAACTTAGAATACGATGTACCTTAACTTTTCCCGGTAACTATGTGCTGATGCTGGTTCCTACGGTGTTAAATTCTTTCTTCTCTTTAACACTGTTCGTTCAAGTTCATCAAGTTCTTCGATTTAAGTAACCATCAGTGTATGAGGAAGTTGATGCGAATTTTTTTTATACCTTACCTTATCCATTACACAAAAACAAAAATATTTGAATGTATTATGTATGTAATCTTCTTCAAGGTTGGTGTTGAAATATTTTTCTATTTATTATTTGCAACGATTTAAGTCGAAATCTTAGAATTTAATTTCGATACAAAAATAAAGAACAATAACTCTGCCCATTCATTCATTTATTTTTTGAAGGCTGCCTTAAAATGTAACTAGGTATGCATGCGTTAGTGGAAGTTAACTTTAAAACGCGTGGTTAATAAAGTCTAAATTAAGTTTATATCAAGAGTTATGCAAAGCAATATACTTGGAAAATCACATACCTATCTACTTATACCTTCTACTTATCTAGCTTTATATCATATTCTTATGTTAGTATATAATATCGTATGTACTTTAGTATTATTACTTTAGAAACACAGTGCACTGTCAAACTGTTCATTGTTTTTGCTGCACTCTTTATCACATAAATTGTATCTTTTTTTCTGCAAATAAGTAAATAAATAAATAATAAATACTTATTTATTTAGCAACTACTAAACGAATAATTAATATTTTTAAACTAAAAATCACAGAGCAACACGGAGGGGAGTAGCCATTTACAGGCGTTCCTCTCTGTCAAGTTATAAGGCCAAATGGCCATATGCGTACAATAAAACTAGTTGCAACCGGACTAATCACTAGACTAAATCTAGTTGCGCGATTGAATCAACGTCCTACAAAAAAAAATGCCAAATTGTTCTGTTTTTTGCTGCAAAAAGAGATCACCTTTCATACGTAAGTATTTTTTAATCACATTATTACTTGTATACTTCTTTTAAACCTTTTTTAAACTTAAAAATTACAAATATTATCGGTCGTGTTGACTCGATTTTTTACAAACACAGGTCGCTCGCCCTCATAAAATATGCGGATCGATCGAGCGACTGATCGAAGTCTATTTCCGAGAAGTCACTGTCGCCGAGCGATAGTGTTGTTACCGGTTTGTTTGTAGATATTTATCGATAAAAACGGCATAGGCAAAAGTAGAGAGAGACATTTTTGGGATTTGGTTTATTTAAAATATTATATTGCTAGCTTTTTTTAATAAACATAGTTATATAATAATAGACGTATTACGTATACGTTTATTATTAAATATAATACACGTATTATGAGTATTAACACATTTTACTAGAATTACTTAATGTGAACTTTTAACAGGTTTTCTAAAAATCCAAATTTAAGGGATACATGGAAAAAAATGGTAATAACAGACTAACGTGGACGCCCACAAAAAAAGAATAGTGTAATTTGTTCAGATCATATCAATACCACTAACTTTCAAGTGTTGGCGAAAAATAGGAGGAAATTAGTCGAGGTCACCAAACCAACACTAACGCCACACTGTTTTTGTCCCGTAAGTTTTTTTTTGGCTCATGTACAAGGTAATCAAGATATAGTTTACCTTAGTCATAGTAGTGAAATGAAGCTTAGATTTATCAACTTTGAAAATTAACAATGTTAAATCCACCCTTTCAGAGTCATCAACAAATCATTCAATCTAGCAGATGACAGGCTATCATCTTATGATGCCATTAATGCTACGCTCCCTATTCATGATTCGTTGACATCACCGTGTACATCATCAACTCCTCAAAATGTGGGTTAACTTTAAATCGTTTATTATAGACTGGCATTGTTTGGCACAACAACGTTGCACCAAACGTATTGTGACATAATTATAATAGTTAGACATATGCTGTCGCGACACTTTTTAACCGACTTCCAAAAAGAGAGGAGGTTCTCAATTAGACTGTATTTTTATGTATGTTAGTTACTTCAGAACTTATGACTGGGTGAACCGATTTTGATGATTTTTAATTTAATAGAAAGCTGATATTTATCATGTGGTCGCGTTCAAATTTCATCGAAATCTGATAACAACTTTTTGAGTAACCTTTGATAACGCGTATATATTACGTATATTGTATTACTTGTCGATGTAATTGAGGTCGGTTTTTTTTTTCGTTTGCGAGCAAATACAATTATTGTAGATAAAGATGTGTTCTACAAAGTCTTACTTCATTATATATTTATATTATCATTAGTTTTTGCAGCGCACGTAATGTAAGGAATTTTTTAGGTTATTTTTTTATCCATTGGGTTACATTATTGGAGTTTTAGTATGGACCCCTAATATTTTTGAAAATATAGTATAACCTATGTCGCTCAGGGATAGTGAAGCTTCTCAACGGTGAAATAATTTTTTGAATCAGTCCAGTAGTTTCAGAGCCTATTCGATGCTAATAAACAAACAATCAAATCTTTACTCTTTATAATCGTTTATTTTACATGAAGATCTTTGATTTGTAGTATATAATAAATTAAGTCTATTTTTATAATAACGTCTTACCTTTGTATCAATTTAAAAACCTTATTTCCCTAACCGAGTACTTGAATTTATCGATAATGCATATCGACAGTTGTTACAACCACGGCTGTAAGCAACTTGTCAGTGTAGTTGCGGCGTGTCATTATACTGTAATGACACAGAATGTGTCTATGTATGTGTGACAAATGTAAGTTGTGTTTTTAATTTAGTATGTGTGTTTCGTAGTGATAGACGATTATTTTTGTGTGGGAATTAGATAAAGTAAGCATGTGTGTAATTTCCCCCCGCAAAAAATGCCAGACAGTTTTGTATCGATAAAAAACGCCAGGGCTACTCCCCTCCGTGTTGCTCTATGCTTTAAATATGTCATTAAATCAATTCAAATTTACTGTTAAATAAAATCGATTATTATTTCAAATCGATATGGTAACGTGTGAGGGAATCACTAATTTCAAATTTTCTTACATGGTAGCAAGTTAGCAACAGTAGTCGCAGTGCTTAATAGGAATAAAAATTCTATTGAATTGTCAATTGTCTATTGTCATTGTCAAGTATCGTCTGTCAAGCGAGTAAAAGTTTTTTTGTGTATGCTTTTAAAGCATTTTCTTAGATATATATAGATACACTAATAGTTCATACAAGATCTAGCGTAGTACAAACGCTAAATAAGTTACACCTATATTTTAATTATACACCAAAACTGGAGGCAACTGATTCTGGGCCATATTACATGCAGAGAGCAACAAGACCAACCATGGCAACTGGTACTCTTAACCAATACATTCAGACTGTGGAAAGGATGTTTAGACTAACAGAAGGCGATGAGCTCGCTCGTCTTTTTTCCCTTAGAGATCCACATGTTACTAACAGAAATCTCCGATCCAGTGATATTGCCTCTCTAGTAGAAGGCAATTGTGTAGCGCCTCTTGATGAGCTTATTGTATGTCATTTATTATGTGTCAAGGTAACTAAATATTTTATTTTTAATCTATTATTATTGTATTCTAGCTATGCCCGTGAGTTTGGCCACGTGGTATTTAACAAAAAAGTTATTGTTCAGATTGCAGAGTTATAAAACAAATAAATTTCTAAAATAAAATTAGTCTAAGTTACTCCTTATTAGCTATCTGCCAGTGAAAATCCCGTCAAATTCGGTTCAGCCGTTTCAGAGATTAGTCGGAACAAACAGACAGATAGACAAAAATTGTAAATAATGTTATTTTTTATATATACCGTGAATACATCCATATGCATTTAGTAAAAAGCGGTTCTTTTAATATTACAAACAAACACTCCAGTGTTATTTATTAATATAGATTACTTTTTCTTGTTTTTAAAATTTATTTTAATCTTGTATTCTGGTGTACAATAAAGAATATAGTAATAATTTATTCTTACCATTATCAAAACAAGCTGAATTTAAGTCATAATGTAGTATAAATAAAAAATTTATTTTTTTATTTTTCATAGTGCGAGATTACTATTAATATGACCTACATTTTTTTTATATTCATGAATCTTGTGTTAATCTTCAAAATTAACTTGAAGTACTCTGTTGCAGGCAATATGTGATAAAGAATACTTAGAAGCATACAGCCATCAAAGTCAGTGTGTCGTAACAATTGTGAAGATACTCCAAAATCAGAAGGAGCAGAACTGGTGTCTTCCTCTTATGTATACTGTGTGTTTGGATCTAAGGCTGGTCGCACAAAAAGCTGAGACGAGTAAATGTCATAAATGCTTTTCTTAACACTTTGTCTTGATAGTAGTCATTGATATATGTGTATATAATTTTCTTCACAAAATATCTATATACTTTTTATTGTATTTTAAACATAATAATTATACATTGATTGATTTAAAGAAAAATTATTTTCGCAAATATGTATCTAAAACTTGTACTTTATTAATTGAGGAGAAACAGGTCCTAATGGCCTATTCTACCTCCTGCTGTTATAGTTTAATCATATCATTATCCACAACTGGTGAAACAGGCCTCTTAGTGACACAATTATTTTCTTAATTACATTGTTTTTTCACCCATAAGGCTTAATAAACTCTTATCTGGATAGTTACTATGCATTACAGGCGAGGTAGCAATACAGACGATGGTGTTTATATTTTTGCAA
The DNA here is from genome assembly GCF_905220565.1 of Melitaea cinxia. Classification (NCBI taxonomy): domain Eukaryota; kingdom Metazoa; phylum Arthropoda; class Insecta; order Lepidoptera; family Nymphalidae; genus Melitaea; species Melitaea cinxia. The sequence goes on along the minus strand of NC_059400.1, from coordinate 7,036,473 downwards.
CATCACATAGAACTATATTTAAATATCAGTAGATTTTGTTTGACTAAATTTTGTAACAAGCTAGCCACATTAAAAGGGTTGATAATCTCAGTAATTTGTAAAAAGATACTAATAAATAGCTAGTAATTTTTGTAATCAGAGTTCCAAAAGAGAGTATAATATCACAACAATTATAACACAAGATGGACAATATTCGAATTGCTAATCATAATCTTCCAAGCTTACATTTCCCGATTAATTTATAAATTGCCATCCCAAAATATATATATAATAAATAATAAAATTTTTAAATAATTTTGTGTTTAAAAACCTTATGATATCATTCAGATAAACAATTATATCACATTTTATGTTATCTTACTAATGTTTTGTGTTTTAGTTCAAACCAATGGGAAAATTTTGGAAAAAGCTGCCGAAAGCTTGCTATCCTGCTTCAGAGTGTGTGCCGCCGACAACCGAACCTCGGATGAAGACACTAAACGACTTGGAATGTTGTATCTTGTAAATCAACTTCTCAAAGTTTATTTCCGCATCAATAAACTTCATTTATGTAAACCGCTCATAAGAGCTATAGACTCTTCACCTCTCTGGTACCAGTTTCCTTTGGCGCAGCAAATAACATACAGATATTTTGTGGGACGGAAGGCCATGTTTGATTCTGATTATAGAATGGCCGATGAATATTTATCCTTTGCTTTCCAAAAATGCCATAGAAAGAGTCGTAAGAATAAAAGACTGATATTAACTTACCTAATACCTGTTAAAATGTTACTGGGCTATATGCCAACTAGAAATCTATTACAAAAGTATGATCTCTTACAATTCTGGGACTTAACATCGGTCGTTAAAAATGGTGACTTAAGGGGCATCGATAGAATAATGGAAATGCATGAAACGTTTTTCATAAGTGCTGGCATTTATTTGATTGTGGAGAAATTAAAGCTAATAGCGTACAGAAATCTGTTTAGAAAAGTATATTTGGCTGAAAATACTCATCAGATCGAAATAGCAAGCTTCCAAGCAGCATTGCAGATAATGGGACAAGACGATGTTGACTCAGATGAAACATTATGCATTGTTGCCAATTTGATTTATCTCGGTAAAATAAAAGGGTATATGTCATATCAACACAAAAAAGTTGTTGTGAGTAAACAAAATGCCTTTCCGCCACTTTCAACTTTGTAATTCTTTTTATAAATAAATGTGAATTTTAATTCATATAAGTTTTTTTTTAACTACCTAAGAATCATACATTTCATAGACGTTTCATAAAAGAAAAAATTTAAATTAAAACACTAATGACATTAAAACTTTTTTATTAAATTCATAATATATTTTAATGAAAAATATAAATATAATAAATTTTATGCCGATTCCTTAGCATCAATCCTAACAATGCTGAATTAAGTCTTGCAATATATTTTTAGATTCTAATAGATTTTTCTAAGTCTTATTCATTGTAGATATAGATAGATTTTATAAGTCATTAATATACATATCAATAGATAAGTGTTGAAATAGAAACTTCCATATTGATGTGCTTTGTAATCTTTGAACGAAGGCCATCTGATTGAACATAATTATGATATGTTTTTCTTATTATTTCTGATATGCATACTTTTAACTATATATAGGTAATTGAAAATAAGTTTTGCTATTGGTGAAACGTGGATTTTTTGTAATCAATGACGAAAAAGCACATCAAAATGTTTGATGACGAAGTAGAAAAATATGTATTACGAGTATCTGATTAAACATTACAATGGTTTTTTTGTAACATTAAGGTTATACGTATTCTAGTATAAGTTACTTACGTTAACACTTACCCTTTAAAGGTACTTACGGATAAGCCATCGTGTATTATAAATAATTGTTGTTTTTTGTCATAGTTCAATATTACATTTTTTTTTTAATACAGAAGTAGTTCTATATATTAATAAAACAACTAAAAAACTAATTTGCTTGAAGTAGAATGCGATGGTATTAAAATTGCTTATCCGTAAATATCTTATACACTCTTTTACCAACTTTTATAAAATGGTCTAAAATTGTAATATTGGAATAGAGTTTAATAATTTATATTATTAACTGCTAAGTATACTGACATATATCTGCGAATATTGTAACACTATTTTTTTTTTTCAAATTAAATTGGTATATCCATTTAATAAAACATCTTTTCATCAGGTACCTTATTAAATACATATGTTATAACACTAGTGTAACGCCTTAGGTCACAAGCAAAGTTGGTAATTTCTTATGCTAACAATAATACGCTATAATCTTTATTATATTTTGAATCATTCAAAAGCTCAAATTAATCTTATTTACTACGTTTTGGCATTATATATTTGTAATGTATACATTTCCTAAGGAACTATTAGCGAAATTAAAAAAATAGGTCAAAATTAAATGGCGGAAGAGGTAGAATGCGATGTTACGTTAGATTTAGTTTCTTTCAGTGAAGGAAAATTTATGCAGAGGCGGTCCTTTTAAGAGTTCGTCCTTGTAAGCTGCCAGGATCGCTCGAGAGACACTCGGTTCGGATGCGCTTGTCTCCAAAAACTGACGCATTATTCTGAAAAAAAAACTTATTTATGTTATAATCATAGTAGTTATATAGAATATAACATTATGTGTGAATTATAAACATAATAATTATATCGACTGTGTACTATTAAAGAAATATGATAGGTACCATAGTCTACAGCCGCTGAGTTCATATTGTACGTAAATGCTACGCTAATGCTACGTTGTTTTAAGGAAGCTTTCGAGTCTCAAATTATTTGCGGGTAGTAGCTCTAAATTTTTTTCATGTCAAGACAATATTTGTTATTACTCGTGTTTTCAGCGTAGCAACATCAATACAAGTCTTTAGCTATCTTATTATCCCATAAGGATGAGTGAGATGAGATTTGTAATAACAAATAATATCCTTGAGACTAAGGAGTAATAATATTATATAAAATGAATCAGCCACATTTCTAGATTACCGGTTAGAAGGGGCTATGCCAAGACCGTCTCGCGCCTGCAGAAGTTCAGGGTGGTCGCTGATCGTATCCGTCAGTGCAGCCATCATCACGTCTGAAATTTTTACAATTTATTGTTCAATATAAAGTTTATCACATATCAACATTTTACTTTAATTCGGTACATTTAAAGTGCTTTCAGACCGTTTTTTATCTGTATGGTGTTACTTACTCAGTAATTACAATGTTATACAAAAAACCTTTTTACTATAAGCTTTTATTTAAATGCGCTAAAAAGAATAAAATAAACTTTTCCTTCAAAACACAATTTATATGACATGAAAACTTGTCTCGAGATTATAGTTTACTTTATTTTTCGTATTGTACTCAGCGAGCCCTTTCTTTTGATACCCGTATTGTAAAACAGGATAAAAACTTTGTCCGCCATCTTTAGGAGTCCACCATATTGGATTTAGAGTGACGTCACATTATTTCTCAAGTAATTTTCAGCAAGCCCTTTTCATTTGATACCGACTTTGTAGAAGTGCATTAAAAATAACTAGTCCGTCATCATGTTTGTTCCACCATGTTGGATTTAGAATGAAGTCACATACATAGCTAACCACACATTGTCATCCGAACTTAACGTGTATCTATACCTACATAATTTCAGCTCAATTGCTTGAAGATATATGCTTTAAAATTGAGTTGCAAGATTCCATCCTAACAAACATACCTACATAGTTACATACATACATTGCAAGCTTTAAAAAAACTACATATCAAATAAATTAACAAAATTATTTATTGTTTTTGAAGGCTTTTTAAAAAAAACATCTTTTTGGGGGCTAAAACAAATTAGAACTGAAAAATTTAAATTGTTTTCCAACTAAATTAATTTATTATATATTTGAGTAGGCTTATTCGCTATTACGATTGAAGTTGATTTTTTTTTGTAACCAAATATTGCTTTAAGTATTTTTATGCTAGAAAGTCGCCGCATCTTCAGTTCGATATGTATTTACTTCCTATCATTATAGGTATCTTATACGGTTTTAATAGTGATTTCACTTTTCAATAGAATCTGCGAAGTGACGATTCAAAAGTGTTTACCTATAAATGATTATTCCAATAAGTCTCTCTTACTAGCCCCTTGACACGGTTTACAGTGATTCCGCTTCAGGAGTGTTGGGTTTGATTCTTGTATAGAGTTTTGGTGTAGTATATATATTATTTATATTCACATTCATCAAAACAAAATGTATCTATATCAGTCAGCTGTTACTTAAAACGTAGAAATAAAGTTACCTTAGGAACCTTAGGAACAGACGACGATGTGTTAGTTTAAATTTTTATTTATAATTTTTTTTTTTTATATAGCATACACATACGGTCGTCTGTTCCTAAAGAAAGCAACTTAATGCTTGTATAAGCAATAACCGGCAGATAATTTTTTGTTTTCGATAAATAATACATAAATATAGTAGATTATTAACCAAGAGGATAAAGCAGTGTCTTCTGTCGCGGGTGACGATTTAAATCGCGAGCGTAACGAAGGACTCGAGGTTTACTCCTGAGCGTAGCGAGGAATTTAAGTTCACCCAAGACTAAGACAGCTTTATCACCGAGGAAAATACTCTACTTTTCGTACCATTTGCGAAAAAATTAACACAATAATAATATGAGTTATGCATTTATTAAAAATAATGACAATTAAAAGTAAAAGTTAAAATTGGAAACATTGGTCCTATTATTGATAGAGTGTAATTTTATTTAAATCATATCTGCATAATAAATGCGTATTCCTTTTTCAAAAAGATGTATAATGCTTTATATACAAACTCAATGGTGTAAACACAGATATTCCAAATTTAAATCACATTCTCCCTTAGAGGATGAATGAAATTCAGTACAATTTTCTTTCCCCGTTTTTAACAGATTAAAAATGACTATTGTTATGTTCGCTTTTTGTGGCATAGAAACTTTTTTGAGCAAGTGGTACGAAATCCGACACCCCTTGACCCCAGACTTGAGGCGGAATCGCAGTAGTGCGTCAGCGGGCTGGTGGAATAGTTCTCACCGAGCACTCTCTTCTGTATGGTGCGCGAGAGCCGGCCGCGCTCGGCCTCCCGCTCGAGGAGCGACGCGAGGCGCTGCGCGGCGGCGCGCGCCGGCGCCGGCTCGCGCAGCAGCGACTGCGAGAACAGCATCTGAGCGGCGGGGCTTATTGCTCATGGCTGATTGTTTCGGTTCATACTTTCAACATCTTATCACTTTGTCTATCAGTAAACATTTTTGTACGGTATAATACGATCCAGCCTGTAATATCTCACTGCTGGGCTCAGGCATATAGGTTCATAATTGTTCATACTTTCATACTCATGGGTTGACTGGAAGAGATCTCTTTTAGAGATAAGTTCGCCCTTGCCAACTTCCTTTATTATTATGACTATTGTAAAATTTACTCAGTGCAATAAAGAATATATATACTTTCAACATTTTATCACTTTGTCTATCAGTATATGTCTATCAGTAGTATAGGGTATACATTTTTGTACGGTATAATACGATCCAGCCTGTAATATCTCACTGCCGGGCATAGGCCTCTTTCTCCGTGTAGAAAAAGGATCGGAGCTTTATAACATAACAACATAACAATACACTTTATTGTACACCAAAACAGAAATAATATATATATATGGGCGGCCTTATCGCTGAAAAGCGATCTAGTCCAGGCAACCTAGGGGCGGAGGAAATAGTATCGTGTCAGTGTAGGTGTACAAATTGAGACATAAACTTTATTCACTTGTAGTAACGATCTCTATCAGGTGTTGATAACAACCGGGATTGACAGCTTAGAAGACCCACAAGTACAGACATCCAAACCGGAAAGAAATATTTCTACAAATACATATATCCATCCTGAGCGGGAATTGAATCCGCTAACCGCCGATGTTTAGGCGCGTAGGTACAGTGGCGGCGCGAGACCCAAACTTATTGTGGGCAAGGTACGTTTTGCGAGGATAGCGCTACAGTGTAGTGGTTTATATAATTGTGTTTGCTCGGAAACGAAAAAAATAAAACTTCAACTACATCGACAAGTAATACAAATTAAGTAAACATAAAATACTCAGTAGGTACATAAACGAAAAAATGGGACCGCATGACTAGCATTAGCTTTCAATATAAAAAAAATATCAGAATTGGCAAACCCAGTAAAAAGTTATGAGATATGAATACAACGTAGGTAAAAGAAATAATATTCACCCAGTAAAAAGTTCTGAGGACACGTAAAAAACTTTAAAAAAAATGTCGATATATTAATTTTTCGATATATTTTTTTTTATTTGATTATAAAAAAACTCGTAGCGTGCACTTTCGGATTTTCCCTACTTCTCTTTTAATTTATTTCAGCTTTGAAACGCGAGGCCTTTTGTACCGCGAGGCCGTGGGCGGTGGTCCACACAGCCTACGCTTTACGCTACCTTTGTTAACCGACTTCCAAAAAAGGAGGAGGTTCTCAATTCGTTTGTATTTTTTTTTTTTTTTATGTATGTTACATCAGAACTTTTGACCGGGTGGACCGATTTCGACAATTTTTTTTTAATCGAAAGGTGGTGTGTGCCAATTGGTCCCATTTAAAATTATTTGAGATCTAACAACTACTTTTCGAGTTATATCTAATAATGCGTTTTTACTTGACGCTTTTTTCGTTGACCTACGTTGTATTAATACAATATATACTTACCACATAACTTTTTACTAGACGTACCGATTTTAATAATTCTTTTTTTTTTTTTTGTTGGAAAGAAGATATCTCTAGTTTCGTACCATGATAAGGAAACCAGGATTTGATGATAGGATCCCAGAGAAATCAAGGGAAACTCGAAAATCCGTATAACTTTTTACTGCGTGTACCAATTTTGATAATTTTTAATTTAATCGAAAGCTGACGTTTATCATTGGGTCACATTTAAATTTTATCGAGATCTGATAACTAATTTTTGAGTAATCTTTGATAACGCGTAGTTACTTGACTATTTTTTCGTCTACCTACGTTGTATTACTTGTCGATGTAATTGAAGTCGGTTTTTTTTTCGTTTGCCTGCAAACAGAATTATATAGGTACATAGCATACGCACCACTACACCAGAGGTTACTGTACACGTAGAAGTTAATTTATGGATTAATAAAAAAAATCTTTTCAGCAAACTTATTTCTAAATAGCGATCTCTACTAGGCAACTGAGTTGGGTATAGATGTTTTTACAATAAAAAAATAATTGATTATTATATTGCAAAATATTTACATATGTGTTATACTATAACAAAGCAGTGTAATAACACAAACGAAAATTGACTACAATATATGTCAACATCTTGTTGCTTACATTTTTGTGACTTTTTGTTTGTAAAATGATCAAATATTAAAATTAGATTAAGGGTAACAAAAATATAAAGTAGATTTAATACAGTATTTATTAGCTGATACATATGAAAATATACCTATTTGTTCATAACCCCTGTTACGTACACGCAATTATTCTATCAATTTATAATACAAATTTCAGACAAGCTTCACTGCGTTCTAAAATGGTTTATAGCTAAATATTTAATGTAAACATACCTTAGCCAGTTGATAAATGATTTCTTCCAACGTGTACTCAGTATACAGGGTGTCAGCCGCTCGCAACTTGTCCATCATCTCTTCATACTCCTCTTCGCTGACGATGGGAGCCTCGCGGTCGTATTCCGATGTACCTTCAGTTTTAATAAAGAGTATTCTGCTTTTGTTTGACAAACCAAATTTGAGTTTTTTATTAAATGTACTGACGAGCATCATACACTTAGCTTTTATGATCTATAAAGTAGGAGATTCAAAGTAGAGTCGTTAGTCACCCGTCTGTTTAACTGATATATATATATTTTTTACTTTAGTAGGTATATTAAATAACAGATCGTGAACAAGTTGACTGAAAAATTCCTGGCCAAATTTATTAAAAATGTATAAATATGCAGTATGAAGTAGAAAATAAATGCTTTGGGTTGTTTTTTTATTTTCCTGGGATAACTACTTGGTTGGCAGACATAAACAGGGATATTGATATACATTGATACCAGTTATTTTAGCTACATGTTTAATAAATAAATCTTACATCACAATGAGCGCAATTTCATTACAAATACGATGGTATAGGATCTGCTAAAAATCTGGTTTGTATGGTAGTTGCTGAATATAATATAACCTGGCTAGGAATTTTTCAGCCAGCCCATTCGCAATTTACATTTGGTACTCTGAAGTAAATATAAAATAATATATATATTTATAAATACTATATTCTATTTAAAAAAGCATGTGTTAAAACGTACCTAAAATTTATAAAATAAAAAATAAAATCATAGAGTTGATACCGATATTTTTTCCGGATATGAATATTCCCTCAGTAGTAATAGTAAACACGATTTTAAAATTAAGAGTAAAGGAAAATGTACCATTACGTGTAACACTTAAACAAAAGGGTACTTTTTCAATGTTAAACTGAGGTAGGGCACAGCAGGAAATATCTTCAAAACCTGGAGCAGCCTGACTGGGGAAGTACCTCGACCTTACAGAAGATCACAGCTAAATAATACTGCTTTCAAGCAGTGTTCTGTGCATGAGGTGAATAAGGTACGCTAGTTTACCGACTTAGTTATAGAAAAAAGTGTACGTTAAAGAATTAATTTTGAGAATTAGTTATTATTATATAAAAGTCTTACCGATTATGTTTGTCTGTAACATAGGATCGTAAGTTCGCTTCACGGGCTCAGGACGTAAGTCACTAGTGATGGGCAGAGAGGGAATTACGCCAAGGTTGTTGCTCAAGTCCCACGTTTTCCCAGATATAGATCGGATGATGTCCGGACTGCCTCCGAAGGGGAACGATTGCGGTGCCTGGTAGTATTGGTACTCCTGGAGAATACAGAATTGATATTAAAGTAAGAGATTAAAAATGAGGCTCGTGAATTTTAATCGAATTTTTTTCGATATTTATTCGATTTTATTTCGCTGTCATTTTGAAAGTTCAAGATCCTCCTTGTGACACCACCCGGCTTGATAATATAATCTTTTATCGAAGCACAAGTTGTACAAAATAATATCATTTTTGACCGACTTCAAAAAAGGAGGAGGTTACTCAATTCGACTGTAAGTATATATACCTATATTTTTTTATATATATTCGGGGATAACTCCTTCGTTTATGAACCGATTTTGATAAATCTTTTTTTGTTGGAAAGGAAATATCCCTAGTTTGGTACCATGATAAGGAAACTAGATCTGATGATGGGATCCCAGAGAAATCGAGGGAAACTCTCGAAACTCCGCATAACTTTTTACTGGGTGTACCGATTTTGATGATTTTTAATTTAATCGAAAGCCGATGTTTATCATATGGTCATATTTAAATTTCATCGAGATCTGATTACAACTTTTGGAGTAATCTTTGATAATGCGCATTTACTTGACTATTTTTTCGTCTACCTACGTTGTATTACTTGTCGATATAATTGAAGTCAGTTTTTTTTTTTCGTTTGCCTGCAAACACAATTATTACTAAATCCATCTGGATGTATACACGGTACATTAACCAAAAACACATATTTTACAATTTTTGTCTGTCTGTTTTCTAGCCGATTTTGACGGGACTCTCACTGACAGATAGCTGATTTAATCAGGAGTAACTTAGGCTACTTTTATTTCATAAATTTATTTCTTTATAACTCTGCGAACTGAACAATAACTTTTTTATTAAATTCCACGCACACGAAGTCGCGGGCACAGCTAGCATTTTAATATGTTTATCCAACCATATAGAAATACTTTAGAGTGACACACACGTATCTACTAATTTAATATATTGTATAGATATACTTATGTTTTGAAAGAAAATAAAATTTTGATTTTATAAAAAATGTATATTCTATAGTTAATATTCTGTAGTAATAAACTTTACGAATATTAATAAATATAAATAAATTATTTACATGAACAATCATGGACGTAATTGCTTACAAAATATTTAAATATTTATTTTGTAAGCAATTACGTACCTATTTACCTAGATACTTATGCGCGACCACGTAACTAATTACAGTGTAAATAAATATTTTTATTTAGAATGTTCGTGTTTATCTATTTGTTTAGCGAGAAATATATTTAAATACTAGCTGTGCTTGCTACTTCGTCCGCGTGGAATAGGGACTTTACATGTTCAACGTGATTCTTTAAATTAGGATACCTTTTTTATTTATGAACCTATTAACATGAAATAACATTAAATGTTAAGCTAAGCTTGCCACAATATATATGTAAAAACCACATCTAAATCGGATAAACCATTTCTGAGATTAGCGTGCACAAACGCACAGACAAACAGACACACAGCCGAAAATTCTGACAATCATTGTGTTGGGTGCTATTTGCGTTGATAAAGATCCCAATAACATTTTTTTTTTCATATATCTTATATGTACAGACAGCGATCCACTACATTTTTATTATATGTATTGATTTTTCACAAAGACAAAATAAACGATCCGTGATGATTAATTACGTGCTAAACTTAAACGCATACGTAACCATGTGTTCAGAAATTAATTATTAACGTCACATCGAACTCTAAAGTGACGCGCGTAGACGGACTACGTATTACATCGGGTCACTGACGGGTTGAGTTGGATTAACAGTATGTGTTATATCTGGGTCAAACAGTAATTTAGACCAGCGGACACAATTATACATATATTTAAATACTAGCCGTGCCCGCGACATTGGCCGCGTGGAATTCGCAGAGTTATAAATAAATTTCTAAAATAAAAGTAGCTTAATTTGCTCCTTATTACATCGGATAGTCCCATCAAAATCGGTCGAACCGTTTCAGAGTTTGGCCGGAACAAACAGAAAGACAGACAGACAGACAAAAATTGTAAAAAATGTTATTTTGGGATATGTACCGTGTATGCATCCATATGCGTTTAGTAAAAAGTGGTTATTTTAATATTACAAACAGACACGCCAATTTTATTTATTTGTATATAGATATATATAACGTAATAATGTGTTTATAGTGAATTATGAAATAAAAGTCTGCTTAAACGTTTATATCCTAGGTTATAAAACGTTATACATCCTTCCGTCAGCCTTTAAAAGTCCACTGCTGGACATAGGCCTCCCCTAATGTTCACCACTCCGTCTAATCCTGCGCCCTCTGAATCCATCGGTTTCCCGCTGACTTCTTCAGTACGTCAGTCCACCTGGTTGGAGGGCGGCCTGTACTCCTGCCGAGATATGGTTCCCATTCGAGGACCTTTCTTCCCCATTAGCTGTCGATTCTCTTAGCTATCTGGCCTGCTTTAGTTTGCAGATTTTGAGAGCTATGCCGGTGACTTTCATTCATCTACGGATTTGCTCAGATTCTTTCGAGTAGAGAAATAGAAAGCATTGCATCTATCCATCGCTCGCTGAGCGACCTTGAGCCTATAGAAAAGGCTAACAGTAAAAGACCACGTCTTAGCGCCTCAGGTCACTTTTTGACAGTCACTGAAGCCAAATAAAAAATAGTTACCTTAGCATTTTGCTCCAATATCAAGTTTCTAAGTTTTTCTTGTTGTGCGTTCTCTTCAGATGCCTTCAGGTTTTGTGTGTAGTGGGCTCGGAGGTAATCGATGTTGAACTTGATCTCTTGTAGAAACGCTATGGCCTCTTCTTTAGTCATCTGCATGTTTTTAAATTTTAATTAAAATAGTTTTTACAAAATAAGTAAAAAAAAATTATACAGGTACGTAATAACATATTATGTAGTAGGTAGATAAAAGAATAAATATAAGATACTAGCTGAAAAATAGATGTTGTTTGATTCTCAGACCTACCTAATATGCACACAAAATTTCATAAGAATCGGTCAAGCCGTTTCGGAGGAGATTAACTACAAACACCGCGACACGAGAATTTTATATATATTATGTTTTTTTTCATATATTAGATTTATCATTATATAGATATTAGTACTACGTGACACTAATACGCAGGCCTTATTGAAAATGTTTCCGCGTCGGAAATTCGATATAATTATTTAAGATGGTAATAAGCTACAAAATATGACTAAGTGGTGTTACGTTTTTTTCTATACATGACTATGGTATATATAAAAAAACCGAAGATGTTACAATGCGTAAAAAATCATTGTTTTTATTTTTAATAAAAGAAGTAACTATATGAATACAAACCATTCCTTCCTGCAGAAACTGTTCAATAGCAGTCGTGACGCCTCGTTCATCTCCGGTCCAGAACACATACTCCGCCATGTCTAACGGAGAATATTGAACGCCCGCGTACGACGAGTAGTGATCCATCTGATAAAGTATAAGTCAACGCTTTTACCATTTCAAACAAACGAAATTCTCAAAGACATTTCAGAAATTTATATATTTTTCTAGTGTCATATAAAACGAATTCGATTTTACTTGTAAAATAAACTTTAAAGAATTTGTTTCTCAGAGCGTTTATTAAAATCGGTTTTTTAAGAGTTTGAGGAAGAACAGGTTTGGTTATGTAATTACTCCAGTATCCTTATCTATTTACGAGTAAATATTTCAATAAGCTTAAATATCAGTTACTAAAATGATAACATATTCCGAAAGTAAAAATTTAATAATAACTTATACAAGTGCAAGCATAGATTTTACATAATGAAAATTACAAATTCCTCGCAAAAATTGAGTGAGCAAGCTCTCTCGTAAAATGTTATGACGAAGTCTCAGTCTGGAAGACTCGTAAAATAATTTAACGACGACGTTCGCTTTGGTTACGGTTCGTAATTCTATTTTTAGCGTAATTGAAGATAGCTCTGAAATTACTTTTATTATGCCTGAAAGCTTGTGCTAATGTTTAATGTAAATTAATTGAACAAATCTTATAGGATTTTATAGATAAACACAAATTTCGAAGATAGTTTTAGTTTTAATTTCTGAGAAGTATAAATAGTATAAAGAAATAAATTCTTATTATTTTTATATATTAGATATATTTTTATAACATATTCATTGTTACTTAGTAAGCACATAAAACAATTGTTTTCGAATTTATATTTAATTAAAGGGCAGTTCCAGATCGTACCAAATATGGAATATAAATAACGTGTCTGAAAAATAAAAAATATGAAAAGAATTAAATTTTATATTTTAATATTGTTAATATAATGAAAAAAAAATTGGACTGTATATTTTTTTACGGATTTAGATATATATGTGTCAGAGTATTTGCTTAAAAACAATTACGTTATGGTTCATCTCTTTGGTAATGTCAGCGTTGAAAGCTCGTCGTACAGCCGTGTGTCCATTTTGAGGATTATTACTCCCAGATCCTGGTTGAATTAAACGTGCAGCACCATGAAATACCTGTGAACGAGTTAATCATCTTCAATACTAAATACCTATTGTACTCACTTTTTAGTATTTCTAATAATGTCTTATCATCATTACAGCCTATACAGTCCACTGCTGGACATAAGCCTCCACAAGTTTACGCCAAAAATAACGTGAACTCATGTTTGTTGCCCATAGTCACCACGCTGGGCAGGTGGGTTGGTGACCGCAGGGCTGGCTTTGTCGCACCGAAGACGCTGCTGCCCGTCTACGGCCTGTGTATTTCAAAGCCAGCAGTTGGATGGTTATCCCGCCACCGGTCAGCTTTTAAAGTTTCAAGGTGGTAGCGGAGCTGTGTTATCCCTTAGTCACCTCTTCAATTATCAATCTCCTCATCAATGCTTTAAAAGAAGCTAAATTTTTGTTTGTTAATTATCTTAAAGTTCTTTAAAATATTTTAAGATAATTCTACTTTAGTAGTTTGTTCCTCTGGTGCTAGAGTAGTGGCGGTTGTGGCGTCCATTACACTGATGTGGGTCCCGTCTTGCACAACTACTTTGTGCACGTCTTGCGCAGGCAAATCCAGTTGGGTCTGAGCGTGAACGTGTGGCTTCTCATTTCCTGTAGCATCAGCTGAAGCGTGTTGCTCTAATCGTGACACTAATTCACCGTTCCTTTGTACCGAATCTGTAAATTTATTCTTGCTATACTTATACATATGTATGTTATATAAACGTAAGGAGTGTACCAAACATGAAATACATATATATATGTGCGTGTATGATATTTTTATAAATTAGCAGGCTACTGTGATTTCGTCTGTGTACTAAAGTTTTATTAAAAAATTTATGACCATGTCCTTTATTTTTCGAAAAAATAATTCTTTTTTTAAATTTGTCTTACATTTTTAAAATCAGCCACTGTTCCTGTCAAAATCAGTTTAAACATTTTAGATATTATTTGAAGCCAACAAGAGATGAAAAATTGTGAAAAAGAGAGTTTCATATACATTTACTAAACAAACTACTAACTGTATGTAATAAATAAAATCATTTACGTGTTATTTTTACTAAAATTTACGTTGTTCTTTAGATATATTCGGTAAATTGCCTTACATTCACTAAACTAGACCTTGTAACTAGGGCGCCATATTAGATTTCCGATAATATTGTTAAGTCCATGAAAAAATTAATTGATAGGTATTTATTGTTTATATTTCAACTTGCTGCGATTTGAAGTCTAATATTAAGGTAAGTAACATCATATCTACTGGACCCTTTTAGTATTATTTTTGTTTACTATGCAAAAGCACAGTGGCCACAGCACTGGCTTATGGCTGTTGTGTTGGCGATTCGATCCCAGCATATAACACTTACATTTTATTACATTTGTATTGGCCATCAAATGTTTGCCGTGGTCTGGGCGTTTGCGCTTGTATATTATGTATGTTAAATTATCCAACTATAGTATATTTGAAATATTGTGCACATTAAAAATTGTGCAGCCCATTTTATAGTTTTTATTGAATTGCAATTTCGTTTCATTGAGTTTCAAACCGTTATGATTTGAAAGTCAATGAAGCGAAAATATGTCACGATAAAGAAGTAAACACATTGAAAAATAAAATGTATAAGTAAATGTATAAGTAATTAAAAATGTATAAGTAAAAGAGAATGAGATAGATCACATTACCGCCCAAAAGCTGTAAGCGAAGGGCTTTGCATGGCGTTTACGACCTTTTTCAAGAGACTAGATAGAACAAATTGCAACGGCCTACCTTCCTATGACATTCAGAAGTTTCCTTCTGCCGTGTGTGAATTGCACATACAGTTTTTGAAGAGAAACTTCTTTAGAATCGCTGTGATTAATATAATAAAATTAAACACTTACCAAGTCGATGAAATTCGACGTGTTCGCTTTTCATTCCGGGAACAATTTCCTTGCTTCCGTCTTCTGCAAAACAATATTATAATAACAAATTAAATAACAACGAATTTTCGGTACAAAGTAATGAACCACTGTAATAAACAGTACATTTCATATTCTCGGGTTTTTTTATTATATACTAACATTTTTATATAAAAAAGAAATATCTTATTGAAAATAAAATATTATTTATTCAATGAATCGCTCTTCAGCGATAAGATCGTTTTGTACATCTTTTTTTTAGTCACTACTGTTTGTTTATATTTTGGTATATAATAAAAAATATATTAATATTATTATTAATGTTTATTGTTCTTAGTATGGATGACGTCAAAAATATAGGTACATAATATATAAAAAATATAAAACTGTAAGCAGTTAACTAAAGAGGAGGATAAAAATACAACATGTATTCTATTTTATGTTTTGCGTTATTCTCTTGTAAAACAAAATTAACCTACTTTTTTTACATAATTGCATGTGTGATGGGCTGATGGCACATTGGATATAACATGTAACAATGCATAACAAAAATATTTTTTTAATGGCTGTTGCCGTTAGCGTTTAGTACCAAATGTGTCTTTAAAAGGTAAAACTTAGAAAAAAACCGACATGTTTGAGGAGTAACATAATGTAATGTGGTCTAAGATCCGAACCTAAGTCGATCTTCATCGAGCTGATAATAGAATGAAACATACTTTATAATTAATTTAGTATGTTAGATAATATATTAACAATGGGTTGCTTAAAAAAATCCTGGACTGACTATTTTTAAATGTTTAAAAAAAATTGAAAATTGCAACATCAAGATAATAAGAAAATTTAATCTGACTTGATGGTATAAAATGTATAAAATTTACTAGATCGTTCAGTAAGTCCCGAGACTAACCTGGAAATGGCGCATATATTAAAAACTCTTTTGATTTTTAAAAAGTACTGGCTATCAATACAAGAATATGTGTCAAATTTTTAAAAATGGAACAATAAAATTATTGATTTTGAAACATTTAAGCGACGCTACGGTTGTAATTTCGATACAATGGAAAAAAACGAGTTTCGCGTGTTTATAAAACATTGTTTTTTAATGGGAAAAAATACCGTTGAAGCACAGCAATGGCTTATAAAATGTTATGCAGGATCAGCTCCCTCTAAAGCAACCATTTGTCGGTGGTATGCCGACTTCAAACGCGGTCGCATCCACGCGCGGTCCAAATGAAGCAGTGACTCAACAAAATATTAACCAAGTCCTCAAAATCGTATTGGAAGATCGGAAGGTAAAAGTGCGAGAGATAGCCGAGATAGTGAAGATTTCAGCTGGTAGTGTTTTCACTATTTTACATAAAAATTTGGCCATGAAAAAGCTTTTTTCTAAGTGGGTGCCGCGTTTGCTTACAACTAATCAAAAGGAACAACGTATCAATGATTCAGAGTGATGTTTGGCGCTGATGAATCATAATAAAAAGGATTTTTTACGTCGGTATGTAACAATGGATGAAACCTGGATATACCATTTCACTCCGGAATCCAATCGGCAGGCAGCGAAGTGGAGAGCGGCTGGTGAAAGCCGCCCGAAGCGTCCAAAGACTCAGAAATCGGCCGGTAAGGTTATGGCGTCTATATTTTGGGATGCGCATGGAATACTTTTCATCGACTACCTTGAAAAGGGGCAAAATATAAATAGTGACTATTACATGTGCTTATTGGAGCGATTGAAGTACGAAATTGCGGATAAACGGCCTCACATGAACAAAAAGAAAGTGGTGTTTCACCAGGACAACGCGCCTTGTCACAAGTCCGTGAGAACGATGGCCAAAATTAACGAATTGGGCTTCGAATTGCTTCCTCATCCCCCTTATTCGCCAGACTTGGCCCCCAGCGATTACTGGCTGTTTGCAGACCTCAAAAAAATGCTTCAGGGTAAGAAATTTGACTCAAATAGTGAAGTTATCGCAGCAACGGAGGCTTACTTTGAAGCCAAAGACAAATCGTTCTACACACATGGGATAGAAAAGTTAGAAAAGCGTTCGAGGGACTGTATCGCTCTTGGAGGAGACTATGTTGATGAATAAAAATTAATTTTATAAAAAAGACCTTTTTTTAGTACTTAGTCTCGGGACTTATTGAACCACGTGTTAGAAGATAACTGGCATCGAGATACCTGTTTATATCTGGTAATTCAGTAGTTCGACTAGGTAAATAATAGACAACCCAAAGGCTGCACATTCTATACGTTTCATACTGTCAAGTCGGATTAAATTTTCTTATTATTTTGATATTGCAATTTTCAATTAAATATATTTTTGTTTGGCTTTTTTTTATAATTAAAATATTTAGTCCAGGATTTGTCGTGCGGTTTGGAATGCAGACTTAGCATAAAAGAACAGGCAACAAACTCCGCAGTTACTCCTTAAAATATAAACTGTGTTTTTATACAAATTTTGTGATATCTTGCATGAAATACAGCATCACTAAGTACACACATTTTTATCATTTATGAAGTCCTGCACCGAATAATACGCTTTTAGTTTCTTTTCAACCGATTTCAAAAAAAGTAGAGGTTACTTAGTTCGACCCATTATATAAATATATATATATATGTATGTTCGGGGATAACTTCGACACTTATGAACCGATTTTGATAATTCTTTTTTTGTTGGAAAGGAGATATTCCAAGTTAGGTAGCATGATAAAGAAACCAGGATCTGGTGATGGAATCTCCGAGAAATCGAGGGAAACCCACTAAAATCGTAGTGATGACTAGTGCGTTTGTTGATTTTCTTGTCTACTTACGTTGTATTACTTGTCGATGTAATTGGAGTCGGTTCTTTCGTTTGCGAGCAAAAATAATTATTAATTGTTGTTGTTACATCCATAAATTATTTAAGTCAACTACATTAATTGTTAAATTTATGGCAAAAAAAGTTTCCGATTGAATATCCTATCGAATATAAAGCTCATTAAAAAGACGATTCTTACCCGTAACTTATTCAAACGAAAATCAATACTACACGAGCAGATGCGTTTTCGACTCCGTTAACTTGGTTGTCAACAAAATAAAATATTGATTTGATTGAGCAAGCGAGAATACATAATTAAGTTTTGGTCGCAAATGACTTATATGGCTCTCGACTAATGTAATTGCATATGTTACATTATGGTTTGTGTAAATATTCTTATGACATTCGTGGTAAAAAAAGACGATAAAGTTTAGTATAATATGTAAATTTAAAAAAAATATTACAGATATATATATATATATAGAATTAAAGGAGCATTAACCTGTCTAGTTTTAAATTAGTATTTATATTTCATAGCTTGTTTTGTGTTCGCCGAGAGCGACTATGTAATATATACCTATATTTTTGTTTTGAATATCATTATAACGTTCTTTTTGAAATAAAATCCAACTAATGTGAAATAAATATATAATTATAGTCGATAAAACGTGTAATGTCGTATATCTGTGAACATAATTTGGGAGTGACGTATCGTGTATCGATCTAAGGTGTTTTGTTCTCAATTTAGAATAAAATAAAAATGTTCATTCATAACAAACCTTGTAGAGCTTATTGAAAGAACATCAAAGCGTACAAACGTTATAAAAAATGTTTACATTTTTTATATGTATCTATCATGTATCGTGAGCATTCATATACTTTACTGTATTTTTACTGAGGTAGGGGGTTCGTTATATCGTTTTCTTATTTATTCCATGCTTGTCTTAATCAAACACTTCCTTGTATTGATCAATATCAATATAGTAATTATAGTATTTAGTAGTATGTATTATTTACTATGTGCTATTTAGTAGTTTGAATGAATTTATAGTCCGTTGCAAATATAAAAAAATTAAATAAAACAAATTGAAGAAAAAAGGAGGTAGGGCATAGCAGGAAATGTCCTGCTCAAAATCTGGAGCAGCTCGAATGGGGAAGTAACTCAACCTTACAGAAGATCACAGCTAAATAGTATTGCTCTCAAGCAGTATTGTGTTCCTGTGGTGAGTAAGTTGACCAGAGCTCCTGGGGAGGATTGGAGGTAGGGTTGACAACGCGCTTGCGATGCTTGTAGTATTTTCGGCGTCTATAGGCTACGGTAATCGCTTAGGTGAGCCGTGCGCTTGTTTACCGACCAACTACTTATATTAAATTTTATTATTGATGATTAGGGCATTTTCCATTTCGCACATCTACGAGTATTTATTGCTTGTCCTAAGGTTATAGAAGAAGCATGAGTCTTTGTGTCAACCAATGAGTATCCAGATAGAGGTTGAAATCGCAAAGCCATTTACTAACAGTAACTAAAATTATTTTAATTTTCACTGATATTAATAAGATGGACACCCGTGTTATTCCATATACTCCACAAATAAATATAATAATTGAGAATGAGTTTCTAGTGAAAAAAATAAAATGTTTAGGATCTTACCAAATTATTATGGGCGTAGAAACTATGTAGAAATGTGGCATGGCTTACCATTTCTTTTTTTCTCGCAGTTTGGTTTTCACTCGTACGTGACTGCGCGTAATTAGTTGTTAAATAATGTTACTTTATTGCTAGCCTTAAAGAAAACCTAATGGCATTAGGCAAGACTTCACGTGAGTGTAGCCACTCAATGCATTTTTTACAATATTTAATGGTCTATTTTGATGTCCTAGTCACTGTGGTAATGGACGTTAGTCATTAAAATCAGTGAAGCCCTAAAGTGAGTAAGTAAAACCTTTTAACTGTCGTATGTCACAGTTTTATTATTGGTTAACTAATTTTCATTTGTTAGTTTAAATTTTAAGAATTAATATAAAGGCTTAATCTTGTTGAAAAAGTAATTTAAGCGAGGTTTGTACTGTTCTCGATTTGTGGATTCCGTAATCAATGCCTTTCAACAAAGCCTTATTGCTCGCATTCCGTCTGCCAGTCCTCGTGTGTCACAATAAGGTATGGTGGATTAATAGTTGACGGTACAGCTACATTTTGCTTTAAATCATTTGTGAGTGTGGCTCACGTATAAGTCTAAGAGAAAGAAATTGTAGAAAAACAAGTTCTATCACAGCATGTATGTAGGTTAAAATTTGTGGAGATTAGCATATGCTAATTCTTTTTTTCAAGACAGGTTTTCTATATAGAAAATCTCTCTTTTTGTGTTTTAATCGCTAAAAAGGGATTCTCATTTTGACACTTAAGTCGCTTCAGCCTGCAATATCCCACTGCTGGGAATAGGCCTCTTTCCCCATGTAGTAGAAGGATCAGAGCTTAATCCCACCACGCTGCTCCAATGCGGGTTGGCGGATATATTTCCTACTATGAGTAACGATGACAATCAGATGTACATGATAACAACCGGGACCGATAGCTTAACGTGCTCTCCAAGGTACGGTCGGGAGACCCACAAGGACTGCACAATCACCCAGGCCACGGCAAAACGGTGCGGTGATCGAACCCGCAACCACCAGCGCAACAGCCACCAGTGCTGTGACCGTTGCGCCCATGTTTTTGTCGTTTTTATTACGAACACTTAAGTACGCGTGTAATATTACTGTGACTGCAAAATATTCAAATATTATTAGACTTTCAAACAAATACTTAAACCAAATTATATCTATCTCTCCTTCTTCACGCATTTGTCCGAAACTAGTAACAAACCATTACCACTTATTAAGGAAACAATCTCAGATTTTTCTTTATTTAAATTAAGTATTAATAAAAAACAAAAAATCGACTCCATTACTTAAAGTAATGAAATGTTTATTTTTACATTTAATTAAACAACAAAACGAAATGGAAAGTACCACAAATTACAGATTAATATTTCGATCGGTTACAAAACAATCGTAATGAAACTTTGTCAAAATAAAGAACATAATACTTCAAATGGTCCACGCACGCAAATGGTCCACGCACGCAAATTCGCAATTTGATTAAGACGAACAAATATTAATCGGTATTAAATGTTTACCGGTTTAATCCTCTTTAGACCTTCTAATTAATAACTATTTTATTGTTATAAAAATACAGCGTATTATTACGTTGTAGTATTACAAAATAAATAAATTATAAGGAGGTAGACAACAATCTGCTACTGTTGCAATATCTGCCTGTAACTGTAGTGACATGAAAAATTTGACCTTTAAGAACTTTTCGTAAAGCTACACGTAAAATAGATTTTTTTATAGAATTTTGACTTTAAATAGGAAAATGGGCTATGAACATTTGTATAAGAAATAAGTTGTTTTTGACTGACTTCCAAAAAAGGAGGAAGTTCTCAATTCGACTGTATTTTTATGTGTATGTTTTTGTACATGTTACCTCTTAACTTTTTCCCGGGTGTACAGATTTTTATGATTTTTTCTTTAAGCGAATCATTTTGTCCCATTTCAATTTTATCGAGATGTGACGCATACTATTTGAGTTATTTCTAATTTAATAGATTATTTATTCGTACTACGTTGTATTACTTGTTGAAGTAAATTGAAATCGGTTTATTTACGTTTGCGAGCAAACTCATTTCTTACGCTAGTAGAGTAAAATTTAATTTTCAGGCCTTTAATTAGTTATTAAAAAAAGTGTTACACCATTTCAAAAAATGTGCCAATTTAAAAAGTAAAAACATGTAACAGCGGTTAACATTTAGATACTTTTAAAAAAATTAGGATCACGTTATTAAGTAATGTTCATGACCTAAAATGGAATATTATTACTAGCAATTGGTTCTAGTGATTAATTAGTTCATTAATGAAAAAATATAATGATTTGATATGCATATCGTTTCGACTGCATAAATAATATATTTTGGAAATTCCTGAATGCGAGTACGCACATATCTTTTCGGTTTCATTAAACATTAAATTTATTTTGTAATAATAAATAGAGGTTTAGTAAATATCTTTTGTAAACATGATAAATCTACAACCCAAATGAACTTGGAAGCGTGTTTATCCCTTGTCTTGTTCATTCACATTGATTGTAAATAACAGAATCCTGCTGGGAATATTTTGATTCCCGCGTTCATTAAACCTTCTTAATTAAACAAACATGTATGTGGAATTAAGAACGTAAATAAAACTCATTAAATAGTAAATAAAACTAAAATTTTGAAGCCATTCTTGTATTACGAAACATTTTGTTTTATTGTTGAAATATCGCTTAGATTAAATACATGTATTTATATATATGTATCACTTTAGTATTTATACAATATTTATGCTCCTTTAATAACACAGACACAGTGTTGTTATAATCATATAGATACATAATTATATACAATGTGTTATTAAACTAGCGTCTTTCCATTTAACTGCGATATACGAATCGATATTATAACCTAGGTAGTAATAACACATGTAGACTGCTATCATATCAATAAAAAAAATAAGTTAATAATGTATAATCTACTAAAATTATTTAATAATCTTCATAAGTAGTTACGCAGTAAAAGTCACGGATAAAGTACCGATTCCAAAGAGTAATAACTGAACTTTTTTTTATTTTCCTTGTCAAAGTTATAAGCGAATGAATAATAAAGTAAATAATTATTATTTTATTATGATAATAACATTTTCATAAGTAATAACACTAGTTGACTCTTATCAGGAAATGTAGTTTAAATCGATGAAGATATCTCGTTTATCGAGCTTTTGTGTGATATCGATAAAACTTTATAGAGCGAACACTCGTAAAGGCCACGTATCTATATGGCTTGTTGAGTCTAATATGCCACCATAAACACCAAAATGGCAGTGTTCCTTAAAACCAAGTAAAAACAAAGTAATGAAAATTTTAAAATGACCTTTTCTTATTATGTCAGAGTGATGCAATATTTGTTTATAGGTCTTGGAATAGACACAAGCTACTAAGATACACCATTTGTATTTATTAAATATTACAAAACTTACCCATTTTCAAGTTTTCTAATTCTTTCACTGGTACATCCTGAAAAGAAAAAAACAAATTAAATAAAAGTCAGTCTATACAGTATCCAACAAAAATACCATTATTACGCTTCAGCCTTGTAATATCCCACTGATGAGCATAGGCTACTACTACTACTACTATTTTTAAGCGATATCAAAAAAGGTGGAGGTCACTCTATTCAACCGTATATATATTTTTAATCGACATCAAAAAAAGGAGGAGGTTACTCAATTCGAACGTATATATGACCGTGTGTATAAAAAAACTGACAAGAAACTCCGCAGTTACTCTTTAAAACATATATATATATATATAAACTGTGTTTTTATACAAATTTTGTAATATCTTGCATGAAATACAGCATCACTAAGTGCACACATTTTTATCATTTATATAGTCCTACACCGAATAATGCACTTTTAGTTTCTTTTTAACCGTTACTCAATTCGACCGTATATATACATACCGTGTATATATTTTTTTATGTATGTTCGGGGATAACTTCGTCGTTTATGAACCGATTTTGATAATTCTTTTTTTTATTGGAAAGGAGACATCCCAAGTGTGGTACCATGATAAGGAAATACCAGGATCTGATGATGGAAGCCTAGAGAAATCGAAGGAAACCCTCGAAAATCGTAGTGACGACTAGTGCGTTTTTCGTCCACTTACGTTGTATTACTTGTCGATGTAATTGAAGTCGGTTTTTTTTTCGTTTGCGCACAACACAATTATTTATGTGTGTTCGCGGACAACTTTACTACTACCCGACTAGTAGAGATTTAAAAAGAAGAAAATAGTAATAATAACAATAATTCATAACAGTTTTTATTAAACAATTGTTTTTAAACAAGACCAATGATTGGAGTCTCCTTTTAGGCATGTTAATGCGTGTGTCATATACAGGTCAGGAAACTAAGTCTAACTTCTTCTTCTTTATATTAGATGTACTTACTATCTGTATAAACAAATGCTTAGATGAAGGAATTTTCCCCGATACTCTAAAAATAGCTAAAGTTACTCCTATCTATAAATCAGGCAACAAGTCAGATCCAGGTAATTATCGTCCCATATCAGTACTTCCTGTTTTGTCCAAAGTTTTTGAAAAAATAATATATATGCGACTAGAATCTTTTCTAAATTCACAAAATTTCTTTTATGATAAACAGTACGGGTTTCGACCAAGACGTAACACTTTATCAGCAACTATAGACGTTGTAACAAAGATTAAACTGAATATCGATAGGAAGCAGGTAGCATTGGGAATATTTATTGACCTGAAAAAGGCGTTCGATACTGTGAGCCACGAAATTCTTTTGAAAAAGCTACAATCTATTGGCATCGCGGGATCAGTGCTTAAAATGATAAAATCCTATCTTACAAATAGATATCAGGTAGTTAAAATGGGAGAGACACAGAGTGATCCACGAGTCATTACTTGCGGCGTTCCCCAAGGCTCGATTTTGGGTCCTTTGCTCTTTCTTATATATATAAACAATATCCATACTTTAAATCTTCGCGGCGATATCTCGTTATATGCAGATGATACTAGCTTATTTTACTATGGAAATAACTTAGAAACTATTGTAAAGGATGCTCAGGACGATTTGGATATCTTGAATATTTGGTTCCAATCTAACTTGCTTACAGTAAACATCTCAAAAACTAAATATATCGTATTTGCTCCAAAAAATAAAAAAATATCTCAAAAGGTATCGTTAACAATAAATAATCAAGAAATAACAAAAGTTGACCAGGAAAAATATTTAGGATTAATATTGGATAGTAAATTGACATGGAAACCACATATCCATAAAATAAAATCTAAATTAACTTCTTTAATGGGAGCTATAAAAAGCATCGTCCGATGTTTGCCACATGATGTACGTTACATTATATATAATTCTCTTATTAAGCCACAGATAGATTATTTGGTTGAAATCTGGGGCTCCGCGGCAAAAACAAATTTAGAGCCTTTACAAGTAGCACAACATAAATTAATAAAAATTTTATTTAAATATAATTTCTTCACCTCCAACCAAAAAATTTACAAGGAAACTGGTCTTATGAATGTTCATCAAACTTATGTTTATTATAATTGCTTATTGATACGTAAAATATTAAACAAGGATTTACACTCTAAAATAACTTTTACAAAAAAACAAGAAATACAAAAAATGAAACTAAGATCTGCCAATGATATTATACTCTACAAACCACGCACTAACTATGGGAAGAGATGTGTAATGTTCGAAGGTACCCAACTGTACAATAAACTGCCAAACGACGTTAAGGGAGCTAAATCGCTTTTTACTTTCAAGAAATTACTCAAAAGTTATGTAAAAAATCGAATAGTATAGTCAGGATCAACTAAGCACTAATATTTCAATTTCATAACATTTAAACTACATGAATGTCATTAAATTAAAACTAAACTACGGTTAATGGAATTTAGCAAGAAAAAAAAAACATAATAATAATAGCATATTTTTTTTGTTACTTATAATAAAAAAAAAATACTAAAATTATATACATATAATAAAGAAAAAAAAATCATACGTTTTCACTTTAAAAAAAAAATGAATAAATAAATTAACAAATAAATAAAAATAAATACGTGTACTAATTTTTACTATAATATAATGAAACATAAAATAACACCTTAACAATGACACTTCCAGTTGCGCATATTCTGTTAACTTGTGTATATATGTTTTAAGCCTAC
This sequence comes from Melitaea cinxia, assembly GCF_905220565.1. NCBI lineage: Eukaryota > Metazoa > Arthropoda > Insecta > Lepidoptera > Nymphalidae > Melitaea > Melitaea cinxia. The sequence goes on along the minus strand of NC_059400.1, from coordinate 7,010,542 downwards.
CCTACATACTGTTAATTTCTTGTCTCGACTATAAATTGTTAATATATTGTGATGCGATGTACCCAACATGTAATATTTTTGTTAAATTTTAGTGTTTGTAATTTCTCATGTGAGTGAATTGTATTCTTTTGAGAAATAAACGATCTTTAACCTTAACTTCAATGGTGAGAGATTAGCACCATAATGTCATGACTTTTCGTTTGCGTTAACGCCGCTGTACGTCACTGCCTATATATCATTGGTCACTGCTATCGATTGCGCGGTCACGTGGTGCGGTGCGCAGTGCGCACTGCCCACACCGGTTGAGTGACGCTTCACTGTAATTGGTTATATTGAGTGACGTTTCATGACGTTTCATTGTAATTGGTAGTATTTTAAAACATAAATACGTGACGTGTGAAGACCATCGATCGTCATGCATCTGGTGGCTGTAAACCATTAAGCCGACGTACCCCTACCACTGTAGTTGCCGACATATGTACAAGACGGTGCTTCGCTCTTACATCGACATAACACAACAACTACATAAAACAGTAGTAAACGTTTACTACAACATTAACATTACATAAAATCACTACAAAGTATTGTATGTGACGTATGATTGAGATGGGTACATAGAAGTTTCGTATGTACGCTAGTTGAATGTATACAACGTGTGTGTGATTTGTAGTGGAAACATATTAAGAGAAAGGAATTCAAAGGGGAAAAGTTTTTTTAGTGAGCCTACTAAACCTACTACATAATACATTTTACACCTCTCTCGTCTGACATGAATTTTAAAGAATACTAAAATATACGGCTACATGTAGATGAAAGATCACGATACAAGCTATTTAAAAGGTCGTCGTTTTAGCATTTCAAGATAACGACGTCTGGCAAAAGCAACGGGTCGTGTCGTAAAAAGAACAAAAAGAATGTAAAGTTGTTTCTTGAAGATCAATTCAAATAGAGTTCGATGCAAACGTTTTAACGATTCGAGGATAATGATACATTATTCAACACTATATACATTGAATAAACATACGACCTTATGTTAGATTGGATGGTATAAATATCAGATGAATGTAAAAAGGCGAGAGTACGTTTACGTTTTTGTCATACTTTTGTGTGTTATGTTTGTATCAGTGCCGTGCTGACGTAATAGAATTAAAGTTACTCATAAGTATAGTACATAGACGTGTAGCAAAGGTACCTCACGCTAGTTGCATGGATGGTGGTTTTACTTTTATTTTTAATCGACTTCCAAAAAATGAAGCGGTTTTCAATTCGATTGTATTTTTTATGTATGTTACCTCAGAAGCTTTGACTGGGTGGACTGATTTTGATCATTCTTATTTTAATCGAAATCTGACGACTACCATGTAGTCCCATTTATATTTGATCGAGACCTGACGACCACTTTTTGAGTAATCTTTGATAACGCGCATTTAATTGACTTTTTTTTGTCTACTTACGTTGTATTACTTGTGCTATGTATTTGAAAACGTTTTTTTTTTTTTTTTCATTTGCCATCAAGCACAATTTTATTTTACTATTATTTTATTATTAAATTTTTTATCCGACTTTAAAAACGGAGTAGGTTCTCAATGCGACTGTATTAAAATTATTAATAAGTATATAAATGATTGTTAAATGCGTATTATTTAAAAAATGATTGTTAAATAGTCTACAAAACTCTTATTTGTATAATTATTAAAAAAGAATACGTAGAATATCGAATGTGAAGAAACAATTGTCAAATACGCGGAAAAACTTCAACAAATTATATGAATCAAAATGATTAAAGACAAAGGCTTATCATAAAATGAAAAGAAAATTAGATCAAATGGTGTTGTTTTGTTTACACTAATTTACCATAAACAATTAAGACTCAGTACGTTTTTAGACCGATCATAAAGTTAAGTGACTCAGTATGAAGTAAGCAAATAAAATGTGCTTTCTTATAAATTGAATCATATAAAGAACTACATTCAAAGTAAATAACTACATGTAACGGAATAATTCACTAATTATTTTCTAAATCGGTTAAGAATTTAATTACTATTAATGTCTAGTTTCCTAAAAAAAAAAAAACTTGAACCCTGAAAAGAGTAGTAGTTCAAATGGATCTTTACAATTAATTAATAACCTAAAATCTACTTATATATTGTGAGCGAATAATATATAAAGCTACAATCGACCCGACGAAAGCCGAAGTGATTAAAACATCCATCATGAGCTTGATGGAATCAGACCGGGGTAATTGATTATTTCGATAAAATACTCGAAAAGTAGATCAGCGCTTCCTAATTTATTCAAAATGAAACGAATATTAATTTACCGAGATATATTTAGTTTTCAACAAAATACGAACAACAAATTATTTAATATTAAAGCAGCTACTTAATATTTGGACAAAGGCATTTATGTTTATTTATTTAGAATGGCTTATATGTTTAATAATTAAGTAAGAGGTTTAATAATTTAACTGGATGTATGAAAGAGTTGCGTGAACTCAAAAAACAATTAGGTAAAATAAGAGTACAATCTTATTGCAGATTTTCCTAATACTTCAACCTTGAAGTAAAGCGCTTAATCCCAGGGCGTTACATAAACTAAAATTAAAATTGTTTTTTTTTTATTAATTATTTTTAATTTATTTTATCTTTGAATATTCTTCTATTCACATAAATGTGTCTTTTAAAAAATAAATAATTGTGTTTGCAGGCAAATGAAAATAACCGACTACAATCTTATTCAATTATATTCATATCGACAAGTAATACAACGTAGGTAGACGAAAAATTAGTCAAGTAAATACGCATTATCAAAGATTACTCCAAAAGTTGTGACAAGATCTCGATAAAATTTAAATGTGACCACATGATAAACATCGGCTTTCGATTAAATTAAAAATCATCAAAATCGGTACACCCAGTAAAAAGTTATTGCGGATTTTCAAGAGTTTCCCTCGATTTCTCTGGGATCCCATCATCAGATCCTGGTTTCCTTATCATGGTACTAAATTAGGAATATCTTCTTTCCAACAAAAAAAGAATTATCAAAATCGGTACACCCAGTAAAAAGTTATTGCGGATTTTCAAGAGTTTCCCTCGATTTCTCTGGGATCCCATCATCAGATCCTGGTTTCCTTATCATGGTACTACACTTAGGATATCTCCTTTCCATCAATATCATATATATATATATATATATATATATATATATATATATATATGGTCGAATTCAGTAACCGCCTCCTTTTTTGAAGTCGGTTAAAAAAGTGTTCCATTATATGTAAGAGAAGATAAAAGTCAACGCGTTGAGGCCTTGACTTCAAAGTAATAAATCTCATTTGCATACTTTGCGACCCGAACCTTTCGTCTGGAATATTAAGGAACATTCGCATGATGGGCTTTTTTTGTAACAATAGTAATTTGTTTGAAATTGGCAATAGCCAAAACACATATACAACACAATTTTAGAAAATGAAATTACAACCACAAAATGGTAAAAATAATATATATTAAGATGTGTAAATTCTTAATGCCTAAATATTGAAAATTTTCAAATATTCACAGTTTTCAAATTTAATCGAAAATCATAAAATATGACTGGGTGGACCGATTTTGATGATTTTTTAAAATCGAAATGAGGTGCGTTTCATGTGGTCCCTTTTAATTTAATTGCGATCTATCAACTACTTTTCGAGTCATATCTAATAATGGTTTTTACTTGACTAATTTTTCATCGACCTACGTTGTATTTACCGCATAATTTTACCTGTACTGGGTGTACCGATTTTGATGTTTTTTAAATTAATCGAAAGCTAATGTTTATCATGTGGTCACATTTAAATTTCATCGAGACCTGATAACAACTTTTCGAGTAATCTTTGATAACGCGTAGTTACTTAACTATTTTTTCGTCTACCTACGTTGTATTACTTGTCGATGTAATTGAAGTGGCTTTTTTTCGGTTGCGAGCAAATACAATTATTTTGTTCCGAATTGTACCTATAGAAGAATAATTTACACTATTCATCAAAGTAAAAGTGTTATTTATTATCCTTACCATAAGTATGTTAGAACATAACTAAACACGAATCACGCATGCGGCTGTTTATTCGGCAAGAGCAAACGAACAACATTTACAAAAAACTGGTTATTGAGGTCAAAGTAAACCATAATATTGTATTTTGTATACTTACAGGTTTTGTTTCACCAATATCTTGATCTGAAACAAAAAATATATATATTATAATTCATATACTTAGAAAATATTCTAGGTAAAATGGAAGCCTTAAAAATTACCGCTATATTATAAACAATTCATATTATGTTACAAAACAGCTATAAAGAGTATTTTGTTCCTTAGAAATAATTACTTTGATGATACTAATTATGTTATGTTTTTGGTACTAATTATGTTCTGATGTGTTGGCATAATTGGTTCAATCAGGAAAAATGTTCAAGAGAAAACCCTTTACCGCAGTAGTGTGCTCTATAGCGCTCTATGGCGCACCAATTTGAGCGAACAGTGTGCGCTAGGAGCGCGCCATTGCTACGAGAGCGGCAGGGAGTTATTTGCTCTGCGAGTCGCACGAGAATGCTGTCTTGTATCCTATACTGCATGGTGCCTGCTCACCAGCAGTCCGCAGTTTCGTGATGCTTCGAAAGGAAGCGGCAGAACGGGATCGAGAACAAGATCCAAACTCGCTCCCAATTCGTCGTGGAGAAGTTGATCAGCAATGTAGGACCTAGCTAGCAAATCTGCCACCGTAACGTGGGACCAGCAGACGAATCGGGAGAATCGTCTGTATTGGATGACCTTAGTATTCGAGGGAACCTCTCAGGAGTTTTTAATCGAAACGGGTCCTTAGGGGAAACGCTGGGGGAATTGCGGAATTACAATAGTGTCCCTGTGATTCTGCCCAGGCGTGTCGAAGGGACACCTAAGGGGTTTTAGTTCGATGCGAGTCCGATATAACCCACGGCTCCCCTGGGCTGTGGCGTATCCATTACGGATTTCTTCTAGGTCCACAAAAAAACTGGTTCAATTAACACCGCCGGTTGCGGTTTAGATACTCATTCAAAGTCTCTTATTTTTTTTCTATTTACCAATCGTTATTTTGTTCAAGATGTTCGTGTTTGTCTTGTCTTCTTACCATACGTAAGGCACATAAAACCGTGCATCACCATGGTTATCATAAACATATTGCATTATTTCTTAAATTTCTGTTTTTAGTTGTATTAAAAGAAAAGAGCAATATTTATAAATATTAATCAACTTAACAATCAAGATTTAACGAATCGGAACTGTCTGATATATAAGTATATTTTACGGTCTAAATATAAACGGTCTATTACACTATCGGAGACTTTAATTAACCAAATACCCAGAACTGTACTTCTCGATATTACAGAAGATAATTACAAACATAAATTTAAAAAATATTTCTGTGAACAACTGCAAAAAAATGAGAAATATTAAAAACTCAAATTTAATAAATGGATATGTCTATGTATGTATATGCAGATTATATATGTACAATGTATAGTGTATGTGTTAGTATATATTATGTTTATGTATAATATATATTTTATTACTATCTGCTTCTGAATGATTAATAAATAAAAGTAAAATATATATGAATATATTAACTATTTTTCTGTATACTGCTAGCTATTTCTGAGCAAATAAAAACAACTTAACTATCTTGCTTACACCCGTATGTTTTTTGTAATCGTCTTGTGACCGTACCGTCGATAATAGTATTGTTTAATTAATAAAGGAGAAGCTATTTTTAATAAGTAGGGTAGACTAAGGGTAGACGCAAAACTTTGTTTAATAAAAATTGCCTAAGCTTAGTATAAATGTGTTTTTGTAACTATTGTAGTTGTAAATGTTATAGCAATACTAGCTGACTCGGCAAACGTTGTCTTGTCGCTAAACGGTATTTAAAAATATAGGGGTTGGTGGTAGAAAGCTGAAAATTTAGGATTGTATGTATTTTTCAACGCCAAATCATAATAAAATAAAAAATAAATAATTTATCTAAAAATAAAAAATAAAAAATTTAAGGGTGGACTACCCTTAACATTTAGGGGGATGAAAAATAGATGTTGTTCAATGTTAATGCTTCTTAATGTGACAAATAAATAAATAAAAAAGATAATTGGCAGTAGTTGTAGTTTGATTTTGCTCGATGTGTGAAATATTCGGAAACAAATAACTTTAAATAAATAGATAGATAAAAACTTTATTCACAATTCCACATTTCACATACACAATTAAAAGAGTAAAAATAAAAAATAAAAATAAAAAAGGAACAAATAAAATATCTTAATATCATTAATAATTACACACTAAAATACAGCGTATGTGTGCTGCAAAATCGCAAAAAGTATGTAACTCAGTACTAAAGACTGTTACGGTGAGAGAACACAATGCTTGGTTTATGACGTAATGTTGTATTTATATATTCATATATATATTTAAAGTGTGTTTTATAAATATTAAAGTGTCGAAACGATTAAAATAAATACCCGACTAGAAAAAAGGTCAGGCTCAATCAGATCATGTATCTGGACCGGATAAGGATGTAATGAGGCATGCTAGTTCCGGCAATCTCAATCAGGCCCAGATCTGGTCCAGACAAGGATAGCCTGATGTAAAATATAATCAAGTATGGTAAGGCATACTGGATCAGGACCCGGTACGGTCCAAATCAGGATAGCCTGACGTAAAATATAATCAAGTATGGTAAGGCATACTGGATCAGGACTCAGTCCGGTCCAGATCAGGATAGCCTGATGTAAAATATAATCAAGTATGGTAAGGCATACTGGATCAGGACCCGGTCCGGTCCAGATCAGGATAGCCTAAAAGAAAATACGCGAACTGAGCCTGAATCGCGCTATTAATGTTTTTAAGCGCACTTAGTATATATACAGTTATCAGGACAGTTTAGCAGGGAGTCAATTTCTACACAATGGAGCAGTCGTAAGTAATAGGAAATAGTTAAATAGTAGTTAATTATTAGAAGTTAATAAATAAAATTTAATTAATAATAATAATAAATTAATAACATAAAAATAAATAAAAATAATTAATATTTAAATTTAAAACATAAATAAATAATACATTGGAGTAAATAAACGGAAATAAATATCATAATAATTATGGTTAGTAACATATTTATAATATCAATTCGCTTTTTTTTGCTAAACAATTTTTCGAAGAATATACATTCGTGTTTTTTTAAAAGGACCGGACCGAACCTGCTGATCAGGATGAGATGAGATTTCCTGATCTGGACCCGATCAGGAAATCTCATCTCATCCTGATTAGGTCCAGGCCAATCATCTGGGTCACATGTCTTATCTAGTCCTGATCAGGCATGCCTGGTCCAGTCCTTCTAAGGAAGACGAAAAAATTTCTATTCGAGTAGGTGTTAATAGTAGTAGCACGCTATAGAATACATAAAATGGCTTTTTAGACAACATATTTGGATAATCACAATCTTACGTAACATCACGAAACAAAGCAACGCGTTATCATTATAAAATAATAATGAATGATGATGATGAATTACATTTGCACCTGTCCTTTATAGAGATATTTTTATAACTAATTTTAAATGTTAATATTATATGCTTTTAATATTTCGAATTGGTGGGTATTTTCAACATTTAGTAGCTTTGTATCTAAAACTACCTATAAAAGTTGCATTCTTATGCTTTTGCAATGCAACACTGGACGAATAGTTCGAGGTGTACCGTAGCTTTTGCTAATTAATGGAAATCTTAGTTTGTTATATAGATATTAAGGATTTTAAAATTATAAATGACAAACATAAATTTGTACCAAATATCATATACGTCTCTTAAAATGAAAGAGACGTATGTTAAATTTCCAACTCGTAAATACAAAACCTTTCCAAACTAAACCAAATACGATTAATGTTAGGTTAATATGTGAACTTTTATATGTACATACACTAATAGGCAAGCAAGATCGACCTATAAATATTGTGTTTGCACATACCATTACAATTTTCATAGAATCGAGCGTGATCGTATTTCATCCAATCTTTTAGAAAACATTCGTAATACCATTATCAAATCGATAACATGTCAATCTTATATATTAACCTAAGACTAGGTATGCCTATGTAAGCAATTATGTTACAGTAATGGAAAAGAAATACTCTTGTGTAATACAGTCAGTACCTGGGTGACCGAGCTAAGCTCGGTATTTTTAGTAAACCGTGTATCTTGGAAATCATATTTAAATACGAAATACATATTGATAAAATATAAATAATATTTTTCGATTTTACCGACATAATATTAATGAAAAATAACGAGTGCAATTAGAAAAAAAAATACAATAATAATCGATCTGGAAACATGAGAATTAGAACTGTGGTCTTTTCTGTCGATCGCGACCGGCCGATTTCCCACCTGACCTATTACAACTTTATTGACAAATTTACCTTCGTATTCTAAAGATATTGTAGCCATTTTTTATTGCCTAAAAACAGGGATGAAACGGCATTTTCTAAATATGAATCCTAGCTAGATTTATTTATCTTCCCCGAAATCCCCTGCATACTAATGAAAATCGTTAGAGCCGTTTCCGAGATTCAGATTATATATGTAAGCAATAGCACTGTCGTACGCAATTAGAAAGGAATTTATAAACAACAGATGCAACGATCGCGCCACCTAGCACATCGTTCGATAGTCATCTACCCTCATTTATTATATTACTCGAGTTATTCTGACGTGTACGAAACGAACGGTGCAACCGCCGCTAAGGCAGTCTTGGCTCTGGCTTGGCACGATACACTTGTTGTATCCTGCTAGTTGCTTAACCTAGACTCGTTCAATAATTAATTTGTGCAAACGAATTAATTGTTATCTATTACGATTAATTTGGCTAGGCGAGGCGTATAACTCGAGCAGTGAAGGTGAGCGTTGATACGTATATCAAAGGAGATCTCCTTAAACCTACACCTGGGTCGCAAGTCCTAGGCACTGCTCTCAGTTACTCCCTCCGCCACACGATAGACTCGATCGGAACGCCGAAGAGCGCTCACGCATCCACGTGTTCGGTGGACGTAACAATTTTGTTTTAATCTTTTTTAAGTACTACCTACATAATATTGTAAAGAGTGCGAGTATAACCTACGCCCGCGTCCTGCAAATATAGAAAAAGAGACTTCCAACAGTCGAAAGACTACATATATATATACAAGAATTGCTCGTTTAATAGTATAAGATAACTGCTTCGGTGTAGTGGTGCGAGTACTCGCCTAAAACACTGACGGTTTACAGGCTCGATTCCTGCTAGGGATGGATATTTATATATGTACTAATATTTCTTTCCGGTTTGGATGTCTGTCCTTGTGTGTCTCCCCACCGTGCCTTGGAGAGTACGTTAAGCTTTCGATGGAAGTTGTTATCATAAGCACCTGAAAGCGATACGTGTGAAGCCAGTTCGGCTGCAGGAGTCTTTCGCATTTTAGAGCTATGCCACGAATACTTAACGGAGACCCCATTCCGGGTTACAAATGAAGTTTTCCTTCTCCAGGGCCCTGATGATTTTGAGCCAAGTTTATATCCCTCGGTCGCCTTTTGCGACCCCCACGGGAGGAAAGGGGGTGGTGCTATTCTACTCGGCACAATTCTTGTACATATGTGAGAAAAAAATAGTATATTATTATCTAAAACTGCTTCTATCTTACCATACAATTTAAAACGTTACTTTTTTTCAATTCGTCAGCTTTTTATATCATCTATCTACAATGATAATGATTCACCTACTCGTACATGCAATGCAGTCAAACATAAGTGTGCTCATTCTAAAGTGAAGGATTTCCGTTCATCTAGTGCCTTTGTGTTTCAACGGTCGATACTCTACAAGTTTTATCACCCATTGTCATGCTTGGAGCTTTTGCAAGACAGCACAAGAGATTGCTTACTTAACTAAAATACGTATACACGATTTTTCGCGCACCACCTATACAAATAAGTGGTTCAATTCAGTCTTGCGCGCGATTATGTGTGCGTGGCCTTGTAGCTATGCAGTTTTTATTGATGTGACCTGAGTGGTCATCTGAATAACACTTGTTTTTTCGCTTTTTTTTATTGTGGATACAGTCGTCGATAAAAATGTTTAGTGATTCAAAGAGAAAATGTTTTTTTTTAATATTAAAAATTATGTAGATATTATCTGTATAACTAGTAGCTGAATATAATAATTCGATATATTGAAATAAAATATAGTCTATATTTATAGTCGGACAAAGTACATATCTATGCAAAACTTCACTTTTTAAGTTTTAATTCGTTATATATATTATTATTATGTGGTTACGCTTGCTGTATGGTTACGGCTGTAAAGATCCACCCCTTCTCTTCCCGTGGGTGCCGTAAGAGGCGACTAAGGGATAACACAGTTCCACTACTATCTTGGAACTAAAAAAAACCGACCGATGGTGGGATAACCATCCAACTGCTGGCTTTGAAACACACAGGCCGAAGATGGGCAGCAGCGACTTCGGTGCGACAAAGTCAGCCCTGCGGTCGCCAACCCGCCTGCCCAGCGACTATGGGCAAAACACATGCCATTTTTTGGCGCGAACTTGTGAAGGTTTATGTCCAGCAGTTGACTGCGATAGGCTGAAGTGATGAATATATATATTAATGCTATTTTCGTATATTATTCTCAAGTCACGAAATATCAACTTATTATTTCAAAAAGAACTATTGATTATTCCAATCAGCAACGAGATTTTAAAAAAAATTAAATTTCCGTCTTTCTTGTTTTAAAAGTAACTTGATATTTTAATTATAAAACTAACACCCAATTTAATTTTATTACATAAATTTCATAATACGTTCTATTATAATTAAAAATTTGATACAACAACCAACAACAGTGCAAAGTTATGAAAGTATTGTGTTACACTTAACGTATGAGTAACGTATACGTACCTACATAGCAGTAATGAATTTTGAATATATTTATATATCCAACATTATTATTTATTTCACCTATAATTTATATAGCCTAGAGGTACCTACTTTTAAAATACCATTTATCGCCTGATTAATTCACCAAGTATTTATTTTCGTTTAATACACTCATAAGAGGATGACAGGTATATGGTATAAAAAGTTGTTTTTTTATTATTATATAACGACTCTATGACTCTAATAGCCAATAAAAGTTCGAGATGACACCCTTGAACATGGCCTCTGCAACGTCGCCAAAATATCGGAAGTTTTAAAAGGACAATCGCAGTAAGTCCTGAAGAAACAAAACTATAATTTTACATTTATACAAAAGGGGTTTTAAATAAAATAAAAAAATAAAAGAGATAATATAAGTAAGGTTATCAAAAACAATTTCAAATAAATTATATGCCCAGCAATGGGATGTTACAGTCTGAATACGACCTCATGAAGTATCTTGTGACATGTCTCATGACATTCAGTTAAAACTTTTGGAGAAAGCGTCTTTTAATTAATACTACTCGTTTTATCTATACCTACATATAATAAAATGGTAGGAAAGTCAAAACTGTACATTGAATATTTTTTTAAAAATACTTGGAGTGTGATCTACAGTCGATACCGAAGCCAAAAATATAGTTTTTAGAATTTTTGTCTGTTTTTCTGTTTTTCTGTAGGTATGTATGTCCGAGATAAACTCAAAAAGTACTGCATGGATTTACTTCAAATTTGGCACGAATATTATTAAGAAGTCTGGTATATAGGCTACATATTATCACGCTATCACCTACGGGGAACGAGCAGCAACCTTTATTTCTTCAACGCATTCTGTAACAACGTGTAATCTAACGACGCATATTTGAATGTAGTTGTTATTATGTTAATAACCATGCTATAAGCTAGCTTCACACTATAAATAAAGACAATCTGTAATAGATTTAGTATCAGCATTGCACCCGTGCGAAGCCGGGGCGGGTCGCTAGTCATAAATATATTGCCTAAAAACTTCAGAAGTATACAAATAATTGTGTTTGCTCGCAAATAAAAAAAACCGAGTTCAATTACATCGATAAGTATTACAACGTAAGTATAGACGATCTGGGATGTCTCCTTTTCAACAAAAAAAGAATTATCAAAATCGGTTCATAAACGACGAAGTTATCTCCGAACATACATGATATATATATATATATATATATATATATATATATATATATATATATATATATATATATATCCGTATGGTCGAATTGAGTAACCTTCTCCTTTTTTAAAGTCGGTTAAAAATACAAATCAAATTGGTTTATGTAATAAGATTTTAAAATATTATTTTAGAATTTCCTTAGTAAATTAATAAGTTTACTAAAATATGCCTATTTCCAATTTAAAAGAAACATGAAAATTTATTATAAAAGTAAATGGTATATAACACGAGCTATCAACTTTATAGCAACATTTTCTGTTATTATTTCTAATCTTTATAAAATAAACGTGACGAAAGGAACTTAAAACAACTTAGCACGTTTCCAGTGAAACTCTAACATTAAATAAAAAGTAATTTTATTTCCTGCCAGGTGTAATAAACCGTATAGTAATTAAGATAATTATCATGTTAGCTGTCAAATAGCATTTTATATTATGAAACCAATATGAAACAAATGAACTACGAGAAGCTTAAATTATAACTAGCTTCTGCCTGCGACTTCGTCCGCGTGGAATAGTTACTTTGGGCTAACGCTAACTTTAACCCGCACTTACTGTTTATGCAGCACATGCAGCGGAAACTCTCAAAAAGAAAAAATATCAGAATTTTATGAAATATTCTTCATTGGTGTACCGCTCCAATGGTCCTAGCGTGATGACATATAGCGTATAGCTCTTTCTCAATAAACGGGATATCTAACACTGAAAGAATTTTTCAAATTGGACCAGTAGTTCCTGAGATTAGCGCGTTCAATAAACAAACTTTTTAGCTTATTAATATTTATTAGTATAGATTTGATCAATTTCATAGAAAATTTTACTCTTAAATATTACGGTAGGTTCTCGAGGTGTAAACTCCATTCGCGTGTCCGGAGCTGACACACACTTTTTTTCAATTTTTTTTTCAAAAATACTTATACTAAGTACATTTTTAATACATTAATTTAGAGCACACTTCAATATGATTTTTTTCTTTGTATTCATGAAAAAATGAATCTTTTGCTATAAAATAGAATTGACATTTAGATGTATAACCTTAATCTTGCCTTGGTGCCTTGTGAAACACTAAAAAAAATGTCTACCCTTTTTTTTGTTCTACCGCCTCTTCCGCAAGAGGTCGTACGATGGAGGAGAGCAGCTCGCGACGATCTCTTCCGGAAGTGGTCGGTGAGCCTGGAGGACCCGGAGGTGAGCCGGGAACTGGTGGCGGCCTAAATGTCTCCCTGATGTCAAAAAATGTCTACCCTACTGTTTCTAGTTCAAAAAAACCCTCTCTGTGACTCTTTTTTTATACTTAAAATTAATTTAATTATAAATATTCATGATCACATAATGTTGAAATTTTGAACGACAAAAAACGATTCTAAAAATATACTGTTACGGTTACGTATAACTTACTAAAAATGATGCAAATAAAAATGTTAGCAGACGTAGCAAATTTAGTAATGAGTTACTCTAATATTGAGTATGACGTATGAAAACTTAGATGTTGATATACTATCGGTTTACTATGAAAAAAAATGCTGCTATTTATGTTGGGCGGGCAGTAAAATGCTTACGTGACGAGAATAACACTTGGTGTATTCAAAGTTCTCTGAAAAATGAAACAGCGTCGTAAATATTCATTAGGAATTATAATTGTGTAATGGAATTCTTGTAGCTTTACTATATTCTTAAATAAATAATGAAATTTTATTACATGAAAATAGTAAAATTAAAAAAATTAATACAGTGTGTATTATTATCCAACTGGTCTTTATAGTCACGTAGAGAACGACGAATTCGGCAAACAAATAAAAATGTACTAAACTGACAAAAGATGACTTACTGAATCCGTAATTGTTGTGATATTATTTGTATTAAGCCTGTACAAACCTTTATAGGTAGTAACTGAAAAAATAATTAGAATTTGTAGAAATACTCTTATAATAAAATATCAAACGGCAGGCTTATCCATAATATCTTAGTTCTTTAGTAGCTTTGCTCTCCTATACAAAAATAGCGAAATCAAATATACCAAATTTAAGTTTGCAATTTAAAAGCAACAAGTGCTTTTAAAGGTAAAAAAAATCATTATCAACTCCCATTAAAGTAACATAAAGCCATGGCAGTTAACGTTAAAAACATGTACTGACGTAATAATAATCAACTCAAATACAATTTTATAACGTAGAAGAATGAGAAGTTTTAAGAAACCGAGATTACAGATCCCTCAGGTCATTCATAACAAAAAAAAATTATGTGGTGTCATGGGACACCAGTTAGGAACGAAGTTCCTTCGGATAGTATAAAAGCAACACAATTTGAAAAAAAAATGTTGAATTTTATATATATTTTCTAGTTCTTGATTTTTTTAATTTTGTTGATTAGTTTTAAATTAAGTACATAAAAGTATTTAGGAAATTTAGTATTTTAGAAAATAACAAATACCGTAAAATAAAATAAATCAAACAAAATAATAATAATTCAAACTATTAAGTGAACAAAAAAAACATGTCTTTATTTATTTTTGTTGATAGTATAAAATTACATAAATAGTTTTAAAAAAAAGTTTACTAGTAGTAGTATTTTAGTTTTACAAACGTCATATTATACAGTCGTGTCACTGATATTACGTCACTTCCGTTATATATTTTTCTTAAAGTTTTAGTATCACATTTTTTTCAGTTCGGTCGCTCAGCCAAATGTCAAGCCTGCCGTAAGGAACTTCGTTCCAATAGCAAATATTCCCTTAAATGAATTTTTCCTCCTTTAATTAATTCCCTCTTGAAAACTCTAATACAAAGTTAACGAAAAAATTACAGTGGATTTTTTAAAGCAACATGTACAATTATCAGTTTATTTTTGACGTAACAGTTTAGATTTAAGTTTAGTTCTTTACACATATTATGCTATATTAACTAATTACATTGAAACTTATAAAGCCGACCGATGGCGGGATAACCATCCAACTGCTGCCTTTGAAATACACAGGCCAAAGACGGGCAGCAGCGTCTTTGGCGCGACAAAGCCAGCTCTGCGGTCACCAACCCGCCTGCCCAGCGTGGTGACTATGGGCAACACACATGAGTTTACGCCATTTTTGGCGCAAACTTGTGGAGGCCTATGTCCAGTAGTGGACTGCAATAGGCTGAAATGATGATGATGATGATGATGATTTTATCCGAACAACAAAGAATCCTACATATTTTGTAATGCTAAGATTCTGGTTCTCACACAGGATTCATTTGAAATCACATGTGACCGTTCAGTATTTTCTTAATTTAAGACAGACAACTACGAGATTTCGCTGCAGTTTTTCAGTTATTTACGCTTACTAATATTAAATTGTAAAGTTAACTGCGACTCGGTTTAAAATACATCTGCTTTAGTATAGCTTTTAATATAAAACGCGAAACAGAGAATCATTGAGAGCGCGCGTATGGTTGTGAACAATTTGTTTAATGTTTTGTAAATTTAGGTACATATTTGCCTTAAGGTGCTAATAAACAACAAACTTATAAAGTTTAAAGAACGTCTAAAGTTTAACGTAATTAATAGAAGTTATATTACTACGAAATCTTTAAGCATATATACGATTAAATTTAAATTAAAAGTTAAATTCTTTGAATTGGTCATTTTATTTTACTTTTTATAATTATGTGACAATTGCTAAAGCTGGTCAAACCGCGCAAAACAATACACAACAGTAATAAATATATTTCAATGAAAACAATCTACGTATATAAAAATGATTTTTTGTCTTTATGTCATGTAAAGAATCGTAAACTATGCATTTGATCATGTCCCCAAAAAGAACCCACAAAGGTTTCTAAGTTAGTACGACCACAAAAAAATTAAAAAGAAGCATAGCAGCGCGCACAGGGCACAACACAGCTAGTATACATATACATAAAAAATTGTGTTATAGTGTAAAATAGTTTTGTACATTTATTACAATGAAATGTACTTATTAATAATGGTGAATAAAAAATTAACAAAAACATCAAATTAAATTACTTTAGAAATTACAAGAATAATGCGAATAAATTTCTGTCCGGAAGACCTTTAACTGACGCTGTTTTATAGACGACTACTTATATTTAATCACACCCTACTACACTCTGCTAAAAAAAAATAAAAGGTTTTTTCGTGGAACCTTTATATTTACCTACACGTTATAACAGCAGTGACATTCGTCGCAAAGAAATTAAACGCAGTAATTACTTTAAACCGTTTTCAAGAACTCCTTACAACAGCAGTACCGTATATTTTCCTACAATAGGTTTCCAGAGAGTTATTACACAATACAAATGCTATGAAAACTGTTTGTGTAATAGTTGAAATACTCGTAGTTCTTTTATAACCCTCACAATAACATATTCATATTAATAAATAATTGTGTTTGCTCGCAAACGAAAAAAAAAACCGACTTCAATTACATCGACGAGTAATACAACGTAGATCGTCGAAAAAATCGTCAAGTAACTACGCGTTATCAAAGATTACTCAAAAAGTAATTATCAGATCTCGATAAAATTTATATGTGACCACATGATAAACATCGGCTTTCGATTAAATCAAAAATTATCCAAATCGGTACACCCAGTAAAAAGTTATTGCGGATTTTCGAGAGTTTCCCTCGATTTCTCTGGGATCCCATCATCAGATCCTGGTTTTCTTTTCACGGTACCAAACTAGGGATATCCTCTTTCCAACAAAAAAAGAATGATCAAAATCGGTATATCTAGTAGAAAGTTATGCGGTATAATACAACGTAGGTCGACGAAAAAAGCGTCAAGTAAAAACGCATTATTAGATATAACTCGATAAGTAGTTGTTAGATCTCAAATAAATTTAAATGGGACCAATTGGCACACACCACCTTTCGATTAAAACAAAATTTGTTGAAATCGGTCCACCCGGTCAAAAGTTCTGATGTAACATACATAAAAAAAAAATACAGTCGAATTGAGAACCTCCTCCTTTTTTGAAAGTCGGTTAAAAAACATTAAACAAAGTTTGTTTAAAACACTAAAATTAAAATCTACAATACTAGTCTTTGTTTAAATGAGATAGGGCAAATCAGGATCAAATCTGGAGCGGCCCGATAGCTAAGGTACCTCGACCTTACAGAATAAGGTCACAGCTAAATAATGCTGCTTTCAAACAGTGTTGTGTTCCTGTGATGAGTAGGGTGACCAGAGCTCCTGGGGGGATCGGGGGTAGGTTCTTCTGCTTTTGCAAACGTCTATAAGCTACGGTAATCGCTTACCACTAGGTGAGCCCTACATATTTGCCGACCTAGTTGTATTTTTTTAAAAAGCAAAAAACTTGCTTGTAATGAAAATATCTAGATTCAAGCAGCAAACTTGAAAATTAATGTGGATTTTATGGGTTTAGAAATATTACACTGCAGTAACCATAAACATCTACTTACTAAACGGACAAAGAACACGGGTGAATCGACGAAAGCGCAATTAATAATTAGTGTATCTATTGTAGTAAATTGAGCAAAAAAACAACCGCTTATATTTGAAATATTAGTTAAAATTAATTTTTCCTCTCTTAATGCGTGGCACAAGATAGAATATACGAGATAAAAATAGTTACGTTTTTTTAATAACTCAATATTAAATGGAAAAACTATTTAAAATATGCTTTTACTTAAATACGCTAAACAGCAATAACCTTTTCCTTTTTTCATTTCTAGCCCAAATCAAGTTACGGCAAGTGAAATACGAGTAGTCAACCAAAAAGCGTTGAAAAGTAATCCCAGACAAAAGTGCTTATACTAGCGCAATGTATGAAAATTAACAAATATTCAATACCACTTTATTCTCATTTCTATTTTTAACCGACTTCAAAAAAAGGAGGAGGTTACTCAATTCGACAGTACATATTTTTTTTAATGTATACGCTTCAGCCTGTGATATCCCACTACTGGGCATAGGCCTCTTTCCCCATGTAGGAGAAAGATCAGAGCTTAATCCACCACGCTGCTCCAATGCGGGTTGGCGGATATATTCCCTACTATGAGTAACGATCGCTATTAGGTGTACATGATAACAACCGGGACCGACGGCTTAACGTGCTCTCCGAGGCGCGGTAGGGAGACCCACAAGAACTGCACAAACACCCAGACCACGGCAAACACCTGTATGGCCAATACAAATATTTGTCATGTACGGGGATCGAACCCGCAACTGCCAGCGCAATAGGTACAATCCATGACTGGACCGTTGCGCCAACGCGGCGTCTAATATATGTTCGAGGATAACTCCATCGTTTATGAACCGATTTTGATAATTCTTTTTTTATTGGAAAGGAGATATCCTTAGTTTGGTACCATGATAAGAAAACTAAGATCTGATGATGGGATCCCAAAGAAATCGAGAGAAGCTCTCGAAAATCCGCATAACTTTTTACTGGGTGTACCGATTTTCATGATTTTTAATTTAATCGAAAGCCGATGTTTATCATGTGGTCACATTTAAAATTCATCGAGATTTGATAACAACTTTTGGAGTAATCTTTGATAATGCGTATTTTCATTTATGCGTATTATTCTACCTTATATTACTAGCAAACACAATCATAGATCACAAAATACGCTCTTCACAAGATTTTTGATCTGAATAGATAAACCGATTTCTTCCACTTTCAAAATAAGTACGCGCTAAATGAATTTTAATTAAATTAATTTTGATTTAGTCGATACATGTTATGTAAGTTAATAGTGTGATGCCCGGGTTCCATACTTAACATATTCGTCCATATCGATATTCATCCTTGATTCTTAGGCAGACTCGAAAATCGTACGCATTTACACCTAATTAATAGATTTTATATTACTTTAGTTTGTAGAACTACACACCTTAAGTACCACCCACCTAAATGAACTGTATTCAAACTTAACACTCCGGATAAATCCCTGCGGTGTAAAATGAGTTTAAATAATTAAAAAAAAAATGTATATCTCGTTATATACTGATGATTATGCTTTCTAAAACATGCGCATTGAAGTAGAACATTATTAAACAGGTCATACAAAATTAAGAACGAGCGTGTAATATAATGTATAATGTAAATATATATAAGAGATTACATCTCTCTACTGGAAATAATTCAAAGTGGTTTAAATTATACAAGGTATTTGAAGCGTATGTGCCCAGTCACTGAAGCGTTACACCTTTGATCTGTGTCCATGTTGTTGGCAGTGTATATTAAGAATCAACTACGTAATAACGCAATGAGCGTACATAATCGCATAACTTCACGATTAAAGTACCTAAATAAATTCTTAAAAGTAACGGTCCAACTTATAAATGTGTCAAAAATTTCTTCATTAAATGCTGTGTAAATCAATTAATGCGAAAATCAATTAGTGCAATATTATTCAATTGTTTGCAAAATTATATAAAAGGTCGTATGTACTTGATTTAAGCCATAAGCGAAGTTTCCGACCTCGCTAATTAAACAAGATAATGAATGATGTTTCAGACGCGCGGACGTGTATTTTTATAATTTTTCATTTTTACACATATTCGGCGACTAATAACTTTTTAGAGAGTTCACTCGCGTTCAGGATCGCCCTTCGTCACGTAATAACAAGTGTTAAAGCAAAAAAAAGTGCTTTTTCACCAATATAATCATCATCACAATCACATAATCTATCTTCTTCTCAGATCTAAGGGCGAGACTAAACCATTCTGCTATATGCTATTTTCAACTTCACAAAAAGATTAGTCCACAGTGGACTTTGAAAAACTTTCGACTCTCTATTTTGCTCTATTAGGGTTTTGATTAGAGATTTCAATCCGGCATCGTTTTCAATCCAGCAGGATCCGATAAGAAGTTAATCAATCCGGATCGGATTGATGACTTAACTTTTTTTATATCTCTAACATAGACGTTCATGAAGTGTAAAAAAAGGGGTATATGAATGATTTTTATGACTAATTTTTAAAACGAAGCACAATGAATATCATAATTTCGAAACAAATGAAATACAAAATTAAGTATTAAAAAGAAATCGATTTCTATCACAGCTACAAATTAACTTCTACATTTACCAAGTTAAGCCGTGTTTTAATGAATTTATTATTTGGCAAAATCTATTCAAGTTTTTTTTCACTTCTAGCAGCACGTCTTTTTAACGGACTTCCAAAAACGGAAGAGGAGATTCTCAATTCGATTGTATTTTCTTCAAAACCATTTTCAATAAAGTCTTAAATTACATTTGTTATTATAATAAAGTTATAAAATTGTATGTATTTATACAGCAGTAGCTAACTTATATTTTGGAGTTAAAACGACATAATTTTAGTTATTCAAATTAGTTCTGAAAACATTTTAAAATTTAATTTTTTAAATTTCGCGCCTTTACTTTACGTATGCTACAGCTGTAGAACCTATTGTTACGGCGGACGATAATGTCGAGAACATTCTAGAAGGTGTGAAAGAAAATGTTTTCAAACTTTCTCGAATATCCTAGAGCCTAGCTCTCTGAATATACGAGTATAAGAGCCCGGTGTCGCCCGCCAAAGTTTGTACAATTTGAACAGCGAAGCAAGCGATTTCGAAACGAAAAGGAAAGAAGTTATCTGTGAGCCTTTATTTTAAAGTATCACGAGTGAGTATTTTTAACAATGCGTTTAATTAATTCTCGATTTTGACGCAAAGAAGAAAAAAGTTGTCTGTGAGCCTTTATTATGAAATATCAAATGTGAGTATTTTTAATAGTGTGCTTAATTAATTCTAATGTTTTTTTTTTTCTTTTAATTGTAATTTCCTTAACCTTCAAGCAGTCGCGCGACGTTGAATCTATGCCTTCTATATACTTTTGGCCGTAAACAAAACATCGCGCGACCGCTTGAAGGTTAAATAAAAAATTTTCATTGTCTGAACGTACCCCACGTTTACGAAACAATATATTTTTCTATAAAATGTTTATTTAATTTATATTTTACAGGATACAATGCCTAGACGTAAAAGAGGAGGAGATCTTGCCAGTTCTGCAGCGAAACGGCGGAAACAAAAAGAATATCGAAGAAATGAAACGGATGAAGAGCACGAAGCACGTTTACAAAATCAACGAATCAGAATGAGCACCCTGAGAAGTAGAAAAAGCAAAGATTTTCTATCTTTTGAGAATAAAAGTATTCAAGAATAACTACCGCGTAATCTCATATCAACTCCCGAGCGAAGCCGGGTATCATAGCTAGTATTAGTATAGATATAGTTACAGGTACTAAATTAATATGGGTTATCCTTTAATTGTGGATAATTTTGCTTACTGACATTAGAGTTTCTAAAAAACCACCAATAGCTACGTCATAATTTGACTTTTATCATTTGGCACCAGAAAGTGTGGTATTCTTAATTATATTAGTTACTCTATCTAAAACTGCGTAGAATTCCACTTGATTTTGTGGCTAAATTGATTTACGTTATCATGATACGTAAAGTACCTACTTACATCATTTGCTCGGGAAAATGTAATGACATAATATAATACTTGAATTCCTTCTCCTGTCCGAAACTATTATACCTGTTTCAGTCACGGTTATGAATAGATTTTTATTTTAGACTAGCTATGCTTGTGACATTGTCTACGTGGAATAGTGACATTACATGTTAAACGTGATTCTGTGACGTGATGATTCTTTAAATTGGCATAACTTTTTTATTTATAAACTGATTGACATTTAGTAAATACTAAACGTAAAGCTAAATCGGATAAGATGTTTCTGAGATTCAGTCAGTTAGTCAGTTCTGTCTGTTTCTGAGATTAGCGTGCACAAACGCACAGACAAACAGAACAACGCTACGCGCCCTATTTGAATGTAGCTCGGAAAGTCGTGAGGTTTTTCTCTTCAGGATCTTGAATATGCGACTTCCAATAACTCCCTCGCCCCTGTGACCGACCGTCGTATTTTTAAGACACCTAAAAATGCAGGTGAACGGTGTGACTGAATTAAGAACCTTCTACATTTTTAGAGGTTGGTAAAAGAACCACAATTGCCAACGTAGGTAAAATCATACATTTATAGTTTGGTAAATATTTAATATGATATTTTCTTTTTCTATCGATGTGTCGTGCTTTCAAATTATAAAACAGGGTAGACTTTTTGTCTTTTAATCTTCCATCTTGATATCTAAACTAAAGCGGTCTGAATCTACCCACAAATATTTCTCAGTATTTTCTCCTAAGTAGGACCATATACACAGCTTAAACCGCCACACTGACCTAGGAGTTTTTGATAACTTTCCTTCTAAGACTGTCAATCTTTTTCTTTACACTAACGGCTAGACGTGTTTCCTGAGGTAAGATGACAAAGACAACCACCGGGGCCAAAAACAAACATCTGTACAATTAGAAATATTCGCTTATCACCAAGCACCAATAAAATCGTGTTTAAATATGTACGAGTACCACAATAGTATTGATATATAAATATTCTTACTAAGTAGGTATCTAGAGCTTTATTCAACTTTAACATTTTCGTGTCAAGTGCCCTTTTTCGTGACAACATAAAAAATTAAAGCGTCGGCCACGGACCTTCATTAGCTCTGTAACGATGTACTCATTCACTATTTAGTTAAACGTGTCAGGAAAATATAAACGAAATTGAAGAAGAACAAGAAAAGAGAAAAAGAAAGTAACAAATACGTGTATTGATTTCAATATTATGATTTTTTTAACCAAAACATGTCGTGTCATATATGCGTTTACACAGTAAAGATACATGAACTTTAATAGTAAGGAAACTTAATAATCTATATCGTTATTATTACGTAAAGCAAAAACTTTGTACCCCCTTTTTACGAAAATTGCGCGGACGGAGGAGTATGAAATTTCGCAAACTTATACTTTATATAGAGAAGAAGTGCAGAATGTGATTTTTTTTTTTTGAGCTTCGTGAATAAGACATTCGTAGATAATGTCGAATTATCGAGTTTCGCAAAATGAAATTTATATATATAGATATATATATAGATATTAACCATATTTTTTATATGGTTAATATCCCGTTTTTGAATAATTTTAGTAATAAAAATAGCCATGTTAATTTAAAATCATTTGTACGTAATAAAATTATTATTAGAATTTTAGATGTTACCTAAGAAATATAGTTTCGTGTATCTAAAAAAATAAAAAATAAAAATATGGTGCAGGCCGACTGGAGTAAACCTCGACTTTACAGAAAACCACAGCTAAAAATAATACTGTTTTCAAGCAGTATTGTGTTCCTATTGGTGAGTAAGGTGACCATAGCTCCTAGGGGGATTGGGGATAGGGTCGGCAACGCGCTTGCGATGCTTCTGGTGTTGCAGGCGTCTATAAGCTACGGTTATAGCTTACCATCAGGTGAGCGGTACGCTTGTTTACCGACCTAGTTAAATAAAAAAAGTCTTTTAGACATAAAAAACCTAAAGATTTAGAATTTTTAGCGTACATTAAGTGATAAATTTGGATTACCTAATTTATAGTGATAATATCATTGAGGCAAATTGTGACTGAATGATGGTTTTGACGTTATAGGATAAATAATATTTATTTATACATTATTTTTTTTATTTATTTATTTAAAGAGCAGAATGGTCAAGAATTCTGAAAAATATCATAGACAACATATATCAATTTAAAAAATTACCAATTGATATTATTATACGTAATTCGTAATCATTCGAGTCATCTATAAGCAGCAAAGATTTGTTTTTTTCTTGTTTTTAATGGATAGACTTTCCACGACATAGGCCATATTTTAAAACGGAACAGCAAAATAAGAATTACAGGTGAAAGGCTAATATATTAAAAATAAATAGAAGTGAATAAAAAAGGTTTCAATATCTAAAAATGGAATATAAGTAAGTTTGTTGAGAGTGAAGCGTTTATTTATTATTATTTATTATCAATATAAGTTTGTAATGTACAAAAGTGTATACAAAACAAATTATAATTTTCACAAAGTAACATTGTCTTTACAGCCGACTAGTGCCACGTGCTCTCAACTCCACTTTCTCGTAAATTATAAATGTGTATATTATGTATTGCGATATTCTGTGCGCTCTTTATTCGTGAAATTGTTTTTTTAACCGACTTCAAAAAAGGAGGAGGTCACTCAATTCGGCCGTATACATTATATATATTATAATGTATGTTCGGGGATAACTTCGTCATTTATGAACCGATTTTGATAATTCTTTTTTTGTTGGAAAGAAAATATTCTTGGTTTGGTACCATGATAAGGAAACCATGATCTGATGATGAAATCCTAGAGAAATCGAAGGAAACTCAAAAATCTGCATAACTTTTTACTGGGTGTAAGGTGAACCGATTTTGATGATTTTTAATTTAATCGGAAGCCGATGTTTATCATGTGGTCACATTTAAATTTCATGGAGATCTGATTACAACTTTTGGAATAATCTTTGATAATGCGTATTGACTTGACTATTTTTTCGTCTACCTACGTGGTATTACTTGTCGATATAATTGAAGTCGTTTTTTTTTTCGTTTGCTTGCAAACACAATTATGGCACTAGTAAAGTAAAGAACATTTTTTTATTTAACTTTTAGAAAAAAAATGACAGATCAAGTATTGATGGCATAGTCAAGACTATGGGCGTATTTACCCTAAGGCCTAAAGGGCAGTGATCCAGGATGGTATTCTGGGCAGCGAAAGTCGAGCACGAGGGGCGGCGAAAGCCGAGCATAGAACAGTAAAAACTATTGTACTAAAAAAAACCGAAATATAACGCGTATTGTTAATATCGTTAATTTTATCGAGTATTATTAAAAATAAAAGATGAGCCGAAAAAAAATTATTAATCAGTTATAATAATTATTAATTTTACAAAGAAAATATTTTTCCGAAAAATAACATCCCACTGCTTTTGTCTTTTTCAATAAAGCTATGGGGGTTAAAAGTTAAGAGTTTTGTAATGAATGTTTAGAGAATCTACAATAATTTTAAATATCACAATACAAAAAACAGTAATGTAGAACTAAACCCAAAGGCACTAAATCCAGGACATATATAAAATAATTATACTAGAAGGAAAACTATTTAATGCTAGTTTAATACCTAGCTTTACATTGAAAATAATGTAAATGTACAACCAAAATAAATAATTGTATAATTAACCCTGATACTAATACCCGAGCCCACTTGGACTTTAGGCATTTAATGCTTATTAAAATCGTAACTTCCTTCTTCTTTCTTACTCATCCTTATTAAAATTCATATTCAAACTGACGATTGTCGCACAAGTATAAACAACAAGAGTCATAAGAAAGATGGAACTTATAAAGCCGACTGTTACTGACTGGCGGGATAGACATTAACTGCTGGCTTTGAAATACACAGACCGAAGACGGTGCGGTCACCAACTCGCCTGCCCAGCGTGGTGACTACGGGCAACACACATGAGGTCATGACATTTTTTTGCGTGAAATCGTGGAGGCCTGTGTCCAACAGTGGACTGCGATAGGCTTAAGTGATTGATTGAGTGATCTTCCAAGTCCTGCCGAGTGTCTTAGCTATTCAAATCTTCACTCAAACATATCAGAGTATTCATTAAATGAATAGAGAGGTACAAGCAAAGCCGAGATAAGTACTAACAGGTATTGATTTCAAATATTTTTTGTAAATATGTACTAATACAATTAACCATATGGATTTAACTAAATATACAACTTAACAATTATAGAGATCAAATGAACGAGTGTCGTAATATTGTTATATCCAAATTATATTATATTTATTAGACCTTACCTGCACCATTCGCTACTGGGGCCGATAGAACGTTAGACATAGATACTCCCAGCAGAGCCAATATAAACGCAGATTTCATCTTGAAGTCTTGAATCTGTTGAATAAGAAAGCATGTTATAAATCATCATATGTGTTATCCTGTTCTATTCCGTATTTAATCTTAATTACAAAAGCCTTAAATACGAGGTCAAAATATTATCATCATCATCATCTTTACGTTCGGCGATCAATATAAAGCAAAATATGATATATTTATAATATAATTATAGTCCTTGAAGGTTTTCGTTGTTTGGCAATGAAGCCCTAAAAAGTTTAAAAATACATTGTTATAAAAAACATTGCTGACTATAGAGTAGATGTTTTAAGGGTTCAGTATTAAAACTCAATAACTTTGTTTTCTTTGTCTGTCCATCGGTCTTAGCAATAGGTCTCATTTCAAATAACATTATATTTATATCGCCATAAGGTGATAATACACACTTAATGAAAGTCAAAAAAAAAAAAAAAAAAAAATATATATATATATATATACATACCCAAAAAAAATCTGACAAAAAAAGGTTAAGGTAGCAAAAAAGCAACAATCAATTAAAAAATTTCAACAATTACATTAGGTACATTACAAACTTAGGTAATGTACCTAAGTATTATGCAGCAACCTTAACTAGTCATGATATTTAAGGAACACTAAATCCTAGTCTCTCGGTAGACATCGTTACTATTAAATCCTCGGTTTTATTAAATATTACAATTAACAAATTACAATAATGTCCCTAGAGTAGGCCGAAAGAAAAAAAACAAGACAGCCAATCGTGCGTGCCGAAATCACCATATGTCATCTGATCACAATATTTGCTATTTACAGCGCGGCTCATAGTAATAACTCGGTAGAGCTTTATTCAATCCCATGCTTTTTCATCATTAAGGTATTGATTGATGTTATAATAAGCTTTACTACAAAGTTCGCAGAGACTGAGCCGCAGCCGAAATCTTATTATTTATTATACAACGTGTCATGAAAATGATTTTTACAATTTTTGTCTGTTAGTCTGTCTGCCTGTCTGTCTGTCTGTCTGTCTTTCTGTCTGTTTGTCTGTCTGTTTGTTCCGGCTAATCTCTGAAACGGCTGGACCGATTTTAACGGGGCTTTCACTGGCAGATAGCTTATGTAGTAAGGAGTAACATAGGCTACTTTTATTTTAGAAATGTATTTATTTTATAACTCTGCGAACTAAACAAAACTTTTATGTTATGTTCCACGTGGACGAAGTTGCGGGCACAACTAGTTATACATATAAAATTATAAATAACACATACCAATAAATACATATACCCAGACTCAGGCGGGATTTAAACCCACGACTCTCGGAGCAGAAATCAGGGCCATTACAAATTGCGCCAACGCACGGCTTATCAAATCGATGGCTCCTAAGTATACTGAGTCAACTCTACTTCTAATAACTTTATTTTTTTGTTACATAGGTAGATAGGAAATGAAGTAAATATTATTAATATCTTAAAAAATGAAATAATCAAAAGTTGTTAGTTGACTCAGTATACTTAGGAGCCATCGAAATATTTTCATGCGTCCTATAACATCTTAACGGGTTACATGATTCGGCGTATATAATACAAGCAGCTTAATGTGTCCAATATCACTACTCAAAACCTGTGAAACATAGGTATAAGGCGAATAAAGCAAAACAGCGAATCCGACAGTTTAATGGCAACCAGTGAAACAAGACGGTATAACGGTAATTGTTGGTAAAGGTCAGTAAATATATCTTGTTTTCTAATAAACGACAACAATGTAATTTTGTAACCCCCACCAAAGTGATCTAGCTCTGAGCACGTGCCCTTTATGCCCTACGGATAAGACGAAACTGTGTGTGGCATTTCGTTTTGTGTATTGTATATTTATAGTTATAAAATTTACTAATACGGATTAAAATATCAATACCATTTAAACGAGTGCCCATACAATATTCCCTCTTATCGTTTATAAAGGAAGGTACCATTGCATAAGAGACGGAGACAAAGAGAGAATGGTTTGACTTATCCTTCAATTTCATGCCTCCGACTGCATATTATGTACGATGTTGCATAAAACTTCGAAGAACTACCGTATTGATATTTTTAAGTGTACAGTACAAAATGTTTGATATTGTTTCGATTTATTTCACTGGTTTCGTGTAATTATTGAAATTTTATCTAGTTGCAGGCTTTTCAGTTGATTTACTATAGTTGTTCTTCACGCAGGTTTTTTGTTTACTTTTAATTATTATTTTATTTATATATTTTTAGTGAGACAAATAACGCAATCGGCTCAATTCTTATTATTATATTCATGAATACCTTAATAATAAAAAGGAATAGGTTTGAATTGAACTTGACCAGGCTATCTCTATGTCCCGCCCTGTCAATAAGTTACAAATTTTGTTAGCAGGTGGCATGTGGTGATTTTGGCAAAGAGGGTGAGCTGTCTTATGTTTGTCCTGATCATTTCATGGAGATACTATGATGACGTAATAGAAAGGCAATGTCTACCGAGTCGTCCAGTCAAGTGTCCCAGAAGTTCTGGATAGTCTAAGACGCTACTGAACCACCTAATGTTCTAAAGAAATCCTTTTTGACCGTCTAAATAAGGTTTTTTTTTATGTCACTATGTCGGCAAACAAGCGTACGGCTCACCTGATGGTAAGCGATTACCGTAGCTTATAGACGCCTACAACACCAGAAGAATCGCAAGCGCGCTGCTGACCGAATCCCCAATCCCCCCCCCCCCAGGAGCTCTGGTCACCTTACTCACCAACAGGAACACAAAACTGCTTGAAAACCGTATTATTTTGCCGTTTAAATAAAGATAATATTTTAAATAAATTCGTATGAAAGATAACTATTCAACAACTACAATTTAAAAAAAAAAATGTTACAACATACTTTACTTTACTTCAAAAAGAAAGTGTTAGAAAAAATATAAAAATACCGAAAAAATGTAGCGAAATTAATTTAAAATAAAATTCAATTTCACGCACTGTCGACAAGCAAATCACGTCACCATTCCTTTACCGACCGGAGGAATAAATGCTAGAGGGATTTTTAAAATTATCGGGCGGTTTTGTGATTAAAATAATAAACCTAATTATTGAAGGTGGAAACTTCTGCAGTTTTATCTAGTTATAAATGTATAGACGTCGCTCTGGTGTAGTAGCACGTGTGCCTTGTATGCATATCACATGTATGCAGCACTGACGACTTTTAGGTGTATGTCCTCTTGGGTCTCCCTATCGTGCGTGCAACGGAGAACACGTTAAGCTGTCGGTCCTAGTTGATATCACAGACACCTGATAGAAATTATTACTCAAAGTAGTGAATATATCAGCTAACTCGCAGTGGAGCAGCGTGGTGAATTAAGCACCAAACCTTCTCCTACACGGAGAAAGATGCCTTTACCCAGCAGTTGGATGTTACAGGCTGAATAGTGTATAAAAGTTGCTTCATATAAATCGAAATTGTTACTAGAGAAGTATTCCTGAAAGAAACACTGTGAACATGAAACACCGAACAAGAAATGACTGTGATGAATTTGGATTTTTAACACTACAAATATAGTGTACGTAAATAAATAATGGATAAGTACTCTAAGCACCAAACTTGCACGTACTTTTGACTTAATGGGCGCTATAACATTTTAGGCGCAAACTTTGTAAGTATTATAAGCTTTCATTTCATACCCATGAAGCTAAAATAAAAATATTTCGCTATATTTTTCCAGGATAATATGTTTACAAATATTTTGAAAGACACATCTAATAATAACGTAAACGCCAAAATCTGTCTTATCGTTTAGCCAAAGATATAACTCAAGACTAATTCACATACCGTATGTACGTATAAACAAAAAATATTATTTTAAGCGTCAAATAAGTTTATATGTAGTAAAATTGTACATAATGAAAGTATTTTTAATTGAAAGTATTCGAGTATATTATTATGTAATTTTTAAGTTTCTGCAAACATTAAAGACACTTATTTCAAAATCAAAGTTCGTTGGAACGTTAATTTTGAAATAAGAAACTAATAATGAAACTCTTTTTAAAACAACGCCTACCAAAATATAAATTTATATTTTAAATATTCATACGCCAAGTAGTCAATAAAGCAGGAGAAGGATCAACAAGTAAAGCAGTTTATAGATTTAAAATCTGCTCCAGTTGCGGCATCACTCGATGCTGTTCTGGTGACCCAGTTCACCGCCCTCACCCGCGTCCCGGTGAACTTCTGAATCGGTCGACCGAATGAAATTATTTCGAGTGTTGTAGTACGTACATTTACATATTATATTATAACAAAAGTGCAAAACGAAAATAATCTATTAGAAGAGAGAAATAGAGGGTCCGTTGTTTCATTTTTTTCAGTTCAGTTTCAAACGTTAATTTGAGGATAAAAATGGTAATCGAAATAAATCTCGGTAAATAGAATATCCTACAAAAATATTTTTCCAATTCAAACCAGTAGTTACTCAGCGTGTTCAAAAAAACTCATTAGATTTATAACATTAGTATAGATTTGAAGTTTATATTTATATCAAATATTTACTCAATTCTTGTCAACCTTGGGAGGTTATACTTATGGCAGGGGAGCCTCTACCGGAGATTTAGGGAGTAATTCGAGCGCGTCATATAATGGGGTTAGCCTTGCAACTTGAGAGGTACTCCAACTTAAGAGGTCATTTTAGGCTTTTACATAATGTTAAACGTCAAGGACTTATCAGATTAGTTATAAAATCGATTGTTAGAAAAACTTCGAGCGCATCAGATTATTATGCTGTACAAACGCTTCATCTTAATTTTCTCGCCGAACCAACCCAAAATCTGACAATTATGGCTTGTCAATCTTCTTGTCTTCACAATCCAATCACGACTCTCGAATAAATCCCTCCCTTTTTTGATATCTACTACCATATCAAGAACCTCTAATCTTTTTGATTGACTTTGAATAGGGTAAAATATTATATGTGTATATATTATTGACTTGCTCCAATCAACTCCAACCAAGCAACTCAACCAGTCAATGCCAATTATTAACATTAATTTTTAAGAACAAAACACATTTTTTCGTACATAGCATGAATCGGTCGGGTAAAAAGTTTCTTCGTATTTTAAATACAAGATTTATTTTCATTAATTATAATATATATGTACCATTTTGTTCGGTAATGCCTGCCATCTTATAGGTAGTGATAGGATTCTGTCGCTGTAGAAATTTTGGGTTTTCTCTTTAAAACACTGCGACAAGTAGTTTTGACACTCCTCTCTTGATGTTAACTTTACACTATCTAAATAATTCTGAATTGATCGAAACAGATGGAAATCCGAGGGTGCAAGATCGGGGCTATACAGTAGATGCATTAGGACTTCCCAGTCAAACTCTCTCAATATTTGTTGGGTAGATAAAGACGTATGTGGACGTGCGTTGTCAAGTATCCGAATCGATGGTTTTGCCCCGCGCTAAAAGGTCATCAGAAATAATGCCCTTCCCCACCATACACTCGACATCACTTTATTGCGTGTCAACGCGGGTTTCACGATAGTCTGTGCAACTTGGCCGACCTTTGACTACGATCTCTTTCGTACATTTACGTTACAGTGATCAATCTCTTCAAAAATGGTTCGATATCATTCCGTCTCACAAAAAAAAACAAATTTAATACATATAAATGAAGCGATAAGCAGCCTAAAGCGTTATATACTAATATGTGTCTAAATGGTTCCTGTAAATTATAAAATCTATAATTATTGCTGTTAATAGATAGTTTTGTTTGTCATAAACAAAAATAAAACTGACTTCAATTTACATCGACAGCAGATAGGGCACAGCAGAAAATATCCTGCTCAAAATATGTGTAAGTATTATTATCTTTTCTTGCATATGTATATGTGTTACTGTAATTCTGTTTAAAACCATTCAGTACAATTTCGTTGTATGATAGAGGCGCATGAATATCTTGGTAACAAGGAGATTTGCTAGCTTTTAATCTCGACTGATCCAAAATCCAAAGCTTCATTTAGATATACACATTGTTACCATTTTAAGCTGAAATCTGTTCTTTTTGTGTTAGTATTTCGTTATTATCCTTCTGATGTCTTGTATATAATTTTTATCTTATATTCGAACAAAGCTTTTTATGATAAATATTTAATGTTAGTAATGAAATGCTTAGAAAATTTTAAATACTCAAAATAATTCCCCAAAACGTATGTAACGTTTAACATGATTATGAACGTTTTTTTTTGTATTTACTTTGTTATATTGTAATTAATAAAGTCATATAAGCAGTCTCGTAAATTGATAAGTATATAAATTTTTAAGACTCTAACAAAATGTGATACAGTAATCAACCACGTAACTTACGTCACACATTATTATAATTCGTTTCTCAACGCGAAAAATACGGCGAAGTCTATAAAACACGATTAATGTACACACACCAATATCTATTATGTAGGCAATCTCAGGCCGGCGCGGCAGGGCAACAGGCTCCGGAGCCATAAGATTGGTTTCTTCTGTCTTTGAATATAGGTCGTGCAAAAAGGGATAAAAATGACTATGTAATAGTATCCTTTTGTATTTACATTATACGATATTTTACTATTGTGAACTACTTTTAATATCATCACTAATGTGAAGGAAATCTTTTTACCCCTTTTTACAAAAATTGCATGGATGGAGGACTAATAAATTATATAGTTATTTCTAAGAAGTTTCTAGTCTAAGAAGGAGTGCAGAATGCAGAGTCTTTGAGAGAGTTTTTGACAGCAGAACCTTAATAATGTTCAAACTTATAACTTGAATTAATAATGGTCGAATTTCGGCCACTAGGCGAACACAAGTTAGTATAATAGGGATATAATAATCACACTGTAAATTCACTATTGACGTCACGTTGGCGCAATGTTCACAGCACGCGGCTTGTGGCTGTTGCGCTGGCGGTTGCGGGTTCGATCCCCGCACATGACAACCATTTGAATTGGCCATACAGATGCTTGCCATGGTCTTGGTGTTTGTGGAGTCCTTGTGGGTGTCCCCACCGTGCCTCGGAGAGCACGTTAAGCCGTCGGTCCCGGTTGTTATCGTGTACGCCTGATAACGATCGTTAGTCATAGTAGGCATACATCCGCCAACCCGCATTGGAGCAGCGTGGTGAATTAAGCTCTGATCTTTCTCCTATATGGGCAAGTGCATGGGAAAGAGGTATGTGCCCAGTAGTGGGATATAACAGGCTGAAGCGAAATTCACTATTTAGAACCCAAAAAAAAGATGGAACAAAAATGTAAAAACATAATTTTTTCCTGGACATAATTTATTTAACACTGTAAACACGTTTCTTTCTAGAAACTCTTATTAACTTGCTGAAAGTTCGCAACTTTTGTTTCAAACAATTCTTGGAATAACTGGTATCTTGAGATGTATATTGTATATATGTGCAAAATTTATTTTTTTAACGCTTGTAATAATCTGTCACAATATACCTTAAATTATTATTATCATTTTTATACATTGTAATGTTTAGAACCGTACTTCATAAAGTACGAATAAAAACGTTAAACGTGTCTCTTTTCCTACAAATCTATTTCTATTTAACCTTTGAAATGTATTATTTTTTAACCGACTTCAAAAAAGGAGGAGGTTACTCAATTCGACCGTATATAATATATATTTTTTATGTATGTTCGGGGATAACTCCGTCGTTTATGAACCCATTTTGATAATTATTTTTATGTTGGAAAGGAGATATCCCTAGTTTGGTACCATGATAATAAAACCAGGATCTGATGATGGAATCCTAGAGAAATTAAGGAAAACTCTCGAAAATCTGCATAACTTTTTACTGGGTGTACCGATTTTGATGATTTTTAATTTAATCGAAAGCCGATGTTTATCATGTGGTCACATTTAAATTTCACCGAGATCTGATTACAACTTTTGGAGTAACCTTTGATAATGCGTATTTACTGGACTATTTTTTTGTCTACCTACGTTGTATTAATTGTCGATATAATTGAAGTCGGTTTTTCTTCGTTTGCCTGCAAACACAATTATTGTTTATTGATGTCAAACAAAGTCTGAAAATAATCGTATTTCAAGAGCTTTCTGAGCATCTAGCCCGATTTTATCAGCGTTGTTCAACTTAATTTCAAGGCCGCCATGACAAAGGCTATCTAACTTAACGATAATACTTGAATCTTGGCAATGAATTCAAATTAAAGAGAACAACTCTTTTCAAGTGTGATAACATCAGCACAAAAAATACGTTCGTTTTCGTTTTTTTACTGGCTTTGGGCACAAAAGAGATTTAAGTGTTTATGTTACGAGATATATATTTGTCGACTGTAAACTATTTTTTTCTGTACCTATTGTCTACCGAGAATATACCTCCTTATCCAACAAGTGTGGTTCAATTAGAAATCCTATCTCTAAAACTATAGACTATCCGATAAAGGGCATATAACCTGAAAAAATCTTTAGTGCAGTTATAATTTAATAGTTTATACCTATTGACTACGCCTAATATTTAAAAGATTTTAATATGGTCTGGAGTACTCTAAGCATGTATGTAAACGACGGAAATATATGTAATGTGTTAAAATAATAAACTATATAATGAATTAAATTATCACCTAAGTACCTACTCAATATTTAGCATTCTTGGAACCTTTTTACCTGAACTTTTATTACATATTGACATTTCTTCGCACAAAAATTGTTATTTTAGTAGTTTAAGATAAATGGAAATTGATGTAAGCTTAAAGAAACAATACTACAAAACTAGCTTTAAAAGCTGCTTTTGCATTTTAGATTACAGAAAAAAAGAAGAAATACTAATTCTCGTAGATGTAGTCGCTACGAGTCGCTGTAGTCGTAGATGTAGTGAACTAAAATCTATACAAACAAATAAAATTGAAGTGTCTGTTTGTAATATTAAAATAACCGCTTTTTACTAAATGCATATGGATGTATGCACGGTACATTACAATTTTTGTCTGTCAGTCTGTGTGTCTTGCTGTCTGTCTGTCAGTTCTGACTTATCTCTGATACGGCTGGACCGAATTTGACGGGACTTTCACTGGCAGGTAGCTGATTTTATAAGAAGTAACTTAGGCTAGTTTTATTTTAGAAATTTATTTATTTTGTATCTCTGCAAACTGAACAATAGTTATTTTTTTAATTCCACGCGGATAATTCGCGGGCACAGCTAGTAGTAAATAAAACAAGACAGCAGTTAAATTGGCGACGAAAGTTACTATTTTATTAAAGTACTCTTAAATTTTCCAACTTCACATGATTTTATATTTTTTTAACGTTGATTAATATAGTTTCAGTTACTATAGTATTCATCATCATCATCATCATCATCATTTCAGCCTATTGCAGTCCACTGCTGGACATAGGCCTCCACAAGTTCACGCCAAAAATGCGTGAACTCGTGTGTGTTGCCCATAGACACCACTATATTATTACTATATTATTACTATAGTATTACTATATTAATAATTCCCCTTTCTTCGTTTTAAGATATTGCAACAACATTGCTTTGAAAAATATTTCATTTCAGTAATTTAAAAAATATATTTTGTGACAACCAACATCTTAATATAGAGTAAAAATCATTCGTAGAGACGCCACGCGTCATGAGCACGGTAATGAGTTTTCCTAAATTCTATACACGTATCTAAACAGACCTTTAGCAATTCTGAATTCATGAAGTATATAATAAACTTTTTTTCAACACATTTTTTGTTAAAAATTGAAATAAATATTTTATATTACTTGTAAATTAAATAACTTACCATTTTCCCGCGTTTCAAAAGCTCCAAGTTGTGACCGGGAACGTCCGCCGTTAGAAACTGCGATACGCGTTCTCATCCCTTCGAATGAAATGGTGAGCCTGCTTAGTGCGCCTGCGTTAACCATATGACGTCAATGGCTTCGTTCACTAATACAGGTGTCTGTATTCATAAAAATGCCGCAGAGCTCAACGCATGGACTCTATAACAAATACAAATTGACAAATCGAGATGTTTTCGATAAACTTTACCTATAGTGATTTTTTTTTATGTACATTGTGTAAAAACGAGAATTATTCCCGGAAAAACGCGACAGCTCATTCAATTTCATAATCTCATTCATGACCTACTTTGAAGGAGGAGGTCCTAATTTACAACGTAATATTTCACTAAAGAATAGTTCTAACAACCGTTTACAAGTAGATTTATAGCAAAACAAGAAGGAGTAGTATTTGATAATTACCATTATCGTTGTACATTTTAACACTTCGCGATCTATACATTTAATATACATACCTATAGGTCTTAACAGGATAATATTTACCTTTTATTTTTATTCGATCTACCTACAATGCTGGCTCCCTTATGGTAATTTGCATGTCTTACTCGTAACAATACCTAGCAAATGATCAGACTAAGCACATACAACTAAATCAACACCGCCTCACATAGACATTTATAGTTCAAATGAAGCCAATAGGTACAAGGTTAATTTAACCTTGTCATAAACGTGAGAAGAAGGAATAATAGTATTCACGCTAGTCCCTACTGCAATACTCGCGTAAATTTTGATCTTGTAGAGATATTAGAACAAACGGCATACCTAAAAACATAATCTTGCCCTAAATATTGTTACAAAGAAAAAAACATTTTGACGTGAAAACGTCCAATAAATTGATGAACGCCGGCGGCATGCACTAAAAAGGTTGACACATTGTAGCGTTGCGCTCATTGTAGCGTTACGCTCATTGTACGCTTGCGCCGCATTTATCTCTCTTCCACTCGATTGGCCTATGCGTCCGAGGAAGCACACCCTCGAGGTGTGCCCGAGATGGGCGGCGCTGCGTCGCGATCTAACGACAGTCCTCGGAGGGGACTTGTCACTGCCGAGCGTCATCACCGCGACGCTCGGCGAAGACGAGTCCTGGACGGCGATGGTCTCCTTCTGCGAGACAGTAATGTCCCAGAAGGAGAATGACGAGCGGATGAAAGAGGAGGCCGCCGACGAGGCCTCCGTCCACAGGCGACGAACGGGGGTGCGTAGGAGGCGCTACTTAATGCGCCTCCAGTAACGCCCCTGTACCCGTATCTGGAACCGAGATGGGAACCCGGTCCTGCTAGACATGGCGTCGACGGGATTTTTCAGAGGTGAGCTGGGCAATCCCCATGGAGGAGAAGTCTGGCCTTTTTGCCGAGACCAGCCTGTCGCTGGAGGGATCCTGTTGCCTGCAGATCCGGGACCCTCATATTTGATGATGATGAGCATTCTCATATTTTTTTAAGTATGCATAAAAACTTTATTAAATCAATATAAAAACATTACACACACTAGTGTATGTAATGTTTTTTTTGTGTAGCTACCATGTATTTGATACACACACGCTTATTATATATACTTTTTTGTTGGTTGTCAGTCTGTAGTCAAATCGATTTTTTTTAAAAAGCTTCTTTATTTTCATTATTTTTTGGTTTTCTTTAATTTAATTTTTTAATTATGGTCGAATTTCGGCCTCTGGGCGACCTATAAAACCATTAAAAATATATAAAGCTTAACATTTTTTAATTTTAATATAAATTAAATAAAATAATTATATAAAGCTTATTAATAGGTGC
This sequence comes from Melitaea cinxia, assembly GCF_905220565.1. NCBI lineage: Eukaryota > Metazoa > Arthropoda > Insecta > Lepidoptera > Nymphalidae > Melitaea > Melitaea cinxia. The sequence goes on along the minus strand of NC_059400.1, from coordinate 6,972,889 downwards.
TATCTTCATCTTCCAAGATAAAATCTTTTGCTTTCGGACAGGATTTCTTCGAATTCTTTCTCTTACTGCTTTGATCACCTTTTTCTTACGAGCACTACGTGATCAGCCAGATTTTTTTCTATCACAAACAGAGGAGGTTTCATTGTACCTACCTATCAATAACCCGGTACACAAACATTTGACTAACACCAAGTGTGTGAAGTTTGAAAAATTTTATTTGGCTCCATACTTACTTTGTGTATTAATTACAATCACAGCGATTCGATTCTCTTTATCATCTCACTCCATTTTAATATCACAAAATATTTTACAGGGTATTATTGGCGCGAAAATGAGAAAACACAATGAACAATCATATAAAAATGACAGATTCCAAATTCAAATGTAATATTTTGTTTATTTTTAATTGTAACAGTATTTATGGCCAGACTATGTATAGGTAGGTTATGTATATGTTTATATGACTTAAGCGTGAAACTGTAGTAAACATAAATGCACCTATCTAAACATTCTAACAAACTTAACATTTTTAATACTACGCAACATATTTCACTCAGAAAAAAGTAATAAAATCATCTTAAATGTCTCCAGTCCAACTACGACAAAAAAATAAATAAAAAGGCAGCCATTTAACGCTTGAAATTAAATTTCTTTTATCGAGACTTGTGACAAGAGTGCTTAATTGAATTTCAAACACAACGGCTATGCGCTTTTCAAAGTCAGTAAGAACAAATATAATTATATTTGTTCTCGGCGCATTATACCTGATACATACCTTGACTTATTTACATTTCTTATATCGAGTTATTGGAAAAAACTATTTAATGTAACTATACATAGCTTATTTTAATTAAATTATTACTTAATTAAATTTTTCATTTACTCGTAGATGATGGGTCAAAACCGAACGCTGCTTATTATATTGTTACGTGTTAGGGTTCGAAGGATTTGGAGAGAAAGACCTGCTGACTCTTTTCAAGACTTTATTCACTAGCACTAGGTCCAACACAAAGCACTAGTTCAAACACTAACCACTAAGTTCAAACACTAAGCACTAACAATGTCCTCAGTCGTAGCCAATGTCGTAGGTTTCGCTGGTACCACTCTTGATCACTAGTTCTCACTCTTGAAGTCGCCTCGAAGATCGCTCAAACTGAACTGTACTCGCTCGCCTACCTGCGGCTATTTATATCGGCCGACACGAGGCCCAGGCCATTCTGGAAAGTTCGCGTATGTACCCGGTTTTCGAGACTATACTTCTATATAGTTCCATAGTAGTTCCTCTAACGCCATCTAGTATTGAGTAGAGAGTTTCATGCTATCGCTGTCTTTGTGTGGTTCCAATGGTTGCCGCTAGATGGCGCTAGTTTCTTTGTGTCCGTAACACTACTCCCCTCTTAGAGATGCTCGTCCCGAGCATCGTTGTTACTACCATGGTAACGCGCCAAACGGTCTATGTGTTGTACCACTTTGAATGTCCCTCTTGGTTGCTTTTGAATCCTGTAAGTCACATCATTCAGTCGGGTAACCACTTTGTATGGACCCTCCCACTTGGTCTGCAACTTTGGAGATTTCCCTTTCCGGCGGGTCGGGTTATGCAGCCACACCAGTGACCCTTCCTTGAAGCCGCTCGTGTTCGATTTCCGGTCGTATCTGGTTTTCATGTTCTCGCTTGACTGTAACCCATTTTCCCGAACCAAGGCGTGTATATAGTGCAATTTTTCCCTTAAATCGCTGACATAGTCTTGTACGGTATTTGGTCCCTCCGGTGCCCCTCCAGTCAATAGGTCCACTGGTATTCGTAATTCTCTACCATAATTGACATACGCCGGTGTAGCTTTTATGCTCTCATGCTCGGCGGTTCGGTACGACAGAAGGAAGAGCGGTATATACTTGTCCCAATCTTTTTGTTTGTCGTCTACCAATTTCGCCAAATGCCTCTCAAGGGTCTGGTTAAATCTCTCAACCATTCCATCAGACTGTGGATGGTACGCGGTGGTCCTCGTCTTATGCATGCCCAAAATTCTGCATACTTCCTGGAATACTTGCGATTCGAAGTTCCTGCCCTGATCGGAATGGATTTCTAGAGGCACACCAAAGCGACATATCACTTCTTCGACTAACTTAGAAGCGACTGTTGTAGCTTCTTGGTTTGGTATGGCGAACACTTCGGGCCATTTGGTGAAGTAGTCCATGACGACCATAAAATACTTGTTTCCCGATTCCGTTACAGGAAATGGCCCCGCTACGTCAACTGCAATTCGTTCCCACGGTGCACCGACGTTATACAACCGCAGATTCCCACGGCTCCTGGTCTGTGGTCCTTTTACAGCAGCGCAAGTAGTACATTTGCGGCACCAATCCTGTACATCATCTCGACAATGCAACCAGTAGAATCGTTCTCGCACTTTTGTTAACGTCCTCTTGACACCTAGATGACCTCCTGATACGCCATCATGTATTTCACGGAGAACATCTGGTACTCTCGTTCTTGGGACAATTATCTGAAGGTGGAACTCTCTGCCGTTAGTCTTCTCCCATTTCCGGTAGAGTATTCCGTTTTGAAGTATCAGACTGTCCCATTGAGCCCAGTACGCCTTAGTGACAGCGCCAGTGGGTGCAACCTCACTCCAGATTGGCTTTACGTCACCCCGTTTCTTCCATGTGATGATGTGCCGAAGGTCGTCATCTCTTTCTTGAGCTTCCCTCATAGCATCACTCTCCCAGATACCCAAAGGACTTGTTCTTGTTAGCTTTAATGTTACTTCATTAGAATCCTGCTTAACACAATGTTTGCAGACTTCTGAACACTGCCTTCGTGAGAGTGCGTCGGCATTCCCATACAATTTCCCGCTGCGGTATTTCGTCTTGAAGTCATACTCCTGATCCCGGGCAGGAGGTGAAGCCCTTTCCTTCTTCAGCTCCTCTATTTGTTCCTCTATCCTTTTCATCCGTGCTATCTGGGTCTTCTTCTGCGGACAGTTGAGCTGAAGATGGCCCCTCTCGCCACACTTGTAGCACATGACTCCAGAACTTTTCTTCGTAGGAGCCTTAACTACCTTGAATTCCTCAGAAACCTCGCGGATCTTATGCCGTATGTCATGGCGAACAGCCTCGACCTCCAAAGCATGCGCCAATGCTTCCTTTAACGATGTATGGTGACGAAGCCTCACTGCAGCTCTGACCTCCAGGTCTTTGATTCCGTCGACAAATGCTTGAACAATATTCGTGTCTACCATCTCGGTGTCTGCTCCTGGGTGTGACTTCCTAACGAGTTTTTCGATTTCCAACGCCCATTGTTGTAGTCCTTCTCCTGGGCGTTGAACTCTGTCGCGCAGTTGGGCACGGAACACGTGCTCCAGATGTCGATCCCCGTATCGGGATTCAAGTGCCTCCATCAAATCTTGGAACCCATTTTCCGTATGTGGCAGTGCTTCCAGAACCGACAAAGCTTGCCCCCTGAGCGCAACAGTGAGAGCAGTCAGGCATTGTTCTTCCGTCCATCCGTTGGCAGTAGCAACAGTCTGGAATTGTCGACGATAAGCGTTCCACGAAGTAGTGCCGTCGTATGGAGGCACTTTCACTTTTGCTCCTTGCCCCACTCCGGTCGTTCCACTAGACATCGCAATTCTCATGGTTTCAAGGCGTACTACTCTCTTCTGTAGTTCAGCGAGGCCGGTTTTCACATTTTCAAGATCCAATCCTAACCCGGTAACTCGTTCTTCCACTACGTCGACATCTTTTCGAAGCTTAGTCACCGCGTCACTAACATCTTTTACAGCCCAAAGCGTTTTTTCTTGGAGCTCTTTTTGTTGCTCTTGTAATTCTTGCAAAGCACCACGAATTTCAGCCTTTTGTTGCTCTTGTGATTCTTGCAAAGCACCACGAATTTCAGCCTTTTGTTGCTCTTGTGATTCTTGCAAAGCACCACGAATTTCAGCCTTTTGTTGCTCTTGTGATTCTTGCAAAGCACGAATTTCAGCTTTTTGTTGCTCTTGTGATTCTTGCAAAGCACCACGAATTTCAGCCTTTTGTTGCTCTTGTGATTCTTGCAAAGCACGAATTTCAGCCCTTTGCAGCTCCATTAATTTAATTAAACTTCCTAATTGAAAAGCCACTTGAGAGTCTGTAGAAGTTACGGTGTCACTGGTGGGCGTGGTAAGGTGGGCGGGTCCGGTGGGCGGGGCTTGGCCCACGCTGGGCGGAGCTTGGTCCCCAGTGGGTGTGGCCTCCGCAGCTCGCTGTGCCCTTGTCCTGACGCCCCCCTTAACGTCTTCTCTCGGAGTCAATGGCATCTCCAAATCTCACTTCCGACACCAGTTGTTACGTGTTAGGGTTCGAAGGATTTGGAGAGAAAGACCTGCTGACTCTTTTCAAGACTTTATTCACTAGCACTAGGTCAAACACAAAGCACTAGGTTCAAACACTAACCACTAAGTTCAAACACTAAGCACTAACAATGTCCTCAGTCGTAGCCAATGTCGTAGGTTTCGCTGGTACCACTCTTGATCACTAGTTCTCACTCTTGAAGTCGCCTCGAAGATCGCTCAAACTGAACTGTACTCGCTCGCCTACCTGCGGCTATTTATATCGGCCGACACGAGGCCCAGGCCATTCTGGAAAGTTCGCGTAAGTACGCGGTTTTCGAGACTATACTTCTATATAGTTCCATAGTAGTTCCTCTAACGCCATCTAGTATTGAGTAGAGAGTTTCATGCTATCGCTGTCTTTGTGTGGTTCCAATGGTTGCCGCTAGATGGCGCTAGTTTCTTTGTGTCCGTAACAATATACTAAACTCCGTCGCAACTACACCTGCGATATGCTTTGTTGCTCTTTAGTTCAGTTGTGAAGTATATAATTGTATAATCTATGAGTTGTGACTTGTGAGTCATTCATTGGGTTTTATGGCTTTCAGGTGTCGTCATTGAAATCGAGCACGCAAAATAAGACTGCGACATCAGAGTGTCCGCCAGTAAAACTATTTGAGGTTTGATCTGCTTCTTCCGTAGAGGGAGTCGTAGTACGGATTGGTGTCGAATCTGTGATATGACGGCGTTTGGTTGTCGTACAAGAAGGACAGACCCGAATATTGCCCGAGCTACGGGCATGGCGAAGCTCTTCTCTGGACAGACTGAGGCATTTTATATGGAACATCGTTGTACAGTTCACACAGGAGGTGCTTACGTCCTTTGAGTCGGCTTTGGGTTTGTTACACACTCCGCACAGCATCTTACGAATTATTATGTACCCTTTTCGATGACAGATGGCGCTTAAAAATAAATCTACAATTTCGACGCGGTTCTGCTATTGGCTGCTAGATAGCGCTAGTGTATAGTTAACTATTGACCATAAGCTTATACAAAACACTGGAGAGTGCATCGTAAACAATACTTTGAAGACAAAAAATTTGACCTTGAATTACGTCACGTATGTTCCTAATCTCTTTCTATAGGGTGACCACGTTGATCCTAGGTTCAGGATCCATACTATTTAAAAAAAATTCAAGCATTTACTAGACTTCTTTATTCTGTTAGCTCTCAAAAATGAAAAGGAACAGCGGCGTCCCTATGGACGATAATAGTAATAATCTATCAAAAAACGTTTACTATTTGAGCTGATATTTTTATCGTTTCTAGCTTCATTTTAAAAATTATTTCGGTAGATTATGATGTGCTAGGGATAAGGAATCTTCAAACTCAAGTGATAATTAGATCCATCAAATTTCGCAGGCTAAAAATGTGCTGACGAAGATGCGTTGTTATTTAATTGACCCTATCGTAATATTTGCGATTAGTTTGATCTCAGCCCCATCCACGCGGGCATATCAGTCTTTATTTCCTGTAGTGAGCTATGTTGTGGATGTGGCAACGTCGCAATTTATTGTCACTGGTAGGCCGATGCGTAAAATAAAAAATCAGTGGACATATTCTAGCTCAGTATAGTTTAGTGTTGATAAACAGACTTATACCAATTAGCTGCTTTATTTTTATGGCGCGTACACTTTAAGTATTTAATGCACATGAATGACACCTAACACAGTAAATAAATAGATAATTGAGTGTTTTTAGAAACATCCAAGAGTGAATTGAAAAGGTAAACCGATGTAACAAAAGTTACAATGAAAAAGACTTCGTGTAACATTATGGCCCATTTGTTTTAAACCACTGAACCGATCTTTATGAAATTTGCACTATACGCTAAGATTAAAAGATTCTTAAAACAATTAAAAAGATTTTTAGATAAAGATCATCATCATCATCAGCAACCTATCAATGGCTCACTACTTAGCGTAGGTCTCCTCTCAGAATAGGGTTATAGGCCATAGTCTATCACGCTGGCCCAATGCGAATCGACGGACTTCACATACCTTCGAGAACTTAATGGAGAACTCTCAGGTGTGCAAGTTTCCTCGCGATATTTTCCTTCAGCGTTGAAGCAAGTGTTATTTAATTACAAAAACGCACTTAACTTCAAAGTCAAAGGTCCATGCACGAGATCGAGCTGCGACCGCCCAAACAGGAAGCCACAGTCCAAACCACAAGGCTATTAATGTTTAGATAAAGATAAAGTAGGTATTATTTATTTTATTTATTTATTTATTACTTCTTGCATACATATAATCAAACACTTTTACGTAGTAAAAAAAAACAGCACAGAAATAAAATGGTTTGACCATGCCATTGGATCAAGTTAAAATTAAACAAAAAAAAACACATAGTGCATAATTTATAACAAGACAAAGTGAACGCAAACAAATAAAAGAAAAAAATAAAAAGAGATAAACATAAACTTAGTGATTAAAAGTATTTAACTAATACATAATTTATACATGTTCGCAGCATGCCTCACAAAAAGGTACGACCTCAGTTTAAGGGAGTCCTAACATTGGTTTTCAGGACCACTATTGGTTTGTTGATCATTTTGGTGGCATTCTGATAAAATATACATAGACATGAATACATACATAAACACAGAAAACTATAGACTATGTGTAATAAGATATTACAATATATATAAATATATAAATATATATATATAATAAAATGGTAGGAAAGTCAAAACTGTACATTGAATATTTTTTTAAAAGAATACTCGGGGTGTGATCTTTAGTCGATACAAAAGCCAAAAATATAGTTTTTAGAATTTTTGCCTGTTTGTCTGTTTGTCTGTATGTATGTCCGGGATAAACTCAAAAAGTACTGCATGGATTTACTTCAAATTTGGCACGAATATTATTAAGAAGCCGGGTCAACATATGCATAGACTACATATTATCATGCCTTATATAACCTACCGGGAACGAGCAGTGAACCTTTATTTCCTCAACGCATTCTGTAACAACGTGTAATCTAACGACGCATATTTGAATGTTGTTATTATGTTAATAACCATGCTATAAATAAAGACATTCTGTAGTATATTTAGTATCAGCATTGTCGCTAGTATACTCATATATACATAGGTGCATATTATATATACACATATAAGTGGATGTATAGAGGATTATTAGAATAACTAAAAATAGCGGCACCAAATAGAAAACGTTTCCAAAATAGACTGCACTAGACTTATGATTTACTTGGAATGCAAGCCGTCGATTGTTGGTGAAATACGAGAGGAAGATAATATGATAGGCTAGAATAACTGGTCGATACTAGCATGCTCATAAGCAAATCTGTTTTGTTTAGACGCGCTCACAACATCCCCTTCGACCCGCACTGTAGTTAGCAGGATAAAAAATCAAACGACCGTCAATTTTTTGAGCATGTACTAATAATAAGCATGCTTATTCTTCTACCTACAGTATGCTTGTTATAAGCATGCTCTTAGATAAGCATGTTCAAAGCATAAACACCAATACACATGCTATTTATTAGCAAACTCTCTGCCAGTGAGCGTGTAGTGATAATAGTAAACCAAGTGGTCCTGCAGACAGAACTAAATAAAATCATCATTTTTTTAATAAAAAAAAAGTGAGCAAATGGGTGAGCAATGAGCAAAAAATTTGCAGCATCAGAGTAACTACTCAATGTTCAAGTCTTTCAGGAATTTGTTGGTCTTCCCCTTGAATAACTCCATGTTGTAATCTAGTGGGAACACTATCGAAGGGCGTTGGTTCCACAGTACCTCTACAAATCCTTTTGCTTGGAAAACAATGCGTTCAAAAATTACTACTATAATATATATACTTATAGGTAGCATTTGCTCAAAAAAAAGCATGCTTTCGTGCTAAATAATGATCATGTCTGTCTGCTCCTTCGCACATATTGATTGGGGGTTTTTGTACATAGCATGGCTATTTTAAATAACGTGTGAGGGGGATAGAAAACATAACTGAGGTGAATGAACTTATCTTCACTAAAATGTTTTAGTGCTCCCGCAGACATACAATTGTAAGTTGGCCGACTAAATCGCAGAGTATACTAATAGGTATAGTGACATATGGAAGCTCGCACATCATCTCCAACTAAGTTGTCCAACTAATTAATTGGATACCGATCGTATCAGAATCGAAATTCACTTCCGATCGACGTACAATTAAAAAGTTGTCCAACTGTTCGTTAGCACGGGCACCTTATACAAGCTCGCTGACTATCCAACTTAGTTGGTCAGTCGCACGGCAAGATTGAATACGACTACACGCGTGCGCGTGATTTCCCTACGCGATCTGTCTGCGTCCCGATCAGTTGTTACAAACGAAAAAGTAGAAGAACTTATAGATGAACCTTAATTTAAAAAAAATAGCATATTTTAGAAATAAAAAAGGACATGGGTTTCAAAATCCCGTGGATATATATTAATTGTATTTAAAAAATCAAATATTTTTATTTAAGTTACTTCGTAACTTATGATTCCCCTTATCTAATAAGTAATATATTATTTAGGTGTCCCAAAATAAATACACGTAATCAGTCCCTATTTTATGTGCCTAGAACTAGGACCAAATCGATGGCTCCTAAGTATACTTTTTTTTTTTTACGTGGGGAAAATCCGTCATGGATAAGCGCAGATGCGCCACCCTAAAGCGCGGGGGCGCCAGAGGGTTATGTCAGACTCCTACTGACTAAAAACCACCACGTGTTAGCAGTCATCCGCCTGGTGGGGCGAGAGGGGTCGCGCTAGCATTCGCCACCTATCCTAAGTATACTGAGTCAACTCTACTTCTAATAACATTATTTTTTTGTTACATGGGTAGATATGAAATGAAGTAAATGTTATTAATATCTTAAAAAATGAAATCATCAAAAGTTGTTAGTTGACTCAGTATACTTAGGAGCCATCGAAATATACGCAGAATAATTTTACTTTTAGAGCATGTAAAATGTACAACCAATGTTTTCATCACATTGATTTTGCTACTAGCTCAGTACAATCTTTAAGGAGTGAATTACGATATGCAATAAATTTTTAATTTTTAATTTATCATTAATTATTTACATAATTCATGAATTTCTAGTAGGTTAGTTTGATTTTGTTATAAATTAATTTAATTATAATTGTATTATAGTTGGAATGATTAATTTTTAATCTATAATATATATAAAAGCGAAAGGTCACTCACTCATCACGAAATATCCGAAACTATACCACCTACAAACTTGAAATTTGGCAGGAAGGCTCGTTATAGGACGTAGACATCCGCTAAGAACTGATTTTACGAAACTCGACCCCTAAGGGGATAAAATGGGGGTTGGAAGTTTGTATGAAAGTACTATGTTTTTGAAGTAAGAGACTTGAAATTTAAAATATATGCTCTATAGATGGTGAGGAGGTGTCCAAATAATGCATCGTAATCTATATATATATAAGAAAAAAAATCACTAACTCACTCATCACGAGAACTCAAAAACCACTGAATGTTCTATCCATCCAGGTTGGACAATGATAAAATTTGGCAGGGAGGTAGATTATAGTTAGCAGACGTCCGCTAAGAACGAATTTTACGATATTCCACCGCTAACGGGATTTATTTAGGGGTGGATAGTTTGTATGAAACATATACAGCCTGAAAATAAAACTAAAAATGTGGTGTATAAAGGGGTTTTATAAAAATAACTATTAAATTATACGTGTGCCTTTCAAAAATTTACTCAGTTTGATAAGCATTTCAACTGATTGATTTCAACTTGAACGATTGTCTGAAATAAAAAAAATAATTTGCGTTAAATATCTTAATAGTATCATTATAAATCCAAGTTCCCAAAAGTGTATGTGATCGATTCGCCCAAAATCTACTGAACGGATTTTCATGCGGTTTCACCATTGGAGAGAGGGCTCCACCATTGACAAGAGGAATGTTTACGGAACGGCTAAGCCGATTTTGATGAGAGTTTCACTGGAAGTTTGCCGCGAAAACTTTGTGACATACTAATTTCAACGCGGGCGAAGCCGCGGGCACAGCTAGTGTTGTATATATCTGAATTTGTTATCTTTTAATTATTTATTATTTAATTGATAATTGTATGAAATGTTTCTTTTCTATTCGTACATGTTTACCTAATTATTCAATTTACTACTGTTTGAATTATTTATATTTCTGTGTGTATCGATTATTTCTTATTAATGTGTGCTTTTTTAGCTTATTCATGAATTATTTACTATTGGAAACTTTATTGGTTTATGTATCAGTTTTATAAGATTTTTTTTTCTTTGTATTATTGTACTGTTTGTTTCCCAAATAAAATAAAATAAAAATAAAAAATTATTTCTTCAACGGCTATAGCGAGTCGGAAAAGTGTGTCCTGTTTGATTATTGGTGGCCCAATTAGATATACGAGTTCATCAAAAGACGAAATACTCATTCTGTAGTATGAAAAAAAAATTATCTGGATAACATCTGAGTTTAGAATGCAATGTACGATGCTTCCCATATTCTAATCTATTACTTAATATAGGGTGCACCCAAAGTGTTCTTTTTATTATTAGAGCAATTAGAGCACAAAAATATAGGAGTTTGAAATTATTGATAAATGAATATTTTTCAACGACTTTTTTGATTTTTAATTAAATACTCTAAGGTAAGCAATTTAAAAGGACAACGCAATTGAAATGAGCTATTGAAAATCTATCTATTAGTATTTATTTTACAAAATCATTATTTTATTTGTTCGAACTATATATATTTATTTAAAAATTAAGGGAAGTGGATCTGTTCCAAACTATACTTGAGCAATTATAAATGCAACTCGAGCAGTTCTTTAACACTTTGAGCAATTTAAAATATTGTATACATCAAAAGATATAGGAGTTTGAAAATATTGATAAATGAATTTTATTCAACGACTTTTTTGATTTTTAATGAAATAATTTGAGGTGAGCAATTTAAAAGGACAACGTAGTTGAATTGAGCTATTGAAAATCTATCGATTAGTATCTTTTTTATTACGAACATCCGCAATTTTTTTGCTTCGCATCATTGTCTATGCGCACGCGCAGCGTTCACCTGTCTTATGATTTAAACGTTAAATTTGTTCAAACTATTTATATTTATTTAAAAATTAAGGAAAGTGGAGCTGTTCAAATCTGTACTTGAGCAATTATAAATGCAACTTGAGCAGGGTTTTAAGACGTTGAGCAATTTAAAATATTAAATAGATCAAAAGATATAGGAGTTTGAAAATATTTGATTTTTTTTTTAAATTTTGATTTTTAATTATATAATTTGAGGTGAGCAATTTAAAAGAACAACGTAGTTGAATTGAGCTATTCAAAATCTATCAATTAGTATTTTTTTTATTACAAATATCATTATTTTGCAGGATGGGGTGGGGTAGGTAATTTTTAATTTAGAGTCTGTTATCATCACAGAGTACATTGAATATACAATGGTTATGATAGACATGTGATAGACTGTCATAAAAAACTGACAGAGAGATGCTAGTGTATTTTCAAACTTTCATTGGGCGACTGCTAAGAATATTTTGCGACTTTCGATCATAGATGGAGCGACTTGAATCAAAACTTTCTGGCAAGCCTGACTGTATATGTATATGACTTCGTTCTCAATCCATCAAAACAATAATTGAATTCTCTTATTGGATTTATTTTCGATATAATTTAAATTATAATTATTAAATACTTATGGGTAACTATATAGTATCTAACCTAGTTTAAAATAATATTATGTGCGTAATCTTAATCGGTGTAGTACGTAGAGTAGCTAAACAAACAAATTTTCAAGCAATGGCCAAACGTCAATCTAGTGATTTAACAAAATTTAAAGAATCTTTAAAAACAGCGAAAGAAATTGTTATTTTATCGGGAGCTGGGATAAGTGCTGAGTCAGGAATCCCAACCTTTAGAGGCGCAGGTGGATATTGGAGGAAATATCAGGCATCGGCTTTAGCAACGCCAGAAGCATTCCGTAGCAGCCCTAGCCTTGTTTGGGAATTTTACCATTATAGACGAGAAGTAGCAAAACAAGCTCAACCAAATGCTGTAACTGTCAATATATCTACCGAAATAAAATAGCATAAAATATACATCTTCATGTCGGATATTTTATTTATAGGGTCACCTAGCAATAGCTAATTTTGAAAAGATTTATGGTGAGGAGAAGAAAATAACAGTTATAACACAAAATGTTGATGGCCTTCATGCAAGAGCAGGGACAAAGAATTTAATTGAGCTCCATGGTAACTTGTTCAAAACCCGCTGCATTAAATGCAAAGAAGTTTTAGTCAATACTGACAGCCCCATTTGCGAGGTACATTATTTTTTATTCATTATTATTAATTGTATAGACAAAATATGATTGCCTTTAGGTTTATGTAGTAATTAAATTCGATCAGTTACTGTTTATAGGCTTGTAGTTCCCATAAGCAATTTAAAATCAGAAAATACATTTAAACAAAGATATGAATATGAGATTTCCATATTAAATCCTTTACACTTCTTACTTCTTTTGCATTTTTGTGTGTAAGTAGTCGATCAATTTAATATACGTGATGACAATATTTGTATATGTATTTTAGGCACTAGCCAATCGTGGTGCTCCAGATGCTAATGTAGTTGGATCAGATATTCCAATCAAATCTTTGCCTCACTGTAAAAAAACAAATTGCAATGGCCTGTTACGACCACATATAGTTTGGTTTGGTGAAAGTTTAGAATCTGCTGTATTAGAGAAAGCTGGTAAATACATATTTATATTTAACAGTTATTTATTTTATTCATTCACCTTACTGTTCATTATTATATTAAATATAGCTTTGAGGAGCTCCAACAATTTGAATCTTTTTACTTCATGTACCTTCGTTTGATTTGGATTGTAATATCTTCGGAGAAATTCACCTTTTTATTCTAAAACTTACTTTTTTTTTAAAAGATCCCCTTTTTAGTAAAAAGTTGAGGTTTTTGAGTTCAGGCAGTAGAAAAAAATCTAAAATTATAAATGCAATGAACTAATTTGCACTAACAACTTGATTCTTTGCTATATTTATATGATAAATAGAACAGTAAAGTGACACTTAATCACCACTTCTGATTTTATTTTAAATTTTAAGAAAAATTACATGGTTTACTAATAATTATCAATAATGCTGCTGTTATTTTTATATCTTTTTTTCTAAAATCTTTAGTCCTAGAAACAACAGATTTTTAACAGTATTCTCTATACTCAAATGTAGGTTAAATGTGCGTGAATTTAAAATTGAGTGTATACCTTATTAGTGAATATTTTATACAAAACATCTATTCTTATTTAAAAACAAATTACGTATATAAATAAAAATTGTTTATCATTATGACAATGCACATATCTATATACTTTGTAGTACATTAATAGAGCAAATTTTAACATTGAACCTCAATTGAGTCTGACTAAATAAGATTTGAAAAGATTAAGCAAATTGTTACTGGTGGTGGTTACTTGAAAATAATAAATTTGCATTCTATTAATATGTATGAGTTTTCAATAAATGGTGCAGGTTATTAATCAAAAGCTTTATTTTTGCAGGTGAAGTAATGGCCAGCTGTGACATATGTCTTGTAGTAGGAACCTCCTCAGTAGTGTACCCTGCTGCAATGTTTGCACCCCAAGCTGCACAAAGGGGCTCAATTGTTGCAGAATTTAACATAGAACCTACTCCCGCTACGCCCGATTTCCATTATTATTTTGAAGGGCCTTGTGGAGCAACACTACCTACAGCTTTATCGCTTTGATTTTATTTTATTTTTAGTTTTGAAGAATAAAATGTACAACTAGTATGTCGAAGAGATGTGTGGTGTGGGTGTAGGTCTTCCTCCATACTCGGAACGTGGTGAAGTCAGATGATATCTCAGCACAACATTTCTGTATGCCACGCTAACGAGAAGTGTGTCGCATCGCTCGCCCTACTCTAATGGCTGATAATTGACAACTGACATTATCTGAATACAACACAACAAGTCAAACACTTGACGTTCCGTATTCATACTCTGCGACATATATATATTATGATGAATTTAGGTAATTAACGAGTTAATGAAACACATTAAAAATAAAAATATAAAATATTATATTGTTTATCACAGTTTTTTAGGGTTTTCAACTTAAAAAGTGTACAATAAACTATTATTATTGAACTGCCATTTTTTCTTTATGTTTTCCAAAAAACTTGGCTATGCTTCCTACTGTTTGACCAAATGTACAGTTTGACATTAATGACTTCTGTAAAATTAAGAGTTACAAGTTAGATTGTTAATTATTAGCATACAGATTTTTGCTGTCTGGAGAGGTGAGCACAGATTTTTTTTTTTCTAAACTAGATGTGGTTAGAAATTTACAATAATTAGTGTAACTAACCCACTAAAGTAGGACTATTGATTAAGTCCTTTTGTTCATATAAATACAAAATGTACCTGTATAAAAGATGGTAATGCCGAAATTGTTTGAGGCCTAGAATATCTTTCATCTATTAGCAAAATACAGGCATAGTCATTAGCATGCCTCACAGCTCTACCTAAAAAACAAATATAAAAGTTTTTAAATAAATAATTAGTATTTTAATTATTAGTATAATTGGTTTTAAGAGAGCGATTTTCGTTAGACAGAACGATAATTGACCTAAGGTTTAAATAAATATCAATATGGCTAAAAAATATTTTGACTTCATTTACCAATGCACTGGTTGACAGCTTTCATACACAAATTTTCATAATATATGGTTCCCGTACCAGGGTCTCTTTTGTTCATGAAAGTCATCTTTTCCTGTAATTCTGGTGATTTTATGTTTGGATATGGCATACCAATTACAATTACACACCGACCTAAATTATCACTGAAGAATAAAATAGCTCTTTTTAAAACTATTCAAAATAATACAATTTTACATACAAAGTATAGCAGAATGATATACATTTAAAATACTTACAATTAATTTTAATAATCTTATATTCTTATTAATTAGATTAAAAATGTAAAAGTAAATTTACAGATTTTATCTAAATAAAATATTTAAATAGCAGACAAAACAGTAAACATACCTAAAATTTAACCCTTCACTAAGTTTTCCTCCAACTACACTAAATAAGAGAGCTCCTTTTGTTCTCGATTCCTTACTATTAATAGCTGATGCATATTTTTGTAAAACCTGTTAACCAAAAAAAATATAAAAATTTAATATATCCATTAACTGACTAGCTCGTTGGCGCAATTTGTAGTGACCCTGCTTTCTGCTCCGAGGGTTATGGGTTCGATTCCCACCCCGAGTCTGGGTGTAATATAAATATTTATTTATATATTCATATATGTTTTATTTATAAGTATGTTTATCGAAAAAAAAATATACATAACTATACCAGTCAGCTGTTACCTATAATACAAGCATTAAGTTGCTTACTTTAGGAACAGACGACCGTGTGTGTATTATGTAGATATTTATTTATTTATTATTATTTATTATTAACCATTATCAAAAATTAATATAATACCATTTATATCAATTTCTAGTTTTTTGGTCAGCAAACAAGCTAATGGCTCACCTGATGGTAAGCGATTACCATAGCTTATAGACGCCTGCAACACCAGAAGCATTGCAGGCGCGTTGCCGACCCAATTCCCAATCCCCCCAGGAGCTCTGATCACCTTATCGCTCACTCACTTCAGCCTATCGCAGTTCACTGCTTGACATAGGCCTCCACAAGTTCGAGCAAAAAATGGTGTGAACTCATGTGTTTTGCCGAAAGTCACCTCGCTGGACAGGCAGGTTGGTGACCGCAGCGCTGGCTTTGTCGCATCTAAGACGCTGCAGCCCGTTTTGTATGCCCGTTTGCATGTGTATTTCATGTTATAGCCAGCAGTTGTATGGTTATCCCGCCATCGGTCGGCTTCATAATTTCCTAGATGGTAATGGAACCATGTTATCCCTTATTCACCTCTTTCGACATCCACGGAAAGAGAAGGAGAGGCTATATTCTTTACTGCCGTATCCACACAGCATGCTTACTCACCAACAGGTACACAATACTGCTTGAAAACAGTATTATTTAGCTCTGGACTTCTGTAAGGAGGAGGTTTCTGTACTACTCCAGTCTGGCTGCTCCATATTTAGAGCAGGAAATTCCTGCTGTGCCCTAACTTAGTGTCTTTTTTGTACACTTTTTTCTGAATAATTAAAAAGAAAATTCTACCAAAAACTATTTATTATTTATATTCTTACATAATTATGTTTGCAGGCAAACGAAGAAAAACCGACTTCAATTATATGGACAAGTAATACAACGTAGGTAGACGAAAAAATAGTCAAGTAAATACGCATTATCAAAGATTACTTACTTAAAAATCATCAAAATGGGTATACCCAGTAAAAAGGTATGCGGATTTTTGAGAGTTTCTCTCGATTTCTCTAAGATCCCATCATCAGATCCTGGTTTCCTTATCATGGTACCAAACTAGGGATGTCTCCTTTCCAACAAAAAAATGAATGATCAAAATCGGTTCTTCTTCTCTTCTTCTTTTTAAGACTATGGCTCCAACAGTTTTTCGCCGATGATTTTGCCAATGACAAGTGCTGAAAGTGTATAAATCCGGAGACGGTCCGTGTTTGACAGTACAATAGTGGGATAAGCCGCTTAAGCTGCGGTTAGTTGAAAATATTTGACATGATTATTTAATTTTAATTTATTGGTAAGTTATAATTTTATATCATTGATTCTAATAAACTTAGCTAAGACAGTACAAAAAAAAAGATGGCACTAAAGTTAGAAGAAAACAAACACTAACCGGCCGCGGAATGTTTTTGGGAAGCATATCATACAGTTAATTTCAGACAATTAAAAAACAAATGATCGAGAGATCCTTCCTCCAAGCCACATTCACATAAGGAACTGTCACGAATGCGCAACTTAGCCAAGAACACAGGTGTGCAGGAGAAACCCAATCGTATACGGATAATTATCGACGTAATTTTTTTACCTAGGTCGGAGTATTTAAAAAACCATGGCTTAATAGGCTTCATATTGCCATAATATTTACCTGTAACTAGTCTTGAAGATTGCCATAATCTATCCCAAGATTATTTTAAAGGCATTATAAGGCATTGCTTAGCCAAACTTCTAAAGTCTCGGGAAAAGCATTTATTACATTTATCGCAGCCTATGTGTAATGGCGTCTTTTGCACATATATCTGCCATCTCATTACCTGCTATACCGCTGTGAGTCGGTATCCAAGCAAGCGCTACTTCAATATTCGACTGATGACATTTGAACAGTGTCTCTTTTATCTTTAGAGAAATGAGAAGATTATTTTTATCATGAAATGGACTTTTCAATAAATCCTGGAGGCAGCTTCGAGTGTCAGTGAATACTACAGATTTATTAAGACCATGTGATTCAATATACAAGAGAGTTTCTAAAATGGCAATAAATTCACCTGAGAAAGTGGAGGAAAGAGGAGGCAGTTTGTAGTTCAAGATAATATTGTATTTAGGAATCCAGACAGCAGAACTAACGTTTAACTCGGGGTTAATTTTAGATTAGTCAGTGAAGAAATGCAACCATTTCGACCAGTCCGAATCAATTTTTCTATTAAACTCAAGTGCAGCGCCAGGTAATTCTTTAGTAACTCCTAGGTTCAAGATAATTCTAGGGTGATATATCAAGGAATCGTAGCTATACGTGAATAGTGGATTTTTCTCAAACTGATATATACCATTGATGTTGATTTTAAGAAAAGATTTAGTAAAGGGAGGTTTATCTTTATAGATCCAAAAATTTGGATTATTAATAAGCTGATTGAGATCATGGAATTTATCAATTAAAGGGTGAGAAAAGTTTTGTACGGCATTAATAAGGAACCTGTCACATAAGAACTGTCTGCGTAGATGTAAAGGAGGATCAACCAATTCCACTTGAAGGGCATTAGTAGGAGACATTTTCATTGCTCCAACTATAATTTCACATTTGTAAGAAATATAATTTTGATGTTGAACGCCCGACATTTTGCAGTTCAGTATCACTCCCAAAAATTTTACGTGATTCTGAATGGCAATAGGTTAATTATTGATGTGAAGAGACACGCTATCTGGAACAGAGCGTTTTCGAGTGAAAACGATGCCAGAGTATTTTGGGACAGACAAGGTAAGACCATAATCAGTTAACCAATTATTTAAGTAGCGCAGGGCAGAATTAAATTTAAAAGTGGCCTCGGAAAATGATGAAGAACAAGAATAAAGAGCAATGTCATCAGCATATTGCAGAATATTGCAAAAACAGAGGACCGATTTGTCAAGGTCGAAAGTAAACAAATTGTACAAAAGGAGGCTCAGAACGGAGCCCTGAGGAAGCCCTTTCCAGACTATTCTTTTTGGAAGTAATAATCCTTGGACACGAACCGTAATGTATCGGGCAGAGTAAAGATTAAAAACAATATTGATCATTCTCATCGGCAAGTTTAAGTTAAACACTTTCTGACGGAGAATATGGAGCTTAACGTTATCGTATGCAGATGATATATCAAGGAAGGCGCCAATAACATGTTTCCCAGAGCTAAGGGCATGCCAAACATCGGTGGTAAAGATGCTGAAGCTATCTAAAGAGCCCATACCCTTCCTAAAGCCAAATTGGTATTCAGACAATAGGCCTCGACTCTTTATAAACCACTCTAATCTATTTTTAATAAGGCGTCCCATAATTTTAGTCATAACAGATGAAAGAACAACTGGTCTATATGAAGAAGGATACCTGGGGTTTTTATTAGGTTTTAGGATAGGAATGATAATATGAGTTTTCCACGAATCAGGGACACTTCCGGAGCTATAGATCAAATTAAAGTTATCAAGCAGATATAGTTTAACAGAAGTGAGGAATTTCATAATGAAGGAGTATGGGATACCATCGATTCCGGGCGAAGAATCCTTAAGTCCATCAAGGGCACAAAGTAGTTCGTTTAAGAAGGAGTCGTTGAATCTTTCTGAAGTCATGGAAGAGGGAGGACATAAAAAAAATTTTTTCAGAAGGAACATAGGGAGGAGCTAGATTAATAACAAAATTAGGCAACCGGTAAGAGGAATCGTTAGAAGAGACGTTACGATCATCCTGAAAAATTTGTCTAAAAGATTTTATTTTTCTCCACACAAGCGAGGCAGGAGCTCGCGGTGACAAAGACTCGCAGAAGTTACGCCACCCACTAGACCTTTTCTTTGAGAGTAAGCGCTTAGTCTTAGCAGTTGTTTTCTGTAAATTTAGGTAATTAATCATCGATAAATCTGAAAGATAGGTAACCTCAGCAGCTTTGCGTTTCCGAATACTATCTGTGCATTCAGAGTCCCACCATGGGGGCGAAGGTATTTTGTCTAGAAAAGAATTTTTAAGTGGAATTGTGTCATCTACGTCAGCTACAGAGGTTAGACACCAAATAAACATAGTCTATTTTTAAGTATAAACGAGTATATACCACGATATAGTTTTTTGACGATTTTTGTCGATATTTCAAAATAAAAATCCTCAAAAAACTATATCGTGGTATGTACTCATAACACAGTAAAAAATTATTGTCAGAGACCGGAGGAAGAGTAGCAATTTTAGAATCAAGAAAAGATGAGAATTTACGCCAATCAGCTTTCTGAGTTCGGTATTTTAAGAGAGGTGGGAGAGGAGCAGATTTATTAGGAGCGGAATCAAAATTTATTACTATGGGAAAGTTATCACTATCGAATGAGTTCGATAAGACCATCCACAAGAAGGACATGACTAAACTCAAACAACTGCACTAGGTTTTTCACTCGGGGCACCTCTTCTTGTCGGAGTACCATCATTTAAGACACATAAATTGAGATTATCCAAAAATGACAACAGTGATGAGGAATTTGAGTCACATTTACCGCAACCCCAGAGGGTGTGATGAACATTAAAATCTCCTAAGATGACAAGAGGAGACGAAAATGTGGATAAGATATTCTTTAATTCTGAAATTAATGCTGAACTAGGGTGTGGTAAATAGATTTAAAAAATATATATATTAAATGTTTTAGCACCAATTACTTGAAAACCAGAACCATGGTAAGAGATATGAATTTGCGAGAAGGTAACAGTTCTATCAATCAGAAGAGCGGACCCTCCGTAGCGTTCATCTCTGTCATCACGTAAGCATGAGCAGCCAGGTACTCTAAATATAGAAAGAGGCTGAAGCCTAGATTCTGAAAGAGCAAATATTGCAGGTTTATATTTATTGATTAAATAAATTAGTTCATGTTTTTTATTTCGAATACTTCTACAATTCCATTCAATGATCGTGCGACCCAGCATTTTTATTAACTAAAGTAGAAATAAGTGTTTGCAATAAACTTAGGACATTGTTTGGTAAAGCGTCTCCAAACTTGGAGATCATGTTGACAAGAGCGCAGATCAAAATCTCAATGAAATTATCGTTAATTGTTTGGGGAATTTGGGGTTGGCTCAATCATTTGGGGATTATGAAAAGCACAAAGGTTAGGCATGGTAGATTTAGGAGAGTTGGTGATGGAGGAATGAGCATAAACATCATAAGAGGGGCGCAAAGGGGTACTAGGACGAGGAGTACTGAACATCGTTTTACGCTAGGCGCTAGAGGGAATGGTAGAAGAGCTCTGTGTAACCAATACTCTCTTTGGTCATAATTAGTTTGATTTGTTTTTGCCTTTCATGCTCCGGACATTTTGAAGAATTTGTAGACTTATAATTGCCTCTGCAGAAAAGACAAGAGACATTTTCATCTGAGACAGAGCAGGTTTCGCCAGAGTGAGGTTGAGCGCATTTGTAGCATCGGGGGGTGGAACGGCACTGGCCCTTATTATGACCAAAACGGCAACAAGCAAAGCATTGGATTATCGGTAATTGGTACAAAGAAAGTGGAAGGGATGCGTGAAAACAAAATACTCTCTCAGGTAAATTCTGTCCGAGAAAGGTTAAGGCAACTGTAGTAGTAGGTATCCATTCGGGTTTTCCATCGGTAATTCGTTTTTTATTTAGGCGACGAGCTTTGATGACTTTATCTCAGTTATGAGGGTGTTCCATTCCCTCAACCATATCTGATAAAGACCATTCAATAGGGACAAAGCAGACCACACCAATCCTCGTGACTTGATATTGTGGGATAGAAGCCTCGTAGTTATTTGCGGATAGAATAAGATTATGGACAAATAAATTTGCTAGATCAGTCGACAAAAAATCTACAGAAATCCTATTTCTGCCTAGGTTTTTAATGCCTCCGTTAACAATTCCATTTATGGAGTTCTTATGAAGGAACTGTGCGAAATTGAGAAGGCGAATAGATGGACCAGGTTTTTGCACAGATTCCAATTTAGAGATATGAACAGAAAAGGGAGCTTTATCATCCTGATTATGAGCAACTTTATTACCTGTGAAATCTGGATCAGTATACGTGTCTTGCACAGAGGCAGACGGATGACAGGCTTACTTAACACTTTCAGGATCAGGATCCATTGACAAGCGTCTTTTATTGCCGCCAACGCCGCCACCTCCCCCATCAAGAGGAGGTGAAGCGTCCCACTCCATATTAGGGACTACCACTTATTACACAAAAAAACAGCACTACTATACAAAACAAACCCGCACAGTATACAAAATTCAACAATAAACACAAAAATTTCCACCAAATAACAGGAAAGATACACTAGCACGTGTTCCAAAATCGGTTCATAAACGACGGAGTTATCCCCGAACATACATAAAATATATATATATATACGGTTGAGTTGAGAAATTAAAAAAAAATTACAAAAAGAAAAAAAAAAGAGTAACCTCCTCTTTTTTTTGAAGTCCGTTAAAAAACAAATATACTCACCAAAAACAATCATTATGATATTAAGCAAACTTTTTAAACATACCTCATCTACTTCAGAAGCTGATTTTGGTTCCCGAAATATATTTTTCTTTTTACTTAAGATATCAATAACTTTAGTAGAATTCAAGTGTTCATATAACTTCTGCTCATATGAATATGAGGGTAGAAAACATACAACACCATGAGGCACAACAGCGCAAACATTTCTCAATATGCAACCAACTTCTTTTAACTAAAAAATATGTAAATAGTTATTTAAAATTTTTATTAGATGGTACTATGTTACATACCAAAATATATGAAAATTTATTTGAATAAAATAGTGTTATAAAACTTACCAAATCTGTAGATTTCCGTTTTTCATATGAGAAGTTCAAATTAACATTTGAAGGACCTTTTGATAGACAAACCCCTAAGACATTATCAGGTGAAACTACGTGCTCACATTTAACTACATTTACACATTCTGCATCAGACTTATTGTTTGTGAGCAATGTGAGAAATTCATTAACTGGTTCCATTGTACCTCCAGCTACAATTACCTGAAATTTTTAATATAAATGTAAGAGAAATCCAGAGAATTGCAGTTTGAAATAAAAATTAAAAAAAAAAAAACTAGTTGCTATATTAGTCTGAATTAGAATTTGGTTGGTAAATTTTTTTCATACAATAAAAATTTTGTATTGACTTGAAATTTTGTATTTCAAGTTATATAATATTATAGTATACATTTAAATATGAAGACTTACAGATCTACATTGATTGACAACTTGGTGAAAATGTTCAGCTGGATTTAATAATAGATATTTAAGTAATCCAGTTTCACCAACTTGTGCTAAAACTCTGCCATTTTCGCTTCGGTCACACAACATCTCTAAGAAATCCATTACTGCATACAACCCACTGCCAGCCGAAGTCTCAGTTTGCAATGTTGCCTAAACATTATAAAAATGTACTGAATAAACTCTATAAATAAACATTGCAAAGAAATGCATATAATAAATAAAATTGGACTTAAAAATTGTCAATTATCAACATAACAAAATATTAATTTGTAATATTGTAACTGATGTAACTATTTAAAAAATTTACCTGATCACTCGGTTTCACTTCTTCTTTTGGCTTTTGCTCAAGTTGATCATTTCCATCTTTATTCTTGGACATATTACTAAGAAACTCCTTGAATGAAGCTTTTTTGTTACATTTTTGTTTATTATTCTCTGCCTCAAGTTCTTGTTGATTATATCTCAATGAAAAACCGTGTAATTTTGGAGCCAATCTAGTGTTTCTAGAGAACTCCACTAGGGGTCGTAAGTTCAAGTGATCTATTTCCAATTTTATTACGAAATCTTCAAGTGTATGTATTGTTGACTCTTGTTTCTTGTTGTTGAATAGTTTTGGTCTAATAAAGCCTAAGAAGATAATTACTATATTAAGTAGTAATTTTTTTAATCACAATGTTTTCAATAAGTAATGTTGTTTGCTCATACTGTTAACCCTCATTAGAAACATGGCAGTAGGAATAAATTTTATGAATAAAAATGTCATACAATACCTAATAGCTTTCCAATAACAAAATTCAGTTGATTCAACTGTAAAAGACTCCTGCTACTAAATCTATTTGTATATTTATTGATATAGAATTCCAAAAATGTCTTTACTGATGATAATTGCTTAGAAGAAACTGGGGCTGAGTGGGCATTTTCCAAGGCTGCAGTCAGACCATGAGCTTCATCTAAGATTAGAACATTATCTTGTAGTTTGAGAGATATGCCAGATCTTGCTCCACTGCTAACTATACCAGCATGGCTTATCAGAACTACCTGAAATTTTTATATGAAAAAATTATGTGACAAATTAATTAATTCACAACAAGCATGCACACCAACTGCATTAAGCTATATGCTTTGAAGAATTTTCATTTATACTATTAACTACTATTCTCAACATCAGGTAGTGAATTATTCATAAAATTTACAGCTGAATATAGATGTGCATGTAGAAGGATGCATGAATATGTGTATTATTTTGAATGTTCTCCTACATGGAGGCCTATGGCTAGCAGTGGAATGTTACAAGCTGAATAATATATGTGAAAAAATTACTTGATTATAGTGTTTACAAATCTACTACTCTATTAGTTTATTTGCAAACATTAGTCTAGTTACCTTAAAAATTCTTATGTCCTATAAAAAATTATAGGCGTTGTTAGAGAAAGCTACATAAAATGCAATGATAATCATATTTACCTCTGACTCATTCAAAGCCATCCTTGAAGCATAGTAAGGGCAGGCTTTTAATTGTTTACCACATTTAATTATGTCTTCCATGTCCAGTACACCAACTAATAATTGATCTTTTAACTTTGCTATATTGTTCTGGTTATAATATGGGCATGCTGAGCAAGATTTCGTTTTTATTCTTTTTAATACCTTACCCTCTTCAGCAATGGAAGTTGACTTGTTTTTAGACTTTTGCATATCGATACATCTGTAATTTTATATACAAAAACAGTAATAGAAAAATATTCTTCCATGTGTACATATTAACAAATGCAATTAGGTTTTTACCTCAGAGAAGAAATAACTTAAATGTTTTTTCTTAATGAGCTTACAGTTAGGAACAGGAATGAATGGTCAAAATGATTATAGTATTTATGGTCTGTAAATTTGCCAATGCAGGAGAATTTTCGCTTATAGGGTTGCTGAATAAAATGTCTTTATTGTTTACTATTTTTATATTCAGTAAAATGTAATTTATAGTTTTAATTTTGAAATGAATTGAAAAACCCCAATTTAAAGAAAATCAAGATGATAAAAAATATTTAATTATTACAAACATATGTTTCATTCTCAAAATATTTTATGTAAGTAATACCTTACCTTTCATTAATCAGATTGACATTTTTTAATTTATTCACATCAGAATTTACACAGTAATGTTGTCTTGAAGCAAGAGTGATTACTTTAGTATTATCTTTGAAAACTGTCCTTTTAATTTCACCCACAAACTGTGACAGTTGGCTATGTGTTCTACTACTTATGTAAATCTATAAACATATTTATAAATCAGACAAAATTGTTATTAATGTAATAAATAAACATTCAGTTCTCAAACAATCTCTCAACTTAGCTCTCGATTCAATTATGTTTTTAGTTATCAAAATTATATCTAATATTATCAAACAAGCAATTCTTGTAAACATAATATATAATCTGAATCTCGGAAATGGCTCCAACAATTTTCATGAAATTTAGTATGCAGGGGATTTTGGGGGCGATAAATCAATTTAGCTAGAATTCATTTATAGAAAATATCATTTTATCCTTGTTTTTAGGCAATAAAAAAATGGCTACAATATCATTAAAATACGAAGGTAAATTTCGCAATCGTTAATAAAGTTGTAATAGCTCAGGTGGGAAATCGGCTGGTCAAGATCGACCGAGAAGACCACAGTTGAAATCTTCATATCTCCAGATCGACTATTTTTTTCCTTTCTTCTTTCTAATTGCACTCATGATTTTTTATTTAAATAACCAGTTTATATTTTTTATTATTATGTCGGTAAAATCGTATTTAAATATGATTTTCAAAAAGCCAAGCTCGGTCACCCAGATACTTAATAGATTAATTACATAAACTACATTCAAAATATTAAATCACATTTTACAACACTACTGTTGTCGCAAATGTTCATGGGCTACGATAACTGCTTACCATTAACAGGACTGGACACTTTTTTTAGATAAAGAGTTCAAAAACCATTTTCAGGCAATTTTTTATTATTATTTGAAAGCAAAGTTTTTAAACAAAATTTAAGAAAGAATGGTATGGTAGATGATACCTTTGTATTATTATCTTCGGTAGCTTCATTATCTGCAATAATCTCTTCACTGTCTGACTCATCTTCTTCATTATCTATGCTCTCAACAATAAGATCCTGGTCATCGATATTTTCTTTTTCTTCTAAATCGTCTTCACTTTTTGTTTTAGTCTCTTTCTCTTTTTTTACAAAATAATGTTCATTTTTATTCCAATTATTACATTGTTTGGTTACTCTCTTTTTTAATTCATCAAATTCTAATTCCCTTTTTTTTATTTGATCAAGTTGATTTTGTAAATTTAGTAAGGTTTGATTTTTCTTTATTTTATCATACTCCTCTTGGAGCCAATCATTCGAATCTGTAATTGTAAATAAATTGTATTGATTATAAAATGAAAAATTAGTTATTACAAAGAAATTAAAGATATATACAGAAATAAAGAAAAGGTTTTTACCAGCATTATTTGCAAGTTCAAGTTTAATTTGATCTATTTCCTTTGTTAACTTTTCTACATTTTTCTTGTTGCTATCTTTTAGCCACTGCAGAGCACTACAGCAAATACTTAATGATTTACCCTGGTATAAACAATTGACTAATAAAATACAAATGAGTAATAACAAGCAAATCAGTTAATTTTTCGTTCTTATTCTATAAACTAATTATATAAAGTTATACTGACTGTTCCTGTAGGACTTTCAAATATACCACAGTGCTTATTTTCGATGGTAAAATATAACTCTTTCATAAACTTTTTCTGAATTTCATAAGGTTCAAAAGGAAACGAAAATGTGGGGGTCATCATTATTCGGATTCAAAAACTAGAACGAATGACTCAAAAGCTTTTAATTTAAGTCTTTAGTCAAATTAAGGCGATAAGATGATTGATTGATTGATAGATTTAACGTTATACTTGATATTGTTAATTTGTTAAAATAAAAATATCATAAGTGTTTGCCGCCAATTATAACAACAAATGAACAAATGACAACATATGTGCAACATATAGTCTATTTCACGTAGGATGGGTACGGTGACACATGTCAAATTAACTCTATAGTGAGGTGACCATGCATAATTAATTGATGTAATTCGATTATCGAGTACAAATGCGGTTAATGCTTATTAAAAATTAATCATCGCTATAGTGAATAAATAATATTTTAAGGGTGGTGTTAAACGCGAGAAATGAGCTATCGACAAAACTATTAACACAGCTCACGTGGCAAATTATTAGTCGTTCGCCTTTACCTTCCGGTACTTTAGTCGAAGAATGAGCAGTGTCGTCTATCCATACTTTGCCAACAGTATGATCGGCGTTCAACCATGTCTAGTCAAGGAATACTACGTTGTTCCAATCCGTAATGTTTTTCGCCTTTTCTAAGAATGTCACAAAGTTTTCACGCACTTTTCCGTTTGTTAACTTTATTTTATTTTAAGGAAATCCAATTTTATTTAAAAGTCGCCATAACGATGTCACACTTCCATTAAATAATTTAGCACCTTTCAAAGACATTAATTATTGTAAAACTGTGGGCAACTCATTTCTCCGCAAATAATCATATTCAAGCGCAACGACCAAACATTTATTTCCTTTGCCTCTTTTTGGGAGTCGATAACTTATTATCTTCCATATTGGTGTCACCATATTTTTCTTTACTTATTTTTGACACTAAGCTGTGTGGCTACGGCAATAAAGAATATAGCCACCAGCGTCTCTTCCCGTGGGTGTCGTAGGAGGCGACTAAGGGATAACACAGTTCCACTACCATCTTGAAACTTATAAAGCCGACCGATAGCGGGATAACCATTCAACTGCTGGCTTTGTTTTGGCTTTGGCCGTTACGATTATTTATTTTAGCCGATTACTACGTGTCAATCCCTATCATTAAACGTTTCGTTTCATGCCTGTAATTTTAAGTTATCATTTTTTCTGTACCTTTTTTATTTTGTTTAAAATGTAAATACAATTTCAATCTAATCAAGCATTATTTTTTTGCTTTGGAAACTAATTGGTGATTTTTAAAAATGTATATTTATCCGATTTGTTGAAAATAGTGAGCGTGTATTGGAACATATCAAATGTCACCGTACCCATCCTATGTGAAATAGATTATAGTATTTATTCTACTCTATGAATAACAATAAGCAATTATAGGAAAGAGCACTAAATATCGATATAATTTTGAAAAAATATCGATAAATATCGGCGATATTTTTAATTTCAAAATATCGATAATCGATATTTATTTTTGAATATCGAAGTCGATATTTTTTTTAAACTATATTATATTTTAAATGAATTATGTATTCTACTTTTATTGCAACATATGGTCCTTCCGTCTTATCTGTAAATGAATATAAAACAGAGCGCGTGAGGGTTTGCGAGTTTTGGTATCAATATCAAAATTTAATCAAAATCACAATAAATGTCAAAATCAAAATTAAAATCAGTCCCAAAATTCAATCAATATTACAATTAAAATAAAATCAATACTAAAACTATTACTAAAATTCACTTAAAAATACAATTAAAATTGAAATCAAAATCCAATCAATATTGAAACTAAATGAAAATCACAAATCAATCAATTAAAAAATACAATAAGTTAGAAGCTTACAAATAATGACTGTTAGTAGGAGACTAAGCTGCTGAGAGCAGCAGTCCACAGCAGCGCAACATGTAGGGACAGTCCAGTCTGTCCGCTATCATTTTTAAGATTCTGTTAGAGCTGGCACGCACCCGACGCAAAAGTGACGCAGCTCGCAGGCGCATCGTGGCCCAAAAAAAAGATACAAATTAAATTAATCACATTAAATGTAATTACCTATAAAAATAATTGAGGCTGTTTTTAATCTTTCAAATTGAGAAGTTTATCAAACATACTTGAGACAATTTCTGCGCACATAGATTTATGCTTTCAATTGCAGGTGAACTCTTTTCTTTTATTGCATCAATAAAGTGCACCGTCAACACTAAGAAACTTTGTGTAGAGTTAGTGATAGTAAGGACATGAAAACTCAAACCTTTTAAAATAGCTTTGATGATGTGATTTATCACATGTAAAGAATAATAGGTGTGACATACTGACTACTAGAATTTACAATTGGTATTTTGATTGGCACCTTATGTCCACTTCTCTGATAACTCCAATAATATATAGAACGAATGGATACAATGACAGAGAATATTGTTTTAGTTTTTTACTTAAAATATGATAATTATCTATACAAATAAATAAAATTGGAGTGTCTGTTTGTAATATTAAAATAACCGCTTTTTACTAAATGCATATGGTACATGGTACATGGTACATATACCAAAATAACATTTTTCACAATTTTTGTCTGTCTGTCTGTCTGTTTGTTCAGACTAATCTCTGAAACGGCTGGACCGATTTTGACGGGACTTTCACTAGCAGATAGCTAGTGTAATAAGGTGTAGCTTTGGCTACTTTTATGTTAGATTTTTTTTTTTATAACTGCGAACTAAGCAATAACTTTTTTGTTAAATTCCATGCGGACGAACTCACGGGCACAGCAGCTAGTAATAATATGTAATTCATGTATACAATATTATATATATATATATATATATATTGTTCATTGTTATCATAATACTTAAGTCTTCATTGTAATAATAAAATTAATAGTATATATATATATATATATATATATATATATATATATATATAGTAATTGCAATTTGTAGTAATAATATCATTATATTAAATTATCGATATTTTTTAAAAATATCGATACAATATATATCGATTTTTTTTTCATTTGCGCATCCCTAAGCAATTAGGATTTGACCACAGAGTAGTATGAGGCATAGATTATTAATTTTTAATACAGTTGCTCAAAAAGTGGCGTATTACAGGGACGTATAGCGTTCGGGATGTGGGCTATTACATAGTCATGCTTTTTTTTTACCTTTCCCGAACTCGTGCGTTCTCTTTCCCAACTGTCAAAATAATGTCTATTAAAAAGAAAAACCAACCATGAAGTTTTTACTAAAAAAATTCATAGAAGTTTTTATGATTCATGCAAATACGTATATTTGTAAAAAGAAGCTACTAATTTGTTTCAATATCAGATTTAATGATTTGATTGAATGAGTTTGGTTAGGTTTCATTTCATTTCATCTCATTAAATTTCATTTTCATTTCATACCAATAAAAAACTTCTACTGAAGACTTGGCTGTATGGGCATAGTTACCTTTGCCTACCAGAATGGATGAAGAAAAAAAACTGCTTTTATTCTACGGTTGGCGCCATTTTTCAGAAATTTTCTTTTTATTATTTTATTAAACCGCTTCATTTTTTCGCAACTATATTAAAAATAGTCGTTCAGTACACGTGCGGAACCGTCATTGCAACTTGTTCAGACTGTCAACCCTCGCCTTCGGCTGCACCTCGGCTCGGGTAGACATTTGTCGGAACTCTTTGCAATGACAGGCTTTCCACACTTGTAATGAAATATACTATTATGAAATAGCATTGCCTTTTTCACATGGATGTTTTTTTTTTTTAAATATATAGACTAGCGCTTGACCGCGATCTCACCTGATGGTAAGTGAAGATGCAGCCTAAGATAGTGCGCGCTTGCCTAGAAGATGCCTATTCACTCTTGATTTGAAAATACCCAAGTTGTAATTATTTGGAAAAACGGAAGCCGGAAGGGCATTCCAGATTTTTGCGGTGCGTATTAAGAAAGAGGAAGCAAAACGCTTAGTGCGAGATCGTGGAAATTCAACCACGTAGCGGTGCACACTCAAGCGATGCCTAGCGGTTCGGTGGTAGAATGGTGATGGTGGAACAAAATTGTGCAGCTCTTGGGCACACTCTCCGAAGTATATTCTGTAAAATACAGACAGACAGGCAACCTTGCGCCAAAGTTCAAGACTTTGTAGTCTAGAGTTAACCAGTGGTTCGTCACCGATGAGTCTTCTGGCGCGTCGATCCACAGACTCCAAAGCAGCAAGCTGGTACTTGGCAGAGCCATCCCATAAGTGACTGCAGTACTCCATACTCGATCGAACTTGAGCTTGGTACAGAGTGAGAAGCTGTTCCGGTGTGAAGTACTGCCTGACTTTATTGAGGATACCAAGTTTCTTACCGGCGATTTTTGCCTTGGATTCTATGCATTGTCTGAAGTTCATATTAGACGAAATATTTATGCCTAAAAGATCAATATTATCGGTGATCGGTACAGATACACCCCGGAAAGTCGGAGCTAAAGGAAATGGACTCCGTTTAGCGGTGAAAAGACACGCTTGCGTTTTGAGAGCATTAAATTTGACTAGGTTGGCGTCACCCCAATCGGATACCTCTTTTAAAGCCAAATTCATGCGTTCAACCAGAGCCTCTCTATGCTCAAGAGTTTCAGCCCCGCTAGCTCGGGGACTGGACATGTATCTGTAGGCTCTCATGCCAGACCCGGTCAAATGCCTTCGAGATATCAAGTGAGACGGCTAGCGCCTCTCCGTGCTTATCCAAGGCTTCGCCCCAGATGTGCGAGGCATACACTAAAAGATCCCCCGTGGACCTGTTACGGCGGAAACCGTATTGCTGGTCCGACAGGAGGTCATTCAATTCGAGGTATGCAAGGAGCTTATCGTTCAGTATGCGCTCCAAACTTTTACATAATATGGAGGTGATAGCGATTGGTCTATAGTTAGCCGGGTCGGCACGACTACCCTTTTTAGGTACAGGTTGTACATTGGCAATCTTCCAAGCTTTAGGAACCTGAGCTGATTTTAGAGAGGCGGTACAAGCGCGTTAGAACCGGAGACAACTCAGGAGCACATGTTTTGAGAACTCTAGCTGGTATCCCGTCAGGGCCACTAGCCTTATTCGTATCCAAATTGCGGAGCGCTCGCAAAACCACCGTTTGGTGAATGCAAATATCGGACATAGCGAAGTTGGAAGGTGGATGTCGAGGAGGTGAGGCACTACCAGCATCAAGGTGCGAATTTTCGGCAAACAGGTTTGCTAAAAGGTTAGCCTTATCTGTCGCAGTAATGGCCAGCGACCCATTTGGCTTCAGCAGAGGAGGCAGTGAGGGACGGCAAAAATTCATTTCCACCGACTTAGACAGCGACCAAAAAGCTTTACTTCCACACGAATAGGAAGCTAATTTGGCTCCAATGCGATTAATGCGGTCGTAACAAGCCCTTTTGAGAACCTTTTTGTAGGACTTAGCAGCTGAGTTGAAAGCTTTTTTTTTGAAGTTATGTCCAGAGATTTAAGGGTACGGGCTTCAGCCCATGCTGCAAACGCTGAGTCCTTACGGGCTGCAGCTTCAGCACATTCTACATTGTACCACTTAGGGACCCTGACATCAAGCAATACGTCAGCAAATGGAATGAAGTACTCCATCGCCTGACGTATCACTCCCGATATTGCTTGTTCGCAACCCGACGGATCACACGAAGAATAATTGTGTTTGCTCGCAAACGAAAAAAAACCGACTTCAATTACATCAACAAGTAATACAACGTAGATCGACGAAAAAATAGTCAAGCAACTACGCGTTATCAAAGATTACTCAAAAAGTAGTTATCAGATCTCGATAAAATTTATATGTGACCACATGATAAACATCAGCTTTCGATTAAATTAAAAATTATCAAAATCGGTACACCCAGTAAAAAGTTATTGCGGATTTTCGAGAGTTTCCCTCGATTTCTCTGGGATCCCATCATCAGATCCTGGTTTCCTTATCATGGTACCAAACTAGGGATATCCCCTTTCCAAAAAAAGAAAAATTATCAAAATCGGTACATCCAGTAGAAAGTTATGCGGTATAATACAACGTAGGTCGACGAAAAAAGCGTCAAGTAAAAACGCATTATTAGATATAACTCGAAAAGTAGTTGTTCGATCTCAAATAAATTTAAATAGGACCAATTGGCACACACCACCTTTCGATTGAAACAAAATTTGTCGAAATCGGTCTACCCAGTCAAAAGTTCTGATGTAACATACATAAAAAAAAAAAAAAAAATACAGTCGAATTGAGAACCTCCTCCTTTTTTGGAAGTCGGTTAAAAACAAGTACTCCGCCAGGGGTACGATGCGAAAAAGTGTCGCATCTCATCCCAATCTGCCGACTTATATCGCCACACGCGTCTGGTTCCGGTAGGACTGGCATCCAGGGGGTGAAATTTAGATATTGACTTTACCACACAGTGATCAGATGTGCCTAGGGGAGCCGCAATTGATACCGAGGACCGGTCTGGGTCAGTTGTCATCAGAAGGTCCAAAAAATTAGGTGTGTGGTCGTCGACGTCGGGTACTCGTGTTGCTTCTTGGACCTGGATGGAGCTGGGTGAGATCTAGCGACAGGGCAAATTTGAGCGCCTCTCTCCCGGCATGGTCGGTATTTTGGTATGGGAATAGCCAGTCCTGGTGGTGAGCGTTAAAATCCCCCAGAAATACCATTTGGGCAGCTGGATACCGACGTTGGACCACATCAGCCGTCTCACTAAGATAGTCGAACATTCGAGTTGTCTCCCGATCACCGCTGTGCGACCGATAGGTACAGGCATACACAATCTGCTCCACACCCGTGTCCAATAAACACCACATGATGGAAAGGTTAGGTATTTCCAAATTACGCAGACGCTGGCAGCAGACATCATTACGAGCATACATACAGACGCCAGCGCGAGATTTAAAGTTATACTCAAGTGAATACCCAGGGTACTGCAGGTACGCTACGTCTGCTGGACTACCGATTTGCGTCTCCGTAAGAAAAAGTAAGTGCGGCTTCTCAGTCTCCAGGTGATGGTGGACTGCAACGAGATTTGAGTGCAATCCTCGTATGTTGGTGAGGTGCACTTTGAGAGAGAGGAGGTGCAGCCGCTGTTTAACTTTACTTTTATTCTTGTACTTCATTGTGGTCAAGGGGTGAATAGGAGGGGAAATGGTAGTTGTACGAGGCGCTACGTCTATAGATTCCACGATCCGTACAGAAGCCACACTAAAGAGGACTCGACTGGAGACTGCGGGGACGCCCGAACCCCCCAGGAAATCGCCATCGGGTCCTCTCACCGGTCGCCAACCGGCACGATGGAAGCCATCCCTGGATTTTTCGCAAGGTGGCGGGGCAGCTTTTCATAGGTGGCGAACCTACTAGTTGGGCCCCCTACTGCCTGTGGTCGGCCAGCGGTGCACCGTGCTTCGGATCCCGCTACCCTCCAGGTCGAGACGTCCGGCGCAACGACTACGCAGATCATGATCCTGTCACTAGGCGCAGCGCAACTGTACATACCCATCCCCCTATGATTGGCTGTTACGAGCATCGTTCCGGAACACGAGGCGCCTCACGGCACGACAAGTCGTGTCGCAAGACGAGTCATTTAGCGGCGCGTCTTTGCTCGATGGGTGGTCACACTAGCCACGGCCGAAACCTGCCACCTATGTTACTCGTTTTGCACCACCCAGGGGTCACGTGTAGGGTAAAGAGGGTTAAGACCTGACTTGGTACATCCTACGGACGCGAGTAACTGCAACCCCCAAAAAATGATGGATGTAATGATTCCTTGATGACGCCGCGTTGGCGCAACGGTTACAGCCATGGATTGTACCTGTTGCGCAGGCGGTTGCGGGTTCGATCCCCGCACATGACAAACATTTGTATTGGCCATACAGGTGTTTGCCATGGTCTGGGTGTTTGTGCAGTCCTTGTGGGTCTCCCCACCGTGCCTCGGAGAGCACGTTAAGCCGTCGGTCCCGGTTGTTATCATGTACACCTGATAGCGATCGTTACTCATAGTAGGGAATATATCCGCCAACCCGCATTGGAGCAGCGTGGTGGATTAAGCTCTGATCCTTCTCCTACATGGGGAAAGAGGCCTATGCCCAGTAGTGGGATGTTACAGGCTGAAGCGTAATGATTCCTTTACATCTTATTGATCATACCTATTAAAGTGATTATTTTTTTTACCATATTTTGTTTAATTCATTCGTATAAAAACATGCAACACTGCAAATTTCAGTTCTGCCAATCGGCTTACGCGTCAAGTTAAGACTTAGTCGTGGGTCGTAACGTCTTTTATGTGTAATCGGTTATACGTAGTTTCGTGGAAACGCGTAACTAGTTTCGAAACTACTTATTTTTCGTAACTAGTTATTTTTGTATACAGTGTCAGTACGGGACGGCGACGTTATATTACTTTTGTTTGTATTGTGGTTATGAAGTAGTTATATGTTATAACTTGTAACATATACGAATGCCGTTACGTACGTTAATATTGATGGATAGTATAATTAAATTAACTTCCCTTCATATTTTATCCAGGCTTACGACTGGCTGCAAAACATATTATTTAAATTACTTTTTGATTTTTGTATTGACATAATAATCGATGCAGGCGTATTTAGAAGTTCATTTGATTTTATGTACAGTTTTTAATTATTTTTCGAAATACATACATACATACATATAATTAAAAATACAACAAACAACCCATACTATTTTAGTATATACTTCAACACGAGACAATAACATTAATCGTTAATAATTAATCACTCGTCAACTGTCTTAATGCTAAATAGTAAATTCGAAAATATTTAAAAAGAAACACGACCGAAATTAAAATTTCTTTAAAAAAACTGTGCGTATTAAAATAAACTTAAGCTCATAGTCAATTGCGTACAAAATCCCATGAGCATATTCGAAAACAAAGATGCATCTATAGTACTTATAGCCATCTCTTTTTATCCTACGCGTAAGCGTATCTGCGTATTGTAATGATTAATATTAGTAACCTGTTACGTTATTAGGCAAAACGCTTATGCGCCGGTCGTTGTGTCAAGTTTTTGATAAAACTGCGTACGCAAAAAAACTGCGTACGTAAAATAATCGTTACATTCGTATCGGCGAAACTACGTATATGGTTATTAGCTTCGTAACTAGTTACTGAAACCGATTACGTTAAATAACGCCCACCGCTATTAAGACTTAACCATGACTTAACTTATAATGAACGGACTATATGACAATTGACAAATTGCAAATTGGCATTTGGCACTTTGATATTTTATACTCTGACTTTGATTTGGCAGAAGTTTATTAAAAATGTCATTGCTGTGAATGATAATAAAAACTCTGTGATAAAACTGTTCATTTGCTGTTCATGATTAATTTCATATTGATTAAATATTTTAGTAAAATACTTTCAACTTTTCAAGATGTCTCAAAAGTAATTTTAAAGACAGTTTTGTTTTTTAATTATTAATTGTGTACATTTGTATTAATATTATAATATTGAAATTAAAATGTTTTGAATACAATTAGAGATGTTATTTGGTTATTGTAAAACATAACACACATAGCAATATAACCAAATAAAGTAACAAAACATTTGTACAAAGAAAGATTACTTTAATTAAACAATTTCTAACTAGGGTACTTCTTTGTATGAAAGAAATTTCTGCTCTCTTGCAGTATTAAAATACTACCTGGAGCGACTGTGTGCGAAGACTGCACATTGGAAGGAGATATAACTATCGGCGGTGGTACAGTCATTCACCCAAGAGTTACTATCATAGCTGAAGGTGGCCCCATTATAATTGCTGAATATTGCATCTTAGAAGAATACTCTACAATAATTCATAAGTAAGAGAATATATGTTTAAATGAAATTGCAATAATTATTGAAGTATTTCGGATATTATGTACAATCGAGGAGTGTATGGATAGGTTAGGGTTATTTTTTTTTTTTTTGTATAATGAAACTGTCGTTAAACGTTTTACTTTTTAAGTTAGATAGGTTAGAGATTTTTTTTTTTTTTTTTTGCTAAACGTAACTGTCGTTAAACGTTGTACTTCTTAAGTTAGATGGGTTAGGGTTAAATTACACTCCTCGATTGTACATAATTACCAGTATTTCCCCTAATAATAATAATTTATTTGATTTAAATATAATAAATTATTTGATTTTAAGACATAGGCCTTATCTTATTCAGGAAAAGTGACAAACAAGAGAACCCACCAAAACCATTGTTCATTGGGGCTCATAATGTATTTGAAGTAGGATGTAAACTAGAGTCACCGTTTGGTCACATCGGAGAGAGTAATGTCTTTGAATGCAGATCATTTGTTGGTGTTAATGTTAAAATTGGAAGTGGATGTGTTATTGGTAAATATTTATAATTTATTCTTTTAATATATGTTTTTGATTTTAACATTTTCCCACTAATACATTGAGATTGCCTTTGGTCAAACAATAGTTATATAATGAGATATGTGTGAACTGTTAAGTGGCATTTGTTGTCATATTGATAAATAAGATTTGAGTTGTTGAATAGTTTTATTTTCAAATATATATTTAAAAAACTAACTAGAATTTCTATACTAAGTTAGATATTATATTATACAATTTTCTCAGTGAACAGCATTTTTAAATTCCAAACACAAAGCAGCAGCATTAACTT
The DNA here is from genome assembly GCF_905220565.1 of Melitaea cinxia. Lineage (NCBI taxonomy): Eukaryota > Metazoa > Arthropoda > Insecta > Lepidoptera > Nymphalidae > Melitaea > Melitaea cinxia. Next base: position 6,935,358 of record NC_059400.1, on the reverse strand, counting down.
AAAATCAGCTTATAAAGTCAATTACCATTACAGCTTAATGTACTTATGATGGCACATATTGTGTACTACGTCAATATAGTAAGGAAGATATACATACAGCACAGATATCAATCTAAACTATTAATATTGTAAAGCTGAAGATTTTGTTTAAACTCGCTAATCTCAAGATCTAGTAGTTGGAATTGAATAATTCTTTGTGTTAGATAGTCCATTTACCGAGGAAGGCTATAGGCTATATATTATTTTAATATGTCTTTCCACTAATTTATGCAGGTGAAACTACGGGGAACAGCTAATGTCGTATAAATGGGAGTTTCATTATTAACAAGTATTGATATCGTATTTAAATATCTAATATGGGAATTTGTATTGTATGTTGTTGTTGTTGTTGTTTTGCACGGCTTTTTTCCACAACTTGACGTCTTAGTGCGCCTTTTTTGCGTGATTGGCTGGGGGCACTATTCGAGCCAGCCTAGCTCCTTGAAGAAGCCTAGCAGACCCTTCGCGTTGCCGATGACTTCCTGGAGCAAACTCGGTGTCCCGAGGTGTAGTGCTCTGTAGTTCGCCACACTACCGCATTCCAGCAGGATATGTGAGGCCGTTTCTTCTGACTCCATGCACGCTCTGCATAGGGGGCTGTCTGTAACACCTAAACTGTGTAAGTGCTTGTTAAGCAAGGCATGTCCGGTAAGAGCTCCGACCAGTAGCCGGAGCTGGGTCTCCCATAACCGCGAAGTTTGTGGGACAATCCTGGGTTGATCGTTGGAAGAGCTTCCTTGGTCTGCCAGCAGGTAGTTAGGTTTGTCCAATATTCTTGGTGCATTATCTTGGTGTTGTGTCGCAGCTGGCAGCGCAGCCATCCGAAAGGCAGAGGCAGAATGGATTCAGGTCCATGGACCCTCATCTCCGATACATTCCTCGCCAGTCGAGCCGAGTTGCCTCGCGATCTACTGTGGCCCTTTATCCATTGAAGGGTAATGGTGTTTGTTTCACTTACCTTCGCCAGAGCTCGATGGCATTCATATATTACCTGATGTCATAGTGTCGCTTTGTAGGGCTTGCAGGACCGATCTGCTATCGAAAAGTCTCTCTAGAATTGATTGCTGTTGTTGCCATTATGATTCCCATGCATTCCGCCTGGAAGATGGTATTGTGGATTCCCAATGGCGATGAGATGTGGATATTCAGATCTTCTGAGTAACCTGTACCTGTTGATGTTTTTGACCCGTCTGTGAAGATTCTTAACTCTTTGGGGTTGAGGCCTTCCCCTGGGTCTTCGTGTAATTGTATTCTGTATTTTTTATCGAATACGTACTGTTTGGGTATCCTGTCGGTAACTGCTTCAATGAGCGGTTCCCTGTTCGCCAATTCGCCAAGTATTCCTGTGTGTGTTACCTTTACGTTCCTCCATAGGTTTAGCTTCATGAGTCTTACTGCGGCCGCTCCCGCCTCTTGTTGAATAAACAGATGCCGCGGCGGCAAGTTCAGTAGGGCTTCCAGGGCCGCAGTCGGAGTGGTCCTCATGTAGCCCGTAGTCGCCATGCAAGCCAGCCTTTGAAGACCCCATATTTTACCTACCATTCTGCGGCACTGCCAGAAGGCTATTATGGCCTTGTCGGTCTTCCTGTTGAGATGGCTGCTCAAGTTCAGTTTGCTATCCAGAATGATTCCCAGATACTTTACCTCCGAGCTGAACTGTAGCTCCGTACCGAACAGTCTAGGGGGGTTGTAGTTCCCCAGTAATCGTTTATTCGTGAACATTACCTGTTCCGTCTTCCTGGGATTGACGGTAAGTTCGTTGTCTATGTACCATCTCTCCACAATCCGTAGCGCCGGTTGTGTGATATTGCACACGGTACTGCTAACTCTGCCGCTAATAAAAATGGCAATATCATCAGCGTTGATCGTGAAGTAGTTGTACTGGTTCAGTCTGGTTATGAGGTCATTTATAACTATGTTCCACAATAGTGGGGAAAGCACCCCTCCTTGTGGACATCCTCTAGCCACCACTGCATGTTGTGTCTCAGATGATGTAAGTTTGATGTCTCTTTTACTGAGCATGTTACCATTACCGGGTGCACTCCGTACTTACTTAGAGCCGACGAGATGCTAGTGAAGTTGGTCTTGTCGAACGCTCCTTCTATGTCGATGAAGGTGCTAAGACACATTGCCTTGTTTTCAATGGCCTCTTCTATTTTACTGACCACTGCATGTAGAGCTGACTCTGTTGATTTACCTTGGCTGTACGCGTGTTGATGTGAGTGTAAGCGTACTGTAGCTAGGGCGTTTTCTCCCAGATCCCGTTCGCACAGCCTTTCAAGGGTCTTCAGCAGGAACGATGTGAGACTGATAGGTCTGTGAGATTTGGGTTCGGAGTAGTCACTTTTTCCAGGTTTGGGGATAAAGATTACCTTTACCGCCCTCCACTGCTTTGGCACGTACCTGTGAGCTAAGGAGGCTACCAAAACAGTGGTAAGCCTTTGGGTCAGTCGGTTGCTTCCCCACTTTAAAAGTGCTGGGAAGACCCCGTCCAACCCTGGGGATTTGAAGGAGTCAAAGCTGTTGATAGCCCATCTAACTTTTGATGGACTTACTACCTTGAGTGCATACTCCCATTGGTCCTCTGTTGGGGCTTCGTCCTCTTCGAGCCAATCAACCGAACGCATGATATGGCAGCCTGGGAAATGTGTTTGAACCAGGATGCACTCTGCTTCTTCCGGCGTGCTCGTGAAGGCGTTGTCTGGCTTTCTCAGGGAGCCCCTCATCTGGCTAGATTGGTTTACTAGAACCTTTCTTACCCTATTGGCCTGTTCGCAGGTTTCCACGTTGCTGCAGAATTTGCGCCACGAGTCGGTGCTTCTATACCTTAATCGTTTCTTGTATCTGGACTTGGCCTTCTTGTACTTGTCCTAGTCCAGATTGGCGCATGTATTATTGCTCTGATTAGGAGTCGCCTTACCTTTTTCCTGAGTCTTTTCAGTTCAGACCCCCACCAGTTTACTCTATTCTCCGGTGGGATTGATAAGGGACATGCAGTGAGTCTATAATATTGTTCGTTAACATATTGTTACGTGTTAGGGTTCGAAGGATTTGGAGAGAAAGACCTGCTGACTCTTTTGGAGACTTTATTTACTAGCACTAGGTCCAACCACTAAGCACTAACGATGTTCTAAGTCGTAGCCAATGTCGAAGGTTTTGCTGGTATCACTCTTGATCACTAGTTTTCACTTTGAAGTCGCCTCGAAGATCGCTCAAACTCAACTGAACTCGCTCGCCTCCCTGCGGCTATTTATATCGGCCGAGACGAGGCCCAGACCATTCTGGAAAGTTCGCGCATGTACCCGGTTTTCGAGACTATACTTCTATATAGTTCACAGTAGTTCCTCTATAATCTATTTCACATAGGATGGGTACGGTGACATTTGATATGTTCCAATACACTCTCACTATTGTCAACAAATCGGATAAATATACATTTTTAAAAATCACTAATTAGTTTCCAAAGCAAACAATAATGCTTGATTAGATTGAAATTGTATTTAAATATGCGTTTTTACATTTTAAACAAAATAAAAAAGGTACAGAAAAAATAATAACCTAAAATTACAGGCATGAAACGAAACGTTTAATGATAGGGATTGACACGTAGTAATCGGCTAAAATAAATAATCGTAACAGCCATCTTGTGAATCGCGTCAACTCACACCTACCCCACCCCAGCCTGCAAAATAATGATAGGTATAGTTCGCGTCATGTAAAAAGAACGCTGAAGGAAAGGGAGGGGGTGCGTTTGCGCATGCGTATACTCGCGCACAAAACTACTACTGTTTTATTTTTTAATTAGGCTTTCACTCGCGGCTTCCTATAATGGTTATTGGTAGATACATTAATAGTAGTTTATGCAACTGTCATATAATGAAGGGTATTAAAACACGAGTGTGAGTTTATGAAACGAACGCAGCGAGTTTCATAATAGTAAAGAGTGTTTTAATACCTGTGTTATATGCAGTTGCATACACTACTTTATCTTCACTAATGCAATTAATCAAACAACAAGAGTAAAAGCTGACAATAGTTTATTTATAATAATTGTTCAAAGGACAATGCCCATTTTCTATGAAGCCGTGCTCCGGTACGTGCTTTGACGTGTTCAGACAATTCATATATTTAAGTATTCTTTATTAATTGAAAATATATTTTTAATAATATTCTAAAATTGATTAAATCCGTAGTTTATACTTTAATTAAAAAAGATATTTTATTTGTATTCCGGGTTTGTGCTATGTAATTAGTGTGTGTGTAATTTAATTTAATATTTTATTTGTATTCCGCGTTTCTTATGTTAAAATAGATTAAATATAAATACCAAGTCGGAAACGCAACTATAGAAATAAACGCTTTTTTTTAATTAAATTATAAACCCCAACACGACCAGAAAATTGACATATTAAAGTTTTCTTTATTAATTAAAACTAGATTTTTAATAATAGTCTAAAAGTGATCAAAGCCGTGTTTTATAGTTTAATTAAAAAAAGCATTTGTTTGTATGGTTGCTATGACGACTTGCTATTTATAATTAATCTATTTTGACATAAGAAACGCGGAATACAAATAAAATATTAAATTAAATTCACGCGTATGTGTATTGTCACAGTGATTTTGCCGCCATTAAAATCTAACCAATGAGAGCGCAGCTGCGCGCATGCGCGCGATGTTATAATGAGATTTTACGATATCGATGTGGATATTATACCATCATGTGAAATTGCTTAAATTGAGTGTTTTGTTGTCTGCGCTATAACAGTAGTAATTATAAGTCAAGTATTGGAAACATAAGTAGAATGTTACAACATTAGTGTAGATAAAAATAATAAAAATACCGGTGCGAATACTTCGGACTAAATAAGTATAATAATTATCACTTTACAAAATTAAATTTTTTTTTTTCAAACAAAAGCATTAACAAATTTTTTAGTTATTGAAATGTCGTATTCAAAAATATTAATTATCTGTACTCTCGATATTCGTATCTTAATAGTTTTTATGTATTTAAAATGATAAATTGATATTTTTTTTTTAGTTATATAAATAGTAAATGGAGCTTTACAAGTGTCCATATGCTAATGTGTTGTGAAAGTATGTGATAAATGCGGAAAAAACGTGAATTACGATTGACAGTGGTTTGTTTAACAAATAAGATTGTTTCAAAAAATGGACAGTACTAAAAAGTTTTTTCAAGAGTTGGCAGCACTGTAAATCGCCTTTTGCGCATTTTGACGACCAGCGTTCTTTTTACATGACGCGAATTATATATTATAAATAATTTTTCTCACTTCTCTATGTAAAACTATTTCGTAATTTAAAACTTTTGTGCGCGATAATAATTTGAGTCGACGTCGAACTGTCAACCGCTGTCAACTAATAGCACACCGGCAAGCATGCGACACGTGATAAACACTCCCGTCCCCCTACCCCTTACCACCAAATATACCGATAAATCGCTTCTGCGCAGCTTCAAGGCCAGCGTTCTTTTTACATGACGCGAACTATACTTGTAATAAAAAAATACTAATCGATAGATTTGCAATGGCTCAATTCAACTACGTTGTCCTTTTAAATTGCTCACCTTAAACTATTTAATTAAAAATTAAAAAAGTCGTTGAAAAATATTCATTTATCAATAATTTCAAACTCTTATATGCTATATCTTTTGATGTATACAATATTTTAAATAGCTCTGTGAGTTGTATTACAACGTCAAACAAAGTCTCAGACAAAACTTTAATAAATTAAATTTAATAAGATAATAAAAAAAATGAGTTAGAATAGTGTTATTTTCTTTACTGGAATTTTAAATATGCAAAAAAGTATTAAATAAAAGAAAATTTAAAAATTGAATGATATAAATCAATAAAGTTGTGACAGTAATTCTATGCTTGTAATATGTTTGAAATGTTGACAAATATATTTTTATATTAATTATGTTTACAGGGGCAGCCTGTCAATTAACAGTACCGCAAACCTTAGCAGACAACACAGTGATATGGGGTTCAGAACATCATAACAGAGAAGCTTTAGAAAAACAACCTTCACAACTTCTACAACTAGACTTCCTAAGTAAAGTAATGCCTAATTATCACAGACTAAGGAAACCAAATGTTCATAAACGTCTGCCCTCAAGACAATCTCAGGAAATGTCAAAATAGTATTTTTATCCTTCCTCTATTTATTTAATATTTTTGTACAATTCAGTTTACCATGTTTATATTATTTTAAGTGATTGTATGTACTTTAAGTTTAATGTACATTTTGTATGATTTTATAATAAGAAATGTTACTTTTAACATCTTTGAATTAGTTATTCTAAAAAATATTCTAAATTTATCCTAATATCTTAACATATAGCTAGCTTAACATTTTTCTGTTACACTGCAAATACTGTTATATATAAGTATATAATATATTAATGTCATAAAAATAAAATTGCTTATAATTTCAGTATCAACCGTCTTCAAAAAAGGAAAAGGTTGTAAATTCGATTGTGTTTTTACGTATGTTTCCTCAGAACTTTTTACTGGGTGGACCGATTTCGATGATTCTTTTTTTAAATCGAATGATGGTGCGTGTCATTTGGTCCTATTTAAATATAATTGAGACCTAACAAGTGCTTTTGAAGTTATATCTAATAATGCGTATTTGATTGACTGTTTTTTATATTTGAATGAAACAAAAGGTAAAAAACATAACACTATCATAAGCTAACACATAAATAAAAAATGAATTAAATAATTGTGTTTGCTCGCAAACGAAAAAAAAACCGACTTCAATTACATCGACGAGTAATACAACGTAGATCGACGAAAAAATAGTTAAGTAACTACGCGTTATCAAAGATTACTCAAAAAGTAGTTATCAGATCTCAATAAAATTTATATGTGACCACATGACATTTAGAATCGCCCTACTAAGTCCACAATCTGTGAACACAGTCTAGACACAGCTAGCCATTATATTAGATTCGATAAACCACAGATCCTCGCAAAAGAACACCGATTCCAACCAAGGATGATCCGTGAGGCTATTGAAATTAAAAAACATCCAAATTTCAATAGAGAAGATGGCTGGCAATTACCACCTGCTTGGGACCCCATTATTAATATAATTAAATCAAAAACCAAGCATAATTCACCACAGATTAAAGACTCAATTAGCACATTCTGCGTAGATAGGACTATATAAGATATTGATGTATGTCGGGTAGTTTCGAATAACTTTGTAACGTTGGGACGTCTGACACCTCGTCCTCTCGTGACCATGGTTGCTGTAAAGTATCCGAAACGTTGGGAATCAAAAGTTAACAATAAACCGCGATAAAATCCGAAAAAAGTTGTTTCATTAAATCGGTACACCCAGTAAAAAGTTATTGCGGATTTTCAAGAGTTTCCCTCGATTTCTCTGGGATTCCATCATCAGATCCTGGTTTCCTTATCATGGTACTAAACTAGGGATATCTTCTTTCCAACAAAAAAAGAATTATCAAAATCGGTACACCCAGTAAAAAGTTATTGCGGATTTTCAAGAGTTTCCCTCGATTTCTCTGGGATCCCATTATCAGATCCTGGTTTCCTTATCATGGTACTAAACTAGGGATATCATCTTTCCAACAAAAAAAGAATTATCAAAATCGGTACATCCAGTAGAAAGTAATGCGGTATAATACAACGTAGGTCGACGAAAAAAGCGTCAAGTAAAAACGCATTATTAGATATAACTCGAAAAGTAGTTGTTAGATCTCAAATAAATTTAAATGGGACCAATTGACACACACCACCTTTCGATTAAAAAAAAATTGTCGAAATCGGTCCACACGGCAAAAGTTCTGATGTAACCATACATAAAAAATATATATATATATAGTTGAATTGAGAACCTCCTCCTTTTTTGGAAGTCGGTTAAAAAATCAAATCAACTAAAATCAATCAAATCGTCATAATAAATCTGATATCTCAAATCTGGCGCTTCCCTAGCGCGTCACCATTAATCCGTTCACTTGTACACTCCGTTGTCAAGGATAGACGACACCCTGGTGACGTCATCAGCGAATAGTGAGAAAAGTAGTGCAGTGCAACATGAGCGATACCTTAGAACAGGGGCTCCCAAACTTATTTTGTCTACTGCCCTCTTTGAGAATAAATTATTTTATAGTGCCCCCATTTTTTCACCACCTTAAAAACCACTATATCTGCAAATTAAATTATTTATTGCGAGTTATGCTAGCGGAGATTAAATATTAATTCTAAACGAGACTTTTACCATAACCCGCAAGAGTTAACTTGAGACCTGAGCGCAGTAGGTAGTAACACAGCGGCGTTCAGGTCTCAAGTTAATTACGGGCTACACCTGCCAATGTGAATGATTATTGAAACGCAAATTTATAGTATTTAGACAGAGATATCTTTATATAATAACAAATGTGAAGGGTGATTTAAATCGCCCCCCAAGCCTGTACACAACGCCACCATTTTTTTTCTGGGTCTCTTACCCTTTAGGCTTGCAGCGCCCACAAGAGGGCGTTATCACCCACTTTGGGAAAGGCTGCCTTAGAACATCGTCCCATTTTGGGAAGCGTCGATAATTTTAATAATATACAATTACAAATAAATGTGTTTTTTTTTTTATCTACGGTTGAGAGCAAAGATTACGACTTTCTTTCTCATTCTCAAAATCATCTGGCAGCATCAATATAATTTCTAACCCCCTCCCCCCCCCCCCTCTTATAACAGCTTTTCATTGGCTTCAACACTTGAGGGTGCAATACCGACCAAACCCCTGCGGGAGACTTCAGCCGCTTTAATTAGAGGGTCCCGCATCTGCAGGCAACAGGATCCCTCCAGTACCAGGCTGGCCTCGGCGAAAAGGCCAGACTTCTCTATGGGGACTGTCCGGCTCACCTCTGAACAATCCCGACGACGCCATGTCTAACAGGTCCGATACGGGCACGGAGGCGTTACTGCAGATGCATTAAGTAGCGCCTCCTACGATGATGACATTGAGACCAAATTAAAACAGATAAACGTAATAAGCTCGATAGTGAAACAGTTGGATCAATCCTATGCGTAAAATCTGGTTTGAAAAGAACGGGAACAACATTTGTACAACTGACGAAAAAGCAGTTTGAAATACCACACCTGAAGTTTGTACAGTTCAATGCAACTGCAAGCGAATCAAAAAATTAGACTAAGCATGAAAGTAAAATTCAATATTTCGTGTTCTTATTTATAGCCTAACCAGAAATATATAAAACACGCAGATGTCGCCACTGTTTATTTTTTATACTGTAACACTAGCTTTACCTATGATTTCCCATTTTCATGTCTTTCCCCTTTTCCCCCCTGTGGATTCTGATTACTCCTTCTCCTTCGTTGAACTCATTCTTAATTGAACTCGTGTGTGTTGCCCATAGTCACCACACTGGGTAGGCGGGTTGGTTACCGCAGGACTGGCTTTGTCGTACTGACGACGCTGCTGCCCGTCTTCGATCTGTGTATTTGGAAGCCAGCAGTTGGATGTTTCAAGGTGGTAGTAGAACTTTATTATCCCTTAGTCACCTCTTACGACATCCACAGGAAGGGGGTAGTTATATTCTTACAGCCGTAACCACACAGCACAATCAGCTTTGCGTATATTATACTATTTGTGAATTCAAGAAAAATCATAATATAAATTTTTCAGTTCAAAATCTCTCTATACCTATACTGGAATTGACTATGATGTACGGTATACAGTTATTTGATGGACAGCCTATGAACTTCAAAATGTTATTACGTAGTTATGGATAATGTTATGAAAAACTAACTTTGCTTTTGTGATTTTGACAGTTCCGTTTACTCCAGTTGAAATTTTGCATATGTTACTCATTAATAATGTAGGATTTTCTTGGTGAAATTACTTTTAATATCTCTCCAATTGTTATCTAGTTAAAATATAATTATGTAGGAATGAGGTTACACTGGTTATTAAATATAAGGTAACACGAGATAGTTATTAGTTAACGGAAGAGACTTACTTCTTAGCATTCGATGGATTCACCGTGCGGGTAACGAGTCCATCGTGTGGCAGAGGGAGAAACTTAGAGCAGTTCCTAGGACTTGCGACCTAGGTGTGTAACATATATACTGTTACTAACTTATTTTGGTGCGTAATTGTTTTTTTCTTTTGCTAGGCGTTGTCGTTTATTTGCGTGGTCCTTGTGACGTGTGGTTTTGCGTATGGGGCCGTTGGTGCGGATTAGATGAGTAAGGTTTAGCTCATGAGTATATAAGCGCTTGTGGCGAATGGCTCCTTCTTTTCCTTCATCTCCAGCCACGGCCAGGTTCAGAGTGTGATTTGTTGGGTGAGTCATTGTGCTACTAACGTAGATTAAGTTTTTATTTTAATTGTGATTATGTATGTTGATTGTGTCGCGATTGTACTATTAGAAATGGTTCCAAGACATTTTAGTTGTTTGATTTTATAAGCGTCTGCTCTCGCCCTCAGATCCGAGGAGAGGTTGAGAAATTTTATGGACAGCTGTACTCATTGAGCGCACGCAAGCCTGCGACTTGGGATACCGAAGATCCACGGGCACCATTGTTGCGCCATTATTCGGAGTGTATCCCGGACTTCGAAGAGGATGAGATTGGTGCAGCGCTCGGGCAGCTTAAAAACGGCAGGGCCCCGGGGGATGACGGAGTTACCACTGAACTCCTTAAAGCCGCAGGGCGACCAGTCCTGAAAGCCTTGGCAAGACTATTTAACGCCGTCATCCACCGAGATACCACGCCGGAGGCGTGGTCCAGGAGTGTGGTGGTGCTGTTCTTTAAGAGAGGCGATAAGTCTCTGTTAAAGAATTACAGACCGATCTCACTTCTGAGCCACGTCTATAAGCTGTTTTCGAGGGTTGTTACGAATCGTCTCGCTAGAAGATTCGACGAATTCCAACCACCGGAGCAGGCTGGGTTTCGAAATGGCTACAGCACCGTGGACCACATCCATACTGTTCGGCAGATTATTCAAAAGACGGAAGAATATAATCAACCGCTGTGTATGGCGTTTGTGGACTACGAGAAAGCCTTCGACTCTGTCGAGACCTGGGCTGTCCTGGACTCTCTGCAGAGATGTCATATCGACTGGCGATATATCGATGTACTGAAATCTATGTACGACGCGGCGACGATGACCGTTCATGTCAATGACCAAAGAACAAGACCTATTTCCCTCCGGCGCGGGGTAAGACAGGGGGATGTAATATCACCGAAACTGTTTACCACTGCGCTAGAGGATGTTTTTAAGACCTTAGATTGGGGGGAACGAGGCATCAACGTCAACGGTGAATTCATCTCTCACCTTCGTTTCGCCGACGATATTGTCATCTTTGCGGAGACGCTGGATGAGTTAGGCCAAATGCTGGCCGGCCTAAATGAGTCCTCCCGTCGTGTCGGCTCTGTATGAACTTGGATAAGACGAAAGTCATGTTTAACAACCAAGTCATACCGATACCGGTATCGGTCGATGGTACCCTTCTCGAAGTTGTTCAGGATTATATTTACCTAGGCCATACTATCCAACTGGGCCGCAACAACTTCGAGAGGGAGGCCGATAGGAGGATTCGGTTGGGCTGGGCGGCGTTTGACAGGCTTCGTCGAGTCTTCACTTCGAAGATTCCGCAATGCTTGAAAACAAAAGTCTTCGAACAATGCGTCCTGCCTGTGTTAACATACGCAGCCGAGACGTGGACACTGACGAAGGGACTGGTCCACAATTTTAGGGTCGCTCAACGTACAATGGAACGGGCTATGCTTGGGGTTTCTCTTAAAGATAGGATTAGAAATGAGACTATCCGCGAGAGAACGAAAGTAACCGACGTAGCCTACAGAATTAGCAAGTTGAAGTGGCAGTGGGCTGGTCATTTGTGTCGCAGGACCGATGGCCGTTGGAGTAGACGGGTCCTAGAGTGGAGACCGCGTCTTGGCAAACGCAGCGTGGGACGTCCTCCGGCCCGTTGGACCGACGATATACGTAAGATTGCCGGTGTCGGCTGGATGATGATTGCGGAAGACCGGGATGTCTGGCGCGAACTTGGGGAGGCCTATGTCCAGCAGTGGACTGCGATAGGCTGAAGTGAGTGAGTGAGTGATTTTATAAGATGTTAGGTTTTGCTTTGTCTCTAGTGGGCCATTTTCGTGTCAACCCAGAAGGCTCACCTTCTGGTTCGACCTTCCAGTGTCCTTGGCGAGCCGGTCACGAGAGGTTCCGGATGCTTCTGGACTGACCACGTGGCGAGACAATTTGTCCAACGTTCCCGGTTCTGACGTTGTCGACCCTGTGGCTGTCGGCGATGCTTGATTCACGTCGGCAGAAATCGTGGGGAGCTGCGTGAGCTTAACCCCGTGGTACAAGTTGGTGCTACGGGCGGTGCCACGTGGTGCTTCGGAGCATGATCGGCTAAGTGACATTTTTAACCTCCAACTAATATGTGCCAGGAATAAGTCGAACCTTTGTTATTTGTTATAGTTTTTTTAATTATAAGTTGTGCGTTTACAATTTTGCGCGCGTACCAGACTGGGGCCGCATACGTTAGGCGCGAGCGGACGTAGGCACCGTAGACCACCAGCTTGGTTCTGAGGGGCAGTCTTGATTAAAAAATGGAGTGGAGTTTCGACCGGGCGGCTGCTGCGTGGCTCACCGCACGATTAACGGCGGGAACCATGCGCAGCCTCCGGTCGATGTGGCACCCCAGATACCTAACCGAGGTCTTCCACTCTACGTCCTGGCCTCGGAGCTTGAGCTGGCGTAGCGGCCTGTAGCCACCGGTGAGCAGAGCGGCCGTCTTCCCAATGTTGATGGCCATCCTCCACCTGTCCAGCCACTCCGGAAGCAAGTCCAGCAGACGCTACATTTTATTGGTGGTGACGATTTGGTGATACGACGATGCAAAGAACGCGCTGTCGTCCGCATACAGGGTCAACAGCACCTCCTCCCCCTCATGCAAATGGTTGTGGAGGGTGGGGATGTCGTCCGTGTATGCCGCGTAGAAACGCGGCAACAGACAGCTGTCTTAGGGTACTCCAGTTCGGATTGGGCGTGGCTGGGAATCCACCCCGTCCACCGAGACGAAGAAGCTCCGGCCTTCAAGGAACGACGCTACCACTCGTACATACGTGGGCGGTGCCGTAGTGGCAATCAACTTGGCCAGGAGCCCGGCATGCCATACACGATCGAAGGCCTTCTCCATGTCGAGAAAGACCCCGACCGTGCAGTGTCGGTTATTGAGCTCGCTTTCCAAGTGACTGAGGACTCTCACCAGCTGGAGCGACGTCGAGTGGCTGCTGTGGAAGCCGAACTGCTCTTCGCGCATGGGCAGATGTGGTGCGAGTCTCCGCAGCAGCAGTCGCTCAAACAGCTTGGCGATGTGCGAGAGTAGCGTGATGGGCCGGTAGCTTACCGGGAGTCGAAGGTCGTTCCCCGACTTGGGTAGGACAACGATCGTCCCGGTCTTCCACACCGCGGGGAAGTGTCTGGTCTGAAGTATCCCGTTGAATACCTTCGTGAGCGCTGCGAGGCATTCAATAGGCAGCTGCGTCAATGCGGCAGTTAGTATACCGTCGGGCCCCCGGGCCTTCCGCTTAGGCAGGCGGGCAACCGCTTTCCTGAGCTCTGACAGGGAGATGAGGTCACCTAACTGGAGCTCAGGAGTGGGGCCCGACAGGAACCTTTCCACTGTCTCCTGGACTGTCGCGTGATGACGGACGACATTCGCATCTGACGTATTTGGTGTCGTATAGTACTTTCGGACTTTTGTCCTCTTTTGCCTTATCCGGTGACTCTGGCGAGGAGTCTACTGGCCGAGATCGCTTCGCGCCTTCTGCGCTCACTGTAACGTCAGCTACAGCGGCTGCAAAGTCGGGATCAGCGTCTCCGTGACCCTCCTCGACCGCCGCGGATGACCGGGCGTATGAGACTCTTACTCGGGGGCGGGGGGCTGGGAGGGTGGCCACACGTTCGACAGTATTGACGAAAATATGTCACCTCACGATCGTGCGAGGTATTCCCGACCTTCCTCCGCGTACACGCAATCGCTGCTCTAAGGGAGGTGGTGGTTCTCCCCCCTCAAACATGGTTTCAAGGGTTGTCCAAATCGCAAAACGTCCCTAGATGCTTCCGGTTATCCCGATTACCCTCAACGCGTGCCACCCAGCCAGGTGAGACCCCTAGGGGAGGTCCAGCTAGGCCCGCGAACAGGCAGCGGTTTAACCCTCCGCGCCTGTTAGTCCTGGTCCTCGGGCTACTCCACCGTTGTGATCCTGCAGGAGTCTTTGCTCATCAAAAACGTGCAGGATCATCCAGCGTCCACTTCCCTGCGGGGATAGTGCACCACGCAAGTACACCGGCCGTTCTCCGACTCCACGAGTACAACTGGCACCGGGGGGCTGCGGAGGGCGGTGTTAACACAAGGGGGGGACACTAAATACTCTCCAGGATCAAAAAACAGTAAAAATTCTTTTTTCCTACAGAGAACCTACGGCAGCACAGATGCCGACATATACAAATATTTTTCTATTTATACTATTACCTAGTATAGTTTAGTAGTACTAACTTTGGTGTGGTTATCATAGCCCATGAAAGCTTGCAACATTAGGATTACAAGGGCGTTGCCGGCCTTACTCACCACAGGAACACTTAACAAACACTATTTGAGGATAATTTATTTCTTTTCTTCATCTATAGATATACAAAATTCTCGAACACAAACTCATCAAACCGAACAGTACCGAGGCCGGTTAGACTCAAAGCATTCGAACATTTACAAGAATCCTTACTAATATTATAAATGTGAATGTGATGTGTGTTTGTTTGGTACGCTTTCACGCGAAAACTACTGAACCGATCATCATGAAACTTTGTATACATATTCTTGGAGGTATTAAAAGTAACATAGGATACTTTTTATTTTTAAAAAAATCAATGCGATCGAAGCCGCGGGTAAAAGATAGTTAGAAATAATACTGCCACTAAAAAACACCGACCCCAAATACAGACACAACAACTGGTCGGGTACAGAAAGAATATAAGTTATTTATTTTAGCGGTCCCGGTTGAAGTTATAAAGGAGCAGTTAAGTCTCTACCGACTAAAATCAGTCATTGGTTCAATAATTTTATTGCACTCATAAAATACATGTAAAAAAACATAATAATAAGGTTTATGGCAAAGGTGGATTTCTTCCACTCAACCCATGGTCATGATTGTTTGATGATGATGGTTTGTATAGCGAGGCAAACAGTGCAAGAAGTATTTACTTAAGGAAATGAAAAATAACAACTGTTTCTGTTTTGTAAATAAATTTTTGTTTGGTATTTGTGGTTTTTTTTTTGAGAGTAATTGTCATAAAAGTTAAGTTGTGATATCTACACACCCTCTATATTCTGTAATATATCTTTTCTAATGAGTGGCAATAGCAAATGGAAAGAAACAATATGAAGAGTAGATAGTGAATGAACTGAGAAAGTGGATACAAGGAATACTATTTCGCGAGTTTTTGAATAATTAACCATTTAACCGGCTACACCGTAATATTACGAGTACATTCAGCTAATTGTAAATAATTTTACGGCATTTACCAAAACAAAGCGAATGTCAATTTTAAGCGGTGAAATATCGATTTATTGAATCGATTCAGTACAACATATCGATTTAAGAATCGATTTATTTGGTCCGAGGAATCGATTTTTCGAATAATCGATTTCAGATCGTCATACCTACTAGTTACTACAGAGTACCAACAGAGTACCAAAGAGTATGCAGAGTACAGTTACACACTGTGAAAACCAAAAGTACATTTTAATGATATCTGTACGTATCTGTCACAAGCTATTAAAAAGTGATCAAAAATAATAGACGTAGAACCGTACCCACTTCCCACTACTTCCCAGTTATATCGTCTGGAAAAACCATTGACTGGTTTATGCTTACTGGCATTGTCGTTATCAATTAAATGTGTGTGACTTTTGAAGGTGTAAAAATAATAAAAACTGTTAAAAGTTAACGTGAAAAAGATCAATGTTAGTCAATAATTATTTTTGTTGAGATCGAGTTCGTTGCATCCTAATGTACTAAATTTTTATAGTGAACGAAACTAGTTCCATATGAAATTTTGTGGATTTTTATTTATGTTAGGATAAATAGTGTGATTTAAAATCTCTGTGCAAAAATTTCTAGGTCTTTATTTCCATACAATTATTATTGTACCTAAAAGTTTCAGTTTGATGGTGGTACATATATCGACGCCATGTTGTTATTTACTCTTTGATTTTTCACTTTTTATTTTGTTATGGGTTTTCTGTGTTGTGGATAAATCAGTGTGAGCATGTTGGAAGATGTTCCCATACACGGAAGTCGAAGTGATTTCAAGAGCAAACCTCCTACACATCAAAGAAACCTTAGCTTGGATTTTAGGTAAGTTTATATCATGTTAACAGGGTAAACATCAACTTTATTTATCTACATGACTATTTGTGTATGACTTTTATACACTTTGTGGTCAATTGTTTAAATTTAAAAATGGAAATTAAGTTATTTGTTAAGTATTTAAGTAAATAAATTTTGATGTTATTTATTTTTGGACTATGAACACATCGAGAAACTAAGAGGCTTTGATGTACTTTATGTAATTATTATCATACAAAATTTATTTTCTATATTCTGTTTATTAATTAACCATCTACGCCATATTTTTTTTTTTATGGAAAAAGGTTGTATTTACTAATCTATTTTTGCCCTTATCAGATCAGTTATCTTTTTATAACATTTGTTTATCATTGTATTCACTGAAGTTTTCTATTATCAGGATATTTATTCCTTTTTATTATGTTTAAAAATATGGATTGGTAACTTTTTTATATTTAAAAGAAGAATCAGAAAATAAATGCTTTAAAATATATCTTATTTTCAAAAAAATAATTTTCACATATGGCACTTCTGTTTTTAAAATATGTGTATTATTTCTACTACAATTGAAAATGTAATTATTTTTTGTGTTTTATTGCATAAAATACCATGACAATAAAAGAATGTCTAATTTAATAACATATTCTGTTGCAAAACCTTACATAGAAGAAGAAGAAGAAGAAAAAGAAATATACTTTATTGTGCATATTACAAGCTAACATAACATACATCTTTAAAAATAAAATTTGCAAAACAATATTATGCACAAAGGCGGTCTTATCGCTAGGTAAGCGATTTCTTTCAGACAACCTTGGGGTAGAGGAGATTTTAAAATAAAAAAAGTAGGGTTATCAAAAGGTAAAACAGAAAATTAAAAACAAAGTAGATCCTACAATCTAATAATACAATAATATATATGTATAAATAGATAGTATATATTATAAACATATTAAGTAAAGAAGCCCAGTCAATCCTTGAAATAAAAACCCTGACTACCTAATACTGTAACTTGTGATTTCACTGGATTTAATTTAAGACAATAATTCAGATTTCACTTTCAAACAAGTTTTGAACAATATGTTTTTTCTTTTCTATCATTTGTCATCTGGTCATATGCTACCTTCAGAATCTGGATTTTTCACACAAACATATTATGTCTTCCTTGGCCTACCTATTCCAATGTGATGTTGTATGAGTTTACTTTTTTTTGAAGGTTATAATTTTAGCAGACTATGTATGTATGTCTATTTATTTGTTCCCTAATATCTCTCATACTACTTATCATATTTAGACAAATAAGGAATTATTAGATGTGTCCTAATTGTCCGCTGGTACAAAAGTAGGCTACAAAATTTTCATTTACCCTGATACATGTTTTTTTTTCTGTCCATTTAATCTGTAATTCTTGTCAATGTATTGTGTTAATAAAGATTGCTTAGGAAGCATGTAGTGTACTCTAAACTTAATGTAAATAAGTCAATAATTACTGCTTGTTGGCCTATAATCTAAAACATACCGAGGTTACCTCTTGTATTCCAGCTATTTCCCAGTTTGACTAAACATACCTAGGAATAAATTAAAAAGTTGCTAATAGTTATGGTACAGCAGGGAATATCCTTCTCAAAACATAGAGTATCGACTCTGGATAATTTCAGGATATTTCCTGACTGAGAAAACACCATTACCTTATAGAAAATTACAACAAAATAATACAACTCAAAACTAGTGTTGCTCCTGGAGAGAGTCCAGGACAAGTATTGACTTCTGATATTGCAGGTGTCCATAGGCTACCATATCTGCTCACTATTAGGTGGACCATATACTTGTAGGCCACGATATTAGTAAAAAAAGATACTTAGTTTTTACTATAAAATAAGTTATTAAAGTTATTGTATCTGCAATGCTATGGTGAGCAGTTATTTCAATCTGTTACTTCATTTTATTTGCTGGCATATTCATTGTAATTAGAAGTACTTTATTATTCAGTCATAAAAGTGATAAGAATTAAAGGAAGTTTCCATTACATATATAAAAATAAATAGGTATTTGTACTAAACTAATGTGGTAATCTATATTAATATTATAAAGCTGAAAAGTTTGCTTGTTTGTTTAAAACTGCTAATCTCAAGAAAAGGGAGGTTAGAATTGAAAAATTACTTTTTTGTTATATAGATTTAACTAGACAGGCAATAAGGCTACATAATATTTTAGTTAGTTCTTTCCTTAACACGTTGAACGGCATAGGGGTCACCAGTTGGGCCTCACTTATTTAGCCCAGGGGGCCAGATTAAAATTGCTTATTTACAAAATTTTAAAGATAAATGTTTATTGTATTCTTAAAGAACTTGCTTATTTTACCTTATGTTATCTGACATATTTTCCTAAGTCATATTTTTTAAGTTGACATTGGCTCGCGGTCATGTGGTGGCCCCTTGGCATCAACAGAATAATTGTGTGTCGACTACGTAGCAGTCCCCTAGAAAAACTAAAAAATCAAGGCGGCCTTTAAAGTGTTAAAATTAATGTGTATGAAACCGTGGGGCATATCTAGTGAATAATATAGATAAAGAGATTATTTGATTGTTTCATCACATCATCATCACAGCAGCTTTTCGCAGTCCACTACTGTACATAGGCCTCCACAAGTTAACGCAAAAAATGGCATAAACTCAATTAAATGAAAAAATTATTTATATTACTTAAATGATTAAGTATAAATAATTCACTTGACTAGCTTGTTGGCGCAATTCTGAGTGGCCCTGCTTCTGTTCCACGGGTTGCGGGTTCGATTCCCGACTGAGTTGGTAAAATTGTGAATTTTTAGATTTTTGATGTTTTAAAATTTTTGAATGTTATGAATGTTATGTTACAAATTTTATGATCATTATAGATACGATAATTCGTTTTGCTTCAATAAAGAAATTATATCTCTCTTACAGTATTAAGTTTAATCACAGAATTTGTAAACATTAATAGGATTTAACTATTTTAGAAGCTTACAAAGTTATGCTTAAAGTAATATTTTTTATATAATTTACTAGCGGACTCGGCAAACGTGGTCTTGCCCGCTAAACCCTATTTAAAAATAGGGGTTGGTGGTAGAAGGGTGAAAATTTAGGGTTGTATCTATTTTTCAATGCCAAATCATATAAAATAAAGAATAAATAATTTAAAAAGATTTTAGGCGTGGACTACCTTTAATATTTAGGGTGATGAAAAATAGATGTTGTTTGATTCTCAGACCTACCCAACATGCACACAAAATTTCATGAGAATCGGTCAAGCCGTTTTGGAGGAGTTTAAAAATTAAAATCACAATTTAAGTAAATAATAGTAAATTTTTGAATATTACAATATTGTTGATCTTAAATATTTTAAAAATTTGTTTTATACTATAAAAATGCATAGTGTAAACAAATTTGAGCTTTCCATTACTTTATCTAGGCCATAGCACATGGACCAGGTAAATATTAGTATAGTAAACTATGTAGGGCATTCTTCAAGATCGGGTGAACGGACGGGAGCGAAAGTAAAAGTGGCCGACGTACGGTCCGGCGGAACGCAGCACCTGATTTCCTGACGCCGCCGCGCGCCGTACAGAGAACACTGGTTTTATATTGAACTAAAATTCAGAATATTCAAAAACCATCATGTATGTTTCGTTTTATAGATCCTCCACAATCTATATTTAATATTATAAAAAGGAAAGATTTGTAGTTTTGTATATTGTAACGAAAAAATTTAATAACTAAATATTGGACCTATTTTAAAAACAATATGATTGAGTAACGCAGGCATTTTTTCCAGGTGAAATTACGGTAAATTAACTCGTTCAAGTTCATTACAAGATAGCTACATAAATTTAGTGAGTTGTACTCAGTATCTAAACATTAGGGGTAAAAAAGTTTAACATCGTCTTTATTTTTTTACTATTCGACTAAAACACTGTCCCCATTAAATGATCAAATCTAAAATAAAGAACATTTCAATACAACGCTAACAGTCATAGTTAATTAATGAAAGTATTTGTAAGTCGTAGTAAACAATCTAAAATTAAAATAAGTATCACGGTATCTAGATAGCAAGGTTTTATATTGATTATTATCAATTGTATTAATATTCAGCAGCGGTTCTCAAACTTGTTTTGTCTACTGCCCACTAAGAGAATAAATTATTTTATAGTGCTCCCTTTGAGCAATACTTTAATTAATATTAGTTGATGTTCACAAGTTGTAATCGAGAGTCCTTATAGATTATTTAATCGATAAGGACAAATCGCCCCCCCCCAAGCCTCTACACAACGGCACCATTTTTTTTTCTAGGTCTCTTACCGCCCTAGTAGCCCGCTTTTAGTACTGCAGCACCCACAAGAGGGCGTTATCGCCCACTTTGGGAAACACTGATATTCAGGATAACAGACGCGAATGTCGATGTCAATTACTTTTGCGTTTTACGCTATCAGTATGCTTAACACTGAATATAAATATAAGTTATTTGCTTACTGTCAGACATCATTAAAGAAGCAATAATACGCGCACTTGCGGAACTACCATCTTTATTATAAAATTTGTGATTCTAATATTGTGAGTAGTTAATTAACGAAAGTATAACACACGCACCTCAGAAACTTAAATATAATAACAAAAGGAAGGTAACAACGCTTTCACTAATCTTTACTCGAACTTAATATATATATTATATATATAATATATTATTTATATATATAAAAGCGAAAGGTCACTCACTCATCACGAAACCTCCGAAACTATAACACCTACAAACTTGAAATTTGGCAGGTAGGCTCCTTATAAGACGTATGCACCCGCTAAGAACGGATTTTACGAAACTCGACCCCTACGGGGTAAAACGGGGGTTGGAAGTTTGTATGAAAGTCCTATGTTTTTGAAGTAAGAGACTTGAAATTTAAAATGTAAGCTTTATAGATGGTAAGAAGGTGTCTAAATAATGTATCTTTAGAAATCAACTCCCTTTTGGAGTTAAAACGGAGGATGGTAGGTTGACTCACTCATCACGAAATCTCGGAAACTATAACAGCTATAAACTTGAAATTTGGCCGGTAGGTTCCTTATAGGGTGTAGAGATCCGCTAAGAACGGATTTTATGATACTCGACCCCTAAGGGAATAAAACGGGGGGGTGGAAGTTTGTACGAAAGACCTGTGTTTTTGAAGTAAGAGACTTGAAATTTAAAATGTATGCTCTATAGATGGTGAGAAGATGTCCAAATAATGCATCGTAATATATATATAGATATATATAAGAGAAAGGTCACTGACTCACTCATCACGAGAACATCCATCCAGAAGGGACAAAGATGAAATTTAGCAGGAAGGTAAATTATAGTTAAATTTAAGTGTAAAAAAGCCGATATAAGTGATGAATACGTAGATATCTGCCGAGCTTATAACCTTCTGACGTTAACGGAACGCAGGGAGGTATTAGACATGGGGCTATTGTATGATATATTTCGTGGCCGCATCAACTGCCCGGAACTTGTTGAACGCATTATACTAAACAACCCTTCACGGCGCACAAGACACACTGCTTTATTATATGTCCCGAACTGCTCCACCAACTATGCACAGAATTCTATACTTACAAGATTACCTAACTCATACAATTTGAAATTTCAAAACGTAGATATTTTCAATGGTTCAAAAAATATTTTTCAAAACAAAATAACACAACAGTTCTTTAAAAAAATAATCAAAACTACAACTAAATATATATAATTTATATATATTTCATAAATATTTATATAATTTATTACTATATTTTAATTTAATTTTATATTATATTATTACACTATTATTATTGTCATTATTATATATGTTATATTTCCTTCCATATAGAGTTAATTGTTTTTAAATTATCCTTCCCAGGGGTATTTATAGGTTTAATATGAAAACAAGTTTGTTTTTTTTTTTTCTTGTGTTTTTCCTTTTATTTTATTTTTTCACGTTTGTTATTTTAAATTTTAAACGGATGGATGGTCGTAATTGGCCTTTTTGATTATATTTCAAAATATATAAATAAATAACCACGCGGACGTAGTCGCGGGCAACAGTTAGTGTATTATAAAACAAAGTCCCCAAAAGTGTATGTGATCGATTCCCTCAAAATCTACTGAACGGTTTCATGCGGTTTCACCAATGGAGAGAGGGCTTCAAGAGGAAGGCTTACGGAACTTTTATTTATAATTAGTCATTTGTTTAATGGTTAGCGTTCTGTTTACATTGCATTTATACGTTTTTCGTCATCATGGATATGTTAAAAATTCGAGTGATTATGGAGTATGAGTTCCGTCGTGGTAGCAAAGCGGCAGAAGCGGAACGCAACATCAACGACGTTTACGGTGCGAACGTTCCGGAAATTTTGACCTAAGAAATGAACTACGTGGTCGGGCGAATTAAAGGCTATTGTGTGTTGTTGGAGGCTGATGATTCTCAAACTACAGCTGAATTAGCAGTAACTTTTGAAGTTAGCACTAAAACAATATTGGTCCATTTGCGTCAAATTGGCAAGGTAAAGAAGCTCGACAAATGGGTGCCTCACGAATTGAATGAACGCCAGCGTGAAATAGGCGTCGAGACGTGCCTTGCACTGCTCAACAGACACACAAACGAAGTCATATTGAATCGCATTGTTACTTCGCAAAATCGCAAGCGCTCAGCTAGTTGGTTAGATCCTGGTTCAGTACCCAAACAATGCCTTAAATGAAAAATGACCCCTAAGAAAGTCATGGTAACTGGTGGTCTAGCGCCGGTGTAATTCATCACAGCTTCTTACCAAACGGCATGAGCATTACTGCAGATGTGTACTGTGAAGAACTAGATCTTGCACCTACAGACTTCCACTTTTTCCGGAATTTGGATAACTTTTTGACGGGGAAAAAAATTCAATACCCGAGAGGCAGTACAAAATGCCTTGGAAGAGTTTGTTGCCTCCCGTCCAGCAGAGTTTTTCAAGAAAGGCATCAATAAGTTACCACTAAGTTGGCAAAAATGCATTGATTCCAGGAGTAGTTACTTTGAATAGTAAAAATATAGAAAAAAAAAAGTTCGTTGACTTATTTTATCAAAAACGGCAATTTCATAGGTAAAAACCTATTATATAATACTATCTTTTAAATTTTGTTTAAATGCCCTATATATAATAAACTATTAATTTTATGACGTCATGTGAAAGCAATATTAGTAATACTATTAGTAATAGCTTATTTTTAATATCTGTAATATTTTATATTTTTTGAAGTTGAGCTGAGATTTTCGATTATCCCCCCTTCGGTTTAAATGAGATTTTTTTATTTTGGTTAAAAACAGCCAATATTTGCAAATTTAATCATATTTTACATGAAATAAAACAACTAAACCCACTCATCTTTATTTTTAATATAATAATAAACCTAACAATTTAAAAATATGCTTTAGTTTACGCATATTATTAGGGGCCACCACTCCTTCAGCCAGGGCCTCCAACATTCGAACCTGGCATTGACGAAAACTTATGCGTGCAAGTCAGCCCGAGATGTCAATATTTTATATGCATCTAATGTCTATTATAAATTTAATTAGTGCTATTTTCGACGCAAAACTTTTACGAGCTGTTCTCGCATAACTTATCAATAAAGAACAATTGACTTTTTGAATAGAATGTAAGCGACCTCCATTAAACCAATGTGCGGTGGACCGACCAAGGCCTTTTTCATTGTGATTTTATATGCTTACCCATTAGAACAGTGCCAGAAATGTATATATATAGGTACGAGAAAATCCAATTGTTCATTAAACGTACACGCTATATTATGTTATTAAAAAAAGGAGTCTGTACTAAATTTAATCTATTTCAATTTTTACGTCTCATACTTAACGTATGTTTAAGTTTTTATTATTAACCCATAGATGCAAACACGGTTCTATTAATTCAAACATAATTATATGTATATTTTTTTTCAATTCGTGGTAGAACTGTCTAAAATTAAAAAGTTTTTGTTACTGCGGAAAACTTTCAGTCTTTCTTTTCATAAAACTTTCAGTCTTTCACAGGGTTATCCCATTTTTCGTTTGATCGTTTTTCGAATCTTCGAATATTTGGCTGAATAAATCATGTTTTACCTTATCTTATTGGGTCTTACATCTTTTAATTTTTTAACCGACTTCCAAAAAAGGAGGAGGTTCTCAATTCGACTGTATTTTTTTTTTTTTTTAATGTATGTTACATCAGAACTTTTGACCGGGTAGACCAATTTCGACAAATTTTATTTTAATCGAAAGGCGATGTGTGTCAATTGGTCCCATTTAAATTTATTTGAGATCTAACAACTACTTTTCGAGTTATATCCAATAATGCGTTTTTACTTGACGCTTTTTTCGTCGACCTACGTTGTATTATACCGCATAACTTTCTACTGGATGTACCGATTTTGATAATTTTTTATTTGTTGGAAAGGAGATATCCCTAGTTTAGTACCATGATAAGAAAATCGGGATCTGATGATGGAATCCCAGAGAAATCGAGGGAAACTCTTGAAAATCCGCAATAACTTTTTACTGGGTGTACCGATTTTGATAATTCTTTTTTTTTTTGTTGGAAAGAAGATATCCCTAGTTTAGTACCATGATAAGGAAATCAGGATCTGATGATGGAATCCCAGAGAAATCGAGGGAAACTTAAAAATCCGCAATAACCTTTACTGGGTGTACCGATTTTAATAATTTTTAATTTAATCGAAAGCTGATGTTTGTCATGTGGTCACATATAAATTTTATTGAGATCTGATAACTACTTTTTGAGTAATCTTTGATAACACATAGTTACTTCACTATTTTTTCGTCGATCTACGTTGTATTACTCGTCGATGTAATTGATTGTCGGTTTTTTTTTCGTTTGCGAGCAAACACAATTATTAATCGACTTAAAAAAAAGAGGAACCTCATATTTTTGTCGGTTAGTCAGTATTCAATTCGACTGTATTTTTTGTGTATGTTACCTGAGAACATTTTACTGGGTGTACCGATTTTGATGATTCTTTTTTTAATCAAACACCACATGACAAGCAGCAGGCTTGGCTAAGGTAAATCGGTCTTTAGAGATTAGATAAGATAAACTTGTACATTAATTTAATGGCATAAATTACGATAATACTATTTAATTTGTCTACGCAAACAGTGTATAATTTTACGTAGTTTCATTTCCTAGTAAGAATATATCTAATATATGTATGAGATTATTACGTAAATTTTTACTTTCCGCATCGCCAATTCTACAAAATTACTAGTATTTCTTACATTCAGTTTTGTTTTAGAATATATCTAATTTGTTTTTAATTATATATAACCCTTACTAACAGTAACATAGGCTAAGTGTATATTGTAAGTAGAACGTAAGTGTAAATATGTGGTAACTAGGAAATAAGTGTACATATATGATAACTAGCAAATAAGTGTAGATATAGACAGATATAGATAAGAAAATGAATAAAATGTTCAGAAATTATGAATGAACAGTCACAGGACTGTCGATCTGTAGTTCGTATGACAAATAGCCTGTGGTATTAATATTATATAATATATAATAATATTTATTATTTTAATATCATCATGATGATGATGATGATGATGATGAATAATATTATTATAATGAATTTTTAACAAAAGGCATCCTCATTTTGAGCCCGTGGATGTAATTTTTTTTTAAATAAAAAAAAACATCTTACAGCACAGATAAAGAAAAATTACGAAAAGCATACATTTCTAGTTATATCATATATTAAAAATATTTTTAATAATTTTCTTTGTACGGAACTATCGGTGCGTGAGTCTGACTCGTAGTTGGCCGGGTTTATTTTTATATTTTTTGAAGTTGAGGTGAGATTTTCGGTTTAAATGAGGTTTGGTGAGATTTCATTGAACCCCTCCCCCTATTCTGAGCTTACGTAATTAATGGATGTCCCCTTAAAACAGATATAGATTAACAAAATATAAGTAACAATGCGTGGACTGTAAGAGCGGGCATTTTGAGGGCACAATAGACGGAAATCATCAATCAGCATTCCCATTTCTCACCCACGGTTCGAGAGTTCACTATTCTTATTGTGGATGAAGGTCTTTTTCATATAATTATTTTATCACGTCATTGCTCAAAAATATTTTGAGCATAATCTTTGCGTACGATTGTATCTTTGATACATAGTATTGTTAAAATGATATTATTAAATGTTAATATATGTTTAAAATTGAACTATAAATTCATGATTTTGTGCAGAAATATAAATTTTGATACACTTGTCCTGATGTTATATGTTCCCTATTTTTTTATCAAATGTTCATAATAAAATAAATTTAATTCTATGTGTTTTCTTCCTCGTGCAAGACTTATCAAGTAATACTACATTCTACTATACATTTCAAATTATTTTGTAGCGAATTCTTATGCCTTTTAATATATTAAATCAAAATCTCATAAAAATCGGTATTGATTTTATGCTACTATTCTAATCATAGTTGCATTTAACTCACAATAGAATTGAGAAACGCTTAAAGAGTTGCAACGATTCTTTTATAGTTTGAGGTCGTAACTTTTAACCACGTGTGAAGATAAAATTTCTTTTTTTTTAGTTTTTATTCTTTTTAATGTCCCAATTTTGATTTTCAGTTTTATCAGCCCATAGCAATATTGTCAGAAAAGGTTTTATATTTAAACTGGTAAGATTTTATAAATTTAAAATTACTTCCCAAATTGTAGAGAGCTTTTCTTAAATATTATAAAGTTAAGCTTAAATTTTACGTGTAGCACAGTATTATTTTTTAATCTCTAATAAATTGCATGTCTCAATTAGGTTAACTTCCTTCTATTAAACCTTTTGACCGCCGTAGTCACCTATACTTGACAAGGGCTCGCGAGTCCTGTGCGCCAGCGACGTCTATAGGTGACAAAAAACCCGGACCACAAAAATATTAAATAAAATTATTAAAAAAATATTTCTAGTATTTTAATTCAACATTTATGAAAATAGAATATCCCCGCAACATTTGAGTATAAAAACAAGTCTTTTAGAGCTACACGTACTGAGAAACATTGAAATAAAAACATGCATTTTTATTCCACGTAAATGATATGTCCAGAACGCCGAAGTCGTCTATAGTTGACCGCTAGGGATGTGACGCAAGAGGTATAAATAAATAATAAATAAATAAATATTTACAACATACACACACGGTCATCTGTTCCTAAAGTAAGCAACTTAATGCTTGTGTTATATATTCTTTATTGCACTTTAAAAAAATCATAATTACAAGTCATTTTTGCAATTAGCTATCCAAAATTCAACTCAAACGTGTTATATTTTCTATAAATAATTTAATATTTGAATAAAACAAAAGGTAAAAAACATAAAACTATCATCAGCTAACACATAAATAGCAAATGAATAAAAAATCAAATCAACTAAAATCAATCAAATCGCCATAATAAACCTGATATCTCAAATCTGGCGCATCTCTAGCGCGTAGTCATTAATCCGTTCTCTACACGCCGTTGTCAAGTATAGACGACACGCTGATGACGTCATAAGCGAATAGCGAGAAAACTAGTGAAGTGCAAGACGAACGATACCTTAGAACATCGTCGCATTTTGGAAGGCGTCGATGATTTTAATAATATACAATAAAAAAAAATATTTTTTTCATTTTGTTTATCTAAGGTTAAGATCGAAATTACAATTTTCTTTCTCATTCTCAAAATCATCTGGCAGCATCAATATCATCTGTAACCCCCACTCTCATAAAAGCTTTTTTTCTAAGACCCATGTCGTGTCGTGTGTCGTGAAATATTTGATTTGAAATATTGCTACTTACTCAGTACTGTTTTAGTACTATTTGCTACCTAAGCAAAAATTATTTAACGCATGTAAATATTTCTTTTAAACTAAGGCTGGCATCGACCGCACCGATTATATTAATTATTATAGGATCAACTACTGAGTTGGGGAACAATGGAACACGGGGCACTATGGAACAGTGTCGATAAAAATTTGAATTCTAAACTAATTCGTGTGGTAACGCTTCGACCAATTACAGCGCGTAGGGACTCTTGAAAATCCGTAATAACTTTTTACTGGGTGTACCGATTTTGATAATTTTTAATTTTATCCAAAGCTGATGTTTATCATGTGGTCACATATAAATTTCATTGAGATCTGATATCTACTTTTTGAGTAATCTTTGATAACGCGTAGTTACTTGACTATTTTTTCGTCGATCTACGTTGTATTCGAGCAAACACAATTATTCTTGTTCAAAAGTTGAGATTTCTTTAAAAGTACTTTCTTTTTAGTAAAAAAAGCTTATAGAATAGGTAAATGTAATTTTTTTTGCATAAATTTTAATCATTTGAGACAATTGTGTGGAAAGTTCAAACAATAACCTAAGTTTTTATAAAACTCGTTTAAAACGTTGGCCTTATGGGGCACTATGGAACGAGGCACAGTGGAATACTGTTTTAATGAACCTTAAATAATAAACTATTATCTAATAAGATAATAATTGTGTTTGCAGGCAAACGAAAAAAACTAACTTCAATTATATCGACAAGTAATACAACGTAGGTAGACGAAAAAATAGTCAAGTAAATACGCATTATCAAAGATCAATCAAAAAGTTGTAATCGGGTTTGGATGAAATTTAAATGTGACTACATGATAAACATCGGCTTTCGATTAAATTAAAAATCATCAAAATCGGTGCACCCAGTAAAAGTTATGCAGATTTTCGAGATCTCATTATAAAATCCTGGTTTCTTTAGCATGGTACTATACCGGGGTTATCTCCTTTCCAACAAAAAAAGAATTATCAAAATCGTTTCATAAACGACAAAGTTATCCCCGAACATAAATACATAAAATTTAAAATATATATCGAATCGGTCGAATTGAGTAACCTCCTCCTTTTTTGAAGTCGATTAAAAAATTACAAATTTGAATGCGGTTAATTTTTTTCTAAATTACTTTTCATGTATATATCGATTCGATTCGAAATCGATATATAGCCTGCGGCTTTCTTGCGTGCGACACAGCACGTCTCTAAAGAGAGTTTCATAACCGTAGGTCAGCTGCGCCGTAGTCGTCCAGTCGTGACAATGACGTCATGGCGATAGAAAAGAGTGTTGTGCTTTACTACGATTATTTTTGTAATGTTTGTTTTTTATTTATGTTGTTGTAAGCAGGGTTCGCCAAACCGATTCATAAAGGTAACCGTTTGAAACGGTTACCGTATGAATCGGTTACCGATTGAAAAGGTTACCGTTTTATTTCGGTTCCAAAACCGTAATAAAACGGTTACCGATTAAACTGTAATACCGAAATATAACGTTATGTATTTCGGTTTTAAATGATTCGGAGAAGTAACAGAGGGAGACAAAATCTGTGAGCCATCGTTTGAAATGAAGAATCTGTAATGTTCCTTTGCTTTTATTGATAATGCTTGGTTTTTCATAAGACTGGCTTCTTTAACTATAAAAGTAATTAAGTTTTTTGTTTTGAATTATTCGTTATATGCAATGTAAACATTAACGCGAAAAAGAGATGAAGACTTGCATGCGCCACGCCCGGGGCCTGTCGTCTATCATAAATAAATAAGTTTTAAGTAAAATCACGCAACACACGGGAGCGAATGAGATAGAGATATGGTGTACGTTCGGACCGCAATCCGAGCTAGCGCAGCGCAGCTACAAGAACGGGAATTGCCCGCTTATACTTACGACGCGAACGTTATGCCTACTACCGGTTTATTTCGATACTGTATTACCGATATGATTCGGTTACCGAATGATTCTCTTACCGCTATTTTAATTCGATAAGTACCGTTTTATAAAGGTAAATAACCCATACCGGAATATCCCTGGTTGTAAGTATATATAACGAGTGCAAGATAACACAAGAAAAATATTAAAAATTAAACCTTCCTAGATGATATAAGTAGTCATTTATTGCATAAAAACCAACAGAAACAAGTCACTGTGTGGTACTCGATAACGACTCTTGGCAGCACTATTTTTTTCGTAGGTATTTTTGTTTATTTTATGCCTTGGCGTACAGGGCACGGGAATGGTTTTGAGGCGTGGCGGTCAAAAGGTTAATTGTATGCTAAGTAATTAGATTTCTTCCCGCGCAGATGCTAAAAGCCGTTTACCATGCGTGACGGAAGAATAATTTTGAATGTCGACGAGGGTCGAGTCGAGACAACCGTATGACGCTCGTCCAATAGCTATCATAAGGCACAAGTTTGTTTATAAAAAAGTTAAAAAAATCGAGGAGCCATACAAGCGTAAAATCTATTAAAAAGAATAACTCAAAATAATAGATATAACTAAAAAATCTTAGTGTAAAGAAAAAATGACAAGAATCTTGAAAATTTCTATTATTAACTTTGTTTGAACGTTTCACAAAGTCGATTCGCTATTACAATAAGGAAAGTATAATTGTTTTTTATTTTTTTTTTATTTTACAAGGCTTTGTATTCTAGAGTATACTACAACATTGTTGTAATGTTGTAAACAAGACAAATCATCAGTTTCCTAATAGTTTCAAGATTTTTTATTAACATTTGTGATTTTTTGTTATAAAATCGATTTATATGTTGTTCATGTAACTACATACGTATTTAAGTTATCTATATATTAATACATTACATCAGCCTATCGCAGTCCACTGCTGGACTCCACAAGTTCGTGCCAAAAATGGCGTGAACTCGTGTGTTTTGCTCATAGTCACCACGCTGGGCAGGCGGATTAGTGACCGCAGGGCTGGCGTTGTTGCACCGAAGACGCTGCTGCCCGTCTTCGGCCTGTGTATTTCACAATCAGCATTTGGATGGTTAGCCCGCCATCAGTCGGCTTTTTAATTTCCAAGGCGGTAGTGGAACTGTGTTCCGTAGCGTGCATTTCATATAGGAAGAAAGGTACTGCCTACCCTGGCATGTTACTAAAAATGATATATAAAACATGAACATTACAATTATTTTTGAATACATATTTTTGAAAGAGACATAAATCATAATGCAATTTAAATCCGCTTCAAAAAAACCCGCCGTCATATATGCGATATCAGCGCTTCGTGCGCATCGACGACGGGCCTTTTATGAAACTTCTGCCTATAATCACATAATAAATGTTAGCAATGACAGTAAGACATTATATAATCCTACAATTTTATAATGTCGCGTGCGTCATATGGATTACGAACAAAGTATTGTGTTTTTAACATTGGTCGGTTTAACAACGAAATTAGGCACTGCCTAAGAATAACCTGTCTTAGTGAAAATATTATATATTAGTGATGAATAAGTTTACTTGTGAAATATGTAACGGAGATTTTTGTTTGTTTGGATGTTTGATGAAAGTAAATAGTGCATCGAAATTCAACACATTCGATTTTACAGATAAATTAAAAATTGTTCAGGCGTATCGATTTAACACATAAATAACAATGACGTTATAATTTTTCATTTATTAATAAATAAACAAGAACTTTCATTAAGAATACAATTTCGTAACTAATTAATAGTGTTATCAATGATTTCCTATGTTTAACATAAACGAAATTATCAGAGTGCCGGCCTTATGAGGTCACTGTGTCTATCCAGTAACTGATTTGTATGATGTTTCATTTGTATCACTCACTCAAAAGTTACCCAAGTTTAATAGGTATCAGTTGGTTGCTGTACGTGTATTTGTATGCCTGCATTATTAGTATAAATGCATTTTACGTGTCCAATAATTGACTTGTCTGTTCTTGAAATTATCTAAAAGCCTCTATTCCCAACAAAATTAAAATAAATTAGGAAAAAATTGCACACAGCAATACATTAATACGTGAAGCAAAAACTTTGTACCCCCTTTTCCGAAAATCACGCAGACGGAGGAATATGAAATTTCGTACACTTATAGTTTATATAGAGGAGTGCAGAATGCTATTTTTTTTAATTATGTATAAAAATATATTAAATCAATTAAAAAAAAAAACATTATACACCCTACTATGTATTTGACATCACACGCATATTTATACTATTTTGTTGATTGTTAGTCTTGTCAAATTAATTTTTTTTTTAAATGTTCTTTATTTTCATAATTTTTTATTTAATTTAAATTTTTAATTATGGTCAAATTTCAACCTCTGGACGACCACTACTTTAAATAAAAATACTGAATAAAGTTATTTTAATAATATTTATATTATTTAGTAAATTCAATAATAAAGTTGATTTTACCAGCGTTTAGTGAAGTTTTTCACTATTTTCAATTTATCTTTTAGGTTTTCTAGTAATGTATTATAAAAAGGTAATTTTATGCAGGTTAGTTATTACACACAGTACGCAGTACTAATATAAAAATTATCATTTAATTACTTAATGATAACTTTCTATCATCATTCATCAACAACCTATTCGCATTGAACTATCTAAGATTCTAAGATTCATGTCTAAGATTTCATTAAACGCATTGTCTAGATCTGTTCATCATATTCACAATTTGCAAAAACATGTACCTTGACGCGACAGATGGTTTGTCGCAGAGACCAATCAGCTTCGCACGTAGCGACAGCTGCACCAACATCCTACCTGACGAAAGACCCACACTGAATTTGTATGAATCGCGATTTTTTTAGTAATAACCATTTTGAAATAAACCTCTTCGTATATTTGCCAACAAAACATGAAAAATAATATTATAGTCAACTAAATTATTATTTTTTTTTTTTGTTGTTGTAAATATACGAATATTCACGATTCAGCAACACCCCATGCTATTATGTCTCTTTCTCCTTAAACTGCTGTTCGAGTCACGGTGGGGAGACCCACAAGGCCAGACAACCAAATCGGAAAGAAATATTTATACGAATACAAATATACGTTCCGAGCGGGAATCGAACAACAAACCATCGGTGTTTTAGGCGACTACACGCATCACTACACCAGAGCGGTTGTTATTATTAGTAATAAAGCTTTATTCAAAAAAAAATAGAATACGTATCTTTATTTCAATACGCTTAATTCAGAAAATATACATAATACCTATAACTTATCCAAACAGCAAAAGGAAATTGCCGTGGCCCAATTTCCGTAGAGTTTATCACCCTTGTAAATCAATCACTTGTCTGCCGTCATATACCTACAAACAAAAGGAATACGTAACATTTGTTTTATATTGTTGTACTGATTCAATATAATATGTCTACAGAGTATTAGTTACATTCTAAACAACGCAACCTTGCAGAGCAAATAATATGAAGGAAACAGCTAATCGTTACATTTTCTTCACATAATCTGTAACTGGTGATCAGTATTTCATCCCGCAATTGGTATTAAAATTAAATATGTTTCTAAATTATAAAGCACGTAATAAAAAGTACCCTAATATTACAATTAATGAATTATCAAAAGACCATTCCTTCTTATATTATAGTCATTTTGTAATTTCATAAAAAAAGGAAAATGAATTCAGTTTTATATTATTTTAACTTAGTTATTTTTACCGCACGCTGAAACTTGTCCTCTATTTTTAGCTCTGGGGAAAAGTATCCAGAAGAAAATTTTAATAACATTTTAGCGAGTAAAATATGTAGGCGCTATATATTATTTACTCACAATATTATATACAACGGAATACATGTTAGATTTTCTATGTCAAGTGCTTTAGAGATTATTGCCGTTTGAGGTTAATGTCTCCACAGTTCAAATAAAATTATTTTACTGGTAATTTATACACGCTCAACTAATTTTCGAGAAATCAAAGCTCAAAATACTTTGTCAACGAAAAAATAAATTAACGCATGTGTATACTTCACATTTTATTTTACTTTATTATTTAATTTTGCTGTGTGGTTACGGCAATGAAGAATATAGCCACCCCCTCTCTTCCCGTGGGTGACGTAAGAGATGACTAAGGGATAACACAGTTCCACTGCCACCTTGGAACTTAAAGAGCCGACCGATGGTGGGAACCATCCAACTGCTGGCAATGAAATACACAGGCCGTAGAGACAGACGGACGGACGGTAGAACTTGTGGAGGCCTATGTCCAGCAGTGGACTGTGATAGGCTGAAATGATGATGATAATGATAATGGTGAAGATGATGATGATTTAATTAAAATATAAACGAGAATAAAGCTGCGAAAAAAGCGGGAGAAAAAAAAGAATGAATATAGGTACCTATAAGTATTTCGATTCAATGAGTCACGGTGTTTGATATTTTTGTCGGTACAAATGTAGGCGGACCAGTAGTAATACATTTTTAAATGTGAGGTCTTTATTTATTTCTACTGAAATTGAATTAAGATATTATGTACAATTGTGTCAGTAAAAAAAAAAACACAAAATTGTACACCTACATACACAGAGTATTTGGACCTGTAATTTTTTGTTTAGTAATCAAAATCACTATAAAGCCCCGTATTCATGGGAAACATTTGTTGAGCAACAAAGTTGAATCAACGTGTTGCGGAGTTGCTATCAACATGTTGCTGGCAACACTGCGTGTTGCAGAGTTGACAGCATCATGTTGACAAGCTCTCGCCCGACAAGCGTAAACATCAGTTTAGCGACAATTGTTGACGTGTGTGGACGAGTTTGCAACAGTTTATAAACATGGCAGTAGTGTGGAGCAATGATAAAATAATGCAATTAATAGAATTATTTCAATCAAAACCATTATTATGGGATTGTTCTATAAAACAATACATCTGATACAGAGAACACAACAACACTACCTCCTCGGGCAACATTTTAACGCAGACTGGCGTGTGGACAACCTGTATTGATTTAAACATAGTTGCTAGCAACATTCTCGCCGCTCACCAACAATGTTTAGCAACTGTTGCTAAACAAATGTTTACCATGAATACGGGGCCTAAAATAGTTACTTTTTCCATATTAAGATTTAAAATTTTCTTTTAATCTAAGTATATGTATTTTTAATATTTTTGTAAAACAATAAGGGACTGTCATATTTTTTTATTAATTCGTAATAATTTGCTGTGTGTAATATATGAATCAATTAATACCTATGTAACTATTGTATTTGTATTCTTTTCTGTGAAAAAATTATTTAAAATGTATGTCACTTGCACAAAATGAGCGACACCAGAGCGTTGTCAATGAAGCCGTACGACAGACGCCGGGTACCGTTAATATGTGGAATGGGCTTAGGAATTTATTAGATTACGTACCCGCATGCTCACTTTGGAAAATACAATCGTTGTTATAATGCTTGAATATATTTATAATATTTGATAATATTTCAGTTGTTCA
This sequence comes from Melitaea cinxia, assembly GCF_905220565.1. Lineage (NCBI taxonomy): Eukaryota > Metazoa > Arthropoda > Insecta > Lepidoptera > Nymphalidae > Melitaea > Melitaea cinxia. Next base: position 6,899,548 of record NC_059400.1, on the reverse strand, counting down.
AATGTTATTATCAAGTTTGTTTTCAACCAATTTTGTACATGTTTATATCCTATACATAATATTGACATAGAAACAATAAAATACACAACAATACGACATCTTTTAGAAGGTACCTAAATACTACTAGAGACTTAGAAAAGATATAAAACAATATTTGTCATTTGTTCGTTTGGATTAAGGGTTTAAATAGTTTAAAAATGACATAGGTACGATATCGCCAATGTCTCGTAGAAAAAAATCGTTATTTACTTTTAAGTTTCCATAACTTTACGAAATTGGGTAAAAATAATATAGAATAGAATAGTAGTAGGCGACTACTTACGATTTTTTAACGAATGAAAAATTTTTTTTTTTTTTTTTTTTGTATTCAGACAGAAGTCGATTTACAAAATTGTCGCTAACCTAAGCTAAACCAAGTTTCAGTCTGTGCGCTATCTGTCAGCTTAAAAATAGGTAATAAAGAGCGCAATTCAAATGCACACGTAAATGCTTATTACAATATTTAATGAAATAAAAATTTTGCTTCCTACGCAAATTTGTTTCTGCTCCGTTATAGGATAGTCGTCTACTTGACAATCAGCATCTCGATTTATATAGGCGAGGTTCTTCATCACTTACAAACACCTCAAACTCTTTAGCTCCGGTCTATATCGTTAATCATTATATTATTTCGGTTCAAACCAACTTTAGCTAACTTACGTAGAAATATTTTGTTTGTTCTTGTTTTAAAAAATAAAAGTACAGTTAGTACCTACCTACTTTATTATAAAATGTGTCCACTAAAACGTTATTTTTTTTCTTCTTAAAACGTGTAAACATATGGTGTCGTTTTGTATGAAATAATTTTGATCTTACGAAAGTTTTGCGCTACGGTCCAGAAGCGTTTGAGAGTATGCTTTAGCAATCCTTTTGATTATTAGCAAATAGTGTACACATCGCATATTAATCTGATTGTTCATATAACGTGCCATACAAGTATACATGTACAAGTTAGTTACTGAATAACATCGAAGATATAAACACAGTCAAATAAATAAAATGTAACAGTTTTTTTAGGTATATCGTTTATGTTCCATATGCCACGTAAAAATTTAACGCAAAAACAGCACAATTTTTTGTTACGATATTTGAAATATTTGCTTCAGTAATGTAGTTGTAAAACTACATAACTACATAAGAAAGTAAGTATAAAACGTACTCGTTAAGTAAGACAATAAGGTTAAGAGTCGTTTACTTTCACGCCTCATTCTCCATTTTAAGTGAAGATACAAATAGATATCATTTTTGGCCGACATCAATATTTATAGACAAGTGAAAACAGAAATCGTATAAGTGTTTACTCATAATATGTTCGTTAAATAGCGAGTCACAATATTAAAAAGTAAAGCCTGTTACATTATGTAATTATAAATATGCTGCGTAAATATATATAGGTACTATGCACATATACCACTATAAATTAAATGTAAAATTATTTATTTGCACATTGACATGCCATTTAAACACTAAAATTAAAATGCATAATTGAATACATTACTTAATTTTAAATTTAATTTGATTAGTAATATGTGTATTTAATTTGATTAGTGCAAGAATAAAAATATAGTTATTGAGCAAATAGTACGTTTCAAATTATTAATAGATGCAAATTAATAAGTACAATTATGCTTTTGACCGCGAGTTTAAACTGACATAAGCTTGTTGGCACAGGCGTTGAAAGTAAACAAAGATCTAATCGAAATTATTATATCGAATGCTAAGGTTAAGTGGTGTGCCAATTTACTAAATATTTTCCATTCAAATTCCCATCATTCATTATATTAAAACAATAATAACAGACAAAAATTAAAACTACCTGCGTTTATTTTTTACGTTGGAAATTACTATAGATCTAATGGGTATTTTTCCAAAATAACGATAAAAGATGTAAAATTATCTTTATACAAAGTTATTTACTTGTTTAAAGGTGTGGTGTTGAACGTCATCATACAATTTGACCAGTTGTTTCTTTTTGTTACGTCACGTTAAAGTTAAGTTACGGCTAAGAATATAAATGAAGAAGTGGTAAGATTATTTTTCATTGTGTGAAAACATCAACAGCACTTAAACACACGGAGCCGCCAGTTTATTTATAGAAAACATAGTTAAACGTATAGACGAAGTACATATGTTAGAAGACTCGTGCTACGTTTGACCCATAAATTATAATGATCCAAAAATAACCATGTTTTATCTTGCTTGACACGTGTTAAATTATAACTTAAGAATTAGGGTTCTCGTTCACCAATCCCAAGTAAACTGTCAGCGTCTACTATAATCATCAGTTAGTAAGGAAACTTGTGAATGATTTAAGTAGCCCGCCATTTAATTTGTCGATTAGAATTTTATTACTTGACGAATAAACTAGAGTTATCCTCGATCGATCTGCAAGTGTGTTTAAAATAAGAAGTTGCAAACAAAGAAAAGATAGAAGTATAGAACGATAGAAACTTATAAACCAACCAAACCGATGTTGGTAACGAGATGCTTTTGAACAAAAATCAACGAAATATAGAAAACGATATCTCAGTTACTGGGTTCTAATTTATCTATATCTATATAAATAAAAATGAATGTTGCTAAGCGCAAACTCGAGAATGGCTTGACCAATTCGGCTAATTTATTTTTTTGTATGTTCCTTAAGGCCCACGGAAAGTTTTAATATATATAAAAAAAATGAAGTTTTACTATGAACTTTTGACAGAACGAAGTCTTTCCGGGCAGCTAGTTACAATATATTTCGTCAAGCAAAAGAACACGTCTTGAGAATTTAATAAGGAAATCTGTACAAATATATTACTCAAATTTAACATATTATATTTGATAAATAATTAAAAATTGGCGTAAGAAAAATAATACGCAATTTCAATGTTGCATAAATCGTCACTTGATAGTCGGTTTGATTTCTCGTTTCTAATTAACATTTAATACTCGTTACCTTTATGCCATGCTAATTAAACTAAATAAAAATACGAAATAAACAAATCACACTTTAAAGGTGTGTAGATAGTGAAACGAGTCCTTCATTTTGTATGTTTGTATGTATTTATTTCCGTTCAAACAGATTTGTAACTAAATCTTTAAAAATAAAGAACTATTTAATTAAAATGACTGCTTTGTGTAATGTCTGAGACGATCAGACTGGTTCAAAGTCTAATAATAACAAACCGATGATTAATATTACACATAAACACTGACACACCGCATGTTACACTTACACACATTTATTTAAATATCAGTTATTACAATTGAGTCGCACCAATTTGTCATTGATATTCTTAACATCAAACGGTAAAAAGAACTATTTTGAATATAAATTACAAAGTTCGTATAATTTAATTTTGCAACTAATTTGATTGATTCATTAACAAGGTTACAAATCCATATGTACTTACATTAGCTATATAGCTATAAAGTTACTGTCTGTTTGGCAACGGACACAAGTACACGATTTTATGCCTAAATTGATTAATATTTTAGTCAATTATAGCATGGAAATAAAATAAAATAAATAAAACTTTTACGAACTGAAATAATAGTTGCAAATGTATACGGAGAGACTAATTCAACAATAGTTTATTTCGTATAACTAGGATCCATAAAGTTGTTAGTAAAAAAACAGAAAATAATTTCAAAAAGTTATATCTATGTTGGTAGTTGTTTAACTAAACAATTTAAAACTAAGCTACACTGCTTAACTAAACAGGACATAGCCGTCCTGATCATAAATGACCGACCAGCGGACAATTCCCACTGTCGCCAATCTCACTCAGCTCATTGACCGCTGCCGCCCTCTCTGTTTCCAATGACATAAACATACCTTCTATACTAAAACCAAAATACTTTATTTTTAATTAATTTTATATTATAAACGAATAGCTCCTATACTTTTAAAAGTTTTAACTAAACATCTAAAGGTACTTATAAAATTTTAACATACATATCTAATTACAAATGTGATAAATTACGTATTTTAAAATTTTATAAGTGTGCAAAAACTCTAATCCAGTATTTCGTTAAATCAGTCGCGTTCTGGCTGCGTAATCGAGGTGATCCTTATTGGTCTGGTATGCGGTGCGTTTTGCCTACTGCCTACGATTGCGTAAACACTAAACAGTTTAACGTGTGGTCACGAAGTAGTTGGACGTGTGCTGGCTGTGTTATGTTTATGTTTAATTATGCGCTATAAAAAATGAGCTAAGCTTGTAACCATCACCTATAATGACTTCATTTAATAGTTTGTGCAGAGACACTAAATGTTTTAAGTTGAGTGTGATGTGCAGATAATTATGTGTTTTATTTATATTAAATTGTTCTGTTGTTGTGTTTGTGTTTAGGTCTCTAAAACCAGGTAGTTTTACAAATGGTTAGGAAAATTATAGTCGTAGGAATACGGCACTACGAAGATCCTTTTGACATGTATGTTTATATAAATCATATAAATTACATAAAATAATATTGATAATTGCAACGTAATAAGTATCTAATTTTTTTTATCGTTTGTCCTCAGACATGTGACGGTGGCAAACGGGCCACCGGCGGGATGTGGCCATCAAAGAAACAGATCCTTGGATTCCGTTTTGCAAAGGATACCGGAGGATATGACCCCGACGTCGCCGGACGGTGTACCGCTTCGTATTTTGTGCGAAGCGACTGGCCCCAGGCTTGCATTACCACCAGAAGTTCCCACTGGTTCCGATGACTCAGGAATTCATACTCCGCCTGACGGAAATGATGAAGAAAGACCGCAGCCTCCTGCAGCTGCCAGATCTAGAGAAAGTCTCGATTCCGGCAATCCAGAAGAAACAGAAAAACCTCCGGATCCTCCCGATGCGATCGTCGAACCGCTGGCAACGTCTAGTAGTAGTACTACTGAAACATCGAAAAATAAAGACTTTCTTTTAAGACTATTCGAAAGTAAACTGTTCGATATGAGTATGGCCATTTCGTATCTATTCAACTCTAAAGAACCCGGTGTGCAAACCTACCTAGCTAACAAATTGTTCTCATTCCCACACGAAGATGTAGACTTTTACCTCCCACAATTAGCTACTATGTACATAGAAATGGGAGACGTAGCGGACGTTTTAAGACCATATTTGGTATATCGGTGTAAACAAAGTGCGCAGTTTTCGCTTCGACTAGCGTGGTTGTTAACAGCGTTCAGTGGAGAGGCAAAGAGGTCGAGAGCGACGAAGCTAAGAGACTCTATTCTCGCTGAGGAAATCAGGCCAGCGGCAAGGAGAGGTCATCACAGATCGCAGTCTGACGCTTCGGCGTTAAGGCTGGCTACGCCATCAGGAAGACATCTAGGAGACCTCGCGTCCGGTCGTGCGTTTGACAGCGGTTGTCTCTGTGGCGAACAATGTTCATGCGGAGCGCCAAGGTTAGCGCCACAAACACAGGTAAATGTCTTTACATCATATTTTATTATTAACTAGCTGTGCCCGTGACTTTCAACCGCGAATTTAACAAAATAAATATTGTTTAGTTCACATGGTTATAAAAAAAAAAACTAAAATAAAAGTAGCCTTAATTACTACTTATTACAACAGCTATCTGCCAGTAAAAGTCCTGTCAAATCGGTCCACCTGTTTCAGAGATTAGCCGAAACAAACAGACAGACAGACAAAAATTCTAAAAAACGTTATTTTGGCATATGTACCTTGTATACAACCACATACATACATATGAATTTAATAAAAAGCGGTTATATTAATATTACAAACAGACACTCCAATTTTTATATATATATACAAATAAACAAAATTGGATAGTATATTTATATAATATTATTTATATATATATATAACATATTCCAGATTCCATTGTTTATTACAATCAGATCTCAGATTTATTTTTTCCTGCATTTCTTAAAATTCAAGTATTGTAAATATTAATTAACTAGCTGTGCCCGCGGCTTCGCTCGCGTTGAAATCAGTGTGTCACAAAGTTTTCCCGGTAAACCTCCAGTGAAACTATCATCAAAATCGGCTTAGCCGTTCCGTAAACCTTCCTCTTGAAGCCCTCTCTCCATCGGTGAAACCGCATAAAAATTCGTTCAGTAGATTTTGAGGGAATCGATCACATACACTTTTGTGGACTTTGTTTTATAGTACCTGTTACTACAACTGTTACCCGCGACTACGTTCGCATAGTTATGAAGATATGTACTATTAAGATTTTTAACGCAAATTATTTTTTTAAATAACCTATCAGGCGAACTTATAGCTGTTGTATACGTTTCATACAAACTATCACCCCAAATTAAACCCCCTTAGCGGTGGAATATCACCAAATGCGTTCTTAGCGGAAGTCTACTAACTATAATCTAACCCCCCCCCCCCTGCCAAATTTCATCTTTGTCCATCCTGGGTGGATGGGACCACCATCCAGCGGTTTTTGAGTTCTCGTGATGAGTGAGTCAGCGACCTTTCTCTTTTATATATATAGATCACGATGCATTATTTGGACAACTCCTCACCATCTATAGAGCATACATTGTAAATTTCAAGTCTCTTACTTCAAAAATATAGGACTTTCATACAAACTTCCAACCCCCGTTTTATCCCCTTAGGGGTCGAGTTTCGTAAAATCCGTTCTTAGCGGATGCCTTCGTCTTATAAGGAGCCTACTTGCCAAATTTCAAGTTTGTAAGTGTTATAGTTTCGGAGATTTCGTGATGAGTGAGTGACCTTTCGCTTTTATATATATTATATAGATAAAATCACACATTAATAATTTTTTAAGGGTAGTATTATTAATTCTATGAATTAAATATGCATAAAAATTAAAATGCTTTTGAATTAATTAGTTTATTTAAAATCATTTTTTAACTATTTACTTAGTTGATTCTAAGAGGTCAAGGAGTGATATAATTTATCAGGAATTTAGACATGTTATATTATATTATTGCGGTCAGCCTAGCTTCGTTCCAACTTTAACGTTAAACGTGAACATTTGGAACACGCGTCACTGTTATTGATTATTATTTTATACTCGTCCTAGATATCTTTGTAGTTAATTACATTAATTAATATTAACTTTTATGTGTAACTTTATATTATTGCCTTTATTCTGGATATACATTACAGAAGTAGCCTGTCATGTAAAGTTTTAATGAACGCTCCTCAAATGTGTAATAATTGGCAATGATGTATAAAACACTATTACCAAATGAGTATAATTTACATAATATTAATAATTGTTATATTACGTAAATCGCGTGCAGTTTGTTTTCTGGACGGTTGGATGGATTTAAAAATAAAATGGTTCTTTTGATTTACCTTACCTTATTTAAAAAATTAAGTAATATTTAATATATATTTTTTTGAGAATTTCTTAAGAAGAATTAATTAGTTGACATCAAACGATGATTCCATTACTAATTTGTAACATAATATCTTATATGACCCACATCAGAAAAGGACATGCAGATAATCATAACAATACAATAAAATATATTTGAACTGTCTCATATTTATAGTATAAAAGAACTTTTATCTTACCGTATTTTCGGTTGATATCCGTAATTGTTTTCCCTCCTCTTCTTACATTATAATCTTATTAAAATTTCAAAAGCGTCCGCTTAACTGTCATTATTTTGTCGGAAACGGTAAGTGTGTATGTATTAAGTTTATCCGGTTACATGTAAGCAATGAAAATGTTTCCGTATACATTAACTGGCCGTGCACCGCGGTTTCACCCGCGTTAATTTGAATAAAAAACGTAATAAATTAAAATATTTTTAAACTATTACTGTGTAACTTGGGCGACTTGCACATGCGCATCAATAACAACGTACTTATGGAGAAGGATGTATATCATGTTTATAAAACCACAATCGCAAATAATGCATTATTTTAGATTAAAATTGATTACCATAAAAATGTTATAATGAATTAACCTCAAAAAATAGACATTAGTAGTTGTAAACTTTTTTTAGAACTTTTATTGGCAATTACTTCCTTTTTTTAGGTAGCTTTAACCATTTACGCAGCGCATGCAACAAAAGTTCTAAAATAAGATATTTTTTCCGTTTTCGTAACATTAGCTCAGCTCCTATTGGCCGGAGCATGATGTAATATAGTCTATAGTCTTCTTCGGTAAACGATAATATTGATCACAAAAATAAATTCAAATCGAATCAGTAGTTCCTAAAAATATACAATTTTAATGTTTTAACCGACTTCAAAAAAAGGATGAGGTTACTCAATTCGACCGTATATATATATATATATATATATATATATATATATATGTGTGTGTGTGTGTGTGTGTGTGTGCGCGTGTGTATATGTATGTATGTATGTATGTTCGGGGATAACTCCGTCGTTTATAAACCGATTTTGATAATTCTTTTTTTGTTGGAAAGCAGATATCCCTAGTTTGGTACCATGAAAGGAAATCGAGGGAAACTCTCGAAAATCCGCCTAACTTTTTACTGGGTGTACCAATTTTAATGATTTTTAATTTAATCGAAAGCCGATGTTTATCATGTGGTCACATTTAAATTTCATCGAGATCTAATTACAACTTCTGGAGTAATCTTTGATAATGCGTATTTACTTGACTATTTTTGCGTCTACCTACGTTGTATTACTTGTCGATATAATTGAAGTCGGTTTTTCTTCGTTTTCCTGCAAACACAGTTATTACAAAAATGCTTGACATTTTTATTTTGGTAAGGATGACGTCAACTATTTGTTTATTGGTTTATAGTTCTGGACATCACCTGAACCTTGATCCTAATAATATTATAACGATTCAACGACGAGAACTGAATTAATAGTTTAGTAATTAAACTTAGGTACGTACATATGTAGCTGGAGATCCAGAGTAACATATTTGTTGTTTAGTATATTATATATTACAAGCCAAACCGCCAAAAAATATAGAGCGCCATTGTACTTTATTTATAGACTAATTAGTAAGTTTTATATCTATACATCTATACAAATAAATAAAATTGGAGTGTCTCTTTGTAATAATAAAATAACCGATTTTTATTACATGCATATATATGGATGTATACACGGTACATATACCAAAATAGCATTTTTTACAATTTTTGTCTGTCTGCATTTTTGTTTGATCCGGCTACTCTCTGAAACGGCTGTACCGATTTTGACGGGATTTTCACTGACAGATAGCTGATGTAATAAGGTACTCCTTATTATATCAGCTATCTGTCAGCGAAATATATCTGTTATACTTAGGCTACTTTTATTTTAGAAAGCTATTTATTTTATAACTCTGCGAACTGAAAAATAACTTTTTTGGTTAATTTCACGCGGGTGAAGCCGCGGACACAGCTATAATTGTATAAAGGCAACATGACTTGATTCCCCCCTCCCCCTTCCATCATCGTACAACCAGAAGCTCTGCGTTACATCACGCTTATATCGTTGACATTCCCCCTATACGCACTAAACAATTCGCTAGTACATTCTTGATCCGCACAGCCAAAGAATGGAACTCTCTACCAGCGTCTGTGTTTCCGGAAAACTATAACCTGGGGATCTTTAAGCCGCAAGTGAATAGGTTACTTCTAGGTAAGCGTGCTGCATCTTAGACCGCATTTTCACTTATCATCAGGTGAAATAGTGGTCAAACGCAAGCCTATCATTGTATATAAAGTACATGAATACAAAGTTGGTGCTGTAACACGTTGTTGACACGTTTGTACAATAATAAAATATTTTTTTTTTACATTTACATACTATTCTTTTTTGTTCATATACAAACTATTCTTTTTTCTTTCTGTATGCAACGCACCATTAATAACTACTACTACAACGTAAACTAAAGATCAACTAAAGAACTATTTTGTTTATTCATAATAATGCGTAAAAACTTATTATCTCAAATCTAATGCAAAGATAAGATTTAACGCCATATTTTAATAATGTTTTTTAATCTCATATTTTAATAATAAGTATGTGTGAAACATCTAATTTAAATATGTTCCAATACATTTGGTAAAATACTTCCTCTCACAGAGGAGTGCTAGATAAAAACACTTAAATGAACATAGGTGTAACTGGCATTAGAAATGAGATGTTTAATTTTACAGCGTTGTCTTGTTCCTTAAATATTGTTGTTTACATTGCATGTTCAAACAAAAATGTGCATTAGTGTCACTATAATAAAAAAATTAACGCACGCGGATAAGCAAAATTTGCATTATGTATATTGTAAAGGCACGGGCAAGCAAGAGCCCATGAAAATAAAAAAAAATGCATTATTAATTCTTCTGTATATTCCAGTTTCTCACAGCTCTCACGAATATCGGTCGACGACTGGCCACCGTGGCTGATAAGGAGCGACGGAATGGCCGGCTACGAGCGGAGCTAGCGACTCTAGATCTAAACCTACCAGCCCGAGTCTGGTTACCTTTACATCAGAAACCTCACTACGTCTTGAGGATACCGCCTCACGCTGCCGCTGTTCTCAACAGCAAAGATAAGGTACGAACATTGTTTGTTTATATTTCTACACTAATATTATAAAGATAAAAGATTTGTATTTTTTAAATGTTTGTAATGGATTAACTCAAAAACTAATGAACCGATTTAAAAAAAAAATACAAGGTGAACTAGGGCTATATTTCACCGAGAAAAACAGAACAGCTAAAATTTTATAAATTTCAAACAGTTGTATAATTCCTCAAAGTATAATTTGAATTAATATAGTAATTAGTAAGAGACATCATAATGTTGGGTTATGGACTATGGTAATAATTAATTAGTGTGTGTGTGTAAATTTTTAACATTTCACTTTCTTTTGTATAAATACAACGAGAGACGTTAATTTAAAATTTAGAAATTCACCCTACTTAATTACTTTGCATATTTATTGCTTGTGTATATTCTATAATATAGCAACGCAATTTGTACTAAAAAGTTTAATGATCGAAAATACAATATATTCAGTAAATTACTAGCCTTGACACTTCTGTTCATACTCTACAATAGAATAATTATATTTAACAATTTTAACAAGTAAAAACGTTTTTCTAAAGCACGCAATAATATAAGAACTACTCTTTTGGTCTTATTTTGTAAAATCAAATTTTTCTTAAGCATCTGATATTCAAATTAATTTTTATGAAATTATTAATTTACATAAACGCGATGTGCTACATAAAATATTTGCAAGTTAAATATCATAATCTTATGTATTGATGTCACCGGTATCTAAAGCTGTTTTACAGTTAATTTGCCGCTTTAAAAATTATGAATAAGATGCATTTTTATCGTCACCCGGAGAAAAAAAGAGGACGTGATTATCCAATCAACAATCATGTTTGCGGTAACTTTAAAATTGCATATTTTCTAATTATTATATAAGAACTACGAGTGGCCCGCTGGTACACTTAGCAGTGACCCTGTTTTTTGCGCTTGGGTTGCGGGATCGATTCTCTCCCAAGAGCATGGACGTAATATATACTGTTATATACTGACAGTGTGCGTATTTTATTGTACGTTAAATGAATTTATTTATTTAACAAAAATGATTAACAATGGCAAAAAGAGTCTCACTAAGATATGTATCATAGGCTCCGTACATAATGTACGTCGAAGTGCTCGAGACGGAAGGGCACGAACCCCTTCCGTTGCGACTGTTGCCGCCCGCTCCTCCCGCACCGCACTCGCCTCCGATACGACACACGAAGAGTGAAGAAAATCTCGTGCCCGAGTGGCCGGCGCTTTCACTTTACTCGGCCCTCGATGATGTAGATGCTGGCGACTGCTGGAGTCACGACGATGAAGACCTGAGCACCCAGTACGCCGCTAAACCACCGGCTCCCGACAGCTTGTCACAGGTATGACTGACTGATTGGTATGTGCTCAGAAATTATGAGCAACAATAAAATTATTCACTTACTAGTAGTGCAGAGTAGCAGACAACCAAAATAATCTCAAGTTCTCTTCGTTTTGTTTATATGTTAAATACGTAAACGTGATCTATTTAAACGATAGGATTTTTTTTGAGAAGAGTAGCCTCATAAACATTGCACTACGATGCGAATTATTAAACATGGGTAAAAACGCTTCCGTTGTCTTCTCTGTGATAAAGTGAAATAATCTCAGATAAGCATTATTCCAGCGATACACATATTTGATCGTGTCATCCAGTTAAATAATAGTTCCTGTGAAATTCTTATTGCATAAACTTCTACGTGACATTGGCGAATGAATGAATGAATTGGTGTGAATTTTATTGAGAGCACAGCAGGACATGTCCTGCTCGAGATCTGGAGGAGTCCGACTGGGGAAATACCTCAACCTTACAGAAGACCACAGTAAAAATAATATTGCTCTCAAGTATTGTCGTGTTCTTGTGGTAAGTAAGGTAGCCAGAGCTCCGTGGAGGGTCCGGGATAGGTTCTACAACACGCTTTTAATGTATCCGATGTTGCAGGCGCATAAGCTGCTTACCATCAGGCGCACCGTACGCTTGTCTACCACCTTTTTAATGTAAAAATAAGATAATGTAAAAAAATCGAGTGTACTTTAGACCACACCAAAGTAAAACTTCTTCACAATAGGTCTGCAGTGTATCTTAGATATATGAAACGTAACTGGCTATGAAAGAGAGAAAAAAAAATGTGTGCTCGCACCTCTCTCTCGCTCCGTTCGGCTTCGCTCGATCACACTTTTCGTAAAGCTCTCGACACGCATTCACCAGCTTACTCGCCAAGTAAAGCGTGCGTAAAAAGAAGTTTGACTTTAATAAAGAATGCAACAAATGTGGTAGGTGTCGGCGATGTCGGTCACGTCGGCGCAGTCAACGTCGTCGTGCGGCTCGCGCGAGTCGCTGGCGGTGGGCGCGGGCGAGGTGCGGCGCCGGCTCGCCGACGCGACCGCCGCGCCGCCGCCCAACGCCTTCCGACACGACCCTGCGGACCCCTCCGCGCTCGCGCTCAAGGTAAGCTAACGATCCGTTTACATAATATAATCGTCGACGATATTTCCCACATTTCTACGCACCGGAACCGGTCGTTTGCCTTAAAGTAGATTTAGTTTGTAGATTAATAGTTATTAGGTTTTTTTTTGGTTCTTGATTCAAAAGACCATTTTAAAAACTTGCAGTTTTTCTGTTTATGTCGACCGCTTGAAGTCGGAATCGACCACTTTGGGAAATCCCGCTTTAAAGGCTACACATTAAACACACCGGACAATCACGAGATTTTAGGTGGTAATTTTCAAAACTAGTCAAGTCCGCTTTTCTTTAAGTTTCAAAGCTAAATAGTTTGCTTAAACTAAAAAGTTGGTATTTTTTTTTTAAGTAGGTATAAGCTTAAAATTATATTTCAGAAATTTACATTTTTACTCGACTTGGTTTGTAAAGAGTTTTGTTTTTTGTTTTCGTACTACATTTTTGAGTAAGTAGTATGTGCAAAATTTCAGTTCGAGGCACATTTTTAGTCTTCACAATTTTTAATAAGGTACACTGTATTCTTCCATTTTTAACACAAAATGTTTTTATCAAATACCTCTAAACGAGCAATTCTTGTACCTATATATATAATCTGAATCTCGGAAACGGCTCCAACGATTTTAATCAAGAAATTTAGTATGCAGGGGGTTTAGGAGGCGATAAATCGATCTAACTAGGATTCATTTTAAAAAATGTCGTTTGATCCGTATTTTTAGGCAATGTAAAAATGGCTATCATCTCATTAGAACACGAAGGTAAATTTCGCCATTGTCTATATGGCAAGTGGGAAATCGGTGTGTCCCGAAACGAAAAGACCCGGTTCAAATCCTCATGTTCTTCAGATGAATTATTATTTTTCCTTTTTTTTAATTGCAGTCGTGATTTTTTATTTAAATAACCAGTTCATATTTTTTTATTATTATATCTGTAAGATCGAAAAAAGTTATTCATAATTCATCAGTGTGTAATTTGGATATTTAAATAATATTTCCAAAAAACACGATTTACCAAAAAAAACGAGCTAAGCTCGGTCATCCAGGTACTTATTTACAAAAAAAAAAAACTGCTTAATATCTGACGAAGCCGACACGTTTGTTTGTATACATAAGAACAGCAACAGCGCATAGTTTTAGGCCGTGGCGCTTGGCACACCCCGCACGCCGCACGCCGCACGGTCGAACCCGTAACGTCGCGCGTAAGCGGTGCTCTTGAAATATGATATACTTCCCGCGACGTCCTGTCTCTTTCGCACTCATTGAATACAGTGCTATAGTACGGACGCGGAACACGAAGAATTTCGCACAATGACCTTTTTGCCTACTGCCAGTGGTTCTCAAAATTTTTATATAAAGTACGAAGCTTTCAAAAATCGGTAGAGTTTAGAATTTGGGATATCTTAGAACTCGTTTTTTGCAGACTACACTAAATCTACGCTGTCTGTATACATATACACAGAATAAAATATTTTTTGTTTAATCAGAGAAAATAACTTATATATATATATACGTATAATAAAATGGTAGGAAAGTCAAAACTGTACATTGAATATTTTTTTAAAAGAATACTTGGGGTGTGATCTACAATCGATACCAAAGCCAAAAATATGGTTTTTAGAATTTTTGTCTTTTCGTCTGTATGTATGTCCGGGATAAACTCAAAAAGTACTGCATGGATTTACTTCAAATTTGGCTGGAATATTATTAAGAAGTCGGGTCAACATATAGGCTACATATTATCACGCTCATCACCTACGGGGAACGAGCAGTGAACCTTTATTTCTTCAACGCATTCTGTAACAACGCGTAATCTAACGACGCATATTTGAATATTGTTGTTATTATGTTAATAATAACCATGCTATAAGCTAGCTTCACACTATAAATAAAGACTTTCTGTAGTATATTTAGTATCAGCATTGCACCCGTGCGAAGCCGGGGCGGGTCGCTAGTATATATATATAGTGTACAATTTATACTTTGTTTATGCAATTTTTATATACTTTGTATATGCATTTTTTTTAGATCTGTTGCTGTGTGAAAAAGGCACCAATAAACACACATTCGCATTTAATATAAGTCTTGTTAACTTTTGAGTTAAATTAAAAATGAAAAACGATGAATCCTGTGAGTTAAATTTGGTAAAAAAAATAAAAGTCAAAAGGTTGACAATCTGTGAATACGGCTGTATGTTTATACGCGAGCGACAAAAACAAAAGATGAGGGGTCAATGTACGAAATTCTTTGTGCTGCGCGTCCGTACTTTAGGAATCGTACTAAACTTCGTTTCATTGGCACGCAATCACTGGCACTCCACTCGTACAACTTAATGCCAAATATACGTAATATAATAATACACTATTGTTTTGGAATAGTAGAATAGAAATAATTCAATGTAGTGTAGTATAGTATTTAATATAAAGAAATGTGGTAGAATATTTAATTATGTAATGTGTAGGAGGATGGATGCCTACAGAAATATAAAATTGAAAATTACACAGGTTATTATAGGTAAACTGGTAGAGATCTCTTTTGGAGATAAGTTCGCCCTTGCCAACTGCCAATTGTACTAATATTTTTGTATATGTCTTTTAAGTCAATAAAGAATATAATTATATTTGGAGTGGGAGTGCACTGCACCAGCGCTCTTTAGGACGAACCCCCTTGCTGGTGCCCAACTATCAGTTTAGGCTATCGACACCAATTGCTATATGCACAGTATCTACACACAATCTGGTAGTAGAAAGAGGTTGACCTATAGAGAAATACAAAAAATTTAAATATCGTATTCATTTTTAGTACACATTTCTAAATTTTCAGGCAAAAATATATGACGAAAATTTCTTTATAATTAATTGCACTGGTGTGTAAATAAATAAATTTTTGTCATATACATCAACCTTGGTAGGTTGATGATGTAATGTAAGCAGCATTAAACCCGCCTTTAAACAATAAATAAACAATTCAATAAATAATTTATTTATAATTATTTCAAACCTTAAATCCATCGCTTATGTTTTTTTTTCTGTAGACTGTCCTCATTTATTTCCTTAGTCAAAGTGGTTTCATATTTAAATTTAGCTTCTTACTCATTATATAATTATATTTATAGTTGACTTATACAAAACCATGAGTCTGACCATAAGGAACGGAAATGGTTTTTGTAATATTAATAATACGAATTGGGCGTAAAATTTCCATAGTTGTCTAAATTAAATATTGCCAACTCGCAGTTGACATTCAATTTTTATTATTGATTCAGTACTCGAGTACGCAAGGTAAACCAGCATCTGATTTTAGTAAATCGCACACAACAACTATCGTATGTCCTGCTACTGGAACTTTCAATATATTTACACTATATTAAACCAATTTAGTTTTTCGAAAATTGGTTTATATATTAAATATGTTAATAGAAAAACCATTCGCGTAGTTTCTATTTGAACGAGTTTGTCGAACATAGTTTTAATTATTGAAGGTTTTTTTTGCATCGTTATTTGTACTTGGACAAAAATGTAATTTTTATTTCCAACGACAATGATTCATATTACATTTAAAATTGGTGTTTTGTTTCCTACTAAAATTTTTAAATTCTATAGCAAACTAATAAATACGTGTAATCTACCCTGGTCAAATGGCATGTGAAATTTTATTTTAAGTGATGCATATAACATGTCGAACTGAGTTTTAATGTTGGGATTCAATGATACCAATATAACTTTTAATGAAAACTAAAGTTATATAATTGTACTACATAATAAACTTTAATTAAAAGATACAGAAAAGTAACGTTTTGGTGAAATAACTTTACTTACCTTGGGGTTTAGGTTAATACCGGATATTACGCTCTGCGTTTCGCAATATATTTGGTACATGTGTGTCACTCTCGCAGTTACCGTTTCTAATGTACTCTTATGTTAGCTTAAAAATCCGGTAGAACTAAAAAACAAAACAACGAAAAATACTTAATATTAAAAGCCCATGTATGTATAAGTGGACAAGAATCTTAAAATGAGAAGAACTACTTCAAATAGTTTTTTTTTGGAATAATGCATTTTGATTGGTAACAATAAACTTATAATTTTAATATCACAGGTCCTAAGCGACGTATTAAGATGTAATATGCGTCAGTTTTCAAGTTTGACCTCCAGCAATATAATAGCGAGAACCGCGTCAAATTTTATTTATAATAATAGTGCGTGATACGTGGATAAACATAGAGACAGAGAGACACACAAAATTACTGAAAATTATATTTTTGGTTTTTATCGGCCTTACTACACATTTTTCACCCATACATTTTGTTCTGAAATATCCTATGTACAGACATAAATCGGTACAGTTTTATTATACACTGGACCCCAAAGAAAAAGGGTCTGTTACAAATTGCCTGAAGCAAATTTCAAGCCATGAAAGCAAGGCGATAACCCAAAACTAGATAGAGACTACAGAAACTCAAGGTTAAGGGAAGGGAAGAAAAGAGTGTGTTGAAGACCGGGAGAGCACTATAACCAAACCTGAAGAAGTACCATACGGCGGAGGCTCTGTACCGTGATTGAGAATAGATTCCGCTGATGTACACGTCGTCCCAATTCGCCCATGCATACTCATCACTTCATCATCACTTCAGCCTATCGCAGTCCACTGCTGGACGTAGGCCTCCTCAAAAATGGCGTGAACTCATGTGTGTTGCCCATAGTCACTGGGCAGGCGGGTTGGTGACCGCAGGGCTGGCTTTGTCGCACCGAAGATGCTGCTGCCCGTCTTCGGCCTGTATATTTCAAAGCCAGCAGCAAAGCATACATACTCAATCGGGTTTATATCGGGGCTGCGTGCTGGCCACTCCATGTGGGTGATACCGACTTCTTGACACTAGGCAAACACTATCTGATTGATTCTCGCACAATGCCGTTTTATGCAAGACAAAGCCCGCCCGCATACAGCTCAGAACTACATACACAAAAATACTGAAAAAACTACGCATTTTTATTTTAATATTTATAAAAAATAAAAAACATTAATTTTTTTTTAATTTTCATCTAAGCAAATTAAAATATTCTTTAATTTTATATTTCTTTCATAAAGCTAGGTCCTAGAACCTAGAGGCCTAGGCTTTTCAAGATATTGAAGATTTTCTAACCGACCCTCTTTCTTTGCGGTTCACTTAAATTATAGATTGTCTTGTATGCACTGCAATGCAAATTAATTCAAAGCTAAATTGCTTTGAAAGTGTTTTTGTATTAATTTATTAATACAAGATTAGAAGCAGTAGGTATTTGTGAAACAGGGGAAACCACAGTGTAGCACGTGTTAGTCATGAATCAGTCCTATGGGGAATGCGAGGTTGGTTACACGCGATACGACTGATCCTATACATTATCATTATGTTATAGTTACCATTTCTCAGCAAATAAGAGTTGTATAACTAAACATTGTATATGTATAAATAAAATATTACGTAAATACTATTAACGATTATTAAATTATACTCAATATGTTATCATTTCTTTGCGCCAGAATAAACGTTATTAATATTTATTAAACATAACTAGGAGTTACTTTTAAAAAGTGAACTTTTAGGGACTGTGGTAAAATGGATTTAAATCGTAATGAATTAGTTTTGTAAATGACTTCCTGAAAATTTAACATAATGTTCGATGTTCTAAGGCCACGAACTAGGTGATATGATGTGAGATGACGCGAAAATGTCAAGTTTATTTGTCTGCCACAAGAGGCTGTCGAATTATAGGAGTATGTTGCATACTTTCATTTCAATCAATATAATTGCTCATGTTTACAATAGAAAGGTATAATCGTCGCGTTAGAACAAAAAAAAAAAAAAATTCGAAAAAAACATAATAAATGTCGTAAATTTCGACTATAACGCAGCGTATTAATAATTAAACAAAAATACGAACTTTGAACATTAGAGTTACCAAATATAGTCTTAGATTTTTCCTTTTTGGATACTTTTTATGCTTAGAATAAGTTACTCTGGAGAAATTATGGCTTAAGCGGAATACTTTGTTTGCATGTATCTGTCGGTTCGTCGAGATATGTTGTATAGGAATAGGCTACACAATAGTGTATCGCAAACGTCCCGTCCGCAGGAGTCGTGGGAGAGCAAGCTGGCGCGCATGCGCTCGACGTCGCCGTACGGCTCGCTGGGCGGCTGGCGGCTGCTGGGCTGCATCGTGAAGGTGGGCGACGACCTGCGCCAAGAGATGCTGGCGGCGCAGCTGCTGCGGCGCCTGCAGGCCGTGTGGGAGCTGGAGCGCGTGCCGCTGCGCCTGCGCCCCTACGAGATCCTGTGCCTCGACCGCGAGAGCGGCCTCATACAGCCGGTACTAGCGCCCTGCGCAATACACACTCATATACAACTCTCTGGCATTCTCGTGTCAGAAATCGACAGTATTGTCAGTGAAGTGAGGCATAGCAGGATGAACCCTGCTTAAAATCTGGAGCAGCCAGTCTGAGGAAGTACCTCAACCTGACAAAAAATCATAGCTATGTAATACTGCTCTCAAAGTAGTTGTGTCTTCTGGTGTTGCAGGCGTATATAGGCTTCGGTAACCGCTTGCCATGGACCGTACGCTTGTTTGCCGACCTATTGAATAAAAAATATGCATCTTATATAAATATTATTAATGTTTATTTTGACCACACAGTTTTAATTACTTATCTGCCAATAAAATTAACTAATATCAGATGTCTATAATTAAAACCGAGTTATTTGCTGGTCTTTAAAAACTCTGTACCGATCTACATCATGAGCGCAAAGACGAACACGAAATGATATACTTATACTTAAAAAGACAGCGTAGTACAAATAGCGAGTGTTAGCACGCAAAAATCTTTTTTCTTTTGTTATAGAACGTCTATAAATCGCTAGAAATTAACAATGTCCTTCACAAAAGTTACAACTGGAGTTGTTTTTACTTATTTCATTTAGGTACTTGTGTTCAAAATTTTGTCTTACTACAGTTTTTCTTTTAATATACTCATTGTTTACTTTTAACAATATTGTTCTTCATAATTCTACATCTACACAAATGTAAGAATAATAAAGCTAAACGTAATAACTACGTATGGATTTATTAAATCTTGTAGTATGTACTTATATAATTATATGTATTATAATAATCAGTTCCTCATTCTTTTTTATCGCGTTTAATGGTAATAAAATAGTGCATATTTTTACTATTTTGTAATTATTTGTAACTGTAGTAAATAAGGCTTTTTTTTTTCGTTTTATTGGTATCTAGTGTAATATATGATATCACTGCAGAAAATGAAAACTTGAAAAATATTTTTATTTTGTTGTATACATTAAAAAAAACTATTAAAACAATCGATTTGATAATAAAAGTCAACACGAATCGATCTCTAGAACTCTAGAACCAATAATAATCAATATTTATTTACGTATCACAACCGAGGAACACTGCTATCAAATAGTGTTGCGTTCTCGTGGCGACTAAGGTAGCCAGAGCTTCTGGGGAGGGTCAGGGGTATGCTTCTAATTTTGCAGGTGTTTATGAGCTACAGTAATTGCTTATCACCAAGTGTACCGTATGCTCGTTTGCCGACGTAGTCGTATAAAAAATGATGAAATACAAGGGATCGTACAAATGTCCAGGTGCTGAACTCGGTGTCGCTGCACCAGATCAAGAAGCAGTCGGGCAAGTCCCTCCGCGCGTGGCTGGAGCTGGAGCACGGGCCGCCCACCAGCGAGGGCTTCCTGCGCGCGCAGAGGAACTTCGTGCAGTCCGCCGCCGCGTACGCGCTCACCAGCTACCTGCTGCAGCTGAAGGACAGGTGCTGCTCGAAATGGACTAAGGGAACATACAAATTAAAAAGAGAAAACCAGTGGGCTTATCCTAATTATTCTTGCAGTACTAAAGTATTGTTTTTAGATTTTTTTTTAAAGGTAAATCGATATGATTTTAAGTAACATCCATATGATGTACAAATATCACTATAACTTTTTCCTAAAAAACACTAATACGAAAAATAAAAGTTGGTAGATTGGTAGAAATACAAGCTTAGTTAATACTAGCTGAGCCCGCGACTTCGTCCACCTGTAATTTAACAAAAAGGTTATTATTCAGTTTGCAGAGTTATGAAATAAATAAATTTCTAAAATAAAAGTAGCCTAAGTTACTTCTTATTACATCAGCTATCTGCCAGTGAAAGTCCAGTCAAAATCGGTCAAGCCTTTTCAGAGATTAGCCTGAACAAACAGACACAGGCAGACAGACTAAAATTGTAAAGAATGTTATTTTGCTATAAGTACCGTGTATACATCCATATGCATTTAGTAAAAAGCGGTTATTTTATTATTACAAACAGACACTTCAATTTTATTTTTATTTGTATAGATTTACTCTGTACTTGGCCCTCTACTCACTTTCTAAGAACAGAATTAAAAAAAAATGTTTGTCATTGGTAATATATTTTATTTATTTTTATTTTATAATTTATTGTACACCACAAATACATTACAAACAAAGCATGAACATAGTTACAGACGGGCGTAGTACAATGGGCGGATGTTTCAATAATAATATTTAGGAATTTTACTAAATTATCATTTATATTATTTAATTCACTTTTTACAGGCATAATGGGAATATTTTATTGGACAGCGCCGGGCACATCATCCACATTGACTTTGGGTTTATATTTTCTATATCACCGAAGAACTTGGGTTTTGAGAGTTCTCCCTTTAAGGTAACCTAACCTGTTTATTAATAAATTACCTTTAACAATATAAAATAAAGTTTTCAATTAAATTTTAAAATATTTATTGATGAGATATGTGATCAATATGTGATAAGCACGTTATTTTTTATTGCAGCTATATGTGTATCGTTCGGTTGAAAAATATATAATATGTATGTTCCAGTTGACTAGTGAATTCGTAGAAGTAATGGACGGTGAAAGCTCGGACATGTTTGCGTATTTCAAGATACTGATTCTGCGTGGACTCATCGCGGCGCGCAAGCACTGCGACCAGATCATACACCTCGTCGATGTCATGCGGATGGGTGCGTGGAAAATAATTATATGTTACTTTTACCATAAGAAGACGTGTTTTCGTGCTTTCTTACATAAAAATCTTTACATTCTGTAACAAAAATTATGAAGTTAGGAAAGGCGAACAAAGGAAACAGCGAAAATTAATAGGGATGGAGCAACACTCGCAATCGATAGATAGTTGGAGAAACAGCTGAATTTTATGACGTTATTTTCTTTAAATTTCATACTTTTTTAATAACTTATCGATCGCCATTCTAAGGAAATGCACTCACAGAGACAATATTAGATGGTGCTTAAATTCAATTCGTCCTAATACGTTGTTAAATACAGAAATACTGATTTTGATGATTTTATTTATTTATTCGAAAGCTGGTCCTTGTCGTGTAGTCCCATTTAAATTTAAACGAGATCTAACCAGCAGTTTTTGACCTATCTAATAATTTGTATTGTATCGATGTAAACCGAACACTATTAATATTTTTGTATTGAACAAAACAATTTTCTTCCAGCGACTTCTGTACGATACGATTTATCTCCGAGCGTTCAATATCCGTGTCTATACATATAAAATATTATTTATGTTTGACTAGCCCGTTGGAGCAGTTTGCAGTTAAACTGCTTACTCAACCGGGGGTCGTGGGTTCGATTTCCGCCTCGAGTCTAGGCGTGATATATGTATTTATTTATCGAATAGTCGTGGGTCGTAACGTCTTTTATGTGTAATCGGTTATACGTAGTTTCGTGGATACGCGTAACTAGTTTCGAAACTGCTTATTTTTCGAAACTAGTTATTTTTGTATACAGTATCAGTACGGGACGGCGACGTTATATTACTTTTGTTTGTATTATGGTTATGAAGTAGTTATATGTTATAACTTGTAACATATACGAATGCCGTTACGTACGTTATTATTGATGGATAGTATAATTAAATTAACTTCCCTTCATATTTTATCCAGGCTTACGACTGGCTGCAAAACATGTTATTTAAATTACTTTTTGATTTTTGTATAGTCATAATAATCGATGCAGGCGTATTTAGAAGTTCATTTGATTTTATGTACAGTTTTTAATTATTTTTCGAAATACATACATACATACATATAATTAAAAATACAACAAAAAACCCAAACTATTTTAGTATATACTTTAACACGAGACAATAACATTAATCGTTAATAATTAATCACTCGTCAACTGTCTTAACTTACTGCTAAATAGTAAATTCGAAATTATTTAAAAAGAAACACGACCGAAATTAAAATTTCTTTAAAAAAACTGTGCGTATTAAAATAAACTTAAGCTCATAGTCAATTGCGTACAAAATCCCATGAGCATATTCGAAAACAAAGATGCATCTATAGTACTTATAGCCATCTCTTTTAATCCTACGCGTAAGCGTATCTGCGTATTGTAATGATTAATATTAGTAACCTGTTACGTTATTAGGCAAAACGCTTATGCGCCGGTCGTTGTGTCAAGTTTTTGATAAAACTGCGTACGCAAAAAAACTGCGTACGTAAAATAATCGTTACATTCGTATCGGCGAAACTACGTATATGGTTATTCGCTTCGTAACTAGTTACTGAAACCGATTACGTTAAATAACGCCCACCGCTATTATCGAAAAATGTTGTCAGTCGGCCGTTACCTATAACACAACAAGACGGCCGTGTGCGAATCCTACCAATATTGATTGATTCATTCGAACGTTGCAGGCGGGCAGCTGGCGTGCCTGCGCAGCAGCAGCGCGGTGGCGTCGTTCCGCGGCCGCTTCCACCTCGGGCGCACGGAGCCGCAGCTGCGCGCGCTCGTGGACCGCCTCGTGCGCGACGCGCTGCACTCGCTCTCCACGCGCCTCTACGACAACTACCAGTACTACACCAACGGCATCCTATAGCCCCGTGGAGCCCTACTACTACACCATCGCCATCCTTTATCCCCCTGAACTCTAGTGCTACACTAACGGCATCCAGTAGCGCCATGGACCCCTAGGACTTCAACGACGCCATCCTATAGCCCCATGGAGCTCTGCCTCTCGCTTCTCGATTGCACCCTTGAGTTCCAAAGAAACCGATGCATTAGTCTCCCTTTCGCGGTCAAAATTAAAAATAACATAGCGCCCGTAGTGACCCCTTTTTATGTTTCTCTCGAACTTAGTTGGACGTCATCTCCGTATTTTAAAGATTTACTTGTAATACCTTTCGCAATCTGAGATATTTTCGTGAGTAAATATAGAACGTGAAGTAGAGTAAAATAGAAATCGTATTTGATGACGCCGATTTTTAAATAAATTTAATGTGAAAATTTTACAAGTGTGTCTGTCGTACTAAAAATATATATGTTTCGACGTTGTTAAATGTATGTACTACAAAAAGTATTTTAATCATTAATGAATTAGCGACTAACGTCGCTTAAATAAGTGATTAAAATTCTGTATTAAAATAAAAATTTAACTTCTCAATGAAAAAAATATAAATGCGAAAACTATAATGATAGTATTACATTTACAATGTTAAATTACAGTCTGTACTGTCATAAAATAACTGTATAAAAATCAATACAATTAAAATTTACCCTTCTAGTTTTTTTATTGTTTTATAAAAAAAAAGACATGAATTTTTTTGACTAGATTATTCGTTATTATTGACATAGTTACTTTTTTTATTTTAGTGCCATACCCTCCTGAGACCGGACAATCAGAATGGTATGCAAAGATTTGTTAGACAGTCTTAAACCTGTGTACAGTTAACAAGAGAATGTAAAAACAGAAAACACCATCACAATTGTACTTTTGTAAATGAAAAACTAATAGAAACAAATTAGAATAAATTATTACAAATTATACTTCACACAGTAAAGTCCTTCCTCATATTCTCGATCAGCAATTTTAGTGTTTTTTTTATTATATTAGATTAACATAACATTATTCGCTCAATATTGCATAGATGGAAATACACTTTGACCCGTCCATTTTAGTAACTTTAGAAAATCATGAAGCACTTTTGTATAAAAGTATGAAGTTAATCAACGTATTGTGTAACAACTTAAAAGGCAATAGTCGAAATAATACATAAATTCAAAAAGAAGTACGAAAAACACTTACTGGCTAGTTTTCATTATTATCGTTCATTAAATAAATTTGAAAATGTAAATATTAAGAGATTGATAACTTTTGCAATGAAGAAGACTGATTGTTTCACGGATGAAAAGAGGTTAGATTTAGGTTCTTTAACGAAATTAATTTAAGTTTTATCATGTACATATAAAAATTGTTTTGAATAACAAATTGCGAATGTGATTTCTAAATTTATTCACAGATAATCGCCAAATTGTCGATATGAGAAAACATGATCTAGTTAGTAATCTATTATTATTATTAATAAATGAATTTATCGTTGATTAGATAGGTATGCTAAAACACCAAAATGTGAATTAAGACCATATTTTGACTGGAAAATGCAAAATAGGATTTGTTTTTCCTGTTTAGCTAGACTTTAATAAGTAATATCTCAATTTGTGTCGATGATTAATCAATAATTATCATAGAAGTCATGTGCTACATCGTTATCATAAAACTTTTGTATTATATCAAATTGGTTTGCATTATAACACCATAAATTCACAATCACAATCGTGTTCAATTGAAAAAAATCTTGTGAAGTATGAAGTATCCTACCTAATGAACTTTGATGTAGTTGGGAGTGTGTTACAGTTAACGTAATTCTTGGTTTAAATGAAATATGCCACAAAATCGCTGATTTCAATTTACGCTTCCGTTGAATTATATAAATGTCATTAAATAGTTTGAAAAATGTAAGGCTAAGTAATTAAAAAGTTATGCTAAATGTTCGTTACTTATCTCGTGTTTGTGTTACACAATTATATTATAATTATGCAGATGTGTCGGTTTAAAATTGTATATGGTAAAGATAAAACAAACTTAAGAACGTTATGTCATACAAACTGTACACTTAAATTTCCGAAGTTTAATATACCTTTAAATAAATTTGGTAATAAAGTAAAAAAAAAATCTTTCAGTTTAATGGTTTTAATGTTTTATAAGATTTTTTTTCCTTCATTATTTTGTAATATTTAATTACGACTATAAAATTTAACTCGTTTACTTTAAATAAGTTAACTAGAATATTTAGACTGTAAATATATTTGTTTAATAAAATAATGTTTCTCCTCGAAATTGATTATTCATGTTATTTATCCAACATGTACAGATAAATAGAATACTTTTATGATCAATTACCTTAATTTTTTAAGTAATATACATATATGAAAATTTTTATTTGCCTTTCATTATTTATGATCCCAGAAAGCCCTAATCTACATAATTTTGGATGAAGAAAACTGAGAACTGAAATCTTGAAGATTAATAGCCGATATAATGCGTAATAAGAAGAAATAGTATGCAGATTTTTTTTGTGGTTCAACAATTCAACATATCTTTTGTATTTTTCGTTTCTATTTAAAGACATACAGTAATTAAATTTAAAGGAAATTAAATTTTGTAATACAAAATTATGTGGTGTCATGGGACACCAGGTAGGAACGAAGTTCCTTCGGATAGTGTAGAAGCAACACAATTTGAAAAAACATGTTGAATTTTATATATATATTCTAGTTCTTGATTTTTTTTTTAATTTTGTTGATTGGTTTTTAATTAAGTGCATAAAAGTATTTAAGAAATTCAGTATTTTAGAAAATAACAAACAAATACCGGAAAATAAAATAAATGAAACAAAATAATAATAATAATAATTCAAACTATTGAGTGAAATAAAAAAACATGTCTATTTATTTTTGTCGACAGTATAAAATTACATAATTTAAAAAAAGTTACTAGTAATATTTTAGTTTTACAAACGTCGTATTATACAGTCGTGTGACTGATATTACGTCACTTCCGTTATATATTTTTCTTACGGTTTTAGAATCACATTTTTTTCAGTTCGGTCGCCCAGCCATAGTCAAGCCTGCCATAAGGAACTTCGTTCCAATAAATGCATTAAAATGACAAAATTCGAATTCAAATTTTGTAGGTTCACAGTAGTATTGCTGATTCCCTTGGACAACGGATAACTGAATTTAAGAATCAGTTGCGGAAAGTACCGCATAGAGAATCTTTAGCATCAAGCATGGAAAAGTTGGAGAGTGAGTTTAATGAATTTAAGAAGACAATTTTAACACCCTAGACTTATTTCATGTCATGAAATAATTGTTTATTACGATTTGGCTATGTATATATTTGTGTATTGTATATGTGTTTGTGTATGTTTATTATTATAATTGTGTTTATTGCTGTGTGGCTATGGCGTTAAAGAATATACTACCCCGTCTCTTCCCGTGGATTTCGTAAGAGGCGACTAAGGGATAATACAGTTTCACTACCACCTTGGAACTTATAAAGCCGACCGATGGCGGGATAGCCATCTAACTGCTGGCTTTGAAATACACAGCCCGAAGACGGGTAGCAGTGTCATCGGTGCGACATAGACAGCCCTGCGGTCACCAACCCGCCTGCCCAGCGTGGTGACAATGGGCAAAACACATGAGTTCACGCCATTTTTGGCTCAAACTTGTGGAGGCCTATGTCCAGTAGTGGACTGCGATAGGCTGATGTGGTGATGATGATTACGATTTATTATATTATTATATCCACAATAGGGAATTCTAAACAATTTTTAATATCATATCAAAAATCGGGGATCGAACCTGCATCTCCGACTGACTGTCGGTTGCTTTAGACAATTAACCTATGGAACGATGTACCCTTTAGATCGAAACTTTTGATATGATGATTTTATATTCGGTTCTAAGCGACCGCGGCACCGTCTAGTGAGTTCTATATAGAACTTGTAAGATTTAAGATTTTACACTCGCTTAATTAGGTTTATGATTCAATTTCGAGATACTGACGTAGTGAGTGAGAGTAAACGAGAGCTAACAAGCCACTCAGCTGTGTGGCTACGCCAGTAAAGAATATTCTTCCCGTGAGTGTCGAAACAGGCGACTAAGGTATAACATAGTTCCACTACCACCTTGGAACTTAAAAAGCCGACTGATGGCGGGATAACCGTCCAACTGCTTGCTTTGAAATACACAGGCCAAAGACAGGCAGCAGCGTCTTTGGTGCGGCAAAGTCAGCCCTGCGGCCAGTTTACCCCATTTGGGGCGCGAACTTATGGAGGCCTATGTCCAGATGTGGACTGCGATAGACTAAACTGAAGACTATTAATCATTAAAGTAAAAATTGCAAATACATTATATGTTCTATAACTTTGTTATTAAAATAAAACACTATATTTGTATCTATATAATTTATTATTCGCCCAGTACTGCTCACTTCTTTTTCTTCTTAAGACGCATTTTGTATTTCAGCTTCTGCTTGATTTTTTCTTTCCGCAAGCGCTCTTTGACAATTTGTTGTTTGTCGCGGAATTCTTTCGAGGAGGCCTCCGATTTTTTCTTAGCCACTCGTTCGTTATGTTTCACCCACCGAGGTCGGAATTCAGACGCTAGAAATACAAATAGTTAGGTTTATTATACAAGGAGGAGACTGGAAAGTGAAAACACCACTGTATACAATCTCCAGACGTCCAATTTATTAATGTGAAATATTTATCGTTACTAATTTTCTGTATTTTTAGATGCCTTCAGACCTTGTGATATAATTATGTACTTAAAACCACGCCGCCGCCGGAGGCTAAAACTGAGAAGCCTCACCGAACAGGCTGGTTATAGAACTCATCTCATCGGTACTCGTACAGCTGACCTGAACACCAGAACGCTCAATAATAAAGGAAAAGAACGATCGTAGCACCGGAGTGATTACAATGCTTATCCGAACGGTCGCCACGCCTCGCCAGATGCTCACCGGGCTCGTGCTCGCCGCGCTCGCCGGGCTCGTGCTCGCCGGGCTCGTTCCGCGCGCGCCACGCGTCGTAGCGGCCGCTGCGGAACGACGCCGGCACGCGCCCGCCGCTCTCCGTGCGGATCATCTTGCGCCCGCCGTCCTGCGCACATTCGCCACATGTGACTAAACGTCCATTTATCATCTATATATTAACTAGCTGACCTGGCGAACTTTGTACCGTATTAATATATCAAAATAAAATATAGCCTATCTTTCAAGTTGGATCGAACTGCACATGGTGTGCGAATTTTATTATAATCGGTTAAGTGGTTTAGGAGTCCATTGAGGACAAACATTGTGACACGAGATTTATATATATTAAGATTGGTGCAGCAAAAACGTTGTACCCCTTTGTAAGAAAAATGCACACACTTAGACGCCGCGTTGGCGCAACGGTTACAGCCATGGATTGTACCGGTTGCGCTGGCGGTTGCGGGTTCGATCCCCGCACATGACAAACATTTGTATTGGCCATACAGGTGTTTGCCGTGGTCTGGGTGTTTGTGCAGTCCATGTGGGTCTCCCCACCGTACCTCGGAGAGCACGTTAAGCCGTCGGTCCCGGTTATTATCATGTACACGTGATAGCGATCGATATATCCGCCAATCCGCATTGGGCTGTGATCCTTCTCCTACATGGGGAAAGAGGCCTATGCCCAGTAGTGGAATATTACAGGATGACGCGTACACACTTAGTTTATATAGAGCAGGGGTGCAGAGTGCTAATATTTTTTTATTATGCATAAAAAATACATTAAATCAGTAAAAAAAAAAAAAAACATTATACATTTATTTGACGCATGCGTGTATACTCTTTTGTTTATTATTATACAAGTATAGTCTTTGTAAACATAACCTTAACAATGTTCAAACTTATAATTTAAATTAATTATTGTCGAATTTCGACCACTGGGGGACCAGTATAACAATTTATTCACTTAAGAATACAGATTAAACTCCTAAGCAAGTTAATTAGTAATAGATATATATTATAATATCAATAATGGGTGTGTGTGGACGTTTTTAACTAATATATAAAATTCTCGTATAACAGTTTTTGTTACGGAACTCCTCCGAAACGCTTCGATAGGTTTTTATGAATTTTTTAAATATATATTTAGAAAGTCTGAGATTACATTTTAGACTATTTTTATACCCCTAGGTGATAACGGTATCCTTATCCCATAGCAGAACAGCGTTTGTGTAGTGTGCGTAGTTAGTATACTATAAAAGTGACAAACAAGCGTACGGTCCGCCTGATGGTAAACGGACACCATAGCCTATTGACCCCTGCAACACCAGGAGCATTGCAACCGCGCTGCCGACTCTGCCTCCGACTACTGGAGCTCTGGCAAGTTTACTACTTTACTAGTCAGTCATACGATGTTTTTTTTTTAAATTAACACCATGTTAATCAAATTGTCGAAAATATCTTCATTATGACAATAACGTAAATTTCTCTTGTCATGAATTGACGTATCGTATTTTTAGAATATCGCAATTCCAGCAAATAAATAATGGAATACTTTTATGCATAGAGCAACACGGAGGGGAGTAGCCATACCCAGGCGTCTACTGTCAAATTATAAGTCCAAATGGTCCTACGCGTACAATAAAACTACACTCGCGTGCAACTGAATCGACTCAAGCCGTATATTGGTATAAAAGTTCGATTTTTAGAAAAATGGCTTATCCGATTTTCTTGTTCTTTTTTTTGTTTGAAAGCCTAATCTTTTCTCTTAAAAATGCTATCCTAATGAGAAAAATCGGTTGAGTATTTATTGATAAAATTTAATTTGACAGAAATGCATAAAAAATGAAGAAAAAGGAAAACAACAACATAATGAATAAAAAAATTATTTTTGATAGAGGTAAAGAAAATTAAAATTTTCAATACTTTGTATTGCCTCACCTAGCTTTTATAACGGCTTGCATGCGATTTTTCATTGATTTTATCACTTTTTTGATAAAATCTTGAGGTATCGTATCCCATTCTTCCTCTAGCGTAGTTTTGAGCTCGACGATGCTTGATGGAGCCGTATCTCTAGCTCGCACCCTCCGTTTGAGCTCATCCCATAAATGCTCAATGCAATTCAGACCAGGACTGAGAGCTGGCCACATCATCGTCTCAATATGCACCTCTTAAAGGAACTGGCGAGTAACACTTGCTGTATGACACCGAGCATTATCATGCATCAATAGAAAATCTTCTCCTATGTACCCTGCATAAGGTACAACATGATCGAGAGGAATGTTTTCCACGTACTTTTGAGCTGTTAGACCACCACTCCGACCACCACCAGTCACGAAAACAAGCTCGGTCTTCCCTTCATATGATATTCCAGCCCACATCGTGACTGAACCACCGCCATATGATACTGTTTCAGCGAAACAGCATTGCGAGAACTGTTCCCCTGGACGCCTGTATACTCGGTATCTTCTGTCATTGCCATGGAGACACATTCTGCTCTCATCAGTGAACAGGATGGAGCTCCATTGCTCAATAGTCCAATTGAGGTGTTCACGAGCAAATTAAAGTCGGGCTTGACGGTGACCTGCGGTCAGTTTCGGGCCTCTGGCTGGCCGTTTAGGAGTTAAATTGGATTTCTTCAGTGATTGATAAGAAATATGGGTCACGTGAGCTCTTATACATGATTTAGTCTCGCAACTCATGGGTACCGCAACGGGTAATTCCTGTAACGCTCATGTTTGACCGTATTTATTTAGAAAGTTTTTTCATTGTTTATTTGAAAATGGCTATATTTATGAAAAAAAATATATGTCTTTGGAATAAAAAAAACTTTTACAAAAATCGAATAAGCCATTTTCCGAAAAATCAAACTTATATACCAATATACGGCTTGAGTCGATTCAGTTGCACGCGAGTGTAGTTGCAGCCGCACTTCTCACTGGACTAAATCTAGTTGCGCGATTGAATCAACGTCCTTCAAAAAATGCAGGATGCAGGATGGAGCAGCGTGGTGGATCAAGCTCTCGTTCTCCTACACGGAGGCCTACCCCCAGCGATGGGAAGTTTTGTTTTAATAATAAATAAATAAATAAACAAATAAATATCTACAACACACACAGGGTCGTCTGTTCCTAAGGTAAGTAAGTAACCTAATGCTTGTTATAGGAAACTGCCGACTGATACAGCAACATTTTTGTTTTCGATAAGCATACACACAAATAGTACACATATAACAGCCAGACTCGGGGTGGGAATCGAACCCCAGTGTAGCGGTGGGCCGCGACAGGCGCAATCGATATGGGGGGCGGCACTCACGGGGTCGACGTGCACCATGCGCTTGCGCTTGCGGTCCCAGCGCAGCTGCGCGCGGCGCGTGCGCAGGCCCGCCTCGCAGTCGCCGCGCAGCTCCAGCTCTGCCGACGACGCGCCCGCCGCGAAGTTCACCGCCATACTGGTGGAGTGATCAAACGAGACCACCGTTTTAGATTACGTCGACTGTGACCGTAGAAATAGCCCGTGTGACTCGTGTCGACGGCCATTGTAAAAGTATACGTAATTATAATTTAATACTATTCAAAGTTTTTCAGCTAGTAAGAGAGCGTAAAAAATATAGTATAACTTTGAAACGATACTTTGGAGTACTCGGACTACTTTTTGGAACTGTTCGAGAGGGGTGGGCGAACTGAAGAAGGAAACTGAAGTCTTATTTGCAAAGCATCATACACAAGATATAAAGAGTGTGAGATGCACTCACCCAGCCTCAGTATGCTGGTCGCTAGCGAAATGAGGTATGTAGTTTTCATCTCGTTGTGGAACCTTTTTCTTCTTCTTCACAGTTGCTAATTTCACAATTTCCTTCGGTGACTCGTGATTTTCATCCAAAATCCCATCTCCCTGAATAAGGATATACGTAATTTTACCTTTTAAACTGACACAAAAAAAAAACATTGTAATTAAAGATGGTTGGCTACGAGCAAGAGATTTTAAATGACACCTCATATATTAAACATTATTTTGTTGCTATGAAGAAAAAATCACTCAAACAGGAGATGTGGTTCAGGCACAAGTTAGTTTTTCTTCTAAACGTAAATTGTTGCTTCTATGTACTTCATTTTTTTATTATGACCTACTTTTGTTCTAATTATATAATTATATTTATTTCTTTACATTTTATAAAAAAAATTTTGGTATCGCAGGAGAACCCATTTACGCGTGATATCCAGGATGCCCAGGTAGGCACTCCTAGACCGTATGTCGGCTTCAGCACTTGGGGGTGCAATACCGACAAAAACCCCTGCGGACTTCAGCCACTTTAATTGGAGGGTCCCAGATCTGCAGGCAATAGGATCCCTCCAGCAACAGGCTGGCCTCGACGAAAAGGCCAGACTTCTCCTCCATTGGGACTGTCCGGCTCACTTCTGAACAATCCCGACGACGCCGTGTCTAGCAGGACCAAGTTCCCATCCCGGCCCGACACGGGTACATTTTTTAATATACTAGCTGTACCTAGGGACACGAAAAAAGTATCGATAGTTTGTGGTATCGAGTACATTATCATTCGATACCGATAGTTTTGTACTAGACCAGCCTTTCCCAAAGTGGGCGATAAGGCCCCCTTGTGGGCGCTGCAGGCCTAAAGGGAGGCGGTAAGAGACCCAGAAAAAAATGGTGGCATTGTGTAGAGGCTTGAATCGATTTAAATCATTCTTCATATTACTTTTTATATTAGAATCGCTTAAGTTTGTTTTATTTTGAATAAAAGATACTCTGTCTGAACACTATAAAGTGGCGTTTTAATAATCATTATCATTAGCAGGTGTAGCCCGTAAGGGTTAACTTGAGACCTGAGCGCCACTGTGTACTACCTACTAAAGTACCTAGTTAACTCTTGCGGGTTTATAGTAAAAGTCTCGTTTAGAATTAATGTTTAATCACCGCTAATATAGCTCGCAACAATTAATTTAATTTGAATTTATAGTGGTTTTTATGTTGGTGAAAAAATAGGGACACAATAAAATAATTTATTCTCAAAGTGGGCAGTAGACAAAATAAGTTTGTGAACCCCTGCACTAGATACTTTGCATTCGATACTTTTACTCAATGAGTACTTTTTTGCAGGTATCATATCGAAAGTTTTAAATGAGTACTATTAACTTTTGTTTTTTGATTGACTGAAATTTATACGATAATTTGAAGCTACGACCTTTTTTTTGGAAGTCGAAGATCAATACGTCTAGGTATCGAGTAATTTGTGTTTGTACTCGATACCTAGAAGTATCGATACTTTTTTTCGATATAATAATAATAATAATAATGCTTTTTCGATATTACTCATCAGTACAGTATCGATATTTTGTGTTCGACACCGTGTTCCTAGCTGTGTCTCGTTATAGTCGTCACAAAATAATAGGCCCGTTTGAACATTTGTAATCGGGACGTAAATAGCTATCGAAGTAACCATGCGATTTTGTATTCGATACTCACGATGAATCGATTTAAGTTTGTATGAGTATTTGATCGATTTGGTTATGTAATGTACATACATACATATAATCACGCCTCTTTCCCGTAGGGGTAGGCAGAGACCACTTCTTTCCACTTGCTACGATCCTTACATACTTGTTTCGCTTCATCCACTTTCATTATTCCCTTCATACATGCTCGTCGGTTTAGGGTACTCTTGACCTGGCCTTTTTTCAAGACGTCCCCGATTTGGTCTTGAAATGTCCGCCTAGGTCTACCCCTTCCAACACTTCCACTCACACTCGCCTTATACACTTTTTTCGTCAGTCGTTCTTCATTCATTCTCTCGACATGACCAAACCATCTCAGCATACCTTTCTCAATTTTTGTCACTACATCTTCTTTCAGACCACACCGTTTCTTTATCTCACTATTTCTCATCCTGTCACTCAGTTTAACTCCTATCATACTTCTTAACGCTCTCATCTCAACTGCATTTATTCTGCTTTCATGTCTCTTCTGCCATACCCAACTTTCACTTCCGTACATGAGTGTCGGAAGCAACACCCCCTCATGCACAGCCAAACGAGCCTTTTTAGACACCTTCCGACTGCTCATAAAGGAGTTCAAAGCTCCGTTCACCATGTTTCCTGCATTCACTCTTCTTTCAATATCACTCTCACACTTTCCATCTCTTGTAAACTTCGAACCCAGATACACAAACTCATTCACCTGTTCAATTTGTTCATCTCCAATCACGATATTACAGTCTGTCACTACCTCATCTCTTTCAAACACCATCATTTTCGTCTTCTTTACATTCATCTTCATTCCCTTTCTAACAAAGGCTCCACTCATAGCAGTTACCATCTCCTGCAACTCCTCGGCCGAGGACGCAAGTAGTACTTGGTCATCAGCATAGAGAAGACATTTGACGAGTAACTCACCCATTCTCAACCCACTTTCATTCTCTTTTAACTCTGTCAAGCAATTGTCCATGAACAAGTTAAACAGCCACGGTGACGCTACACATCCCTGTCTAACACCTTTTTCGATATTAAACCATTCAGTGTATGCCCCGTTTATCCTCACACAAGCACTAGAATCCCTATAAAGAGATTGTAGTGCTCGCATGAGTGCGCCGCTCACACCGTACACGGACAATGCTGACCACAATTCATTCCTCACCACTCTATCATAGGCCTTTTCCAGATCCACGAACGCGCAATAGACCTTTTTGTTTTTTGCTAAAAACTTTTCGGCTATGCACCGCAAGGAAAAGACCTGATCCGTACATCCCATTCCCTTTCTAAATCCCGTTTGTGCATCCCATACTTTTTCATCTGTTTCATTCACAACCCTTTCAATCAACACTTTCGCATACAATTTACCGACGTATATGTAATGTAAAGTGCATTTAATTTAAATTTTGATCAGAATGTTAACTTAAACTTTAATATTGTAGGTAATTTGAAATGCTACTATAAAGTAAGCGCGAAAAGAATACTCCCAATATATTCTATCATATTATTTAATGCGTCAAAATATGTACAGTACAATATGTATGTATGTATTTACTAAAAACTCTATGTTATTAATAATTCTTTTATTGTTTCTTACAATTTCGCGTACCAAGTTACGTTCAATCGCGTATTTGTCAAATATAAAAACAGGCCTCTTATTTTGTGACGACTATAATATAGAATTATAGATAATTCAGTTTTATTTACCTGTTGATTTTTATTCTCCCTCGTTTTCTGGATCGTCTTTCCGTGCACACGTCTCTTTGCTTTCATGGCGAGACACATCGGAGAGTCGTGTTTTCCACCGAGCTCCAGAATTGTCTGAAAGAGAGACAAACTTCTTAGCATTCCATGGATTCACCGTGCGGGTGCCGGGTTCATCGTGTGACAGAAGGAGAAACTCAGAGCAGTTCCCAGGACTTGTGACCTAGGTGTAGCTGTAAGGAAGCCCCCTCTGAGATGCGCATCAACGCTCACCTTCACTGCTCGAGTTTCCCGCCCTGCCTAACCAAATTTGGTAGGAACCTGTTAGTGCAGCCTTAGACACTCGTTCTAAAATAGAATTTACTGCAGTTCTCGACAGGCTAAGGTCTTTCAGAAACTAGTAGAGAGATTTTGCTGGTATACCTCTCGCTCCTACTTCTACCGCGTATAAATTAACCACATAACTATTTTTGTTAAGCTCGTTTGTTAGGTCGTAATATTTATTAATTTTATTGTGTGGTCTTTAGAGATGTTGGTTTCCCATGGTACAGTGAGCTCTACAAGTATTATATGTTTAATGCGTCTAGAAAAGAGGAATATGTCAGGTCTGGATGACGAAACGCCAACATCCTCTGGGATTTTATATTGCTTGTCATACGTGTATATTAAAATAGTCCAATCAGGTGCCGAACCTATGATTGAGAAAGGCTTGCTTTTAGAGTTGACAGTTGAGCCATCCTTTATAAAGTTAATTTGTCGTTTATTTGTGGTCAATCCTTTTTGGGCTCTAGCTACTGAAAGACTTACTGTTTCACGTATGACTTCAAGTACCTACTCTATCATGTCGACGTGAGTAATAACCCCCATCAAGCAGTACCTTGCAACCTACCAATAGGTGCCTAGCAGTACCTACTGCCTCACTACAAGAATAGCAAGATTTTTCAGAGACTTTCCCCCATCTTACTCATCTGCCAGGGCGACGATGTGATCGTTGCGCTAACGCTTCGTCATTATTATGATTTGTCAAAGATAGTGTAAGCAATTTGTGCAAGTTTTACCATCCACCATAGTGCAGTGGACAGTCTATGTATTCAAACCTATATAACAGAATATAATCAAAGGCCTGAAATATGCACGAACACATACAACAAAAGTCGATCCGAAGTGAAGACGACGTCACTCACCCCTTTAGGCGTGTAGTTGCGCACGAGGTCGGCGAGGTCCGGGGCGCGGTCGGGCGCGTGCGCCAGGAAGGGGTGCGCGCGCGCGGGGGCCGGCGCGGCCTTGGCCTTGCGGTTGGCTTCCGCGGACGCGGGCTCGCGCCAGCGCACGTACTGCTGCCAGCCGCGCGAGCACGTGCGCGCCGCCTCCTCCTGCCCGACCACTCTCGCCTTCAACTCTACTGCTCCACGCACCCTATTTATGGCTACGATTAACCGTACCGACTGATCACACGAATCAATGGTTCTTAGACATCGCTCTGGCGTAGTGGTATTGCGGGTTCGATTCCTTATCATATTTCTTTCCGACCTGGTTGTCCGTCCACAAGGACTCACAAGGATCTCCCCACCGTGCCTCGAAGTGGACGTTAAACTGCCTATTGCCATCATATACGAGTACAACTGATCCTTACTCATAGTAGGGAATATATCCGCCAACTCGCAGTGGAGCAGCGTGGCGTGTTAAGCTTCGATCCTTCTCCTACATAGAGACAGAGGCCTATGCCCAGCAGTAGGATGTTACAAGCTGAATCGACCACATATTTTTTTTTTTATATAAAAAAGAAGCGTACGTTCAACCTAGTAGTAAGCGTAAACCGTTATGCACGCCTGCAATCGTGCTACCTTTCAAACAAAATTTAGAGACTTCGAAGTAACATTAATGGCCAGTTTCAATACTCTATCTATCTCTAAATTTGCTTACTAGCGATAGATTTTTGACACAATTTATATGGAGTTAACGTCAAAATTCTATCTCTAGTAAGCAAATTTAGAGATAGATAGAGTATTGAAACTGGCCATAAGTAAGTAGTAGTAAGAGGTAACTTAAGAAACAGTTCTAAAAAACCGTTGATTCGATTGATTCGATTTGCTTACAAACGGTGAAATTTCGAGATAACCGAGTGGAAACCGAGATCGATCAAATAAAACGTATGCTCGATTAGGAAGTATGTTCATTGCTCACGATCTCCGAGTGGTTCTTCTCCCAGGCAAGCACGTCCTGGTGTCGTAGCTCCAGCGCGCTGGCGGGGACGCTCCCCCACACTCCACTCGGACACGCGTCCCCACACTCGGTCACCTTGACATAGCATAATATAATACGAAACGATGATATATAATCATAAGCAAACATAACAAATTGACATAATTATATCTCATTTTAATAAATTTGGCACAAAAGCGTTCGACTTAAATCTAAGTTAGACTACAAAAATTACCTTAAAAGAAAATTACCTTATTTTTGAATTTATATGTTTGGCGTAAAACTTGCTTTAAGACATAAATTTAAATTCATTTTAAATATCGGCATAAAAATTAAACGCGCTATAATTTACTACTACTAGTTACTTTAGGTAATTAAAATGTTATTTCAGCATTACCAGTGATAAAAAATAAGCAGTACAATCAGTTTACCTGCAGGTAATTGTATACAATATAATATTTTTAACTATATTGGGTTCTATCTCGACGGGTCCCAAGAACAAAATCTTATGGAAAAATAAGATGAAATCTGTTTTATTATTGATTCGTATTAAACATGCAAAAAGCTACATGGCAATATATTTTTTTTATTTATTGGTCTTTTATTTTTCTAAATACTCAAGCGAACATCATCTTATCTACAATGTATTGCATCGAACAAACGTGTATTCACATGTACGAGCTTGTTCTTTACACTCCGAAACCGCGCGTGCCGCGACCCATCGTCATTTACGTGTTTGTACTCGGCAAAGTCAGATGTTTTAGCAAGACATCGAAAATTCCTCGAGAATTCGGTTTAATATCATAATTTCAGGTTTCGTGAGTAATAAGTGATTGTAACAATGTCTGGCGTGTCTAGAAAGAGAAGAATATTAAATTTAGCCCTTCTTTTGGATAAAATTAGTGACGATCCAACTACTTGTAGTAACGAGGACGAAGAAATATCTAAACAAGGTAAGTAATAGATATTTTTTTTTTCATTGTGGTAATTAAAAAATTGTTACTGGTGTTACTTTATTAGTCTAGAAAGTAATTTAACAAAATTATCTAAAATGTGTATCTTTTGATCGTTTGTTAATTTACAATGTTGTTCTACAGAAATCTATAACCTATTTAATTGTTCCTTAATAATCAACATATTTCATTTACCTATATTTTATAGACACTAAAATACTTAATTGTGGTGTATTTAATTTTACCGCAGTAATTTCACATAAGTTTTTGTTCGACAAAAATCTGTTCAAAATCATTCATCGCATAAGCACATACGATCTTGTTTTTCGAATTTGTACCAAAAAAATGTTGCTGTATCTAAATAAACGATTTTGTTCGTCGTATAAGTTTTAACATGCGAGCATGTTCTACTCAAAAGTATGTAATTTAACCACTTTTAAGAAAAAATATATAACTAGCATGTAAATCAATAGTTTTTAAATATAATACCGCACAAATTAAAACCATTTTTATTTTCATTTTGACAGAATCTGCCGGTCAACGTAACACCAACACGTCTCCTTTGCCACTAGCGGCTCAGAATATCGACGTCGATATGGCAGAAATTTGGCATGATGTTTTTGATGAAAAGGTTCACACAGATGTATTAGGCTATCAACACGAAGTTAACACCGATACTTTTCAGGCCAACCGCGAGCATCTTGATTCACCACCTACTCATTTAGTACAAACCTCAAATACTGAAGAAGTGCTTACACCATTAAATATAGAAGTAACCTCTAGTTTCAATAACTCACCAGCTGTTTACATTGAAGAATTTGAAGATCCTGGAATTTCTACGCCATCATCGTCACACATGGTTTTAGCTACTCCAATGCCTTCCCCCGTGAATATACACATAAAATGTAATGACCCTTTTTGTCCCGATCATACTAGTTGGGTTGATTCAATTCGATCGGTAAACATTAGCGCATCTAACTTAATACCAGAAATGACGCGAAAGCAAAGATCAAAGAAACGCTTGGTACATAAGCAAGACTGGTCTGACGTGAAAAGAAAGAGTTTGACAAATCTTGGAAAGAGCTATGTATCAAAGCGAGGTAAATTTGTTAGTAAAAAAATAATGGGAAAGCCCTGTAGTTGTAGGAATAAGTGTGTGGATAAAATAACAAAAGAACAAAGACTTGAATGCTTTAATACATTCTGGAAGCTGGGAAGCAGAGAAAAACAGTGGAGTTATGTTGCAAAATATGTAAATAAAACAGTAAAGAAGCGATGCTTAAACCGTAGCACTCCAAATAATCGTCAGTATACATTTAAATACTTTTTACCACTCAAATTACCTGGCAGAGACAAAACCACTGTCAATGTTTGTAAGAAAATGTTTTTACAAACTCTTGCTGTTAGTGAAAATATAATAAAGACAACATTCCAAAAATACGATGGCATCGCTAATATTGAGGAAGATTATCGGGGAAAACATAAGCACCATTATTCCGTTCTTAATAATGACATGATAAAAAGTGTTTGTGACCACATAAATTCTTTTGTTCCTGTCGAATCGCATTTTATTCGCAAGGATTCAAGTAAGTTATATCTTGATGGCAGCCTCAGTATAAGCCGAATGTACAAACTATATAATGAATGGTTTGATGAAACTGTGTACACAACAAAGGCTAAAACCACGCGTCAATATCGCGAAATTGTAAATAAAAACTATAATCTTGGCTTTCACATCCCGAAGAAAGATCAGTGCGAAGTGTGCCATATTTATCGTAATAATCCAGAGCCAACTAGTGATGATAAAAAGAGTTATGAGGACCACGTCAATGCAAAGAAAACTGCCCGGAACATAAAACAAAGAGATAAACAGGATGCATTAGAATCTCAAGGATCCGTTGTGGCTGCAGTGTTTGACTTTCAAAAAATTTTAAATTGTCCCCATGGTCAAATAAGCATATTCTACTATAAAAGAAAATTATCTGTTCTTAATTTTACTGTTTTTAATATGGCCGAAAAAAAATCTGTTTGCTACATGTGGGACGAGACAGTAGCAAAACGCGGTGCTAACGAAGTTAGCAGCTGTTTACTAGATTATATTCAACGTCATGTAGAACAAGGAGCCGAAGAATTTCGTTTCTGGTCAGATAATTGTGCTGGTCAAAATCGGAATAGATTTGTCTTTTTTTCATATTTGTATGCAGCCAAAAAGTACAAGGTATCAATCACACATCGATTTCTTGAAAAGGGACATACACAGAACGAGGGAGACAGTGTGCATGCCCTTATAGAGCGGTCCTCTTCTTCAAAAACTATTTACACTCCAGATGAATGGCGTTTACTTGTAAGATGGGCAAAAACAGAAGGAGAACCGTATGTAGTAAAAAATATGACACAAGAAAATTTTCTTAATTTTAAGGCTCACGTAAATGACAAATTGTGGAACAAGAATTTTAGACAACAGAAAATATTGTGGACTAAGATTAAGGAAGTTTTCGTTGATAAATTGGAACCGAATAAATTGTATTATAAGTATGATTTAAACCAAGAAACTTATGAATGCTTAATTGTTCGCAGCGATACAAGAAACTCAGCTAATATTTTACCTGTATTAGAGTATGCTTATTCGTCACCTCTCAAGCTAACAAAAGCTAAATATAAAGATTTACTGAGCATGTGTGATTCTGGTGTCATAAATTCATGCAATGCAGTATTCTTTAAATCTTTACCATATTATAATTCTGATTGCAATGATGAAAGAAACGATATATAATATGACGATGAATCTTAACCATAATATTGATTTATGTAATAATGATAGAAAGTTTGAGACTGATTTAATTTTAACTTGCTGTGATTAAAAAAACTAATATATAATATAAAAACTAAGTAGAAAGTTTAGGACTTAACTAGTAATTATCGGTCTTACTTATAAACGTTTCTTAATATTTAATCAATTGCTTAACAACGGATTAGCAAAAACCTCACTTATAAACACTATTTAGCGTTAAGAAGTCGTTAAGTAGTGTTTATATAGCCGTCAAAATTAAACACTGCCGAGACATAGTTTAACTCTCGCTAAGCGGCAAGATGGCGGATTTCACATACATCAGCTGTTGCTGTTCTATTATGACGTCTGATCTACTTAATTGCGTTTGTTTGTTAGAAAAAAATATTATACTTATTTGTGCTTAAACCATGGATGGATTGGAAGATCTTCGTGATTTCCAAAATGACGTAGTTGATTTAAGCTAGATAGATAGTAGCTGATTTTGAGGAGAAGAAAATTATAAAAAATGTTTTTTTGGTATATGTACCGTGTATGCATACATATGAATAAAAAAGCGGTTATTTTAATATTACAAACAGCCATACCAGTTTTATTTAGTTGTATAGATGACAATTTAATTAGAATACAATAATCACAATAAAACTGTCTTTTTTTTAATTTTCCAATTACTTTAATATTACAAACAGATACTCTAATCTTATTTATTTGTATAGATGAAAATTTAATTAGAATACAATAATCACACTAACACTCAATAACATGTTTATAATAAAACTCATTCATTTTTTTTAATTTTAATAAATTAAATGAAAATGTTGAAAATTAAATAAGTACTACTATTAAAAATGAAAGATAAAAAATTATTAAGATAGAAATTCCCGCTATAAAATATACCTACTAAATGAGCGTTATCTGTCAAATTCACGACACTCGGACATTGTCATAGATGATATAATATGGAAAAAATAGAACTTTTAACAATTTCGTTCATTCAATTTCTCTATTTAA
Organism: Melitaea cinxia; assembly: GCF_905220565.1. Taxonomy (NCBI): domain Eukaryota; kingdom Metazoa; phylum Arthropoda; class Insecta; order Lepidoptera; family Nymphalidae; genus Melitaea; species Melitaea cinxia. The sequence goes on along the minus strand of NC_059400.1, from coordinate 6,856,484 downwards.
TCGATTATTTTAGGTATAATCTGTGTCAACCATCTATGTATCGTTCTTTGTTCATTTCTTAACTAAGTAACAGCTAATCAACGTTTATAAGTAAACAAAAGTTAAACATGGATTTATAGTTTAAGAGCGGTTTAACTAAGCGGTGGCTAAGTATTGCTTAGCGAGATTTTTATAAGTAAGACCGTATAATTAAAACTGTGATTTTAAAAAAATAATCTCCTGAATGGACCAACATATAAGAGTAATTGTTTTATTTTTTGTTAAAGTTATTTTCTTTTATATTTTATGATGATTTATCTAGTAATAATAAGAGAATTTTTAACAGTTTTTTTGTAACGAAGATCCCACGTTACTTTTATATTATTAAAGCTTTGATTATTTGAAATAAACGTGTTTTCTTTAATACAAATATGCACATACTATTATATTGTCGACTAAATTATCGGAGAAAAACATCATATGTTTACATGGGTTACTATTTTTTTATTCAATTTCCTAAAACAAAATCGTATATTTAGATAACTGCTGGGTAGTTCAGAAGAACAAATCCCTATAATATTATAAGAATTAATTTTAGCCTAAAATAAAAGTTAAAGTCATTATAAACACGTAGAAATAAATAAACAAAGTTCCTGATTAGCTTTTACAACAATTTTCCAAACATCATCTTTATTTGCGTAAATAGTAAATGATTGTATTTCAACAGAACTTCTAAGCTACATACTGTAATTTGGTAATTTTGCAGATACGATTTTGTTCTTCGGGCCCGTCGATCTATATCTCATATTTTACTTATATTAATACACTTTTTTATTTTATATTTTTACTTGTTTATTTATTATATATAAGATTAACTTTAAGTTATTTTAGTTTATCGTTAGTTATTTGATTTTCGTTGTTGTTTTTGCTGGTGTTAATTTTTAAATTTTGTTACTTGTATGAATGCAGTGTTGCCTATAATTAGAGCAGCAATTTTATGAACATTATTGGATAATTTTTATCGTAGTCTTCGTTAACAACCATCATTTAAATAAATAAGTAATAAAAATAAATCTTGTAGATTTTCGTATGGATACACCCGTCACTGTGTAATCATTAAAAACCATGAATACTAGAATACTTAAAAATATATTCTATATTGCCAAGCTTAGGTTTTTATGTAACCTTTATTTACTGCTTTTATAAAATTTTGACGCTATTGCGTTTCTTTAATGATTGTAGTAAAATATACTATTAGGCCTATATTATCATTATAATATCATTTATATAGTTCAAAAGAAATCCAAAACATTGAGCCGAATTTCCTCTAATTCCAGTTTTTATACTTTACTACCTTTGTATCGGTACACGGTAGTATATTCGTGTACAAACCTCGTCAGGCATGATCAGCTTCGCACCCAGGAATAGATGCAAGTCCAGCAAGTGAGCCACGTCTTCAGCTGATACCAGGGAAAGAGCTCGCCCCGCACGACCAGCTCTCGCACTGCGCCCTTGAGCAAATGACTATTAGTGAGGATCATGACTCTGACACTAAGATGACATGATCATCACAGCGTTGCAGAAAAATAGCAACTTTAGATGATCATCAACTTTTTATATCTATTTATTAACAGCTACCAGTAACAATAACAAACCGACGACCGCTCTGGTGTATTGGTGCGTGTGCCGAGTCGAAGGCGCCTAGATACCGACGGTCGGCGGGTTCGATTCCCGCTCGGAGTGGATATTTATGTTTGTACAAATATCTATTTCCGGTCTGGTTGTTAGTCTCTGTGAGTCTCCCCACCGTGCCTCGGAGAGTACGTTAAGCTGTCGATCCCGGTTGTTATCTTGTACACTTGATAGACAACGCGTTGGCGCAACAGTTACAGCCATGGATTGTATCTGTTGCGCTGGCGGATGGAAACAGATTTGTATTGGCCATACAGGTGTTTGCCGTGGTCTGGGTGTTTGTGCAGTCATTGTGGGTCTCCCCACCGTGCCTCGGAGAACAAGCCGTCGGTCCCGGTTGTTATGATGTACATCTGATAGCGATCGTTACTCGTAGCAGGGAATATATCCGCCAACCCGCATTGGATTAAGCTCTTATCCATCGCCTACATAAGGAAAGAGGCCTCAGCAATGGTATATTACAAGCTGAAGCGAGTAGCAATAACAAAAGTTGACTTGTTTATTGCAATACCTGAAATGTATTGCTATGGTTGTTGACAATTAACAGTTGCTGTAAGACTTCATGAATAAGACCATCTAAAAATACTGTAAAATAATAATGTAATAGAAAGTCTACATTATAATCTGAAGAGAAATCTTTCCTTGGCTAGGCTTAAGGGTTTTAAAGTCAACTCACCAACTCTGTGTACGAACAGTTTGGGTTTGGCGGGGAAATTATAATTGATGACAGTATCTAAAGAAGGTAAATCCAGTCCTCTGGCAGCAACGTCTGTTACTAGAAGTACGGCACATTTCTTATTCATAAACTTTCCAAGAGCAATCTTTCGGGCCGACGGATCCAGTCCAGAATAAGCATATGTCGATGTGATTCCTGCTTGTTGTAGTATCTGGAAGAAAATAGAACAAAAATTATAAAGAAAGCAATCAAATCGACTTTAATATTAAACTTTTCATAAAACTTTAACTTAGTTTAATTTTTAAAGTTACTTGTCATTATTATTTATGTTTGAGCTGACCATTAATCCTTTGAACGCCTAAGTCAACTATACTTGAAAAGTACTTGAAAACCCTGTGCGCAAACGACGTCTATAGGCGACAAAAAACCCGGATCACAAAAATATTGAATAAAATCATTTAAAAAATATTTCTAGTATTTTAATTCAATATTTCTCAAAATAATCCCAGCAACATTTGAGTATATAAAACAAGCAGGTTTTTCTTACTTCCACTGCATCTGATACTTTTATATAATATGAGTATGTCACATTAATTAAATTACAAACTAAAAAAAAAAAACTATGACTACAGATCGCTACGCAAATTAAATTTACCTGTAATTGTAAATATTTAGGCTTTCAAATTGATTTTATAGAGGTAAAATTCATGACGCGAATTGTTCTCAATTTATTATTTTTATATTTTTAATTATTTTTTTTCTAACTTACTACAAACAAAACAAAATGCACTACAATCATCTACTAACGTTCCTCTATAAGAATCAAAGATTTTTTTTTATAATGTGGGGGGATGCAATATTTATTGGTGCCGAAAAAAATTTCCTAACTAACCAATATCTATTAAATGAATCCAAAAAAAAAAATTTTTTTCCAAAGTCGGGTGCCAAGTTTACACAGCTGCGAATAAAAATGAACTTCAGTAGTTGGTCCGATAAAGTGACAATTTAATCGGTGTGGTCGGCCTTAGTTTAAAAGAAATATTTACACGAATATATTAAATATTCAGGCTGGCACCGACCCCTAATTAAATAGTAGGCATTTTTAGTTATTAATTATCTAATATATAGAATTAAAAATTAAAATTCGGTTAAATTTTTTAAAATTACCTTTCATTTACATATCTATTCGATTCGAAATCGATATACAGCGTGCGGCACAGCACGTCTCTAAGAAAGTTTCAAAAGCGTAGGTCAGCTGCGCCGTAGTCGTCCAGTCGTGACTGTGACATCATGACCATATAGAGAATAGTGTTGTGCTTTACTACGATTTTTTTTGTAAGGTTTGTTTTTGATTTATGTCATTGAAAGTTTATATAACGAGTGCAAGATAACACAAAAAAATATCAAAAGAATAAACCATCCTAGATTATATAACTAGTCATTTATTGCATAAAAACTAACAAAAACAAGTCACTGTGTGGTACTCGATAACCACTCTTGGCAACACTATTTTCTTTGTAAGTATTTTTGTTTACTTTATGCCTTGGCGTACAGGGCACGGTATTGGATTTGAGGCGTGGCGCTCGAAGGGTTAAAAAATATTTAAAAAAAAAGAGCAAAGTAATAGACAATACCATCTTATGTTGAATAGCTGCCATTGCCCACAATATAATGCATATATCTAGAAAACTGCAACTGTCTACCTGTCATTCTTCTTCTAATGGTGTAAAAGATAGATGGTCAGAAGAATCAATAAAATGATGATTATTACTTACCAAATGCAAGTATTCCACGTGATGTTTGGTAGCAGCAAAAACTACTGCCTGAGGAGTGGTAGGAGTCAATACTCTGTCTAACAAGAATAATAATGCTGCTGTTTTCAGTTCTGATCTGACATATATCCAACCAAGCCATAACGTTGAAGGTAACTTCCAGTCAACGTCTAGGCGTATCAGGACAGGATTGCTAAGACCTGCACGGGCAAACTCTACTAACATCTTAGGTAGTGTTGCAGAAAATAAAAGTGTTTGTCGGTTTGATGGTAGACGAGCTACTATTTCTTGTAATTGCTCTCCAAACCCAAGTTCAAATAATCTGTCAGCTTCATCAAATACTACAATTTCTGCAACAAAGTAATCAATCACAATAATTATTTTAAAAATTTAATTTATAGACAATGAAAATAAATAATTTTGCTTACAGTATTTAAATCAATCTAAATTTTAGAAACATTAAATTATTAAAAAAAATCATGTCTTCAGTATTGCGAAACTCTTTCCTACTTACTTATATTATCTAGCTTGAGGTTCATCTCTATACATATGTGAAGGAAACGGCCAGGTGTGGCAACAACAATGTCTGGAGAAGTTCCTGACATAACTCCAAATTGCTGTTCTATAGATTCACCACCGAGAATCGCTGCTGAAGTTAGTCCAGTGAATTTTCCTAATTCACGTGTAAATCTTAGTGTCTGCAATTTAAATTTTAAATGATTCATATGAAGATAGTTAACTAATATTAGAAAGATGTTTTTCTCTACAAGTAAAAAGTATTATTCAGGTTATACAAAGTATGTTAAAATGATTGAAACATTATATTACAGTAATTAAAGTGAAGTAAGCATCCATCAGGAGTAAGTAATGATTTTCGAAAATTATTTTATGAATAACATAAATTATAGTTTTATACATATCTAATTTTTTAATTACTGTGATAGGTAATGTACTTTTAAGACAATTTATATTAGTACTTTAATTATTTTTTTATAGAGAAAAAAAAATACCTGTAAGGCTAACTCTCTTGTAGGAGATAGAATAAGCGCTCTGAAATTCTTTCCGGGCAGAGGTTTATTTACTGGCGACAGAAGTTTTTCGAGAATTGGAAGTACAAAACAAGCAGTTTTGCCTGATCCAGTGCGTGCCATAGCCACCACATCTTTGTCATCCAGCGCTATAGGGATTGTCTTAAAAGAATTATGCTAAATTAAAAATCTCTAATTAAACAAAACAACACAAGTATTAATCTACAAGTTATGTGAATTTTTTGTTGATCTATGAGTGAAGTAATATAAAAAGAAAATCTTACTAAAACATATTGGTAAAAATATTTCATTTATAGGTTATAATAATAAAACCGTCCACTGACCTTACGCTGTATGGGTGTCGGTTGCTTGTAACCTCTTTTAGTAATGCCTTTAAGAATAGGAAAACTTAGTCCCATTGACTGAAAACCTCCAGAATTCTTTTTTTGTTTTTTAGTTGACAGAGTATTAATTTCCGAATTATCTTCTACAGGCGCTTCAAAGCCGGGGAGGTCATCTCCGTCTCTTAGGGGTCGAACCATGGTGTCACTTTTACTATAACTAAATGTTTAGTATTATTGTTAATTTCGTGTTTATGTCAAGCACATATACTGAATGAACACGTGCAACACATTTTGTTTTGAAATCAAAATTGGCAACATGGCAAAGAGTTGGTAACCTGGCGTTTGTCAATTTGACGTTGACAGAATACATAACTGACAGTAAGATTTCTTCTTTCTTCTTCTTCTTTATTATGTTTATGAGGGTGAACGCATCAACCCGGTGGACAAGGCAAAATTTTCTTGGTATAATACTCGACAACAAATTGAATTTTCCCACATAGAATATATTTCCAAAAAGTGTGAAAAATCACTTAATGTATTAAGAGCAGTATCAGGTGTATAATGGTGGTATAATGGGGTACACATCCCTACTGCTTCACTCACTCACTCACTTCAGCCTATAGCAGTCCACTGCTGGACATAGGCCTCCCCAAGTTCGCGCCACACATCCCGGTCTTCCGCAATCCTCATCCAGCCAACACCGGCAATCTTACGTAGATCGTCGGTCCAACGAGCCGGAGGACGTCCTACACTGCGTTTGCCAAGACGCGGTCTCCACTCTAGGACCCGTCTACTCCAACGGCCATCGGTCCTGCGACACAGATGACCAGCCCACTGCCACTTCAACTTGCTAATTCTGTGGGCTATGTCGGTTACTTTCGTTCTCTCGCGGATAGTCTCATTTCTAATCCTGTCTTTGAGAGAGACCGCAAGCATAGCCCGTTACATTGCACGTTGAGCGACTTTAATTTGTGGACCAGTTCCTTCGTCAGTGTCCACGTCTCGGCTCCGTATGTTAACACAGGCAGGACGCATTGCTCGAACACTTTTGTCTTCAAACATTGCGGAATTTTCGAAATGAAGACTCGACGAAGCCAGCCAAACGCCGCCTAGCCCAATCGAATCATCCTGTCGGTCTCCTTCTCGAAGTTGTTGCGGCCTAGTTGCATAGTATGACCTAGGTAAATATAATCCTGAACAACTTCGAGAACGGTACCATCGACCGATACCGGTCTCGGTATGACTTGGTTGTTAAACATAACTTTCGTCTTGTCCAAGTTCATACAGAGACCGACACACTGGGAGGACTCGTTTAGGCCGACCAGCATGTAGCCTAGCTCATCCAACGTCTTCGCAAAGATGACAATATCGTCGGCGAAACAAATGTGAGAGATGAATTCACCGTTTACGTTAATGCCTCGTTCTCCCCAATCTAAGGTCTTAAAAACATCCTCCAGCGGAGTGGTAAACAGTTTCGGTGATATTACATCTCCCTGTCTTACCCCACGCCGGAGGGAAATAGGTCCTGTTCTCTGGTCCTGGACATGAACGGTCATCGTCGCCACGTCTTATATAGATTTCAGTACCACGATATATCGCCAGCCGATATGACATCTCTGCAGAGATTCCAGGACAGCCCAGGTCTCGACATAGTCGAAGGCTCTCTCGTAGTCCACAAATGTCATACACAGCGGTTGATTATATTCTTCTGTCATTTGAATAATCTGCCGAACAGTATGGATGTGGTCCACGGTGCTAATAATAATAATTCTCTTTATTGTACACCATTAAAAGAAACAACAGAGAAAAAAAACATAAAATGAAAGATGTACAAAGGCGGTCTTATCGCTGAAAGAGCGATCTCTTCCAGACAACCTTTGGGTCTAGGACACGAAATAGAAACTGCAGTTAGGAAGTAAACAAACGCTTTATTGTGCGAATTAGAATACTCGAACAAAGTACTAATAGACGATATATAATAATAATAAACATACATAACACTTACATATATAAAATACACACACATATATATATATATGTATATATATATAGTAAATATATATTATATCATACAAAGACGATATAGGCGATCATGACGTGCTTAGTGACAAATAATGTAGTTTAAGGTATTTTAACCGACTTCGAAAAAAGGAGGAGTTTCTCAATTCGACTGTATTTTTTTTTTTATGTATGTTACATCAGAACTTTTGACCGGGTGGACCGATTTCGACAATTTTTTTTTATCGAAAGGTGGTGTGTGTTAATTGGTCCCATTTAAATTTATTTGAGATCTAACATCTACTTTTCGAGTTATATCTAATAATGCGTTTTTACTTGACGCTTTTTCGTCGACCTACGTTGTATTATACCGCATAACTTTCTACCGGATGTACCGATTTTGATAATTCTTTTTTTATTGGAAAGGGAATATCCCTAGTTTGGTACCATGATCTGATGAAGGAAACCAGGATCTGATGATGGAATCCCAGAGAAATCGAGGGAAACTCTCGAAAATCCGCAATAACTTTTTACTGGGTGTACCGATTTTGATAATTTTTAATTTAATCAAAAGTTGATGTTTATCATGTGGTCTCATATAAATTTTATCGAGATCTGATAACTACTTTTTGAGTAATCTTTGATAACGCGTAGTTACTTGACTATTTTTTCGTCGATCTATGTTGTATTACTCGTCGATGTAATTGAAGTCGGTTTTTTTTTCGTTTGCGAGCAAACACAATTATTTGAAGGAGAAGAGAGATTGAGCTTGTCTAATAGGAAGAGGAAGAGAGTTCCAAAGTTGGACAGCTTTAACAGAGAAAGAGTTAGAGTAATTAGAAGTGGTATGAGACGGAGTTTTAAGGATTAAATTGGTGTCAGATCGAAGGGAACGATCATGGGTGTCGCAAAGAAACTCAAAGCGTTCCTTGAGGTAAGAAGGTGAATCAGGACGAAACAACACGCGATATAGCAGTGAAAGGATATGAGTATTCCTGTGGAAGCGGATTGGGAACCACTTGAGTTGATTGCGGAAATTGGAGACATGGTCATATTTGCGAAGACCAAATATGAACCGTATACAGAGATTTTGGAGGCGCTCAAGTTTATTTAATTGCTCCTCCTCAAGGTCGAGAAAGCAAGTATCAGCATAGTCAAGAATTGGTAGAAGGAGTGACTGTGCTAACGCAATTTTGGTGGGCAGTAGAAGGAAATATTGTAGTCGACGAAGTGAATTGATTGCAGCAAACACCTTGCGGCGCAACTCGTTCACCTGAGGTGTCCAGGAGAGACAGTTATCAAAAATCACACCAAGATTTTTAACTTTGTCACAGAAGTTAATAGCAGTTTTGTTAAAGATGACAGGTGGAACAAGTGACCAATCTATTCGACCGGCTAGTTTTGGACTGCCAATTACAATTACTTGACATTTTTCAGGATTAACCTTTAGTCCAAATGAGTTACTCCAACTATAGATGTTGTCCAAGTCATTGTTTATCTTATTTATACATATAGGCAGATCACTCAATTTAGAATGGCAGTAAAGTTGAAGATCATCTGCATACAAGTGGTAGAGAGAAGATATTTGAAAATAGGAAACGCACGTCAGCGTTTACGATTGACCAGTCAGAGTATGAATCCTGGACACGCAACCGCTGCCGACGTCCGTAAAGGTAAGTATGAAACCAATCAGTTACTGATGGAGATATGTTATGAGAGTATAATACAGCCAACAATAAATCAAAATCTACTGTACTAAACGCGTTGCTAAAGTCGAGCAGTTTCAACACCGTAAGATTTCGATTATCCATTGCAAGTGTAATGTCGTCGGAGATTTAGACGAGAGCCGTAGCCGTACTATACTATACGGAAACCGGACTGATAGGGGTTTAGGAGATTATTTGAGGAAAGGAACAGTGATAGTTGTTCATGGACAAGACGCTCAAGAACTTTAGACAAAAAAGGAAGTATTGAAATAGGATGAAGGTCAGAATATATCGCAATTTTATAATTGATATACGCACATGTACAACACTTTTTATACAGTAAATTAAAGGTTAGTTCATACTCTTCAAAATAATATAAACGTTTTTGTTCTAAGTGTAGAAACTTGTGAGTTATGAGCAAAAAACTACGTTTCAAGTAGCGCGCGCTTATCAAATCATATTAAGCGGGAGATGCGAGGTCAGCGCCCTGCAGGCGATGCGGTAGACAGAGTATTGGGGTTGAAATGTTGAATTCAACCCCGCAGGAGACTACTGGGGCTAGCACTCGGTGGAGTCCGGTCTAACAGAGGTTAAAATAAAGATTTTGATGACAATATCTTTTTTATATTGCAATAATTAGTTTTCTTCAAAATGTTATTTTAAAAAAATTTACTCACAATAGCACACAATAAATAACTCTTTCAATAACTCTTTGGTTAAAACTTTTTTTTTCATATAGAGCAATTCAGCAATGACAAAAGCTTACCAGTTGTTTTAACGCAGAATTTTTAAACTAAAACCTGTATCTGATTTTTTTTTAATATTACTTTATAGCTAAGCTAATTAAAAACAATAAAGTTTAAAATTTATTAAAGCCTACTTAGTTAATGGTAAACAATTTATAATTAGTATATTATAATACAAAATTAGTAATTTGTATATTGGGAAAAAGTTTTAAAAACATATACCGATATGCTTTAATAATATTTTCGAGTAATTAAAACAGAACTAGCACTTATAATAGATATAATCTTTATTACTGAAGTGTAGAAAGGAACGTAACTGAGCATATAGAGTACAATAAAAAAAATGAATAGCTAGAAAATTCTCGAACGAACACGTTTTTGCAATCGACTGCTGCACAGAGGTATAGAATGGTATAGAAAACCGAAGGTTCTCGCTGTCTCACAGTAGTAGCTTCAGACGTCATACGATTTTTGTGAACTAAACTTGTGCTCAGACTCGCGTGCGTAAATCGCATTTATAAGTGATACTAGAAAATATCTACCTGGTTCAGTATAGTCGTGTTATATCAAGGAACAAAAAGGTAAGAAATTGCTATGGTATTTTTCTGTTACTGTAATATGTCGACGCTTCATGGAATCTTGTATTCGGATTTTAATATTTTTATTGTAATCTTTATCTTTCTCCTACATGGGGAAAGAGGCATATTACATATTATTACAGGCTGAAGTGTAACCTTTATATCCTAAACCTAAAATCGTACGGAACTCCATTTTTATTATTATTTGACACTAAGTACTTAAGTAGGTAGTGGTACGGCTATGAATAAGTTATAGTTATTTTAAATGGCATTTTTTAATGAATGTAAAGTATCGAACGTTCATTGTTCATAATTGAACAATTTGTGCATTCAATACTATTATTAATTTTTGTACGATTATGATATGTATGTGTACCTATATAGCTAATTAAATTTTATCAATTACTCTTAAATAATTATCAAAGGTTATCAAGGCACTTTAAAAGGATACACATTAAAATATTGTTGTATTCTAATAGTTCTAAATTCGTATATAATCTGAATCTCGGAAACAGCTCCAACGATTTTCATGAAAATGAATTCCAAAAAAAAAAGTATGCAGGGGTTTGGGGATGATAAATCGATCAAGCTAGGATTCATTTTTAGAAAATGTCGTTGTGTCTGTGTTTTCAGTCTAAGATAACCTGTTACAATATTATTAGAATACGAAGGTAAATTTTGCCTTTGTTTACAACGTTATAATAGCTCAGGTGGGAAATCGACCGGTCGAGGAGAAAAAATTTGTAAGAGAAAAAAAAACATTTTTTTTTATGAATGTTAAGTCTTTAACAATTATAAATATCCAATAAGTGTTAAATTCATAGTGTTTAATGTAACAAAATAATACTTCATTATCTGTTATATTATATTTTGGTAACTTGGCAGTATTGATTAATTTACTTTATATTAACATTATTGTAGTTATTGAAGGTGTCAAAATGGTGAAGGAAACAACATACTATGATATTCTTGGAGTGAAACCCAATTGCACGTCTGATGAATTGAAGAAGGCATATCGGAAGCTAGCTCTCAAGTATCATCCTGACAAAAATCCAAATGAGGGTGAACGTTTCAAGCAAATATCACAAGCTTATGAGGTCCTTTCAAATCCAGATAAAAGGAAAATTTATGATCAAGGTAAGATGCCATAAATAATATACAATATTTTTGTATTATGTTATTAATAGTAATATTAATTAGTAGGAAATAAGGACGCTCCGAGAAGCCTGTGAACGCCCCAGGAGGCTTCTGAGCTTCTGGAAGGAGCTGACTAGTTTAGCCAGCCCACTTTTCACGCATAATGGACCACCTTTGCGTCTAAATGCGGAAAATCGAGCCCAATACAAATACAAAAAAAAAAAAACAAATAGTTTTACATATTTAACACAATTTAACTCTTATATACAATATTTATATTCTAGCACGTAATGTTACTAATTTTATTAGAATATTATGTCTGATGCCTTATTTTGTTTAAAAGTGTCTATTTGTCAGTCGTTAAAGGTCAGTTCGTATCGTATTTTGATCTTGCAGTAAAGATCGTTTTTACGTAAATTTGTTCGAAAATAACGCGTGATAGTCGCAGAACGGAGCATGAGTACATTTCCCGCAGCACCGAAATTAAGGTAGAGACAGAAATAACAAAAATTTAACCTTCCATAAAAAAATCTACCTGTAATGTACATCATAGCCCAATGTTTTTGTATTGTGTTATTAATAGTTTTATATATTTAACACAATTGAACTCTTTGTGTAAGGTGGTGAGCAAGCATTGAAGGAAGGTGGAGGTGGTGGCAGTGGTTTCTCTTCCCCCATGGACTTGTTTGACATGTTCTTTGGTGGAGGCTTCAGTGGGGGCCGACGCCGTGGACGCGAGAGGAAGGGCAAGGATGTCATTCATCAATTGTCGGTGACCCTGGAAGAACTTTACAAAGGTGCTGTACGAAAACTTGCCTTACAGAAGAGTGTTATTTGTGAAAAATGTGAAGGTAGAGGAGGAAAAAAGGTATGTAAATAGTAAATATTTGTGCATTCATGTTATGTTGTGTTATTATTATAATAATTTTTTAGAAACTAAATAGTGCTTTCTTTACAGGGGGCTGTACAAGTTTGTCCAACTTGCAGAGGGACGGGAATGCAATTCCAGATACAACAGCTTGGCCCTGGTATGATCCAACAGATCCAGACTATGTGTACTGAGTGCAGAGGTCAGCGGGAAATTATCGACCCCAAAGATCGCTGCAAAGTTTGTCAAGTAAGTTTTACCATCAATGCAATGTTTTAACATTGCTTGTGAATATGTATAAAAATGTATTTTATCTAAGCTACGAAAATAATACCATAACTATTACAGGGACGCAAAACAGTGCGCGATAGGAAGATTCTTGAAGTTCATGTAGATAAGGGTATGTCAGATGGGCAGAAGATTGTTTTTGGTGGTGAAGGTGACCAGGAACCTGAGCTGGAGCCTGGAGACCTTATTATTGTTTTAGATGAGAAGGAGCATGATGTAAGTGTTTTCTTTTTTAACACTAACTATAAAATGTCAACACTACATCATTCATGTCCGCAGTTATGAAATAAAGAGATTCCAGTTTTAACATAAACATTTTTATGAAAATTCTTGGAAATGTGGATGTGGGTGCTTTTAGAGTAATTATAATTTAAAATTTGTTAAGTACTTTGTTGAATTAAAACTAATGTTCCTGTTTCAGGTGTTCAAAAGATCTGGCAATGATCTTATTATAAGACTTAATATTGAACTAGTTGAAGCTTTATGTGGCTTTCAGAAGGTTATTAGAACTTTGGATGATAGAGATATTGTCATCACAGTATTACCTGGGGAGGTTACTAAGCATGGTGAAGTGAAATGTGTTTTGAATGAAGGTAATCATTTTATTTTTTCTTTTTAGTAGTAGCTTTCATTAATTATATAAACTTAGATTCTGAAATTTTTTACAATATGTGAAATAAGGTATGAAATGGGGTTTTTTAATTTTCAGGTATGCCAATTTACAAGAATCCATTTGAGAAGGGACAACTTATTATACAATTTTTAGTCAATTTCCCCAATAGCATTCCACATGAAGTCATTCCAGCATTGGAGAACTGTCTTCCGCCTAGACCGAGGGTAAGATGCAAATTTTATAACATTTAAATCATTTTTAGACAACATAATATATGTAACATATGGGGTATATAGTAACATATTACACTGAAACAAATTCCTCAATAACACCTTTATATAAGACAATAAGACAGACAAAAAACACAAAACAAAGACCTGAGGTAGAGTACAGTAGGAGATCCGGGGCGAGGTGGCGAATGCTACGACGACGGATGACTGTTCACATGTGGTGGTTTTTTAATCAGTAGTGTTTGTTTCATGTCAATTGGTTCATAAATAAGCTAAGTTCAATAACAGAAATTTCAAATGCAGTAAATCTAGGAACCGAAAATATTTGTCTTGCCCATGTCATGAATTATTTGATACCGTAAGGGGGAGGGAGGGTATCGACAAAACGTGACATTGTATGACAAGGGGTGGGGAGGGATTCTAAATTTTGAGACATCATATTTCAAATAGATCTAATTATTAGTCACAAAAAAATAAAGATAATATCGAACGTGATGTTTTAATTTAATAAATAAAAATTTTTAGTTGAAAAACTCAAAATATGTAACTAAATAATTATACTATCTTTTAATGAAATTATAACAAAAACTGTGACATACCTACGTGGTGCGGAGTACGACATGCAGGTGGGGTTTTCGTCAAACATCAAAGGCGTTAGATCACTAGGTTTTTTATTTGTACACTGTCATACTACTCAGTAACTATTTTCAAATATGTTTAATGTGCACATGTAGTTTTGGTGTACAATAAAGTTATTAATTAATAACGTACAGGTGGAAATCCCCGAACTAGCAGAGGAGTGCATGTTGATGGACCTAGACCCCGAGCAAGAGTCTCGGCGCCGGCGCGCTGCGCAGGGTCACGCCTACGAAGAGGATGACGACCACCCCGGCGTCAACCGCGTGCAGTGCGCTACGGGCTAGCGGCCGCTACCGATACACGCCGTTACTCAAGCTATCTACTATCATATGCAAGAAGCTTAACGAACCAAACGGTGTAATTGCATTATAAAATTTAGTACAATTTTTTTTTCAATAAATTAATTTTTTGCGTCTTTTCATCTATCATTTATATATCATCTACAAGCAAAAAAAGTTATATAAGATCAGTTTGAGATATGGTCTGGAATTTGGTGTTTCAGCATTTTCTCCTACTGTAATAAGATATGTTGCAGTTACCCCTTTTCGTTCGCCAACTCCTCTATCGCAGTTATACATCCTATGATATTTATACAACATATTATCGCCATTTCACCAACTAAATAATATTATCAATACATATGGTACCAGAATTCATGTTGATTAGGTCGATTTTTGTATGTAATGTGATGTATGCGTTTGATATTTAAGCTATTGTCACTGTGATTTTCATGTTTATTGTAGAGAAATAATAAAACTAGCATAATGTACTTCGACATATTTTGTTTGTATAGAATCAATGTAGAAGAAATCGTTTTCACTGCTGAGCTCCGTTTGACCAAATACAAAACAAAATGTTTAGGTCTGCCAATATCAAAAATATAAATCATGGGCATGGTTTAGTTTTAAATTAATTCAACTGCTTAAATATTAGAGTAATGCCGACTATAATTATAAATAAACACTTCTCAAAATTATATTTTGTATAATTTAGTTCCCCTATATTGAACACAAATGGAAATGGGTGCTAATTAAACAGACTTATTTTCATAGCATTTTTTGCTTCTAAAAATCTACATTGTCTTCCAAATTAATAAGTCAGCCACAAATAACCAGCGTCTGAATGATACTATCTTAGCCACTAGCTATCGTCTATGTCGCTTCAGCCTATCATAGTCCACTGCTGAACTGCGATAGGCCCCCCCAAGTTCGCGCCAGACATTATGGCGCGAACCCATGTGTTTTGCCCATAGTCACCGCGTTGGGCAGGC
Source organism: Melitaea cinxia (assembly GCF_905220565.1). Taxonomy (NCBI): domain Eukaryota; kingdom Metazoa; phylum Arthropoda; class Insecta; order Lepidoptera; family Nymphalidae; genus Melitaea; species Melitaea cinxia. Next base: position 6,840,920 of record NC_059400.1, on the reverse strand, counting down.
CACAGTGGTCCCGATTTAATAAAATATGGACATTGATCCTAGAGGCACGAAAATTTTACTGGTGGTTAACATTAGGATAACTAATAAGACAAAAAAATATTATTATCCTACCACGACTATTTCTTGGTAAAAAGAAGAAAAAAAACTTGTACGAAAGAAATTACATTTCTGTTAATTTCTCGAAATTTCTAAGAGTTGTCGAGATGGCGATCACACATGTTAGAAAACAAGTGATTCTGAGTATTAGTAGAACTGGTTTGTTAATCGATATAAACAGGGATTTGGCACTACCAACGACGGTAATACAGCACGAAGGTTTTTCACAAATTTCGAAATATCACAAACACAAAATTCAAGAAATAACTAGCATTCACCCTGATTTAATCAAAAGGTTTGCAGTTATTTTACAAACTATTTCATCTGGGCAACACATTAATACTAGCCTTTTAAGGGAATATTGCAGAGAAACAGCAATACTTTATACCGTATAATTACCATCAGTAAAAATTTCGTGCCTCTAGCATCAATATCCATATGTTATTAAATCGGGACCACTGTGAGGCGGGTCGGTGACCGCAGAGCTGGCTTTGTCACACCGAAGATGCTGCTGCTCGTCTTTGGACTGTGTAACTCAAAGCCAGCAGTTGGATGGTTATTCCGCGATCGGCTTTTTCCGAGGAGGTAGTGGAACTTTTTTATCCTTTAGTCACGTCTTATGACATCCACGGGAAGAGGCTATATTCTTTATTGCCATAACCACACGCATATCTTCTATGTCAGCCACTCTAAATACAACTCTGCAACTGGTGGTTAATTTTTAGCATTTGTAACATGCATTCAAGCAATAAGCTTGTAAAATATTAATATAATTTATGACAAAATAGATATTCTATTAGCTTTTAATTTTTCAAATCGGAACGTTTTAAATTAACTCATACCACATTAATAACAAAAAATTATGCGGTGTCCTGGGACACCAGGTAGGAACGAAGTTCCTTCGGATAGTATAGAAGCAACAATTTGAAAAAAAAAATGTTGAATTTTACATATTTTCTAGTTCTTGATTTTTATTTTAAATTTTGTTGATTGGTTTTTAATTAGATAAGTACATAAAAGTATTTAGGAAATTTAGTATTTTAGAAAATAACAAATACCACAAAATAAAATAAATCAAACAAAATAATAATAATAATTTAAACTATTAGGTAAGTGAAATAAAAAAAAACATATGGCTTTATTAATTTTTTTTTTTAATACAATGATAGGCTTGCGTTTGACCACTATTTCACCTGATGATAAGTGAAAATGCGGTCTAAGATGGAGCACGCTTACCTAGAAGTAACCTATTCACTCGCGACTTAAAGATCCCCAGGTTATAATTTTCTGGAAACACAGACGCTGGTAGAGAGTTCCATTCTTTGGCTGTACGGATCAAGAATGTACTAGCGAATCGCTTAGTGCGTATAAGGGGAATGTCAACCATATAAGGGTGGCGTAACGCAGAGCGTCTGGTTGTACGATGATGGAAGGGGGAAGGGGGAATCAAGTTATGGAGTTCCTGCGCACACTCCGAAGTGTATCCTATTATTATTCCTATTATATATTTATTTTTGTCGACAGTATAAAATTACATAAATAATTTAAAAAAAACGTTTACTAGTAATATTTTAGCTTTACAAACGTCATATTATACAATCGTGTGACTGATATTACGTCACTTCCGTTATATGTTTTTCTTACGGTTTTAGTATCACAATTTTTTTCAGTTCGCTCGCCCAGCCAAATGTCAAGCCTGCCGTAAGGAACTTCGTTCCAAAATTGATCGTCAAAATTTAGCTAAAATTGCCATCAAATAGTTACATAATGGCCACTAATATTACCCAGAAATTATTGAGAGGAGATAAACTAAATAATACCTTATTTTTGAAAAATCAATTTGTATATTTAAATATCGTTCCGTGACGTCTCCGGCGCTTCGGAAGATGCAGCCCCTTCGCCCTTGCGTAACAAAATGCAGACACCCACGCTCGGCTCAGCCACTCCGGTTCGCCCGGGGGTCTGCGTTTTGTTACAGCGGGCGGGGGCTGCCCTCCCTCCGTGCTTCCGGCTTTTAGAGAGCACTCTAAGGGGTAGGGCAAAAAGACGACGTGGAGTCGGGGTAAGCTATTTCCGTTTTGTGACCGTTTCGAGACATGTCAATTTCCGTTAGATTCCTCTCAAATAAAAAAAAATGACCATTGCGTTCATTCCAAGCGCGTAGTACGTCTGTTTTTTTAACGCAAGAGCGAAGGGCTACCGTAGCGCCGAAGATGTCACGGAACGAAATTATGCCGATAAACGGTCTAATTTTGAGCTTAGGTCTATGGGATTTCTTTTTTTCAAAAATGGTGGATTACCTTGTATTGCGAGTGGTATGGAGGAGTATGGTGGAAACTAATTACAAATGAAACAATTGCAATACGAACGCAACAACGACAATAAACGTGTCTAACTTGTCGTCGGTAGGTACATGAATCGAATGGCACTCTCTGATTAGTGCAAATGGCCGGTCGCTGTATAATAAATGATACTGTCTATGAAAGCTTGAATTATATTTTTTTTTTTTTGAGGTGATAAGATGTAAGATTCGTGGCTGAGTTACTAAAATTAGATGGCAAATAAAAACAAGAAGGACAAGTAAAAATAATTGTTGATCTTTATTTGACGCTTTCTATAGAATATTTAGTTGGCGTTGTAACAAAGAAGAATTAGTTTATTAGAGGTTATCTCGTTTTCTCGTTGATTAGTTATAAAATAAGAAGTTAGTTCACGTGGCCAATAATGAAATCTTTGGCTAGACTTATAATTTCCCAATGAAAATTATACAGATTATTTTATAAAATCTTTAATATAAAAATGAGTCGCTGAATGTGTTGCTAAGCGCAAAACTCGAGAACGGTTGGACCGATTTCGCTAATTCTTTTTTAAAAATATTCCTTGAAGTACGAGGATGGTTCTTACGGAGAAAAATTCTAAAAAAAAATTTTTAAAATTTTCTGAAAAAGTCTAAAAACAACACTTTTCTATACTCCCTCCTGTGATAATACTTAAAAGTCAATTTGAACTTTAATACCATACGATAAAGTTTGTGTTAGGCGATACGAAGTTCGCCGGGTCAGCTAGTATTTAATATAAGAAAAAAATTTAGTTTATGTCTCATACTTTTATTAATTAAAAATATAAATATTTTTAAACACTTAAAAATAACTTTCCTTATCAATATAATGTATTACCTACAGTTGCAAACTTAGTGAAATTGATGTCTATTGCATTAATAATATTGATTTCATTAAAATGGAGTCACCCTGTATTTACATTATTTACAATTTAAATAATGAATACAACAATGAACTTTATATATTTTAAATTTAAACATCCACATTTTTATCAACACGATTCATCACAATAATGATAATTATCAAATATTAAGAAATATATGGACATTACATACACATAATTTCATACAATATTCAATAGATCTATTGAATATTCTCTCTCTAGTCTGGTTTTTTGGAATGCATAAATATAAAAAATGTATCATAACATAAAATAAAACATCCATATTTGTCAATTAGAAAATTGTAATTCCTTTGGTCTGCGTCTTTTTATTAGATGTATCGTTTTACAATGGAAGCTGCTTCAGGTTGTCCCATGTCTTCTAATATAAGAGCCAAGGATTTTGATGTAATATCGTCAAAGTCCTGAAAATAATTTGCATTTAGAAAATGTTATTTGTATTGTTTTTGGTTGTACAATAAAGTATATTTGTATTGTATTGTATTGAATATACAACGAAATATTTAAACTCATGAAATAAAAATTAACTGCAAAAGTTAAATACGTTCAAGGAGTATTATTTTCTTATGCGAAAATTCCCACACGCGCACGCACACGCACATGCACACGCACACCCACACGCACACGCACACGCACACGCACAAGCACACACACCCACCCTGAGATGCAGCAGCAGCGCGTGCGCGGGGCGCGGCGCGGCGGCGAGGCGGCCGAGCAGCGCGCCGCAACGCCGCCGCGCCAGCTCGCGCCACGCGCCGCTGCGCTCCAGCGCCGCGCTCAGCTCGTCCACGTAGCCGGCCAGCTCCGCCAGCCCCGCGCCGCCCTCCGTCGCTTCCTGCATCTCCTGCGCGAGCGTCACACTTACGTTATCGAGCTGGCTATACTTATCGGCGCAGAAATTTACCTCGGACATTTTTTAGACTAGGTCGGCAAATGATCGTACTCTAGAAGCGTCGCAAACGCGTTGCCGACGCTAGCCCTGACCCTTCCCTGTGAGCTCTGGCCACCTTACTCACCACATGATCACAACACTGCTCGAAAGCAGCATTATTTAGCTGTAATCTTCTAAGGTCGAGGTACTTCCCCAGTCTTGCTACTCCAGATTTTGAGCAGGATGTTCTGCCCTATCTCAGTTAAATAATTAGCTATTTAAGTTTATAATCTATGTGATATGACTAAGGTTGTATGCAAAATTAATTTTGGTATTCGTGTTTGGACAAAAATAATCTTTTAATATTTTGAATAAATCAAATTCTTAATTTTTTCTTGAACGTGTATTGGGATGTAATTTAATTAAAAGTATATATCTACTAACTACGTCCAAAAAGTAGCATACATTGCTGCATTTTGGCTCGATGCAACTGTAATAATAATAAGTTTGTGGTAGCACTAGACTATAATATCACTTACATCATCGTCAGCGGACTCATAATCTTCTTCGGGTTCAGACTTTATGTCTTCAGGTTCAGATTTGACGTCTTCGAGCGGGTCCATGTACTGTTGTAATAGTTTCAATAACTCTGGCTTGTCGCGAGCTAATTTCCACGCCGGTTGATTGAATTCTTCGTGTTTTTTTGGATCCGCCTTTAATATTAATATTTATTTTTACTAGATAATTTATCATATATTGGGCTCTGAACTAAAACTTTTTAAACTTGTTACATTGTTCAGTATAATAGTTTCATTTCTGATACAGATATTTAAACAAATGTTAATATTCCTTAACATTAAGTCGAGTTCTTAATTAAAATTCGAATATTCATAAGATCAGAGATCTTTGCCAAATACCTTTATACAATATGTTATCTACGACTAATTGGATCAACAGCAAGATTACTACAATACGGGCTATATCTACATGAACTACTAGGTATATCCAACGTATAACTTACTTTTTTTTCTAAAAGAAGTTTTGCTATTTCGAGTGTATTTGCTCTCATTTCTCCTTCACAAACTATTTGGAGTGCTGTATATCCATTCCCGTCCAACATGTCAATCGTACTCTGAAATTTTTTAAACACAAATTACTGTTTCATATCTGTAACAAATTCAGTGATTTTAATAAATAAATACCCTTATTGTATTTTATAGCTTTATACTTTTATAACTTATGTGAGAAGAGGTTGATAACTAAGATTAATTTTATACGATTTTAAGAGGCAATCGTCGTAGGCGGCGAGGTGCAGCGACGTGCGGCCGGCCGCGTACATAGACTACGTGTGACAGTACGTACGGCGGCGGTGGCGCCCAGCAGCGCGGCGGCGACGGCGCGGCAGTCGTCGTAGGCGGCGAGGTGCAGCGGCGTGCGGCCGGCCGCGTACATAGACTACGTGTGACAGTACGTACGGCGGCGGTGGCGCCCAGCAGCGCGGCGGCGACGGCGCGGCAGTCGTCGTAGGCGGCGAGGTGCAGCGGCGTGCGGCCGGCCGCGTACATAGACTACGTGTGACAGTACGTACGGCGGCGGTGGCGCCCAGCAGCGCGGCGGCGACGGCGCGGCAGTCGTCGTAGGCGGCGAGGTGCAGCGGCGTGCGGCCGGCCGCGTACATAGACTACGTGTGACAGTACGTACGGCGGCGGTGGCGCCCAGCAGCGCGGCGGCGACGGCGCGGCAGTCGTCGTAGGCGGCGAGGTGCAGCGGCGTGCGGCCGGCCGCGTCGCGCGCCGCCAAGCTGGCGCCGTGCGCCAGCAGCTTCTCCGCGCTCTCTGCGCTGCCGTACACGGCCGCCACGTGCAGCGCCGTCTGCTTTTCTGCATCACACGTAACGCTTTATTGGGGTATAGCACATATCGTGCTCACAATTAGGAGCAGCCCGACTGGGACCTTACAGATCGTCGTTGATAAATAATACAGCCGGCGATGTGCGGCGTATAAAATAATACAGCGAAAATTGATTATCGACTGTTGTATGTATTGAAGGAAAAACGAGTGTTTTTGTAGTAGATTTACAAGTATACGTATTTGGTCATGCATCAAGTCACCCGATCTTAATATAATTTAAAATATTATTTTTAATCAATTTATTTTTTCTTACTTTTTATACATACGTCACTGGATTATGTCTCACACTACCACTGCTTTTAAATTGTGTTATGTTTCTGTGGTGAGGACGGGGGTAGAGTCACCGACGTGATTTTTTCTTTTATTCATCATTTCAGCCTATCACAGCCACTGCTAGACATAGGCCTCCACAAGTTCACGCCAAAAATGGTGTGAACTCATGTATGTTGCCCATAGTCACCACGCTAGGCAGGCGGGTTGGTGACCGCAGGGCTGGCTTTGTCGCACCGAAGACGCTGCTGCCCGTCTACGGCCTGTGTATTTCATTGCCAGTAGTTGGATGGTTATCCCGCCATCGGTTGGCTTTTTTTTTTTTTTAAGGTGGTAGTTGAACTGTGTTATCCCTTAGTCGCCTCTTACGACACCCACGGGAAGAGAGGCGGTGAGTTTTTCTTTTATTACAAGGATAGCAAACATAGGCACATGATAAAAATGGTAGCTGTGGTTGCCAACAACACCGGGAATATTGCCAGCGTGCTACCGACCCTATCCCCAGCCCTCCCCAGGAGCTCTGGAAGAGCTGGAGCTTGTAATACTTTAGTATTGTAGATATTCATAAGCTCCAGTATCCGCTTACCATTAAGCGGATTATAAGCTTGTTTGTTTTTAATTTATGTACTAGTTTGCTTATATCGGTTCAATAGTTAATTTATTTTTTGTTACCAAGCTGTTTAATTTTTATTTATTGGACCTCTATTCATTGCATATATAGTTTGGCAATACACGGAGATCTGTTGAGATAGATAAAATATTATTTAACAAATAGGTCCCAAGCATTAGTCGTAGGTGGCTATAGATCTAACTACGTGAGCGTACTTACAGGCACCCCACGGGGCTCCCACTTGGGGCCTCTTTACAATTCGTACTTATATGACATCAAAACCTGTTTCAAAAATGCAAATCACGTAATGTATGCGGACGATAAAAAACTATACTTAAAAATAAAAAACCTTGAAGATTGTAACTTGTTGCATTCAGACCTTAACTCCCTTTATACGTTCTATGCTCGAAACAAAATAAGTGACAAGGTAAAAAAATGTCAATGTATAACATTCACACGTAGAAGACATCCCATTTAGTTTTCTTATGAATGTGATGGTAATACGATAGCAAGAGTCAACATCGTTCGGGACCACGGTGTATATTTTGATGACAAAATGACATTTTCCAATCATAATCTTTTGATCACGCAGAAAGCATTTAGGAATTTGGGTTTTGTAATTCGGATTTGTCATTATTTTACTGACATTGAGGCCATCAAAACTGTATACTTCTCGTACGTTCGCAGTTCTCGAATATGCAAGTCCTATCTGGTCACCAATGTATAATATTTATAAGGACCGACTTGGGTCCAAAAATTTTTTTAAAACACATTCTTTATCGCAGTCAACAGTTCTCCAAATCTTATATTGAAGATTGCCACCGAAATAACCTATTATCCCTTGAGGAACGCCGCAATGTCTTAGATATGTGTTTTTTGTATGATATAGCTAATGGACACGTGGATTCCCCGGAGCTAGTAAGTACACTGTCATATTGTGAACCTACACGTCGTACACGTGATACGCCTCTGTTGTCTGTTCCTTGTAGTAGCAGAAATTACTCTGCCAATTCTGCACTGACTAGATTACCACGTATCTTTAATGAATCATTCAAAGATATAGATTTATTTGCATTCTCTAAAGCTAATTTTAAAAGAAACTAATCTTAAAACTAAAAACTAAAGGTAAATAAATGTGCACGACTTTCGCTAAATATTTTTGAATCTTTAGCTATCGAGATAATAAGCATTATTGCAAGCTAACGCCCCTTAGTAGTCATGTACCGATCCCAAGATATTGACATCGTAGGGCTAGGGCGTCAACTCTTAATCCACACAACACAGTGTGTGATGACAACATAATATGTCTGCCTAATACCTATTTAATTAACTAGTGAATATTATTAAAATTACTTTTTATTATATGATAAAAAACATTATTATATATTATACATATTGAAACATCGACAAACACGCTGTACTTTATCTATACATATAATAAAATGGTAGGAAAGTCAAAACTGTACATTGAATATTTTTTTAAAAGAATACTTGGGGTGTGATCTACAATCGATACCGAAGCCAAAAATATAGTTTTTAGAATTTTTGTCTGTTTGTCTGTATGTATGTCCGGGATAACCTCAAAAAGTACCGCATGGATTTACTTCAAATTTGGCACGAATGTTATTAAGAAGTCGGGTCAACATATAGGCTACATATTATCATGCTTATCACCTACCGGGAACGAGCAGTGAACCTTTATTTCCTCAACGCATTCTGTAACAACGTGTAATCTAACGAAGCATATTTGAATGTTGTTGTTATTATGTTAATAACCATACTATATAAGCTAGCTTCATATTATAAAAATCACGCAATATAAGTAACTAAGCCAATAAACATGATTAAATGAATATAAGTAAACAAGACAATTTTAAAGTAGCGCCGTCTATGAGATTTTTCTGTAGATATGAAATGTAAAGAAGAAACAGGTAAATGAATGTTATTTTAAAGGGTATAATCGTAGGTATTTTTGGCGCTGTATAGCGTTCACGCAGACGACGTCGCGGGCAGCAGCTAGTATATAATATTCGTATAAATTTATTGAATAATAAAAAAAATTGATTCATAGCTGTGACTATTGTAAGCGCGCCATCCCATTGGTCTGAATGCAACAATGTAACTATACTTATAAATATTATAAAGGAAACCTCTTATTGGCCTTATTTTTTGTAATTGTTTATAGTATGTATGAACTGAAACGCTGTTGGTTTTCTTAAGAAATAAATTTAAAAAAAAATTCAACACTGCCAGACACTGCCATAGACAATATGCAGATAATCTATATTTATAAAATTTATATTTTGCTGTTTTTTTTAATATTCTGTTTTTTCTTACCATTGTTAAATGCGTTGATATCACAATTGTGCACATGGTAGTTCTTGATAGCATCCAATAGAGGTCCGATGCAAGACTCATATACGACAGCGTAGTGAATGGCATTGTTACCCTCACTGTCTTCTTCCATTGGATGGCAACCTGGGAGGGATTACAATATATTTTAAATTTCAATGAAACTCATAATACATTGCTTTAACACCATCACTCACAGTTTCACCATCTGCTTGGGGTAGATTCCTATGGATTTCAGACAAATATTGTCTTCTGTGTGATTTTGTATAGTTCGCGTCATGTAAAAAGAACGCTGAAAGAAACTGGAGGGGGTGCGTTTGCGCATGGGTATACTCGCGCACAAGTACTACTGTTTTATTTTTTAATTAGGCTTTCACTCGCGGCTTCGTATAATAGTTATTGGTAGGTACATTAAAAAATACTAGAAATACAAGTGCGAATAATTCGGACTAAATAAGTATAATAATTATCACTTTACAAAATTACAATTTTTTTTTAAACAAAAGCAATAACAAATTTTTTAGTTATTGAAATGTCGTATTCAAAAATAATAATTATCTGTACTCTCGATATTCGTATCTTAATAGTTTTTATGTGTTTAAAATGATAAATTGATAATTGTTTTTTAGTGAAATAAATAGTAAATGGAGAATTTTGTAATTTAAAACTTTTGTGCGCGATAATAATTTGAGTCGACGTCGAACTGTCAACCGCTGTCAACCAATAGCACACCGGCAAGCATGCGACAGTGATAAACACTCCCGTCCCCCTACCCCGTACCACCAAATAGACCGATAAATCGCTTCTGCGCAGCTTCAAGGCCAGCGTTCTTTTTACATGACGCGAACTATACTTGCATCCTTTGTTTTTTAAAGAAAGCACATAAGCCGTTGGTTCTGGCTGTTATAAAAAATACACAATAGCGATCGTTTCTTATGATAGGGAAGCCAGTCCGCAATGAAGCAGCACAATGGAGGCTTTCGCCCTACATTGATACATTTATAGCTCACTTACAGTTCAATGAAGTAGTAAATAATAATTAAACTAGGATTAGTAGACACCAGCCGGCCTAGCATGCATACAACGAGATATCTCTTGACGAGAGAGAGAGATAATGTCTACATCGAGTATTTTCTCGATTACCCTAACATGCGCACTACGAGAGACAAAATTCTCTTCCGAAGACTTCGCCTTGTCGAGTAGAGAAACATTATCAACCATAATCACAACTGAATATCATTCTTATTTCTTATGTCGTAAAGTTGAATTTACAAGGTTATTGACCAATCGTGCCAAACCGGGATGAGCCAACATTTGTATAATTTCAAAACCAGTGACACATGTTTTATTTAACAATGTTCTCGGCCTTTTGGCTAAGATAAAAAGTGTATATCTAATTTAAAAAATCTAATATGGAAAATAAAACGGCGTAAGTAAATGAATTTAATTATATATGTAAAACAATATGCTCGTGTTGTGCTTTATATCTTGTCGCACATTAGATAATTGTAATTCTATCACGCAGTTTTTTTTTTTTTTAATTTTTAAAATTTTTTGAATTTTTGAATTTTTTTTTTTTGATTATTGATTTTACTTTTATTCTATTTAATTTTATTTTTACTTATTGATTTTTTTAATATAATTTTGTTTTGTTTTTTATTCTGAATGTTGTCTTGTCTTGTTGTACTAACCCAATATGGACTTATACTTTGGTCTGAAATAAAGTATTATTATTATTATTATTTAGAATAAGAAGCAACAGGGCGCAAATACGTTTTTTGTGTCATTATATGTCACACTTCACTCGACTTTTCGCATTTCCCGCTCTTCGTATACCGAAATTATATAATTATAATAGGGAAACGCCATGGTATACAAAAAATAGGCACCCGGTTTTATTTATTTTTTATTTATCGTCTTTCTCGTCGATAATATTGAAAACGAGAAGTTTCTCTTCCTAAAACGACAAAATTACGATGTCATGTTAGCTTCCGTAGAGATAAATATCACAGATCACTAAAATTTAATGATTATCTCTTCTATTGACGTAACGAGAAGAGTATCGCGTGCACGCATGTTAGCTACTGTAGACATAGAGAGATAATACGAGAAAAGGGGTAGACATAATTGTGTTTGCTCGCAAACGAAAAAAAAACCGACTTCAATTACATCGACAAGTAATACAACGTAGATCGACGAAAAAATAGTCAAGTAACTACGCGTTATCAAAGATTACTCAAAAAGTAGTTATCAGATCTCGACAAAATTTTTATGTGACTACATGATAAACATCAGCTTTCGATTAAATTAAAAATTATCAAAATCGGTACATCCAGTAGAAAGTTATGCGGTATAATACAACGTAGGTCGACGAAAAAAGCGTCAAGTAAAAACGCATTATTAGATATAACTCGAAAAGTAGTTGTTAGATCTCAAATAAATTTAAATGGGACCAATTGGCACACACCACCTTTCGATTAAAACAAAATTTGTCGAAATCGGTCTACCCGGTGAAAAGTTCTGATGTAACATACATAAAAAAAAAAAAAAAAAATACAGTCGAATTGAGAACCTCCTCCTTTTTTGGAAGTCGGTTAAAAATTTTGTCGTGGCGCGCATGCTAGGCCTGCAGAGATCATATATAGTTGTAATTTTAATAGCTTTAATATGAAAGAAAGACATGTAGCAAATGGTATGGTACACATTATTTAACCTTAAAAAAGCAATAAAAACAACTTACCCTTTGACACGAGAAATGAAACAAGTCTTGGCAAGTTGTAAACGATAGCGAGGTGTAAAACTGTTTGCATCTCATCGTTTTTCAAATTCAAAAGTTTAAACATTTTAACACTGTGGATCAGCTTCACTATATACTCCAGACTGGGCTGGTTACTACACAACGTCATATGTAAAAATCTGGAAAAGTCAGAGTCAAAAAGTGTACATGGAATTCAGTATTACAACGGTGGAAAAACTTTTTCTAATACAAGGTATCTTTATACTAAGTTATCTGTAAAATAAATACTTATTTATAAATATTAAACTATTAGGACTAATACTACGTACGTGTCACCATTGCTTAATCTCATTTCGAAGAGTCGTTCCAGTTTATCTCTGACGAGTTGCTTCCTGTAACCTTTTTTGTTTCGTAACATCTCGCACAATTCGCTGACGAGCTAAAATATAGCCGACCCATTTACATAATTTGCACAATATGAAATTCACTAACTGCTGATTATTACTACTTTAGTGTAAGTTTTGGTCAAATTTCCCATTTTACCCCTTCAAGGGACCTGGTACCATATACGGAACAGCCACTTTTATTGTTCAAAGCTAAAAAAATATTAGCAGCAAAAATAGGTTATTTTATCAACGTCTTTATGTTACTCTCTTGCTTGTTACTGTACAAAGGAGTCGGGGAATAGAAGCATAAGCCCATGCAACATAAATATTCCAATTATAAATTAAGGAAAAGTTTATGTACATCTTAACCATACATCTTCTACAAGAATAGAGTTAGACAATCATAGTTTTCTGACGACATTAAAAAAAGAAGCTTAACACAGTCCTATCTCCATGTTTTGTCAGATGTGACGGCTGCGGTGAAAAAAAGATAAAGATCTAAATATTCCGGTTTCAAAAGAAAAACTTTTGAATCTTGTGAAAAATGTCAAGAACACACTATGTCACTATGTATGTCTATGTATGTGTATGTGTTTGTGTTTGTATGTATTTACCATTTATTTAAAAAAAAAATTGATATAGTTAAAGCTCAGTGTACCACATACGGTACAGACTACTACTAATGACTAAAGAAGTCATCATATATATTTTTTCCACCAACTAAAAAAAAAAAGAAAATTAAGCCTAGTAAGGTTATACCAGTATATTATTAGTTTACTTAACTACCTAACTAACTACCTGAGATATTTTAGCACAATTACTTACTACTATATAATAAAAGGTACTTTAAAATTACGAGTATTAATTTCATTGTTTTTGTGTAATACCAAGCAGGATATACAAACCTTTTTTAATTGGGAGTAAGAGACAGGGTTTTGGTCACTGTATTGTTTATTTAGATTTTTATTTATTTACTTATAAGATGGAGCTTAAACATGGTACATGTGTTTGATCTCAAAAAATAATAATAATAATAAGACCAATTAAAATCAACAAGTACTAAAATGAGAACATCGTGAACGCAGGTTAGTTGAAAAAGTAGTAAATTATTAAGGATAACCCAAAAACTACTCGTCAGATCTAGCTCAAATTTAAATGGGACCACACGACAAGCACCAGCTTTTGCACGTGAAAAAGAATCATAGAAGAAAGAAGTAGAGGAAGGTTCGATTTTTTTTAAGTCGGTTAAAAAGGCATATTTCTTGGGTACCTTCCTTGCTATGTTGAAATGCGTACCTTCCTTTTAAGCTGATTTCTTTGATTTTAAACTATTTAATTTTATGTTGCGATTTTATATGTGGTTATGGAGGTGTAAATAGATATTCTTGGAAAATTGTATCATGTGCTTATCTTGTGCGACGGTCAAAAGTTATGTTTAGTACATAATATTTCGATATTTAGCCCATAAATTAGTTCCTTAAAACATTTTTTTGAAGGCGTTGATATGGGCTAATAAGTTGCTTATTATCATAGATACTTTAAAGTAAATAATTTAATTCATTCAATTTGGAAAAATAAAATAAAACAATGGTTAACTTGAGAGCTTATTAATTAAACAAAATAAAATTTCCACAATAAACAATGATTAATGATAACATTCATGGTAAAATTTAACAAAATGATATAAAGAAATAATAATTGTGTTTGTTGTTAAACAACCGCTAACTTCAATTTATATTGACAAGCAATAAAATGAAAACATCATCAACGTAAATAAAATACGCTAAGGACAAGTATACGTTAAGGATAACTCATTTAACTACGCGTCATATATTGCTCAAATTTAAATTTTATCATGTGACAAGAACCAGCTTTCGGTAACACGCATAAAAATACAATCGAAATGATAATGTCCTCTTTTAATAAATGGTTATATATATAAACAAACAAAACAAAACTTTTTTTAAAGGTTATATGTATATAAAAATACGAACTGCTGTTAGTATAACTCATACTGTGCATATTATTTAAATGGATACAGTATATTTTCATAAGACATCTGGAGAACAATGATCACCATGATAACTGCTAGGTTTAATTTTTATTAGAAAAAAGTAAGTAAATTAAAGACGTGCGAAAAAAAATCTGACGTAAATAAAAAAATAAAATAAAAAAAACATAGTCCAATTTGTTTGTTAACGATGTTGATCTTAATTTAATATTCATTTTTATTAAACAGTTTTATTACTTTTGTAAATGGAATTCGATATTTAATGACTTCGCTTCTAAACGGTGCACATATTTATTTAAAATATACTTTAGACTCTTTGCTACTATTACAGGAAACAATATTAAAAGTAAAATAATAATTTTTTAAAAGCGATAAAAAATCTTAAGCACCTTTTATCGAAATATCTTCTACAAATTTGTTACACGTGTAATTTAATGGAGTGAGTGTATCATTGTGTTGATTCATTTTTTACTTACTTTTTTCACGAGCACGCCGTCCTCGGACTTGTATACCGCGGAATATTCGCCCGTTGGTTTCTTTTTTATTCCTTTTTCTTCTTTTATGGTGATTGTGTCGAAATTATTAAGTTTCTGCAATTATTTTCATTGTATTTGTAATTATTGTATTACATTAAGTTATGACACACAAAAAAAAAATAATTAATAAAGCAATAAATATGAGCAGTCTAAAAACAACGTGTGAAAAAAATCAAGCGAACTTTGCCCTGCCTTAAAATAGTTAAGTAGTCACATTAATATTTATTTAATTTTTTTCCATTATGTTTTTTTTCAAATCACGATAAACAAAATACGTAATAAACAAACTCACCGTCACTTTTGCCGAATCTGCGACCATCATTGCGTCCTTAAGAAAATTCATCTCACTCGGCTGAAAATAGAAAACCTTGCATATCACATAATAATATATAATTACATATTTATTTCAATAAAAACTGAACAATAATAATAATAGAATCGAATAATGTTAAAATTTAAGCATATATAATTTGCAATTTTAACTATAATCTCTCAGGTACTAAATGATTTTATTAGTTTCAATAAAAAAGTATAAAAATATAAATACCCTGTCATTCCCATCGAACTGTGCGAAATATTCTGGAAAATAAACAATTGATATTATGTTATCTGAAGGTCACATAAAACATAAGATATTTATTTATTTACACTTTCGCACACTAATACAAGGTTTTAACAGCATAACTAATGAAATATAAAAATAAAATTTGCATCAGATGCAACAGGCGGCCTTATCGCTATTACAGCGATCTCTTCCAGGCAACCTTTGGGCAGAGGACTAAATAAGAAGTGTGGGATGGGGCGCAAAAATGTTATGTAACATACATATGAACATGTTATAGTCACAAACGTACATGTAAACCAAATACATTTACTTACATATACATAATACTTACATATACATATATTCAGATATATACACATACATACACATACATATACATACACATACACATACATACACAAATACACGTATATCAATAATAGTAAAAAAAATAATAATTAGAAACAAAGTCATTTATTACTCAAACATAACTGTTCACGATATATTACACGATAACTGATCACGAACAAAAAAAATCGACTTCAGTTACATCGAAAAGTAATAGAACAATAGGTAGACGGAAAAATAGTTAAGTAAATACGAATTATTAAGTGGGTGATAGACGTGCGAGTAAGTTCGCGTACTTGTGTCTCGACGACCTTTTTCGCTCGTGTGTCGTCACCCTAAGTAGGCGTACTTTAAAACCGAGTAAGTTCGTTGGCGATCTGACAAGTTTGAAATTTTGCTCGTAACCCGCCTGTGGCAGCACTGCGAGCCGCGAGCACCTACCCCACCCGACTGCAAAATAATGATAGTTGTAATAAAAAAATACTAATCGATAGATTTTCAATGGCTCAATTCAACTACGTTGTCCTTTTAAATTGCTCATCTTAAATTATTTAATTAAAAATCAAAAAAGTCGTTGAAAAATATTTGCTTCAGCCTGTAATATCCCACTACTGGGCATAGGCCTCTTTCCCCATGTAGGAAAAGGATCAGAGCTTAATCCACCACGCTGCTCCAATCCTACTACGAGTAACGATCGCTATCAGGTGTACATGATAACAACCGGGACCGACGGCTTAACGTGCTCTCCGAGGCACGCTGGGGAGACCCACAAGGACTGCACATACACCCCGACCACGGCAAACACCTGTATGGCCAATACAAATGTTTGTCATGAGCGGGGATCGAACCCGCAACCGCCAACGCAACAGGTACAATCCATGGCTGTAACCGTTGCGCCAACGCGGCGGCGTATAAAAATATTCATTTATCAATAATTTTTAAACTTCTATATCTTTTGATGTATACAATATTTTAAATTGCTCAATGTGTTAAAAAACTGCTCAAGTTACATTTATAATTGCTCAAGTAGTTTGGAACAGATCCACTTTCCTTAATTTTTAAATAAATATAAATAGTTTAACTTATTAATAGTTTTAACTATATGTAGGAGTTTGAAAATATTGATAAATGAATTTTTTTCAACGACTTTATTGATTTTTAATTAAATAGTTTAAGGTGAGCAATTTAAAAGGACGACGTAGTTGAATTGAGCCATTGAAAATCTATCGATTAGTATTTTGTTTTTATTACTAATATCATTATTTTGCAGGCTGGGGTAGGGTAGGTGCCGCGAGCCGCCAATTTTAACTGACTTCTAAAAATGGAGGAGATTCTCAATTCGATTAAAAACCTTGGAACTTTTGACTGGGTGGACCAATTTCCATGATTTTTGTTTTAATCAAAAGGTGTTGTATGTCGTGTGTTCCGATTTAAATTTGATTGCGAACTAATAAGTAGTTTTTGGGTTATATCTTATAATACGTATTTACGTGACTGTTTTTTCGTTTACCTACGATGTGTTACTTGTCGACGATTATGTTTCGCCAGTCTGTGGGCGCGCAACGCTTGTAGTGTTTGTTGGTCTTTGTAAATTTTGTTGCTTTTGATTGAGAAATTACTAAATAATTTCCGAACTTCGTCTTTTTTTGGTTTTTAAAATATAATACGATACAATTTCTAAACAACACAAATCTTCTTCTGTCGACGACATCGCAATACAGACTGAATAAGCTTCACGTGTGTCACCGACGTCGAGCCGAGTAAGTTTGCAATCTTAAAAACCGCGTAATTTAAGTTCGTACGTCTATCACCTCCCCTTAAATTCAACAAATTCCTTTCTGGTGAGTTATCTGATATGATAAGACCGCCCGTTGCAAGCGATGTAATTTTTTTTCCTTTGAGCTTTCATCATTACAGCCTATACAGTCCACTGCTGGACATAGGCCTCCACAAGTTTACGTCAAAAATAACGTGAACTCATGTGTTTTGCCCATAGTCACCACGCTGGGCAGGCGGGTTGGTGACCGCAGTACTGGCTTTGTCGCACCAAAGACGCTGCTGCCCGTCTTCGGCCTGTGTATTTCAAAGCCAGCAGTTGGTGCTGTGTGGCTACGGCACTAAAGAATTTAGCCACCCCCTCTCTTCCCGTGGGTGTCGTAAGAGGCGACTAAGGGATAACAAGGTTCCACAACCATCTTGGAACTTAAGAAGCCGACCGATGGCGGGATAACCTTTGAGCTTTATTCTTATGTAATTGTTATATGTCACTGTGTGCAATAAAGTTTTTTATTATAATTTTTATTATTATTAAATCTAAATGGGACCACACGACAAGCATCAGCTTTCGAATATAAGAAAAGAATCATCAAACTCAGCACGTCGAGTAAAGAGTAGTATTTTAATTTTGTTTGATTAAATTTTAATATTGATTTTTGTTTTGATTTTAATTTTAAGCTAGATTGCATATTGATTCACTATTATTTGTTTGTTACAATTATTGAAACTAACACAGTTTAAGAAAAAATGTAACTAACAAAAATATGGACTGATGTCAGAAATAAATTATTATCTAATATTATTATTATTATTATTAAAAAGCTATGAGGTAACAGACAGTCAAATTGGGAACCTCCTTCTTTCTTTTTAAATCGGTTAAAAATATATATTTAATCCAAGAAGAGGGTATGACAGTGGTGGACAGAAGTCGTTCATTCGTATAATAACTTATTAAGTAGTAAGAACGTCTCTTTTAGGGTCTGTGGAAAAGCGTGTAGTTGCTAGCACAGCGCCCTCTATCTTTATTTTCGCTTCCAGGTCACGTGGGTATTGTACATACACCAATTGTAAATCCGATAAACTATTCATTTCGAAAGGCACAGCAGGAAATATCATGCTCAAATCTGGAGCAGCCCGTCTGCGGAAGTACCTCAAAAGTACAAGTAGATCACAGCTAAATAATACTGCTCTCAAACTGGTTGTGTTCCTGTGGCAAGGTCGGGGATAGGGTGGGCAACGAGTTTATAACGCTTCCGGTCTTGCAGGCGTCTATAAGCTACGGTTATCGGTGAGCCGTACGCTTGTTTGCCGACCTAGTTGTATCAAAATCAAAATGTTATTTGTGTTCGTCGAGACGTACCGCTGAGGTCCGCGCCGAGGAACTGGCGCTTCTCCTCGGGTGTAATGTCGACAGGGTGCTCGAGGATGCGGTCCATCTCGGACGAGTGCAGCGCCAGCACTGGCGGTGCGGGCACGCTGGGCGCGCTCAGCAGCGGGGCGAACCCGCCCGCCCCCGCCCCGCCCAGCGCCACCCCGCCCGCCCCTGCACTCACTTGTGAGCTCCAGATGGCGTCAGCGAAGAGGTCCCCTGCCGTCGAGCCCGTCGGTAACTGACGACATTCGTACACTTGATAAGATCGTATATCGTAAATAAATATCCACTGTTTTGGTATAGTGGTTCGTGTGTCATGTACGAGCCTAAACACCGGCGCGTTGTAGGTTTTTTTTTATTACCGATTGGGATGGGTATTTGTATTTGTACAAATATTTCTTTCCGTTTTTAATGGAGAGAGCACTTTAAGCCCTCCATCCTGGTTGTTATCATGAATACCCGATAACAATCGTTACCCATAGTATTATGTAGTCATTATAATATCTTCCCTATATTCAACCCGCAGTGGAGCAGCGTGGTGGATTAAACTCTAATTCCTCTCCTACATGAAGAAAGATGCCTATACCTAGCATTGGGATGTCACAGATGAATCGTAAATATCTATAACATACACACAAGGTCGTCTTTTCCTATAATAAGCAACTTAATGCTTGTGTTATAGATAACAGACGACTGATATAGCGATAATAGATTTGTTTGTGTTTTGGTAAGCGTACATACAAATAATACACACATATATACAGCTATTCTGCAACGTCGTAAGAAACGGCACTTATTATTTTGGAGTATGCTTAGTGTCTACTCACACTGTACAATCATGTGAAGTGGGTAGAATATATTTAATAGTTTGAATGTGTGAATTATATTTACTTCAATTACAGATCGAATATTATGCAATTTTTGTAACTAATATTATAAGTTGATTTCCCACAATACTTTATGACACAAAAGAGCAATGTGGATGTTGACATTTAAGCTTTATTTCCTCAAACACTTTTTAATTGCTAAAATTCTAAATTGGGTAAAACGGGTCTTTCTCTCTTTACGATGTATGTATACTATACGATTAGTGCGACGTTACTCGTCTTTAGGTTTATAATTCTCGCTCCAATACTATAAATCGTAATTATCGTGACTGTCTAATGAAAATCAATATTAAATATCAATTTGGTTCATACTGACCTAAGAGCGTCCAATCTATGTTTGTATTTCGAAATACCTTAGTTTATAGTAGATTGAGGTATCACAAAAAAAAAAATTAAAAGTATGTACAATCGAAAACTTTTTGTATAATTTTGTATAATTTATAGAAAAATACTTACTTTCACAGAATACGGCGGTGGCTCCTTCATGATTTCATCCTGCGTATTTTTAAAATTACCATTGCGCTGCAAAAAAAGGTTTTTCTTTTTTAAACAAAGCTTTTTAGATTATGGTTAGCTTATAATTTAAATCCGTTTATCAGAATAAATGGACTAACCGAAACAGGTAATTGTATACACACATACATACACGGTGTGCAACACGCAATATTCTGGAATGTTGGGAACTCAAAATTACCTCAGGTCGTCACAATAATACGGGATATTATCAAATCTGGTTAA
Organism: Melitaea cinxia; assembly: GCF_905220565.1. Taxonomy (NCBI): domain Eukaryota; kingdom Metazoa; phylum Arthropoda; class Insecta; order Lepidoptera; family Nymphalidae; genus Melitaea; species Melitaea cinxia. The sequence goes on along the minus strand of NC_059400.1, from coordinate 6,820,235 downwards.
ATGTCCCATTTACATATAAATTCAAATTAAAATATTTAGAAGAAGTATAAGGAAGTCGATAAGAAATAAGTAAAAAACAAATAATAAAGATGGGTAAACTTACATTTATGAAGTCTATGGTCGCGGGTATTTCATAGAAGCTCCTGTCAGAGCTACCTGTAAATAGAAACAAGTTACACCGCTATTGTATTACGGCAATAATTAGAAAAAAAGCGCGTGCCTCCACGCCTCTACTAGCTTGTTTAGAACTTAATGATCAACCGTACAACGATAATAAGTTCGATTAGTTGATTTGGTTCTTGCAGATAATCAGAGATGGCACTGATTCATTATTTTATTATGTTATATATATATTCATTATTTTATTGTGTAGTATGAAACTAATAATATTTATTGTAAATAATTAAAGAATTATTCAGCCTTCATATTCAATAGGCTTTTTAGTTAATAGTTTCCGGATATAATAAAAAAAAAAATAGCTTATTTCAAGTGGTTCTCGTGTTATTTTGCTACCATCCGTACATCCAAAATGTTAATGTCCAACATAATTTAAATAATAGTTTAATCGATTCTTTTCACTATAATAGTATTCAAAAAAGACTTCAAATGATATTTAGTTTATAGTTTGATGTGTATTCTGTTTCATCATCATCATCATCATTTCAGCCTATTGCAGTCTACTGCTGGACACAGGTCTCCACAAGTTCGCGCCAAAAATGCATGAACTCATGTGTGTTGTCCATAGTCACCACGCTGGGCAGGCGGGTTGGTGACCCCAAGGCTGGCTTTGTCGCACCGAAGACGCCGCTGCTCGTCTTTGGCCTGTGTATTTTAAAGCCAGTAGTTGGGATGGTTATCCCACCATCAGTCGGCTTTTTAAGTTCCAAGGTGGTAGTGAAACTGTGTTATCCCTTAGTCGCCTCTTACGACACCCACGAGAAGAAAGGGGGTGGCTATATTCTTTAATGCCGTAACCACGCAGCAGTATTCTGTTTAAAAGTGTGTAATTTTTAGCATATTAATGCGCCTCATCGGAGGCGTGCAATAGACAATTTAACGCGGATAAAATGTATGTACAAAAAATATTGAATACATTGATAAATAATATGTACGAAATGCAAAAGTTTGTGTGTCTGTATATATATGTATGTGTATATATATATATATATATATATTTATTTATATAAATATATACATCCAGATACATTTTTGGCGTCAAGCACGAACTGCGTTATTACGACGTCCCTCAGTTATGCTTACATTTTATATGTTTTTTCTGCGAATGTTGCTTATTTTTTTCATTTTAAATTCCGTGGGTTATATCAATTTCTTTAAAGTTCTTTTTTGAGAATATTCTGCTTACAGTTGTGCCCAACCATTTATGAACCCCTTTCATGATACTTATGTTATTGCTTCCTCCATATATCCATATAACCTCACTTAATGCACCGATTATTTAGCGTCCTATATAAGTAATGATAAAATGAATGAGAAGTAAGCTGAAATGCGACGTTGCCAGTTTTCTAGTAGGTGTGATCATCTATCGTTAACTTAAGAAATAATTCTATAACCCTCGTTGAAATTTTAACATGTAACGGTCATAGGAACACCTCCAATTTTTCATCTTATAGTAGCTCTCTTAATAAGCTGTAACATATATTTTATTTAGGCTTTTAACATTTTAATTATTGACGACGTAGCACATCATCAGAATAATAATATAATAAATAATTATTTATCGTTGTGTCCATTTGTTATAAGTATTCTTTGACTCAAAGAATAATAATAAATAATGTTCCCTTATCTTGCCACGGATACTTTCTGTACATTGAAGATATTTAAAAAAAGTGATACGGTCTATGAATACAGGTTACTGAATCGAACATTTTTTTTATATGTTTGTATGTGTCGTTGTGTCTTCATCACGCCAAAACAGCTAAACGGATTTCAAGTAATTTTAGAACATGGGTAACTGGGTATCCAAGAATACGAGGATATTATTTTTTCTTCTTCGCTGACGAATCTTATAGGTTAATTAAGTTTTATAGCCACAAATAGTTGTGTCACCTGCTTTTACAAACAACATATTATTATCATTTTCAATATAAAAATGTCTCATGGCTAAAATATTTTTTATACAGACTAAATAGTCTAACTATTTAACTCTATTTCACTAGAATGATTTACCTAAGTCGTCGTCTGGCAAATTTAAACGTCGTCAAACAATATTTACTTATAAAATATAAAGTATATATTTTAAGTAGGTTTCTAATTTTTTTTAAGTGGATAACAATAGTTTATTAAACATTATACATATTTACAATTCACAACTTAAGAACTAAATATTTACAGATAGTTTTGGTATAAATCATGTCCGCGTGGAATCGTGGCAAGAATGCTGACAGCATTTTCTCGTTGAATCGATATGCCGATTCTCTGGGCAAAAAAATGCACCAGCCCTCTTGTCACCAGTGGAGGCAATAAGGCGAGGAGTTATCTCATTTAAAAAAAAATTTAGCACTGCTACTTCAAGGTCCAAGTGTTTCGACTGCAAATGGCACAAAGATGTAATTTGAAATTAATGACGAATACTTGTGCCGTTTAGTCGTTTCAGCTTTTTCCGCTGTGGCTCCCGCTTTTAAGGCTGTTTCCCTGACATGAGAAGGAGCAAGTGTGTCAACGCAGGTTGCGTCCCACAAAAGCGCCCGTCCCCTTTCCCAGGGAACCAACGTCAATCCATCAGGTCTCTTGCCATCATTGCGACTAATTCCAGTAGGCTCGATAAGAGCAGGAACGTTGATGGTGGCAAGAGCTTTTTTATGGTATCGTTTAGGGAACCGTGGCGGGAAAACCTACCTGAACTCTTGTTACAGGAAAGCCCGTGTAGTCCGAAAGAATCGACCTCTTTTCCGCACGGAGATCTGTGTTCAAAGCACAGTGGAGCTCCCAACCGGAGACCGAGAGCAATTCTAAAACTTTCATTGTCTAAAAGTGTCCCAAAGTTTTTTGACGGCATTGCGTGTAGCCTGGATTGGGTCAAAAGCCAGAACAGCTGCAAAAAAAACTTCGTATCCTTAATAACAGTATGCGTCAAACTAACGTCCGTATATGTGTTACGTATTGCGTAGCCCTTACCTTATATACGGACGTCGTAAACCTGTATACCTACTATTCGAACCACTACATATTCGACGTCCATGACCAAACCGTCACTAAACAAAAAACACAAATTTTCAGTAGGGGCGCTCAGTAACCAAATAAAAAATCATTGAAAAAATGTATTAAATGTAACAGAACCTTTGTTTTTTCAAATTCAAAGACTGTTACCCAGCCTGGCTTCCATGTGCATGCAAAAAAAGTATAGATAATGTATATTAACTTATAGAAATATTTTTATTTTTATGACAAAATAGTGTCACTTTTCCGTTTAATATGTAAATTCAATTCGTAAATTCGTTAAAGCCTCACTTTTTCCTTTTAAGTGTACTTTTATTTTATTTTACTACTTAAGCAGTATATTGCAACCGAGCGTCAAATAAACAGCGACACGTGCGTAGCAACTTCGGCAAACTGTTTTTAAATAATTTGTTTTGACTTAATTGAATATTTCAAAACCTTCAAATACAGTCAGTTTGGCAACGTCGCAATAGGACGTCAAATAATCGGTTGTATCGGAAGAGTTTTAGCAGAGTATACGCTCTGTCGATATACGCGCTAGACTAGCGCTGCACCGTTGGTGCGGAATTTCGCGGAAGTTTTAGTTATACAAATGCAAATGTCTCAACGATTTTTTGGCTTCCGGCGATTTTTGTTGTACAGGTAGCTAGAGCCAAAAGGACTAATGGGACATCGATTAAAAAAGTGGCGTCCGATATGCGGACGTCTAAAGGAGGTGGACGCCAGTTTAGATGCATTTCGGCCCATGTGGGACGCCTAATTATTAGCAGGATGTATATATATATATATATATATATATATATATATATATATATATATATATATATATATATATATATATATATATATATATTGGTTGCAGTCAGAACTCTTAACCAGTCAAAAGTACTATTGACTAGCGAAATCAGTCAAAAGTACTTTTGACTGGACAAGTTGGTCAAAAGTGGTTATGACTGAAAATTATTGGTTATTAGTACTTTTGACTGCAAATTCACGGTTAAAAATAGTTTTGACTGACGCTCTCCGTCAAATGTATTTTAAACTGCAAAAAAGCGTCAGTCAAAAGCACTATTAACTCGTTAGATGTGAATAAATTTAGTCAAATGATCCTGATAAACCATAATAAATTTATGCCCACGATCTTCTTGGGACTGCATGTCAATCAGATCGACTTGGCAGCGGCTGTTCATTTCAGTGTGCAGGATCGGTTTCTAAGCCTGACTCATCCTTCGCAAAAATATTTGACAGGTTCTGTGTTTGTAACTAATTTTTTTATATCACAAACTTCAATGTGTTAAAGCGCTGTAGTCTACTGTACTGTAATGGTGTTTCCTTTTCATTAAATTTCGCGTCTTCCACATCCATTGCAAACTTTTTAAATATTTCTTTTGTCATCACATTGAAATGACTATCTTTCATATCTTCCATCGCTAAAATTCTCTGCAAAAAGCCTTCTTTCTTTTCGTAGTCACTCATTTTTGTTCTAATATCAGCACGTTGTCCACTAATAATGAGTAATATAAAAAAAAGTTTATATGTGCGTTTGTCGTTATTTTTATCGACCACCTTAACTTTTTAAGAGTTTTGACTGATACAACCAGTCAAAACCACTTTTGACGGAACCATTTAGTCAAAAGTACTTTTAACCAGCTCCATTGGGCAAAAGTACTTTTAACTGTTATTTTAGTCAAAAGTATTATTGACTAAAGCAAACGGTCAAAAGTACTTCTGACTGATTTTGCTAGTCAGTAGTGCTTTTGACTGGTTAAGAGTTTTGACTGCAACATATATATATCTTGCTTGCAAGAGTTACTTGGAGCGTCACTGTTCAGCGTTACTATTTCACACGATTTCGTTCCCAATTTTATGTCTTATCAAGGGTCCTTACATCGGGGTAACCTCCATAAATTAATTTAAAAAAATCGTCATTCGTAATAAAAGCAAATAAAACAAATTCACAAATTCCTACTACTATTTCATTGCTTGGCAAATAGGGCTTCTCGAAAAGGATTCATTAATAGAAAACGATATGATGGTATATGAATTTAGTTATCAGTAAATAGCAAATTAACGTTTTAAGTTTTAAAGACGAGAAAAAAGCCACCAATCACCACACCACCCACATACGCTTTATCCGATGAAATAAATTTTAGGTAACATTTTATTGATTACATAGTTACATTTGAAGGAACATTCTCACAGCGGTCAGACTGTTGTGTATTATAAACGAGTCACATACCAGAAATACTGTCCAGCGAAGAGTACGACGAATTATTCTTCCGCTTCTTGCTTTGGCTGTAGTCGGCCTTTTACAAAAACAACAATCAATTAAAAAAATTGCTACAACTTAATATTACAAACTTAGGTAATGTTCCCAGTGGTATCCAGCAACCTTAACTCAGTCACAATACTCAGTGCACACTAAATCTTAGTTCTCGGTAGACATCACTTTCCTATTATGTCATCCATTTTATTAAATACTACCTGTTCTCCGCGGTTTTACCCGCGTTAATTTGAACACTATATATTCCTATAATTCAACCCATCACGAATTTTTCAACTCGAACCAGTAGTTTCTTACCTTTGTGCGTTCGAAAAACTCTTCAGCTTTATGATATTAGTATAGATTGCAATGAATAAATTAAAGTACATAGGTAGTACCTTGTAGATGAACTCGCGTGGTTCGCTAGTTCGACCATCGCTAGGCCTCACCAGCTCTACAAACACCTTCACGTCGGACGTTATCTGCCCGTTGCGGTACTGCGGGGTCCTGTTGGAATTTTAAATTATTATCAATTGATCCGTTGAGCAATTTCATTGAGGTAGTGGTTGGTATTGTAAACTTCGATTGAATCTCCGATAAAATATCCTTTCTGAGGTAGGCCATAGCAGTATATCCTGCTCACTGGAACTCAAGTCGTGTCGTGTTCCTGTGGTATGGTGGCCAGAGCTCATGAAACGGGTTGGAGGGTTAGGTTTGGCAAGGCGCTTGCGATGCTTCTGGTGTTGGTGGACCAACAGTAAAGAATATAGCCACTCCCTCTCTTCCCGTGGGTGTCGTAAGAGGCGACTAAGGGGTAACACAGTTCCACTACCACCTAGGAAGTTATAAAGCCGATCAATGGCGGGATAACCATCCAATACTGCTTTGAAATACACAAGCGTAAGACGGGCAGCAGCGACTTCGGTGCGACAAAGCCAGCCCTGCGGTCACCAACCCGCCTGCCTAGCGTGGTGACTATGGACAACACACACGAGTTCACGCCATTTGTGGCGCGAACTTGTAGAGACCTATTTCCAGTAGTGGACTGCGATAGGCTGAAGAAGAAGAAGTGATGTGACGCTTATTTGCAGACTTTGTAATTTAAGTTGTATTCGCAAACAAGAATAAATTTTAAAAAATATTTGCGGTCAAAATGAAAATGTAGGGGTGTGCGATTCTTATGTTCTCGAGTGTATTTTTATTCTAAATTTTTAATTTTTATTTTCATGTACACAATATACACAATATGTAAAATTGTTTTCAGCTATTAAATTTAGATATATTTTGTGTGGCCACAGACGCAAACTCAATAAGCAATAAGCAAACTTACAACAGCATAGGGCCAAAAATAAATTACATTCAAAGAAATAATTCACGCAAGAACAAGTCATAAACTGGTATTGTAGCATTCTACTGGTGATAGAATTGTTTAAAAAGTTTTTGTATTTATACATTGTGTGCAGTATACAAATAAAGAAAAAATTGAATCTTGCCTCTTTAAAATATTAGATAAACTATACTCTGTAACTGTAATCTATACTACACATAGATAAATAAATTAATTAATTAAACAACAGTTGTTTTAAAAGTCAACAAATACTAACTTACCTAAATACTATGCCGTATTGATGGTGGACGTCGCTTTGCAAAAACGTACCCATAGATTCCCACACGCGAACACCGTTTTCGTCCAGTTCGAAAAATCTTATCTTAATATTTTCTGAAAAAAAAAAAAAATACAGAAATTGCGAACATCTCGTTTTTTTTTTGGATTTTCGATACGTTTATGTTCTTTAAATTAAGACTATAACAATTATTTTCTTCAATTAAGTATTAATGTTTCAAATAAATACACGATTATTGTAATATAGAAAAAAACAAGTAAAGAAATATTATATAGCATGTACTTATACTGTCTATTCTAAAATAAATCATTATATTAACTAAATAAAATTATAATGAATTTAGCAGCGCAGCACTTTGCTTTCGAATGATTAGTATAATGGTAGAAAACAGCTTAATTTAATTTTTCATTTTGATGTATCGGTACAAGTAGTCGCCTTAAAAGTCATGGGTTCAACTCCCGCTCAAGGCAAATATTTGTTTCTGGTTTGGATGTCTGTCGTAATGGGCCTCCGACATCTAGGAAAACGCATAGAGCCCTTAGTACCTGTTCTGTCAAACACATCTGGTATTTATCAATATGTTTATGGTAAATAACTTATCCCCAAATTCTGTAGTAGCGGTTGATTAAATTGCTAACTCCGCCTATATGAAGAGGAGTCATATGCCTAGCAGTAAGCCATTTGAAGGCTTATTCGGTTCACTTAACTTTATAGTACAGTAGCGTACAAAAGGAACGAACAGAAAAAAGAAAATTGAAAACTTACTTTTGTTAACTTTTTCGACGAATATAAAAACATCATCCCCTCCCTTCGGTCTACCGTAGCATCGGCTGATGCGGCATATTTTTAAGTCGTTCGTCGCAGCGCTCTCTAAAATAAACATTTTTTTTTTATTAAAAAATTGTATCGTTGCATAATGGTCTACACTGTGTTGGATTCCTATGTAACAAATTAAAAATAAAATGTCTTTATGTGAAACAACATATCACAATACAATTTGTGACTGCATCGAAAGATATTCAGGTAAAATATTTAAAATCACGTAAAAAATTTATAATTATATAATAATCTAATTTATAATACAGCTTTTAAATATATTTCAACACAAAAAATCGCAATAAATATAATACGGACATCATAAAAATAAACATAATATCCGCTTTCGATTAGACACAAATAAATTAAAATTATTTACATAAAACCTTTAAAGATTAAAAGATCAAATGTATACTTAAGTTTTAAAACTTACTCATGTTATGAATGGGTTCTGAAAACACCGGTGGACAGATTTCCTTTTCTGTTACCAAATCGTGAGCGGTAAACTTGAGCCGGACGATATTTAAATTGATACTCTTTGCTTCTTTCTCGCATTGGGCACGAAGCTAAAATAATAAATGTACAATTAACGTACCGCAACCCTTACAGAAGAACATCTCGATGCTAATTGAACATATGCCAGTCATTTAAAAATATTTAATAGTTATGGTGACGCAGGACCAGCGTAGTTGGGCATACGGAACGTACTGATTAGTGATTACGCAGTATTGTTCACACTCTATTAAAGACCACCGTTTAAAAATTCTCTGTTTACTAAAAAAGGTTTTGGTGACCTTTTGTTCTTACAGTAAATCCTTTACATCCAAAATATCTTTTTTGAGAAAATGATAAAAGCTAGCGTTTTTTCTCTCGTTCTAAGTTAATATATAATAGTATGTTATTTATCACTTATCTACTTTTTAAGTCTTTAGCCGACTTCAAAAAAGGAGGAGTTCTTAATTCGACTGTATTATTTATGTGTTACCGCGTAACTTTTTACTTGGTGTACCTGGATTTTGTAATCTCTAAAAATGCATATTAACTTGAGATTTTTTCATAGATTAATAGTCGTTTTTTAACCGACTTCCAAAAAAGGAGGAGGTTCTCAATTCGACTGTTTTTTTTTTTATGTATGTTACTTCAGAACTTTTGACTGAGTGGAGCGATTTCGACAAATTTTCTTTTGATCGAAAGGTGGTGTGTGTCATTTGATCTCATTTAAATTTATTTGAGATCTAACAATTACTTTTCGAGTTATATCTAATAATGCGTTTTTGATGCGCTTTTTTCATCGACCTACGTTGTATTATACCGCGTAACTTTCTACTGGATGTACCGTTTTTGATAATTCTTTTTTGTTAGAAAGGGAATATCTCTAGTTTGGTACCATGATAAGGAAACCAGGATCTGATGATGGGATCCCAGAGAAATCGAGGGAAACTCTCGAAAATCCGCAATAACTTTTTACTGGGTGTACCGATGTTGATAATTTTTAATTTAATCGAAAGCTGATGTTTATCATGTGGTCACATATAAATTTTATCGAGATCTGATAACTACTTTTTTAATAATCTTTGATAACGCGTAGTTACTTGACTATTTTTTCGTCGATCTACGTTGTAATACTCGTCGATGTAATTGAAGTCGGTTTTTTTCGTTTGCGAGTAAACACAATTATTCTCGTTTGCGAACAAATACAATTATTAAGCGTACCTTGACTAGAAGATTTACTCAATAGTTCAAGCGATGCAATATTTAACAAAATTAAAAAGGTCTTTAACTTTACGTAATATAATTTATAATCGTTATAATATGATTCTTGGAATGATAGAGAAATATTAGTTACGTTGAAAAGTAAGAATTGACCTCTAGGCAAAATGTGACTGCCCATTGTATTTTTAGTTGTCACTCCTTTAAATTAATTGTAGGTACTATTTCAGATTTTATATATTATATAGGTAGGCTTTTATACGTGAAAAAAAACAAAAAAGGTCACTGAAAATACCGAATTAAGTATATTAAATACATTTAAATATGATTGTTGTTAATGTATACCATTAAAGAAAATGTGACTGTAATAAAAATTGTTTACATGTAAAAAGTAAGTTTTCGATGTCACTGTACTTATAAAGATCAAATTACACAATATTTTTTGTTTCTTAAATTTTTTTCTAAATTAAGCTAACTGCTTATGCAAAAAAATTCAAGTTTGAATAATATTTCCTAGAAGTGCAGATACTTATTAGCGGTTTCTATTCGACTGATAATGCTGTTTAGCTTTTATCAGCCACGACCACAATAAAAAAAAAAAAGGTCGTTATATCTTCCGGTCGTGCTGTCAATATAAACTTGAAACGTCAAGGCCAAACACGAGTGTTAATACTTATAAATCACTTTTAAGAACTATGTGTAAAGCTACCTGAAACTAAACAGCAAAACTTCTTAGAGCCATACTTTTTTTTCGTGAATGTGTCGATTTTTTTTTTAAATTCTTCTTTATAAAAACTTTGCCATGATAATAACACACACCAAACAAAAATTTACTCAATTCGGAGTTATCCGCGTAGCCCGAATCCGTTATATGTCTAAATGTATGAACGTATTCATTATAATCTAATACTATTAAACTAGCAATTCTTGTATATATATACACACACAATGAAGAAATGGCTACAATATCGTTAGAATACGAAGGTAAATTTCGCACTTGTCATTAGCTCAGGTGGAAAATCGGCCGGTCGCGATCGACCGAAAAGACCTTGGTTCAAATCCTCAAATTTCCAGTTCGATTACTATATTTAGTCGTTTTTTAACCGACTTCCAAAAAAAGAGGAGGTTACTCAATTCGACCGTATATATATATATTTTTTTTATGTTTGTTCGGGGATAACTCCGTCGTTTATGAACCGATTTTGATAATTCTTTTTTTTTTATAAAGGAGATATCCCTAGTTTGGTAGCATTATAAGGAAACCATGATCTGATTATAACTTTTGGAATAATCTTTGATAATGCGTATTTGCTTGACTATTTTTTCGTCTACCTACGTTGTATTACTTGTCGATATAATTGAAGTCGGTTTTTCTTCGTTTGCCTGCAAACACAATTATTTAAATAGCCAGTTCTTATTTTTTTATTATGTTGGTAAAATCAAAAAATATTATTCATATTTTATCATTATTATTTTTTAAATTATTTATTAAATTTGATTTTTTTATATTTCTTCATATTTTTTTATTATTGTCGGTAAAAAAACATATTATTCATATTTTATAAATATGCTATCCGTATTTAAATATGATTTCCAAAAACACGATTTCTTAAAAATACCGAGCTAAGCTCGGTCACCCAGGTACTTTATATATAATACGAATATTTGTTTAGATAAGAGAGATATTAATGCAATTAACAAAACATTAAAAGTCCCAGTAGTAATCCCAAGTACTTTGTCCAAGATTAAATATAAAATATTCTATGACATTCAGAAGTAATGTAGCTTTCAGCTAGTGAAAAAATTTTAATACTGGTTCAGCAGTTTCAGAGAATGCTCCTACAAGAAACTCACAAGCTTTAGAGAATATATTAGACGTTTTATGTGTGATTACTACAAAGACAAGAACCAGGAGAACTTGATTTACGAACTGTTCCACAACGTCGACGGTCGCGGGATCGGTTCCTGTTCGTAGCAAATATTTGCATGCATATAATTGTTTATATCATAGGTCCGGGTGTATGTTATTGTAAGCCTCTTCAGCGTTTATTAAACGCTAAAATATGTGGTAGCATACGATAATTTGGAAGAAGGTAACCCAAACCTACCTTGTTTTCATTGTATGGTGAATTAGGTGCAGTTACATATTTTTTATATAATATGGAAGCGATATCTTTTTTCGCCGTTTGTATTATACCCATACCGCTGAACCTGTTGGAAAAATTAAAGTTTTTATAGCTTGTCGTTAATACCTTTTCAAAAAAATTTTATTCCACTTCTGTTCTTAACACATTTTATTAGCACGATATTAAAATAATATTTTCAAAATCCGCCCGAAGGAAAGATTATTTTTACGATTATGCATTTTGTTACATGCTTATTAATTAAGCATTAAAAATATGATCAAGTAGAACAAATGAGCTCTTTTTATAAATTGAAACAGTCGATGTTTGTTTGAATATGCTACACAAGAAATTAAATTGAAAAATATGTTTATATGTTTTTTACTTTCATTGGGAGAGGAAAGAGTTTTTAAAAAACATTAAAAAATGTATTTAAGTTACATAGACACGTATTATATACATACGTACCGTTTGTAGTGGAAAAGCCATTATATCAGGGAGGGATCAATTTCAAACACGTGAGCAAAACGAATAGTTTTTTTAAATATAGAAAACCTGACTTTAATCTAAATACATAAAATGTAACAACATACGCCACTCTGTAACTTCCGTGGTGCGGTAGGATACTGCTCACGTCTCGATCTAGGTCATCTTCAAGTAATTTATGTGGGTGCTCTTCGGAGCTATCGTGACGAGCCAATGTACATCTTATGAGAGCTTTGCCAGAAAAATTTTTCAACTAAAAAAAACGAATAAAATACATTTTTATCGTGTGTTGCTTAATAGCATTGCATAGAATGTAGTTATAATATATAATAATTAATAAAATAATTTTTATTTTATTTTATTGTTAATAATAAAATTGAAAAATTTAAATGAAAGTATATTGAAATTAACAGATTATTAGGGGTCATCCATAAATTATGTCACACGTTAAGGGGGTCCACGAAGTGTGACTTTGAGTGACAGGGGGTGAGGAGGGGTCCAAAATTTCGTGATATCACATTTCAGAATATAATATAAATGTATAATTGTTCGTATTAAAATAATTTTATTTTTTATACCTGTTTGATTGATTGAAATTAAAGTTATGTTGCTACTACTACACATTACAAACTATCTTTTACACATTACGAGTATACTCGCCATGACAAAAGTATCTGGCTTCTCCATGATGAATATAATCGTCAAATTTAAATAGGTTTAGATAGTAATAATAAAAAAAAATTGTTCGGAACTGCTGTCGCAATAAAACATGAGGTAGGAGGAATGTCACGTGATGGCAGAGAGACGGGAGTGGGATGGATTTATCAAAAAAACTCCATATATCATCCGCTTCATATATCATCGTTTGTATATAAATCAAAATCAAAATCAAAAACAGCTTTATTCAAATAGGCCTCAAGAGCACCTTCGAATCGTCATTTTACAAATTAAAACTTTAAAAATAAATTATTATTTTTGTAAAAGTAAAGCTACCACCGATTCGGAATGTAGATTCTGCAGTGAATACTCGGCAAGAAACTCCGCAGTTACTCTTTTGAAAAATAATATATAAACTGTGTTTTAGTACAAAACTAGCGACCCGCTCCGGCTTCGCACGGGTATAAAATATAATTATAGCCTATGTCATTCACTGAAAAAATGATTAAAATCGATCCAGTAGTTTTGATTTATTCATTACTGCCCGTGGCCCGCACGCGTTAACTTAGAGTAAAAGCCGGCCGGAACCGCCGCAAACGCTACGTACCGCGATTTTTAAATCTGTAATATCTTCGAAAATATTCATTTAAATCATATGCTGTAAGACGACCATCGACGATGCATCCAGACAACCCAATTAATAGAAATAAGTTTATTTCTATTAACTATCAAATAAAACAAAAATCTTAGAAATATCTTTTTTTTTAAATTGGTTATGTCTACAGTAACTAAATATTTTACCTCAACAGCTGGATGAGTTTTAGGCTTATTTGTCGTGGACGACTTGCCTTGAAGTGATCCATGTGTTCCAAGCATTTCACTTCTATACCTAAATCTAAAGTAGTTGTGAGGTTGCTCCACAATGCGCAGTTCAGGTCGCCTGCCTGTAACAAAAATTGATAATAGTTATTATAGTTTTAATTATGTTGTTACAAAATTAATCAAGAAATTAATTATTGCAAAAACTAGTCGGTCCATCCTGACTGAATAACTAAATGATTCGCCAGTGCCTATCCAAAAGACGTAACTGAAAACAAAACACGAAATTTGAAAAATGTAACCATTCAGACAGGTAAAAAATCAACTATGAAAATTTTACTCTTAGATCAGTTTTTTGAAAAGCTATGTCTTTAAAGTTTCTTATTGTATATACATATTACTATTTCTGATTAGAAATAAATACATTTTGGATATATTGCAGCCCTAAAGGAGTTAAATGGAGAAAACAAGTTTATATGATATTAATTTTTGAGATCCAGGTTATAAATAATGATAAGGGGTCGTCCATTAATCACGTAATTTTTAAAAATTTTTGGACCCCCTACCCCCTTGGTGATATTTGGTGAGGTTATAAACTGCCCCCTTCCCATGCGAAGATCACGTGTAATTTTTTCTGCTAAGAAATTGTAATTCTCAGAATATTTTATTTAAATACACAAGCATTGTGATACAAATTTCTAGACAGTCATTAATGTTTTTGGTTGTTTTTTTTTTCTTCGCTTCGCACGCAAGGGCGGAAGGGCTGCACTTCCCACAGCGCCAGAGCCAAGCGTTATTCTTAGGTTAATTTTTTTCGATTTACAAATTGAACCTCAAAACTTCAACCACGATATCTCTGTAACAACGGGGTTTACACGAAAATAGTTGTCCGGGGGGGGGGGGGGGGAGAAAAACCCACACTCCCTCCCACACCCCCTTTCCCCCCAACCCCATAAATTTCCTGCCGCCGATGTACATTATTACCAAACCAAGTAATAACACTACATTTTATAAAATAAAAACACAGTAAAGTAAGTAATAAATAGCAAGTGTGACAATTACAAAAAAATAAAAAGATGAGTAGGTATGTATTTTAGGTGTGAATTTTAGGTATTTATATAGAAAAATTTCTATTTTCAATAACATTATTAAAGTTAATAAAAAGTGAACAAAAGTTTATTTAACACACTTTTTCAACTTATAAAATATTTTTATTGTTAACAAAGGTTTTCCTCATTATCAGATACTTTATACCTTTGTGTATAAACGCGTCGTCTGCGCAAGATAACTCTGAAATATTATTTGCAAGCTGGGGCACTTGCTGTGAAGGCGAACTGTATGGCGATTCCATTTGAGAATATGGAGAATTGGATTCACTCATAGTATCACTGGTAGACATCTTACAAAAAGTTATTTTGCAACTTGATCACTAAGATTATATGTAGTTCGTTAATGTCAACACTGAGATTTGAAAATATATTTTTCTTTGTTACGTTCTAGCGGAGGCACTTTTAAGGGGCACTTTAAAAATTGCATCAGGTACTTGCTAAAAATACAAATATGTATGTAGTCTTAATCTTTGCAATTGCAATATGATTGCAATAAGAATTAACACATAAACAACTCAACACAACACGATAATGTCACTTGTTTGACATTTTTAAAATGTTACTACACCTATTTACATATTTTCCTATTTTATTTTTTCTGCACAATGGAAATGTTGTAGAAGTAATTTTTAAATCTTTAATTATTTTTAAGTTTAAGACCTTCACCAATGTTAAATAAGTACATAAAACCAATTGTTTCCTAAATAAATAGATTTTTAGATTTATATAAAGTGTTCACGATTATTGTTTGTTTCTTAGTGATTAATTTTAATTTATATTTTTGATTTTTTGAGTTAAAAGAAAAAAAAAACGAGTGTGTCTAAGACCACACGACTGAAGTAAAACTTCTGCACAATAGGTCTGCACTGTGTATTAGATATACAAAGCGTAACTGGCTATAAAAGAAAGAAATATGTGTTTGCACCTCTCTCTTGCTGCGTTTGCCTCGTCCGATCGCACTTTTCGTAACGCTCTCGTCACACATTCACCAGATTACTCCGAAGTCAAGCGTGCGTAAAAAAAGTTTTACTTCAATAATAATTTGTGTATTTGATATACAAGAATACGATATTTAAAAAGTAACCGTCATTTTTCTGTAAATTAATTTTAAGGGAAAAATAAGAAGGATTATACGGAAACTATTTAGCTAGGAAGCTTGTCATTTTCTTTTTGTACGTAGAATTGCCACAATTAAAGGTAATTATTTACTGGTATCACAGTTTCAAGGTTTCGTATGACGGAAGCGTGCTTGGGGAAGAACCTCGTACTACTGTACTGTTTTAAGAACATGAGTCACAAAAATCCCCTGTTTTGCGATAATATTATTATTTATCACTACCAACCATGTTTGTTTTTCTTTCTTAATCCTTAAGTGCATGCTGTATGGTTACAGTAGTAAAGAATATAGTCTTTCCCTCTTTCCGTGTGTGTCGTAAGAAGTGACTAAAGATTAACACAGTTCCACTACCGCCTTGGAACTTTAAAAGCCGACCGATGGCGGGATAACCAACCAACTGCTGGCTTTGAAATACACAGGCCGAAGACGGGCAGCAGTGTCTTCGGTGCGATAAAGCCAGCCCTGCGGTCACCGACCCGCCTACCCAGCGTGGTGACTACTAGGTGACTATGGGTAAAACACATGAGTACGCCATTTTTGGCGCGAACTTGTGGAGGCCTATGTCTAGCAGTGGACTACGATAGGCTTAAGTTAAGACTTTGACGATAAAGGAAATATGAAAAACTAAACATTTCTTTGTTAGTCATTATTAGGTACATTTACCTATACTTACTTCTACTTTTTAGTAAAATAATACTTTTACGTTTATATTAATAAAAAATGTAAGTATAATAACTAATAATAGGTCTTTATCTATGAAATTGCCGTTTTTGATGAAATAAGTTAACACACTTTTATTTTATATTTTTATTATTCAAAGTAACTATTCCTGGAATCAATGCACTTTTGCCAACTTAGTGGTAGCTTATTGATGCCTTTCTTGAAAAACTCTGCTGGACGGGAGGCAACAAACTCTTTCAAGGCATTTTGTACTGCGTCTCGGGTATTGAATTTTTTCCCCGTCAAAAAGTTATCCAAATTCTGGAAAAAGTGGAAGTCTGTAGGGGCAAGATCTGGTGAGTACGGCGGATGACGGAGAACTTCCAACCCCAGCTCTTGTAACTTCGAGATAGTCTGCTGTGCAGTATGAGATCGCGCGTTGTCGTGCAGGAGCAGCGGAGCAGAGCGATTGACAAAAGCTGGTTGGAGACGTGTGAACTTCCCTATTAATGTGTTTAGTTCTTCACAGTACATATCGGTAGTAATGCTCATGCCGTTTGGTTAGAAGCTGTGATAAATTACACCGGCACTAGACCACCAAACAGATACCATGACTTTCTTAGGGGTCATTTTTCATTTAGGGCATTGTTTAGGTACTGAACCAGGATCTAACTAACTAGCTGAGCGCTTGCGATTGTCGAATAGAATCCATTTTTCGTCATAAGTAGCAATGCAATAAAAAAAAAATTTCGACTCGTTTTTCAAATGTAATTTTTCTGACTGAAAACGTATTGTTACGGAAATAAAATGTGGCCTCAATAATAATAATTAATTGATTAATTATTTTTTTATATTAGATATGCCGACCTTTTATTGTATTGTATACCTAACGTGTAATCTTGTTATTGTAATTTTTAGACAGAAAAAAACAAACATTTTGGTTAAAAATGTTTATCTTAAATAAAAAATAAGACTAATCAATCAGATCAACTTTATTAAAAACTGTAACAAAAGGACAGTAGGAATGTATATATAGTTATAAAAAGTCTGTACGATAGTTATTAAAATAAACACGAGAATATATTTTTATTTTAAAAATATCCTATAAACTTATGATTAACAGTTTATAACTCTTGTAATGCTTACTATACTAAGATATAAACAAATATAATTTTCACAAATTTCTCAAACAGCACATGGGTAAATTTAATGATGGAACAGTCTGAGGTTTGTATGTGCAAGTACAATGTTGTGTTCGTTGCAAGCATCGATCACCTCTTTATCATTGTTAGAGCCGGATGGACTTCCAATGTATTCGACACCACACTGTAATAAAATAATATTTATGTAAACAATAACCAGTAGCACACTGCAACAGCGGTTTCGGTGTTTTTCAGTCCTTTTTCTATTGGACTGCAGTTTATATAGGAGTTAATTAAAAGTATATTCATAATTTTGAATCAGGCAAAGTTCTAAGTTCCAACTTAAAATAATATGTATCTTGTCTGAGCTTGGTGAGTAGAGTTATTGTTGGTATATAATGATATTTATAAGTGGTTCTATCAGCAGTCATTATTACCTGGACAGCTCTGTCTATATTATCTCTGAATGGGAAGAAAGCATCGGATGCAAGTGCAACTTTGTCCATTTTCTTGACCCACTCATCTCTCTCCTCTGCGGTGAGGAGTGCGGGAGGCTCTCCATCAAATAAGTTCTTCCATTGATCTAGCGGAAGATCAGTTCCTAAAAAAATATATTGCTGAAGATGTTTATTAAATAATAAAAAACTTGTTTACATCCAAATGTATAATCCTGTATAAAGAAGACCTTGGAACTAGGATAACTATTACTTTGTTTGCTTCAATAATTTAGCAATTATAATGTCCATCAATTTATCTATACAAATAAATAAAATTAAAGTGTCTGTTTGTAATATTAAAATAACATTTTTTTTTACAATTTTTGTCTGTCTGTTTGTTCCGGCTAATAATAATATTGACGGGACTTTCACTGGCTGCTGATGCTCACAGCTGATGTAGTAAGGAGTAACTTGGGCTACTTTTATTTTACAAATTTATTTATTTTATAGCTCTGCAAACTGAACAACTTACAACAATAACAACACTTTAACAATAACTGTTTTGTTAAATTCCACGCGGACGAAGTCGCGGGCACAGCTAGTATGATATAAAAGCTTGTCGATAAAGTTACCTATGTACAGAAACAAGCAAATGAAATAGTTTGATCTGATTGATTTTTTAATTTTCAAACTTAAGTAAATACGAGTAGTTACTTGAATCAGCAACTTTTATATCATACAAGCTTTTACCAATAATAAAAGCTTTTATATCATACAAGCTTTTACCAATAATAAAAGCTTTTATAACAATACAAGCTTTTACAACAATTCATATAAATTGTGTAATGTTATTATAAATATATGTTGATCGTAGAAGTTTTGAAGTTTATTGTTTTCAGCGCATTTAAAATAAAAGCTTATTTTTGAAGGTTTTTACTTGAATTTATTTACAACATAATAAAACTTAGGTTTCCTTAGTGATTTTTAATTTCAATCGAGGATTTGTATTAATAAAATAAAAATATAAATTGTATTATATATTTCATAATCTATAAGAAGTTGTTTCATTAACAATTAATATTTAACAACTTTTATTCTACTAGATCTTTCACATAAATTGAAAAACGAGAAAGTTTAGTATGTAGAAAGGTTAGTTGAAACATTTATAATTTTAATTGGTTTTCGTGTGCCACTTTATAGTTTAATAATAACAACCTAATCTTATCCATGTATACATATGTTAAAGTGGGCTATCTATTGATAAAAATATTGTTTTAGATATCGCAAAATGGGAGTTCCGCGATGTTACAAATGTTATTTTTTTTTTCTTTAAGTAAAATCAAGTCTAAACTGTTTTCTAAATTCAACAAGAGCTACCTCACTGAAATATAATAAAACTAGCTGGTGCCCGCGACTTCGTCTGCGCAAGATTAGTAAAGTAATTCGAATAGCCATTATCTTCTCAATTATCTACCAAAATTCATCAAAGTTGAATATAAAAATCAATTTGTTACTACCAAAGATAATATATTAAAATTACAAAAAACCGAAAAACACGTGGCACTTGTTTTCTGTTCCCGAGGAGCTACAGCGACGTGCAACACACCAAACGACGCGTCTCGGCAAGCTTTTCAAAACGACATATCATACGTCGAGATACGGTTAGTGGTTCCGAAGATATTGAGTTTACAAAAATTAGTCAAAATTCAAAATAAAATATCAAAAAAAGTAAAGCGACGACCCCCACTTATTTTTAGTTTATTTTGTAGTATTTATATAGTTTCATCTTCGTACTAAATTTCAAAATTTTTGGCTGAAAACTTTCGGAGTTATAAATTTTTGAAAATTAGGGGTGTGCATGTGGGGGTTCATCCCGTGGCCCAATCTCTTCGGAAACCAACTGTAAAAATTGTACATAGTTAAGTTAGTTAGTTTAATTTTTTTTGTAGATTTTTAAATTCATTTTTTGTGCTTTTTTACTGTAATTTACTGTTAATAATAAGGTTTTTACAACCCCAAAAATCGGGGGTTGATCCTAAAAATTTTTTATGTATATAATTAAACAGCTCTAGCCGAGACGAATCGAATGAGCCCAAGAACGGGTAATTTAGAGTGACTAGGGCCGATTCTAGAAATTTAAGATCTCGTGGCGGCCATATTGGCGGCCATTTGTAAAAACTTTAACAAGCCATATCTCGGCCATTTTTCGTCTTAGAGAGCTGGGGCTTCTTGTATATATCTTGTAGTTTAGCGAACTGTGCCTTTAAGCACAAAACGACTCTACGTAGAGTTGACCCCCCGATCCCATTTTGTGGACCGGGAGAGGGTAGAGAAGACTGGGCCCATTACGGGGAACCCACGCACGGGATTCTGCGATCAGCGGTTCCCGAGTTATTAATTTTTGAAAATCAGTCTAGATTTAGACCAACTGCGCGGACGCCATCTTGGAAAACTTTAAAGCGCAATATCTCGGCAACCGCTGGTCGTAGCGAGACGCGGTTTTCGCCACCGACCTTCCCTCACTGAGGGCTATCAATCTTATTATATTTGACGACTCTACGTAGAGTCATTGACCAAAAAGTAGAGTTTTCTCACTTTTTGTTAGTTTTTAAGTTAGATTTAAGTTGTTTATGTACTGGGGCATATTTGCCTGTCTATCTGATCGGGGAACGGTCGTTTACAGCCGTTCTTCTGAAAAAATTTAAAGGTATTTCAAAATATATTTTATATATTTTTATATTAATACTCTTTGACTTTTATATTAAAATTTTATTCTCTGACGCACCCTCACGATGTTCGGCATACGCACACCCACCAAAGACAGGATCGGAGGGGCCCGGCCCGCAGGAGCGAAGAGAAAATCGACGGACGAGGTACAGACGAGACCTCCATGGCGGACGAGCCCCCTGAAAGTACCCTCCCCCAACTCAAGCAAGGACAAGGCTCTGGCGGTGGGGAGTCCAGGGTCGCCACAAACGGCCGAGACCTGTAGTCCTCACCGTCTGTCCCGCCAGTCCGTCGAGGAAACGCGGAAAACTACAAGACTCGAAGCCGTTGACGAGTTGGTCCACCGCTGCTCAATAGCGACCACGAGCTCAAAAAACCTTAAGCGCGAATAGAAGAAAATGATCGGCGAAGCCATAGACGGGCTGTACGAGATGCTGGAGGCCAGTGAGGCGGAGCTCGAGGCCATGAGGAGGGTGACGAAGGAGAAGTCGCTGAGCCCTAGCGGAGAGCACTCACCGCGCGGGCCTTTGCTGACGACCTCAGTTGCTGGCGCTGAGCCTGTGGTGGTCCTCGACTCCCTCCTGAGCGAAAAATTAGACGAGCAAACCCGCCTCCTCGTCGAAAACGGGTAGCGTCTTAAAGACCTGCAAGACAGGCTCGCGAGACAGGAAGGAGCGGCGGTCGATCGGGGGACATATGCGAGTGTTGTGGCGGCTGGATCTTTGCTGAGGAGACCGGTCGCTTCGCACTCGCGTGTGGTCTCGTCGACCGATGAGCAAATGACGGGTGAGGAGGTCCTCACCCAGCTGCGTGAGACGATGGAGGCCAAAGAAGGGTGGATCAGGGTGGAAAAAGTGCGCAAGGCTAAGGACCGAAAGGTGGTAATGGCCTTTAGCAGCAAGGAAGAAAGGACGAAAGCGAGACTGAAAGTCGAAGAGAAAGGTAAGGGGCTCCTGGTCGAGGAGGTCAGCAACAGGGACCCGCTCTTGGTTCTAAGGGGCGACTCGTCGGTTAACACCGACGAGGACGTGTTGAAGGCCCTGAGGAACCAGAATCTGGAGTTGTTTGACGGCCTCGACGAGGAGACCGGCAGGGCTAGGGTCCGATACAGACGACGGGCTCGGAACCCGCACGCGGCTCACGTGGTCTTGGAGACCTCGCCCGCCCTGTGGGATAGGATAACCCGTAAAGGGTATGTCCATATTGACCTCCAGAGGGTGAGGGCAGAGGACCAGTCCCCGTTGGTGCAGTGCTCCCGATGCCTAGGCTACGGGCACAGCAGGAAATTCTGTGTGGAATCGGTCGACGTGTGCAGCCACTGCGGCGGCCCGCACCTGAAGACGGAGTGCACGGACTTGGCGCAGGCCGTCCCGCCCTCCTGCAGGAACTGCCGAAGGCCGAAACTGGATAAGCTTGACCATAACGCCTTCAGCAGTGACTGCCCAGTTAGGAGTAAGTGGGACGACTTAGCGCGGTCAACAGTCGCGTACTCCTGAAGGTGCGATGGTCGGCGCGGTGGCGTGCTAGCAAGAAATCTCCATTCCCTGGCGACACACGCGCGAGACACTCTGCGGGGGTCTTGGCTTCGGAAGAAACTTGTATGTTTGTTGCAAGACTCTTGTCTGGACTGGAGACTCCAGCGGAGCAAGAGGGGAGCGCGCGACCGCCGACTCCTGTAGAGGACCTCTGCTTTTTGGGATACAGGGCAGCTGTAGGCTACAAAGGGTCTTAGGCGGATCGATTGTATCCTTACATTCCTTGACGAGGCGGCAAGTAAGCGAACGGTCTTCAATCAGAGAGGCAGGCAAATATGTTATTTTTTATATCATATGTATATAAAATAATAGCATAGGATAAGTATAGGATAAGGATAGGCTAAGGATATACAATTAAGATCGAATGTTAAATAGTAAATATAAGAGAGAATTTGAAGAAATACTAAGTTAAACTGTAAAGAACATATTAAAGATAAAATACGTCTAAGTTGTTAGTAAGTAAATATAGAATGAGGAACCATAAATAAAACCTATAAGTGTTAGTAATTAATAATCAACCATGTTAAAGTAGATTAAGACCCTTTATAGTAGTAACTAAGAAACAAAAGTTGTATTAAATAAAATGGAAAATTGTCATAATGATAATAAATATCATTATTATTAATTAGTAGTAAGTATTAGAACAAAGAAAAACAAAAAAAAAAAAAAAACCTGTAAAACAAAGAGTTATGATCCCAAATGTGAAAATTTATTTACCCCCCTTATATCACATAAGCTAAGTTAAGGTAGCCAAAGTAGACAATTAGGACACAAATAGAGGGAACCCACCCTGTGCGAGAAAGATGATGGATGTACATAAAAAAGATCAAGTATGAGGCATGAAAGTACGAGAGGCATAAAAGCGAGAACTGGTATGAAAGAGTAGATAGTAAACAAAGTCTCCGACCCCTATATCGGAGGGTAAGAATAAAAATAAAAAAAAAGGTAATATATTATATTATTAAAGATAATATATTTCTAATGCATGCCATTAGAAATATATTATCAATTTTTATTGTAGCTATTTAATGTTCACTGTTTTGGCTATAATGGCTTACTCATAAATGATAGATATATGCTGTCGCGGACTTTTTTGTAGGACTCATTAAGATAAATATTTCTCTTATACATAATATATGTTTAAACTCCACAGTTTTTCAGCGTACGCCAGAATAATTCTAAGATGGCAGATTTTTTCCGACTTACTTAACAATTTTCGTTATATTTTGGACAATTCACACAGTATCTTTAAAATATATATTATTAGTATAGCCTATGTGTTACTCTAACATATAAGCTATATTATTGTAAACTTTCATGAAAATCCATTTGATAGTTTTTGTGTGAAAGAAGAACAAACATCCAAACGTCCATACATCCATGCATCCATACATCCATACAACAATCAAACATGCAACAAACTTTCGCGTTTATAATATTAGTAGGATAGTAAATATTTACACTCACACATGTCTGTGTACGCGTAGTTCTATAGATATATATTATTAACTATATATTTATTTATAAATACATTGCATGCATAACCTAAATAGGTTTTGTAATATTTTAACCAACTTCAAAAGATCTCAATTTGATTATATTTTTTTATACGTGTTTAATATAAATAACAATTTACTGGGTGTACCGATTTTGATGATTCTTTTTATATTCAAAATATGCTGCTTGTCTAATGGTTGGTAGTAGTGTTTGTTAGTGATAGTACTAGTGGGACAAGTAACCAGAAGGTGGGGCAACACAAATCAATGTAAAAAACTCGATAAGTAGTACAAAATTAAAAATGCTTTTTTATTTATTGCAACTTTACAAATCCTTTACTATTTACACTACTACAATAATGTCTTGCTGAGGTTTTGGCTAAATCTGACTAAAATTTCTTTGTAAAATTTAAAATATCTATTACGAATCGGGGTCGAGCACTGTTGGACTGCTCTGGTCTAGTGGTGAGTGTGCCATCTTGACGCCTACACACAGGCGGTCGCGGGTTCGATTCCCGCTCGGAGTGCATTCCAGTCTGGGTGTCTCGTGAGTCTCTCTAGCATGTCTCAGAGAGCACGTTAAGACGCCGGTCCCGGTCGTTATCATAAATACCTAACTGATAGCGATCTTTACTGCACCGCAGTGGAGCAGGGAGGTGGCTTAAGCGTCGATCCTTCTCCTATATGATTAGAGAAAGAGGCCCGTGCCCAGCAGTGCGATGTTAAGGGCGGAAGCGTATCGTAGCGGGGCGGGGCAAGTGGCCCCCTGGCCCTCCAGCGGGCAGCGGCGGTACTCACCGACGGTGCCGTTGACGTAGTTGTCGATCGCGTTGGAGGCGACGGCGCGCGAGGTGCCGGCGCGGAAGGCGGTGCGCAGCACGCGCGGGTGGCGGCGCGTCCACCACAGCGCCGCCTTGCCGCCCGCCAGCCGCGTGCAGTGGATGCGCGACTGCTGGCCCGCGCCGATGCCCACCACCTGCGCCGGGGGTCGCGGTCGTCCTCTACGTGTGTCTGGGCCGGCTGGAGGTGAGCGGCAGCGGTAGCCGACCCCCCCCCCCCTGACCCTCCCTGGAGCTATTACTACCTCACTCACCACAGAAAAACCACACTACTTGAAATCAGTGCTATTTAGCTGTGATCTTCTGTAAGGTCGAGATACTTCCCCAGACGGGCTGCTCCAGATTTTGAGTAGGATATAATTATCCTGCTGTAGCAAGTTTGTTCTCAAACAAAAAAAAACCCGACTTCAATTTATACTATAGTCCAATAAATAACTTTAGGGATAACTCAATAATCAGTCGGCAGATCTCACTGAAATTTAAAAAAGATGATACGGCAAGCAACAGCTTTTGATTAGGAAAAGAATAATCAAAATCGGTGCACCCAGTAAACAGTATAAATGTTAAAAAATACTCGAAAAAGATCAATAACGAACCGTGAGGTTTGTTGAGGTTGATTGCAATCTATTTTGTAAACATGACGTAACGCCTGCGCTACGTGATCGATCCCGACACCATGTATGTTTTTTGCTTTTGTATGGGAAAGCTAAAAATGTTTAAGTTACTAAATACTTCATATTGACGAATAAAATATCGTCCAATTC
Organism: Melitaea cinxia; assembly: GCF_905220565.1. Taxonomy (NCBI): domain Eukaryota; kingdom Metazoa; phylum Arthropoda; class Insecta; order Lepidoptera; family Nymphalidae; genus Melitaea; species Melitaea cinxia. The sequence goes on along the minus strand of NC_059400.1, from coordinate 6,794,733 downwards.
GCTTGATTCGTTGAATTCGCTTGAATCGCCATTGATTCGCGTTCCACGTAAAGCTGTATTTTTTTTACAAATGTAATTAATATAAAAATATATTAATTTTTCACCATACCTGACCGTCCCTAGCGAAGCACACAGAATTACTCTGCGTATATTTCAACGCAATCGTTGCAACGATGAGATCTCTCACAGCGTTGGGCGGCAGGTCCTTGTTGTTAGTCACGATGTTTTTGAAGAGATCTGGAGTTATCTTAGCGTCATTGCGTCTCTGCTCTAACGTAAGACCGAAAATAGTCTTCTGTTCCATCAAGTCTGGCGTGTAGTTAGGATCAATCTAAAAAAATGTTTTGTTTACATAATTTTTATAAGAAAATATTTTTTATAACTATTTCTTTCTAGTGTAGGCGATTCGTTAGGTTCACGCTCGGGATGGATATTTTTAGTAGTACAAATATTTCTTTCCGGTCTGGTTGTTTGTCCTTGTGGTTCTCCCCACTATGCCTCGGAGAGCATATTAAGCAGTCGGTCCCGGTTTTTATCATAGACATTTGAAAGCGATCGTTACTTATAGTAGGGAATATATCCGCCAACCCGCAGGGGAGCAGCGTGGTGGATTAAGATCTGATCCTTCTCCTACAAGGGGAAAGAGTCTTATGCCCAGCAGCGGCATGTCACAGGCTGAATCGGACCTCTGCTCCAGCTGGAGAAATTAAAATTGAAAAATTTTCTTTTGATGTTTGAAAGCACGCTTATAAAAAAATATATAAAATAAGACAGAATTATATTTTTATAGAAATCTGCAAAGCAAGCTCAAATACTGAATCATCATTATTATAGACTAGAGGAACAATCGAGAAGGATCTTTACCGCGCATAATCAATGTTTTTGATAACGCGAATTTATAGGCGTCTCAAAAACAATCTCGAACTTAACTTAAGATACCGATATTAAATACCGCTAGCAAATTCAACGGGCCAGCCCACGAGAAAGTGGGTGCGGGGCGCGGGCTCACCTGCAGCACGCAGTAGTTGCCGCCCTTCTTCTTGCGCAGCAGCGCGAGCGCGGCGGGCGAGTAGGCGGGGGCGATGACCCCGTCCGACACCTCGCGCGACACGAGCCGCGCCGTCGCCTCGTCGCACTCGTCGGACAGCGCGATGAAGTCGCCGAACGAGCTCATGCGGTCGGCGCCGCGCGCGCGCGCGTACGCGCTGGCCAGCGGCGACAGGCGCGCGCGCGCGTCCGCCACCATGCACACCGCCGCCTGCGAGTGGTAATACACAACAGTGTACACGGCTGGATGTGTCCAATACGTGACAGTGTGGAATGTTTTTATTTATTTATATAACAATTTATGTACACTAGGAAAGCAAAAGGAAATAGCTCTTATAAACAATGCTGGTACAAAGGCACTATATATATATATATATATATATATATATATATATATATATATATATATATATATATATTTAAATGTATGCATAATTTAAATGAAATATTAGCATTCTGCACTCCTTCTCTATATGAACTATGAATGTGCGAAATTTCATACTCCTTCGTCCGTGCAATTTTCGAAAAAGGAGTACAAATTTTTTGCTTTAAGTATTGTATAGATTACGTAAGGGGTCGTTCATTAATCGCGCGATGTTTTTACAAGTGCTATAAAGTTAGTATAGAACAATGTTTTTTTCGTTATTTTTGTTCAAAAAGTAAATTAATTACTCTCTAGAATTTAACAGATTTACTTTAAAAATGTAGGTAATGTAAACTTAAATTTTAAAATTCATAAACACTCCCAGAAATCCTTACCGCTTTTCATCACATGCATACTTACAACATATTTACATACAGCGATTGTGTTTGTTTGAAATATGTTTTAAGGCCAAAACGTACCTCTTCCTCAGACAAGGGTAGACCGATTGCAGCTCCGGCGGGCGATACATGCTTGAAACTAGTGGCCGCGGGAAGACCCAGGGCTTCCTTCAGCTCCTTGACTAGTTGCCAAGCGTTTAGAGCGTCGCAGAGGTTTATAAAACCCGGAGATCCGTTCACCACGGTTAGAGGTAGGCGGTCAAGGATAGTGAACACTTGAGCTGGCTTTTGATGTGGGTTCATACCTGTTCAAAATTATAATTTTTTAGCGGGTAAACAGAGGACCTCTAAATAGTTGTTATAACAAGATTGGACGAAGACGTCAAAAAGAAAAAGGAAATAAATCTATTATAAAGCTGGAGTTTATTTGTTTGTTTGATCGCGCTAATCTCAGAAAAGAAGGTCCTAATTGAAAATTATTTTGTGTTAGTCCATTTTCCGAAAAGGCTTATAGACTAATAGTCTAAGTATATAAGTTTATATTATTATATAAATATTTTACTTAATTTTTTTTCTCATATTAACGCAGATGAAACAGCAGGGCAAAACTAGTAAAACCATAAAAATACTTTTTCTTACTTTTTTAAACTACTTTACCTAAATTTGTTGTTTCTATACATTTTGATGTATAGATTCACAACAAGTAATTAATTAATTGCTGATAATCGCTGAGGTATCTCAATTAATAATTTCATATTACCTATTTACAACGTAAGTTACTCTTTATTTAATAAAGATAAGTTTTTTATTATATTCTAAAGAAACAAATAAAAAATTGTCAGAAAAAACAAAAAGTGTAAAAGTTATAAGATAAAGTAAGATAATATTATAACAAATTAAATCTATAATACTTATAGCTAGTTTATATACACTTTTTAATATATTATAAATACATATGGTAGTAAGAAAATTAAAATTCACAATTTTCTTACCATATCTTAAAGTAAGTTGAGATTGTCCCGCAGAGTATTGTTTCCGGAAGTAGTCAGAAATATGTACATCATATTGAGAAGTGTGAGTGAATGCTTTTAAGGCCAGTTTTTGTCTAAAAATATAAAATGTAGTTCTTAGTTTGTAGTTTAGTTCTTAGGGACTTGACTCATAGTCTAAAAATATCTTAACATAGCAGGTTATTGCAGTTTTAAGGAAAAATGATTTTTATAAGAACTATGTTGTATAAATATATAAATAAATATAAATATCTTCAATACACACACACACACACACTCTGATTCTTTTTTCTTTTTAAATATAAAAATAAGCAAAGCTGACAAATTCGTTAACAAGTAATTTAATTTTAATGCACCTTGTTTCCAGAGAAGTTTGATGATCTTTGCTTTGTTTCAATTCCTGAATAACATTCTCGTAGTCAACCGGGTCACAGACCACAGTAACTCTATCGTGGTTCTTAGCTGCTGCCCTGAGCAATGTAACTCCACCGATATCGATGTTTTCTACCGCATCAGCGATAGTTACTTCCGGTTTAGACACTGTTTCAACGAAAGGGTAGAGGTTGCACACCACTACACTTATCATGTCGAACTTCTGACGCTTCATGTCTGCCTGGTCGGATTCAGTGAGCCTGTAATAGGAAAAGTTTCACACCAGTCAGGATGAATAAGGATAAAGGGTCTCCAGCCTTTTTGTAAATACATAGAGCTGATCGTTTTTGTAATTAGATTTATGTGGCTATAAAGTTTTTATCTCTAAATAGTATAAAACAAAGTCGCTTCCCGCTGTCTATGCTTAGATCTTTAAAACTACGCAACGGATTTTCATGCGGCTTTCAGTAAATAGAGTGATTCCAGAGGAAGGTTTATATTATAATACATGCATAATATAGTAGAGGAACATGATAGTTTTTGCACCCGTGCGAAGCCGGGGCGGGTCGCTAGTTTCAGATAAATATAGTATATTTGTATTATTAAATATACAAAGTATATTATACTTTAAGGCGTCAATTTTTTGTATTACTAAGATACTTCTGATTACAAATATTTAGTCATAACGGTTTATAAGCGACATGAGACCACCACTTCAGCCTATCGCAGTCCACTGTTGGAAGTAGGCCTCCACACTGTGTATGTCAAAGCCCGCAGTTGGATAGTTATCCAGCCATCGGTCGGCTTTATAAGTTCGTAGGTGGTAGTAGAACTGTGTTATCCCTTAGTCGCCTTTTACGATACCCATGGGAAGAGAGGGGGTGGCTATATTCTTAACTGCCGTAGCCACACATACACAGGATATCTTCCCTACTATGAGTAACGATCGCTATCAGGTGTACATGATAATAACCGGGACCGACAGCTTAACGTGCTCTCCGAGGCACGGTTGGGAGACCCACAAGGACGAACAACCAGACAGGAAATAAATATTTGTATAAGCACAAATAAATATATACTCCGAGCGGGAATCGGACCTGCGATCGTCCGTGTTTAGGCGCCGCCGACACGACACATGCACACCCATAACAGCAGAGCGGCAGTTAATAAGCATATTTAGTTGTTATAAAATAAAACATAAAAAAAAGATACAATTTCGCTTACCTTGATAGAATCCCAGCATGAACAGCAGGATGTAAAGACTTAACACGTCCTCCGAGCATCTCCGGGGCTCCAGTTATATCAGAAACATCAAGAACCTTAAGACCGGCATTCCGAAGAGCCGTCGCTGTTCCTCCACTACCGACGAGACCTAGGCCGATCTCTGAGAGACATTTTGCGAGTGGTATCAGACCTGTTTTGTCTGATACACTGAGAAGAGCTGCAAAAGAAATTTTTTTTAAACCGACTTAAAAAAAAGGCGGATTATCTCAATTTAACTGTATTTTTTATGTGCACCTCATAACTATTTACTCGATGTTCCGATTATGGTGATTCTTTTAGGACCTTTTTCGCCTTAATAAAGAAACTATAACTTTTAGATTCACAATTTCAAATATAATTGAAATAACTTTTAGATTTGCAATTTCAAATAGAATGCCATAAATATAGTGGAATTCGATCTTGAAAAAAAAAATATCATAAACTTTTAAGACATATATATCATTGTCAAATAGCATAAATGGCAAACGGTAAAACGGGCCCTTAAGTTTCTTAAAAGTCTATGAACTGATTTAAATAAATATTTGTATCGTAACAATTTAGGTTGCCGATTACTTTGTTTAATACCAGCAGACATCTCTGCCTCCAACCAATTTTTTACTTCAACTAGCCTCTTCCCGAGGCCTATAACTAATCGATCATCGTAATAATTATTACAAAAGCGACATTAAGAGTCATTTCACAAAAATCGGTAACAAACCGCGAAATTGTAATATTTTGACGTCGTTAATCTCAGTGTTGGATGCAATAATGTAATTTATATTCTTGAAATATAATAGAGCAACCTTTGTTGTAGTCCATAGTCAGATCAGAATTTTGATTTATATTATGTGTATAAAATTATTAACCTTTTTATCAACCTCCTCCCTGGGTAAACGGTCGCAATGTATACTTTGAAGTCTTACTTTTCAATAACCTCTATGTTGAAACTATTTTAAAAAAATACGTAATATGTGGAATATAATTTTGTTGCGCACTATCGCAGATTTTTATTCAATTTGTATCTCTATTATACGATAAAAAAAATTTAAAGTTACGAATATTTTCCAAATAAGTACAATTTTAAAAGCGATATTTTTCTTAGAAAACTAAGATATTTTAACGAACTATGTTCATCAAAGTAAACTTACATCATTAAGGAATACAAAAAAAAATAATTAAAAGATGTAATCATTTATAATACATTTTATATTAAATAATAAAAAGATAGTATATATTACCACGCATCAAGCCCAGTAAATCAGTCGAGCGCTAGCGCTCTTAGAGGTAAGGTCCACGCCAAATTCTGCGCAGCCGTCTCTTTCGCTCACACGCGCCAAGCGCCCGTTGTTATAGCGGATAAACCGCATTTGATACTTTCATAATAAAATATAAATAAAATAAACATATTACGAAAATGACTGTAAAATAATATAATGATAATTTCTGTAAACAAATGTATAATTTAATTTTCTTTTCTCACACTATCAATACAAATAGGCATTTCAATCTGTTTGTCTTGTTATTTGTTAATTAATATGTTTGTCGGTGTCGATGTCATAAAATGCTATTTTATTCATATCGTAAATATTAGATTCATTCGTAAACTGAAAAAACTAAATCAATTTAAAAAAAATTGTTTCATAAAATTGATTTTTTTATTTTTATTTTAAATTTATTGACTGTTGTTATATAACATAGTTGAAATTTTTAACAAATTAATTATGTAAAAAACATTTTATACCATAGTTATAATTTTTATTATACATCAGAAAATGATCAAGATGGTATCTTGGTTGTCACACTATACTTACTAGCACAAAGATCGCGCGGCTCGTACGACTCGCGCGATGCGACCAAATTTACCTAAACTTGCAGAGCGTAAAATTGTGAAATGGCTCTTAAATATCATACTGTGTACCAAATTTATTTAATAAAAAAAAAAAAATACCAGCAGACAACTGACTTCATAATTGCGGTTTCCCTATATAGTGGGTAGGTACATAGCATTGTACTATATAGTTTTAGCGGACTAGATACTTGTAAAATAATTTATAGTTTGGTAAAATATTATATTATAATAAAACAACTTTTTCGGATTTTATCGCAGTTTATTAGGTTTTTACCCGACATATTACCCAACGACGTTTCGGATGCTTTATAGCAACCATGGGCACAGGAGACAGTCCTAAAAGTTGTTTTCTTATGAGTGAAATTCGCGTAAACATTAGAAAACAAAATATTATGTATATGGCATATAAACGGTTATATATATTCTGTAACATTTTAACTTAAAAAAACCACAAGTCCCATTCTTGTTTTGATGCAAATCATTGATTTATAGGGCTTTTTTTATCAATGATGCAAATTAAAAAATATTTTTATTTAATTTAGACTTTCTAGATTTTACTATGAAAGTACAGTAATACCCCGACTTACGCTACCTCGACTTACGCGAATTCGGAGTTACGCGATTTAATTTTCTCGTCTTATCGTTTTTTGTTTGACTCCCCCCACCCGCATTATTATTCGTTCAGTTTACAACAGGCACAGACGTGTAGTGCGGAATCGGCGCGTAGGTACATAAGTTACGATTTTGTGTTTTTTGGGAATCGACAGTCAGATCAATTACGAAAAGTACCCCGCAAAACTGTACCCCGACTTACGCGAATTCGACTTACGCGGATAGCGCTCAGTCCCACTCAGTACTTTATTATTTAAAAGTACTATATATTTCTATGTATAGCAGATGAATTTTTAGAACCCTATTTAAAGGATTGTTTTTGAAATAAGATCTTAGATCAATGATACCAATAAAAAAAAGCTATTATGATGACTATAGTCTACATACTCTCTGTAATAGTGTAACAACAGAGTTAGGAATATTAGGTATAAAATGTTATGTATAATTTTAATTTATGTATAATTTACCCAATTCTAAAAGTAATCACATAAAATCATGCAATGTTTAGTATCACAATCGCTATATTAAAGCTAAGCACAACTTATTTAGCCAAGTAGTCAGACAGTCAGCTATTTGAGCACAATTATTGCATCTAGAAAAAAAGATTTAGAAATTTTCAAATAATTTTCTAACTATAACAAAACTGTACAACTATTTGACAAATAAATATTACCTTTTTCCAAATCCTGTAAAATCCTTAGTTAGCATAAAAATAAATAAAGATGTTATAAGCAAAATTTTATTAGAATATAAATATTTGAAAATAGCTACATACCTAATTTCCCATTGGCTGCCATGACTGAATATTCAAACTTGTAGTACTGAAATGTAAGAACAATGTTCTTGATCAACATATCACATTGACCTAGCACAGGGGTCTCGATAACAAAATATTATCTTATTTGTTAAACAACTAGGGCTGCGTAAATATTGCTTTTAAAAGTTAAAAAAGGTAACACAGGTTTTACATTTATTTTAGTTGTTTCACTGGTGAACAATAAAAAATAATAATAACAAGCCAAATAGAATTAACAGAAATTAAGCATTTTAAAATTAAAATAATACTTTCTAGTTTAGAGACAACAAATAAAAAACTAATAATGAAATTTCTATTAGACAGTTTTTTTACTACTGCATAATCTGCACTAAGGTTTTCTATACATGCTTTTCTAATCACTGAAATACTAGAATCCATATTCTATGTATTTGTTAATTTGGTCAATAAAATACAACTTAACTTAATACAAAGCATTAAATTCAGTTCATTTTTATTTTATTTTTAATTATGTTATATGTTATTAAGAACAGACAAAAATAATCTATACATATAATAAAATGGTAGGAAAGTCAAAACTGTACATTGAATATTTTTTTTAAAGAATACTTGTGGTGTGATCTACAATTAATACCGAAGACAAAAATAGGGTTTTTAGAATTTTGTCTGTTTGTCTGTATGTATGTCCGGGATAAACTCAAAAAGTACTGCATGGATTTACTTCAAATTTGGCACGAATATTATTAAGAAGTCGGGTCAACATATAGGCTACATATTATCACGCTATCACCTACGGGGAAGGAGCAGTGAACCTTTATTTCTTTAACGCATTCTGTAACAACGCGTAATCTAACGACGTATATTTGAATGTTGTTGTTATTATATTAATAATAACCATGCTATAGCATAGCTACATTCACACTATAAATAAAGACATTCTGTAGTATATTTACTATCAGCATTGCACCCGTGCGAAGCCGGGCAGGTCGCTGGTAATATAAAAAAAAACATTATTTTGTAATTTCAATAATCAATTTGAAATAATTTTGTAACCTCAATAAGCAATTTGACAACCCTGCCAAAAGTTTGAATGATGAAAAGTATGATGTAAGGTTATCTCACAAGAGAACAATACTGAAATAAATAAGTTTCGAGTAAACAACTTTTGTTTTTAGTTAACAGCTGTATGTAAATATTTGATTATATTTTATTTTAATTTTTTGTAAATATTTTTCTACAAATTTCAAACTTAAAATAATTTGTCATCCTTAGACTAAAAAGGGTATAGGAAATATTTTAAAATCCTTTGAACGATTTTTCTTTTTCTATTCTTTGATTATTGTGATTGTGACACAATATATGACACCTTTTTGTTTTTTTCTAAAGCATTATAGGATGTTAATAATTTCAAGTTAATTACTTTTAAGCAAGGATATTTTAAAAAATTGTATAAATAATGTTCTTGAATTTTTATACAGTAAAAACCATTACAAAAATTATCTTCAGCAATAGCAGGCAATATTATTTTCTTGTTTAAGGAACATTGTTTGATGACTTAGCACTAATGAAAGGACATGAAGATACTTTGTGGAGTGAACACAGCAACAATCTAAAGATTGCAGGCTCAATCCCCACATACAAATGTGTATAGCAGTATGGGTATTTGTTGTTGTGTATTTCCAAAACCTGATATAGAATTGTTCTGTGTTTCAGGAACTTGACATTGGTTTATACTTGACACACGAGTGAACTACTGGGGCTCTACTGAATGTGAAGCATTTATTATAAAAAAATCATCACCAGTATATTAAGTTTGTTGGAATATGTACACAAATAGTACACAACTCAGGAAACAAACAGGATTCACGGCTCGTTACATGGGGGGTGGGTCAAAAATCTTCAAAATTTGCATTAACTAATACTTGAACATACAGATTATAAAAATAATTACGAATTCTTAAATAATATGAATTATTATTACGGGAGGCCGTGTTGGCGTAACGATCACAGCACTTGTTTTTTGGGTGTTGCGATGGTGGTTGCGGATCGATCCTCGCACATGACAAACATTTGTATTGGCCATACGGATATTTGCTGTGGTCTGGGTTTAAATGTTGAACAAAGTGAAATTAGAATAAAAATTAAAGGATATATACATTTTTATCTTTGTTTCATTAACAATTTCTAAAAAGAAATTTTCTAGTTTCTTTATTTTCAAAATTTTCTTATAACTGTGTATTGCTAACTGCTGTGTGACTACGGCAGTAAAGAATATAGCCACCCACTCTCTTCCCGTGGGTGTCATAAGAGGCGACTAAGGGATAACACAGTTTCACTACCACCTTGGAACTTATAAATGTGTTTGCTGGCAAAGGAAAAAAAACGACTTCAATTACATCGACAAGTAATACAACTTACGTAGATGAAAAAATAGTCAAGTAAATACGCATTATCAAAGATTATTATTATAATCAGATCTTGATAAAATTTAATTGTGACCACATGATAAACATTAGCTTTCGATTAAATTAAAAATCATCAAAATCGGTACATCCAGTAAAAAAGTTGTACGGATTTTCGAGGGTTTCTCTCAATTTCTCTAGGATCCCATCATCAGATCCTGGTTTCCTTATTACGGTACCAAACTAAAGATATCCCCTTTCCAACAAAAAACGAATTATCAAAATCGGTACATCCAGTAGAAAGTGGTTATGGCCTGGTTCCGTATCACTTAGGATATCTCCTTTCCAACAAAAAAAGAATTATCAAAATCGGTTGATAAATGACAAAGTTATCCCCGAACATATATATATATATATATATATATATATATATATATATATATATATAGATATATATATATATATATATATATATATGTACGGACGAATTGAGTAATCTTCTCCTTTTTTGAAGTCGGTTAAAAAAGCCGATCGATGGCTCGATAACCATCCAACTGCTGGCTTTGTAAATACACTGGCCAAAGACGGGCAGCAGCGTCTTCGGTGAGACAAAGTCAGCCCTGCTGCCTGCCCAGCGTGGTGACTATGGGCAAAACACATGAGTTCGCGTCATTTTTGGCGCAAACTTGTGGAAGCCTATGTCCAGCAGTGGACTACGATAGGCTGAACTGTGTATGACCTTTAGAATCTTTTTACTTACCGGTGGCTTACGGAACGGAACTATACGGAATACGTAATAATGTATAAGAATCAAACTATAATTTTATATAAAATCAGTATATTTATTTAGACAATTTAAAGTTCTAAGTTTTCACATAAAAATCACATGGCAAATTTTTTGTTTATATTAATCTTGATGGTACTGTTGATAAAATATCGATATATCGAAATATCGATGTAGTTTTTTGATATATCAAACTACTATATATATCGAGAATCCGATCTTCTTCTTCTTTTTTAAAGACTGGCTCCATCAGCTTTTCGCCGATGATTTTGCCAATGACAAGTACCTACTGAAAGTGTATAAGTCCGGAAACGGTCCGTTTTTGACAGTACAATAGTGGGAAAAGCCGCTTATACTGCAGTTAGTTGAAAATATTTGACATGACTATTTAACTTTAATTTATTGGTAAATTATAATTTTATATCATTGATTCTAATAAACTTAGCTAAGACAACACAAAAAGAAGATGGCACTAAAGTTAGAAGAAAACAAACATTGACCGGCCGCGGAATGTTTTTGGGAAGCATATCATATAGTGATACAGTTAATTTCAGACAATTAAAAAATAAATGATCGAGAGATCCTTCCTCCAAGCCACATTCACATAAGGAACTATCACGAATGCGTAACTTAGCTAAGAACACAGGTGTGCAGGAGAAACCCAATCGTATACGGATAATTATCGACGTAGTTATTTTACCTAGGTCGGAGTATTTAAAAAACCATGGCTTGACAGGGATACACGGCTGGATATTGCCATAATATTTACCTGTAACTAGTCTTGAAGATTGCCATAATCTATCCCAAGATTTATCCAGGTATTGTTTAGCCAAACTTCTAAAGTCTCGGGTAAAGCATTTATTATATTTATCGCAGCCTAGGTGAATGGCGTCTTTTGCACATATGTCTGCCATCTCATTACCTGTTATACCGCTGTGACTCGGTATCCAAGCAAGCGCTACTTCAATATTCGACTGATGACATTTGAACAGTGTTTCTTTTATCTTTAGAGTAATGGGAAGATTATTTTTAGCATGAAATGGACTTTTCAATAAATCCTGGAGGCAACTTCGAGAGTCAGTGAATACTACAGATTTATTAAGACCATGAGATTCAATATACAAGACAGCTTCCAAAATGGCAATACATTCACCTGAGAAAGTTGAGGAGAGAGGAGGCAGTTTGTAATTCAAGATAATATTGTATTTAGGAATCCAGACAGCAGAACCAACGTTTAACTCGGGGTTAATTTTAGATGAGTCAGTGAAGAAATGTAACCATTCTGACCAGTCCGAATCGATTATTCTATTAAACTCAAGTGCGGCGCCAGGTGATTCTTTAGTAATTCCTAGGTTCAGGATAATTCTAGGATGATATATCAAGGAATCGTAGCTATACGTGAATAGTGGATTTTTGTCAAACTGATATATACCATTGATGTTGATTTTAAGAAAAGATTTAGTAAGGGGGGGTTTATCTTTATAGGTCCAAAAATTTGAATTATTAATAAGCTGATTGAGATCATGGAGCTTATTAATTAAAGGGTGAGAAAAGTTTTGTACGGCATTAATAAGGAACCTGTCACATAAGAACTGTCTGCGGAGATGTAAAGGAGGATCAACCAATTCCACTTGAAGGGCATTAGTAGGAGACATTTTCATTGCTCCAGCTATAATTCGTAGGCATTTCGCTTGTAATCTAGTCCAATATGAGAGAGCAACCCTATTACATGGTTCCAAAACGAAACTTGCATAGTCAAAATGGCTACGTATAATCGCATTGTACAACAACTTCTGCGAATAAGGGTGCGATCCCCATCTAACGCCCGAGAGAGATCTTAGAATATTAATATTTTTTTCACATTTGTTAGAAATATAATTTAGATGTTGAACGCCCGACATTTTGGAGTCCAGTATGACTCCCAAAAATTTTACGTGATTCTGAATGGCAATAGGTTGACTATTGATGTGAAGAGACACGCTATCTGGGACAGAGCGTTTTCGAGTGAAAACGATGCCAGAGCATTTTGGGACAGACAAGGTAAGACCATGATCATTTAACCAATTATTTAAGTAGTACAGGGCAGAATTAAGTCTAGAAGTGGCCTCGGAAAAAGTTGAAGAACAAGAATAAAGAGCAATGTCATCAGCATATTGTAGAATATTGCAAAAACAGAGGACCGATTTGTCAAGGTTGTAAGTATACAAATTGTACAAAAGGGGGCTCAGAACGGAGCCCTGAGGAAGCCCTTTCCAGACTATTCTTTTTGGAAGTAATAAACCTTGGACGCGAACCGTGATGTATCGGGCAGAGTAAAGATTAAAAACAATATTGATCATTTTCATCGGCAAGTTTAAGTTAAACATTTTCTGACGGAGAATATGGAGCTCAACGTTATCGTATGCAGATGAGATATCAAGGAAGGCACCAATAACATGTTTCCCAGAGCTAAGGGCACGCCAAACATCGGTGGTAAAGATGCTGAGGCTATCTAAAGAGCCCATACCCTTCCTAAAGCCAAATTGGTATTTAGACAATAGGCCTCGACTCTCTATAAGCCACTCTAATCTATTTTTAATAAGGTGTTCCATAATTTTAGTCATAACAGATGAAAGAGCAATTGGTCTATATGAAGAAGGATTCCTGGGGTCTTTATTAGGTTTTAGGATAGGGATGATAATATGAGTTTTCCACGAATCAGGGACAATTCCGGAGCTATAGATTAAATTAAAGATATCAAGCAGATATAGTTTAACAGAAGTGGGGGATTTCATAATAAAGGAGTATGGGATACCATCGATCCCAGGCGAAGAATCCTTAAGTCCATCAAGGGCAGAAAGTAGTTCATTTAAAGAGAAGGAATCGTTGAATCTTTCGGAAGCCATGCAAGAGGGAGGACATAAAAAAATGTTTTCAGAAGGAACATAGGGAGGAGCTAGATTATTAACAAAGTTAGGCAACCAGTAAGAGGAATCGTTAGAAGAGACGATACGATCATCCTGAAAAATTTGTCTGAAAGATTTTATTTTTCTCCACACAAGCGAGGCAGGAGCTCGCAGTGACAAAGACTCGCAGAAGTTACGCCACCCACTAGACCTTTTCTTTGAGAGTAAGCGCTTAGTCTTAGCAGTTGTTTTCTGTAAATTTAGGTATTTAAGTGGAATTGATTCATCAGCTGCAGAGGTTAGACACAAAATAAACAGATCATAACACAGTAAAAAATTATTGTCAGAGACCGGAGGAAGGGTAGCAATTTTAGAATCAAGAAAATATGAGAATTTACGCCAATCAGCTTTCTGAGTTCGGTATTTTAAGAGAGGAGGGAGAGGAGCCGATTTATTAGGAGCGGAATCAAAATTTATTAATATGGGAAAGTGATCACTACCGAATGAGTTCGGTAAGACCATCCACACGAAGGACATGACTAAACTCGGAGATGACGCGGAGAGGTCAACTGCACTAGGTTTTTCACTCGGGGCACCTCTTCTTGTCGGAGTACCATCATTTAAGACACATAAATTGAGATTATCAAAAAATGACAACAGTGATGAGGAATTTGAGTCACATTTACCGCAACCCCAGAGTGTGTGATGAACATTAAAATCTCCTAAGATGACAAGAGGAGACGAAAATGTGGATAAGATATTGTTTAATTCTGAAATTAATGCTGAACTAGGGTGTGGTAAATAGATTGAAAAAAATAATAGATTAAATATTTTAGCACCAATTATTTGAAAACCAGGACCATGGTAAGGGATATGAATTTGCGAGAAGGTAACAGTTCTATCAATCAGAAGAGCGGACCCTCCGTAGCCATCATCTCTGTCATCACGTAAGCACAAGTAGCCAGGTACTCTAAATATAGAACGAGGCTGAAGCCTAGATTCTGAAAGAGCAAATATTGCAGGTTTATATTTATTGATTAAATAAATTAGTTCATGTTTTTTATTTCGAATACTTCTACAATTCCATTGAATGATCGTGCGACCCAGCATTTTTATTAACTAAAGTAGATATAAAAGTTTGCAATAAACTTAGGACATTGTTCGGTAAAGCGTCTCCAAACTTAGAGATCATGTTGACAAGAGCGCAGATCAAAATCTCAATTAAATTATCGTTAGGAGTTAAATTTGGGGTCGGCTCAATCATTTGGGGATTAGGAAAAGCACAACCGTTAGGCATGGTAGATTTAGGAGAGTTGGTGAGGGAGGAATGAGCATAAACATCATAAGAGGGGCGCAAAGGGGTACTAGGACGAGGAGTACTGAACACCGTTTTACGGTAGGAGGTAGAGGGAATGGTAGGAGAGCTTTGGGATTGGTGAGTGATTTGAGGAGAAGGATCTGTAGGGGAGCTTTGGGATCGGTAAGTGACTTGAGGAGAGGGCTCTAGCCTAGGCGACGCTTGAGAAGCTGCAGCATAGGATAGCCGGGGCAGATGAGGGACACGTGATGAAGCCTCTGTGTAACCAATACTCTCTTTGGTCATAATTAGTTTAATTTGCTTTTGCCTTTCATGCTCCGGACATTTTGAAGATTCTGTAGCCTTATGATTGCCTCTGCAGAAAAGACAAGAGACATTTTCATCTGAGACAGAGCAGGTTTCGCCAGAGTGAGGTTGAGCACATTTGTAGCATCGGGGGGTGGAACGGC
The DNA here is from genome assembly GCF_905220565.1 of Melitaea cinxia. NCBI lineage: Eukaryota > Metazoa > Arthropoda > Insecta > Lepidoptera > Nymphalidae > Melitaea > Melitaea cinxia. Next base: position 6,779,205 of record NC_059400.1, on the reverse strand, counting down.
ACTGGCCCTTAGTGTGACCGAAACGGCAACAAGCAAAGCATTGGATGATCGGTAATTGGTACAAAGAAACAGGAAGGGATACGTGAAAACAAAAAACTCTCTCAGGTAAATTCTGTCCAAGAAAGGTTAGGGCAACTGTAGTAGTAGGTATCCATTCAGGTTTTCCATCGGTAATTCTTTTTTTATTTAGGCGACGAGCTTTGATGACTTTACCGCAGTTATGAGGGTATTCCATTCCCTCAACCATATCTGATAAAGACCATTCAATGGGGACAGAGCGGACCACGCCAGTCCTCGTGACTTGATATTGTGGGATAGAAGCCTCGTAGTTATTTGCGGATAGAATAGGATTATGGACAAATAAATTTGCTAGATCAGCCGACAAAAAATCTACAGAAATCCTATTTCTGCCTAGGTTTTTAATGCCTCCGTTAACAATTCCATTTATGGAGTTCTTATGAAGGAACTGTGCGAAATTGAGAAGGCGAATGGATGGACCAGATTTTTGCACAGATTCCAATTTGGAAATATGAACAGAAAAGGGACCTTTATCATCCTGATTATAAGCAACTTTATTACCTGTGAAATCTGGATCAGTATAAGTGTCTTGCACAGAGGCAGACGGAGGAGAGGCTTTCTTTACACTTTCAGCATCAGGATCCATTGACAAGTGCCTTTTATTGCCGCCAACGCCGCCACCTCCCCCATCAGGAGGAGGTGAAGCGTCCCACTCCATATTAGAGACTACCACTTATTACATAAAATAAAAACAGCACTACTATTCAAAACAAACCGGCACAGTATACAAAATTCAACAATAAACACAAAAATTTCCACAAAATAATAGGAAAGATACACTAGCACGTGTTGACTCTCACCTACCCTCCTAAACCTCTTCCGAGAATCCGATATTTTAAAAAATATCAACAGCCCTAACTTGACATTTCAAATTATATGTTTTTGTTAGTCTGTGGCTCTGTGCATAACCACGGTCTTATACACGAATCACTGACCTAGTTTTCTAAAATAAATAAATAAATAAAATAAATAAATAAATCAATGTTCAAAAAAAAAAAAAAAAATAATAGACGGCAATCTCATCACTACTTGGTCAAAAACTATTCACGATTATTTTAAATAAAGTTTGATTTTGATTATTTCATTAACATTTTTGTTTTCAGTAAGTTTTTTAAAGGAGTTCTAAAAGAATTATATACTTTTTAATTGAATCATCTTACCCAGATGATAGTGATGATGATGATTTATCGAGTACTCCGAGTTTAAATCAATCAATTAGTTCATTAACAAGTGACATATTTATTGACAGTTGTAATGCGGGCAACATGAGCGACACCCATAGATAAATTTTTCTTTAATCATTGGCGACACCGCAAGCTCGCCAGAGACCACGGAGGTTACCGGCTCGTTATCTATGAACTGTCAATTTTGAATATAAAAAAAATTAGATTTAAAAAAGAAAGGAACTGTCGATTGTCGAATGATACGTTTATTATTCTTTGTCATTAAAACTGTAAAAAACATTATTTTGAAAACATTATTTGTGGTTTGATTTTTATCGACTACACAATATATTATATGATAATGAAACAGATGAGTTATTTGAGCCATTGATAAAATATTTGATGACAGATTGTCGAAAGCAAAGTATAGAAAATTATCTCGAATGTAGTAAAAGTTTGGACTGATGCTGAATTTAAAGAAAATTTTCGATTATATTGACTGCATACCATCTGATATGTACGAATTTTAAGAACTCATATTCTTGAGATTTAGCTATTTATAAGATATAGGATATATGAAGTTTACTAATATTTATTATGGTGGGCCCGGATCTTTAAATGATGCTCGAGTTTTACGAAGATCACCTTTATATGAAGAATCTCACAAAATATTTTTCGACAATTAAACATTACTAACGAAAATATAGTCCTAGTTTTCCAATTACAGCACTAAAGCGCATTATGCGGTATAATGCTCAAAGTTGTATGTTTCAACAATTTTTTTACAGCAATTCTTCCATAATTCTTCGCACAATCGAGTACCTACATAGATTATACACTTATATACTGGATCGAGCACATTCAACTATTCAAGTATGACAGTAACCTACCCCACCCCAGCCTGCAAAATAATGATATTTGTAATAAAAAAAATACTAATTGATAGATTTTGAATTGCTCAATTCAACTACGTTGTCCTTTTAAATTGCTCACCTCAAATTATATAATTAAAAATCAAAATTAAAAAAAAAATCAAATATTTTCAAACTCCTATATCTTTCGATGTATACAATATTTTAAATTGCTCAAAGTGTTAAAAAACTGCTCAAGTTGCATTTATAATTGCTCAAGTATAGTTTGAAACAGATCCACTTCCCTTAATTTTTAAATAAATATAAATAGTTTGAACAAATAAAATATTGATATTTGTAAAAAAAAAAAAAAAATACTAATCGATACATTTTCAATAGCTCAATTCAACTACGTTGTCCTTTTAAATTGCTCACCTCAAATTATTTAATTACAAATCAAAAAAGTCGTTGAAAAATATTCTTTTATCAATATTTCCAAACTCCTGTATCTTTTGATGTATACAATATTTTAAATTGCTCAACGTGTTAAAACCCTGCTGAAGTTGCATTTATAATTGCTCAAGTACAGATTTGAACAGCTTCACTTTCCTTAATTTTTAAATAAATATATAAAGTTGGAACAAATTTAACGTTTATATCGATAAAGTGAGCGCTGCAGATGCGCATAGACAATGATGGGAAGCCAAAAAAATTGCGCATATTCGTAATAAAAAGATGCTAATCGTTCGATTTTCAATAGCTCAATTCAACTACGTTGGCCTTTTAAATTGCTCACTTCAAATTATTTAATTAAAAATCAAAAAAGTCGTTGAAAAAAATTAATTTATCAATATTTTCAAACTCCTATATCTTTTGATGTATACAATATTTTAAATTGCTCAACGTGTCAAAACCCTGCTGAAGTTGCATTTATAATTGCTCAAGTACAGATTTGAACAGCTCCACTTTCCTTAATTTTTAAATATATATAAATTGTTTGAACAAATAAAATAATGATATTTGTAAAAAAAAAATACTAATCGATACATTTTCAATAGCTCAATTCAACTACGTTATCCTTTAAAATTGCTCACCTCAAATTATTTAATTATAAATCAAAAAAGTCGTTGAAAAAATTCATTTATCAATATTTTCAAACTCCTATATCTTTTGATGTATACAATATTTTAAATTGCTCAACGTGTTAAAACCCTGCTGAAGTTGCATCTATAATTGCTCAAATACAGTTTTAAACAGCTCCGCTTTCCTTAATTTTTAAATAAATATAAATAGTTTGAACAAATTTATCGTTTATATCATAAGACAGGTGTACGCTGCGCGTGCGCATAGACAATGATGCGAAGCCAAAAAATTGCGGATATTCGTAATAAAAAAGATACTAATCGATAGATTTTCAATAGCTCAATTCAACTACGTTGTCCTTTTAAATTGCTCACCTCAAATTATTTAATTACAAATCAAAAAAGTCGTTGAAAAATATTCTTTTATCAATATTTTCAAACTTCTATATTTTTTGATGTATACAATATTTTAAATTGCTCAACGTGTTAAAACCCTGCTCAAGTTGCATTTATATCAAGTTGCATTTTTTTTTTTACAAATATCATTATTTTATTTGTTCAAACTATTTATATTTATTTAAAAATTAAGGAAAGCGGAGCTGTTTAAAACTGTATTTGAGCAATTATAGATGCAACTTCAGCAGGGTTTTAACACGTTGAGCAATTTAAAATATTGTATACATCAAAAGATACAGGAGTTTGGAAATATTGATAAAAGAATATTTTTCAACGACTTTTTTGATTTGTAATTAAATAATTTGAGGTGAGCAATTTTAAAGGATAACGTAGTTGAATTGAGCTATTGAAAATGTATCGATTAGTATTTTTTTTTTTTTTACAAATATCATTATTTTATTTGTTCAAACAATTTATATATATTTAAAAATTAAGGAAAGTGGAGCTGTTCAAATCTGTACTTGAGCAATTATAAATGCAACTTCAGCAGGTTTTTGACACGTTGAGCAATTTAAAATATTGTATACATCAAAAGATATAGGAGTTTGAAAATATTGATAAATTAATTTTTTTCAACGACTTTTTTGATTTTTAATTAAATAATTTGAAGTGAGCAATTTAAAAGGCCAACGTAGTTGAATTGAGCTATTGAAAATCGAACGATTAGCATCTTTTTATTACGAATATCCGCAATTTTTTGGCTTCCCATCATTGTCTATGCGCATCTGCAGCGCTCACTTTATCGATATAAACGTTAAATTTGTTCCAACTTTATATATTTATTTAAAAATTAAGGAAAGTGGATCTGTTCCAAACTATACTTGAGCAATTATAAATGCAACTTGAGCAATTTTTTAACACTTTGAGCAATTTAAAATATTGTATACATCGAAAGATGAGTTTGAAAATATTTGATTTTTTTTTTAATTTTGATTTTTAATTATATAATTTGAGGTGAGCAATTTAAAAGGACAACGTAGTTGAATTGAGCAATTCAAAATCTATCAATTAGTATTTTTTTTATTACAAATATCATTATTTTGCAGGCTGGGGTGGGGTAGGTATGACAGTAGCGATCATGGAGCATAGAGAGAATTTCTCTATGCTCCATGGTAGCGATTATATACTCATGATACCTATACTCTTTGGTAGCGAATTAGCGATCTGTCATTTTATACACTTGCACTAATCTGTGACTCTTATATAGATACTCTTTGACTTTAGTTTTCACGTGTATTTTTGTAGTTTTGTAATGTGTATTGTTTTTATATATATATAATAGTTACATGTGAATTTTTTTTAAGTAAAATAATTGAGTGTCACAATTATGTCTTTATCGACGGCATCAACAAAACCACCAGGGAAAAGTTGGCGTGAAATTAATCAAGAGCGGAAAGCTTTCAAACGACAGAGAAATGAGGAAAAAATTGTGAAAAGAGCGAAGAGGTTAGCAACTGAGAAGAACGCAGAGATAAAACAAAAAGAAGAAATTGAAAAAGAAAAAAAATATGCTGAAATATCAACTGTTAGCATAGCTGTTCCGGGATCCATATTAGAAAATGCTCAATCGGCTGAATTGCGTACATATTTAGCTGGACAAATTGCCCGAGCTGCGTGCGTTTTTTGTGTGGACGAAATCATAGTTTATGATGATATTGGGGAGAAGTTGAACACTAAAAAGTCAAAACTCGAAGATATTGATGGTGTTAAAGTGGCCCGCAAAAGTTGTGTACAATTGGCGAGAATATTGCAATATTTAGAATGTCCCCAATACTTAAGAAAGCACTTCTTTCCAATTCATAAAGATTTAGAGTTTGCAGGGTTATTGAATCCATTAGATGCGCCTCATCATTTACGCATGACAAATGATTTTAAATTCAGGTATACATGTTCCTTTTTGGATTATGGTATTCGGATGTTTAATAAAATCCCACAAACAATTTTGGAATTGTCTCAACATAAATTTAAAGTTTTTATTTAAAAAAAAATTTAATAGATAAAGATTCGGTGCAGGATTACATAGTTAATAGAGATGTGTGGACTTAGTGATGCTGTATTTTATGCAACATGTTATTAATTTTGTACTAAAACACATATTATATATTATTTTTCAAAAAAGTAACTGCGGAGTTTCTTTCCGATTCTTCTCTTCAGAATCTACATTCCGGATCGGTGGTAGCTTTACTTATACAAAAATAATAATTTATTTTTAGTTTTAATTTGTAAAATGATGATTAGAAACTGCTCTTGGGGCCTATTTGAATAAAGCTGTTTTTGATTTTGTTTATTACTGTTATACTTGACAAATTATTATTGTTATGGTCATCATATTTATAAAATATATACATTAATATTTTAGAGAAGGAATAACAATGAACAAGAAAGTGAAACCAGGTAAAGGTTCACAAGTCAATGTGGGATTATTACAAGATGTCTCTACGGATAAACTATTAAATCCGGGTATCAGAGTAACAGTTAGAATGCTGCCGCCTTCAGAAGGGAGTAAGAAGTTGAAGGGAAAAATTGTTAGTCTTGCAACACCGAGGGCTGAGACTGGTGTATACTGGGGATACACCGTGAGAATTGCAAGTAGCCTTAGTCAAGTTTTTACCCAGTGCCCTTATAAAGATGGGTACGTTTTATTGATAACATTTACTTTTATTTTAATATGTTAAACTAGCTTTCCGCTTATAGTTTTGCCCATTTGGATTATAAGATTTGGTCGGTTTTGTTTTCTCCTATTAAAATATAAGCCTATGTCACTTAGTGATCATGTAGCTTTCTTGTGATGAAAAATTTTCAAAATTGATCCAGTAGTTTTTAGGTCATTTATTACAAATAATAAACTACAAATGTCTCGTCTTCTTAACAAGAGTATAAATTAGCTGTCTTGCAAACTGTCAAAAGAGGCAAGGTTAAATAGTCATTAAGTTTGCTTCATTTTTCAAATTTCATTATTTTTTCAGTCCCTATGCCGCCACTGTCAGTAATAAAAAAAAAATCGCACTTGCTTCAGCCTGTAATATCCCACTACTGGGCATAGGCCTCTTTCCCCATGTAGGAGAAGGATCAAAGCTTAATCCACCACGCTGCTCCAATGCGGGTTGGTGGATATATTCCCTACTATGAGTAACAATCGCTATCAGGTGTACATGATAACAACCGGGACCGACAGCTTAACGTGCTCTCCAAGGCACAGTGGGGAGACCCACTAGGACTGCACAAACACCCAGACCACGGCAAACACCTGTATGGCCAATACAAATGTTTGTCATGTGCGGGGATCGAACCCGCAACCGCCAGCGCAACAGGTACAATCCATGGCTGTGACTGTTGCGCCAACGCAACGTCAAAAAAAAAAAAATCCTGTAAAAACTTTCAAGTTATGGGGGGGAACAACAGAAATGGAGATTATTTTTATATATAGAGATAATATTTAAAATTTTAATTTGTTTTGCAGATATGATTTAACAATAGGTACATCTGACAAAGGAACTCCTATTGATAATTTGCCTTCAAACGAAATCACATACAATCATGCCTTAATTGTATTTGGTGGTTTGCATGGTATTGAAGCAGCCCTTGAGAGTGATGAGCAATTACAAGTGGAAGAGGCCAGCTTGCTGTTTAATCATTACATCAACGTTTTACCTAATCAGGGTTCAAGAACAATAAGAACTGAGGAAGCTATTCTCATAGCTATGTCGAGTCTGAGAACAAAATTGAAGGCTAATAATGAGCCTATGGTACTTAAAGAAAGCGGCCTAGCAGTTAGCTCTACGTTCCCAAATCAGTCTGGCAACAATGGTGTAAATAATAAAATAGATTTAAGTAGATTTGACTAATAAAACATATAAATCCATGCCATTGTTTTATTTTTACAAAAGTAAAAAGTGTTTGGAAGACCAGTTACATTTTTTATGAACAAGTAACCCTTAAACTACAAAATTGTCATTTCAGTAGGTTAAATGTTTTTTCTCAATAGCTTGTTGAACTGTTTCTCGTAATAATTTAATTGTTGAAGCTTGATCTTGTGCTCCTATCACAGCTGTACCAGATACTATCATATTAGCACCAGCCTAAAAATAAAACCCTTGCATTAGACAAAATAATAACATAACATAACTTGAAAACAGAGCAATATCTTTCTTCTTAATATGTAAGTTTTTATTAATTTATAAAAAAGTTAACAGAATAAAATCAATGATATTAATTTTATTATTATTATTATTTTTATATAATTACAGATATTCTTATCTACTACTAATTTTTTTTGTTGTTGTTACAAAAAGTAAATTTTTATTAATAACATCTGTGTTTAATATCAATAATGGAGATTGTGGTTGTTGCAAGTTTCGTAAGTTCTAGCGCGGCTATTTTTCTGTTTAATATATTGATACCTTTCTGTCGTAAAACCTCTGTCCCATTGTGTTTTTGTTGTGTGATTGTCATTCTGTAAGTATATATATATTTGTGTAGTTTTTACTTGTTCTAAAGTGGATGATGAACCGCCAGATCCTGGTGAAGCTTATACGAGTACGACAGTTTCAGTGGATTTGAATGGATCTAACAGAAAAGCGGCCTGAATTGGATATTTATCTCCAGGCCAAAAAAAATCGTCGTCTTCCGCCCTTGAAACACCATCTATTCAATTGACTTACGTTCATCCGGACTATGATAAAGGAAAAAACAAGTAAGTACTTGTCAAATGATGTTGTTCCTTTCGTGGCCCACGTATCTAGACATTAAACAGTAGTAAACACAGGTGTAGTCCTACGTCCAATACAATTCGGTCACTTTCTTTATAAAAATAATATCAATAATGTTGTGGTGGATGGTATTAAAAGAGTTGGACGCAACCGTGTATCAATAGAATTTAAGACAGCTGAACACGCCAATGCTTTCTTAGACCACTAACTGCTGGTGGATAAATGTAAGCAATCCCAGTATTAAGCGTTTCCCGAATGGGAATTATTCGAGAAGTACCTGTAGAGTGGTCTATGGAAGAACTGGTGGAAAATATTGAAGTCCCTAATGATGTTGGAAAAGTTGTCCGGGCCCGGAGATTGAGCCGAAAATCATATAATAAAAATAATATTTTCATTAGGATCCCTACACAAACAGTAGTTTTAACTTTCTCTGGACAAAAATTTCCTCCTCGTATATTTTGTTATTTTACTTCTTCACCGGTTGAAACCTACATTCTGCCAACAATCCAATGTAATAATTGTTGTCGATTTGGTCATGTAAAGGCTCAGTATAGATCAAAACCGAGGTACTTCAAATGTTCACAAATGCACGAGGGCAAGACATGCTCTGTCCAATTCCTGTCCTGTTTATTTTGGTCTGGTGCGCATGCAGCAAATGATAATCCTGTCCTGAGCACTCTAGACAAAAAGCAATAAAATTAGTTAGTAGGAAAGTGTTTCATACCTTGAAGCCTCTGCTAGATTCCCACAGGTACGTAGATCATTTGCTGACACAGCTAGGAATACGCCTCTTATATCTAACCCTATTAATACACAATATTCTCCTACTTCTACTTCATATAGAAAAACTACATTTACCCCACTCCGTCCAATCGCACCTGCTAGCCCAGGTTATGACAGACAAGCGCATTAAAAATATAGTCCAACTCCCTATTTCATCCCTACCTGCTGGGTGTGCTTTCCCACAAGAGAATATTTCCCTAATGATAAATTTTTGGAACTACTAACTTTTATTCTCATTAGTATGATTTCCCGATTCAGTGACACCGGGCTACCGAACAATATTCGTAAAAACCTATCTCAGCTGTCTTTATTATTGCAAAATATCCCTGAATCTAATCCAGTGGAACTGCCGTAGCATAAGGAATAAAAAACACGATTTTACATATATCTTAAAAAAATATAATCCGTCGATTGTTGCCGTCCAGGAGACCTGGTTAAGGCCTGGTACCTTTTTAGGTTACCCAGCTACGCTTGTCTTCGGGACGACAGAAGTGATGGTAAGACTGGAACAGCCATTTTAATCTCTAGAAAATGTACATACTCATTCATCCCTACATCTCATAGTGATAGTCTCAATGTTGTTGTTGTATGTGTTTTAAATGTTTCATTTATATCTGTATATATTCCTGTCCCCTCATCATCTGTGTTGTCTGAATTTTCCTCAATTTTATCCTCCTTAACCCCACCTATAGTTGTTTTAGGTGATTTTAATTGTCATGCCCTACTTTTACTACACTTATTTGATGAATACAACCTCGTTGTACGTAATGATGGTTTTCCCACACGCAGGGTTTCACCTTTCCAGAATCCAAAGAGTGTTGTCGACTTTTCTTTAAACTTCTGTAACATCTCAGCCCAATTTTCATGGTCGATTCTCAGTGACTCTTTTGGCAGTGACCATTTTCCTATTCTAATTTCATCATAGTCAAACTCCTTCTCCTTCTATGATTAATTATCCATCCAGACAATCATTTAAATTGGCTAACGCAGATTGGTCTCAGTTTGCCAACTTAACTGATCAACAAATCCGTCAAATTCCAAGTCAAAAATGTTCACGTGCTTTACTCAGATTTTAAAAACGTTTTGTTAAATAGTGCGAAAAAAAAGGGCTCCTATTAAAAAAAAAGACGCATATATTGAATCTCTTCCCCACCATGGTGGGACTCCGAATGCACAAATGCTTGTAGGCGGCGTAAAGAGGCAGAATGCTTGTATTCGGTATCTATGAGCTTAGAAAACTACCCGAATTACAAACATATTGCAGCACAGGTAAAAAGGTTACTTGCTCAAAAGAAAAAGAGTTGTTGGCTTGTGTTTTGTGAAAGCTTGTCTCCTTCTTCTCATCCCTCATTAGTTTGGCGAAATATTAAAAAATTCCGTGGTTCTTTTTCCCCTGATGATAGCCCTATGATTAATGACATTTCGCTTTGGTTAGATTCCTTCTCTCAGAAGTTGGCTCCTGCATCAGCTCCATCTTTGGAGGAATGTAGCGATTTTTTAAGTTCGCCGCGTACTCCCCTCAGTGAATTTGATGACCCCTTCTCGCTGGAGGAGTTTCAATTGGTTTTAAATTCCTAAAGGACTCTTCACCCGGTGTCGATTCTTTTGTGGTAAGAAGTGGCCTGGAAACACAGAGGACATGTCTAAATTTTTTAAATTTCATTTTTCCATCGGAAATTCTTCCAGAGGATGGGGGACTCAAATCATTAAACCTATCTTAAAGCCGGGAAAGCTTGGTAATGACCCCTCTTCTTAACGCCGAATTGCTCTATCATCAACCTTGGCAAAAATTTTAGGGCACTTCATTAAAAATAGGCTTGGGTGGATTGTAGAGAACAATGGCATTCTTTCCACGACTCAGTTCAGTTTTCGGAAAGGTGGCAGTATAGTCAGTAGCCTCAGTATATCACTGATATCCGCACTGCCTTCTCAAAAAACGAATCATTGGTGGGAGTGTTCCTTGACGTGTCGTCCGCCTACGATGATGTGCTTATTCTGGTGCTTAAGCAATAGATGCTTCATTTGAGTCTTCCTGTGAAGATAGTAAATTACGTCTGCAATTACTTGTTAACCCTTTCTATTATAGTTAATTATCAAAATTCCATCTTCCCCCCCTAGGAAAGTTTGGAAAGGTCTTCCGCAAGGTTCGGTACTTAGCCCTCTTTTATATAATATTTATACTAATGACCTTGACCTTTCAGTTCTTTCTGCAATTCTTTGCAATATGCGGACGATGTGACATTGTACATTTCTGGCACGGAATGCTTTAATCGACTTAATTCCTCTATTTATTATTTATAAGTGTGGTTGGATAGACATGGTTTATCCATATCTACCGAAAAAAGTAGTGTGGTGGTGTTCTCTAGGAAGAGATCTATACCTATTGTAATAATAGTTTCAGACAACCAAGTTTTCCCGGTTAGGAATAGTGTTAAATTTTTAGGAGTATACCTTGACTCAAAAATGACTGGCTCTCAACATGTCAATCATATTCTAAATAAGTCAGAAAATAATGTCAATATTCTTCGCTCACTTTCTGGAGTGTGGTGGGGCTCTCATCCTTGTGTGCTTTTATTGTAGAAAATAACATTAGACTATACCTACTAACCTTTGTTGTGTTTTGTTTTATCTGTTCCTCTCAATATCAGTTTAAAAAAATCTTTTTTATTTTTATTTAACTAGTGCTTCCACAAATCTTGATAAATAGCAAAGTCAGCCTTGTCAATGTATCAAATGAACAACAGACACTCACCGAACATTGAAGCATCTATTCTGATACTGCCAATTCTGTAAGGGTGCTAAAGCCAAAGAAGAAAAACATTAAATAATGAACTTTAAAACTTACATCAGCACAACAACTGATAGTGGAAGGTCCAACTCCACCATCAACTTCAATATCCAACAAGGGGTAATGTTCCCTAAGGTATTTTACTTTTTCCATTTGATCCACCATAAACTTTTGTCCACCAAATCCAGGCTCTACTGTCATTATCAACACCATATCTGATATAGAAATATATTTTTCTACTATTTGCACACTTGTACCCGGTTTGATTGCAACTCCAACCTATAAGAAAAGTATTTTGAAAAGATTTTCATAAAATACTGCACTAAGAAATAATTGATATATACTCATATATTATAACATATTATTTAAGTTGGGGAAGAAGGGATACTTTCAACTTGATAACTATACCTTCATTCCATTTTCTTTTATCTTTCTGCACACATCTTCAACATTTCTCACTGGTTCAATATGAAATGTATATTGGTTTACTCCGGCATTGGCCATAGGTACTATCCACTGAAATAATTTAAATGTATATATTTAATTTATTGAATTAACTAGTTTTCTTTTTCAAATTTTAAATATATGTGATACTATTTTGTGTCTATCACTTAAGCAAACTTAGTAATATTAAGAAGTAGAATAGTAATATTTTACCTGCTCTGGACTTGATACCATCATATGGGTTTCGAAAAAAGCATTTTTAATTTTGTTGCGAAGGCACTTTACTACTGGATGACCAAATGTTAGATTTGGAACAAATTGCCCATCCATTACGTCTAAATGTAAGTAATCTGCACCATTATCTAGTAACTTTTGAGATTCTTCATATAAACAGGATAGATCAGCATTAAGAATGCTTGGTCCAATTAAAGCTTTTAAGTGGCGACTCATCTTAATAGTGCTTTTTAATAACAATATTTAAAGATTTTGGTACAGTAGAAAAATTTGATATTTAAATTTATTGACAATTACTTAAATCGAAATAGGTATAGTTGATAGTTTCGACGATTTTGAATACCGATGAATGATACTGTATCTACGATAGTTGTTAGTTTTCCCTATGAAGGTAAAGGTTATCCCAGTTTATAAGTGTATAATCTATGAGGTTATCCTTATCACAATAGTTTGATGTTAATTCATGTTTATACCATAGTACTCTGTGGTTGTTATCACATGGTTATCACGTTGTTATCAAGTTGTTATGACGAGCAGTAGGTACCAGTGTTGCCAACTTTATTTTTCAGAAGATCGTACCATATGGCATATACTAGAAAAGATCGTATTTAGGCAAAGAGCAACACGGAGGGGAGTAGCCATGTACAGGCGTTCCCCTCTGTCAAGGTATAAGGCCAAATGGCCATATGCATACAATAAAACTAGTTGCAGCCGCACTGATCACTAGACTAAATCTAGATGCGCGATTGAATCAACGTCCTTCAAAAATGCCAAATTGTTCTGTTTTTTTGCTGCAAAAAAATATCCGCCACGTCAAATTTACTAAAACATGACGTTAGCTTTCATACGTAAATATTTTTTAATCAAATTATTACTTGTATACTTCTTTTAAACCTTTTTTAAACTTAAAAATTACATATATTATCGGTCGTGTTCACTCGATTTGTTTACCAACACAGGCCGCTCGCCCTCATATAATATGCAGATCGGTCGAGCGACTGATCGGAGTCTATTTCCGAAAAGTCACTGTCGCCGAGCGATAGTGTTGTTACTGGTTTGTTTGTAGATGGTTAATATGGATGGATAAAACGGCAAAGGCAAAAGAGCAGACAGACAATTTTGAGATTTTGATTTATTTAAAATATTATATTGCTAGCTTTTTTTAATAAACATAGTTATATAATAAAATTGCATTAAATTAAATATAATACACGTATTATGAGTATTAATACATTTTACTAGAATTACTTAATATGAACTTCGACCATAATGTTTTATATAAAAATTTGGCAGGTTTTCTAAAAATCCAAATTTAAGGGATACATGGAAAAAAATTGTAATAAAAGATTAACCTGGACGCCCACAAAAAATAGTGTAATTTGTTCAGATCATATCAATACCACTAACTTTCAAGTGTTGGCGAACAATAGAAGGATTAGTCGAGGGCACCAAACCAACACTAACGCCACACTGTTTTTGTCCCGTAAGTTTTTTTTTGTCTCATGTACAAGGTAATCAAGATATGGTTCACCTTAGTCATAGTAGTGAAATTAAACTTAGATTTATCAACTTTGAAAATTAACAATGTCCATCCCTTCAGAGTCATCAACAAATCATTCAATGTAGCAGATGACAAGCTATCATCTTATGATGCCATTAGTGCTACGCTCCCTATTCCCGATTCGTTGACATCACCGTGTACATCATCAACTCTTCAAAATGTATGTTAACTTTAAATCGTTTATTGTAGACTGGTTGTTTGGCACAACAACGTTGCACCAAACGTATTGTGACATAATTATAATAGTTAGACATATGCTGTTGCTACACTTTTTAACCGACTTTCAAAAAGGGAGGAGGTTCTCAATTCGAGTGTATTTTTTTCTGTATGTTACTTCAGAACTTTTGACTGGGTGGACCGATTTTGATGATTTTTAATTTAATAGAAAGCTGGTATTTATCATGTAGTCGCGTTCAAATTCCATCGATATCTGATAACAGCTTTTTGAGTAACCTTTGATAATGCGTATATATTACGTATATTCCGTTTTTTTGGAAGAGTCTTATTTGGTAAACAAACCACTGTCAATCGTAATTCACGTTTTATCCGCATTATCACTCACTTTCACAACACATTAGCTTACGGACATTTGTATAACTCCATTTACTATTTATTTCACTAAAAACAAATATCAATTTAACATTTTAAACACATAAAAATTATTAAAATACGGATTTCGAGCGTACAGATAATTAATATTTTCAAAAATGACATTTTAATATCTTTTTTTATGACGCAAATAGGGATGTGGTCATAATATTTTTAGAGGTGAATGAGTATAAGAAAATGAACGGCATGAGCGATAAAATGGGCCGTGTTTTTTACTTATATTTTAAATTTTAGAAAAAAGTTATAAAACAATGTTACCGTAAAGCGATTTGTTATTATGTTTTAGATATTGTTTTTTTTTCTTTTTTTATTTATGTTGAGCGTAAAATATGCTGACAAAATATTATAAATGTCAATATTTTATAGTAGTATTTATTGTAAAGGTTTTATTTTATATTATGAATACTTCTGAATATCAATTTCACTCTGAACATTTTTAACGCTATCCCATATAATATAAAAGTATAGCACATAGCATTGCCATAAAAGTTTATTGTAGTTCACAGGAAAATTTTGTGGGACTTTAGTATGAGACTTAGGATTACCCAATGTGAGCTACGTGAGCAACAGTGTTATCAACCCTTTTGTTTACATGTTATAGAGAGTGTGCCGCCGGCGCAAAGCTTTATATTTATAGTGAATACAAATTATGTGACAATAATACTAATAGGGTCGACTTTTATTTTCTAGACACAGGCGGCCCTATTTTGTTGTAAATTTTATTTTTGACGTCTTTTTACCGACCATTTTACATAAACGAAATATAAATTTGTTGCCTTTTATGCTCAATGCTCGATTAATTGTGTATGTATATGTATGTTTATGTATATGTATATATAAGTAAGTATTATGTATATGTAAGTAAATGTATTTGGTATACATGTACGTTTGTGACTATAACATGTTCATATGTATGTTACATAACATTTTTGCGCCCCATACCACACTTCTTATTTAGTCCTCTGCCCAAAGGTTGCCTGGAAGAGATCGCTGTATTAGCGATAAGGCCGCCTGTTGCAACTGATGCAAATTTTATTTTTATATATCATTTGTTATGCTGTTAAAACCTTGTATTAGTGTCCGAAAGTGTAAATAAATAAAAATAAAAAATAATATATATATTTTTTTTTTTCGTAATTCCTCTATACCTCTATTAATTCTTAGCAAAAATATTCAATATATTATTAGGTTTTGAAATAATTTTAGCATATGTTAGCGTTAAATATTTGAATATAAAATGAATTTTATATTCGTCTATGGCTTATTAATATTGTTCATTCATTTGCTCTTTGTGTCACTTTACTATACTTACAATATTACTCTATTGTCTGTGATCGGAAGTACGCCATATTTGTTTACTATTTAGGACTATTCCAAAAAAATAGAATATATATTGTATTACTTATCGACGTAATTGAAGTCAGTTTTTTTTTTTTCGTTTGCGAGCAAATACAATTATTTATTTATTTATTTATTTACTCTTTATTGTACACCACAATATGCAAATATAAAATAATAATAATACAGACAACTTAAATTTTGTATATAATGACGTGTTCTACAAAGTCTTACTACATTATATATTTCTATTATCATTAGTTTTTGCAGCGCACACAATGTAAGGAATTTTTTAGGTTATTTTTTTATCCCTTGGGTTACATTATTGGAGTTTTAGTAAGGATCCCTAATAATTTTGAAAATATAGTATAATCTATGTCACTCAAGGATAGTGTAGCTTCTCAATTGTGAAATAATTTTTTGAATCGGTCCAGTAGTTTCGGAGCCTATTCAATGCTAACAAACAAACAATCAAATCTTTACTCTTTATAATCGTTTATTTTACATGAAGATGTTTGATTTGTAGTATATAATAAATAAGGTCTATTTTTATAATAACATCTTACCTTTGTATCACTTTAAAAACCTTATTTTCCTAACCGAGTACTTGAATTTATCGATAATGCATATCGACAGTTGTTACAACCACGGCTGTAAGCAACTTGTCAGTGTAGTTGCGGCGTGTCATTATACTGTAATGACACAGAATGTATCTATGTGTGTGTGAAAAATGTAAGTGTGATTTTAATTTAGTATGTGTGAGTTTCGTAGTGACAGACGATTATTTTTGTGTGGGAATTAGATAAAGTATGCATGTGTGTAATTTCCCCCCGCAAAAAATGACAGACAACTTTGTATCGGTAGCAGACGCAATGGCTACTCCCCTCCGTGTTGCTCTATGTATTTAGGCTGTGTTCCGATATGCGCTTCAATTAAATCTAAATTTCAAATTGGCCGATAGTCTCTGTTGAAGAATTACAGACCGATCTCATTTCTGAGCCACGTCTATAAGCTGTTTTCGAGGGTTGTTACGAATCGTCTCGCCAGAACACTCGACGAATTCAAACCACCAGAGCAGGCTGAGTTTCGAAATGGCTACAGTACCGTGGACCACATTCATACTGTTCGGCAGATTATTCAAAAGACAGAAGAATATAATCAACCGTTGTGTATGGCATTAGTGGACTACGAGAAAGCCTTCGACTCTGTCGAGACCTGGGCTGTCCTGGACTCTCTGCAGAGATGTCATATCGACTGGCGATATATCGAGATACTGAAATATATGTACGACGCGGCGACGATGACCGTTCATGTCCAGGACCAGAGAACAGGGTCTATTTCCCTCAGGCGTGGGGTAAGATAGGGAGATGTAATATCACCGAAACTATTTACCACTGCGCTTCAGGATGTCTTTAAGACTTTAGATGGGGGAGAACGAGGCATTAACGTCAACGGTGAATTTATCTCTCACCTTTGTTTCGCCGACGACATTGTCATCTTTGCGGAGAGTTAGGCCAGATGCTGGCCGGCCTAAACGAGTCCTCCCAGCGTGTCGGTCTCTGTATGAACTTAGACAAAACTAAAGTTATGTTTAACTACCAAGTCATACCAATACCGGTATCGGTCGATGGTACCCTTCTCGAAGTTGTCCAGGATTATATTTACCTAGGCCATACTATTCAACTAGGCCGCAACAACTTCGAGAAGGAGGCCGACAGGAGAATTCGGTTAGGCTGGGCGGCGTTTGGCAGGCTTCGTCGAGTCTTCACTTCGAAGATTCCGTAATGCCTGAAGACAAAAGTCGAGCAATGTGTCCTGCCTGTGTTAACATACGGAGCCGAGACGTGGACACTGACGAAGGGACTGGTCCGCAAATTTAAAGTCGCTCAACGTGCAATGGAACGAGCTATCCTCGAGAGGACGAAAGTAACCGACATAGCCCACAGAATTAGCAAGTTGAAGTGGCAGTGGGCTGGTCATCTGTGTCGCAGGACCGATGGCCGTTGGAGTAGACGGGTCCTGAAGTGGAGACCGTGTCTTGGCAAACGCAGTGTGGGACGTCATCCGGCCCGTTGGACCGACGATCTACGTAAGATCGCCGGTGTAGGCGATGAGGATTGCGAAAAACCGGGATGTCTGGCGCGAACTTGGGGAGGCCTATGTCCAGCAGTGGACTGCCATAGGCTGAAGTGAAATTGGTCGGTATTCTTTGGTGCTAAAGGCGTTCGTCAATCATTACAAAAAAATTCAGGTTTTGAAAATAAGCGCTCTGAAGGAGCTAATTGTCTTTCATAATTTAATTTGATTGAGAGAGAATTGAACTTGAATTAATTTTAGCTAAGTCCAACTCGAGTCAAATTGAGTTAATAAATTAAGTTGACACATAAACTAGGCCTCAGATCTGATCTGAGTTCATTATAATATACTCGTAATATTTCCCCTGCAAAGTCGGGGCGGGCCGCTAATTTATGGAGCAAAGGGTAAATAATTACCAGTCTTTCATTTTAATGAGCGATTTACTCTACTCACAATTGTTCTGTCTTATACCAATATAACGTTTTTTAGCAGAAATTGAAAACCTATTAAGAGATTCCAAAATATTTTATTTTTTAATGATTCTGGCCCTTGGTGAATTCCGGACATAAAGTAGTCGTGGATCACCGGCTATTCAAAGTTTTTGCGGTCTATTTCCTTTTCCGTTCTATCGAACATGAAAAATGAAATACGAGTTTACGCATGAAAGAGTAGGTAACATCCCTTGATATTTTATTCTTAAATGTCCATCTGTCTTCCTTACAAATTTGCACATTTATATTATTTTGAAATACAATAATATTGTATATATATATATATATATACTAGTGGTAATTTAAATTATAAGTTTGAGCATTAAACAAAAGAGTATACATGCGTATGCGTGTGTGTGTCAAATACACGGCAATTGGCAACTACCATGTATTTGATAAAATATTAGCATTCTATACTCCTTCTATATATGAACCATGAGTGTGCGAAATTTCATACTCGCCCGTGCAATATTCGTAAAAAGGGGTACTAAAATTTTTCTTTACGTATATATTAGATATATTAGATATATTTAATATATATTAGATGTTTTCTACGTGACATAGGTGAAATCATCTATGCTCGTTTGTCACTATTACTAGCCATGCCTACTAGCCATTAATCCTATCAAGAAGAACTAAAATAAATGAAGTTAGTTTAAAATTAGATTAGCGTTGTGTCAAGTTAATATGGGAGTTTTTAGTGAGCTAAAATTGTTTTCTATAAAAGATATGGGCGATATATTTAGTTATTTCTTCCAGATAATGCAACTAATATATTAACAACTATAAATATTATTTTTTATTGATTATAAAATGAATTTATTGGGGATTTACAAATTTGCCGTTAGTAAGGCTATTCAGTTTTCCCGCCCCTACTAGCATTTGGAATTTGATACCCTAATTCGCAATCATATTAATTACAATCATTTTATCAATGGAATTGCATTGTTTGCAATTGGAATTTATGGTTTGTGATCTATCACCCTTTTAATTAATAATTATTTGACCCTGCTTTCTGCTCTGAGGGTTGTGGGTGCGATTCCCACTCTGAGTCTGAGTGTAATATATATATATTTATTTATATATGTATTATTTATATGTATGTTTATCGAAAAAAAAATGTAGCTATACCAGTCGGCTGTAACCTATAACACGAGCATAAAGTTGCTTAGTTTAGGAACAGATGACCGTGAGTACTTGGGATCGCTCCCGGGAACCTCGGCGATAGCCTCCGGGAACTGTTTGACCGCTGCCTGCGGTCGGGCTAGTTTCCGGGGGCCTGGAAGGAGGGTCGGCTTTGCCTACTTCCGAAGGCAGGGCGGACCCCGGACTTGGCTTCGTCGGTGCGACCGGTGGTGTTGCTGAACGAAGCTGGGAAACTCTTGGAGAGAATAGTGGCTTCCCGGCTTGTTCAGCATCTGGAGGAGGGCTCGGGACCCGGACTCTCTAAATCCCAATTCGGGTTTCGAGCGCGCCGGTCCACCATCGACGCCCTCAAATGCCTGCGGGCGGTGACGGGTGAAGCGGAACACGGGAGGGGGGTGGTGCTCGCGGTGTCGTTGGACATCACGAACGCCTTCAACAGCCTCCCGCATGCAGTGATTCGGGAGGCACTGAAATTCTTCGGAGTGCCCCCGTATCTGGGGAGGCTGCTGGAGGCGTACCTCTCCGATCGCAAAGTAGGCCTCGAAAATCGGTCGGAGTCCGTGGAGTGGCGGCGGGTCGGCTGCGGTGTCCCACAGGGATCGGTGCTGGGCCCTCATCGGTGCTTTGTGGGACATCGGGTACGACTAGGTCCTGCGAGGCCGTCTCCTTCCCGGGATGGGTGTCATCTGCTACGCAGATGATACCCTCGTTTACTCCCGGGGCCGAGACTACAAGGAGGCGGCGCGGCTGGCTGAGGTCGGACTCGACCTCGTGATCAGCCGCATAAAAAGTTTGGGGCTTCGTGTCAGACTTGACAAGACCGAAGCCCTCCTCTTCCACGGGACCGGACGCACGGGACCCCACCGGGGGCTACCCTGCAGATCGGAGAGGGGAGGGTCAGAATGAGCCCCCTAATGAAATATTTGGGGCTCATCCTTGACGGAGGGTGGACCTTCGGCCCACACTTCGCTATGGTGGGACCGAAGATCGTGAAGGTGGCGAGTGCACTGGGCAGACTCCTCCCGAACCTCGGAGGACCCAGCGCTGCCTGCAGGCAGCTACCCCGTGGGAGCGTGTGGCGGAGGTTCTGGCCGAGACATACTCATACATCTCGGGTAGGAGGGCTCTCGGTCAGAACCCCACGTTGGACGGGATCCTACGGGGGCGCCGGATGGGGCAAGAAGCATTAATGCGGAGGTGGGGGGAGCAGCCGTATGGCACACGCGTAAAGGCTGCCTTGCGCCTGGTTCTTGAGCGGTGGATGCGCCGCAAGCACAAGCCCCTCACCTTCCATCTGACGCAAGTTCTCACCGGGCACGGCTGCTTTGGTGAATACTTGTGTCGGACGGCCCAAAAGGAGTCGACGACTGGATGTCACGATTGTGGCGCGGCGGTGGACTCTGCCCAGCACACCCTCGAGGTGTGCCTGAGATGGGCGGCACTGCGTCGCGATCTGACGACAGTTCTCGGAGGGCACTTGTCACTGCCTAGCGTCATCACCGTGATGCTCGGCGACGACAAGTCCTGGACGGCGATGGTCTCCTTCTGCGAGATAGTAATGTCCCAGAAGGAGAACGACGAGCGGATGAGAGAAGAGGCCACCGACGAGGCCTCCGTCCGCAGGCGACGAACGGGGGTGCGTAGGAGGCGCTACTTAATGCGCCTCCAGTAAAAGAATTGCCTACACGGGCGTTCTGGATATCACCCGTAAAAGGGTTCCCCTGCGATACCAAAAAAAAAGGAACAGATGACAGTGTGTGTATGTTGTATTTATTTATTTATTAAATATCAACTGTTTCAGTTGATTTCAGCCTGATTATGAAGTATAGGGGATTGTTTTGAGAATATCTAGATAAACAAAAGAGATAGGGTTAGATTCATATTTAATTCGAGTCGGTTACTTTCCTTCTCTCGCCGATAGTCTCATGACTAACAGCGAGAGAACGAAAGTAAGATTATAATTTTATTTATTTGTATAGATGTATAGATTGGACATAGCGATTGCGCGGAAATGCAGCATGTATTCTTGACACTATCCAACGTTAAGCTGTGAATTGTAAATATCTGTAATTGGATATTAAGAGGAAAGGGTACCGAAGAGACTTTTCAAAAATAGGTATTTGAATAAAATGTTTCTGTCGCGCTGCATGCCGCTACCGCGCCCCGCGCCATCTCCGCCCCGTTTTTTCTATGTGTGACTGTCGTGTTGTTAGTGTGCGTGCGCCGGCTATTCAGCTATTAATTGTTGACGATATTTTAGTATTCGCATCTTTCGTTTGTGATTGACTACGAGTACATAAAGCGCATAGTGCTATTTTTCTGAATTTGGCTTGTTTTATTGAATTTGTTCTGCATCGTATTGCTGTGACTCGGCTTACTATTATTGAATTTCGTAAACTACTTATTATTTATGTTTTATTATTTTGAATTGGATACTCTTTGTGACTTGATACATGTCTATATTTTTGTGGGTAATTATCGAAATACTTAGGTACTTTATTTATGAATTAGGTATGTAATTACATGGTTGAGGTGTGTGTAAGAATGGGTAATGAAATACATACATAATTATAGTGTATACATGTAGTACATAGTATAAGTGTAAGTATAGTATATATATGTAATGTAGTACATACACAGTATAAAATGTTTGCCTTAGTACCTATATAATTTGTAATATCTCATATTTGTCGCAGTTGTTAATACATGGGTATAGGTTATATATATTAATTAACATATAATTGCGGCGATATAACAATGGTTAAAAATAATATTATAAATAAAAAAAAAACAAGAAAAGCCGCCTGCGTGAAGAACAACTATTAGAAAGTCAATTGAAAAAGCTGGAACAAGATAAAAATTCAATAATTACACAAAGATAGCTAAATAAATTACACCAATTTCAAACATTATGTACTGTACACTTACAAAAATCATGAAGGCGACTTTTTCAATTATTATTTTATTTATGTTTTTTTAGTTAGGCAAATTACGTAATCGATTGAATTTTTTTAAAGAGTAACATAACAATACACTTTATTGAACACCAACAGAAAATAATAATACGTATCAGATTGATTTTTAACCGACTTCCAAAAAAGGAGGAGGTTCTTAATTCGACTGTATTTTTCTTTTTTTTTTTTTGTATATATGTTACTTCAGAACTTTTGACTGGGTGGACCGAGTTCGACTTGTACGCAAAGGAAAAAAAGCCGACTTCAATTACATCGACATGTAATACAACAAAGGTAGACGAAAATATAGTCAAGTAAATACGCGTTATTAAAGATTATTCAAAAATTTGTTATCAGATCTCGATGAAATTTAAATATGACTACACGATAAACATCAGCTTTCGATTAAATTAAAAATCATCAAAATCGGTACACCTAGTAAAAAGTTATGCGGTATAATACAACGTAGGTCGACGAAAATAGTCAAGTAAAAACGTATTATTTATATTACTCGAAAAGTTGTTGTTAGATCTCAAATAAACTCAAGTGAGACCAAATGACACACACCACCTTTCGATTAAAAAAATTTTTGTAGAAATCGGTCCACTCAGTCAAAAGTTCTGAAGTAACATACATAAAAAATACAGTTAAATTGAGAGCTTCCTCCTTTTTTGGAAGTGGGTTAAAAATAGAAACCGATTTTACACGTCTATAGAATTCCTAAGTCGACAAGCTTGAACAGTGAAAGATTTAGTATAAACGAAAGAGGAGTGAGAGGGAAATTCAAGAAGTAAGCTTTCCTCAGAACGAAAACTTCGTTCATTGGAATCACTAAGAAACTTAAATCGTCGTTTTAGATAAGCAGGTACAACAGGATTAAAAAGAATAGAGTAAAGTAAGTTGAGAATATACGTATACCCGAAGTAGGGAATTGGGTGCCACTCAGGGCGTAACTACTGCCGTGTCAGCCGTATCAATGATACGGGGCCCCCTATTTACAGGGCCCCTAAGGTGTGTAAGCAAAAATTAGTAAAATGCTATCCACAATGTCACTTAATCTTGTGCTTCCTGGAAAAAAGAATAAAAAAACTGTCATACATACCTATAGAGTTTTAACTTCAGAAATGACTGAAGTCTGAAAAGCAGTCCCCTTTTATCCGAGTCAAGCGTGCGCCCAATTGTTGATAACATTCTGTATCGTTTATTTCGGGATTCAGTTAATCATTATGAACAAT
The DNA here is from genome assembly GCF_905220565.1 of Melitaea cinxia. Lineage (NCBI taxonomy): Eukaryota > Metazoa > Arthropoda > Insecta > Lepidoptera > Nymphalidae > Melitaea > Melitaea cinxia. The sequence goes on along the minus strand of NC_059400.1, from coordinate 6,755,207 downwards.
GAATTAATCTTTTTTATATAAGAATGGGGCACACAAGCAGACGAAGCCATCTGATTTATAACGGCTACCGTCGCCCATGGCCTTTAGAGAAAAGATGTAGACACTAGACGCTTTAAAACCCCCAAATTTTAGCAAGGTCATTCCACACTTTGAATGTACGCGGAAACATTGCGCACGAAGCTCGCACATTGGTTGCAAACCACTGGTGGATACAATTAGTACCACTAGACTTCTTGACATCGAAATAATGCAGAACACGACAAACGACACTGCTCATAGTGCAAATTACGCATCGCGTGTTCGCACCGTGGAATGCTCGGTGGTGCTTTTCCCTCATCGTCAAGAGTTGAATTCGACGCAAAAAGAGTGCAAAGAATTTCGCTTACTTTTTCGCATAATATGCCAGAGAGCCTTCAGGTTCGCGCAATGATGGAAGTGTAGACTAAAAAAAGTTACCTTCGACAGCTTTTGTAAGAAACAAAAGGCATGGGTTCCATTTGGAAAGCCCAATAGTCTCTCGCCAATTCTGCTGTGTTTGAACTTTGCCCTAGCGATTTACTACCTGTAAGACCTGGAGGCAGCGTTGAATCTCTTCTTCAGGTTATGCGCCTGTGAATCCCCCATATAGATGCGGAAGATTCATAGGAATTCACTAATAGTATTGGCCTCACAGGCTGAAGCGAACGATCCCCCGCATCTATTGCTGCAGGTCAAGGCTAATAACTCTCCAGCTTGGAACTACAAGCTCTTTAAACTAGCTTAAAATCCGAAATTCAAAACATTCATTCCATTAAAGAACTCATGGAATTATTACTGATAAAATTCAATAGCCTTGCATCCAATTTTCCGGAGGTATTAACTTGATGTTTTTCAAAACTAAAACTGATAAAAAATTCCCTAAGGATTTCGATGGAACAGGAACAGCTACAGCAGACTACACTCACTATTGTCTATTCTAGGAGGAAGTTATAACTTATAATCAATAAATATTTATTTTAATTCAATGCAAGTATTTTTTGTGAGAAATCTTTACCCATCATTTGCCTGTCCCCCCACTAATTTTGATACAGGGTCCCAAGGTTCCCGGGGTTCCAAGGAATGCTACGCTAGTGGGGCCACTTGAGTTTTTTACGCAATTCAGAAATATGATTCTATTTGCGAAGTCCAAATACGAATCGCATAGGTACATAGATTCGACCAAATTTAATAATCTGCTCCTCAGTAATGTCAAGAAAACAACTAAGCAATTTTTTACCGATGAAAAAAAACAGAGGAGGTTCTAAAGCCGCTACGTACCTATATTTATTTATGTTTGACCATGCATAGCTTTTTACAAAGTATTCCGAAATTGATAAAAAAATATATTGGAAAGAGTAAACCCCGAAGTTGTTTTTCGCCTAGGAGGCGAGGAAGAAGCGCGGCTCGCAGCTTGCTTGGCATAGGCATGGGAAAGAGTAGTCCTAATTTTTTAAACTTTCTATTGTATTTTTTATTAGTATTACGGTAATAATAATCATAATATACTTTTTTGAAATCCTTGTATTGAGCCCTTTTGATACCAAAAACAAACAACACAGTTATTTACCATAATTATCATTGTTATTTGTTAGCGAAACCCTTCGTTAGCCCAGGTTTGCACAGTGTTACAATAAAAACCGCATATACAAATACGGTTTTATTGTAGTTATGAAAAGAGAAATTATTTAATTTTGTTAATACGAATTTTAGAAAATATCGACTAAAAATAACATCACTAGTGTATCGATATAATTGTCGACTATGAGGCATCACTTCGCTGGCGTATATACGTATTGCTTTGACCCTTCCCTCCCCCAGACCTATCCCCCAAAAAGCAAGAAAGGGACAACTGCAGCTCAGACCGTTTTAGGTATATAATTTTTGACCAAAACAGTGTTTCGTAGTCGACTGTTTTCTCCTCAAAACATGGCAATTTTTAAAAAAAATTTTTTTTTGAAAATAAAAGAAGACTTCGGCTATGCCCCTATGTTTTCATTTTTTTGAAAATATGCATACATTTTTTTTAATGAGTGTCTGAAAATGTACAAAAAATTATGCAATATTTCGAGTTTTTGAAGTCTCCTAATTCCTATGATAATAAGAATATGAAAAAAATCAAAACATAGGGGCATGGTCATGGCAGCAAAGAGTTCTATGTCACAAAAATATTTGATCTAGTGTCATTATCCAGGGAGAAAACAGTCGACTACGTTTGTATGGAGAAAGACCCGGTACCCTTTCCTCTTAAGTTTTCATTAATGTGGAATTTGCTGAAATGGCAAGAAAATTTGAACAACAAAGACCATCTGGATTATTCAATTTGTCATTGTATTATTATGTATTTTACATTTTATAAACATCAGTGTAAATTCCTTCAATGTCTTCATTAATAAATTTCCTTATAACTTGGATTCTTGTAATATTATGTTTTTGGTCGCGTTATTGTGAATCAAAAAATTATTGTAGTGCTAAATTTTGTAATAACACTAAACAACACGTGCTATGTAAATTTCAGGTTGCGTATTTCGGAGTGCTTTCGAATTTTTTTACGAATAAATCAGAAGTTATTCCTATCTCAATTTTGTTTTAATAATTCAAAGTTGTGTTCATTATTTTGTAAATTTTATTCAAAATTTTGTACATTATGTTGAAATTATATAAAACATGCGTATCTGCCTTGCTTATTAGCCTGATTCAATAATGACAAACCTTTATTTCTTTTTATAATTAACGATATTACAAAATTCTTTTTAGTGCTCACTAACATTTCTTGGCTGTTTAGAATTTCATGCCATTAGATTATGTTGTAATCTAATGGCATGAATGTACGTGTGTTGTGTGCGTTTTCGGTGCGACAAAGCCAGCCCTGCGGTCACCAACCTGCCTGCCCAGCGTGGTGACTATGGGCAAAACACATGAGTTCGCGCCATTTTTGGCGCGAATTTGTGGAGTCCTATGTCCAGCAGTGGACTGCGATAGGCTGCAGTGAGTGTGAGTGAGATTACGTTGTAGCTTGTTCTTAATCTTGTCCATTATTTACTGTTACCCTGCAAATTATTTACTACCAGTCGTATATCGTGATAAAAGACAAATGAAGATAAAAGAACTAACTTTAACAATCGTCTCCTGTTAGTTTCCAGGTCCAGCAAGTCATTGTATAAATTATGAAAGGTTATTTACTACGAAAAAAGAGAAACAAGACTTGTTACACAAAATAAATAGTAGAAGAAATAAAGTTGCGTCAGGCGAAATTCGCTCTTTGTCTGCCGCAGTAAATATGGTAAAATTGGTAAGGTTTATTAGCCTGTATACAACTCAACAAACAAAATAGTGTGTATTCTGTTCTAAGTATAGTATTATATTTGACGACCCGTTGGCGCAACGGTCACAGCACTGGTTTGTGGCTGTTGCGGGTTCGATACCCGCACATGATAAACGTTTGTATTGGCCATACATATGTTTGCCGTTCGTTGTCTGGGCGTTTGTGCTTATATATTCTGTGTGTTTCCGGACTCCCGACACAGAAAATAAACCTACTGGGGGCCGTTGAGTGTGAAGCGTTTATTTTTTTATTCTTTAGTTATAATTAAACGGAACAGGATTTCAATAGGTACATATTAACAAGTTTAAAAACTCAAGCGTGTCAGTTCATACCACATTTAATCACCATGTTCGAGTCCTTAGGCTCTTGTGATTGATTTAATTAAATAAAATGCTCGTAACGAAATGTTTGTTTCATAGGAATGGAACAAAGAGTTGGAAATTTCAGCACAGCGATGGGCAGATCAATGTGTAAAAAGTACCCTGTATAACAACACCGATACATGTAGAGACTTGGGTTAGTAAACAACTACCTTTTTAATATTCTATAGAAGGATTAGAGCTTAATCCACCACGTTGCTCCACTGCGAGTTGGCGGATATGTTACCTACTATGCGTAACGATCACTATTAGGTATTCATTTATGATAACAACCGGGACCGATGGCTTAACGTGCTCTCAGAGGCACGGTGGTGAGACCCACAAGGACATACATCGAAACCTGAAAGAAATATTTGTTCAAATCAAATATCAATCACGAGCGTGAATCGATCCCGCAAATCGTTGGTATTTTACTTTTTTATTTTCAGTGGACTGCAATAGGCTGAAATGACTGACTGACTGACTAAAGAAAATTATTTAATACTTATAAGAATATCTTAAGCATTCTATAAGACATGCGGTAATTTTCAGTTCTATGTCTTAAAGAGTATCGAAAAACGACAACATGAATTGTTTATGTATTTGTCTCGTCCTTTTAATTGTTATTAGGTTTTGCTAGCGAAGCAAACAAACTTCGGAGTCACTTAGATTGAATAAATAGGCCGTAGCGTCCAAGAGAATAAAGAACTTAACGAAAAAACTTGAAGCTTTATACTCGTATACTATATATAGGACGATTCTTTTACATTTTCCTTTATTCCTGAGTTAGAGATGACGTGATTAATTGTTCAATGTCCAAGTGTTCTTCCCACGTGTTCATTTTATTTCAGCCTGTATTAATTTTCCAGTTTAGCTACTCTCACTGATTAAATATCTATTTTTTTATTCTTTATTACAGCCATACAGCCTTAAAGATTAAGTCGGCAAATAAAATATCTTATAAAAGGGAATTTTTATTACTTTTGAAGCGTTAAATATTTTTCGTATTCGAAATATTTTTTAATATAGAATATTACGCATAAATAAATGAACCTTGAATTTTATGAAAAATGATATTTATGTAATAGGTGTTGAATTAAAGAAAAAATATTGGGTTGTCAGTTGATTAATGTTTTAAAAAAATCTAAAACAGAGTACACGTCAGTGGGTCAAAATGTAGCTACAATATATGGCGAAGCGCCGGGGTTGACTGCCACATCTATGATTGATCTGTGGTATATGGAGTTACTGAACGTGAATGTATCAATTTTATCCCGTTACTTACCGTGAGTAAATTTTCCTGTCTAGGAAATAAGCCTTCTTTTATCAAATTTTTATATTATTATGTAGACAAACACTAAAATATACAGATCTGACTTTTATTTAAAGACATTTACTTACATAAAGACTTCTTTGGATTTTTCTTGCAAGTTTTTTTTAGTTAAAAACACGAATACTGGAAATTTGCTCTTGTATGTTTTAAACGTAAAAAAATCTCAAATTGAGAAATAATACTGCACAAGCAGCCTGTGACGTGCCACCGCTGGGCATAGGCCCCTTTCTCCATATAAGAGAAGGGTCGGACCTTAATCCACTATACTGCTCCACTGTGTGTTGGTGGATATATTCCCTATACTATGAGTAACGCTCTTTATCGGATGTCTATGGTAACAACCGGGACCGACAGCTTAACGTGCTCTGCAAGGCACGGTGTGGAGACCCCACAAGGACAAACACCAAGACCGGAAACATCAAGAGGTACATTAGAGCGATGTTTAGTAATTAGCTTATTATTTAGCGGTTATTTATTAGCGGTTCCTTACTTCACGAAACCAAAAATTAATAACTTATAATTAAATTGTTGAAGGAAATCAATTTGCATTGCATTTGTTATTCAATTTGTTTATTATACGCTTTTATCTACCTATTTTAGGTCTTCAGTCACAGGGATGCAACACTATGAATATTTTACACAATTAGTGTGGGGTAATACTGTCCAAGTTGGTTGTGCAGGAGTTAAGTTTAAAGTTCGTTCTTTCGTTTATTATTATAATAGGTACAAAGTATACATGTTTACGAATACAAAATATATTTTAGGAAATTAATATCGATTTGAATTCGTACCAAAACAGAACCGTACATAGATTGGTATGTAATTTTGCACCTATGGGGAACCGCCTTGACGAACCTGTTTATAATTTTGGCGTGCCATGTTCTATGTGTACTTTTGGAAGTAGCAAATGTGACTCAGAATTTACATTTTTATGTTGTAAGTAATCAATCATTCCTTTATAAACGTAAAACTTAAGGCTGTTTAAGGCTTATTGATTATGCTTGTTACAATGTATATGTCGCAGTTTGTAGTTTCCTGCTTTCTGGTCCGGGGGTTGTGGATTCGATTCCCGTCCTGAGTCTGGGTTCAATATATGTATAGTAGAGATGTGATGAATTATTCTGGTTTTAGTTTGGTGTAACAAAATAACCTTAAAATTTCCACTAGCTTTTTAATCTATCTATACATATAATAAAATGGTAGGAAAGTCAAAACTGTACATTGAATATTTTTTTAAAGAATACTTCGGGTGTGATCTACAATCGATACCGAAGCCAAAAACATAGTTTTTAGAATTTTTGTCTGTTTCTCTGTATGTATGTCGGGATAAACTCAAAAAGTACTGCATGGCTGTACTTCAAATTTGGCACGAATATTATTAAGAAGTCTTTTGTAAAAGCATTGCACGCGTGCGAAGCCGGGGCGGGTCGCTAGTTTATAATAAAACTACCTGCCCAGACAGAATTCGTTCCATCAAAAGTTAATACTGCGATGTTTCTTTTTTTAATCGAAAGTTGGTGCTTGTCAAATGGTCAAATTTAAATTTGATTGTGATATGATGAACACTTTTTAAGTTATTCTAAATAATGCACATTTACTTGACTATTTTTCGTCTACCTAAGTTATATTAATTGTTATTGGTCGATGTAAGTGAAGTCTGTTTTTTTTCGTTGGCGAGCAAACACATTATACGTACAAATATACGTAAAACTTTAAAATGTACCGAATTATTTCATTGGATTCACTTATTTAGGTGGACTGAATAATAAATGAAAAGTGACGGGAATCTGTTTTTAACCGACTTCCAAAAAAGGAGGAGGTTCTCAATTAGACTGTATTATTATTATTTTTTATGTATGTTACATCAGAACTTTTGACCGTGTGGACCGGACCGATTTCGACAAATTTTTTTTTAATCGAAAGGTGGTGTGTGTCGATTGGGCCCATTTAAATTTATTTGAGATCGACTACTTTTCGAGCTATATCTAATAATGCGTTTTTACTTGACGCTTTTTTCGTCGACCTACGTTGTATTATACCGCATAACTTTCTACTGGATGCACCGGATCTGATGATGAAATCCCAGAGAAATCGAGGGAAATTCTTGAAAATCCGCAATAACTTTTTACTGGGTGTACCGATTTTGATAATTTTTAATTTAATCGAAAGCTGATGTTTGTCATGTGCAACAAATACGAAAATACTTTTTCCCCGACTTTCCTTTTTATTACATGTGGGTACGCTATATATGTATTTATTTATATAATTATGAACAAACGAAACAAATGTAGCAATATCAGTCGGCCTATACCTATATAACACAGGCATCATGTTGCCCACCTTAGGAGCAGACAAGCGTATGTGTACGTTATAGATATTTATTATTATTTATTATAAATATTACGGCTAAAATTTGTAACACTTTTTAGCTTCAAGAATGTCATCAACGCCTATTGAAATCATTAACAGTGACGAGATTACTACAGATCCATCAATATTGGATAAAATTATATCGTCTAATAACTTTGAGGGTGTTCCGCATTTATCTAAAAATAATTATCTCGGGGTTAAAAAAAACGAAGAACATACATCAATCACGTCAGAAGTCATAGAAAATTATGACACGCAGTTTGATTTTTTTTCCGATTTATTTGATATTACTATGTCACCTGTGCCTCGAAAAGAACAAACTACAACGAAATGTAGAGAGGTTTTGGCTGTCGATGAGTTTATTGAATTACTAAGAAGTAGGCTAAGAAGCGATCACCTGTTAAGAGAATTATTACTATCAACTACTAAACTTTCTACTTCTGAACCTGTAGTCTCAGATAAAACTGTGGCAGCTATTATAAAACAGTTATATAGCAAAAAAGAAGCACCAATTACAACTAAGTCCACTGAGAGTGACAGTCTTAATTCAACAATTCTTGCTGATTTAGTGGAAGCTGTGATATTTCGACACAGTGGTATAATTTTTATATTTTTAGTAAATCGTTTGAATTGTAAATAGGTTCATAATACGATTTTATCATTACAGAGAAATATTCAACAACAGAAAATGCTAAATTAATTACACAAGTTATTTCTGATGTAAGACCTGTCAAAATACAAGCAGAGCTCGGAGAAGTTAAATCCAATAAAGAGTTTACTGGAAATTATTTTTTTCCTGAAGTAGAGGTACAAACGGAACAAGAAACAGATGATTCATATGACGAACAGTTACCGACATCTGAAATATCACTAGAAATTGAAGATTTGAAAAGAAAGAGTGGGACAATAGACTTTTTAGAGGAAGTTCTTGAATCAGACATTATTACGGACGACATAAAAGGGGATATTATGTTACCAACAGTAAATATTCCCAATGGTAGAATTTATTTTTAAATAAAATGTAAATATTATAAATTTTAAATTTTTAAGTTAATATTATAACTTTCAGCTTAATTTTTAGGTTCTAATGTAAATAATGTATTACAAGTATATAACAATAATAGGTGGTTAAATTCTTCATTTCAAGAATTAAAAAGATATAAAAGGAAAGCCTATAGCGGTTTATTTATTAACTATATGGATTTACTAAAAAAATTAGCTACTGATTTAAGGAATTTAAAGTTGCAGGAAAAATATCATTGCGTATACAGTTGTACGCAACAGATTGTTCCTAACATTTGTTTAATAGGACTGGTTTCAAACGTCTGCTTTTTGTAACGATTAAAATAAAATGGACGATATTTCGTATATCATTTTATTATATGAATATTGTTAATATTGTCAAATATATTAATAAATTATAAACGTCTGTATTGTTCGTATTATTGCAAAGACAGTTTTTATTGTGCAATGAGTTATTGAAAATTTTGTTCAATACGTAATAGAATAGGTCGCCATAAGATAATACGTTTCGTTCATGGTCACTTTGAACATAATTTTCTTCTCTTTTAACGTTCCTGTAATTTAGTAAGGTATCTTTTCCACTTTTTTTGTTTATATGATTTCGTTTATTTCGAATATTATTTTTGTAACAAATACAATCATCAAATGATGCATTTATTTGATGTTCATCATTAATTGCAGGTACATTTAAAGAACTTTTAGAAGATATATTATTTTCGTTTATTTTTACTATAGTGCTTCTGATATAATTCCGCTTATGTAAAGAGCGACGTTCGCAGTAATCGTCGTCATCACCTGTATCAAATTCCGGAGTCGTTGTTTCAATGTCTAGCGACGCCATTTTATTTCTGTTCATGTAATCTCTAGTACATGTTGAAGTACGTGTACAGCCTTCGACATAACCTGGAGGCGTGCGGGAACCTACGTTTCCAATTAAGCCACCAACTCCACCCGGTATGATACTACCGGCACTATCAGTTAAAGATGCAGCAGTCCAAGTACAAGTTAACTTCCGTGTACACTGTTTCATGCGAATAAATGGTGTATTAGCAGTATATTCTGTAGATTTAGTTGAATTAGATGTATTCGAATTTCTTAGTAATTGAATGCCTTCATTATCATCAGAATTTGTGTTAAGAAATCGTCGCCCACTGAAATTTCCTGTATTAAATTTTCTAAGATGCATTAGTTCATCAAATGATAAATACTTTTCAGTAATACGTATATTATTGCCTTTTTGTTCATTGATAAATTTTATAGTTATATGCTCTGTTTGAAAAACTTTTTTAGGAGTACTTTTTGTTCTCATTATTTTTTTGTTTTTTTTATTAGCTAATGTAGTATATTTTATAGACTTTAGTTGCTGCTGTTTTTTGTTTGAATAACCATCTATTTGCCAAAAAGGCTTAAAATTTAAATCATCTTCTGGTGCGCTCCTTTTTGAATTGCTAAAATGTTAAAGTTTATTATTTATAGCCGATTTATTATAATTGTGGTTCTGTAACTTATTAATTTACCTGCCTGTAATATGGATCGTATTCTTTTCTTTCACTGAAAAATTTAATCTTATGGTTATCTAATTTTTTAAAGCTTTCGTAAGTAACAGGATTTAGATTTCGTCCTCGGTCCACAATTTGTAAATCGTGGTTATGTTTATTAAATGTGTTTTTCGTAAATTGATCATAATTTCGAAAGTCCTTTACTTTTTCCACGTTGCTACTTACTGTGTGACCTAATGCCCTGAGCATGTTAGGACAAGGTTTAAGTGGACAACCAAAGGAAACACATTCACAGTTTGTATTCTTAATACATCGATTAACATTTGGAGAATTGGTGGGAAAATTGTTACATTTACAAAAATCGTTTGAATATGCACGATCCGGAGTGTGCCATTTGCAATTTTCACAAACAGGTGTAACATTTTGGGATTTTTTTGTCTGTTTTCTCGTACACTTTAATATTTTTAGTTTACAAGGAATACACTCTGAAACATCGTATTGATTAAAAACCTTTGATCCCATATTACGCGTACATTGTGGATTTATGTTATGTTTTCTATAATCTTGTTCTTTATTTGTAAGTAAAGTTTTAGTAAAGTCGTGTCTACGGGAATGTTTATAAAATATTTCGGGATGCATTAAATCAAAATCGTTTTTATGTTCATGTCCATGGTATACTCTCGAATCTCCTTTGTTATGTCGATGAAGATCAAAATTATTTTGAGAATTGTTTCTGTAATTTATCCAAAAATTGTCGTTTTCGAAAGGATGACTTCGTTTGACGGCGTCTAAAAATATATATAATACATACAATTGATTTGATAAATTAAGCAATAAATAATATAGTTGTGGTTGCCCTAGTCTTCGATCGCGTAGAATTTCAGTAAATTTACAAAAGGGGGTAAAGTAGCACTTAATATTACAATAATTTATGATCTCTTTGTACCACCTTTATAATTTGACTTTTGAACGCTAGAACTACCAAAATGCTTGCAGAACTCGCTTTTGATTAGGGTTTAAATAGAAAAATTGTCCGTTCGCACTTTTATACTACTAAATATAAAATGTCTGACACTAATACTGTTCATCCCTATGAAGTAGTATCAGAGGCCATAGACCTCCTTAAAGAATTTCGAATTTCGTGATCCAATGCCTAAGGATAAGGTTTCATACTTCTAAATTAAAAAATAAAAGATTCCACATTAACTTGCATATGAAATTACACCCCTCTATGAGTAAAATTTCCACACAGACTGAAACGCAAATTTATTCATTTTTATTTAGTAGCCTCAATTTTTTTTTATCTGTAGTTAAAAGAAATTGCGTTTCGCGCTTCTTACTTTAAAAATGACGAACTTGCCATACAAACTTTCAAGATCTATTTCAAACCCTAGGTCTAGGTTTCATGATTCAGCCTGTAGCATCCCACTGTTAGGCATGGCTGCATGGGGAAAGAGGCCTATGCGCAGCAGTAGGATATTACAGGCTGAAGCGATATGTAACAGAACAAATACTTGTGAGAGCCTTTACACCTCCTTTATTCGGCCCTATCACAAAATTCTTTCTTATGGCCGTCTACTAGGTATAGATATAAACTTACCCTTATAAACTTTTATATGTTTGTAGCACTAAAAGTGAAGGACTTTTATAAAAATGTTCATGGCCTCTTAGACCTCATTGCGAAATTCGTTTTTGGTAGAAGTCTACTAACTCTTACCTACCTATTCGTCAAATTTCAAGTTTACAGCACAAAAAATGAAGAACTTTCATAGAAACTTGTAAGAGCCTTTTGACCCCTTTATAGGGCCTTATCAAAAAAGCCTTTCTTAGTGGACGTCTACGAACTATATATTATATTTTTGCAAAACTGCATCTGCTTGCGTCCAGTGGTTTTAGAGAATTCGAGAAGAGTGAATGACCGAACGATTTTATAAATATAAGAAGATAGAAGATAAGCTAGTTATTGTTTTACTCAAATATAATTTAACAGTAATTGTTCATACGTTATGATTTTTTTTTGACACATTTTACTAGATCTATACAAATAAATAAAATTGGAATGTCTGTTTGTAATATTAAAATAACCGCTTTTTACTAAATGCATGTGGATGTATACACGGTACATATACCAAAATAGGACTTTTTACGATTTTTCTGTCGGTCTGTCTGCCCGTCTGTTTGTTCTGGCTAATCTCTGCAACGGCTGGACAGTTTTTGATGGGACTTTCACTAGCAGTTAGCTGATGTAATAATGAGTAACTTAAGCTACTTTTATTTTAGAAATTTATTTATTTTATAACTCTGCGAACTGAACAATAACTTTTTTGTTAAATTCCACGCGGGCGAAGTCACGGGCACCACTGGAGCAAAAATAAAATTACACATACCAAAAAATATGTCCTGCGTAGTAGTGCCTGATTTTTTAATAATTTGTAGACATTCGTTTTTGTCATCGTTTTTTATTAGCTTCAAATTGTTATATACAGGATCAATTTCTTTTACCTCAGAATCATTAAATAAATTTCTAATTCGGAGTAAACTGGTGGAAAGTGGAGATGCTGATATTTTCCTACCTAAAAATTAATGTTAATTTAAAAAAAAGACCGTTTAAAAACGATAATTTTAATTATTTAATTATGACCTGTAGACTGCTTCATGTTCTTAACAATTTCATTTGTTATTTCTGGTTCACTGCATAAGCCAGAAAAGAACTTGTCGGGTTGCATATTATCTGAACACTGAGTTGCGGCGTAGCCAATAATATATACTGGTTTTCCGTGTACGTTACCCTTGGGAGCAAAGTTACAAACGAGTCTCTCGACGATCGTAGTTTTGATATTGTTCACCTGGTTTCATTTACTAAATGCTAGACGTGAGTAAAACTACACAAACTAAATAGTACAAATTCATAAAGAACACTAAAATTGTAAAAAACAAATCATATACTTTGTGCGTTGTAAAAGTTATAAAGTCAATAATAGCCAAATGTATAGTTTAATACAAGTATCCTTTAATTAATAAAATGGATAGATATAGGTATTATGTACTTGCGTACAGTTACACCAACGCAACACGACAACGACGCCACGTTGGCGCAACGGTCACAGCCATGGATTGTACCTGTTGCGCTGGCAGTCGCGGGTTCGATTCCCGCTCGGAGTATATATTTATTTGTGTTTATACAAATATTTATATTTATTTCCGGTCTGGTTGTTAGTCTTTGTGCGTCTCCCCACCGCACCGTGCCTCGGAGAGCACGTTAAGCTGTCGGTCCCGGTTATTATCATGTACACCTGATAGCGATCGTTACTCATAGTAGGGAATATATCCGCCAACCCGAATCGGAGCAGCGTGGTGGATTAAGCTCTGATCCTTCTCCTACATTGGGAAAGAGGCCTTTGTTCATAGTGGGATATTACAGGCTGAAGCGTACAGTTACACAAAAGGTACTTACGGTGAATTTAGCTTTACCACATCCAATTTTTTCTGTGTTTGCCCAAATTAATTGCGTAAATTGATTACTTTTGTTACCATGAGACCTGAAACGTAACATGATTGTTGTATGGTTTTAGTGACATTGATTACTAATTTTTATTGATTGTTACCTCACAATGAATATTATAAATAAAGATACTTTTATATAAAAAAAAATCCAACTAGAGAACAAATAGAAATACTAATATCCACTAGTATGTTACATTTTATTTTATTTTTATTATAACTTTAAAAAGAAACTAAATGTTAAAATATAATAACATTTTTAAAAGAATTTCAAATAAGTATGATAGATGCAGCTAAATAGTGACCTATTAAAATATGAATTTTGACCTATTCAAAACAATTGTATTTTATTCGACAATCTAAACGTACAAAGTCAATCTATCACTATGTTAGTGGTAGAATATACATTTTTAAATGTGACACAAAATATAACGAATAAATACGTCTTTACTCATTGTAATAGGTTACGCTTCCATTATAGACCAGTGATTGCATAAACCAAATTTCCACGAAACTTTTTACATTAAAACCAGCTGATGGTCCGGTTATTGTGGCAATATTTTGTCCTACTTTCATATTTTCTGAAAATACGATACAAGTCAAAAAGCATTTACGAGAAATTGAACATACTTTTTATTTGTATAGGAGCATAAAGAACTGTATTCATGTTTATAAAATACACATACAAGTGGGATGCTATTAATGAAAGTGTTATTTTGAATATATATACTACGAAATCATTTTTAACATCTATAGGAACAATCGTATTAACAATGAAATTAATGCAATCATAATCAAAGATAACGAATTTTTACGGTTCTGTACCTATATCACGACATTGGTCTTCTTTGTCTGGTTGTAATTGTTGGTCACATTGGTTCGCCCATAGCTGAGCAGATAATGCTAATTCTTGAGACCAGCTCTAAGATGAATAAAAACTTTAGTCGCTTAATATGTTTCTCAAAATACAGGGATTGGAATAAATTTAGATCATCCGTAATAGCATATGGAAATATGCAAAAAGAAAAAGAAAAGCTTCTCATGTTTTACTCGAGATAATGTGTATATTTAAATGCACAACTCAAAGTTTCAGCTCTATTATAACAGTAGTTTTGGGAATATTTATTAGATAATAAATACAATTTTTTTTTATGTCACTAGGTCGGCAAACAATCGTACGGCTCACCTGATGGTAAGCGATTACCGTAGCTTATAGACGCCTGCAACACCAGAAGCATCGCAAGCGCGTTACCGATCCAATCCCCAATCCCCCCAGGAGCTCTGGTCACCTTACTCACCAACAGGAACACAATACTGCTTGAAAACAGTATTATTTTGCTGTGATCTTCTGTAAGGTCGAGGTACTACCCCAGTCGGGCTGCTCCATATTTTGAGCAGGAAATTCCTGCTGTGCCCTACTAATTTAAAGAATAAACGATTTCTAAATATGTTATTTTTGTCTTATTATCTATTGCGATGTTAAAGATTAATAAAAATGTTTTTGTAATTATTTAGAAAAATTCTTACAATCTTTTTCATGTTTGCAGCCCCAGGTAAGAAATTTGAATGACCCAAAGCAATAAAGTTTCTTCGACGATTAATGTTTTCGATTATAGTATTAATGTCATTATCTGTTAACAAGGCAGTGTAGTCATAATTTAAGCAATTTGAGCTTGGTCCTAAAGTCTGAAACGATAGAATAAGTTAAAAATTGTAAATAAATTAAAAGTTCACAGTCAACGGCACCCACTATGATTTACTCCTGTGTCACTTTACAAGTAATATGAAGTTGATTTTCAATGCTTTTCTAATATCTGTCTCACCTTGTATTTACACATTGTGTGGTTTGGACATATTTCACAATAGTCAATTTTCTCATATCCATATGTACCATAAAAATAAATTGTAAAAACGAAAAATAATTTTAGCATAATAATTTTGTTTAAATCATCAATGAATAAATAAAATGTCACTTCTAAATAAATATTTTTCTTAGCCTAATAGATTATTTTCTATTGAAATTTTACCTTAGAGACATTTGTACTACAATGGATGGCATAATTAGTTTTGGTTATGTTTTTAGTGTTTTATAGTGTTTTGACAATTTATATTTCTCAAGGGAATTGTTTTAATGTTAAAAGAGACAATAATGGTGCTATAACGAATGCAAATGGTATTAGAATAAACTTATATTCTAGAACCTTTATATTAAGTAATTTACATTATTTTATCTTGATTATCTTTTCAGATACCGGGCTGTATAATAGGACAAAAACAACGAACTATAATAATTTTTTAAGTATTATTCTAAATACAAAAAGAGCTACAAATTTAAAATCCAATATTTTTGACAAAATGTTGTCCAACGAAATGTTTTCTATAAAACAACATTTGTTTGAAAAAGATCTACTGTCATCAGTTTATATGTCTTTTAAAAATAATGTTGTCACTCCTACACTTGAAATAAACCAGAAATGGCCTATTGAGAAAGTACATGAAGTAAATATTAAACCAAAATTTGAGACCACCTGTACCGATAAGCCGACAAGTAATGGAGTACATTACAACCCCTTGATTAGGTCAGAAACAACAGAAATAAAAAAGGATGAACGTCAAAATTGCAACTTAAATATGCAATTTGAATCAAGTAAGAAAGTACTCGAAGTAAGAAGTTTTTCAGTTATTCCAAATCATAACCCAGCAAGCTTATCATATATGCAACAACAGGCTACACGACAGTGTACTTGTGTAAAATGTAATCAAAATAAATTTTGTAGTCATTCAAATAACGGTATATTGAATACTGAAAAAATTTGTACACACACTGAAAATGATTTGGCATTTGTTACTGCATGCACAAGGACTTCTGAAGATTACTCTGTATCACTTACGTATTTTCCTTACTATGCTTACCCCTACTTTGTGGGTATAACTACAGATCCCTTTAATTCTTATTATCATCCTGATGTCGTTAATAATTTAAAATTAACGAATGGTAAAAGATATAAGAATATCAAGAAACCATACATTTACGAGGAACTCTCCAAAACTGAAGACAGTAAAGAGGGTGACGACGACGACAATGATGATGATGATGATGATGATATCGATGCTGATGACAAAAATCCGTATGACTACGTAGAAGATGACAAGTCAAAAATTAAAATAAACAAATCTCCAAAATATAAATTCAAGAAAAATCCGAAATTTTTTAACGTAAATTATGATAAAAGCTACGCAGAAGATTCCAGTTTCCCGGAAAAAA
The DNA here is from genome assembly GCF_905220565.1 of Melitaea cinxia. Classification (NCBI taxonomy): domain Eukaryota; kingdom Metazoa; phylum Arthropoda; class Insecta; order Lepidoptera; family Nymphalidae; genus Melitaea; species Melitaea cinxia. The sequence continues at coordinate 6,738,517 of NC_059400.1, read as the reverse complement.
TTCACAATGGGAACATAAAAGTTATAAATAGAGACAAGTTTGTAGAAGACATATTAGAAGATTTAAAAGTTTACTACAACGACGCTATTATTAAAGATTGCTACTGTTCATTGTCATCCTTAAAAAATGGATCTACGAGTAAATTATATCTTGTAGCAATTATAATATTGTATTATACATCATGTAACATATTTATATAGATGTTATTTCGATTAATGCGTAGTGGAAATAAATATGAATTATATTATAAGGCTTTCTGGTATTTTTATTTTATAAAACTAGGTACTTCGCTAGTTTTTCGTCATAAACACCCGATTTTGTATTGCACAGACAAAACCTTCGGTTTCCACGTGGGCCTTATTGTTGACGTGATGCGCGTGGCGCCTTGTAAAACCATCCATGCAGGTTTTTCTTCATCCGGTCTCCCATTCAGAGGGGCTCAGTACAACCGGTTTCTACCATTCCTCTTTGGCCAAGGAGCTTAGACCTTTGTCACACACTACGACATTACCGTGGATAGCGTTGTCCCGACTCCTTTCAAAACCTGCCTGTTGTTGTACTTATCCCCGACACTCTAGTTCTGAAGTAACATACATAAAAAAATACAGTCGAATTGAGACCCTCCCCCTTTTTTGGAAATTGGTTAAAAACGATAATTTGTATGAGAAGATATTGTGAACTATTGTGTTTGAAACAGGGATTCCAAAATAGATAGATCTATCTGGAATCCAGATAACAACAGATAATAGTTGTGTTTGCAGGCAAACGAAGAAAAACGGACTTCAATTATATCGACAAGTAATACAACGTAGATAGATGAAAAATTAGTCAAGTAAATACGCATTATCAACGATTACTCCAAAAGTTGTAATTAGATCTCGATGAAGAAATTTAAATGTGATCACATGATAATAAACATCGGCTTTCGATTAAATTAAAAATCATTAAAATCGGTACACCCAGTAAAAAGTTATGCGGATTTTCGAGAGTTTCCCTCGACTTCTCTGGGATCCCATCATCAGATCCTGGTTTCCTTATCATAGTACCAAATTAGGGATATCTCCTTTCCAACAAAAATATAATTCTAAACAATTTTTAATATCATATCAAAAATCGACCGATCCTGCGAGAATCGAAACTGCATCTCTCACTTAGGGTCGGTGCTTTAGTCAATTAAGCTATGGGACGATGTAACCGCTAGATCGAATTTTTTTTTGATATGATGATTTTATATTCGGTCTAAGCGTGGCGCCGTCTATAATGAGTCCTTTGCAGCACTCGTGCGTATTCAAAGTTTCACACTACAGTGAATTCTTTGACAGGAGACGACACCATGCTATTTTTAATTCGTATGATTTATTTTTGTGTTACTCACACATTAGGAAATTCTAAACAATTTTTAATATCATATCAAAAAAATTCATTCAATTAATTCATCTGCGGTAACAGTTAAAGTTTCGCAAAAATCATGGATGACAGAATTGTTTCCCTGTAAATTCTAAAAAAAAAAGTCCGCGACAGCATATGTCATCTTTAAAGGTTGGCTCACTATAACCTTGTTTCATCATTACAGCCTATATAGTCCACTACTGGACATAGGTCTCCACAAGTTGACGCCAAAAATAACGTGAACTCATGTGTTTTGCCCATAGTCACCACGCTGGGCAGGCGGGTTGGTGACCGCAGTACTGGCTTTGTCGCACCGAAGACGCTGCTGCCCGTCTTCGGCCTGTGTATTTCAAAGCCAGCAGTTGGATGGTTATCCCGCCATCGGTCGGCTTCTTAAGTTCCAAGGTGGTTGTGGAACCTTGTTATCCCTTAGTCGCCTCTTACGACACCCACGGGAAGAGAGGGAGTGGCTAAATTCTTTAGTGCCGTAGCCACACAGCATAACCTTGTTTATACTTAATCAAATTTCTTCATATTGCATTATTTGCGAAGGTGTTTTTATAAACATGATATTAATTCTTATCTAAATAAATACGTTATTCATCACAAGTATTTAATAATCTAAACTAATATTATAAAGCTGAAGAGTTTGTTTGTTTGTTTTTTTGAACGCGCTAATCTCAGGAACTACTGGTCCAATTTGAAAAATTCTTTCAGTGTTTGAATTGAAGATAATATTCATGAGATTTGCGATAAATCATTAACTGATATTGGGCTTCCTGCATCAAAAGTAATAATTCACGTAATAATTTGGATCCGTTGGAAGCGTTGCGAAAGCCGTATGATGTAAATGAATTAAATGAGTATATTACTGAAAATGAACCAAAATTAGTTAATGACCAGGTGACGGCGTACAATCGTGTTATGCACAGTGTTCGTTTTAATAAAGGAAAAATATAGAGTTTCTTAATTCTGTGAACTCGAGTGGCCTTCCCCCACATTCCTTCAAATTGAAAAAGGTGCCTAATAATTTTACTTCGAAATCTTAAACCACCAAATTATTGTAACGGGGCCCGACTTCAAGTTAAATTTCTGCACAACAACTTGATCGTAGCAATAGTTTTGACTGGTCCAGCAGTTGGTCAAACATTGCTTATACCTCGCATCCCAATGATTCCATAAGATTTATCTTTTAATTTTAAAATAATACAATTTCCCGTTATTATCTTCTGCCGTAACAATTAATAAATCACAGGGGCAAAGATTTAAATATGTAGGAATCGATTTACGTCAAGACTGTTTTTCACACGGCCAACTATAGGTCGCGTTGTCAAGATCGGGTTGCGGAGAAAATCAGTATGTTCTACTGCCACAAGGAAATAAAACTAAAAATATCATTTACGCAGAAGTACTTTAAAATACATTCTTTTAAAAACTTTTTAATTGCGATCATAATAACAGAAATTGACGCGGACTAAGTCGCGGGCAACAGCTAGTATATATATATACACAAGAATTGCTCGTTTAATAGTATTAGATATAAAGCGACTTTTTAAACGCTTTAACTACGATTGTTAGTAAAGTAATAACTCCATATATAGATGGTGTATAAAGTTTAAAACAATACAAAATTTTATATTAGTCTCCAAGAATCATAAGTGTGTTACTGCATCTAATTTGACAGCAGAACAAACATTCGGACAAACTAGACGGTAGATATACAAACAGACAGACCAAATATTCTAAAAGTACAGACAATGTTTGATAGAGTTGTTTTCATAAAGACATATTTATTTGAGACATATTTATATTTTTAAACATTGGGCGTTTTAATATTTTTAATGTAAGCTTTGATAAGCTTGATTTGTACGTCTCGTTGTATCACTCACATATATATACTCGTATACATATATCTCGGTAATAAACCACTAAGAATAGTTAGTTGCCAATTTATCTATTTTTCACGGCGTCACATGTTCTATATTAAGTAGGTAGTTCTGAACGTTTATTTTGTTAATAGCTATACCTAGCTGAAAAATGCTCATAAAGTAGTGCGTATAGTTGCCGTTTGCCTAAGCCTCGGCGTTGCGGGTTGAATTCTAGCTCGGGAAGATATTTTTTCTGAACCCTGTTTCCTTTCCGCCGTGTCCTCCTTTGTCCACTGTTCTTTATTTGTAATATGTTATTATGTTGATTGTTGGTGTGTACAATAAAGAGTATTATTATTATCCTTGTGGATTACCCCAACATTCATCGGAGAGTACGTAAAGCTACCCATCCCTGTTTGTTACCATAGAAACTTGATAGCGATTGTTACGTAATCGTGGTAGGGGAATTGTCGGTCAATCTGAAGTGGAGCAGCTTGGTAAATTAATATATGTATATACTATACATATACAACACAGAACAAATATTTGAAGACAAGATCGAACGACACAATAATTCTTATTCATTTTTTAATTAGCTAGTATATAGTTTTTTTGTTATTATTTATTAATTAGCTAGTATATGGTAAAAGTATACTTTATGTAACGGTAATGTTTACTTTAGACGACGCATTGGCGATGGCTCAGCGGTCATAGCACTGGCTGTGTCACTTGTATTGGCCATATAGACGTTTTCGTGTACTGGCTGTTTATGTTTTTCTGTTGTGTGTGTTTACGGAACCCAGATACGAAACCTACCGGAGGGTCACTGAGTGTGAAGCATTTACTATTTTTATTTTTCTATTAAATGATGATATTAACGGTAGCCTACTTACATTTATATTCATATCATATAATGTAAGTAGATCAATCCTATTTAATGTATAAGCCCATAGACGTCGTACAAGTTCTACTTTGGATAGATATCCAACTAGGACTTCTATCCTTTGATTAAGAAAAGTTTTAGCTTCACTGCGTATTTTCGAACGCTATACACATACACAGTTGTACTGGTTTTAATAAATTCAGTCACTTTATCCTGTTAAAATGTTTAAGTCTAGAAATGATACCGTTGGCCACTACGTATATGAACTCAGCTGAACAGAAATGATTATATAAGCTTTTAGACAACCGTCAATACATGACTTAGATTTAATCCAGCAACGTTAAACCGATGAATCTTCACAATTTATGTAATATTCTACGACATAATATGTTTTGACTATTCGTATATTTTTTTTAATTTATTTAATGAAAATATTATTTTATTTTATTTTTTAAATGGATTTAGATCATTCTCTAGATCCTATGAATCAAGATGGTTCATAAAGTACTCGAAATTTTTTTTCTGGCGGCTGATGACTTGCGATATCTTGACAAAAGACATTCGAACCGTGGTTTACCTTCATCAATCCCCAAAAGTTCAGTAATTCTGTTTTCAAGAAAGTGAAATGTACCTTTTTCAAATATTTCTATTATTTGAGCATCAACGCATTCACTTTGATGATAAGGGAAAAAATTTAAATTTACGGGAAATTTACGGGAAAAAATAAGAGAAGCCCTTTTACATTTTTCCCTGACTAACTTTTGTAGATGTGAGATCGATGAGTACTTTAAGTATTTTATTTATGATAATGTCCCCAAAGCCTCAAACAATTTTTAGTAAACTCTAAGTAAATTATTTAATACACTTACCACTAGTTTTCGACTATTTTTTAATTATTGTATGTTTAGCAAAGCTTTTCATTTTCTTTATATTTACTGTGATTTGATTGAACATAGAGAAAGTTTTTTTTACAAAGGAAATTATTCTCCGAACAAAATCACATTAGTTAGCAACTACTGCAGCTACCAAAGATAATAATACAATTTTGTTATGTATGCTTGAAGTTACTAAGAAGACTTAAGACTTATAGAAAGTCAGTAGTTAATAAAATCTAACTACTAAAAGATACACTTCTAAGTGGAAGGACCACAAATGTTTGAATTATTCATTGTCAATAAATACAAAACTATGAATTGCGCTCCGACTTTGGAGATAGTCCACAACTCTACATTTACTGAATATATTCATTTATATTCAAAGGTGATAGAGTCAGAAAGTCTGTTATTGACGCAACTTTAAACTGTAACTTAAATAAGTATAGATTAAAAATGTCAACGCAGAGAAAAGTAAATATTTTCACCATAATAATAATATATGAGAGTCGGGAGATAAAAAAGAGTGAGATGAGTGCCTGCGACTTCGTCCGCGTGGTAGTGGGCAGCTAGTATAAATATAAAGTAAACTAAAATTTGTTGGATGTACAATATATGTACGTAATCAATACTATTTTGTAGTAAGCAAGATATTCGTGCTCGTATAAAGCTTTTTTAATATGTACGTTATACTTTTTTTTATGACTCTAGGTCGGCAAACAAGCGTACGGCTCACGTGATGGTAAGCGATTACCGTAGCTTATAGAAACCTGCAACACCAGAAGCATCGCAAGTGCGTTGCCAACCCAATCTCCAATCCCCCCAGGAGCTCTGGTCACTTTACTCAACAACAGGAACACAATACTGCTTAAAAACAGTATTATTTTGCTGTGATCTTCTATAAGGTCGAGGTACTACCTCAGTCGGGCTGCTCCATATTTTAAGCAGGAAATTCCTGCTGTGCCCTACCATATACGTAGAAAGCAATTTCGATTTTATATTATTTACTATCGCCACATTTTTGTGTTCGAACGGCTTAATATACATATACTGATAGATATATAACTGATAAATTAAAATTTCGCCCTTTTTTATTCAAACGGAACAGGAGAGAAGTAACAACATTATGCATATAATCTTTACCGTCATTCAGTCAAGTAACTTCTTTCAGAGCGAAACGCAGACACAAATTAGAAAAGTAAATATGTATAAGATATATGGGAATAAACTAAGGTACGCTTAAAATAATATCAATGTTAATTTAAGATAAGACTCAAGTTCAAGTGACAAAGCCGTGATGATGTGTGAATGAAGTGAATGTGTAAAAAATCCCATTAAATAAGTTATAAGTGACAGGAAATAATCTAACTGGAAAAGCGGTAGTGATATAGGTAATAAACAGGAGTAAGGAGGATGTTCTCAATTCGACCGTATTTTTTTAAATGTCTTTATTCATCAGATTTTTTTAACTGGGTGGAACGATTTCGATGATTTTTTTTTAAATCGAAAGGTGGTGTGTGTCTTGTGGTTCCATTTAAATTTAACTGCGATCTAACAAATACATTTCCGCTACTAATGCGTATTACTTGACCATATTTTCGTCTACTTACGTTGTATCATACTTCATAACTTTTCACTGGGTGTACCAATTTTGATAATTTTTATTTTAATCGAAAGCTGATACGATTTTTGTGGTACATTTAAATTTTATAGAGATCTCATAACTACTTTTTGAGTAATCTTTGATAACGCGTATTTACTTGACTATTTTTTCGTCTATCTACGTTATGTTACTTGTCAATGTAATTGAAGCCCTATTTTTTTACACATTTATTTAAACACAATTATTTATTTCCTTATTTTTCTGGACTAAACTAAAAACTAGTTTAAAAAAAACAGTACATCCCTTCTTGAATATAGAGAAATAAACCTTACTTTACTAGTAGGATGTCATAGGTTGGATCAAATACTCATAAAAAAACAAATACCGTTTCAAAATTCGGCGGATTAGTAAGTTTTAAATATTTGTCATTTCATAATTTGTAATAGGCACTTAAACATATTGCTAGCTAAAATTGTGAATTCATAGTTTCCTAAAGAATAAAAAGTATTATTTTTACTAAATACTAACACATACGACAAGTAAAATCAAGTTTATTCTGAAAATACACTGTAATATACACACGGTGTAAATCGAATGTGAGCGCGAATAATTCATAGCGTGTGTATCTTCGTGTAGCGACTGACCACATCGTGTTTCTCAATATTTTCCTAAGAAACATTTTTTTCTTTTCTGAACTTTGAAGTGTTTTCGGAATTATATCAAAGTGCTAACAGTGTATATTTAAAGATTACGAGTTCATATTAATATTTTATAAAATTTAACCTTCATAAAATATTACCGCATAACATAGTAATCCGGAATTAATTTTTTAATATAGTGCTAGTTGATGCCGTTTTTTAGGTAAGCAAAATTTGAAAAATAATTTTCGTTTTTTTTTTTATTGCTTTGTTACTTATGATTTAAACAGATTATTTATTTAATATACTAGCGGTGTCCTTTGTTTTCACCGGCATTAAGTTGGGGAATAAATGTACATAAAAATATAATGTAGCCTATAGCCTTCCTCGGTAAATGGACTATATAACACAAAAATAATTTTTAAATTCTAACCAGTAGTAACCTAATTCCTGAGATTAGACGCGTTAAAACAAACAAACAAACTTCAACAAGTTTTATAATATTATTTTTAATATAGATTAATGAGTGGTGACTATAACCATAGTGATTTGGTACAACCATTACATATAATTTGTGATATAGAACATAAAACGAGTATAAACAGGTATCAAAAATTACATATAAACAATTCTTTATATTTCTACTAGCTGACCTGGCGAACTTCGTATCACCTTATTTTTTTCTGAAATATAATAATAACATAATATATCAAAATAAAATATAGCCTATCTTTTAAGTTGGATCAAACTGCACACGGCGTGCAAATTTGACTAAAATCGGTTAAGTAGTTTAGGAGTCCATTGAGGACAAACATTGTGACACGAGATTTATATATATTAAGATATCGCTCAGTTGAACTTGGGATTTGTTAAACGCATACAAAAAACAAGTTTGTCTTGTTTGATTCGGTAGATAGCTGGTACTTGTAAGTTGTTTTCACAAGTGTTTGAAAATTTCTGGTGTCCAATCAAAGTTATTTTAAGAGTTTTCTACTTAAAGAATACCAATGCTCTATTACCGCATCTACGCAATCCTTTTATTTAATTTTAAGTGTCTGTTCGCATACTGTCAATTCTATGAAATGATTATTTCGTAAAAGCGTAAGTTTAGTTCTAGAATACGATAGAACAAATTTTCATTTGCTGTCGTTAATTTTTGTAACATTAAGGGTGATTATCGGCGGTCACCAGTTTGATTCCCGCTCGTCGCATGTATTAATTTTTATATAAATTTATAGTAAAGTGTATATTCTGGTCAGAATGTATGGACTTTTGGGTCTCCCACTGTGCCTCGATTAGCACCTTAAACTATCGGTCTTGATTGTTTTTTATAGAAACTTGATAGCGAGCGTTACTCGCGGGAGGGAAATTGCCTGCTAATGCGAAGCGGATCAGTTTGGTGACTTTGGTGATACAAAAAGTATTGGAAAGCTAGTGATTTTTATTTTTTAAATATTTTTAAGCGACTTAAAACAAGGAGGATGTCAGTGTGAATGTTCGTTTCTTATATTTAAAATCCGATTATTCCTGATACAAAATGACACCGAATCAAAATTTTTTGGTACCACGTTTCACGACGTGAGCTCAAATGTAATCTTTATTTATTTTTAATCGAGCAGGTCTCTAAAATGATCCAGCAAAATTTACGTGCAAATGAAAAGACAAAGAGTTATTTATTAGTAGACAGCTGCCCAGACTAAGGAAAGTTATTTTTGGAGCTTACTCCTTAAAAATCGATTTTCATATAACTGGCGCACAAAAACGTAACGTTTTTCTATATATCTACTTACTAAGCCTATTGGGTTCCGATAGATCGCATTATTTGATTGGTTTATTTAAAATTTGTTATGGTATTAATCTTTTTTTAGACTAATAAGCCTTTTTTAACCGACTTCAAAAAAAGGAGGAGGTTACTTTATTCGACTGTATATATATATATATAATGTATGTTCGGGGATAACTTTGTCGTTTATGAACCGGTTCTGATAAACAAGTAGATATCTAGCGGGGATAACTGATCGATTGATAGTTTGACCAGCGAAGGCAGGAAATCAAATTGAATTGAGAAAAAAATCATAATTAAAGGAAATTATTACAAATAATTAAAAATAAAAATTGCGTTGGAAAAATAGGGGTTGATCGTAAGGGTGGAAAATTAAGAGTAATATATTTTTTTTTATTCTAAGTCATGTCAAAATAAAAATAAAAATCTTGCCAAAAAAATTAAAGTTTATAAGTAACAAATAAAATATAGGGGTTGACCGTAGAGGGTTGAAAATTTAGGTATGTTGGTTCTATGTATTTTTTAATGTTGTATCATTAAAAAATAAAAAATAAAAAAATTATCTAAAATAAAAAAAGCCACGGGTGGACTTAACATTTAGGAGGATGAAAAATAGATGTTGTTCGATTCTCAGACCTACCCAATATGTACACAAAATTTTATGAGAATCGGTCAAGCCGTTTCGGAGGAGTTTAACCGCGACACGAGAATTTTATATATTAGATATATATGTATCATGAATAATTTTATTATAATAATTGTATATTTATGTATACTTACAATGAAAAATTGAAGTTCATGATAAAATTTACGTTGATACGGAACGTACGGGATCGTTGAAGCTCGCGGGCGTCGTATAATTGATATTTCTGAAAAGATGGTTGCCACACCCTTGTTTTCGATATTTAACCTTCATTTTGATGATTAAAATTATTTCACAACGATTTGTTTGTGCCGTAATTATTTTTTTTTTTAATTAAAATTGGTTCGATTTTAATTAAGTACTCAATTTTATGGAGTGTTGGAATTTCAATAAAGTATAATTATTAAGAATTAATACTTACAAAAATAAACAAAAATATATTTTAAGTTCTATCGTTTTCAATTTGTAATTAATCACTCATATTTTTTACGGAGGTACTGTCTTTTCATCTGAAATTACGCTTTTAAGTATTCTCTTTGTCGTGGAGTTTTTTTAATTATAATTAAATATTATAGGTACCTAATTATCAAAACATCATAAGCCAAATTTAATTGAAAATGTTGTATAGTTACTACTGCTTAATTTCTTGTCGATTTTTTTAAACGGCTAATTAATTTATTAAAGAGTATATAACGTAAAGTGAACTACACTTACATACAAATTAACAATAAGAAACGTTTAAAGTGCCTTCCAAATTATAGGAGAATACAACTAAATAGTAATTTATGTGTTTAAAAACACTTTTAAAACCTACTTGAATATGAAAAAAAATTGATTTAATTTAGTTACAAAATATTTTTCTCTACAAATAAATAAAATTGGAGTGTCTGTTTGCATTATAAAAATAACAGCTTTTTACAAAATGCATGCTGCGAACTGAACAATAACTTTTTTGTTAAATTCCACGCGGACGAAGTCACGGGCACAGCAAGTATACAATATAACACAAATAAATGCGGTTTTAATTTCGATTCACTATTCAGCCTGTAACATCCGAATTTCTATTCGGTATCAATATTTTGTTAAAATAATATTTTCTTCTCAAATAGAAATAATAATAAGTTGTGGATTGAAAACGACTGCGGTCCAAATTACAGTGTTTTTTAACCTACTTCAAAAAAAGAGGATGTTACTTGATTCGACCGTATATGTATACTAGCTGACCCGGCAAACGTTGTTTTGCCATATAAATTATTTCTACGAAATTTCTAGTGTATAAAAAAAAACTAACTTATTGTAAGTATGTAAGGATGTGGTATATGAGTGAAAGAGGCATGGAGCGCTGTTAACGATGAAGGACTATAAAAATAACAAAACACAAAACATATTTTTTTTTAAATTTATTCCTTAAAATTATATATGTATATCATTAATTAATTACGACAGTAACACTAACAGACAATATCAACCTCTTAATGCTATAGCGTGAACAATATTTTTTGCTAGCCCATCTTTAGCTAACACAAACAAACTGTATGGTTTACCCACTCGAGAGCATGCCACGTATAATTATTGTTCGCGTGAAAAACTTGGTGTGCTCAAATCTACGCCACAAACAGACATTGTTTGGCCTTGTGACTTATTTATAGTCATTGCAAATGCTAATCTAATCGGAAACTGAATACGTTTAAATGGAATTGTCACATCTGTAGGTATAATAGGGATTCTTGGTATTAATATATTTTCACTTCGGAACTTGCCATTTAAAATGCTAGCTTCGATAACGTTTTTCATCAATTTTTGAATGACTGATCGCGTACCGTTGTACAGCCGTGGCGGATTCAAACTACGAAGCAACATAATCGGAGATCCAACCTTCAATTGTAAATTATGCGGTGGGATGCCTACAAAATTCATTGAGTTCAAAAAATCTGTTGGAAAATTTACAGCTTCGCTGGCATCGCAAACTATATCAATAAATTTGTATGATACCAAGTTCCCTGGCAACAACTGTTGTATCTTCAGATTTAAATCAGCAACGTCCAAATTTTTTGCCGCTAAAATTGCTCTTTCTGCAAGCCACTCCTAATTTATGTAAACGTGTGTACATCGGGAAATATTTGTTTAATGAGAGCATCTTGCGAGTCAATGATTGTGCAGAAATCGGTCGGTAATTTTACCCATTTCCAGTTTCATCTATAGTACTAAAAACGTCTAAAATTTATCGATATATTATTTCCTATTACAGCAAAAATACATTATAAATTAGTCAGCGAATTAATATCTATTGATAAAATTATTTAATATAGAGAGACAGCAAAACATCTACGCAACTCTACTTGATAATATTATTGCCTTTTAAAACCAAACGTAGCTTTACTTTACTAGCTTACGTAGCTTTTTTGGCTTACCCTAAAAATGAACACAAATTTTTTAAAATTTAAGCGATGCGCAGCATGGACAAACGACATCTCAGCAACAGAGCTAATCAAATGCGGTACATGTAGCCTGCGATATTACATTGAATGTATCAACGCGTCTTACAAAAAACTTAATGACCTGTCACCGGAGTATAAAACTAACTGGTCTTGTCCCTCTTGCTATTCTAAGAAACCAAAATGTGATAATAGCAACACACCAGCACGTGGAACTACTGTCATCAACGAAAGTCTATCTTCTAACATCTCGCATAGGCGACCACAGCCTTCAGTACAGCCAACATCACAGGTACATGAATATTTTACCCTTGAAAATTTAAAACAGCTGGTCAAGGAAGAAATAGACACACTTTTGATTAAAATAGAATGTAAATTTGACAAAAGAATGGAAATAAAAACGAGTGAAATGTGTAAAGAAATGTCTGAGACTGCAGTAAACTTTATTAATAATCAGTATGAGGACTTAAAAAGTAAAATTCAAGAAAAGCTAACTGTGGTCAAAGCACTAAAGGAAGAAAATGAAAAACTGAAATCGACAGCAGTTGATCTCAATAGCCGCCTAACTCTAATGGAACAGCATGCAAGGATGAGTAATTTGGAAATTCAATGTATACCAGAGAATAAATTCAAAAATTGGCAAATACTATTTTACAAATAGGAAAAATAACAGGCTAGTAATATAGCGGACACTGATATTCACAGATGTGCCAGGATTGCCAAAACAAATCCAGCACATGGTCGCCCACGTTCTGCGATCGTAAAGTTTGCAAGCCCGCGTATTCGAGACACGTTTTTGGCTGGAGTAATTAATTTCAATAAAAAAAAAAAAATAAAATAAAGAGGATAAGTTAAACATAAGCCATGCTGGAATAGCTGGTGAGAAATGACAGATCTACGTCATGGACCACTTGACGCCTGAGCTAAAAAAAAAAAAATCATGCTTTTGCTAGAATAACAGCAAAAAAACTAAATTACAAATACGTATGGATAAAGAATGGACGTGTGTTTTTAAGGAAAACGGATGGCTCTGAATGTATTGTTGTAAAGAATATCGAACAGCTAGAACAACTTAAGTCTTAAAACTCTAATTTCGAATAGTCTAGTCTTTTATTTATTATATATAACATTCCATAATTCGAAAATATATTACCAAAATGTTAGATGAATCAAAAGCAAAACACATGAGGTAAAACTTAATATTTTGTCTAATGACTTTGATATTATTATACTAACAGAAACTTGGCTTAATAAAGGAGTATTCGATGGTGAGTTTATTGATAATCGTTATATAGTTTACCGTAGAGACAGGGAACAGAGTAATACTCAAAAAATTAGTAATGGAGGGGGAATAATGATCGCAGTAAAAAGTAGTATTAGTTCTAGTCGTTTATCACAGTGGGATAGTATTTGTGAGGATCTATGGGTGATAGTTGATGCAGTAATACAAAATAAACTTAGTCAAATAGCTATTTGTGCTGTATATATACCACCACCAGTCAAAAGTGAAGCACATAATACATTTTTAATTAACACGTCTAGAATAATTAACGCAAATGAACATGGGCTCATTTTATAGGTGACCTTAATTTAAGTTGTATATCATGGTCTGTATTACCAGAAGTAAATTATATGTACCCAGATTGGTAATTGTCTTGGTACCTCTAATTGATTTTATTGAGAAAAATAATTTGATACAATTTAATAATATTTTCAATTCCAATGAAAGATTACTTGATTTAGTCCTCACTTGTAATACGAATGTCAATGTTATCAAATACCCAAGCCCTATCAGCATAGTTGACAATCACCATCCACCCTTATTAGTTAGTCTTGAACAAGGCGACTTAGCAAATATAGATGAAAAAACTACTGATAGATTAAACTTCTGTAAGGCAAACTATGATAATATTATCAGTGATTTAAATAATATACCTTGACTTAATTTACTTTCAAATTGTTATGGTGTCATTTGTATGCTCACAATATTTTATACTAAAGTGAGGGAAATCATGGAAAAACATGTTCCTAAGACTAAACGTAAAAATAGTGAATTCCCTAAATGGTATAACTACAAACTCATTTCCATGGTAAAACAAAAAATAAATATAAGTTAAAATTTAAAATATTCAAAAACCAACTTGATAAAATCCATTTTGAATCTCTAAGAAACGACAGTAACAATTTAATGAAGGAATGCTATGATAGATATATTGCATCAATTGAAGATACTTTGTCGAAAAATCCCAAATGTTTCTGGACTCATCTTAAAAAATATTAAGCAGTCAACAAATACATATCCCACAAAAATGAAGCTTGGTGATAAAATTGCCACTGATGGTTCTAGCTTGTGCAATCTCTTTGCGGATTTCTACGCATCGGTCTACGACTCAAGTGAATATTCACAAAATTACTCACATGTCTCAAATGTTGACAGACAGCCTTTGCAATATTAATATAATCATCGAGGATATAATCAGAAAGCTGAAAGGACTTGATGTAAGAAAAGGATCAGGTCCGGCAATTTGCCTCCTTTATTCATTAAGGAATGCGCTGTTCTATTATCATTACCACTTCATTTAATATATAACAAATCTTTATGCACTGGTGTTTATCTTGAGGTACGGAAATTAACAAGAATAGTTCCTGTTTATAAGAATGGCGATCGTGAATCTATAACCAACTACAGGCCTATATCAATACTCTCGACACTATCGAAAGTCTTCGAATCGTTGCTACACCCAATTTTGTCACGCCACGTTCATCATGCTCTCTCAGAATCTCAACATGAATTTATTGACTGTAGATCTACCACAACAAATTTAGCTAATTTTATGAACTTCGTTACAACATCTATAGATGCGTGTAGACAAGTCGATGCAGTTTACACAGATTTCTCAAAAGCATTTGACAGGGTAAATAAACCACAAACTGCTGGTGGCAAAACTCTTAACTTTTTTTAAAAGACAAATCCCTGTTTTATCACGCTGTGTCTGGTGTTCCTCAAAGATCAATTTTATGATCATTACTATTTAATATTTTCATTAACGACATTACCAATTGCACCAAAATTCCAAATGTTTAATTTATGCTGACGATTTAAAGCTTGCTAAAGAAATTACCAATAAGCATGTCGTTAAATCTTTACAGGAGATATCTATAGAGTTTTCGAATGGTGTAAGTTAAATGGAATGGAACTTAACCCTTCCAAATGTTCATATATTTCCTTCACACGTAAAAGATTTTTTTGTTGAGGGAAAATATGTTATTGGTACGTACCAATTACAGAAATTGGAGTACGTTCGCGATTTAGGTATCACTATTGATGCTAAGTTACGTTATAATGTACACATTGACAGCATATGCAAGTCGGCAAACAAGATGTTGGGGTTTGTTTTTAGAAATTCGAAACAATTTAAAAAACTTAAAACCAAAAAAAATTTATTCACTACATTAGTAAGGAGTAAGCTAGAATATGGAACACCCATTTGGAACCCTAACTACCAGACAAATAAAGATATATTGGAAAGTATACAGATACGGTTTACGCAATTTTATTTTATTGGACAGGACAAAAGAATGCGCTACTACTCGCGGGTAAATAAGTTTCGGTTAAACTCACTCTCGAACCGGCGCAAGCTACTTGATATGGTTTTCTTACACAAACTAGTGAATGGAACTGTGGATAGTTCAGAACTCCTAAGCAAAATTTCAATTAAGGTTCCCTCTCGCATACCACGATATCCCATGTCATTATTTGCTTATAAAATCCAGAGAACAAACCTCGGTTATTATTCCCTCATGCCTAGACTGAGTAGGCTCTACAGAGAATTTACAGATAAAAACGAGTCATTAGACATCTTTGCAGATAACCTAGCTGTATTTAAGAATAAACCATTAATGTCATTTGATTCGTCAAATCAAAAGCTATGCAGCACTAATATTAATTTTTATTAATTTACAATAGTAATAGTTATGTATTTAGTTCTTTATTTTCTATGTATTTTTTTGTTTAAATCTTGTATGTTCAAAATCTTTTGAATAGGCAGACAACTTAATTGCCTAAAGCGCATGCTGTAATTACCTTTAAGAGGAATTATATGTAATTATGTAATACCTTGGCATATAACGGATTGTAATTTTTTTCAAACATGTAATTCTGATGGTGGTTCTTATTAAATAAATAAATAAATATAAAGTAACTTTTCCATCGCCGATATCTAGGAGTTGTTTTGAGAACGTTTCAGCGGATGGATCTTGTATCATTTGAACGCGCATATTTACTTTCAGCTGTACTTTTTCAACATTACGCCACAATGGCGATGATTTTAAGCAAGCGTTGATCTCATCAGCGTATGTTGAACGTGGAATGACAAACAATGAACGTGAAATACAAATTTTTACGATTTTTTTTACTATTTGCTATGACGGGTGACAAAATGACATCAGTGATAGAATGTTACAATGTAAAACTGTCAATTGGCGGGGATAACTTATAATTAACCAACTTATAATTTATCATTTATCTAGCTGGATGAAAAATGATTAAATTACTAAAATGGCTATTAAAATATTTTGTTTGGTGATAGAAACTTTAAAGTTTGGGTTGTATTCATTTTTTATGCCTATTGAGCGTGATTAAAAATGATTAAATTACTAAAATGAGTATTTATAAATATTGGGTGGTGATAGAAGGGTGAAAACTTAGGGTTAAATTTATTTTTTAATTCCACATTATAAAAATATAAAAATAAAAAATTTTGTCCAAAAAATATAAAAAAAAGTAAGGTGTCGGCCGATTCTCAGACCTACCCTATATCCACAAAAATTTTCATAAAAATAGTTCCAGCCGTTTCGGAGCAGTTTTTTAACTAACATTGTGACACGAGAATTTTATATATAAGATATATATTTTTTTAATGTATGTTCGGGAATAACTTCGTCTTTTATGAACCGACTTTGATAATTCATTTTTTGTTGCAAAGAAGATATCCCAAGTGTGGTACCATGATAAGGACACCAGGATCTGATGATGGGATCCCAGAGAAATCGAGGGAAACAATCGAAAATAGTAGTGACGACTAATGCGTTTGTTAATTTTTTTCGTTTACTTTCTATTACTTGTCGATGTAATTGAAGTCAGTTTTTTTTCGTTTGCGACCAAACAGAATTATTTCTTTATAGTCCGATCAAATTAGACCAGAAAATAGGGGTGAGGTTACAAAAATTTAGACTTGGCTGATTATTGGTAGGATTGTCCAAAACACTATTATAAATGAAATGTAAAACGTCCTCATCGATCCGACACCTGGAAAAAAAATTAATCGGGGTAAAAGGTCTTAAAAACGAGTGTTTCACGATTTTCGGCAAAACAGTACGTTTTATTAAAAAGTTTAGATTTTTCCGAAATAATTTCCATCAGTTTTTCACTTTCTAATGATTCTTCCTATACGCAAGTCGTACGTGTACCTAACGCATAGCATATAGATAATTCGCCAACTTGAATGATTAAATTGACCGGACTATTACAATTATAGATTCATAGTTATCTTTATTTTAAGTAAGGAAGGTTATATTGTACGTTGAAAGTAATCTCAGAGCATAGTGATATGAATTTATTAAGCTTGCTTAGAGTAATTGCGAGAGCTTTTTTATAGATACACTCAAGAACTTTTCTTCTCATGTAATTTTTTTATCAAAATTAAAAGATACAGCAATTTAACACGACTTAATACAGTATAAAAGTAGTACGTCAAGTTGTACATTTTCGTTAAGTCTGTATAAGTACCTACATAATAACTAGTAATTACTAGCAGACCTGGCAAAACTCATACGACTATATTTTGTTTCGTCAGTATAACAAGTGAGATAAAAAGAATTATTCAATCTAGTACTGACGTTCAAAAGTTATGTGCGTACATACATTTCAGCGATTCATTTTTATATATTAAAATATTTTAAGATTTTGAACACAGATGATTAAATGCTAGAAAAAAGATAGGCATTTGTATATTTATTTTAATTTGAATTATAAATAAACAGAAAACATCTGACGATCTGAATTTACGAGGTCGATTTCGTTTGTGATTACTATTTCAAAAATAGAATAGTTACGCATGTGTACTTGAGGCAGATTATTTTTTTTAACAACGTAATTAAAAATGTTATGGCTGTATCATGTTTAGATACAAAGCGATATCATTGAAGTAAAACTTCTTTACGTACGCTTGACTTGGGCATTAAGCTGGTGAATGCGTGATGACAATTGAGATAGGGCGCGGTGAACGGAAGTTGAGAGGGAGATATAAGTTAATGAAGATAGAAAGAGAGAGAGTTATGTTTCGTAAGCACACTCGTTTTATAAATTGTGAACAGTTTACAACAAATTAACAAAAAACACTTAACAGCAAAAAATGTGTTTTTGATCCGACACGCGACTGGAATTTGCTCCTTAAGAACGATTACTGTAGCACTTAACTTACAATGTTCTTTTAATTAAATCAAATTACAGTTAGTTAATATAACAAAATTCTAAAATCAAAACATAACGTGAAGCTTGCTATTCGTATCAGTACAGTAAGTGCTACTATTATTCCTACATAATTATATCTTACACTATGACGCAATGTAAGTTTCCGAAATTAGTTGAATTTCGGACCCCTTTTAATTGACAGTGGTAATGAATTTCAGAGACGACAAGTAAATAGTTCAGAGTTAAAGGACGAAGAATGGTATGGTTACCTTTCAAATTAGGTAATCATTTGAGCAGAGAGGCCGTTCGTTAATATATTATACAAAGGTACTCAAATTGATTTTTAAATCAGATCGGAGAAACTGGGTTGAAAACGATAAAATTAAGAATTAATAATATGATTTTCTATATGATGCGAATGTAACGCCAAAAACGTCCTAAAAATCGATTTCTAAAACATAAATGCAAAATTCGTATTCGTAAATTATTTATCACTAGCGTCCCGCCCCGGCTTTGCACGAGTGCAAGTCTATACTAAATATACATATACAACAATTACGTTTACAACTTTTTTTTCATTAGGCAATACAAACATGTTTTCTTTAGAGGTGAAAGAGCGACATATAATTGGCCATGTGAAAAACATTCAACGCTTAAATTTAAGTCAGCAACTGGTAAAATTTGACCTTGTGATTTATTAATGGTTAACTTATAAACCTGAGTGACCTTCGGAAAATTTTAGCTCTTCAAAAGCTATTTCATAGAGAAGTGGGGAAAGGGCTAGGGGGGTCTGAACCTTACTACCTATTATTTCTTTGTATTTTCTGAGAACATTTACCACAGTAATGTATATATTTTTTACACTATTAGAAAATAGAGATTTCAACGAACAAAAAGCCTACAGACTTTTAAAAAAAAGCTTATATTTTGACGTGAGAATGTTCAAATGAAAATGAGGGTGTTTATTTGATATTGAGGTCAAAATAAGGTGAAAAAAGAAATACTTTAAATAAAAAAAAATCAGCGTGCTTGGGACATAAAAAAGTACGTTTTTACTAAATTTCGTAAAAAAAAAATTGCTTAAAGTATAAAAATAAAAAACTAAAAACTTGGTTTTTTTGATTTTTCACATGAATTTTGAGGTTATGGGAAAAAAGTGTTCATAAAATCTTTTTAGTACCTACAACTTTGCCATTAAACTTTTTCCATAGGATACTTTAGCCGGAAATCGAGATAAACCGTTTTTTACCCTATCCCCCTCCCCCCTCTCCCCAGCACTTCCCGACCTCAAATCGCCCGTAATTTATTTTTCCTTTCATTTTCGTTGTATTCTCTTTCTTTAACAACGGGTTTCATTCTACTACGATCTAAAACGAAGAATTTCTTTTTTCTTGTTCTTAAAACTTTAGAAGTAGGTATTCATGTAAAAATTCTCAATTGAAACAAGTCTTACAAATACTCGTGGCGATGTTTGACTTTTGATGTACTGAAACAAACTGCGACCATTCATTTTAGTATGAACCGTACAACACTTAGTTGAGTGTTTTAGTGTATTTAATTATACTAACTCACGGTTTGATAATTTATATATCGTCATCACGTCATTATTCTGAAGTGCACTCCGATCCCTCGCTGCAACACGTTATAATTATTTCGAAAGTTTTCTCTATAAATGCTCGAGAGGGTAGCTATCAAGTCTTTTGTGCGATGCTTACAACTAGTGTGCTATCTTGAATACGCGTGCTTAATATAGTAACTCGTATTTATTAATGATTTTGTGACGAAGTTATCTAGTGTAAGTAAAAAGTTTATAGTAAACTTATTTTTACTATGTATGATCAGAAATTTAAAATAATGTACAGACAATTTTTCATTTATTACTCAAAGAAATGGGATGATTTTTTTTGTTTAGTAAGCAAAATTATGGAAGCCGGATACAAGCTATGGTAACTACTCGTAAAAGCTAAAGAATTGTTTTAAACGTGCTGTTACACGGGTTCCGAATAAACAGTTTTTAAAAAAAAGATTTTTAAAAATTACAGAAATTATTTATTTGAATTGAATAATATTACTTTTAAAATAATAAAATAAAACACACGGAACTGGTATAGAAAAAGATGTGTGACCGATATGAGGGATTCGAGCAGACTGACTGCGAGGTCCCGTCCCTACTGCTTCTTTAGAGACAAAATGCTGATGCAGCATCTAAGGCTTGCACCACAGCGCAAAGGGTGCATGTGCTAGGCTATAACAACCCCCCGCTTAAGATGAAACTTACACGGTCAGAGCGTGAAGTTTCTCATAGGAAGTAGGAAAAGGGTAAAATTTTAAACAATCCTCAAACGAGGTTGAGGATCTGGTGAACTTTCTAATCTGTCATCGGATTTTGTAGCGGATCTAGTGAGCTTTATTTTCTTTTGAAAGGTCAGACATCTTTCTTTACAGAAATAGTAAATTATAAACACTAAAAACAGAGATATAGAAACATAGAACATTATTGAATGTGGATTAGTAAATTCAAAATTATCATCTAGATTTAAATTGTTTATAAGATCTAGTAGACTATCAGTTTCGGAATTTAATTTAATAAATTTATTTAAATCTAATTTAGTATTTAATTTTACAGATTTATAATTAATCGTATTATTAAATTTCTTAAAAGCATTGAAGTTGCAACATGAATCATTAATAAGATTAAAATCAGAATGAATTGAATTTGAATAGATTTTAGGATTAATTGAACTTATAAGTTTTACATCTTTGCAATAGCCGTTACATTTTGGTTTCAAATTGACAATACCAGTACCTAGTATCGTTACATCAAAGTTATCGTTTTCACAATTGAGATGTAGTCTTGTGGGGGAGGAATGAGTAAAAATCCATTTATTATTTCCTAACGATTGCCAAAAGTGTACATCTCCCGAAATAAATTTTGTTTTACACTCTTTAGGAAGTGAATTTAGAACTTTAGACATAATTTCTGTTTCACAGATTGGGTTCTCGACAATATTAAATTCTTTTAAATTATTACAAATAAAATTGTCATTGAGGGTAGTTTTACAATTGTATAGATCATCAAGGATACAATAACTGGTTTTATCATTATTAACCGCTACATATTTTGCGGATGGAATAATTAAGGCAAAAGAATTAGGTATATTATTATCATGAGGCAAAGGAATTGGAATACATTTAAACAACTTAAATTCACTAATTAAAACTAATGGAATCTTAATAGTAAACAATAGCTTATTGTCTATAATACAAGAAATAATTTCAGATAATTTTAATACAATATTTATGTTTTCAAGTTCTAACGGTACAGGAAATTCAGTAAATCTAGAAAGATACTTAACATTAGAGACGAGTTCATTATATAAATCTACAGGAGTAATAATAGAAGGATGCAGAGTATTTGTCTTAGCAAATAATATAGAGTTAACAGTATCTTCTAATTTATAGGATAAGTTTAGGAGACTTGATTGAAGCACATTAAACACTTCCTGTATCTTTGCCCGAAATAGAAGAGAATCAGTATTTATTGTCATACTTGTTAAGCTAGATGATAGATTTTCTATGGCGTCGTTAAGTCTTTCTTCATTTTTATTAATTGTAGAAAGAGTTTCATTAAAATTAGATATAGCAGATTTAGAAACGATAAGATTTTGTTTCACTAACTCTAATAGTTTCTTGTCATTATCTTTCAAATGTTGAATCGCGTTACCGTAAAGAATTGCGTCGTTTTCATCCATAGTACCGAATATGTGCTTAAAAATAGTACCGACGCCTGATATCCATGCGGATCTCTTGGTTTTAGAAGATATAAGATGTGAAATAGAATAGTAATCTCGCGCAATATCGTCGAAAATAGAATTAAGAGGTCCGAATATATTCTGACATTCAGATGCACTGATTATCTTATTCCCAGGACAGAGATGTTGTGATGTGTATAACACATGTCTAACGTTGTCGATATGGGGTTTTAGATATTCTATATCTATAGGTATAACTACGTGCAAATAATCGTTAATTAATTTTATGGAGCCTTGTGGATTGAAGTGAATTCCTGGACTCTTCTTTATTTGTTCCACGAATTCTTCTTTATGACAAACTATTACGGAGCTGTAATTAATAAGAAATAGAAGTAGGAAATAAATCATGTTCACAAATAATTAATAGAAAAGAAACTTAGTAAAAAAACTTAATTGTAAAGAATTAGCATAATAAAAAAAAATATAAATGTTTAATGATAAGAGTAAAATAAAATAATTTCTATAATAATAATCATGTAAATAGTAATAATGTTTTACATTATAAATGAGTTAATATTCTAAACTAACTTTTATATCCAATAGGAAATAGTAAACTTAAACATCGACGTTAGCTAATTTTACTTGATCGTAATGATGTTTAACGTGTCGTCGATTTATGAGTAGGGAAAGGGTATGGTTTCCATGGATTTTAACCACCTTATAGGGGCCTTTCCATATGGGAGACAGAGCTTTTCTTAATCTTAAGTGGGCTTTGAGATAGACCCAATCACCGACTTTGTAAGTGACAGGACGAGAGTGTTGATCATAATATCCCTTGGATCTTTCCTTAGATTTAGCAATGTTTTCGAGAGCTTTGTCACGTGAGAATTTGAGACGGTGATTCAGCATTTTGATATATTCAAGGTAAGTATTTGCGGGATTAGTTTCAAATACAGAATTAGGTAAGTAAGGTTTGTGTCCAAAAAGGAGTTCGTAAGGGGTAAATTTTGTCGTGGTGTGGACGTTGGTGTTGTACGCTAACATTGCGGTATAAACATATTTATGCCAATTTGTTTGGTTATCGTTAACGTAGGATTTAAGATACTCCTTTAGAGTAGAATGACTTCTCTCTAGGGCACCTTGGGTTTGTGGATGATACGGTGATGACCACAACTGTTTTATTTTTAAAAATTCACATGTCTTTTTAAACAGGTCAGCTGTGAAATTTGTACCCTGGTCGGTTAAAATCATTTTAGGGATCCCAAACAAAGAAATAAAGTGGACGAGGCATTCACAACATTCTTCTGCTGTTGCGTTAGAGATGGGATACGCTGTAGAATATTTAGTGAGGTCATCTTGTAAGGTAAGTATAAATTTTAGATTTATTTGACCAGCATCAGGAAGAGGACCTACGATATCGAGACTAACTTTTTCGAAAGGAGCAGTGGAAGTGGATGTTATTTGCATCGGGGCTCGGTTTATCTGACGCAAAGCTTTGTTGGTTTGGCATTGAGAGCATTTTTTCACGTAATTTTCAACGTCGGTTCTCATATTTTTCCAGTGGTATCTTTCTTTGATTCTACTGTACATTCTGCTAGTGCCAACATGACCAGCGACGGGTATATCATGATTTTCCCTTAATATCTTGGGAATTTCACTCGGGGTTGGATAGATAATATTATTTCTATATATTTTAATAATGATGTCAGTGTTATGGAAAAGGAAATTGAGAATATTAAAGATTTTAATATACGAGAGTTTTACGAAAGGATCTCTAAAATCAGAAATAGCAATTTCTTTGCACGAGTCATGCAAACCGATTAATAATTCATTGCGGAGTTGTTGCAAGGATTTGAATAGATCTGGGTATGCCACATCATCAAAATGATGAACTTTAGTAAAAAGGAAATAGTAAGATTTAGAACTTGTTTCTAGCCTTAAAAATGAATGTAATCTTCTTTCTCTATTCAGAAATTCTGTGGTATCACTTTGATTAGCTAGGACCTCTTCGATATAGGGATTTGTTTCATCGAGGTCAATGGAAGTTGGTAAGACAATGATCTTAGAATCTGTCGATAATAGGTTATTTGTATACTCGTGAATAGTGGTATTAAAGTTTGTTTTAGGATCGGACATAGCTTTTAGGAATTCTGTATAAGAATTATCAGAAATACTTGGACTTGGTATGTCAATAGGTAAGTTATCATTAGGACTAGCAGAAGGGTTTAGGATGTCATCAGGAATAGGAGAGGTATGAGTTGGAGTGTTAGGGTTAGTTAAATTTTCATTTTCAGGAATCGCAGGAGGATTTAAAAGTTCATCCGGAGTTGGTGAATTGGTAGGTAAGTCAATATTTTCAAGGTTAGGAAGAGGAATCGGAGGTTCACCAAGTTGTTGTAGTGGATCTAAGAAAGGTAGGTTCCATTCGTCGAGATTCAGTGGACTATTCAATTGGTCTGTGTCGACGTATTCAGGATTCGGAGGATCTTGGGAGGTAGAAGGATTTTGCGTATTGGTTGGGTTAATAGTTGGATTAGAACCGGTTCCTATTATGTTTACAGGAGCAAAAGAATTAGGAGGATAGCGGGATAAAGCATCTGCAGCAGAATTAAGCTTGCCTTTTCTATATACGATTTCATACTCGTATTCTTCAAGTTTTAATCTCCATCTCTGGAGTTTGCTAGAGGGGTCCTTGTGATTAAAGAGCCACCTTAGGGGACGGTGATCCGTTATTATTTGAAACTTTCGACCATATAAGTAAGGTCTGAAAGTTTTACAACCATAAATTATTGCTAAAAGTTCCTTTTCTGTTGTACTATAATTAGATTCGCTTCGATTTAAGGTACGGGATGCAAATGCTATAGGTTTATCTCTTCCGATAGCACCTTGAGATAGGACAGCACCGACGGCATGATTTGACGCATCGCAAGTGAGTATAAAGGATTTGGTGAAGTCGGGATAACAAAGGATAGGAGCAGTGGTTAATTTGTTTTTTAATTCATCGAAGGCAACTTGTTGCTCGTTTTGCCATTCAAAAGGGGTATCCTTTTTTAAAAGCTTGGTTAAAGGTTTGGCGACTTTGGAAAATTCTGAGATGAATCTACGGTAGTATGAAACTAGTCCTAGAAAGGATTTAATATCTTTAGGGGATTTGGGTTTTGGAAAGTCAGTTACTGCTTTAATTTTTTCTGGGTTAGGTTTTACGCCATCTTCCGTGATGACATGACCAAGGTAGGCGACTTCTCTTCTTAAGAACTCGCATTTTTCAGGTTGTAATTTTAGATTATATTCTCTTAATCTTTGAAAAACGGATCTTAGGTTGTTAATTGCAGAATTTAAATCGAAACCGTATAGCACAATATCGTCAAGGTAAACGAAACAGCGGGTTCCTTGGAGACCTGATAAAGCAGTATTCATAAGGCGTTGGAAGGTGGAAGGAGCATTTTTGAGTCCAAATGGCATGCGAGTGAATTGATAGTGACCATGAGGAACAGAGAAAGCTGTCTTAACTTTATCTTCCTCTGCGACAGGGATTTGATGGAAGCCAGAAGAAAGATCTAAAGTGGAAAAATATTTACTTGTGCCTAACTGGTCAAGGATTTCATTAATTTGAGGAATGGGATATGTATCACCTATAGTGATGTCATTAAGCTGACGGAAGTCTATTACGATTCGCCATTTCTTTTCCCCTGAAGCATCTAGTTTCTTGGGTACCACCCAGATCGGTGCAGACCATGGTGATTTGGACGGTTCGATTATGCCTTGGTCTAGCATTGACTCTATTTGTTTCTGGACTTCGGCTTTATGGATTTCGGGAAAACGATAGGACTTTACATGGATGGGATTTTCAGATGTAGTTTTGATGGAATGTTTTATAGCGTCAGTGTGAGTTAATCTTTCACCGGGAAGGTGAAATATATCTGAGTAATCAGAACACAAGTTAAAAAGAGCGTCAATCTCTTCTGAATTTAGGTGTGACACTCTCAGATGATTAAGGACTTCTTTAGTGCGTTTATAGGAATCATGGTGCTTAATATTATTAATGGGATATTGAATTATAGGATCATGGGATATAGTAGGAGATTGATTAGTGTCGATTGGGATTAGAGTTATATTTAAGTTGGAATTTAGAGAAATAGGGGATTCCGAGGTGTTCAATACAGAGACATTAACTCTTTTGTTATTTTTTACTTTTACTAAGCAATTAGCGATGAGAATATCTTTTATTTGAGTCTGATCTAAAATCAATCCTTCTTTGATTTCGGGATTGGAAACAGAGCGGGAAAGCTACCGAGCTTGGGCTAATGCGTCGATGTCCCAGGATGTAAAGACCAGCGCATTAAAAAAGGAGTATAACTTTGCCTCCAGGTCCTTCAAAAGAGTCATCGCTGAGGCAAAAGCGGAGTACGTGGGCAGAATTGGGGAGAGATTGGTTCGACTTCCTTCGGGAACTCGTGCATTCTGGTCACTCGCCAAAGCTGTCCAAGGGAATTTTTGTAAGCCATCCCTACCATCATTGCACAGGAGGGACGACTCGTTGGCCCACACCGCGAAGGAGAAGGCCGATCTTTTAGGCTCTCTTTTTGCGTCCAACTCGACTTTGGATGATAGCGGAAAAATACCACCGACGATCCCTCGGTGTGATACAATAATGCCGGAAATAATTTTCCAACAGAGCTCCGTACGCAAAGCCCTTTTTTCGTTGGACATCAATAAATCGAGTGGGCCCGATGGCGTCCCTCCGTTAGTGCTACGAACTTGTGCTCCTGAGTTGGCACCCGTCCTCACGCGTCTTTTCCGGCACTCTTATTCATTAGGCGTTGTCCCACGCTCGTGGAAGATGGCTTTGGTGCACCCGATCCCTAAGAAAGGGGACCGCTCAGATCCGTCCAATTATAGACCAATTGCTATAACTTCCTTGTTCTCAAAGATTATGGAATCCTTAATCAACTGCCAGCTCCGACGGTATTTAGAGGAGCACCAGCTGATTAGCGATCGCCAATATGGCTTTCAACGGAGTCGCTCGGCTGGTGATCTTCTAATATTCTTAACTCACCGATGGGCGGAGGCGGTTGAGAGCAAGGGAGAAGCGCTGGCGGTTAGTTTGGACATAGCGAAGGCCTTCGATCGGGTGTGGCATAGGGCACTTCTAACAAAGCTACCATCCTATGGGCTTCCCGAGAAACTATGTAAATGGATCACCAGTTTTTTGACAGACAGGAACATCAAGGTCGTTGTTGACGGTGCATGCTCGGACCTCAAGTCTGTCAATGCTGGCGTTCCCCAAGGCTGTGTACTATCACCTACTTTGTTCCTCCTGCATATCAATGACCTGTTACAAACTAGTGGCATTCATTGTTATGCGGACGACAGCACCGGGGACGCCTTATACACAGGCCGTCCTAATATTTCTCGGGAACAAGTCGATGAGTGTCGGAACAAACTTGTGTCTGAAATCGAGTCTCTTTTAGCCAAAGTCTCGCAATGGGGACGACATAATCTGGTCCAGTTCAACCCCATTAAGACACAAGTTTGCGCGTTTACCGCAAAAAAATCACCCTTCGTCGTTCCTCTCGAATTTGAAGGCACTCCCCTAACAGCCTCAGCCAGTATTGGGATACTAGGCGTCGACATATCGAGCAATGTGCAATTTCGTGGTCATCTGGAAGGAAAGGCTAAACTAGCCTCGAAAAAACTTGGTGTGCTCAGTAGGGCGAAGCAGTATTTCATGCCCTGCCACCGCCTACAATTATATAAGGCACAGATCCGGCCCCACATGGAATACTGCTCTCACCTATGGGCTGGGGCGCCCCGGTACCAGCTCCTTCCATTTGACCGTGTTCAACGCCGAGCGGCTCGAATCGTTGGCGACAAGATTCTCTCCGATCGGCTCGATTCTTTGGCGCTGCGTAGAGATGTCGGGTCACTGTGCATCTTCTACCGTATTTACCACGGGGAGTGTTCTGAGGAATTGTTCGGACTAATACCTACAGCAGAATTCCACCACCGGACATCGCGTCAAAATTCAAAATTTCATCCACATCACCTCGATGTCTGGAAGTCTACGACAGCTCGATTTTTGCGCCATTTTCTGCCACGCACGACCCCTCTTTGGAACCAGCTACCACCTACGGTATTTCCGAACAAATACGACCTAGGGACCTTCAAAAGAAGAGCATACTCCTTTTTGAAAGGCCGGCAACGCGCCTGCTAATCCTTTGATGTAGCGGGTGTTTGTGGATGTTGTTTTCACTTACCATCAGGTGAGCCAACTGTCCGTTTGCCCCCTCTTCTATAAAAAAAAAAAAAAAAAAAAAAAAAAAGAGCATTCGATTATCATTTCAGATCGAGCAGGGATTGAGTATGTTGGTTCATGAAATTGTAACTTGATTTCTGATTTATTTATTCTTAAAAGATTATGAGTGTAGTCAATGTTGCATCCAAAAGAGTTTAGCATGTCAGTTCCAATTATGCCATCATACGGGAGATCAATTTCGTTTATGACATGAAATTTATGGCTTACAAATTTGCGAGGCGAATCGGTGATTTGTAATTTTAAAATAAAATGGCCTAGTGTTTTAGTTGAACATTTAACGGGATCTATACCTTTTAGACTTATTTTTTCTTTAATTAACTTGGGATGTTTCTCTATGCATGATGATTTAAGGATACTGACTGCGGATCCAGAGTCTATTAATAAAGATAATGGAGTCTGTGACACTGAAGAGTAGACAAGGATATGTGGAAGCAAGACTTTATCAGGGTTGGTAGTTATTTCGTAGATTTTGTTATCAATGTGGATTGATTTATTCGGATTAGTCTTAGATTCAAGGTCCTTAGTACAGGAATCTGTGGATTTAGTATTTGATTCAGTGGATTTAGTATGTGATACAGTGGATACAGTGGGTACAGTTGATACAGCGGATACAGCGGATACAGCGGATACAGTGGATACAGCGGATACAGCGGATACAGCGGATTCAGCGGATACAGCGGATTCAGCGGATACAGCGGATACAGCGGATTTACGATTTGGTTTAACGAGGAGTTCGGAGTCACGGAAAACGGTGCCAGGTTTTGTATGGGATCTCGCACGACACCTATACGAGACGTCTACGAGTTTTTTGAATGGTTATAGTCAACTTCGTCGTGACCGTAATCGTCATCTTTCGAAATATTTGTTTCAACGAAATTTATTCGTGGTTTTGTGTAAGACGAAGGGTCACTATTACGAAACCGATTGTTGTTGAACTCCCGTTTTCGACAAACGTCTATCGAATGTCCCGGCGATTTACAGTACCTACATATTAATTGAGCCCTATTAAAAGGTTTAACGTTAGGGGTTTGACTATTTTCAGCGAAAGACTTTTTATACGGTTGGGCGTGATTTTTACTCGGCTTACCTTCTGTGAACGGAGTAGGAGCTTGTGATCTCCTATACATATTCTGTTGGATTGTCTCTTCACATACAGCAATGTTAATGGCTTCATTCAAGGTCGAAGGTGATTTACATCTTACAATCATAGATATTTGAGGTTTGAGACCCATTATAAAGTGATGGAGAGCAAGGTCTTCCATGGCGGCTGTGCGCCCAGGTATCTCAATGGCTTTGTGGTTTGATATCGAAATTTCGGTAAGAAGTTGTGAGAGGCAAGTTTCTATTTTAAGCGCAAACTGGCCTACGGTGAGCGACCCTTGCCTGCTTTCTTGTAGCTCCGTTAGGAGGTGAGAATAATGCTTACGTTCACCAAATTGAGTCTTTAAAAATTCTTTAAGTTGT
Organism: Melitaea cinxia; assembly: GCF_905220565.1. Lineage (NCBI taxonomy): Eukaryota > Metazoa > Arthropoda > Insecta > Lepidoptera > Nymphalidae > Melitaea > Melitaea cinxia. The sequence continues at coordinate 6,708,399 of NC_059400.1, read as the reverse complement.
TCCCATTTATCGAATTCTTTAATAGAACAGGCAAGTTGCGCCCTACCTTCTAACTGACTTAGTATATATTTTACAAGAATCGGCTTTTGAGCTTCCGACGCTAATTCTATAACGTTGTTACAATCTATTAGAAAAGAATTTAATGTTTCTCGGTTGCCATTATACGGTTTAATAAACTTGAATAACACATTAAGATCCATTGTGATTTTAAGTTTTTTAGAGGTAATTATAGGTGAATTTACAAATTTCTTTTCTAAAGATTCGTAACTCTGTGACTTATACATAAGCAAAATTCGAGACAGTAAAAACAATGAGATACAATTACTATTAAATTAAATATGTATCACTTACAGGAACAAGACGTGGGCGAAAGCGATACGGTGCACCTGCATGTCTAGACGGCGAGACGCTAACGTTGCGGATTTCACGCGGGGACGATGGCGCAGTGGTTATCGGGCTCAGTAGGTTTCAACGGGTTCAGTGAGGTTCAATATAAGGACTCGGCGTTTAGTAGGATTAGTAATGAGGCTACTCGGACGGCGCAATCTGCAGCACTCTGTGGTATTCTACGGCCTTCTGTGGTACTCTGTAGCACTCTGTAGCTCGTAGGATGTAGTAGAAACAGCGGAAACAGCGGGTGCGTCGTTGCAACACGGAGACAGTGGTTGTAATCAGGAGACAGTGGATGATTGCAACCTACACACGATTTAATGAACACAGTTTCTTGCAGATTTTTTCCCTCAGGATACAGTGAAAAGATAAGTTTATCGGCACAAAATTAGTCACTTCACTTAAGTTTTTCAGTTTTTTACTTCACGGAGACGGACCCGAGGATATTTTATATCCCTTTACGCTGCCACCAATGTTACACGGGTTCCGAATAAACAGTTATTAAAAAAAAGATTTTTAAAAATTACAGAAATTATTTATTTGAATTGAATAATATTACTTTTAAAATAATAAAATAAAACACACGGAACTGGTATAGAAAAAGATGTGTGACCGATATGAGGGATTCGAGCAGACTGACTGCGAGGTCCCGTCCCTACTGCTTCTTTAGAGACAAAATGCTGATGCAGCATCTAAGGCTTGCACCACAGCGCAAAGGGGTGCATGTGCTAGGCTATAACAGTGCGAACGTCGTGGGTCTTAAAATAAATAGACCCAAATTATTCGCTCCAGTTTTGCGAACTATCTAAAGCCAGTTTTAAGTCAACCACAACTTATCTGAATGCACAGAACATATAATAACCTTATATTAGGGTTCCAGCATACGAATTCAAGATATATATTTAGGAAGCAACACTTAGTTGAGTGTTTTAGTGTATTTAATTATGCTAACTCACGGTTTGATAATTTATATATTATAAATAGAGCGTACTATCTTATCTTAAACTGTATCCACGCTAGTCACTGTATTTCATGTTTTGTAAACGTTAAGGTAAGTATACCTAAAGGTGAGACTGGCTTAACCTAGAACAAGTTAAATCTATTAATACTACTATATTTTACTATTCTATTCTCAAAACAGCCAGATTTATTATAAAGTACTTGTAAAACAACAATTTTATGTTTTTTTACATTGTTGGCAATAGGCACAGACACAGAAATACTAAGGTATGTTAAAATAAATAGATTAAGGTAAGAAAACAATATCATTTGTTTTATACACACATATTTTTTACTAAATATCCAATATATAATAAATATGATCATCAACATGAGAGCTTAAAACAAATTAAAGCAAATATGACTATCGTGTGTTAACATGTCATGTAAGAGTACTTAATTTAGGATATTAGTCAACATTTCTATAAGCTCTCCTGTTATTTATCACACAACAGAATTGATAACAAATTATTTGGCTGAATTACATGGTATCAGATATGTACGTCGTAGTACATTCATCTTCATTTATAATATGAGTTTAAATTGTGTTAGTACCTCATTTATCAAAACCTTCGTGGTTACAAGAAATTCGAGTAGACATTACTATTACGGTAACTGAATATAACCGTAAAGTACCTACCTAAAGTACCCTTACTTCTTTCACAATGAGATACGTCACAATTAGATACCTTAACCCCTTTTCGAATTTGTACATTCTTAACCACTTATTTTTTAATTAAACTTGTCTCTAAAATTTTGTTTATTCCATAATAAGTTTATAGTTTACTCTAGATTTTTTTTTAAATTTATGTAGTGTTGCGAACAAAAACGTCGTAAATATGCTGGTAAGTATTTAATTAAACTACACTTTCTTTATTAATTATTAAAAAAGTTGTGTAGGGGTTTTTGTCAAATAAATAACAATTAACAGTAAGCACCGAGTTGTGAACCTCAATTTTCATCTATTATATTAAATACCAGTAAATAAATTAAAACCATAATGATATTTTGTTTGTTAACAGACATTGCTAGTGCACGGTCAGTTTCACGCCTAGATTTACGCGTATACAGATTGGTCACTCACACAACTAAGGACGCCACGCGCTCGTAGATTGCAAGATCTATATATGTGTTGTTGTAACTTTAAAAAAAATACAGACATACGAGTATTTATTATTCTTGTTTACAAATTTCAATACGCTGAATACAATAATTGTGTTTGCAGGCAAACGAAGTAAAACCGACTTCAATTATATCGACAAGTAATACAATGTAGGTAGACGAAAAAATAGTCAAGTAAATACGCATTATCAAAGATGGATACGCATTATCAACTCCAAAAGTTGTAATCAGATCTCGATGAAATGTAAATGTGACCACATAAACATCGGCTTTTGATTAAATTAAAAATCATCAAAATCGGTACACCCAGTAAAAAGTTATGCGGATTTTCGAGAGTTTCTCTCGATTTCTGGGATCCCATCATCAGATACTAGTTTCCTTATCATGGTACCAAACTATCTCCTTTCCAACAAAAAAAAAGAATTATCAAAATCGGTAGTCGTAGGTACCTACGTGAACCGATTTTTTTCATTTTGTAAACATTGAAAAATGTATCAAATCATTAATGGTTATCTTGTAGGGTGATTTCCCGTAGAGTTATTAAGTGTGAAAAATCTTTAGTCACTTTTAGCTATGGCTGTTATATTAAAAGAGGTTGAGGAGTAAAGGTAGTGGAACTTATCCAATCAACAAGAGCTTATCTTTTCCAATTTCTTTGCCTATAAAATGCGTATCTTACATTATTTTTCCGATTTCATTAATTGAAATAAATTTTATATATAAAATTCTCGTGTCACAATGTTAGTTAACAAACTCCTCCGAAACGGCTGGACCGATTTTTATGAAATTTTGTGTGCATATCAGGTAAGTCTGAGAATCGGCCAAAACCTATTTTTCATGACACTATGTTGTAACGGGGTAGGGGGGGGGGGGATTAAGATAGTACCATATATGGCAAAATAACGTTTGCGGGGTTAGCTAGTGGTTTAATAAGATTATCAACTTTAATATAAGTCGATGGAGAATAAATATAAGTATTACTGAATGTAACTTTAATGTAGTGTAATATTTATGTTCAGAAAATTTTGTGATAGACAATTTGAATAGTAGTAAAAGGTAATAAAAATATGTATCAGTCAGTTCAGCCAATTGCAGCCCGCTGCTGGACATAGGCCTCCCCAAGTTTTTCAAAATATGTATACAAATAAAAATTTATGTTCAACAATATTTAATTAGTTTGATGTATGCTTATGATGATACATAAATAAAGTTGAATTAGTTACTCTATTTACTAAAGAAAACCGCATCGAAATGCGTAGCATATATATTTTAAAGATCTAAGCATACAGACAGCAGGAAGCGACTTTGTTTTATACTATGTAACGATGTGGAAATAAAATCATCGAGAAAGATGATGTGTGAAGTAAATAAGGATAACGGGAGTCGGTAAAGATGAAAGTTGATGTCTTTAGACTTTCAGCACAACGATAGTGACACGAGCAGACATGTTTACAGATTTAATCTCGGATTGTCATGAAATACGATTTGATTGCCACAAAAATGTCGTAATAACGGTGAAAATGAATTTTGTAAAATTGAGGAAATTTACTGTTAGTAGTAGTCACCAACGTCACTGAAATTAATTTATCCTTTTTATTTCATTTAAGATTAAAATAATTAAAGTAAAACTTTTATTCTATCGCCTCAAAAATTTTCGTTCATCTATCGCATGTCGCATGTAGCAAGTTTTCCGCGGTATTTGTGCGTTTTGATCTGTGTAAATGTTTTTATTCACCAAAGATTTTTTTATATTTATCCTTATACAAAAACCAACAAATTTTATAGCGCAGATTTGAATATTGTAGCAATTTTATCAGTGTGTAAATCATTTTTCGAAGGAGATATATGCTGGTGGGTGGGGTTTTGAAATGACTAGATATAGTTCCTTTATTCTCTCTCTATTAAAAAAAAAGATTTTCATAAGTGGCTTACCATGTTTGTTATTTTGAAAATCCCGACGAAAATCGAGGTAAGTCCCGTGTAAGAAAAACTCGACAGTGACCGTATTAAAAAAGAATTCAGCCATTTTTAATAAAGTTTTATATATATGTCTCAATTAGTTATCAGGTTTCCGTATAAATATTAAATTGGTAACCACAATCGCAATCGTCTGCCGCTCTAAATTCTATCCATAACTCAGTGTTTAACCGACATGATTAAACGCAGAGATGCAAGATTTTCTATTGATGCTATTATAAATATTGTTTTCGTCGAGTCTATTATAATTTCAAAGTTTCTAGGGAATCGGTCTTATAATTAAAAATTTGTTTTTAAAATTTAATAAAGATAAAGGCTAATAAAAGCATGAATAACAAATAAAAGATAAAATATTCATAGAACTCGAATATATTTTAAAGAATCATATTTGTCAGTTCAAACTTACTACTATACCTAGTACGGGCCACTGCCTGCCATACTACGCCACTGCGTAGCGTGTGGGGTGCCGGGGCAGCCATGGCGCTGGGCGGTACACTAAAGAGGGGCGGCAAAATAGCCGCGATATTATCAATTGTCAAAAAAAAACCTAAATCACGTCCAAAATGTAACGCACGTAAAAATACAGTAGAATTGAGAACCTCTTTTTTGACGTCGGTTAATGAACACAGTGAAAATTTCGCGTGCAACAAACAAAGCCACGTATCCATGCTACGCCACTGAGTACAAGAGAATTATCTGGTAGTATAATTAGACATGATCGTTATTCGGTCTAGCAAGACATTAGCTGCGTGGCTATGGCATTAAAGAATAAGGCCACCCCTTCTCTTCCCGTGGGTGTCGTAAGAGGCGACTAATGCATAACACAGTTCAACAACCACCTTGGAACTTATAAAGCCGACCGATGGCGGGATAACCATCAAACTGCTGGCTTTGAAATACACAGGCCGAAGATGTGCAGCAGCGTCTCAGGTGCGACAAAGCCAGCCCTGTGGTTACCAACCCGCCTGCCCAGCGTGGTGACTAATGGGCAACACACATGAGTTCGCGTCATTTTTGTCGCGAACGACGCGACGGCGGGATAACCATCCAACTGCTGGCAATATATTTTATACATTCATACAGAATGTAATTTTGGAACATGAAAAAGATCACAAAAAAGGAAATATAACACTCACTAAGTGACTTTAAATTATTTACATACAAAATCCATTAATTTTACATTTTTAAGATTTGCTTTTAAATACAATATTTTTTCGATTTGAATGTAATTTTTGAACGAAAAAAAAGGGGTCACAAAAAAGGAAATATAACATTCATTAAGTGACTTTAAAATATTAATATACAAAATCCATTAATGTTTCATTTTTAAGATTTGTTTTTAATACAATATTTTCTTGATTAATCCTAAAGTATAATGTGTACGTAATACAAATTCTTAGCGTTGTTTTGTTTAAAGTTGCTATTTTTAATATACGATGTTAGTGTTTTCTACGCTGGTTTGATGGTTGGTTGTTGAACAGATGTTAATCGTAAAGCTGTCAATCAAATGGAGTGTTTATGTAATAGTTGAAGGGCTTGAGAATTATTTAGAGAAATTTATCTGTGATCCTTTCCGGATAGATACATAAATTTTTAAATATCGACTGAACGGAGAGCGTGATAATTCAAATTTAGAAGAAAGAATAAAGTTTTAAATTTAAACATACTAAAAATTTATTTAATGTTTTTAGTAGGGAGCGCTTTTCAGATGCTCATTACTTTACGCATTCCTCGCGAAAGAATTCAGGTTGGTATGCGAACTGCGCTGACCCGGAGGATGTGTCAAAGTGCCTATTAAAATACGGCATTGCTATCATCGTAACAGTGTTTCCCCACGCCTTTATTAATGTATGCTATAATGACGCTCTTCGATTAGCTCGTCTATGCCATCTTCTTACTTAATTATGGAAACAGAGAACAAGCTGCCAACTTGGTAGTTAGAAACAAAGTCTATTATATTGGCTATTAATTACCTAGTATACCTAGGGTATTTTATAGATATATTCCCGTATTTTCTTCTGTGATTTAGTCAGTAAGAGCGCACGCCTTGCGCTTTGTTCACGGCGTCCTTTAACAACATTATCAATTAAAGACAAAGACAAAGGGTGACCAGAATTTTCCAATGTCAAGCATAGGCAGCAAGTATACATATTGATAGTTATGCACATGTATATGTGTATAATTAGCAATAATCTGGTTCAAATTAAATAATAGATAAAAATAAAATGTATGTTAAGATCGATTATTACAAAAAAAAAAAAAAAAAAAAATTGAAAACTACCTTTACTCCAATACTATAAATATTTTTTTTGTCGAATAGAATCGCTTTCAACTTAATTAATAAGGATCAAAAAGGAAAATTTTATATGACAAATTTCTGTGACACTTTCATGCGAAAGTTTAGCTGATCCTCTTACCGCGTGTTACTCGCGATCTATTCCTTTGATGTACGTTTACTTGGAATCTTGAGAGTCAATTCTGAAATCGTTGCTTTTATCCGTATTTATAGGAACGTGTGCGACCATGTGTAAAATGACAAGAGGTACATTGCTATACCGATTTATTTAGGAACAGTTAAATCTGATTAAAAAAAACCTTGTTTACGGTGCACTCGTCCAAAACGGCTTGACTGATTTACATGACATTTTGTCTACAAATAGGCATAGAATAGGTAATAGAGTATGTTTCTTACTTGGTTTCCTATGGTGATTAGGATGACCCCAGATTGTCATTTGTTCAGTTTTTTTTTTAAATTCAAACTTGACGAATTTTAAAGCTCGCAAGATAGGATGTGTGGGGTTAGCTACTAATATATAGGAGGTAATATATTACATATTTTTATATCATAACATCGCATGAACAATAATAACACATCTTATACGACGAAATTAAATAATTATAAAATAATATAGGTACAGTTACAGGTCAAGTTAATAGTCGTTATTATAGACTTGCTGTGCCCGAGACTTCGTGTGCGTGGAATTTAACAAAATAAACCGCAGAAGGAATGGCGATGATTCTTAGTATCTTTCTATGTATGATGGCTATACAGTGTCTAATGTATAGTCTGCGTGATGGCAGTTTGCTTTTATTATTATAATAGCTGTGCCCGCGATTAGTTCGCAGAGTTATAAATAAAAACTTAAAATTAAAGTAGCCTAAGTTACTGCTTATTATACACCAGCTATCTGCCGAAACAAAAAGACAGACAGACAGAGAGATAGACAGACATACAGACTGACAGACACTGCAATCGCCTAAAGTGAGCGGGAGTTTATTCTTCTTTGCTTGCAATTTATTTGATTCTGACACTAGTTTTGAGTTTGGTTATGGTTATTGTACCTCGTTGGATAGCTTCGGAAGTTTAGATATTTTTAAAATAATACGCAGATACACGTTCATCGATTTTTTTTCAGTACGTCATAAGTTTGTAAAACAAAGACATTAATTATTTTCCTCTTTTTCACTTTGGTGAGTCAAGGGTAGAAAATTCAATAAGCTATCGTTATGTTTGTTGTTATCTTATACTATTAAACGAGCAATTCTTGTATATATATATATAATCTGAATCTCGGAAACGGCTCCAACGATTTTCATGAAATTTAGTATACAGGGGATTACGGGGGAGATAAATAAATCTAGCTAGGATTCATTTTTAGAAAATGTCGTTTTATCCCTGTTTTTAGGCAATGAAAAAATGGCTACATATCGTTAGAATAAGAAGGTAAATTTCGCATCTGTCAATAAAGTTGTAATAGCTCAGGGGAAATCGGCCGATCGCGCTCGGCCGAAAAGATCATGGTTCAAATCCTCACGTATTCCAGATCGATTATCGTTTTTTTCTTTTTTTTTCTAAAAAAAATAAAATCGAAAAATATTATTCATATTTTATCAATATGTAATTCGTATTTAAATATGATTTTCAAAAAACACGATTTACTAAAAATACCGAGCTAAGCTCGGTCACCCAGGTCCTTTATTATTATTTAGAATGTTGTTTATCATTTTATGAAGATTTTACGAATATTCGTAAATTAATTTCATTTTAATGAGATAGATTCGGGGGTTTTTCACCAATAATAATAAAATTAAAAAAAAAAAATCTAAAATAGGTGAACATGGATTTTTCAAAATATTTTTCTGTGATTGCCCATACCCTTCCTGACAACCCCTTAAAGGAATCGTGATATAATATGTATAATATAAAAAATGTGGTTTATTTTGTAATTTTTTTCAACATAAAAAGATATTCACCTAAATTACTGTACTCCGTCGTTCCATTAGAATAAATTTTAATACATTAAAAACGTTTTGAAAATGCTTACAAAACAGTCCCTTGCATGTCGCAAAATTGTTACCTGGCGAAATGTTTACATTCACAAGCCCAAATTTCACAATTATTTAATGTCTCTCTAAGCCTAATTAGAAACCATAAAATCGCCTGTTTAGATTTTTAATTCTAAGTTGAAAATTGAAGTCAAAGTTCTCAAAACGTAAAATTTTCACTTTACACTTAGATTTTCACAATTTCCATCAAAGTTAAGAAGCTGAATCTTTTAAGCGGGAAGCTACAGCTCATGACTATTTAGATACAAAAATAAAAATTCTAAAAAATCTTCAATTTTTTTTTAGAAATTTTTAAACTTGTTCAGGTGGAAAATTCTCAAAAACATATAAAAAAATTCATAACTCGAAAACTATGCAAAATCGCTGAACATACATAGGGGTGATACGGATACCCCAAGGGGTGCCCTATCTCTGGAATTCCGCTTATCACTACTCTTTGGGACACCCTGTATATATATATATATATATATATATATATATATATATATATATATATTAACCTATGAAGAAAAGCTTACCAGGGAACTATTTGTTTAGATAAAAATAGACGCAAAGTTGCCCAATTTACAGAGTATACGAGTATATTTTACGCCCAAATTCGGGACAGGAATCGAACCCACAACCCCAGACCAGAAAGGTGGGGTAACTGAAAACTATGCGAAACTATGCGAAATGTAAATGTGACCACATAAACATCGGCTTTTGATTAAATTAAAAATCATCAAAATCGGTACACCCAGTAAAAAGTTATGCGGATTTTCGAGAGTTTCTCTCGATTTCTGGGATCCCATCATCAGATACTAGTTTCCTTATCATGGTACCAAACTATCTCCTTTCCAACAAAAAAAAAGAATTATCAAAATCGGTAGTCGTAGGTACCTACGTGAACCGATTTTTTTCATTTTGTAAACATTGAAAAATGTATCAAATCATTAATGGTTATCTTGTAGGGTGATTTCCCGTAGAGTTATTAAGTGTGAAAAATCTTTAGTCACTTTTAGCTATGGCTGTTATATTAAAAGAGGTTGAGGAGTAAAGGTAGTGGAACTTATCCAATCAACAAGAGCTTATCTTTTCCAATTTCTTTGCCTATAAAATGCGTATCTTACATTATTTTTCCGATTTCATTAATTGAAATAAATTTTATATATAAAATTCTCGTGTCACAATGTTAGTTAACAAACTCCTCCGAAACGGCTGGACCGATTTTTATGAAATTTTGTGTGCATATCAGGTAAGTCTGAGAATCGGCCAAAACCTATTTTTCATGACACTATGTTGTAACGGGGTAGGGGGGGGGGGGGATTAAGATAGTACCATATATGGCAAAATAACGTTTGCGGGGTTAGCTAGTGGTTTAATAAGATTATCAACTTTAATATAAGTCGATGGAGAATAAATATAAGTATTACTGAATGTAACTTTAATGTAGTGTAATATTTATGTTCAGAAAATTTTGTGATAGACAATTTGAATAGTAGTAAAAGGTAATAAAAATATGTATCAGTCAGTTCAGCCAATTGCAGCCCGCTGCTGGACATAGGCCTCCCCAAGTTTTTCAAAATATGTATACAAATAAAAATTTATGTTCAACAATATTTAATTAGTTTGATGTATGCTTATGATGATACATAAATAAAGTTGAATTAGTTACTCTATTTACTAAAGAAAACCGCATCGAAATGCGTAGCATATATATTTTAAAGATCTAAGCATACAGACAGCAGGAAGCGACTTTGTTTTATACTATGTAACGATGTGGAAATAAAATCATCGAGAAAGATGATGTGTGAAGTAAATAAGGATAACGGGAGTCGGTAAAGATGAAAGTTGATGTCTTTAGACTTTCAGCACAACGATAGTGACACGAGCAGACATGTTTACAGATTTAATCTCGGATTGTCATGAAATACGATTTGATTGCCACAAAAATGTCGTAATAACGGTGAAAATGAATTTTGTAAAATTGAGGAAATTTACTGTTAGTAGTAGTCACCAACGTCACTGAAATTAATTTATCCTTTTTATTTCATTTAAGATTAAAATAATTAAAGTAAAACTTTTATTCTATCGCCTCAAAAATTTTCGTTCATCTATCGCATGTCGCATGTAGCAAGTTTTCCGCGGTATTTGTGCGTTTTGATCTGTGTAAATGTTTTTATTCACCAAAGATTTTTTTATATTTATCCTTATACAAAAACCAACAAATTTTATAGCGCAGATTTGAATATTGTAGCAATTTTATCAGTGTGTAAATCATTTTTCGAAGGAGATATATGCTGGTGGGTGGGGTTTTGAAATGACTAGATATAGTTCCTTTATTCTCTCTCTATTAAAAAAAAAGATTTTCATAAGTGGCTTACCATGTTTGTTATTTTGAAAATCCCGACAAAAATCGAGGTAAGTCCCGTGTAAGAAAAACTCGACAGTGACCGTATTAAAAAAGAATTCAGCCATTTTTAATAAAGTTTTATATATATGTCTCAATTAGTTATCAGGTTTCCGTATAAATATTAAATTGGTAACCACAATCGCAATCGTCTGCCGCTCTAAATTCTATCCATAACTCAGTGTTTAACCGACATGATTAAACGCAGAGATGCAAGATTTTCTATTGATGCTATTATAAATATTGTTTTCGTCGAGTCTATTATAATTTCAAAGTTTCTAGGGAATCGGTCTTATAATTAAAAATTTGTTTTTAAAATTTAATAAAGATAAAGGCTAATAAAAGCATGAATAACAAATAAAAGATAAAATATTCATAGAACTCGAATATATTTTAAAGAATCATATTTGTCAGTTCAAACTTACTACTATACCTAGTACGGGCCACTGCCTGCCATACTACGCCACTGCGTAGCGTGTGGGGTGCCGGGGCAGCCATGGCGCTGGGCGGTACACTAAAGAGGGGCGGCAAAATAGCCGCGATATTATCAATTGTCAAAAAAAAAACCTAAATCACGTCCAAAATGTAACGCACGTAAAAATACAGTAGAATTGAGAACCTCTTTTTTGACGTCGGTTAATGAACACAGTGAAAATTTCGCGTGCAACAAACAAAGCCACGTATCCATGCTACGCCACTGAGTACAAGAGAATTATCTGGTAGTATAATTAGACATGATCGTTATTCGGTCTAGCAAGACATTAGCTGCGTGGCTATGGCATTAAAGAATAAGGCCACCCCTTCTCTTCCCGTGGGTGTCGTAAGAGGCGACTAATGCATAACACAGTTCAACAACCACCTTGGAACTTATAAAGCCGACCGATGGCGGGATAACCATCAAACTGCTGGCTTTGAAATACACAGGCCGAAGATGTGCAGCAGCGTCTCAGGTGCGACAAAGCCAGCCCTGTGGTTACCAACCCGCCTGCCCAGCGTGGTGACTAATGGGCAACACACATGAGTTCGCGTCATTTTTGTCGCGAACGACGCGACGGCGGGATAACCATCCAACTGCTGGCAATATATTTTATACATTCATACAGAATGTAATTTTGGAACATGAAAAAGATCACAAAAAAGGAAATATAACACTCACTAAGTGACTTTAAATTATTTACATACAAAATCCATTAATTTTACATTTTTAAGATTTGCTTTTAAATACAATATTTTTTCGATTTGAATGTAATTTTTGAACGTAAAAGAGGTCACAAAAAAGGAAATATAACATTCATTAAGTGACTTTAAAATATTAATATACAAAATCCATTAATGTTTCATTTTTAAGATTTGTTTTTAATACAATATTTTCTTGATTAATCCTAAAGTATAATGTGTACGTAATACAAATTCTTAGCGTTGTTTTGTTTAAAGTTGCTATTTTTAATATACGATGTTAGTGTTTTCTACGCTGGTTTGATGGTTGGTTGTTGAACAGATGTTAATCGTAAAGCTGTCAATCAAATGGAGTGTTTATGTAATAGTTGAAGGGCTTGAGAATTATTTAGAGAAATTTATCTGTGATCCTTTCCGGATAGATACATAAATTTTTAAATATCGACTGAACGGAGAGCGTGATAATTCAAATTTAGAAGAAAGAATAAAGTTTTAAATTTAAACATACTAAAAATTTATTTAATGTTTTTAGTAGGGAGCGCTTTTCAGATGCTCATTACTTTACGCATTCCTCGCGAAAGAATTCAGGTTGGTATGCGAACTGCGCTGACCCGGAGGATGTGTCAAAGTGCCTATTAAAATACGGCATTGCTATCATCGTAACAGTGTTTCCCCACGCCTTTATTAATGTATGCTATAATGACGCTCTTCGATTAGCTCGTCTATGCCATCTTCTTACTTAATTATGGAAACAGAGAACAAGCTGCCAACTTGGTAGTTAGAAACAAAGTCTATTATATTGGCTATTAATTACCTAGTATACCTAGGGTATTTTATAGATATATTCCCGTATTTTCTTCTGTGATTTAGTCAGTAAGAGCGCACGCCTTGCGCTTTGTTCACGGCGTCCTTTAACAACATTATCAATTAAAGACAAAGACAAAGGGTGACCAGAATTTTCCAATGTCAAGCATAGGCAGCAAGTATACATATTGATAGTTATGCACATGTATATGTGTATAATTAGCAATAATCTGGTTCAAATTAAATAATAGATAAAAATAAAATGTATGTTAAGATCGATTATTACAAAAAAAAAAAAAAAAAAAAATTGAAAACTACCTTTACTCCAATACTATAAATATTTTTTTTGTCGAATAGAATCGCTTTCAACTTAATTAATAAGGATCAAAAAGGAAAATTTTATATGACAAATTTCTGTGACACTTTCATGCGAAAGTTTAGCTGATCCTCTTACCGCGTGTTACTCGCGATCTATTCCTTTGATGTACGTTTACTTGGAATCTTGAGAGTCAATTCTGAAATCGTTGCTTTTATCCGTATTTATAGGAACGTGTGCGACCATGTGTAAAATGACAAGAGGTACATTGCTATACCGATTTATTTAGGAACAGTTAAATCTGATTAAAAAAAACCTTGTTTACGGTGCACTCGTCCAAAACGGCTTGACTGATTTACATGACATTTTGTCTACAAATAGGCATAGAATAGGTAATAGAGTATGTTTCTTACTTGGTTTCCTATGGTGATTAGGATGACCCCAGATTGTCATTTGTTCAGTTTTTTTTTTAAATTCAAACTTGACGAATTTTAAAGCTCGCAAGATAGGATGTGTGGGGTTAGCTACTAATATATAGGAGGTAATATATTACATATTTTTATATCATAACATCGCATGAACAATAATAACACATCTTATACGACGAAATTAAATAATTATAAAATAATATAGGTACAGTTACAGGTCAAGTTAATAGTCGTTATTATAGACTTGCTGTGCCCGAGACTTCGTGTGCGTGGAATTTAACAAAATAAACCGCAGAAGGAATGGCGATGATTCTTAGTATCTTTCTATGTATGATGGCTATACAGTGTCTAATGTATAGTCTGCGTGATGGCAGTTTGCTTTTATTATTATAATAGCTGTGCCCGCGATTAGTTCGCAGAGTTATAAATAAAAACTTAAAATTAAAGTAGCCTAAGTTACTGCTTATTATACACCAGCTATCTGCCGAAACAAAAAGACAGACAGACAGAGAGATAGACAGACATACAGACTGACAGACACTGCAATCGCCTAAAGTGAGCGGGAGTTTATTCTTCTTTGCTTGCAATTTATTTGATTCTGACACTAGTTTTGAGTTTGGTTATGGTTATTGTACCTCGTTGGATAGCTTCGGAAGTTTAGATATTTTTAAAATAATACGCAGATACACGTTCATCGATTTTTTTTCAGTACGTCATAAGTTTGTAAAACAAAGACATTAATTATTTTCCTCTTTTTCACTTTGGTGAGTCAAGGGTAGAAAATTCAATAAGCTATCGTTATGTTTGTTGTTATCTTATACTATTAAACGAGCAATTCTTGTATATATATATATAATCTGAATCTCGGAAACGGCTCCAACGATTTTCATGAAATTTAGTATACAGGGGATTACGGGGGAGATAAATAAATCTAGCTAGGATTCATTTTTAGAAAATGTCGTTTTATCCCTGTTTTTAGGCAATGAAAAAATGGCTACATATCGTTAGAATAAGAAGGTAAATTTCGCATCTGTCAATAAAGTTGTAATAGCTCAGGGGAAATCGGCCGATCGCGCTCGGCCGAAAAGATCATGGTTCAAATCCTCACGTATTCCAGATCGATTATCGTTTTTTTCTTTTTTTTTCTAAAAAAAATAAAATCGAAAAATATTATTCATATTTTATCAATATGTAATTCGTATTTAAATATGATTTTCAAAAAACACGATTTACTAAAAATACCGAGCTAAGCTCGGTCACCCAGGTCCTTTATTATTATTTAGAATGTTGTTTATCATTTTATGAAGATTTTACGAATATTCGTAAATTAATTTCATTTTAATGAGATAGATTCGGGGGTTTTTCACCAATAATAATAAAATTAAAAAAAAAAAATCTAAAATAGGTGAACATGGATTTTTCAAAATATTTTTCTGTGATTGCCCATACCCTTCCTGACAACCCCTTAAAGGAATCGTGATATAATATGTATAATATAAAAAATGTGGTTTATTTTGTAATTTTTCTCAACATAAAAAGATATTCACCTAAATTACTGTACTCCGTCGTTCCATTAGAATAAATTTTAATACATTAAAAACGTTTTGAAAATGCTTACAAAACAGTCCCTTGCATGTCGCAAAATTGTTACCTGGCGAAATGTTTACATTCACAAGCCCAAATTTCACAATTATTTAATGTCTCTCTAAGCCTAATTAGAAACCATAAAATCGCCTGTTTAGATTTTTAATTCTAAGTTGAAAATTGAAGTCAAAGTTCTCAAAACGTAAAATTTTCACTTTACACTTAGATTTTCACAATTTCCATCAAAGTTAAGAAGCTGAATCTTTTAAGCGGGAAGCTACAGCTCATGACTATTTAGATACAAAAATAAAAATTCTAAAAAATCTTCAATTTTTTTTTAGAAATTTTTAAACTTGTTCAGGTGGAAAATTCTCAAAAACATATAAAAAAATTCATAACTCGAAAACTATGCAAAATCGCTGAACATACATAGGGGTGATACGGATACCCCAAGGGGTGCCCTATCTCTGGAATTCCGCTTATCACTACTCTTCGGGACACCCTGTATATATATATATATATATATATATATATATATATATATATATATATATATTAACCTATGAAGAAAAGCTTACCAGGGAACTATTTGTTTAGATAAAAATAGACGCAAAGTTGCCCAATTTACAGAGTATACGAGTATATTTTACGCCCAAATTCGGGACAGGAATCGAACCCACAACCCCAGACCAGAAAGGTGGGGTAACTGAAAACTATGCGAACAGGTTGGTCATTTTGATCTTATTATTATTCGACTTAATCTTCGATAATACTCGACTGTCTAGAGCACACGCAGAATCCTCATCACACCATCACAGCAGCCTTACGCAGTCCACTGCTGGACATAGGCCTCCACAAGTTCATGCCAAAAATGGCGTGAACTCATGTGTTTTGCCCATAGTTACCACGCAGGGCTGGCTTTGTCGCACCGAAGACGCTGCTGCCCGTCTTCGGCCTGTATATTTCTTAGCCAGCAGTTGGATGGTTATCACGCCATCGGTCGGCTTTTTAAGTTCCAAGGTAGTAGTGGAACTGTGTTATCCCTTACTCGCCTCTTACGACACCCACGGGAAGAGAGGAGGTGGCTATATTCTTTGATGCCGTAACCACACAGCATAGACCTAGAATCCTCAATTGTTTTAAATTATAATATACTAGCTGACCTGGCGAACTTCGTATCACCTTATTTTTTTCTGAAATATAATAATAACATAATATATCAAAATAAAATATAGCCTATCTTTTAAGTTGGATCAAACTGCACACGGTGTGCAAATTTGACTAAAATCGGTTAAGTAGTTTAGGAGTCCATTGAGGACAAACATTGTGACACGAGATTTATATATTATAATATATAGCCGAGACGACAGATGTCAATAGAGATAAGTGATGTCTTATACGTATATTATCCAGATGTCCTTTTAAAACACATAGCTTTACAATTCGTCTTTAAATATAATACAGTTCCTATATCTAATTTTTGATAAATTATAGTTTATGGGTTTCTTTTCTATTCTATTATATCTTTAGTTTCCAATGTTCCATCAAATTTCTTCCAATAGTCTAAAAATAGCAATAACGATTTTATCAATATCACGCAGAATGGATGTTAAAAATATAAAGCTGCCTAAGTACAACTTTTACGTAACATGATAACAAAGAAACGGTCTGGTAATGTGACTTAAATAGGACAATAGGAGATCCGCAAGTAGATGTAATAAACATTGTTTTCATGTGGATATCACAAATAAGACGTTGTGTAGATAGCATAGCTCGTTTTTTTTTTAAGTCCAGGGCTAAACAAAATTGTATAATCACTGTCAAATCAGTTTGGTAATGGTTAAAAATATTTCAATATCATGTAAATATTTATATGAGGAATGTTTTATAATTACTTTTCTAAATATATTCTGCCAAACTGTAAAAGTGATACTGCTCTTTTGTAGTCGTGTATGTGCAGTATAGGTGTCAAAAAAGGCGGTTGCTGGTTCGATTCCAGCTCAGGAGGAGTCTGGGTGTCTACCCTTGTGAGTCTCCCCACCGTGCCTTGGCGAGTACGTAAAGCTGACCGTCCCGGTTGCTATCATCATCATTTCTTTACTATCGTAACCACACAGCGGTTGCTATCCCAAGCACCTAATAGCGATCGTCACTAATACTAGGGAGTATTTTCACCAACCTGTGGAGGAGAAGCGTAGTGAATTAAGATCTGACATGTAGGTGAAATATAATACACACAGAGAAATAGATCTATGTCCAACAGTGGGATGTTAAAGGCTACATCAATGAAACTCTAAAAATAACACAAATTTAATTTTTTTTTGTTTAGGGCGATTTAAGTGCCTTTTGAAATGACATGACACAGGAATGTTACGTAAATTTTATGCAAGGCTACAAACGGCTAGAGAATGAGCTTTAGTTGGTGTTTTCATCATTACAGCCTTTACAGTCCACTACTGGACATAGGGCTCCACAAGTTTACGCCAAAAATAGCGTGAACTTATGTGTTTTGCCCATAGTCACCACGCTTGGCAAGCGGGTTGGTGACCGCAGGGCTGGCTTTGTCGCACCGAAGACGCTGCTGCCCGTCTTCGGCCTGTGTATTTCAAAACCAGCAGTTGGATGGTTATCCCGCCATCGGTCGGCTTTTTAAGTTCCAAGGTGGTAGCGGAACTGTGTTATGCCTTAGTCGCCTCTTACGACACCCACGGGAAGACAGGGGGTGGCTATATTCTTTAGTAGCGTAGCCACACAGTTGGTGTTTTAAAATCCTTCAATACAATGTTGGTAAATAATATAATGATTTTCTGCAGTTTTTTTGCAAGAATTTTATCGTACTCAATGCTGCTTCTGTTAAATCTAAAATATTATATTCAATTCTAGCGGCCCACTCCGGCCTCGCACTATCACTAGACTAAAAACTATCACTAGACTAAAAATACCTGCGCGTAAAGGTAAAGCTGTCCTTTTTGCTATTTTGTAAATAACTTAGCACTTATATTTAAAAACAAGGAAGCTATTAATGTAAAAAAGAAAGAACAAATGTCCTTAATACCCTAAATGTGACCTTGTGGTGCCAAAAGAAACTTTATTTGTTAAAAATTCACATTTTGTTAGTGGCAGTACCTTACTATTATTTTAATTAATGTGTCATCCATTATATTAAAGATAGTTCGCTAAAAGGAAAATCAATGTCAATGTCAAAGATAATAAAGCCCAACTAGCTAAGCACATTACCATCTTATTATCTAAACTTTTGGAGTACGTATCAACTAATAGGCTTCTGATACGTTTCAAGGAAAATGACTTCCTGTCATGTAACAGGATCATGGGGATGATTTTGTTTACGTAATTTCCATTTAGAGGGACGGATTTTAAAATTAACTAACGTGCCAGTTCACTTGACGTTTCAATAGTCTTTAACTATATCTTGCTAAAAAAAAACGTCTCACACTCAACGGCCCCCACTTGGACTTATTTCTTTGTGGAGTATCGTAGTATAGTTGTTTATAGCACTCACCCACTGGCTTCTGACATTTTGTATTTGTTGCTCGAACGATCTTTTCCTAAGCCATAACGTGGTTCACGCCAATACAGGTTTTTAACTTTATATGAAATTTTAAGTTACGTCGTACATTGAATTTTGCAGACATTTGTGAGTTGAACGTGACGAGTGAAACTCTGAAAATCTGAGAGTAACGTTACTAACGAACTTACATACATTCACATATACACATATACTCATATTTATAAATATAAACAATTCATACACATTTATGTCATCCAAAGATGAAAAGACAACATGGCGAATTTAGCAACAAATAGTGAGCCTTAAGATACTTTTTGAAGCTAAAGACAGATTGAGCTTGGCTTATAGAGAGAGGAAGAGAATTCCAGAGCTTAACAGTTGTTACGGAGGGGTTGGCGTAGAAAGAAGAAGTGTGATGTGGAATCTTAAGAACCAGATTTGAGTCAGATCGAAGAGACCGATCATGGGTGTGGCAGAAAACGCAAAGCGTTCTTTGAGGTAGTGAGGTGTGTCACGGTGGAATAATACACAACATAATAACGATATAGAAATAGCTCGCGGCTCAACTCGCTCAGTTGAGGTACCCAAGAGAGATGGCTATCGAAAATGACTCCGAGATTTTTCACCTTGTCGCTGTAACTAATAGCGGAATTATTAAAAATGACAGGTGGTATGTGTGACCAATCTATTCGGCGATTTGGACTACCAATAATAGTTACTTGACACTGATGGATTGATGTTTAATCCATATGAGTTGCACCAATCAAGAATGTTGTTTAAATCACTATTTATATGATCCTTTGAATACATGTTGGTACGTCAAACAGTTTGGCGTGGGAGTAAATCTGGAGATCGTCTGCGTAAAGGTGGTAGGGAGAAGATATATAGGGACGGATGGTATTTATAAAAATTGAAAAGAGGAGAGAAGATAAGACGCCTCCTTGTGGGACGCCAGCTTTTACGTCTAACCTGTCTGAGAAAATAAACTGGAAGCGCAAACTCTGCCAACGCCCAAACAAGTAGCTACGGAACCACTCAATTACCGATGGAGATATGTCAAGGGAACTCATTACTGCAAGCAATATATCAAAATCTACAGTGCTGAACGCATTGCTAAAGTTTAGCAAGGTCAACACCGTGAGACTCTGATTGTCCATGGCGAGTCTGATGTTATCGGAGACCTTTACGGTAACCGGACTGGCAAGGACTTAGGAGATTGTTTGAGGTAAGGAATGATGTAAGTCGTTGATGAACAAGGCGCTCCAAAACTTTGGACAGAAAAAGAAGGATTGCAATTAGTCGAAAATCAGAAAAAGCTGTGAATTAGTTTTTTTTGGGTAGAGGAATGAGTTGAGCGTCTTTCCAGCAGGTAGAAAAGGTATTGGAAGTTAAGGATTCATTAAAAATGTGGGTTAGGACAGGTAGAACAGAATCTATAATAGGGATGATCATGTTACGACTGATGGAGTCAGAACCCACCACGTTTGAACTTAAGAGAGAAGGTAAAATTTGTAGAAGGTAAAGGAGTCCTAATGGCAGAAAGATGGTTAAGAGTATTAGCATTTGTTTTTTTTTATATCACCAGGTCGGCAAACAAGCGTACGGCTCACCTGATGGTAAGCGATTATCGTAGCTTATAGACGTCTGCAACACCAGAAGCATCGCAAGCGCGTTGCTGACCCAATCCCTAATCCCCCCAGCTCTGGTCACCTTACTCACCAACAGGAACACAATACTGCTTGAAAACAGTATTATTTAGCTGTGGTCTTCTGTAAGGTAGAGGTACTACCCCAGTTGGGCTGCCCCATATTTTGAGCAGGAAATTCCTGCTGTGCCCTACCTCAGTTGAAGCATTATTGGTTAAAAATCGTGTGCGATATATTTATAGTTTGAGAATAATTTTTGTTACGATAAATAATTCGACCAGTTTTAGTAAATTTTTATTTCAGACTTTATTCATCATAGACATAAAATAGTTTTGTGGAGCCGGCTAGTCTGGTCAATCTATTTTTCATAGAATAATTAGATTTGCTCGCAAACGAAAAAAAAAACTATTTAAATTTACGTCGATAAGTAATACAAAATAGGGAGTAGGAAAAATAATCAATGAAATACGCAATATAACGAATAACTCCACATGACAAGCATCTTCAAAATCCACCCAGTAAAAAGTTATGAAGTAACACATATAAAAAATACAACGACATCTAAAACCGTTTTCTGTTTTTGAAGTCGGTTAAAACTTTTAAAAAGGTGCTAAAAAGTACCCTTGTATACACCAGTACACCAGTAATATACACAGTAATACACCAGTAATATTGAAACTTATTTTGCATCTTATCGTTTACGTTCTTTTAAAATAATGCCAATCGACATTGGCATATATATACGTTATTTGCGACCTGTCCTGCGGGAAAAAGTGTGGAATAATTACTTAATATTAGACGTGAAAATAAATCAAGACTACAGTGAGACGAGAACGAGATGAGATGCCAAGTTAACTTGGACGTCGAGCTTAAAGTAAAACTTTATAATTCTATTACCGTTTTTCCATTTACACGATTATCTTTTCCGTTTGAAGTAACTTTTTAATATTTATTTAAAAAAAATTACAATTAAAAAAGCAATTACGCCTTAATTATAACATTTTTGTCCAGAATTAAGCAAGAACCTAGTACATTTTATAGATTCGGATTACTTTTCTAGTTTTTTAAGATTTTTGTATCAAAATAATTTGTTTTTGTGTATACTAAGTAACTATGCTTGTTATACTTGAATTTTTTTAAGTGTATGAATTTATATTCATAATGTAAAAATTAATAAACATTTCATATCAAGCAGCACCGAAAAAGATGCAACTCTTGGGTCCAGGGAGCGGAAATACAGGTAATGTAATTACAAACGCCTAGATCATGACAAAAACAGTCGCATTATTAGGAATAACTCAAAAATTACTCGACCGATCTTATTAAAGTAGTACAACCTTTACTGTATAAGTAAAACTATAAAAAAAAAATCCGCCTTAGATGCGATGGCAATAAAATTTACGTGAAGCATATTTTACAACCTACTTACATATATTACATATATTGTACTATATACCCTTTACAGGGCCGAATGTATCGTCAGAGTTACTTCGGAACACCATAAAAACTGTCATACCATATAATTTCAAAACTATATAATACGTATATATACATATAATATATTTATGTGTACCAAAAGTGTTAGTTGACGGATTCATACAAAATATGCTAAAGTATTACACGTACGAGGAATCAAATTTGGATAGTTATTTCTATTTAAACCGACTACGGTGCAATAAACTAATAATAATGAGTTTAGACGACTGCGACCGCTTTGTAGTAGTGCAGCATGATCTGAGTAGGGGCTCAAGCAATTCGATTCCTGCTCAGGAAAGATATTTGTATTTGTACAAATATTTGTTTTCGGTTTGGACGGTTGTCCTTGTAGGTCTTCCCACTGCGCTTCGAAGAGCACGTTAAGCTGTCGGTTCCAGTTCGTTACCTACTCTTGATTATTATTCATCGTAGCAAAATATTATCCGCCAACCTGCAGTGGAGCAGCGTAGAATAAGCTCCGACAGTTCTCCTACATGAACCGTGAACGTGACCAGACGTAACGTTTTGAACTGGATCGTCCCGATTTTTACTTGTCCCGATGTCTCCAAATATATATCCCTTGTCGGTATCCTCCCCGTTCTTTTTATAGCACGTAAAGCCATCGGTCCCAGTTGTTATCATAAAAAAACTGATAACAATCGTTACTTATAGTGAGGAATGTTTCCGTTTATCCGTAGTGGAGTAGAGTGGTTCATGCCCAGCAGCCTACTGCTACTGCGGATATTAGATCGGCTGAATCAATTCATTAATCAATGATTTGAACACATTATTTCATTACAATAGGATTAAAATTATTAATCACTACAATTATTTAAGTTCTGTATTCAGCATAAAACAGTTTTTATACTACCAGACTTATCGCAAAATCTGTTCTTGGTTTAATGTCTTCTAACTATTAACTACCTCCCTGTCAAATTTCAAGTAACATCAAAATGAGTACTAAAACCTGTATGTGTATTATTATATTTGTATTGCCGTTTTTAACCGACTTCAAAAAAGGAGGAGGTTACTCAATTCGACCGTATATGTATATTTTTTCATGTATGTTCGAGGATAACTTCGTTGTTTATGAACCGATTTTGATAATTCTTCTTTTGTTGGAAATGAGATATCCCTGGTGTGGTACCATGATAAGGAAATTAGGATCTGATGACGGAATCCTAGAGAAATCGAGGGAAACTCGAAAATCCGCATAACTTTTTACTGGGTGTACTGATTTTGATAATTTTTAATTTATCTCCCTGGTGTGGTACCATGATAAGGAAATTAGCATCTGATGATGGAATTCTAGAGAAATCGAGGGAAACTCGAAAATCCGCATAACTTTTTACTGGGTGTACCGATTTTGATAATTATTAATTTAGTTGAAAGCCGATGTTTATCATGTGGTCACATTTAAATTTCATTGAGATCTGATTACATTTTTAGAGTAATCTTTGATAATGCGTATTTACTTGACTAATTTTTCGTCTACCTACGTTGTATTACTTGTCGATATAATTGAAGTGGGGTTTTTTTCGTTTGCTTGCAAACACTATTATTAAAATTAGTCATTAACTATAAAGAAAACGTGTTACGTGTTTACGTGCTCTCCGAGGCAGGGTGAGGATACCCACAAGGACTGCACAAACACTCACACTACGGCAAACATTTGTATGGCCAATACAAACGTTTCTCATGTTCGGGGATCGAACCCCACAGCGCAACAGCAACAAACCAGTGCTGTAATCATTGCGCCAACGGGTCGTCAAAAATATGAAAATATGTCTAACCACTGTCCAAAAATTCAACTCCCATGATGTCTATATAATCTTTATTTGTCAATTGTTCATTTTAAAAGTAGTGTAATCTAGTATCCAATACAATTTTAGTAATTACCAAACAATCGGGGACGTTGAATCTTATGTCACAGCACCCTCGAAAGGGAGGAGGAGCACCCGTGACATTAGACAATTAATTGTAAATAAATAGCTTTTAAGAAAAACATTCCTCACAGCAGCCTTTCGCAGTCCACTAGTGGACATAGGCCTCCACAAGGTTACTAATATACTTTTGTTTTTAAAACTTATTACACTTCTTCAAAGTGAAAAAAAGAGACAAGATGTCATACACAACGTATATAATTTTACAAATCTTCTTCAAGAAACACAATTATTACAGACACCAGAGTGCGGGCAAGAAGCTCTTAATCTTCTTTGAAACATAGATTTTCTGTAAACGTTAGAATCATTGCTTTACTTAAAATGTCTTTAGTTATCTCTCAAACTTCTTATCTTACTGTCATGTATAACGCCCAGTCTGAAAAAAATAACAGAAGTTTGCAATAGCATTACTGTGCATACTTTACGAATAAAACTAAAAGGTTTATTAAAGGTGTATTTTTGTATAGAACAGATTCAATTTACATACAGATAAATGCTAAAGTAAAATAAAAGTTTTTTTTTGTTACTTTTATGCTATGAAGGACATTAAAATCGTTTAATAATCGTTTTACAATGTTATAAATATTCCAAAGGATGTTTTATAGCAATTAACTTTGATTGCTTTTTAGTTTTGCTGATCGTAAACACAAGAGTGAATGATGATGATGATGATGATGGATTTATTTCTCGTCGCATGTAAAGAATTATAAACCACAAGCAACAAATTATTAGTCAAGTTAGTGCCAACTGACATGCGAAATACATTCAAAGAAAAAAATATCTATAAAGTTGCAAAAAAGGTGTAAAATAATTATCAACACAAATTACTCATTTTATGGTGGATATTTACAGATACTGATAAAATGTAATTTAAATTAAGGAGATCCGATGGCCTAGAAATTCCGAAAAAATGTTTATTTTTCCTATTTCGAAAATATACAGTTAAAATTTGGTGACGATAATTTCAGTATTTCATGTTGTAAAACCCATTTTAAGGTCAGCGCCATAGCAGGTAGTCGAGCCGGTCGGCCCAGTGAACTAGTAAGTAATTCTATCGTTTGGCGGAACGCATCTTCTTCGGTTTTTTTTACCTGAGTTGTAGTAAAGGGAAATATTTTAGTTTCGAGAGCTGAAAAAACTGAAGTAATTGAAGAGTTTGAACGGACTGAGGGTATACTGTATGGGGCTGGAATAGCTGAATAATCGTAAGTATACGTTCAAATCTAATTTTCTTGAGAATTACTTTTACTAAAATTTTAAAGGCGTTTATCTCAAAACAAACAACTTGTTTCTGTATGGCGCGCAGAAAAAAAACTACCTTGTCGATTTGTTTTAAATTTTAATATGTTATTTAATACACTAACAGCTATGGCAGGATGAAAAATAAAATTTTGTGTCGAACATTTTTATTTTGTAAAACGTGATTGAAAAAACGAAAATTTTCAGACTACAAATCGCGCCATATCTTCAAATTAAAATAAAAACATTTTTTCAGTTTACGTTCTGCGGTAGATTTATTTATAATGATTAAAAGCCGTTTTGTTTTTTATTCCAGATCCATAGAAGAGCAAAATCATCGCGAGGTTCTTTTTTCGACTTCAACGCCATCTTTAAGATAGTTAAAATATTTTTTTGTTTTTGTAATAATGTTTTTTGTATACTTAAATAGTAATAAAATAGTCCTTTAAGAGTTTCAATAATTTTGATTGGTATTTAGATACATTTTTTTTTTTGTAAAAACTCATGTAATTCTGAGCTTCTAGACCACCGGACCACCGCACCGGTCCATAGTGATGTTTATATTAAGTGATGACTAACAATGTAAGATATTTTTCTCATTGTTTCAGATCTGACTGAAGTTTCACATTTAGAACTCATCGACAAAAATATATTTTGGGCTACGAAAGATAAGAAAATGTGATGCAGAATGATTGATTCTTATGGTGACTTCATAACCGAATCGATCGATTTACACAGTAACTTGTCTACAGTCTACGCCACATATGATGAGAAAGAAAATAATGCAAACTTCAACAATTCAATTTGGGCAGATGAAGCGGTCTGTTCGTCAGTATCCACAGGAAGTTTTCTTTCAACACCAACTTTTCAATATTTCATTTTCTTCATGTATGGTACTATATTTATTGTAGCTTTAATAGGCAATGGACTTGTGTGCTATGTTGTGCAAAGTTCACCTCAAATGAAAACAGTGACCAATTACTTCATCATGAATTTGGCTATTGGTGATATTTTGATGACAATATTTTGTGTGCCGTTCTCGTTTGTTTCGATGTTAGTCTTAAGGTATTGGCCTTTTGGCATATTTATGTGTAAAATTGTGAATTACTCTCAAGCAGTTTCAGTACTAGTTAGTGCTTATACACTTTTAGCTATTTCTATTGATCGATACATGGCAATAATGAGACCCTTACGACCGAGGTTAGGTAAAACTATGGCTAAAATAATAGTGGCAGGAGTGTGGGGAGGAGCTTTATCCACTGCAGGACCAATAGCCATAGTTTCTCAAATACAGAGGCCTACAGAATGGCACCAGTACTGCAAAGCGTAAGTGTTAATAAATTTTATTTACTATATTTATATATTTGTTATTTTTTTCATTGCGTGTAGCCTAAAATATATAAAGCAACATCAGCTTTCGTTTGTAGACATTTATTATATCCGGTGTAAGAGATGACAAGATATCTATACAAATCAATAAAATTGGAGTGTATGTTTGTAATATTAAATTAACGGCTTTTATTTAAATTTATGTGTATGTGTTAGTGATGTCCCGGATACCCGTATCCTTATCCGTATCCGCAGATACCGGCGGGAAAAATTAGATCCGTATCCGTATCCGTCACTTTTCTCGCGGATCTTATACGGATCTTTTATTAATTTTCAAATTCGATTGGCAGGATTAAATACTGCATAATAACTTAGATTATGTGATTAAGTAGTATAATTAAAAAATATTTGGCACCTTTAATTACAAACATATATTCTAGTAAGTTATTATACTAAGAGTATAAAACTCAAAAATACTAAATCAACTATCTTATGAGATCACTATTACACATAGTAAGCTATGACATTACTTATATATATATATATATATATATATATATATAATAAAATGAAAAACAAATAACTTTTTTATTGAAATCACTTTTCGCGGTTTATTAAGTTTTTTAGATGCCCGGCCTTTTTCTGGACCTGGTTGCTAAACAAAAGTAATATGCGCGCAATGCAAGTCGAAATGTTTCCTTCCTAGGGTTGCCAGATGGTCAGGATTTGGCGGGATTCTCCCAAATTTTTGTATACCCTCCCAACTGCCGACAAAGAAAAAAAATCTCCCGAAAAACAACTTCAGTTTAGAAAACAATAATTTCAAGTTCCGAATTTTCATCAAACGAAACGTTGCCACTCGGTGCTCCGGCAGTATTGGCATGTTGTTATGCAACTAAGGTGGAGCACAGCAGGAAATATCCTGCTCAAAATCTGGAGCTGCCCGACTAAGCAAGTACCTCAATCTTGATAATACTGATCACAGCTAAATAATACCAATTTCAAGCAGTGTTCTGTTTCTGTGGTGAGTAAAGAGTCCTGGGGGGGGATTGGGGGTAGGGTCAGGAACGCGCTTGTGATGCTTCTGGTGTTGCAAGCGTCTATAAGTGACGGTAATCGCTTACTATCAGGTGAGCCTTACGCGTGTTTGCTGACCTAGTTGTATGTAAAAAAAAACATGCTTTAATGAGAAAGCTATTAGCCAGCTCAAAAGCCGAATACAAGAAAAATTCTATGGCAGTAAGAACAGATCCATCCATATCAATTAGAGTATCCGATGCTGAAAAGGAACAATTTTATAAAGAAGCAGAAAAGTTTTTCAAACGAGCTATTGAGTACTTAGAACGATTTTATTTCAGTGAGAACTCCTCATATAAAACACTGCCAATTTTCACTAAAAAAGGACACTTTATTCTCATAGAATGTGCTCCTGGATCTAGTAAAAAAAATGAATATTTCCAATGATATCAATAATGATTAATTGTATAATGATTATTGTTCTTTAAAAGAAACATTTAATTTAAATCACCTCCCAGAAGGAAAAATGAATATGTCCAATGACAAAATATGGTATAACATATTATATAATGTTACTAATTTATTTTGGTGCGTAATTGCTCCTTTTTTTTGCTAGGCGTTGTCGTTTATTGGCACGGTCTTTGTGACGTGTGGTTTTCCTTATGTGGCCATTGGTGCGGATTAGGTGAGCAGGGTTTAGCTCATGAGTATATAAGCGTTTGTGGCGAGTGGCTCATTTTTTCCTTCATCTCCAGCTACGGCCAGGTTCAGAGTACGATTTGTTGGGGTCCTTGGCGAGGCGATCACGAGTGGCGCCGGATGCTTCTGGTGTGACTACATGGGGAGTCATTTTGCCCAACGTTCCCGATTACGATGTTGTCGACCCTCTGGCAGTCGGCGACACTTGATTCACGTCACCAGAAATCGTGGGAAACTGCGTGAGCTTAACCACGTGGTGCAAGGTGGTGTAAGGGCGGTGCCACGTGGTGCCTCGGAGCATGATCGGCTAAATGACCTTTTAGAAATTCCAACCATGTGCCAGGAATAAGTCGAACCTTAGATAGCTAGTGCTATAGTTTTTTTATTTTTTATTACGAGTTTGTGTGTTCATAATTTTAATTTTAATATTAAAAATTTGTCATCTTTTATTAAGCTACATGAATTTGTTACATTAAAGTATAATGTACTATGTTGTGTTATATTTTTAACCGACTTCCAAAAAAGGAGGAGGTTCTCAATTCGACTGTATTTTTTCTTTTTTTTTATGTATGTTGTTACATCAGAACTTTTGACCGGGTAGACCGATATCGACAAATTTTATTTTAATCGAGAGGTGGTGTGTGCCAATTGGTCCCATTTAAATTTATTTGAGATCTAACAACTACTTTTCGAGTAATATCTAATAATGCGTTTTTACTTGAAGCTTTTTTCGTCGACCTACGTTGTATTATACCGCATAACTTTCTACTGGATATACCGATTTGAATAATTCTTTTTTTGTTGGAAAGGAGATATCTCTAGTTTAGTACCATGATAAGGAAACCAGGATCTGATGATGGGATCCCAGAAAAATCGAGGGAAACTCTCGAAAATCCGCAATAATTTTTTACTGGGTGTTTCGATTTTGATAATTCTTAATTTAATGAAAAGCTGATGTTCATCATATGGTCACATTTAAATTTTATCGAGATCTGATAACTACTTTTTGAGTAATCTTTGATAACGCGTAGTTACTTGACTATTTTTTCGTCGATCTACGTTGTATTACTTGTCGATGTAATTGAAGTCGGTTTTTTTTTTTCGTTTGTCTCCAAACACAATTATGCAATAAATTTTTTTATCGCACGACAATGGGCCTATTTTATTAGTAGGTGCAATGAGGTAAAAAAAAAGTGTTTAGTGTCAGTAAGCAATTCTTATTGTGGAAGAGTATTTAGTTTATTGAAGAATCTATGATTTAATTAAAACAGAGGTAACAATCAGTCAACTTTAAGGAAAATTGTTTAATTACAAATTAAATAGTGAACAATCACAGAAATGGTAAAACCTGTGAAAAGTAACACAAAATACACGTGAAAAGCTAAAAAATAAATTACTATATTCAATTTCGTCGATTATTGATAATATAATAATATTGGTAGTGAGAAAACCATTATCTGTTTTGTTTTTTTGTTAGTATTTATTTATCTAGACATTTGTATCGGCAGTGGACGATGTAACAATAACGCTAAATGTTGTTGTTTTAAAAATATATAATATACCAGCTGACTTGGCAAACGTTGTCTTGCCGCTAAATGCTATTTAAAAATATGGGTTGGTGGTAGAAGGGTAAAATTTAGGGTTGTATGTATTTTTCAAGGCCAAATCATAATAAAATAAAAAGTAAATAATTTATCTAAAAATAAAAAGAAATTAGGGGTGGACTACCCTTAACATTAAGGCGAATGAAAAAAAGATTTTGCACACAAAATTTCATGAGAATCAGTCAAGCCGTTTCGGAGAAGTTTAACTACAAACACCGCGAAACGAGAATTTTACATATTAGATTAAATTAAATTAAATTAAATTTTTGTTTCTTCCGACCAAAGTCCCAATATCCCGAAAAATTGTTTTATTCTCCCGATAATAGGGTTATTCGATTTGGCAACTCTAATCCTGCCCGTCGTTGTGGCGGGCATGACGTCAGCTATCGTTTCAAAGTCACGCACCTACACCGATTGAGTGAGTAAATAAAGATCCGTATCCGCGGATATACATTTTTGACGATCTGGCACATCACTGTATACACGCTACAAATAGCAAAATATATATTTTTTTATAATTTTTGTCTGTCTGTCTGTCTATCTGTTTGTACCAGTGAACTGTCATTGGCAGATAGATGATGTAATAGGGAGTAACTTGGGCTACTTTTATTTTAGAAATTTATTTTTTTATAACTATGCGAACTGAACAATAACTTTTTTGTTAAATTCCACGCGAAGTCACGAGCACAGCTAGTTATTCATAAATTTGTATTATGTAATATTTACTTGCTTTCAATATTTTTTAGAATTAGAATATATTTCTTCTATTGTAAATTAAGTCTACCATTTATTTTCTTTTCATTTTCTCAAAGGCTTAAAATAAATTCATGGAGGGTAAAGTTTGTAATATTAATCAGTATTCGCAAATGTAATTACTAAGTGCTACTTAATGCTGTTATTTCCTTTGTGAAATTATGATAACATTTAGAAAGCATATTTTTAAATAATGTTTCAATAATCCAAGCGAATTAATTAATAGTAATTGATTTAAAATTGCCGCTTAACTATCATTTCAAATTGTTAAATATAATTCTAATTTAGAAATAAATTAAATTAAAACAAATTCCTGACATACTTTTCATTGTTAACTTATGTTTGTAATTGGAATATAGACTAGAATTACAATACAACGCATAGGCGTTGGTTTCAATATCCTTGGTTTTAAGGAAAATGCAATGCATCTGTGTTTAATTTTATTTCTTCAAACATAACTAATTCGTTATTTTATGCTGATAATAGCTTATCGTTAGTTTATTACTTATTAAGTAAATATTCGTTTTTAAACACACAAATAATATAAGTCGAAAAATGATTACATAAATATTTAAGTATTACCTTATTATCTTGGTAAGTATTCATTGTAATTGAATCACTTTTGTAAATAACCTTTATTTTGCAATTTTTCAGTCTCTCGGATCTTTTTAAAGTAAGACAAATTTAAACAGTTACTTACTAAATTAATTTTCCTTTTACAGTTATTTGTCTTTTTTATGTTAAGCCTCCTTCACAAAGGGAGATCTGTGTCTATCATTACTTTCCTCTCTTCTCGTACTTTCATGCTGCATACTAAATCTTTCTTTCATCCATTACCATTCGCACTCAGATTCTCTTGTATTTTTTCCTATTTCTAAACTAACTTTTCTTTATTTATTTAAAATAGGGCAAAGAAAACAAAAGCAAGAGGCATTTTTTATTCATACCATTCCCATGCGGCATTTTTAACTGTGTCGTTTAATAGTTTTATTTAACCCCCTCCCCCCCTTGACCATGAAGATACAATATCTCATTTAAATCCCACAGAAAGTTTCCGCTTTATATATAATATATATAAAAGCGAAAGGTCATTCATCACGAAATCTCCGAAACTATAACACCTACAAACTTGAAATTTGGCAGGTAGGCTCCTTATAGGATGTAGACATCCGCTAAGAACGGATTTTACGAAACTCAACCTCTAAGGGGGTAAAATAGGGGTTGGAAGTTTGTATGAGAGTCCCATGTTTTTGAAGTAAGAGATTTGAAATTTAAAATGTATGCTCTATAGATAGTGAGGAGGTGTTCAAATAATGTATCGTTAGAAATCAACCCCCTTTTGGGGTTAAAACGGGGGATGGTAGGTTGACTTACTCATCACGAAATCTCCGAAACTATAACACCTACAAACTTAAAATTTGGCAGGTAGGTTCCTTATAGGGCGTAGACATCTATTAAGAACTGATTTTATGAAACTCGACCCCTAAGGGGTTAAAAGTGGGGTTGAAAGTTTGTATGAAAGTCCTATGTTTTTGAAGTAAGAGACTTGTAATTTCAAAGGTATGCTCTATAGATAGCGAGAAGGTGTTCGAGTAATGTATCTTTAAAATGAACACCTTTTTGGGGTTAAAACGGGGTTGGTAGGTTGACTCACTCATCACAAAATCTCCGAAACTATAACAGCTATAAACTTGAAATTTGGCAGGTAGGTTCCTTATAGTGCTTAGACATTCGCTAAGAAAGGATTTTACGAAACTCGACCCCTAAGGGGATAAAACGGGGGTTGGAAGTTTGTATGAAAGTCCTATATTTTTGAAGTAAGAGACTTGAAATTTACAATGTATGCTCTATAGATAGTGAGGAGTTGTCCAAATAATGCATCGTGATCTATATATATAAAAGAGAAAGGTCGCGGACTCACTTATCACGAGAACTCAAAAACCGCTGGATGGTCCCATCCACCCAGGATGGACAAAGATGAAATTTGGCAGGGGGGGGGGTAGATTATAGTTAGTAGACTTCCGCTAAGAACGGATTTTGTGATATTCCACCGCTAAGGGGGTTTAATTGGGGATGATAGTTTGTATGAAACGTATACAGCAGCTATAAGTTCGCCTGATAGGTTATTTAAAAAAATAATTTGCGTTAAAAATCTTAATAGTACATATCTTCATAACTATGCGAACGTAGTCGCGGGTAACAGTTGTAGTAACAGGTATTATAAAACAAAGTCCCCAAAAGTGTATGTGATTGATTCCCTCAAAATCTACTGAACGGATTTTTATGCGGTTTCACCAATGGAGAGAGGGCTTCAAGAGGAAGGTTTACGGAACGGCTAAGCCGATTTTGATGATAGTTTCACTGGAGGTTTACCGGGAAAACTTTGTGACACACTGATTTCAACGCGAGCGAAGCCGCGGGCACAGCTAGTTCGTAATATTTACGCGGAACAAATCATCTCACAAATGTTTGTTTTGACTAAGTAATTATTATAAAGTAGGTACTTACTTAGTATTATTAGGTTAGTATGTTCCCGGTCGTTACTATTTATTAAAATAGTTTTATTAAACATAAATAACTACTCTATTGCACAATAAATACTTTTAGTGCAGTGGTTATTTCCTCTTTCACCTTTTTTATTGTAGTGAAAAATAATATTTTATCTTTCCATCGGTGGGTACTAAATTTAAATCAGATCATTATTTTTTATGGTTTCCTTCGAAGAGAATGCATTAAAATGTGACTTGAGTTCTTACAAAAAGATCAAATTGTCTTTTCACAATATATTATCTATGTCCTTAATATAGTTTGTCTTATTAACTTATTATTATTGTAGTTTACATCGAAATAAACTATAATAGGTCGCATTTAGTTGTCAAAATAATGTCTTGACAATTTAGCGATAATTGAGTAGAATGGACGTATAAATTCAAAAACGAAATTAATAAGGAAAATTATAAGTAGATAAGAAATAAATAGATATTTGTATTCATTTCCTGTAAGATGCAAAAATGTAATTTTGTTAATTCATAAACTGTAGACACAATGATGTATTTGAAGTAGTGTAGTTAAACAGCATACCGACAACAAACAACAGATTTTGCAAATAAAAAAATGCGTAGAAGAAAATAATTACCACTTACAAAAAGGTGTTAAAAAATCAATTATTCATTTCAATATTTCGATATATATTTTTATAAAATGACCGTGTTGTAAAATATTTTAATTATTCGCTACTTATAAGTATTTATTATTATTTTCAAACTCATTTTATTATTATCTTAGTGGATGAATGTAGAAAACTTTATAATAATAAGTTAGTATATTAGTAGTATTGATATCCCTAATATGATGATGGATAATTTCGTTAATAAAGCTACACGTTTCCATAGAAATTCAGTGACTTGCATGTTACTTAATTCACAGAACAGTAGCGTGATGAATCAAGAGTTCTTTTATCTAAATGCGAGTAGCGCTCAGGCTCAGCAGTGGAAAATTTACAGATTAAATTTTTAACAGATACCTATATTTTTTGACTAGCCTAACTAAAGATTGGATGATCTTGTAAAAGGGACAATAATTCCTGCCACGTATGTGCTCTAGTCCTGTTAGCACATAAAACTTGTGTATTTTTGTTAAGAATAGGATCTATTTTTTAAGTCTTTTTTAATTTTTTTTTGATAATATAAGTCTATGTCACTCGCGGACAGTGTAGCTTCCCAACAGTGAAAGAATTTTTCAAATCGGTTCAGTCATAAGATAAGTCAGTTTCAGAGCCTATTCAATGCAAACAAATAAACAATCAAATCTT
The DNA here is from genome assembly GCF_905220565.1 of Melitaea cinxia. Classification (NCBI taxonomy): domain Eukaryota; kingdom Metazoa; phylum Arthropoda; class Insecta; order Lepidoptera; family Nymphalidae; genus Melitaea; species Melitaea cinxia. The sequence goes on along the minus strand of NC_059400.1, from coordinate 6,673,821 downwards.
TCTTCTTCATAATTTTTGTATAGATAACTAGGTCGGCAAATAAGCGTACGGTTCACCTGATGGTAAGCGGTTACCGTAGTTTATAGACATCTGCAATACCAGAAGCATCGCAAGAACGTGGCCGACCTTATCCCCAATTCCCCTCAAGAGCTCTGGTCACATTACTCACTAACAGGAACACAAAACTGCTTGAAAACAGTATTATTTAGCTGGGATCTTCTGTAAGATTGAGGTACTATCCTAGTCGGGCTGCTCTATATATTGAGTAGGGAATTTCCTGTCGTGCTCTACCTCAGTTATTACTGTAGTTACTTTAACGTGTCTTACGATGATTGTCTGTTGATTGTTTTATGGTCTATGGATGCCTTTTTGCGTAACTGTCTCCACACTAGTGTCTAAGATTGTCTTAGAATTTAATATGACTTTTTATATTTTCGTTGGTTTCAGAGATGTTTGCCTTGAAAGATGGGAGCAGGTGGAACAAAACGAACAGTACTCGTGTGCGTTAATGGCCCTTCAGTTCGGTTTGCCACTTGGTGCTTTGATTTGCACATACGCACGCATAGCCTACGTTGTGTGGGGAGGCCACCCACCCGGCGAAGCGCACACTGCGAGGGATACGCGTATCCAGCGCTCCAAAAGAAAGGTTAACTGTTTAATACGTTTGATCTAGAATGTATTATAAATTAACAAGTGTACAATTTATACGATAACCTTTCTGGTATAATGGTACACGTGCCGTGTCGGCAGCTCCAAAGCACCGGCGGTCGCGGGTCGGTCATTCTCCGATTCGGCGTTCTTTGCCTAATTACCGTGACGTTTTTTATTTTTCACTGATTTGACTGAAATACATTAAAATATGAAACAAATCAAAAATACGAATTCAATAATTATTTTGGCATGTAACAGTTAATTGTGGTTTTCTAGATAATGAGACTTAAAAAATTAATGGTTATGGTAATTAGAAAATTTTTATATTTAATGTAACGGTAATTAGAAAATATGCTGTGTGGTTACGGCAGTAAGAATATAGCCACTCCCTCTCTTCCCGTGAGTATCGTAAGAGGCGACTAAGGGATTACACAGTTCCACTACCACCCTGGAACTTGAAAGTGCCGACCAATGGCGGGATAATCATCCAACTATTGGTTTTGAAATATACAGGCCGAAGACGGGCAGCAGCGTCTTAGGTGCAACAAAGCCAGCCCTGCGGTCTCCAACCCGCCTGCCCAGCGTGGTGACTATGGGCAAGACAAGACAAGACACATGAGTTCACGCCACGTTTTTCTTGAAATATATTCTCTCTTGCCAGGACAAATGCGACTGATCTCATCTTGCTCTACAAAAATTTGGACGTCTTGTTTAGTTTTCTCTACAGTAGTCCCTATATTATTATTATGTAAATACTTTGGTTCTATTTCTTTATCATGACTTTGTTTTGGTTTTGGATGTAGCGTGTTTTATATTTCAGTCTTAATGCTTGCTTCCTGTACTTTTCTTTTGCTCTTCTTAGCTCTACTGTTTGGTCTCAAATATGACATTTCTTTATTTGTTTTCTATACATGCCTTCTAAATAACAATAAGAGTGAGATTTTTTTACTTATCGGTTTCTCGACAGTTATCTTTGAAGATGGTGAAGTTGGTGAAGTTGGTGTTGAACACAAGGAAGACGCTCGTTCCGTAACATTCACACTTGTATCTTTATTTTCGGTCAAATGCTCATTATTGATTAATAATAAAATAACATACTTTCAGTAGAAGATGATGACAGAGCACTAGATGGACGCGGCGTTGATCTGGTTAAAGAAGGTTTAAAATTTGGTGTCTTTTTCAAGGGAACTAATTCTTTTTCAAAAGAAGTCGACTGCAGAAAAATTTGGTCTTGCTGATTATCTTCTTTTTTTGATTTGGGATTTTCGGGACAATTTAGTACTCTTTTAGTGTACTTTTTAGCGCAGCGAGTATGATAAATCATTGAGATGTGGTGTGACAAAGTTTCAAGAGGATCTGTTATATTGTTATCAAGCACCTCTATATCTAAGGTCACTTCTTCTTCGATTGTTTTCAATTTTCCCTTTTCCTTTTGTCTTTTATAGTAAGCTATGAAATTTTTTCTACTTCTTTTTTGAGTTTTCTTCCGGCTTTTGGTGACATTTCGCAGATAGGCAGTATTTTTTTATTTTTTTAATTGTACCCTTCTTTCTCCTTTATTTTTTTTTTTGATTGCTAATACAAAAAGTTGCATTTTTAATTCGTTCTCGGCATTGTCGCTCGGCAAGCCTTCTATTTTCTTTAACTTCCTCTTTGGTCTTTTTAGGTTTTCCTATCTTATCAATTAAATAATTTTATGAATGGTCAGCATATAATATAGACATATTTACGGACAATAATAATAATAATCTACGAAAACCGCGGTAAACAAGTATTACTTTTTCATACAACGGTAATTATAAACATATGGTAATTAGTATACGGTAATTAGAAAACAATAAATTTTCATAAAAATGTTTAAAACCGACACAGTATACAAATTCTAGCTTATTATAACGTACGGAGGCCAAAGTACTGTCTCCATTTACATGATCAACTTGGGTCTATCTTAAAAATCTAGTATTAAAATAAGAACAACGGTAATTAGAAAAGTTTTTAACCAAGGCTACGGTAATTATATACTCACGTGCTTCATTGGCGGTACACTAACATGAGAGTCATACAACTGCTGATGGACCTCGGTACACACTGAGGAGACGCGATGCGTACGGTAGTGATGTGCCAAATACTTTTATTTAGGGATGTGCACTCGAGAACAGCAGATGTTACGGTAATTAGAAGTTTCCATTGGACATACGATTACTTCATAATAATTATTTGTAGACTGGTTCTATTAAGTTGATATTTTGTTATGCGATAGACGATGCTTAATATCGTTTAAAACGTTGAATGGATCAAAGTAAATCTATACGCTATAAAAATTACAAGCAAGTTTTAAGATTAAGTTGGTGTGCGGACACGCCACGGTAATTAGAGAACAGAGGTTTTTTGAACATAAGTTAAATTAATTTAGTCTTAATTACTTAAAACAGAAGCCAATATTTTTTTTACAGCTAGGTACGGATGCTATCTTTAATATATAAAAAAGTGCATGATTGAATATGACGATATTACGGTTTAAACAAGCCCGGACACGAAAAATTTGCTAATCGGAGAATGGCCGGGGTACGATTCCCGCTTGGAGGGTATATTTGTGTTATATAAATATTTATTTCCGCTCTAGTGTGTGTCTCTACACGGAGAAAGAGGCATATCCCCCACAGCGGGATGCTACAGGCTGAATGCCTAGTTGTCTTACTCGAACTTTAGTAGTTTCTTAAAGTAGCACGCTTAAACAAATAAATTTAGTCTTACATCTTGCTATATATTGTAGTGTAGTAGTGGGTTTATTGTATATAATAATAATTTAATTATCTTCAATAAATTACAATTGTTTAAATGTAACAGTTTATGTCTTTACGCACTGACCATTTCTCTGCATACTCATTACTTTTTTGGATTGAAACTTTCTTAGAATCGTAGTGATTTGAAACTCGATGAAACGAAAATGCGTCACGATAAAGAAACAAATACATAAATGTATATGATTACATCGGCGGAAGAGTAAGATAGAATACATTACACAGTATTTATTATTTTATTTTATTTTTATGACTTTTATTTTTTTATTTTTTATCGAGGTTCTTTTCACCGAAAAATAAAAATCTCTCGTAAGCTACTTTTCAGAAGTTTCCCTTTTGTGTGAATGAATTGCACACACAATTTTTTTTAACAGCTTTTATTTCAGGAGAATAAACTATCATTTGTCGATAAATTATCATCATCATCAGCCACTTTTATAGTCCACTGTTGGAAGTTAGCCGTCCGCTTTTGACATCCAGTCACTACTAGTTACCTCTCAAGTCCTACCTCTTTTAGTTGTCGGGCCAAATGGCTGAATGGCGTCTAACCCTACATTTTGTCGTTATGTCACCAGCCCACTGCCACTTCAGTTTGTTACACTTTTGAATTTTGTCGGTCTTTTTTGTCTTCTGCTGGATAGTCTCATTTCGGATCTTGTACCTTAGTAAGATTCTAAGCATTCGAATACCTTGGTATTAGGCCATTGTGGCAAGGATGTCTCAAAGATGTGACGCAACTTTCCAAACTCTGCTCTTCAGCTGCACTCGTCTAGAGATTTCACCTTCAAAGTTATCTTTACCCAACTGATTTGTTTGTTCAAGATCTTCGAACCTCTGTTCCACGCCATTGGGGTAGTCTCGTTATTTAACACTGATTTCAAAGATACAGCACTATCACATGCTTTATCCTTGAGATGTGCTGCTGGCCATATTCCGGTACGCCAGTTAACCTTCTATCGGCTTTTACGATATCCAGGAGCAGATATGAGGTGGTGCTATTCTAAAATCCCGGCATTACACGGCGATTTGCCAATAATTATATTTCTCTACATACAACTGATTGAAATAAAGATACATCTCTGTCTCAATCAGTTTTTTCACAATAAATGTAAATAAGTACCATTATTATAGTTTGTTGAGTGATCACTATGCTTACAAATCGTCAATAAATAAACATATACAAACGTATGTAACTTATTATTTATAAATTGTTTCCAGATGATTAAGATGATGGTCACGGTAGTAATCGTGTTCACAATATGTTGGCTACCTCTCAATATTTTTATTGTAAGTATTTGTGTACATATCAACACAAATCGCTTATTTTTCCTTTTATCATAAATGTATAAGAGATATTTGAATTTATATATATATATTGTAATTTATAACGAAGTAATTGATAAAAAAAACAAACACAACAAATAAATAGAACAGAATTGTAATGATGAACAGGTTGAATTTGAAACGGATTGTTTTGTAATAACATGCTGATAATTACGCAAAATCAAATGGCGTGAATAGCATAATATTACGACTGTAAGCTAGCTACTACGGCTAGCTACGGCTAGCTGTAGCTAGCCGTAGTAGCTAGTATTTAGCTAGCCGTAGCCGTAGCAGAGCGTACTGTCCGTAAATATCACGACTCGATAGAGTTCGACCAAGTTCGAAACTGTAGTTATATAAATTCATATTTTAGAAACATACTTACATAAAGACACAAAAGTCATTATCAAATAAACACAAACACACGTTTTTGAAATCGTAAAATAATGGCTGTGTAACGAGTTTAGCCTATACGACTTAACCTTTGATTTTTACTTTAAATTATCCACGTTAATCATATACGTCCCATTCTATTTTCAATCAAATTTATTTCAATTTATGTATACGTTTGGAATAACTGTGCGAATAGTATGTTAGTGTTAAATTTGATTACTTTTACAGTTTTCTTCCATTTCTAGTTCTTATGTTCACGATGGTAGAGTTACTAGACACTATCGTTTATTTTCTTACTCTGCCACTTTAATATTTTAAGCAACCAGAAGTAACTTCAGTACTATTGTAGTGAAGTAGTTTAGAAGACTAATAATGCTGAATCCAAGCTATATCCTACTCTCAACTTCGTATCGTCTAAGTGCTGTTAGTCCTCATAAAATGTTTTTATTCTTTATAGTTGTGTTCCAGTTGCTTTCGATAGTAATAAATCCATACTTACTTTTGTTATAGTTTTATTATTTATTCAGATTCTATGGACAGTTCACGAGAGGGACGATGCTTGGGCAACTTGGCCTGGTATGCCTTATATTTGGTTTGTTGCCCATTGGCTGGCAATGTCTCATTGTTGTTACAACCCAATCATATACTGCTACATGAATACGAGATATCGTCGTAGATTTAAACAGGTAAAACCAATTACAAATATCAATATTTTAATTACAATGGGCGCTATGCCTTATTCAAATTTGGGAAGGAATATCTGCATTCGTGCAAACTTATATTTACAGAGAGAAATTACTTTTGCGCCGTATGTTTCACCGTACTATAAACAATAAAAGCTTATTTAACAACTTATATCACAACAACTTATAACAGCGGAAGCAGAGAGCATGGGAAAAGTTAGAAACACATGAACAGCTTAAAAATATTAAATTATTTGTGCGTTGAAGTTTATATACGTTTCCGTGCGCGTAAAAAATAACTTTAATTTGTGTGATGTTGATACCACCGTTACCGAAGCAACATATCTTCTTTTATTGTATCTATATATATAATAATGAATGTTTGTCGTTATGTCCTTTATAGAATCGCAAACTATGCATTTGAACATGTCATGATCTTCAGCAAAGTGTTGTGCATGAGCAAAATCGGTACACTTAGTAAAAAGTTAAATTAAAGTAAAAAAAAAATAACATTAAAACTGCTGTCGAATTGAGAACCTCCTCATTTTTTGAAGTCAGTTAAAAATTACCCTGTCTTGATCATAATATAAAAGTACATTTAAAATATAAGTATCACCTAATTATATATATACTGGTAAGTCATTCTTATAAAAAGATTCTTAATTTCTAGGTGTTGAATAGTCTGCTACCACTTGCTCGTATGCGTTTAGATCAACCGTTGCAGTCGGGCCAACGTACTAATACGTGTGATGGCATGCCTTTGACAGGTACTTGTATGAGATTTTTTTACCTATTGACATTATGTTGATATTATTACAAAAAAAAAACACATTTTTCAATCAAAACCTCGAAGAAATTGCAACATTATGTTGATGTTTTAATTTTTTGCGATCTATGCTATTGCCAAAGTTTTTGTCTTAGATAATAAATTCGACATAATCTTCCTATATCGTGATGAAGATGACATAATATTATTGATTGTTCGACCAATCTACCGTTGACATATATTTATCCTTACGAACAGAATTATACTTCTAAAAAGAACCTAATTAAGACTACCTTTACCATATATAAATCTGATCTTTGTATTAGATTATCATAATGAGGTGAAAATTTTTGGCAACTTTTGTTTTAATCGTGTTCACTGTCCAAAAGAGGTGTTTCTAAATATTTTTTTTATCCATTCTTCGCAACTTTTATTTATTGCTTCATTTATTAGGTTAGATGTAATATAATTACAAAGGCCAATTATGAACATCTATCCTTTTAAAATTAAATTAAGTAGAACAAATATGTGCAAATAAAAAAAAAAACACCAAGACAAATAAATACTAAGATAAAAATTAAAAAAAATAACAATTTTATTTTTATATTAAATTAATTAATACATATAATTGATATCCTTTGAACTTTAATTATTTATATAGAATTTATTATATTTTTAAAACCAATACATACATTAAAATATGATATATATATATATATATATATATATATATATATATATATATATATATATAATTTATCATCCAATTCGTCACGAATCACAGCAGTCCTTAATAAAATAAAAATAATTAGTAAAAATATTTAGATAACTATGAAAACTTATTTATACGCATACGCTGTGTGGTTGCGGCAGTAAAGAATATAGTCACCACTTATATTTATTTTATTTACTAAAAGGTCGAACTCTTTCTTCAAATTGTTCTCTAATGTCAAGGGAATTAATTTAAATAACTTTAATAGTATCATCAATGCATCTGGAAAAATTTCCGGATATCCTATTAATTATTCCCTACATTTTTCTTGGATTTTTAAAATTGTTACACACATCTGACATAATATACTCATTTATGTACCTCAACCCTACAGAAGATCACAGTTGAATAATACTTCTCTCAAGTATTGTTGTGTTTCAAGTATTGGGGGTAATTACTTGTCACCATCTGGTGAGTCGTACGCTTTTTTGACGACCTAGTAGTATAAAAGAAACTAGCTGTTTAAGTAGTAATGTTCCAGTATAGATTTGATTAAAATGATTCATATTTTAAACCGACTTCAAATGAGGAGAAGGTTCTCTATTCGACTGTATTATTTATATGTGTTACCTTGTAGTTTTTATTGTCTGTACTATTTTTTTTTAAAACAGGCTCCCGTATTATGGTCCTATTTAAAATTAAGCAAAATCTGACGAGTACTTTTTGAATTATTCCTAATAATGCGTATTTAACCGACTTCGACTACCTACGTTGATGATGTTCTTATTTTATTACTTCTGCATGTAAATTGAAGTCGTTTTGATTTATTTATTTTTGAGAATACAGTTATACAACGAGAAAGATTTTAAATGTATATTTTTGTTTCCAAAGAGTTGGCTGCCATTAATAGCATCAATCGTCGAGAAAACAGCAGCTGTCCCAGTCGGATAAACAGCAGTTGTTCCAGTCGGATAATTCGTGCAACAAATTCTTCTTCGACGACGTCATTTCGCGGTAAAAAACCTTCATGACAATTTATTATCAAGACATATTATTTCCTCCACTTCTCCGCTATCTTTTCGACCATAAACACAATTGTAATTTACTGTTAATAAACATAACTTTATATAAATATATGATATAATTATATTATACAAAATATAAGTTAATGTAAGTTAACAACAAAACATAAATTAAATAAGTCGAACTCGAAGATATTGTTTATAAAATGTGTTTCTGGTTAAATAAGTTTAATTTCTATACCTACTAAGATCTGTTTTAAGATTTTTGCATTAATTTTTTTTTAGTTATTGCACCTTTTCATACTGTAAGTTTAAAATAAAAATAAATACAAGTTAATCTATTAACTAGTCACTTATTTTGTCACCATTATCAAAACGGCCATTAAAAATAAAAATATTAAAAATAATAGCTGTTTTTGTATTATAATCAAAATAATAGCTGATAATAAGTTTGCACAATGTGCTTTAAACTCGTGAGATCTTTTGAATGGAATGTCCAAAATAAATAGTTCAAAGTTCAGTAGTTTCAGAACCTATTCAATGCAAACAAACAAACAATCAAATCTTTCCTCTTTATTAACCGACTGCCAAAAAAGCTATATCTAATAATGCGTTTTTACTTGACTGTTTTTTCATCGACGTTCGTTGTATTATACCGCATAACTTTTTACTTGGTGTACCGATTTTAATGATTTTTAATTATTCGAAAGCCGATGTTTATTACGTGGTCACATTTAAATTTCATCGAGATCTGATTACAACTTTTGGAGTAATCTTAGATAATGCCTATTTACTTGACTATTTTCTCGTCTACCTACGTTCTGTTACTTGTCAATGTAATTGAAGTCAGTTTTTTTTCGTTTGCGAGCAAATACAATTATAATATTAGTAGAGATTATGTGTAAAGAAATAATAATAAAAAAGTGTAAATATTTTTCCATGTTTTCGCTATCATACGTTATAGATATATTTCTAGCGAATGTACAAACTAGAGAAAGTCTATTGCCTGTAGTCAGATTCTGACATTTTTCTTCATTCGAGTAATAACAAAAAAAGCTAATTAATGTAAAACTATTTCTTTGATCTTTATCATCTTATTAAAACAGTTATTAAATTATCGAATTAAGGAAAATAAATGTTAGCTTTAACTTTTTACAATTGAGATAAATATTTTCGAATTCTTTATAATTTGAAGTAACTTTTCTTGTACCGGAAATTGTTCCTGCTAAGTAACTATTCCCGAAATCGATTTCCGTTACGTTTCTCTGGTACCAGTCAAAATGAGATTATAACTTGAAGGAAATCGTATACAAAAAAAAGGAAGAAGACCTGGCTAGCTTCGTATCCTATTTTTTTTTTAATTTTGCAATCGAAATATCGTAGTCATTAATCGAAATAAAATATAACCTATATTTTAAATTGAACAAAGTTAAGAGTAATGATAAACGTGGAATATGGTTTATTATTTGAAAGATGAAATTAAGGAACTTAACTCTGTTATGCTCAATCCTGTTAAGTTACGGAACTTATATAAATATTTATTAAAGTTTATTATTCCTAATCGTTCATAAAATAGTTTTACATCAAAGTCATGAAATTTTCTTTTCTTTATTAGCACGGTAGAATAAGAAAACTTTTTTTAAATACACCGCCTTCTAATTAACAATATATAATAATATATATGATTTCTACTTGTATATATTGACTCATCACGATATCTCTGGAACTATAAGACGTACAGACTTGAAATTTGGTAGGAATATTGCTTTTGCCGAGTAGAGGTCAGCAAAGAACGGATTTTAAGAATTGCAGGGGCGTTAACAAAGGAAAATTCCCGTTTTTAAACTATAGCTCCTATTGACTCCAAATTTGGTAGGAATATCCTATATGTGATGTAGAAATGATCAATGAGCAGATTTTATGACAACTCATCCCCAATAAGGATTGCGGGGGTGGGCGTTAGCAATGAAAATTTTAAATGTATGCAACTCCGAAACTACTGAACCAATTCTTATCAAAAGAGAATGGGCAAAATCGTATGGCGCTTGGTCTATCAGCGGCCAGGAACAATTTTAATTTTTTTTTGGTGTATTATCACCCTACAATCAGCCTTTGTAAGCATCTGTAATTTGGTCGAACTTCGAAGATAGGGTAGTTTTTTGTCTCAATTGGACCTGGTAGGTGCTGCCAAATTTGGTCGGTATGTAAGCTGTCAAATTTGGTAGCTGTTTTCCGGGCAGGATAACGTCTGCCGCTAGTATTAAATAAAAGTAGCTTTAACAAAAGTTTTGTTCCTGGGATTCAGTCAAGCAAGGGAATTTTTTTTTCGGATATTTTTCTGAGCTACTCAATGATTTTATTTTTATTTATTTACTCTTTATTGTACACCACAATATGCAAATACAAAATAATAATAATACAGACAACTTAAGAATGTGTAGTACAAGAGGCGGTCTTATGGCTAGTTAGCCATTTCTTCCAGACAACCCGAAATAGGATTGAATACTATTTATTTGAGGATCGGGTAGGTGGTGCAGTTATATTGTAATAAACTTACATACAAATATCTACACATTAATACTTATAAGCAATACATATATATACATTTGATTAATATAATATAATAAACTAATAAATATAACAACAGTATCTCATAGCAGTTACAATCAATTTCGCCATAAATAAATTAAAAAAAAAATAATAAAATTAATAAACAAATAAATTTAATTGGAATCGCTCTCAGTATTAAGGTAATCTTTTGAACGATGGGAGTGATTTGGCTTCTTTGATACATAATGGTAAATTATTCCATAGTTTAATTGCCCGAATGGTGAAAGACTGACTGAAAAATTTTGTTTTATGAACAGGCATTTTTAACATTAGTCTCCTCGAAGATCTTAGGGAAGAAGGGTCCCCGATAAATTCAAACTTATCTTTTAAATAAGACGGAGCCTTAGGATCAAACAACGCACAGTACAGAAGAGATAAAATATGCAGGTTTCGGCGAGAACGTATTGGAAGCCACTTGAGCTTGGAACGAAATTCAGAAACATGGTCATATTTGCGAAGGCAGAATATAAACCGTATAGCAAAATTTTGAAGACGCTCAAGCCCATTAAGTTGGTCCTCTGTTAGATTAATATAGCTTACATCTGCATAGTTGAGAATCGATAGGAGGAGAGAATTCGCCAACATAATTTTGGTAGGAATTGGTAAAAAAGACTTGAGGCGCCGTAGGGAGCTCAATGCAGCGAAAGTTTTTCTTCTGACTTCTTTTAATTGTTCTGACCACGACAAAGTCCGATCGAGTTGTATACCAAGGTCCCTTACGGTGGCACAGTAAGGCAGACTAATACCATTATAAAAGATAGTAGGTAGTGTTGAGCTATCAACCGCTGCGATCAAGCTTGGACTACCAATAACTATAACCTGTGATTTGCTCGGGTTAACATTAAGTCCGTAGCGTCTACTCCACTTAGAAATATTAGCTAAATCTCTGTTGATTAAATCAATTGTACTATGGAGATCTTGAAGCGTTGCGTGACGATAAATTTGGACATCGTCTGCATACATATGGTAGAGAGAAGAAATGGATTGAGTAATCGAATTGATAAAGATTGAGAAGAGCAATGGAGATAGAACGCCGCCTTGAGGTACGCCAGCTTGGACATCACACCATGAAGATGTGGCATCATCGTAGCGTATGCGCTGTCGTCGCCCTTTGAGGTAGCTCAGAAACCAGTCTATCACCGAGTGAGACATGCTAAAAGCGCGCAACACACTCAATAGAATGTCGTGGTCAACACAGTTGAACGCGTTACTAAAGTCCAAAAGTATTAAAACAGTGAGTTGTTTATTATCCATAGCCAGTCGGATGTCGTCGGTAACCTTGACCAGAGCTGAAGCCGTACTATGACCAGAACGAAATCCAGATTGAAGAGGATTTAAGAGGGAATGTTTGTAAAGGAAACTATTTAATTGTTGGAAAACTAACTTTTCTAGGATTTTTGAGAGGAAAGGAAGAATAGAAATCGGCCGGAAATCGGATATACAGGTAGCACTAGTTTTTTTTAGGAATAGGGATAATATGTGCATCTTTCCAGGTTTTGGGAAACTTACTACACGTGAGAGAGTAATTAAGGATGTGTAACAAAATAGGAATAATTATATCTAGGATAGGGATGATCATATTACGGCTTAAGCAGTCGGCTCCGACGGCATTCGAAGCCACAGACAGCGCAACTCTTCTAACATCACTCCCGGTGACAGAGGAGAAAGTAAACGGTAAGATGTTAGAAGTTGATAGTGATGAAAGATAATTTAAAGTTTGTTGTTTATCAACATCATTGAGTATCGTGGAAGAGGAGAAATGCTTATTGAGAAGCTCAATGTCAATATTTAAAGAGTTTTTACGAGACGATTTACCAACTCCTAAGGTTTCGAGAAATTTCCATGTTTTAGCAATGTCGCCGTTTTCGACAAATTTATGGATGTGGCGTCGTTGAGCATCTCTACATAATGTATTGCAGCGATTACGGATTTTTTTATATTTATCGCGGTTACGGTCAGTGTTATTGATTTTATATTTATACTTGGCTTTGTTTTTATCGGCAATTAAAGTTTTAAGCTCCTCAGATAGCCACGGAGCCGGATGGTGCTTTAATCTCACAGGCCTTATAGGTGCGTGTATGTCATATAGCTGGATTATTCGCATATTAAACAGCTCCACCTTTTCATCTATAGAGTCAGCATCATAAACCTCAGACCAGTCCATTCGACGAGCATCGTTACAGAGATGGTCTCTATCAATTCCGCCAAAATTACGTTGGAGAAGAGTTTTTGATTTGGATTTGGGAGGACGAATTTTGTATGAGAGAAAGATCAAATCATGATAATTCGCGATGAAATAATGATATTTCGCGATAGCGTTTCAAGAGTCATAATATCTTTACCATGATAATAGAAATCACTAATTTGATTGACGAAAGTGTTGAAGAGCTTAATGGCGTTTTCAAAAATGCTGTCAACGTGACTTTTCATTTGTTTTAGACAAAAAATATATTTTCGATCCTATAAGGGTTCCACTTTTTCCTTTTGAGGTACGGAACCTAAAAATAACGATTTTTTGCCTCTTCTATTTGCTATAGTTAGGGAAATCATTTTTGTAAAATGTGATATAGCAGTGTTCGTGAACATCGATATTTTTCAAGTTATACTCCTTTGTAATTAATCAATCACTCTAAGTATTCGATGCTATTTTTTGTCATCTCGTGATTTATATGTGATTGTATTTAATTTCACAATAGGTTCCAATTCTTCGTTATCAACTTTATTATCTGGCCATCTACGGGGCTTGTTCTGCAGGTCGAAATTTTCAGAACGAAAACGCTACAACCAAAAACGCGCTGTGTTTTCTTTTGAGCCGATTCTGCAGGACTGGTGCAACGGTGGAACGTACTCGTAAATAACACGATATTTCAAGTTGTCCATTTTGTAAACTGAGTGACGCAACGATGAAAAACAAAAGAGGAGGGGAAAAATGAATTATGGTTTTCAAAACACAAATCCATGATAATAAATTTGAATTTGGAATTTTTTAACCTAAGAGGAAATATTTGAGATCAAAATGGCCAGTACGACAAAACGCCAATTTCATATGTAAAATAAAAAATATATTTTATTTTATTTATTATATGCTTAATGATTATTCCTTTGCTTTAATTAGTATGTTGTTTTAAGACATAGTTTAGGGGATATGGAAAAATTAAAACTAACGGCTTGGCTAGTTCGTTATAATATTCGTCCTTACAAAAAATTGGGATGGCACAGTGTGTGGATAACCTTACCCAATGAGTCCTCAAGTTTGTATAATTACGGGCTTACACATGTCTCCCACATTGTATCTAGCTGTCTGACAAGTTCGCAAGTAATAACTAGTTAAGACATGCAGTTTGTAAGTTGCTAATTAAAGTTTATATAATCAGCTCCTTACGGTACGAGATCCGGTTGCAAATAAAATTATTGCACTCATCGCATTTTTGCTAAAAACTAAATTTCTATATATATTTATAATAAGGAGAATATATTTTTACCAGGTTGCCTATCAAAATGTGGCCGCCAGTATTTCTAATTAAATTATTGTCAATTGATTTTTGGTAAAAAAAATCGTTTACTTGTTTTTTAAATAAAATATCGTAATATATTCTCCTAATTATTAATATACGTAAAAATTTGGTTTTTAGCAAAAACTCGATGAGTGCACTAATTTACAGCAGGATCTTGACCATTACTTCGTAGTGGAACATAAAGAGACAAAACAAAATCGATATAACTTTTCGTAGAAGCCGAGTGATTTACAAAAATAAGCAATTTCGGAGATGTACACATTTTTATTGACGTGACAACATCTAATAAATAATTGATGATTGACCTATGCGTCCGAGGAGATGTTTTGTTATGACGTTGTGTCATTAAACTAGCGTCCGTAAATCAACTTTAGAGACAACCAGTTTTTTAATAAATAGGAAAAAAATTGTTTTATGGAATTTTACCTAACGATTGCTTTATTTGAAGTTATACTTCTTTTGGCGTGTTTTACGATGGGCGCGCACACCGTCACGAAAACAAACCGACACCCTGAAGGTAGCTAGTCAATGAATACGCGCGCACATCGTCCCCTGAAGTTAGCTAGTCAACGAAGAACAAGTTAACAACGTGAAGTGAGCTAGCAAATGAAGTATAACTTCTTACGTGCGTATATAAGTACACACACACATTTTTTTTTATAAAATATTTAATAATTATACTTATAATATTTACTTTAACACACATACATAAACTACATAAACTACATAACCTGTTTGTTACTCCGTTGAACTTTATGCATGACAGTATAATTTTCCATTTGTTATTGATTATTGTCAATGGAATAATAGAATATAACTTGGAAAAAAACGCTAGTCAATTTCGTATTTTCATTGAAATTGAGGGAAACACCCTGCAATGATTGCTTAGTTTAATTTAAGCTGATGGGTTATTTTACTTGTCGCCCTAATGACTATTTATATGTAGCTGATTTCGTATATTATGAAAAAATATATCTTGGTAAGTGGACCAGAGCACGCTATTATTAATTAAAAGGTATAGTATTATTTTGTTTTATGTTGCCTTGTTAAGTAGGTATTAAGGTTCATTCTAACATAAAAAAAAAAAACTTCAACGTACGTCACATAAAACATGTATTCAATATAATTCACTTTTCTGACATCAAGATATTCATACATTTATTAAATATTATGTACAAACCTTAAAACGTAAAAGAAAATATAGACATGTACAAAAGGCGGTCTTATCGCTAAAAGAGCGATCTCTTCCAGACAACCTCTAGCATGAAAAGGACATGACTAAAGAATTAGACGGCATGGAGGTGTACATACATAATATATACATATATATATATATATATATATATACATACATACATACACATACACATACATACATACATATATATATATACACATATATTGAATTTATTTTAGATAAACAATCTTATATCAATTCTGATACTTGAGTAATTATTTAGATTTTAGCATACAAGGGTTAATTCATTAAATGGGATTAACAGCTATCGTCAAAAGTGTAATTTAGAAAATATCAGATAAAAAAGGGTTAGACATAAAGAAGATTGTTGCGGAAAATGAAGTAAAAATAAATGTCAGTCAAGTTTGTTTTTGTTTGACATTAAACTAACATCTTAATAATATCAGTACATTATAAATGTTAGGCTAAACCTGAAAACTGTACATTTATGTTACAAGTCTCTTGACATAGTATTATTCTTGGGCCTAATGGCTTTCAGTTGCGTGACATATTAACTGTACATTTAACTCTTTGATGTAGGAACCCTAAATACATCGATCAAATTTGACACTAAAAGGCTACATAAGGCCTTATTTATATACATATATAAATATAAATCAACAGCTTCTATTTAGACGCTGTATGTCGGAGGAATAGAATATATTTTACTAGCAGTGATCGCTGCGAAAACTATTCATAATTTTGAATTAAATTTAACAAACACAAATATCATTTCACTTTAATGTAAACATGTGTACAAAATTTCCACCTATCTTCGTTACGAATTAGTCAAAGTGTGACCGAACGGACAGAGCCCGCGCTGGTGGTGAAGGTCTAGTGAGTGTTGAAGATATGTGTCGTAGCGAGGTGCACGACGCACATTTCCTACTTAAGTCGTCACTACTCAGACCCTCTCTAGAGATTCTACATTTGCACCTGGAAATACTTTGCTTTGTCGAAAATCTATTGGTACCCATCAAATCTGAAAAAAAAGTCATAATTAAATACGATGTCTAAGGTATATAGCTTATAAAATTTCTTACTTTACCTTGTATTTTTTTTTCAATAACCTATAAATTAAGTTCACCTTACAATGTATTTTTTTTGACGCCGCGTTGGCGCAACGCTCACAGCACTGGTTTGTGGCTGTTGCGCTGGCGGTTGCGGGTTCGATCCCCGCACATGACAAAAAATTTTTTGTATTGGTCATACAGATGTTTGCCGTGGTCTGAGTGTTTGTGCAGTCCTTGTGGGTCTTCCCACCGTGCGTCGGAAAGCACGTTAAGCCGTCGGTCCCGGTTGTTATCATGTACACCTGATAGCGATCGTTACTCGTAGTATCGCCAATATATCCGCCAACCCGCATTGGAGCAGTGTGGTGGACAAAACTCTGATTCTTCTCCTACATGGGGAAGATGCCCAACGGTGGGATATTACAGGCTGAAGCGTACAATATTTTTGAAATTATTTGAGAGACACAAATAGACATAGTTTATTAGCCCTCAGTAAAAATTTAAATATTCTACTATGTTTACTGAAAGGGATTTTGAAGTAGGTGAGTGAAATTAAATATAAAAAACTAAAATTTTCAAAAACTAATAGAATATACTACAGTATTTCACTCTTGTAATAATTTTTAAACTTACAAATAAAAATCGATTTTTTATGTTTATTTCAAGATTCTCATAGCTTCGTTAGTTAACAGTACATAAAGTACACACATATTTTAATACCTTCATAAAATTATTGAATTTCCACCAAAACGCAAGATTTTTAATACAGTAGTTGAAAAATTTACCTGAAAGAGGTACTCTCTCACATTCACTTGATCGATGACACGAACGGCTGCCTGCATCATTTTTCAAACGCAAAATTTTCCCGATGACCTGTCAAAACAAAACAACATCAAATGCCCATCAAAATTTACCTGTCGATTAACTGTGTACTAAATTTAATTTTGTATTTTATATTTTAAAAAACGCGTCTCGATTTTATTATAACTGGTCGAAAAGTAGCTGTTAAAAATGAAGGGATTTTGGTAATATTTCAACTTTTGTATAACGCATGTATCTGTAGTGATAGAAATTGTATAGACTTATTATTGTAAGAGGTTGAAACAAAAAATGATCCGTATGTATGTATGACATTATATCACATTTGAAGACACGTAGGACGTTATTTACTTTATTAGTGTTGTAGTGTTGGGTTAGCATGCAGACACATCAACATTTTCGACACTTAAACATTGTAGTAACATCATTGATCAATCACGTACGTGACCTTTGTGACAAATACCACATACAATCAGAGCTAGCACACGTTAAAGAGGTCCGACAGCGGAATGGATATAAGGTACGAAACACAGCCACAAGGGATAAAAAGTTACATATTGAAAGAGAACCAGCCATTTATGCCATATATTAAAAGAATGACAGATAAGAAAGCTAGAGTGAGAGTCACTCTTTTCAAGAAGATAGGACAAATGTTGCGTTTGCCTAAAGATAATTTTTCCCTGGAAAAACCCGGAGTATACAAAATCTATTTTAGTTGTCGTAAATCTTATATTTGATAGACGAATCGTACCGTATCTTGTCGTATTAATGAACACATCAAGGCAGTAAAAACAATGATACATGGAATCGGGACCAAACCATTTGATTGAGTTTCATAATACTCAGATTCTCGTGACAGAATGCTATTATATACTCCGACGGGTACAGTCTGGAGACAAGACTGGTTAGACTGGAGTCAAGTACTTAATATAGTAATTTCAACAGGGAAGATGCACAGACACAGTTGTAACCCAGTGATTAGATTATGCAATGCCTTGAAGAATGATATAAAAAAAATCGTGAATCGATACAGTAAGTTTCGTTTGGATCGAGTGTCGAGTGTACGTAAAACAAGGGACAATAGTAGGGGTGAAAGTGACAATAGTAGTGGTAACCAGTGTTTACGCAGCAAACGTACGAGAATGGAGGTAGTCAGGTATGGACATTTCTAATGCTGTCATCATCTACGTACAAACTAAGTACGTACTAAGTACAAAGTTATGTTGAAACATCGAGTTACGCAAAATAAAAATAAAAAACAGGGTAAATATCCCATTTTAAACCATTTTAGTAATGAAAAAAGCCATGTTAATTTATCTTATATGTGAATCGTTTATTTTTATTACTGATTTTTTGACGAATTTACGAAGTTTAGAACAATTAATTTGTCTAACAATTCTACTTATATTATAAACGCGAAAGTTTGTATGTGCGGATGTATAGATGTTCGGATGTATGGATGTTTGTTCCTCTTTCACGCAAAAACTACCAAATGGATTTTAATGAAAGTTTACAGTAATATAGCTAATTCGTTAGAATAACACATATGCTATAATTTTTGAAGATAGCGTGTGAATTGTCCAAAATATAACGATAATTGTCAACTAAGTATATTCTATTCTAAGTCGGAAAAAAATCTGCTATCTGCGAGCTATACTGGCGTGCGCTCTAAAAACTGTAGAGTTAGCACGTATATAATGTATAAGTGCAATGTTTATCTTAAGTAGTCCTAGAAAAATGTCTGCGACAGCATATATCTATCTTTTATGAGTTAGACATTATCGCAAAACAGTTAACCATAAATACAATAAATAAAATATTTCTAATGCACATTTGGTAGTAACAAATTTACTTTTATGTCGCAAAACCAATTTTGATGAATTTTGGTATAAAGATAGTTATTGAGAAGATAATAAGCTACTCGAAATACTTATTAATCCTGCGTATACGAGGTCGCGGGTACCAGCTAGTATTGTAATATAGAATAGTATTTTCTTAATTTTGTAATATATTGTATAGATGATTCTAAGATTTCAATGTTTCTTCTTGTTGTTTATTGTTTTTTATTATTAATCGTATCAACCGCAGTTGTCATTTATTAATTTGGTTGCATATTTA
This sequence comes from Melitaea cinxia, assembly GCF_905220565.1. NCBI lineage: Eukaryota > Metazoa > Arthropoda > Insecta > Lepidoptera > Nymphalidae > Melitaea > Melitaea cinxia. Next base: position 6,654,158 of record NC_059400.1, on the reverse strand, counting down.
ATTTTTTCTCTTTTCCCTATATGTATATATATAAATGAATGTTAGTCTGTATGTCCTTTATAGAATCGTAAACTATGCATTTGATCATGTCATGATCTTCAGCAGTGTTGTGCATGAGCCCACAAAGGTTTCTGAGTTGGTACGACCAAAAGAAAGTATAGGCACGCGCGCAGGGTACACAGCTAGTTTGTTATATTTTTATATTTATATATATTATTATATATATTTTGAATTATTTATTTGAAGCGATATAATTATTTTAAAATATTTTATTGTCTTTAAGATTTAAGCAAATTTTGAATGATTAAGTTAGTCCAACAGTAAATTGTTTTTTAATCTAGAATAATTTAATTTTTCTACTAGACTTTTAAAATATGTCGTTTTGAATTTTTCTACTGTATTGCAAAATAATATTTGAATGTAACAACATGTATTACTATTTAATTAATTATCCGAGCGCCAGTATTGTAAATGCCGAGTCCATCAGCAATTGCGGGTACACGAACATTTTAACAAAATGAATTTAAACTAGATAGTTTGCTGTGTACCTTGCGTGGATGAGCCTAGACTAAAGAAATAAATACAAAGCGGATGATTAAGTACACATTATTTTTAAGGTTTATCCAATGATTCTGTAGCAGCAGGCAGTCTTTATAATTAGTTATAGTCTTATAGATTTTCGTATCATCTGCATTCAAAAGTATTGAAATGATTTAAAAACATGTTGAATATTATTTACAAATACGTTACAGAGGTCCGAGATGAAAGCCTCGAGGAACACAAAAACACAAAAGCCTTAATCGCAACAGTTTAACTTCTATCACGTACAGGTTTATAGATCACATTAAAAAAATCATCTGTATAATCTATTTAAACGTTTACCTTAAAACAGGGACTGTATATAACATAAACCCGTTTATGCCACATCGCATATGAAATTACGTAAAACAAATGGCAATTAAAAAAGTGGTGTTTAAAAATTACCCGAATAAAATATATTTAGATTTCGGTACGGATGGAAGTACTTTATCGTATGGGATTATTTACAATTGTTTAGGGACAAACTACTTACGTTTCAATATTAATAAAATTTAAACTATCTATTTCTTATTGAGTTTTAAAATAATTATTTTTCATAAACAATTTCCTATTTTTTTATTTTTCTTGAAATAAAATTTTCATTACACAAATGAGTTTTTAAACTATTTAAGAAGTTATCAAAGAACAAATTTTCTCGTGACTTATTTATTTTCTTGATTGAAAATATTCATCTAATAATACCTTTTGTTGAAAAAGTACACTTGTCAATAATGTCGAGAGAGTTTTAGAATTGTTTTAATGATTCGTTGTTTGAGATACAAGGTAATCAACCGAAAAAATATTGAATAGTCAAGAGCTATTCATTGGGTTGTTAACAGTTTAAATTTAACTATTTCTGTAATTCTGATATAATCAAATTAAACTTTACACATTGTTTTTCAACCAATAAATAACTGTATTCATTAAAATACCCAGAATCGAAACAATAGAATAAAGGAATCGGTCATAGCCCGAAATGTAATAATTGTATTTATTAAAACTATTAATCACAGTAATGCATTTATATATAAGATACTCTGCGATGGCAAGGTTCTTCTGCATGCCGTCCAATGAGCGCGTGAGCACGGCTATAAAATCTACAATAAATAACATTCTGCGTGGAAAAGAATTATTTTCAATTCGCAGTTCCTTACATATTGTTGTATTCGTCAGTTAGTAATAAATTTCCTTTTAAATGCGTGTTAGTTGTGTTAGTGTACATTCAGTCAAAGAGAGATGGAAAAAATATTAGAAGATTCAAACTAAAAACGACATTCATCCATTGTTAATGAATAAAAATTATTCTATATTTATTTTAATATATTCAAATACTAGCAGTTACCCACGGCTTCCCTCGTGTAGAAATTGATAATATTTACAAAAAGTGGGCTAAAATACGCTTCAGCCTGTAATATCCCACTGCTGGACATTAGGCCCTTCTTCTCCACCACGCTGCTGCAATGCGGGTTAGCGGATATATCCCCTACTCAACTCACAAAGACTGCACAAACACCCATACTGTGGCATACATCTGTATGGCCAATACAAATGTTTGTCATGTGAGGGGATCGAACCCGCAACCGCCAGCGCGCCAGCGGCACAAACCAGTGCTGTGAGCGTTGCGCCAATACAGCGTCAAAATGGTGCATATAATCATTACACTAAATGTTTGTATTGGCCATATAGATGTTTGTCGTGGTCTAGGCATTTGTGCTTGTATATGTTTCCGTACCCCCGACATAAGAAAAAATCCTGCTCGTTGAGTGTGAAGCTGTTATTATTAGAAAGCTCGCACTTTTGAACCATACTATTTTCGAGTGTAATTACGAAATGTCTCACCACAAGACTAAAGAAATTCCAAAAACCGGAGCAGGCTAAGTTTCTAAATGGCTACAGCACCGCAGACCACATCCATACTGTTGGGCAGATGATACAAAAGACTGAAGATTATGATCAGCCGCTGTGTATGGTATTTGTGGACTACAAGAAAGCCTTTAATTTTGTTGAGACCTGAGCTATCTTGGATTCTCTCGTCATTATCAGACCAGTAAACGAGACCGATTTTCTTTCGTCGCGGTCTAAAACAGGGGGATGTAATGTCGTCGAATCTGTTTACTACTGAGCTGGAGGATGTCTTTAAAGGTCAACAACGGATGTTCTCGGACGTTACGTTCAACGGCACGTTCTCCGGACCGCTGGTTACTAGTGTGGGCTGACACCGGGACGTCTGGCCCGAACTTAGGGAGGCCTATATCCAGCAGTGGACAGCAATAAGCTGAAATGGCTGATAAGTTGTCATCCAAACTTTTAACCCCATTTACCCCTTAGAGGTATAATGTTTCAAAATCTATTCTAAGTGGGCTATTAACAAGCTAAGGATCTACAGTGCCTAAGTCCGCTCGCGCCTAACGAATGCGGCCCCAGCCTAGTACGTACTCTGCTCAACGTACCAGGCTAGAAGATTGCTAGTCCAACCGATGCCTGCGCTTGATTGTAGGAGTTCCGAAGTACGTCGGAAACGATTTATTATGTAATGTGTTCTGTAATTTTTTTTTTGTATACTTAATATATTTTCAATATGTGTATGTATTGTATATGTATGCATGTATGTGTGTATATTTGGTTTTCTTCCTGTTCTCTTAATTTTAATTCTGTACACCCTTTCTGCTTTTTTCACATTATCTCCTCCAAGCTGGTTGTCTGGAAGAGATCGATGTTTAGCGATAAGACCGCCTGTTGTACATTTCTTTTTGTGAATCGTTTTGTAAATTGTAAACTTTTTTTATGTGTACAATAAAGAGTAAATTAAATTAAATTAAACATCTTCGGAGGCGTGCTATAATTACATCATATATAATATTAAACAGATGTATGTCGGTTGTATGTCGTTTCAAGTTCGGAACTTAAACAAAAAAAAATTAAATATAAAACTATGTATATTGAATTTGGATTAATAAAATTATTATTATCAACTGCGACAATCTGGTGAATCAATTTTTTTTTTCGACTGTGTTGTCGAATTTTCTCTTATATTTACATTTTTATTCATTCTTATACAACAAACAAATTTTGATAATTCAAACTACTGAATATATATAGAATCTCAATCTCAAAAACGGTTCCAACGATTTTCATGAAATATGCATGAGTATGCAGGTAATTTCGGAGGAGATAAATAAATCTAGCTAGGATTCATTTTTAAGAAAATACCGTTTTATCCCAGTTTTTAGACAATGAAAAAATGTCGTTAGAATACGAAGGTAAATTTCGCGGATGTCTGTAAATTTGAAATAGCTCAGGTGTGAAATCGGTCGGTCGCGATCGAACGAAAGACCACGGTTCAAATCGTCAAATTTCCAGGTCGATTATAATTGTTTTCTTTTTTTCTAATTGCACTCCTTATTTTTTTAACCGACTTCCAAAAAAGGAGGAGGTTCTCAATTCGACTGTATTTTTTTTTTATGTATGTTACATCAGAACTTTTGACTGGGTAGAGCGATTTCGACAAATTTTCTTTTAATCGAAAGGTGGTGTGCGCCGATTGGTCCCATTTAAATTTATTTGAGATCTAACAACTACTTTTCGAGCTATATCTAATAATGCGTTTTTACTTGACGCTTTTTTCGTCGACCTACGTTGTATTATACCGCATAACTTTCTACTGGGTGTACCGATTTTGATAATTCTTTTTTTGTTGGAAAGGAGATATCTCAAATTTAGTACCATGATAATAAAACCAGGATCTGATGATGGGATCCTAGAGAAATCGAGGGAAACTCTTGAAAATCCGCAATAACTTTTTACTAGGTGTACCGATTTTGATAATTTTTTTTTTTTGTTGGAAAGAAGATATCCCTAGTTTAGTACCAATGATAAGGAAACCAGGATCTGATGATGGGATCCCAGAGAAATCGAGGGAACTTCTTGAAAATCCGCAATAACTTTTTATTAGGTGTACTGGTTTTAATGATTTTTAATTTAATCGAAAGCCGATGTTTATCATGTGGTCACATTTAAATTTCATCGAGATCTGATAACTACTTTTTAAGTAATCTTTGATAATGCGTTGTTACTTGACTATTTTTGCGTCGATCTACGTTGTATTACTCGTCGATGTAATTGAAGTCGGTTTTTTTTTCGTTTGCGAGCAAACACAATTATTATTTATTTAATAATGTACGTAAAATCGAAAAATATTATTCATATTTTATAAATATGTAATTTGTATTTAAATATGATTTGCAAAAAACACGATTTACTAAAAATACCGAGCTAAGCTCGGTCACCCAGGTAGTTTAATTATTCATGTGGTGTTTTCCAATTAGACGACTCATAAGTCAAGTTAATCAAAACAATAGTTATAAACGTTTTTGATATTTAATTTATACTTCTATCATGAAATTAAGAGAATCTTGTGATATTATGACTGTCGGATGGTTCGTCGTCTTAACTCGTAATGTGTAGTCTAAACGCGGTAGTAAATAACAATTTACTAAAAAGCCTTTTTATGTACACATACAGACCCAAAAGCATTCACTTCGTACGTATCATAATAAACGCCAATTAAGATTAATTAAATTTACGCTACACATCAATAAACAATATAAACGTAGACTAATATAAAGAGGTGGTAGTTCGTATCTATTATTAGATTGCTTGTTTAGTGGTTCATATCAAAAGATGATTTGTATTAAAATAGAATTACCATTATTTAAAAAAATAAAAATAGATAATATCTAAATAATAGCTTTCCTAGAAATACTGATATTTAGTATAATTATAATATGTCAATTAATTTAATTGTACAATACAATATTTTACGATATATTTTTTTTAAACAAATTTCGAACCAGTCGCACTGGATGTCGATGAAGTGGCTCGTATTCATCAAAATAGGTCCAATGGCGACGCTGATGATATTGAATATAAGTATGTCATAGAGAACACTGTCTTGCGATAAAATTTAAAGAATATTTTTTTGATAGATGTCGGTGAAAAAAAATTGTGTCATGTCATAATAATTAAAAAAATTTAAATTGTAATAAATAAAACAATGCTTATTTAAAAAGGATTTTATTAAAGATAATTCCACTGCGATAAAAACTACTCTCTATAAAAGGTTATATCGATGTCACGCAAGTACTTGCCACGATAAATGTTTTGTAATATCAATTTCTATACTTTCTAGAGAATGATATTTTATACTTACCTAGATCTAGAATTTTGTAAATATACGTAACCACGTAACAGCAAATTAAAGGGCATACTTATAAAGCGTTAACTATTTTTTTTCTGGGCAAATTGTATGCCTACCTTCAAACCCAAGAAATCTTTATGTAAAAGACGGAAAAATTAAGAACTTTTTTATAAAAATGTTTCACATTTAAATCGATGATATGAAATCTATATATTTAAAAAATGGACGCTGGTCGCTACGAAGATTGACGGCATAGCTACTTATATAAATATCGAGATCTAAAAATGAAGTCAAATTAGCAATGAAACATGATCCTATTTTATATTATACTAGAATTCGTATTATTTTTGTGTTTGCCACACATTCGGTAATTCTAAACATTTTGTAATATCATTTCAAAAATCGACCTTCCAGCGGGATTCGAACCTGCATCTCCGACTGTCCGTGTCGGTGCTCTAGCTAATTAAGCTTTGGAAAGATGTACCATTAGATCGAAATTCTTAATATGATGATTTTTATATTCAGTTCTAAGCGACCGCTTAATTGGCTAGAGCACCGACACGGTGAGTCGGAGATGCAGGTTCGATCGATTTTTGATATAATATTAAAAAAAATATTTTGCCATAAGTTTATTCAAAGAGTGATAAAAAAGGATTACCTGTATAAACCCGCTGCGATAGCGCACATTCATGTAACAATAAATAATGGGGTTGTAGCAGGAGTGCGACATGGCCAGACAGTGACTTACGAACCACACGTATGGCATGCCAGGCCATCTTCCCCACTCTTCGTCATCCTCATGCGCCGTCCACAATAGCTGATGACAAAAAGAACTACTGTTAGCTGCTTATAACATACTTTTTATATTATATAAATTGTTTAGTTTACATGCAAAGAGAACCTGAAATAAAACAATGTTTATTCGTTAATAACGACATGCCAGGTGGTTAACGTTCAGAAAACGGTAAAAAAAAGAAACACACTTAACAAAAAAGTTCGGTGACCTTATCTATATGTATGTCAACATTTTAATATGTCTTAACTCTGAATAGCTTCAGTTGGTGACTTTTTTATGCTATTAGTTTATTCTGTGACTAGCCGACCCGTACCAACTTCGCTGGGCGTTAATTATTTTTCTGATCCAAATATATAGTAAATTTTTCATCTCGCTCGCATTTTTCCGACTTGTTTTACATATTATTTTTTACTGATTTTTTTTATTTAAAAACAATAAAGTATAGCCTATATTACTCCTGAATAGTGTAGCTTTCGGTTAGTGAAAGATTTTTCATGATCGGGTCAGTATTTGCGAAGATTACCCCCTACAAACAAACAAAGTTAAAAACTTTATCTCTTTATAATATTAGTATAAAATCAAAATTAAAAACAAATTTATTCAAATAGGCTCCAAGAGTACTTTCGAATCGTCATTTTACAAATTAAAACTTTAAAAATCAATTATTATATTTGTAGAAGTAAAGCTACCACCGATTCGGAATGTAGATTCTGCAGAGATGAATCGGCAAGAAACTCCGCTGTTACTCTTTTGAAAAATAATATATAAACTGTGTTTTAGTACAAAATTAGTAACATGTTTCCTAAAATGCAGCGTCACTAAGTCCACACATCTTTATCAACTATGTAACCCTGCACCGAGTAATAAGCTTTATCTATTAATTTTTTATGTAGTTTTTTTGGTTTGCTAGCAAACACAATTATTTATTGTCACGTCTGAGTGCCAGTTAACTTCTTACAAAAAATATTAAATATCCTTACTAGCCCGAAAATCACACCCACATGATACACACTACATATACCTACATACAATACATCACACATTGAATAGAGGCTTAGCATTCCTTATTAGGTTCGTAGGTTCGATTGCCACCTCAAATCAAATCTAATATAAATGATCATCATCATCATCATCATTACAGCCTATACAGTCCACTGCTGGACATAGGCCTCCACAAGTTTACGCCAAAAATAACGTGAACTCATGTGTTTTGCCCATAGTCACCACGCTGGGCAGGCGGGTTGGTGACCGCAGTACTGCTGCCCGTCTTCGGCCTGTGTATTTCAAAGCCAGCCGTTGAATGGTTATCCCGCCATCGGTCGGCTTCTTAAGTTCCAAGGTGGTTGTGGAACCTTGTTATCCCTTAGTCGCCTCTTACGACACCCACGGGAAGAGAGGGGGTGGCTAAATTCGCTAGTGCCGTAGCCACACAGCAATAATATAAATGATATCCGTAGTCAAAGCAGATACATCTCCTATGCGCACAGGTACTTACGATAAAAATATTGAGAGGGAGCCAGCAAACTATAAATACCGCTACTACGGTTATCATCATTTTGACCATCTGTAACAAACAAAAAAGATATTTAGAACAAAACGCCTAACAGATATTTAATATACTAACTTAATTGTATTTGCCTGCATACGAAAAAAAACCGACTTCAATTAAGTCGACCGTTACTAATCAGATCTCGATCAAATTTAAACGGGGAGATGTGACAAGAATGGGCTTGTCATGTTTTGCCTGGTCCTATTTTTTCGTCTTAGGTAGACAACAACGAACAAGTATGAGCATAAAATAATTGATTCACAGTCAAGCGTTATTCATAAATTTTTTAGGTATTGTTTGAACACCAGGTTTAATAGTTTTGGAGTTAATCCTTAAGAATCGATTTTCATATAAGGCCCCCGGTATCAAAAAAATATTGGAAGCAAAATCTACTAAACGAATGACCTCGTTAGGTTTCTCTTAACGCTTTCTATCAGAAGCCAATAGGATTCCGATAGACGACGACGTTTTCTAATATTTATGGCGTTCAGTAATATTTTATTCTTTTATTTACCATTTGATTTGGCATTAATTTTTCTTAGACTAGTAAGCCTTTTTTGTGCATATTTAGACAGTCGATCTGAAGGAGTAAACTTCAGTCGTGCGTCGGAGCTGATTTTTTTTTTGTAAACTGTTAAATAGTTTTTCCTATTTAGCATATTAATTAATGAATCAGTTACTTTCTGACCTTGCGTTTTGAATGTTGTATCCGTAAGTCTCGTACGCTCTCCGCTTCACCGGGTGGCCGAACGCCCCACACTACATACGTAATACGACCATACGAGCACACGAGAGCTGTGAGTGGCAATGCAAATTGCAGGATAAGCAATGCGTAAGTGTACTTTTCACTCTGTTCCGGGTAAGCCCATTTCTCGCTGCAAACGTCCCTGTAAAAAAAGTAATTTATGAAAATCTTATTATAACATAGTTTAAGCAAGATTTACTGATATCGTATCCAAATGCAAAACATAAATTATAATGAACTTCAGTTTGTGGTTAACTTTTAGAGAGTATTATTCATCTATCTTGACGGCTTCGTAAAAATAACAATCGGAAATTCGGATCCGATTTGTTAACTGGTCATTCAAACGTTACACTAATTCTTAATCTTCTAAATCTTCAGTATATGTACAAATATTAAGTATTCTTTCTTTCCTTCCTATCTAGAGTTCTTGAAAGCCTCGTCAGTGTTAATTATTAAACTATTTATTGACTGGGTACAGCAAACTTTGATTATGTTATTCCAAGTTTTTTTTTTATACAATAAAGTTCTGCGAAGTGACGTGCTATCCATACTCAAGTTTTTATTTTCATGAATTATATTACTTCTATTACAACTTCGTAGAAACAAGTTTTAATTATATTATTATATTACATACAAATAACCACACCATACATCACCATAAAATCACACCATTCTGACACTATACAGATAATAATCAGTGGCAACATAAAAATATTGGCGAGTCGTCTGAATCCATTAAATTTCAAATTTATAGAACCCAAGGATTCATTAAAATAGTAAAGTGTAAATGATATCACGAATTTCTTTTATATTATATTCTTAATTGTATTTAAAACATGCACAGTTTTTGATTACAAAAAAAGATTAGCAAGGGCGAAATTATCTCTAAAAGATCAACCATCAGTCAACCCATTTATGTTTATCAGAAGCCTTAAAAGTAAAATTCATTTTTCTGACTTCAAAACATAAAGAACATAAAATATTCCGACCGACCCAGAATTAGGCCAGCCTTACCCTGGCATGCGGGGCTCTGCTGGGGTGGACAAACCTTTCCCACGCTATTCGCGGGAACGCAATGGACAAAAACAATTTAAGTAACCAAAATGGGGGCGATGTGATTCGCCACCCATCACGTCTCGTTTCTCGCGGGGGCGAAAAGTGGCCCATGGAGAGCCGCTTCGCTACGTTGAATGTAAGAGGAGGAATGGATGGTAAGGTAGATGAAGTATGTCAGATGATGGATGAACGATATACAGATATTCTTTGCGTGAACGAAACGAAGAGGGAGGGATGTGACACTACAGTTTATGGTCCCTACACGGCATACTGGTCGGGAGTCCCCCAAACCAGCCGAGGCTGTCAGGGAGTTTGTGTGATTCTTTCCTCTCAAATGGTTTAATGTGTGATGGAGCATGAATGTGTAAGTCCAAGAGTACTCTGGATGAGGCTAAAAGTCGAACTCACGCGCTTTTTTATCCTTGGGGTATAGGCACTGACAGAGCTGCGCGGAGGTGAGTCATCAAAAGCCCAACAAGAGAGAGAGGAATTGTGGGATAGCATGAGAGATGTCTTGAATAAGTGCGGAGAAAATGAACGGATCGTGATGCTAGTGGACTTTAATGGGTGGGTTGGAGTAAAGCGTGATGGGTACGAAAGAGTTCTGGGTACGTTAGGGGACGAGAGAGTGAATGATAATGGGAGAAACCTGCTTGAAGTATGCTTGGAATGGAATCTTTGCGTGGCCAACACAATGTTTGACCACAAAAAGATCCATTTGTATACAAGAGATGAGGGTGAGTCTAGAAGTATGATTGATTTTGTAATAGAGGATGAAAGACTGAGGAAAAAAGTTACTCGTCAAATGTCTTCTCTATGCTGATGACCAAGTATTACTTGAGTCTTCGGCCAAGGAGTTGCAGGAGATGGTAACTGGTATGAGTGCAGCTTTTGTAAGAAAGGAAATGAAGATGAATGTAAAGAAGATGAAAGTGAATGCAGGAAACAGGGTGAATGGAGCTTTGCACTTCTTTATGAGCAGTCGGAAAGTGTCTAACAAGACTCGTTTGGCTGTGCATGAGGGGGTGTTGGTTCCGACACTCATGGATGGAAGTGAAAGTTGGGTATGGCAGAAGAAACATGAAAGCAGAATAAATGCAGTTGAGATGAGAGTGTTAAGAAGTATGATATGAGTTAAACTGAGTGACAGGATAAAAAATCGTGAGATAAAGAAACGTTGTGATCTGAAAGAAGACATAGTGACAAAAATTGAAAAAGGTATGCTCAGATGGTTTGGCCATGTCGAGAGAATGAGTGAAGAACGATTGACGAAAAAAGTGTATAAAGCGAATGTAAATGGAAGGGTTGGAAGAGGTAGACCTAGGCGGACGTTCCGAGACCAAATAAGGAACGTCTTGAAAAAAGGCCAGGCCAAGAGTACCCTAAGCCGCAGAGCATATATGAAGGGAATAATGAAAGTGGACGAAGCGAAAGAAGTATGTAAGGATCGTAGCAAGTGGAAAGAAGTGGTCTTTGCCTACCCCTACGGGAAAGAGAGTGGTTATATGTATGTATTTATGTATGTATGAATAAAATATTTCTACTCTAAGCTTACGTAATAATGGATAGAATTTCTCGAAACAACAGATGACTGACAATAAACAAACAAACTTGTACTTATTTTATACCAAAAGTCCTGTTTGAATTAGAAACTTTTATAACACTAACTATAATTATATTATAGTTGAATCATAATAAAATAAGTATGTTGTCTACAATTAGAGTAATATAATATTAGACTAGCAAAGCCCCGTGATTTCATGATTGTTAATTTAAGGGGAAAATAGCCTTCCTCGGTAAATTGGCTATCCGAGACAAAAAGATTTTTTTTTGAATTCATATAATTCTTTTCTAAGACTAGCGCGTTTAAAAAAACAAAACAACTTTTACCCTTATAACATTAGTTTAACTATTAGTATTTCATATCTATTTGGACGGTAGTTACTCGGGCGCGGCAAACACGATCTTTCCGGCATAAATCCCGATTTTCAGGAATTCCGGCATATACAAATAGGTTCAGCCGTACCAAAGATTAGTCCAAACAAACAGACAGACAGACAAAAATTGTAAAGTCGTTTGATTGTGTTTCAGTATAATGTAAAAAACTATATGCATTTGAAAAAAACACTGTTATTTTAAAATCAAAAGCAGACACGTAAATTTTATTTATGTGTATATAGATTCATAACAGTAGCACTCGATTTCAGACTACACATAAAGATAAATGATGGCAATATCCATAAGCACTTAGGATCGTGTCTCATCCAAAAGCAACGCCATAAAACTGCTTGATGTTCTCTCTTATAGACACTACACACATACTGGTGTACCCATTGCTAAACAAAACTCAAATAAAATTATCACGACATCGTCCTTTATTTAGTACATTTATTACAAGAACCCGTTTGTTTAGTAGTGTAAAAATGGTTTCATTTGCATTTTTATAAATTTTCGTGCATTTCTTTTGATAATGTTAATTAAGACAAAATTCTTATGGAATATGTATATGTGTTTAATTTACGTTTTCTATACCAATACTTTTTAAATCTTATTTATTAGGTATATATCTGTCTGACCACATACACATATATATCTAGACTGTCTTTATAACTGTTCAAGTAATTTCTAATTTGATGCTATTTTTAATAATCAATTGCTTGAATATAACCACAAATAGTGCATAGAACAAATTAACAAAAATACAAACGTCTATATATCGCTGCAATACGTTTTGCTAGACAAACTTTTTTAATATCAATTCCTCTAAATATAAAAAATAACAAATTCTTAAATAACATTTATTACAATATAGTATAATAACTTATTAAAAAGTTAATATCTTAATATATATCTGTCTTTTTAATATACATATATATTAATATTATTATGTTTAAATTTTTTTAATTGGTCTAAAAAATATAAAAGAATTTAATATGTACACCACAATATGCAAATACAAAATAATAATAATTATTATTAAAGTAAATTACATTAAACTTAAAAAAAAACCTTAAGTATATATATATATATATATATATATATATATATATATATATATACATAATATAATAACTAAAAAATATTATTAAAAGGAGTCCCTTTAGGCAAGGTTCCGAAGATACTGGCAGCGTTCCCCCTTTGAATAGCTAGACTAATTCTTTGTCCGAAGTAGCTGCCAGCTCTTCGGTCTCCTGTGACGTCGAATAACCTTTTTGCTATTTCCTTAAATAGTGTTATAGCACTAGGACCCCACGGACCAAGAGTCTCGACACCGAATGGGACAAAATCATATTCGGAGCCTAGACCCCTGTATTTGTCTGCTTTTGTTTTTTCAGCCGCTTCACAAGCCGCACCAGCTCTGTTGTTGGTTCCATGTAGATGGGAAGGGGCCAGCGTGTCTGAACAGGTTGCATCCCATACCAGCACCCGGCCCATCTTCCATGGAATCAAACTCATGCCGTCCGGTCTCTTGCCATCATCTCTTGCAATACCAGTCGGCTCAAGTAGACTTGGCACGTTGACGGTGGCAAGGGACCGGCGTATGATATCATTAAGTGCGGCATGTCTCGAGAAGCGGCCTGCACTTTTTAGGCATGACAGACCGTGATGTCCTAGCTTATCGACATCACTGCCACAGGGACATTTATGAGGAGCGCAGACCGGAACCCCAAGCCGTAGACAGGTTGCGATTCGGAGCGTGTCAGGCTCAAGAAATGTTCCTGTATTTGTCGAAGGGTACGCGTGAAGCCAGTAGCCAGCCTCATGCGCACCCACGGCCAAAAGCCTAGCACGCGCCGAGCCTGTACTACAGCTTAAAAGATTGTCATAAGTCAATTTGCAATTTATGTCGTCCCAGCTCCTCTGTGAATTTGGCGAAACTGGAAAATTTTAACCTGGGCATGCAATTAAGAAAGCGTTTCGAGCTTCTTCCAAACCAGCAATCTCAAAGTTTGAAGGGGATGCCCTTAAAATTTTACTTGTGAGATTTGCTGAACTATGAACAGTTTGTAGTCGATATAAAAATCAAACCACAAAAATGTTTTGTATAATAATGTTTTTTTATAGTTTTATTGACAAAGAATAATAATGTATCATTCGACAATCGACAGTTCCTTTCTTTTTTTAACTAAATCTAATTTTTTTAATATTCAAAATTGACAGTTCGTAGATAATCGCGGTAACGAGACGGTAACCTCCGTGGTCTCTGGCGAGCTGTCGGTGGAGCTCGCTCGTGTTGCCCGCGTTATATCCTCCTCCTCCAAATCACGATTTCACCCCGAAAGTGAGTTGGTGTAAGTGTGTCGAGGTGGAGTGAGTGTGGATGGGTGAGCGTCTACACGAGGTGTTACAGGGGTGTCGGGTTGAACACGAAGTCGCCCACGTAATCGACGAGGCTGTACAGGAAGGTATTGCCCCGTCATGCCTATAAACGGAGTAAGGTCAGAGCTGTGGAAACGTCCTAAGGTTTGCCCCTGCACGTTGCCTATTTCGTATGTGCATGGACTAACCACACGTTGTACCTTATATGGTCCATCGCGTAGAGGCATGAACTTTATTGTTTTGCCCTTCTGCACGTTACTATGGACATGCGTCGTCAGTAATACGAGGTCACCCTCTTGAAAGTCAGGCGCTGGTCGACGGGAGTTATCTGTTTTAGTTACAGCATTCAGGCGACGGTAATCGGCACAAAATCGGTAAGTACCATCTTTTTTAGGGACCAACAGTGCTGGTGCGGCCCATGCAGCTTTACACTCCTCTATGTTCCCGTCTTCTAACATCTTTTTCAGCTCCGCTTTCATAATTGTCTTCTTCGCTGGCGTAAGACGGTAAGGTGGTACGGCAATGGGTGCGTGATCGCCCGTATCTATCCGGTGTTCAGCAAATGGAGTAGCTTCTCCTCCTGGCCGAAAGGCATCTTCATGTCGCTGCAGCAGCTCTTCTGGACGTTGGCGTTGTTCGCAGGTAAGCGTGGTTCCTTCGTCTTCCTTCAGTACAATCGAAGAAGCCATAACAGAAGTTCTCGGTATCTCCTCATGCCCCTCATATTCCAGAGGATAAAACTGCTGGTTACCATCAAAAGAACCTTGAAAAGGATATAAGAAGTCGGTGTCAACTGTGGAGAATGTCAACTGATTGTTCTTGCACGTTGTACACTGCGATCTGACGACTCCTTGCGCCCCACAACCATAGCAACTTATTTGAGGCACATTTAAAATCTTCTCATTAGGCCGGTTAGTACAATTTTCACGAGTATGTCCATGCATTTTACAGTAAACACAAAAGCGTGTTTTAGTAACATTCAGCGGTGTTGATGAATCCAGTGGCGGTGGCACGGCGGTACGCCGGCGCTCCGCGACCGTAGACGGCGTGGTCGTCCTCAGGCTCGACGTAGTGTTAGCTCGGCGCGGCGGAGGAGGTGCCTGAATCGTAGGAAGGCTGGTAAAGCGACACTGGAAATTTTGCGAATCCCTAAACCACCATAACGGATAGGTAGGGTTGCTTGGGTCCAAGATTGCTCATTCATTTGCATATTAAGAATCGATTCTAAGCTAATTTTGATTAAGTCGTCTACTTGTGTTAAATGATCTGGGTGATTCCAAAAGGAGCAGCAATGGAGCGCATACGTAAATTTAGGGACGAAAAGACAATATTTTAAGATGCAAAGTGCATAATGTGGACTAATTTCAAGGAGACGGTCAACTGAATTTTGAAATTTAGTGATTGAATTATTAATATATTCAGAAATAGATTCATCAAAAATTGGAGAACCTAAAAGGTAAAGGGAATTACTGTTAATTATTTTAATATTTGGAGCCAAAATATTAAATTTTTGTTTTACGTCATTTAAATTTAAGTCGCAGTTATTTATAAAAAGTTCGCATTTGCTAAAATTAAGTTCCAAACCAATGGCTTCAAATTTATTTTTGATTAAAAAAAGGTCCGAAAGCACAGTATCCACATCACCTCCTAGGATTCAGTCGTCCAAATACCAGACGTTGAATTTAGAATTTAGATTTTTAATTATCGGATTTATAGCTAAACTAAAAATTGCAGGCCCAAGGGGATCACCCTGTTGACAACCTACTTCCGAGGACAGTTCATTAGAACGATATAATAATTTTTTTGGGTCAGCGTAACTGAGAAGAAGATAATTGTATACTTCCGGTATATGCTTTTTTATTTCTGTCAGCAGGGTATCCCTATTTACCGAATTGAAAGCATTTTTGACGTCAATTTTGAGCAACACGTCAGGCTGGCCGTGTCTTTTTTATATTATATAACTCTATGTCGGCAAGCAAGTGTATGGCTCACCTGATTGTAAGCTATTACCGTAGCTTATATAGTTAGACGTCTGCATCGTTAGAAGTATTTTTTCTTGGTTACTTGTTTTTTTATTTGGGTTTCGACTGCTGTAATGTTTTAATTTTTTTTGCGTTTAAAATTTGAGTATACAATTCATCGTGTTTTTTTTTCGCATTTAATTTCATATGTTCGCCTAACTAAAAATTTAAAAAATTCCATGTTTTGTGTTCCATGTAGTTTATTTTTTGAATTGAGTATATGTTTCAAATTTGAATAACAAAATAGATAAACAAATAGAATTAGCTATTCATACTCAACGGTCCCTAGTCTTTTGTTGGTATGTCGACAACCGCTAATGTCTATAGTACCTTTAGATACTCTATACTCCAGAAAAATAAAGAAATGACGATGAATTTATATAAAAATAACTTAGTATGGACATCATATAAATTATATATATGTATGTATGTATGTATACAATTGTGGGCATTTGGCTCATTACGAAATATCACACACTGCTGTACGCATAAAGATAAACTTTGGCAAGAAGGTAGTTTATAGTTAGTAGACATCCTCTATGAAAAGATTTTGCGACTAGAGCCACATTAAAGAAGTCTAAAGGCTCTAATAAGTTTTTACAAAAGTAATTTAGAACATTTTTGTGCTATAAACTTGAAACTACAGAGAGGTCGTTAATAGTTTGTAAACGTCTGCTAAGAACGGATTTTGTAAGAGGACTGGCTTAAAGTGGGATGAGGACTCGAACAAATTGAATAAGTTTTTCATTTTTCGTGCTACAAATATTACAAAGTTATCGTAATCGACGTTCAGTAATATCAGATTTTGATAAAGTTTACCTTTAAAGGCGTTAAACAGGAGTTGAAAGTTTGTATTTGTCTTCCATTCATTTTCTTAATGGAATAATCTACCATTAAATGGGCGAAATAGGGATTGAAAGTTTAAAAGACAAAATCGTTAGTCTTCGTTATTTTTGAAGCTGAAAGCGTCTAATTCTGGACTACTAATTAAAATTGAGCGAACATGTGTGTCAATCTTTATGAAAATTCTTACTTTAAATGAGTAAAATAAGGAATGAAATTCGTATGGAAATCCATTATTGCTAAAGTTAGAAGCTTTAAACTTTTCCATAGACATTTGATCAGCATTTTTGAAATTGAAGGAAAATCACTCACATAATCATTGGTGTTCCGTATATATTCCGCGTATGCGTCTTATTTTTCCATAAATATAATTTTATCCTTTATTTTTAGACCCGGTTAGGTATTGTTTAAAAATAAATAAATGAATAGAGAAATAAATAATCAAATATATATTTTTTAAATCTTGATGTAACTTTTTAAATCTTGATGTAACTTAACTTTAACTTTTTTTTTAACATAAGTAATTAACCCGGTGTACATGGAAATTTTGTACGGTAAAATAGGAGATTAGTTCGTATTACTGAAATTACCTAAAAATGGCTTGAGAAACCTAAGATGAAACTTTGTTGATTGTTCTATGAAGCGGGATTGAGAGCGAACTTTGCGAGCAGTCGAGTAGTTCCAACGCACGAAAGGTGAACCATAAATCTGGTAAAAACAGGTCACGTATTGTTGTAATATAAAGATTACACACTACTTTAGCCCCTCTTTGTAAACATTATCAATTTCTACGCCAGCGAAGCCGTGGGCATCAGCTACTAATAAATTATTTACATTCAATATACTTACAATTCACATACTTGATGCCACAAAGACGGCTTCTCAAGTTGAGATACAACTATAATAGGCGCGGCCGTTGCTAATGCGCCGCACCATACACAGCACATGACAAGTTTAGCTGCAGTTTTTCCCATTCTTGGTTTTAAAGGTCGTGTTATCACAAAGTACCTATCAACCGATATAGCTAGAAGTGTATACGCACTCACTAACACTGACACTGCCTGTGAATAATTAACTAGTTTACACATGAAACCACCAAACGGCCAGTAACGCAAGATGAGCATTGACACAAATGAAAATGGTACACATAACAAAGTCATTAGTATGTCACCCACTGCTAAGTTCATTATGAAAAAATTCGTTACTGTCTTCATGCGTGGAGACGATTGTACCACGAAACATACTAATCCATTTCCTAAAAGAGCTATTACAAATATAATACCGTATGTAATGTAAACACATGTTTGGAAAATACATGTAGACAAATAATTTTCCGGCTGTGGTTCTAAATCGCAAACGAATTCATGCGGCGACGTAATATTAAATTCACTTTCATTAGAAAACTTAGAACCATTATTTTCACAGTCAACCAGCAAACAGTCGTAAACAGGTAAAATATTCCCAGCCGTAGCGTTGTCTGTATGATGCATATTTATCTGACCTCAAACCATAGCCTCTTCACCCACCACATTCATTAAGTTTCATTATTGAAGTCACTCTTCATTACCTGAAAAAAAAAAGAACTTTAATGAAAATGATATTCTTAATAGATAAAGAAATTGAGAGTGAATGGAAACGTTTGAATATAAATCATATAAAAACCCATTCGTTTCCTTTTTGTGGTTTTGTTGGTGTTAATATTAATAATAATAATTCCTATATTCCTAGTATTCCTCCACCCGCTTCTGTATTTATATATGTAAGTATGAGTATTTTTACTATATTATTTATATAAGTATTTTTTATAATATATGTATCTATTATATATTAAACGGGTGAAGTGACATTCAGTCAAATAATAATAATAATAATAATATCCTTTCTTTGAAAGAACATGGCATTGTAGTTGTGCCAGGTTAACATTAGTATAATCCAAATTTATTCTACCTTACGGTGTGTGGTGTAGGTAGTAAATATTAATGAGGTACAATAATTAACATTATTAACAATAGATTCAATGATAGAATTAGTTATGCATTTTTGATAAATAATATAATAATTATTATTATTATTCTTGGGCTTAATGGCTTTAAATAATTATTAATATAATTATTAATATGACAATCATTGAAATGTTTATTATATGTCAAGTTCTATTAATTGTCTTTAAATTCATTAAATTAATATTCAAATTTCGTATAAATTGTCGTAAAAAGTCGCCAACAACGTAATACATTTTCTGCAACAGCAGAACAAACAATTTTCTCTTAAACATTGCAATCATGTTTATTACTGCACATAGTACAACTAATTATAAATAGTAAATACTATAAAATTCATCTATTGGACTTAATTTGAATCTGAATTGAATTGAATAGCCAAGTTACTGTTGTTACAGATTTCATTTAATGTTTAATACAATAAAAAAAACTAGATAAAAATAAAATACTGATAGAGATAGAAAGCATGGAAAAACGGTAAATATATTAAGAGCAAACCTATAGCGAGAGGCACTATTCTGTATAACAAACAATAGAATGACTAAATGAATAGTCTCAATCATTATAATTAAATATATTTCTTCTGTTTTTTAGTATTTTCATAGTTTTCGAATATTTTGCGTAATATTATTCCTTTTAATTTTCAGGAATCTTCTATTTTGTATATATCTTGAGTACGTATGTAGTGAAAGTGTGAATAGACATCATAGCGCAAGCTTATCTAATAATCTAATACTATTAAACGAGCAATTCTTGTATGTATATATATACATTATAAATATGTAATTTTTGAGAAGCGATTAATCTCAATCTTGTAATTGTGTAATTTGTATGAATTTTTAATTTACTGTCATTTTTTATTTTTATTTTATACATTGCCTTTGTTACACATCGTGCGTCAATTCATTATTAGTCATTGTGTTTGCAGGCAAACTAAAAAAAAAAACCGACTTCAATTATTTCCACAAGTAATACAACGTAGGTATACCGAAAAACCTTGGATCTCTAGGAAGTAAAATAATTGTGTTTGCTCGCAAACGAAAAAAACCGACTTCAATTACATCGACGAGTAGTAGTACAACGTAGATCGACGAAAAAATAGTCAAGAAATACGCATTATCAAAGATTACTACAAAAGTTGTAATCAGATCTCGATGAAATGTGACCATATGATAAACATCGGCTTTCGATTAAGTTAAAAATCATCAAAATTGGTACACCCAGTAAAAAGTTATGCGGATTTTCCCTCGATTTCGCTGGGATCCCATCATCAGATCCTGGTTTCCTTATCATGGTACCACACCAGGGATATCTCCTTTCCAACAAAAAAAGAATTATCAAAATCTATTCAAAAACGACAAAGTTATCCCCGAACATACATATATATATATATTATACGGTCGAATTGAGATTGAGAAAGAGTATCTGTTATGATATCTGAAATTAATAAAAATTAGTTAAGAACCTAATTATTATATTAAACAAAATTAGCATATTATTTTAAAATTTTGTAACAACATTTTCAGCAACATAATAACGAGTCAAAGGATCGGCACGTTAAAAAGGGTTCCGTAACGTCGGTCAATATAAAAAATAAAATATAAGAAAATAAATTTTATTAGGGTAATGAATATGAAAATAACTTTTAAAATATTTTTTAATCCATTATACATTGCTAAAGTTTTTTTCGTAAAGTTACAAAAGATAAATCTTGACGCGCAGATGAAGCAATTAAAAACACAAACATCGTGTTAGAGAGCACAACGTAAGTAACGGCATATAAGTGTTACATATACTTAGATTACATCCATTACGGTTTTCTGTGGACATTCTTTAATTAATGAGTGCCAAACTTAATTAATTGATACGAAAGTGTGCTCAATACTTAATTTCGAAATGTGATTTAGGCTAACTACACTAAACGTTTACGTTAAAATATTAACTGCTTGATTATTACATTTTTCTCACATTCAAAGCACGTAGTATAATAAAATCACCTGTTAATAGAAAAATTTATATGAAAAACTAATTAATTTCGTAGATTTTACTGTTAAACTATTCTTGAAAAAATCCAGTTAAAGAATAAATAGCGTCCCATGAGAGTATTTATGTAACTTTATTTAGTGAACAACAATTTGTCAAGAACAGTTTTTACAAAGCTCACTCTAGGGATCGTAGCGCAATGTTTCATAGCCTAAAAGTTTAAGATACTTAACTTACTTAAGATACTATTAGTATATATAATATTTATTATTATAATTTATAAATACCTGATAGCGATCGTTATTCATAGGATGGAACATATCCGCCAACCCGCGGAACAGCGTGGTGGATTAAGTTCCAATTCTTCCGGTGAATTTCTACGTGGAAAAAGAGGCTTGCCCAACAGTGGCATGTTACAGGCTTAATGCGTAATGCGAACGGGGCATAGTTCTGCTAGTAATATATCAATATTCTACAGCAAATAAGTTTAATCAAAATCAGTTCAGTAGTATTTATTTGTTACGTGACTTCTCATTTCATTCAAGGAAAATTTTAAAAAGTATTGCTTATACTACAGGTACACAACCACAGCGTTACATTAATTGCCTTAGCCTTATTTTATTATATGTGTGTAATGTAAAAGACGGATAGACTATAAGTCTATAAGGTTATTCTGATTTTGCTTGTAATCTTCTTCTATATATATAAAAGCGAAAGGTCACTCACTCATCACGAAATCTCCGAAACTATAACACCTACAAACTTGAAATTTTGCAGGTAGGCTCCTTATAAGACGTGGGCATCCGCTAAGAACGGATTTTACGAAACTCGACCCCTAAGGGGGTAAAACGGGGGTTGGAAGTTTGTATGAAAGTCCTATGTTTTTGAAGTAAGAGACTTGAAATTTAAAATGTAAGCTCTATAGATGGTGAAAAGGTGTCCAAATAATGTATCTTTAGAAACCAACTTCTGTATGGGGTTAAAACGGGGATCGTAGGTTGACTCACTGATCACGAAATCTCCGAAACTATAACACCTACAAACTTGAAATTCGGCGAGTAGGCTCCTTATAAGACGTAAGCATCCACTAAGAACGAATTTTACGAAACTCGACCCCTAAGGGGTAAAACGGGGGTTGAAAGTTTGTATGAAAGTCCTATGTTTTAGAAGTAACAGACTTGAAATTTAAAATGTAACCTCTATAGATGGTGAAAAGGTGTTCAAATAATGTATCTTTAGAAGTCAACTCCTTTTTGGGGTTAAAACGGGGGATCGTAGGTTGACTCACTGATCACGAAATCTCAGAAACTATAACAGATTCAAACTTGAAATTTGGCAGGTACGTTTCTTATAGGGCGTAGACATTTGCTAAGAACGAATTTTATGAAACTCGACCCCAAGGGGATAAAACGGGGGTTGGAAGTTTGTATGAAAGTCCTATGTTTTTGAAGCAAGAGACTTGAAATTTAAAATGTATGCTCTATAGATGGTGAGAAGGTGTTCAAATAATGTATCTTTAGAAATCAACTCCTTTTTGGGGTTAAAACGGGGGATGGTAGGTTGACTGACCCATCACGAAATCTCCGAAACTATTACAACTTCAAATTTGAAATTTGGCAGGTACGTTTCTTATAGGGCGTAGACATTTGCCAAGAACGAATTTTTGAAACTCGACCCCCAAGGGGATAAAACGGGGGTCGGAAGTTTGTATGAAAGTCCTATGTTTTTGAAGTAAGAGACTTGAAATTTAAAATGTATGCTCTATAGATGGTGAGAAGGTGTTCAAATAATGTATCCTTAGAAATCAACTCACTTTTGGGGTTAAAATGGGGTATCGTAGGTTTATTTATTCATTTATTTTTATTTATTTATGCATTAAAAGAAACGTAAAACTAACATTACAGTGAACCCAGTGCGTTAGTTAAGTTGATCACAAATTCTACCTCTATCTACTGATTTTTGTATACAAGTAACATTAAATTTAACAAATAATTTAAACAATTAAATAAAATCAATAAAAAAATAATAATTTCAAGTCTAACTAATTAAATAATCATAAAATTCATAAAAACAAACATTCAGCAACAATAACATAAATTAGTACATTTATATTAAAATCAATTTCAACAATTAATTTAAACAATTCAATAAAATCAATTAAAAATAGTAATAATAATAATTTTACATCTACTTAATCAAATAATCAAATATTAAAAAAAAAACATGTTGACTCACTCATCACGAAATCTCCGAAACTATAACAGCTACAAACTTGAAATTTTGCAGATAGGTTCCTTATAGGGCGTAAACATCCGCTGAGAACGGATTTTACGAAACTCGACCCTTAAGGGGATAAAACGGGGGTTGGAAGTGTGTATGAAAGTCATATGTTATTAAGGCAAGAGACTTGAAATTTAAAATGTTTGCTCTATAGATTGTGAGGAAGTGTCCAAATAATACATCGTAATCTATATAAAAGAAAAAGGTCACCGACTCACTCATCACGAGAACTCAAAAACCGCTGGATGGTCCTCCATCCATCCTAGATGGACAAAGATGAAATTTGGCAGGGAGGTAGATTATACATAGTTAGTAGACGTCCGCTAAAAACGGATTTTGCGATATTCACCGCTAAGGGGGTTTAATTGGGATTGATAGTTTGTATGAACCATATACAGCAGCTATAAGTTCGCCTGATAGGCTATTTATACTGCAGCCTGAAAATAAAAATTATGCTAATTGTGCCTTTGAAAAAGTTACTCAGAGTGATAAGCATTTCAAGTGACTGAAATAAAAAAATAATTTGCGTTAAGCATCTTAATAGTAATGCATATCTTCATAACCACGCGGACGTAGTCGCGGGCAACAGTTAGTTTATTATAAAACAAAGTTCCTAAAAGCGTATGTGATCGATTCCCTCAAAATCTACTGAACGGATTTTCATGCGGTTTCACCAATGGAGAGAGGGCTTCAAGAGGAAGGTTTACGGAACGGCTAAGCCGACTTTGATGAGAGTTTCACTGGAAGTTTGCCGGCAAAACTTTGTGACAAACTGATTTCAACGCGGGCGAAGCCGCGAGCACAGCTAGTTAACTATAAGCACGAGTTGTAAAATGTCGAGATTTTAGTCATGAAATATTAGTATCCGGGCTTTTACCATCGGAATTATGTACATCTCAGGATTTACTTAAGTCGCTTGGTAAATGTATATTACTTTAAAATTCCTGATGATGAATTTAAGTAGCAGATTAATCAGCACTCATACGGTGGAGTGTGATTAAATATTAGAATTCACAACTATAGAATAGCATTTAACTATATATACATAAATTGATTTTGTACCTAGAGCTTATGAGGATGTGATCACACTTTTTCTCCGAAATCAGAAATCTAATTACATACGAATTGAGCATGGTATTATACAAAATCTTTCTTTCTTATAGCTTTATATTTTAATATAAAATAATAAAATGTAGAAAAAAAAATTGTACAGCTACAAAAACATAAATACATTCGAAGTATATTTGGATGACGTCGATTGCTAAATTAGAGTTACTTAACCAGACCGTACGTCACACCTTTTATATACATAAAACAATAGAGGACAGAGTAAAAACAAACACAACGCACAGTTGATAAATAACGTTTGACTTTTATTATAAAAAGTATAATACCACAAATTGTATTAGTAAGTGTCAGGTGTTCCATTATAACCATTAAAAAGTCTACGATGAGGTATTATGTTGGTCGGGATAGGTATATCAGATATACATAAATATGCATCGTGCATAGAAAGCATATCCTAATAGTTGTCTGTTTTCGAGAAATGTTATTTGATCCTCTTACTACGTACATACAAGTTCAGTACCTCACAGATTTGCAGTGAGAGGTATTAATTTAAATCACATTTTCGGTACACTATTCATCAGTTTCTAAACTAAATTCAAACAACAGTCAAATATGAGCGGATTTTAGTCAGAACATAGATTTTATTAGACATGGCCTGTGAAGACCATGAAGTAGTATAAAAACGATGCAACTATGTTGACGATAAAGACTTTACTCCACCGTCCTTACTCAACCGGAAATGGCGTAAAGCTATAGTAATGAGTACCGTTGACCTTGTAGTCAATCGAAGCGGCAGGTCTTTATGCGTTTTGCCCATGAACAAAGCTTTTGTCTTTCATCAAAAATATTTCTTAATAAAATGTTTTTTTTTGTAAAAAGCTGAAATATATACTCTATCCCATTTTATTTAGCGCCCCTCCCATTTATCCCCCTGTATTTATTGTACTAACCTGCTCAAACTATGGAGCAGCTCGACTGGGGATAGTACCTCGATCTTACAGGAGACCACAGTTAAATAGCACTGTTTTCAAGCAGTATTGTGTTTCTGTTGGTGAGTAAAGTGACCAGAGCTTTTGGGGGTATAGAGTTGGCAACACGCTTGCGATGCTTCTGGGGTTGCAGGCGTCTAAAAGCTACGGTAATCTCTTACCATCAGGTGAGCCGTACGCTTGTTTGCCGACCTAGTTATATAAAATAAAAAAATAAAAATACGTATGGCTCATGCTAAGTTGGCGTTTATATTTTGTTTCAAAAGGAATTGCTATCGCGACCGTAGAATGTGGATACAGTAAGTATGTGCTATATTGTCTATATGTAGTATATAGACGCCGCGTTGGCGCAACGGTCACAGCCATGGATTGTAATAATAATAATAATAATAATATACTTTATTGCACATTTAAATAAAGAACAAAATTAAAATTACAAGCAATTATAGTAACAAATTGTACAACCTTATTGCTAAAAAGCAATCTCTTCCAGAGAACCTGATAATGAAAGGGATATTGCTTTTCAGATGGGCAGGTGGTATACAGATTTAAATAAGTAAAAGAAAAAAAAATAGAATATATAACAATTATATATACATATACATTATACACATACGTACGCAATAAAAATAAAAAATAAAAACATTTACATACACACTAATATATAAATACAGTAATCGTATAATATATAGATTCATGGAAAATTTAATGATCTTTTATCAATTGAATGTAGTGAGTTTAAAATAATTATAGACTGAGGTAATATGCTTTCAAATGCTTCTTAAACAGAAACAAACTTTTAGCTCGGCTTATGGCCACGGGTAAGTCGTTCCATAGCAAAACAGCTTGCACAGCAAAGGAGTTTTTATAAAAGTTTGTTCTGCACACGCAGCTTAAGGTTTTCTGATGACCTTAAAATTTCACTATGTGAACCAAGGAATTCGAACTTATCCTTTAGGTAAACAGGTATTGACGGATGAAATAGTACACAGTACAGAAGAGATAATATATGAGAATTCCGGCGAAGACGAATGGGTAACCAGTTCAGTTTTTTACGAAATTCCGAAATGTGGTCATATTTACGCAAGCCAAATATGAACCGAATCGCAACATTTTGAAGTCGCTCAAGTTTATTTAACTGATATTCAGTGAGGTTGAGATAGCATACGTCAGCGTAGTCCAGAATCGAAAGCATAAGTGAATTCGCAAGCGCAATTTTGGTTGGAATAGGGAGAAAGTTACGTAAACGTCTCAATGACCCCGCAGCAGCAAACATTTTCCTACTCACTTCACTAATTTGGTGAGTCCAGGATAATGCTTGATCGAAGTAGATACCAAGGTTCTTCACTTTGTCCAGAAAAGGTAGTTTAACACCATCAAAAGAAATAAGAGGCAAATTTGTATAGTCAATTTTTGCAGTAATTTTCTGACTACCGATCAGGATTACTTGATTTTTTGATGGGTTAACCGTAAGACCATATTGCTTACACCATTCGGAGACAGTAGCCAAATCTGAATTAATCGCAGCCATAGTATTAGGAAGATTCTCAAGATTCGAAGTTAGGTAAAGTTGGAGGTCGTCTGCATATAAGTGGTAGAGAGAATTTAAATTGAAAGTAATAGAGTTTATGAAAATAGAAAACAGGAGAGGAGACAGCACACCACCCTGCGGAACACCGGCTTTGACGTCACACCAGTCAGAAAAACTTTCGTCAAATTGTATGCGCTGCCGACGTCCTTGCAGGTAACTACGAAACCAGTCCGCTGCCAAAGAAGATATGTTAAGTGAACTTAGCACACTTACCAGTAGGTCAAAATCAACACTGCTGAAAGCGTTGCTGAAGTCAAGAAGGACCAGTACGGTAAGCTGCTTATTGTCCATTGTACAGCGAATGTCATCGGTAATTTTTACGAGAGCGGTAGTCGTACTATGACCGGGACGGAAACCTGACTGGAGAGGACTAAGGATAAAGTTTTTGTTTAAAAACAGACTGATTTGTTGATAAACAAGACGTTCTAAAACTTTTGAAAGGAAAGGTAAAATCGAAATAGGACGAAAATCGGAAAAATTTGTTGGCTTAATTTTTTTGGGAATAGGAATAATTTTAGCCAATTTCCAGTCCTGTGGAAATGTGCCAGATGTGATAGACGAATTTAGGATATTAGTAATGATGGGGCAGATTATGTCTAAGATGGGAATAATCATCTTACGACTAACACTATCGCAACCCTCCGCATTCGATGCAATGGACAATATATTCTTCCTAACATCACTCTGGGCAAAAGGACAGAAACTAAATGTTGGATATTCAGGAGTTGGTAAAGATGAAATAAAATTTGTTGTAATCGTTTTGCTAACGCTATCCAGCATGTTACTAGATGAAAAATGTTTATTTAGCGAATCAAGATTTATAGAGGTTGGAAGATTTTGAAGATTTGATGATTTACCAACTCCTATGGCTTTAAGAAATTTCCACACTTTTTGTCATGATGCGCTGGCGATTGCGGGTACGATCCCCGCACATGACAAATATTTATATTGCCCATACAGGTGTTTGCCGTGGTCTAGGTGTTTGTGCAGTCCTTGTGGGTCTCTCCACCGTGCCTCAGAGAGCACGTTAAGCCGTCGGTCCCGGTTGTTATCATGTACACTTGATAGCGATCGTTACACATAGTAGGGAATATATCCGCCAACCCGCATTAGAACAGCGTGGTGGATTAAGCTCTGATCCTTCTCCTACACGGGGAAAGAGGCCAATGCCCAGTAGTGGGATGTAACAGGCTAAAGCGTAAGTATGTACCATGAAAAACATCGTTGAATCAGTACGACCTACTAATTATACTGTTATGTGTTGAGTGTTAGTTGCTAGTTATTTTTGTATCTTATTTTACCTAATAACACCTGTAGAGAAAACGTCAAAGAAAAGACGATTCATCATAAGTAACACTCGTGTTACGAACCAACTCATCTCATCTCAACTCGTCCATGGATTGCTGTTGCAATTTTTTCTCGCCAAGTCCTAAATAAGTAATTAAATTAGATCAAAGTTTACAAAAAGTCAGTTAATTTCCCTTGAGATTATTTTATATTAAGAAATTATGGACTTAATATGTATCTTATTCAGAAGTTACTAGTAGAAAAAAACTACATAAAATTTTGTCATAAAAGTCACTATTTCAAAACTTTTTAATACTGTTATATAATAAAAGCATTAACTTGTTTCTTTTCCACAAGCGTCTCGAGAAATAGTATGAACGAAAATAATACAAAAATTAACATACATATATAGTGTGGTGTTCCAGTGGTGAATAAGGTGGCAAATTTAAATTTAGACTACAATATCTGATATATTTTCGCACACGTGCACGCTCTTACAATCATAGTCACTCACATACACAAATACATGAAAACAAAGAAATAAAAAACATCGTATTTAAAAATCTTAGAAATTTTCGAAAAAGCAGCTGAAGCCGGTACATTATCTCTTTGTGTTATGTAATATGCTTGCATTTAAATGATTAATTAATTATAAAATTAATGTTTTATTTTGTGAATTTAAAAGTACTAAAATATTTAAAATAAATGGCAATTTAAAAAGAGCCAATAGTCTCATGCCACTCCTATTATCAGATCGGTCTAACAAAGCAAGACTATTTCATAGATACATCATCATCTCCTGCCCTTATCACACTTATGTAGGGTCACACAGATCATTTTATTCATTTGAATGAATAGCTTATTGTATTATTATGTTTGTAAATGACTTCTTTTTTACTTTCATTAAGTGCGTATATGACAAAATAAATTTTTCATTTCATTTAATTCAGCTTTCAATAGTGCAAAAATAGCAAAAACAATTTCGGTAATATAGAATAGATTAAACGCAATTATATATTTACAGATTTTTTTATTTTTGCTTTTATAACACACACACACAGAGTGACGGTCGTGATTTTAGGTCAATATCCAGAGTTTTGGGTGGGAATAAAACCCAAGAGGGCCTACGGGCTAGTCTAGTTAAATTATATTTCGTTTAATATCTTTACATAAAAAGGGCAAAAAGATCTAAAGAGAAGCATCAAAATACATTCAATATTTAAAGGTCGGGGGATATTTGCAAGGACTACGTAGACAATAACGGAGTTAAGGACAATTGGGAATGATATGGGACGTTGAACTTTCGTATTGTTTTGATGTTCTACTTGCTAAGTAGCTTACTACTGAAAAGCCAGGTTAAGATCTTTCTCGCACAATTTCTTGTCTTCAAATAAAATAATAAATCGAGTCGATTAGTAGTAGTAGAGATTTATATAATTGATACAGTAAGGTGTGTAATTTGTATATATGTTTGTATGTGTATATTAGTACCTTTGTTCTATATCTTACCTTCTAAAACGACTTTGAAAAAGAAGGAATTTCCTCCCAATTCGACTATATTTTTTGTGTGCTACTTCATAACTCTTTAGTGGTAGTACTGATTTTGATGATTCTTTTTTTATTCGAAAGCTTGTACTTGTCATGTGAGACTGAACGAAATAGTTGTAGGGTTATCCATATTATATTATATATAATAGTGTTTATAGTAGTACTAGAGATATAGTATACTTCTATATATCTTATACATATATATAATGGTATATATAGTGGGATTCATTTGTTTTACTTACAGTAAAAAAAGTTAAACTTACTTTAATTAAAAAATACTTAAATAATTTCCACTAACAATAAACAGTACCTAACTGAATGAACCTATAGAGACGCTGACCTGACGATTAAATAGAACAATGCTAAATATCATTAAAATAATTTGAAATCATTTTTAAGTTGACAAGGTAAGCGTATTTTCATTCGATTTCTCTGAGATCCTATCAACAGATCCTGGTTTCCTTCTCATGGTACTAAACCAGGGATATCTTCTTTCCATCAAAAAAAGAATTATCAAAATCAGTACATCTAGTAGAAAGTTATGCGATATAATACAGCGTAGGTCGACGAAAAAAGCGTCAAGTAAAAACGCATTATTAGATATAACTCGAAAAGTAATTGTTAGATCTCAAATAAATTTAAATGGGACCAATTGACACACACCCCCTTTCGATTAAAAAAAAAATTGTCGAAATCGGTCCACCCGGTCAAAAGTTCTGATGTAACATACATAAAAAAAAATACAGTCGAATTGAGAACCTCCTCCTTTTTTGGAAGTCGGGTAACAAAACTTCGAAGACTGAAGGCCTCGCTCACTGCTTCGCTATTTACAGTCAAATGCAAAAGGTATATCAGCTCGGAAAAACGTAAAACGTATATTTTATTCATATTACTACTTTTCATTTTTACACTATAGAGTAAGTGCAATATTTACAATTAGTTTTAAAAAAATATAACCCTAGCTGCGCCACGCGGTTTCACCCACGTAATCTCCGATCCCTTAGGAATGTCGAGATAAAAAGTAGCGTACCAAGTTTCACTAAAATAGTTCAATAGTTTTTGCTTGAAAGAGTAACGCATTTA
Organism: Melitaea cinxia; assembly: GCF_905220565.1. Lineage (NCBI taxonomy): Eukaryota > Metazoa > Arthropoda > Insecta > Lepidoptera > Nymphalidae > Melitaea > Melitaea cinxia. Next base: position 6,623,223 of record NC_059400.1, on the reverse strand, counting down.
TAATATTAGTAAGACTACGTACGGTGTCTGTTTCCTATAAAATAAATAAAGAAAATGTTACGATATTGTGCATACTTACAACTATATATGAAATCGTTTTAACGCTTGACCAATAATTTACGATCGCGTTTGTAACGGCCGCCTGTAAGTCTTATGATACGCGGTAATAAAAGATGGTAGCCGATTTTTATGCTGTGATATTAAATCGATTATAAGTTAAGGTATGGTTCAATGATTGTTAGATATATTCCTGTATGATACATTGTATCTTTAATATGATTAATATATATTTTAAGTATACTATAAAATTCTTAAGTTTTGCAAGTACTTCTTTATTGTTGGTGGTGATAATAGTGTGGAAGGACATATGTTAAAAATAATGATACATAGTAGGAGAAAATAGTTTGGAAGGCTTAGCACTCATAGTCAGAAATCATACTGCTGATAGTGAGAATGACCCAACAAGTAGAAAACAAATATAACGTAATATAGTAAATCTATAATATATATAAACGCGAAAGGTCATTCATCACGAAATCTCCGAAACTATAACACCTACAAACTTGAAATTTGGCAAGTAGGCTCCTTATAGGACGTAGACATCCGCTAAGAACGGATTTTGCGAAACTCAACCCCTAAGGGGGTGGGGGTTGGAAGTTTGTATGAGAGTCCCATGTTTTTGACGTAAGAGACTTGAAATTTAAAATGTAAGCTCTATAGATAGATGGTGAAAAGGTGTCTAAATAATGTATCTTTAGAAATCAACCCCTTTTTGGGTTAAAACGGAGGATAGTAGGTCGGCTCACTGATTACGAAATCTTCGAAACTATAACAGTTACAAACTTGAAATTTGGCAGAAAGGCTCCTTATAGGGCGTAGACATCCGCTAAGAACGAATTTTACAAAATTCGACCCTTAAGGGGGTAAAAAGGGGGTTGGAAGTTTGTATGAAAGTCCCATGTCTTTGAAGTAAGAGACTTGAAATTTAAAATGTATACCTTATAGATGATGAGAAGGTGTCCAAATAATGAATCTTTAGAAATCAACTCCTTTTGGGGTTAAAACGGGGGATGGTAGGTTTACTCATTCATCACGAAATCTCCGAAACTATAACACCTACAAACTTGAAATTTGACAGATAGGTTTCTTATAGGGCGTAGACATTCGCTAAGAACGGGTTTTACAAAACTCGACCCCTAAGGGGGTAAAACGGGGTTTGGAAGTTTGTATGAAAGTCCTATATTTTTGAAGTAAGAGACTTGAAATTTAAAATGTATGCTCTATAGATGGTGAGAAGGTGTCCAAATAATGTATATTTAAAAATCAACTCCCTTTTGAGGTTAAAACGGGGGATGTTAGGTTGATTCACTCATCACGAAATCTCCGAAACTATAATACCTACAAACTTGAAATTTGGCAGGTACGTTTCTTATAGGGCGTATACATTTGCTAAGAACGAATTTTATGAAACTCGACCCCTAAGGTGATAAAACGGGGGTTGGAAGTTTGTATGAAAGTCCTATGTTTTTGAAGTAAGAGACTTGAAATTTAAAATGTATGCTCTATAGATGTTGAGAATGTGTTTAAATAATGTATCTTTAGAAACCAACTCCCTTTTGGGGTTAAAATGGGGTATGGTAGGTTGACTCACTCATCACGAAATCTCTGAAACTATAACAGCTACAAACTTGAAATTTTGCAAATAGGTTCCATTTAGGGCGTAAACATCCGCTGAGAACGGATTTTACGAAACTCGATCCATAAGGGGATAAAACGGGGGTTGGAAGTTTGTATGAAAGTCATATGTTATTAAGGTAAGAGACTTGAAATTTAAAATGTATGCTCTATAGATGGCGAGGAAGTGTCCAAATAATACATCGTAATCTATATATATATAAAAGAGAAAAGGTCACTGACTGACATCACGAGAACTCAAAAACCGCTGGATGGTCCATCCATCCAAGATGGACAAAGATGAAATTTGGCAGGGAGGTAGATTATAGTTAGTAGACGTCCGCTAAGAACGAATTTTGCGATATTCCACCGCTAAGGGGGTTTAATTGGGGTTGATACTTTGTATGAAACATAAGTATACAGCAGCTATAAGGTTCGCCTGATAGGTTATTTATACTGCAGCTTGAAAATAAAACTAAAAACGTGGTGTATAGAGGTTTCATAACGATAACTATTAAATTATACTAAATTGTGCCTTTTAAAAAGTTACTCAGTGTGTAAGCATTTAAAGTGATTGAAATTAAAAATAATTTGCGTTAAAAATCTTTATAGTAATACATATCTTCATAACCACGCGGACGTAGTCGCGGGCAACGGTTAGTGTATTAAAAAACAAAGTTCCCAAAAGTGTATGTGATCGATTCGCTCAAAATCTACTGAACGGATTTTCACGCGGTTTCACCAATGGAGAGAGGGCTTCAAGAGGAAGGTTTACGGAACGGCTAAGCCGATTTTGATGAAAGTTTCACTGGAAGTTTGCTGGGAAAACTTTCTGACACACTGATTTCAACGCGGGCGAAGCCGCGGGCACAGCTAGTTTAATATAAAAATAATGTGCGCCACAACCTAATAAAAACATATCTTATAAACTGTACTTTTTATAGTAGAGTCAATCGTTACTTTTAAAAATATTTTACAGTTATCGTTGCTGACCTTCTCTTATTTTATATTTTTTGAAGTTAAAACCCATCAGGATCTTTAGGTTAAAGTAGGGAATAGCTGCCCTGCAGGCGGCGGTCTCCTTCTGCGAAGAGGTAATGACGCAGAAGGAGACCGTGGAACGGGCCAGGGAGAATGACGTCTCCGCTGACCCACTCCGGCGCAGACGTACGGGGGCAAGGAGGAGACGGCTTGCCCACCTCCTCCCCCCCTCGTAATAGTGGGGTCGCCGGCCGATAGTCGGGGGACTTTGGCCGGCCGAGCGACACGGCCCCACACTTTTGAGGGGTGGCCTTGTTGTGAGCGAGGCCACCCAACCATTGTGCCGGGGCCCGGAGGCTTTATCCGGGCCTACCGCCGGGGCGAGATGGCGAACGCTAACGCGACCCCATCTCGCCCCACCCAGGCGGACGACTGCTCACACGTGGTGGTTTTTAGTCAGTAGTAGTTAGGAGTCTGACATAACCCTCTGGCGCCCCCGTGCTGGAGATATGGATATCCATGATGGATTTTCCCCACGTAAAAAAAAGGGAATAGTTGCCCAGATTTATTTTGGTGCTACTTCATGGCAAAGAAATAGAGATATAAAGCCGAAATTCAATTACTATGTACGCCAGCTGCTAACTTTCTTTTCTTTGTCAAAATAATATTAATATAACTATATAGTCATCGTATATATATTTTTCTTTATTATATTTTTATCCCCAGTGAATGTCATCTTGTTGTTTTGGACATAGTGCAAGACTGCGAGTATTATTTTGATAATTTTTGTAACTTACATGAAATATTCCTTTTTTATTTTAATTTGAATTTATTAGAATGAGTATTATGACAATGGAGCTTAATCCACCATACCGCTCCACTGTGAGATGGTGGATACGTTCCCTAGTATGAGTAACGATCACTATCAGGTATTTATGGTAAAAAACGGGACCTATGGCTTAACGTGCTTTCCGAGGCACGGTAGGGAGACCTACAAGGACAGATATTCAAAGCAGATCGTACAAATACTAATATTCATCTCGAACGAGAATCGAACTCATAAACTATCGGCGTTTCAGCCGAATACACGCACCACTACACCAGAGCGCTTGTTGGATGGATTACATACTGATAATAAATTTAATAATTAGTATTATTACTAAATTTGTCTTTAAATTTAAGGATTTAACAATATAACTGAATGGGCTTATAGACCTATACTTTTTACTAAGTATGTACGTAGTGAGTCAAAATATTTGTAATATTCATAATAATATAAATATAAAAGACAAAGTTGCTCTACCTTAAAACACAATTGTTAACAAAAGTTTAGTCTGGTCTAATATATAGCAAAATATAAAATAAGACCTACGAAATGTTGGTACAATATGACTGTCATTTGTAGTTTTTAAGTTTTTTTCTTTATAATTATTATTGCGTTTTTGATCTTATAGTTATAAAACAACTATCTCCGTTTATGATATAGAGAAATGAAATGAAAACTTGTGTATGTGGAGTATTTATTTCGCTATAAGCTAATATACACACATAGCGAACGTCAAAAAAAATATCTACATTCTCAAAAAAACACCTTAGGCAAACTTAGGTAGTATAGCTAGTGTTATGCAGGAACCTTAACTAAGTCACAGTATTTAAGAAACACTAAAACCTGGTGTCTCTGTAGACATTACCTTCCTATTAAATCCTCGGCTATAGTAAATATTATAATAAATAAATTGAAATAATGTCTCTAGTGTTAGCTGAGAGAAAAAGAGCCGGAGGAAAAAAGTCTCGGTACTCTTTTTAATTTTAAAGTCATATCCAAAAACAAAAAATGGCAACAGTATGGCAATAAAATGAGCAGGACAAACACGAGTCAGCAAATCGTGTCACGTGTGTGCCAAAATGAGCACAGGTCGCCAACTCACGATGTTTGCTATTTATTAGCATGTTAGGGGGTCACATTATTTATCATATGGAAGTTAGATAGGATACTTTTAGAGTGTCCCTTAGTTATAGATCTCACTATCATGGGTTGACTGAAAGAGATCGCTTGTAGAGATAAGTTCGCCCTTGCCAACTTCCTATATAATAATGACTATTGTAAAATTACTTAGTGCAATAAAGAATATATAATTAATTTCGTTTTTATAATATTTGTTAAGGTGACGTAGAAACGGTCTCAACTCATACCTATATCTCTTCGATATCGGCATATTGACTACGAGCGTAGGGAGTGACTAGTCAAACGTAACGATCACTGCTCTTGCTACACAGAAATATGACATGTTTTTGGCCTTTATGTATCAAAATCTGCTTTAGATTTTGTAAGAATCCCACTGACTCATTATTACGTCAAGCCCGATTCCATATCCCGACCTTAGTAACCTCAGTGTCATAACTACCCCCAGGCTATAAAAAGACATATTTATAATATTTGGCCTTTAACCGAGCATTAATCGTTCCTTGGTACGTGAGATTTTAATAAAAATAATCAATGAAGTCTGACATACCACCCATTTTGACTAGCCCGTTGGCGCAGTTTGTAGTGACCCTCCATTCTGCTCCGGGGGTTGTGGGTTCGATCTCCACCTCGAGTCTGGGTGTAATATATGTTATTTAATTATATATGTATTATTTATATGTATGTTTATCGAAAAAAAAATGTAGCTATACCAGTCGACTACCTATAAACACAAGCATAATTTAGGAACAGAAGACCGTGTGTGTATGTTGGAGATATTGTGCAAGATTTCATAAATTCTTCAAGACTACAAAAAGCTTATAGTATTATTTTGCTACTAATCTAAACAATAACTCCAAACACACTTAAACCTCGAATTTGAGTTGGTTAATGAAACCAAGGCACGGTGGGGAAACCCACAAGGACTAAGAATTAGAATCGAACCCGCGAGATGATAAAAAGTTTAAACTTGTTTTAGTTTACATTAAGAGCCTTCCAATACATCAAGTAAAATATATAATATTTTAAATATATATATGAACTAGGGAATTAAATTAATTGAATCCTAAATATTGAAAACCAGTACCTGTGGCGTTGTTGTTACTACTTACGCTTGTTTATAACAAAATAAGTCTATTTCATTTCTCTTTTCACTTTTACGGCGGTAGAATAAGATCAAGACAAATCGATAATTTTACCGTGTAATTTGAGAAAGAACACCATCAAACGTGCGATAAATAAACCTTTGAGTATCCATAAAATTTAAAAATACTACATACTTTTATGACAATTTATATTGTTATTTTTTCTGTGTCAGAAGCGTCAGCATTCTTTCATTCACAACAATGATATACGAGTAGCGATAGCTATCACAATTATCAGTTATTCTATATCTTATTTTTATATCTCGCTGCCATTTATACCTATTTTAGCTTTAATTTTCAGACCATAGGCAAAATCTCTTTTAGGTATTTATGACAAGAACTGAGATTGACAAACTAATATGCTTTTTGAGATATGGAGACTTCTAGACATAAACCAGAAATAAATATTTATACAAGAACAAAGACTGCCAAAAAAAAAAACCAACGACCGTTGTTGTTACTGGAACGTTGATCGCTACAAGAGTCATCAAATATTTGTATTTGTATTCATTTTTGGTATAGAATACCTAGGATGAAGGAAAACTCAGTAGGTAAAAAGGTATGTAACGACTAATAGAATATTAAAAGATATTTACGGCTATAGAGAGCCCTATGCACCGAGGCGCGTATCTGTCGTCGACAATCGAGGATTTTGTACCCGTGGGCGGAGAGTGTCAAGAGGGTAAGCAGACCTTACTGTCGAATTCAGCCAAAATGTGCGCGGGATGTCTTTATGGCGTCAGTAAGTCACCTCTACATTTGTATTTATATACATGCTATGAGAGAGTTCGTATTTGTCGTGCTTTCTCAATATACCATTGAATGTTTTTTGATGTGATTTGATATAAAATCCAGCCTGAAATTCTCGCCGCCGTTAAAATTACTTACCAATTACTAGTAATCCGTTACCACGTAATAGAATTTATTTAGTTTAATTTAGGAAGAATTTAAGTCACAGGCAGGTCTCATGTCAGAGATGAAAAAGCGTGGAAAGATTTTGAAATTATATAGCAATATTATCTTATATATAAAATTCTCGAGTTAAACTCCTCCGAAACGGCTTGACCGATTTTCATAAAATTTTGTGTGCATATTGCGTAGGTCTGAGAATCGAACAACGTCTATTTTTCATCCTTCTAAATGTTAAGGGTAGTTCCACCTCTAATTTTTTTTTAATTTTTAGACAAATTATTTATTTTTTATTTTATTATGATTGGGCGTTGAAAAATACATACAACCTTAAATTTTCACCCTTCTACCACCAACCCTTATTTTTAAATAGCGTTTAGCGGCAAGATGTTTGCCGAGTCAGCTACTAAGTACATATTATTATGTCTACGTATCATTAGGGTATTTTACTTCTCCGGCATAGAACCACATGCAAGTCGACTGACACAAACACAACTCTTTTATCAACTTGTATATGATCGAACATCAGTCCGCCATTATTATTTTTTATTATTTTTTTAAAATTTAAATATAAATATCTTATAACATACACACACGGACGATTGTTCCTATGGTAAGCAACTTAGTGCTTGTGTTATAGGTAACAGCCGGCTGATATAGCTAAATACTTATTTTTGATATATGAATAGATAAATATTACAGAAATTACAAATATTACATAATGACAAGTATTATATATATCAATATATAAATACAAATATTACACCCAGAATCAGGCGGCAATGAACCACCAACCCACGGAGCAGAGATTAGGGCCACTACAAACTGCGCCAACGAGCTAGTCATAGATGTGATATCTAAGTACTCTCCTAATAAAAAATACTCATCTGATGCACTGAACTCTCACAAAATTTTTTTTTTTTTTTTCATATAACATACACACACGGTCGTCGGTTTCTATAGTAAGCAACTTAATGCTTGTGTTACAGATAACAGCCGACTGTTATAACTATTTTTTTTTTGATAAACATACATAGAAATAATACATATATAAATATATAGATACAAATATTATATTACACCCAGACTCAGGCGGGAATCGAACCCGCAACCCGCAGGACAGAAAGCAGGGCCACTACAAACTGCGCCAACGGGCTGACTAGCCCGTTATATGGAAAAAAAAAAAAAAAAACATATTTTTTACCGAATTAAAAAAAAATAATGACAAAAATTTTAAATTCTCTGTTATATAATTTGCTTTGTTCCAATTGATAACATAATTTATAAATACGTATTTTGAACGGTCACACATTTTACGTCAGAATATATTATTTGTTTTTGTTCGACATGTCGAGAGTATTACAGAAACTACGATTTATATTAATCACTAACTTTTAGAACATTATTTCGTTTCATTTAACAACAGTTTTTTTGCTAGAGACGTCTAAGCATTTTTGTTTTAATCATTTATATGTGTTTTTTTTTATAATCGCTTGCTTAGATTGTTGTTTTAAGGCTTGTGAAAACCATAAAACTATTGAAGTTTCAACTTGTCTTAAAACCGTTACTTTTTAATACTTTTTAATTATTATCTAAATGTTAACAATTCACACGTCCCGATAAATGTTTGCTTCAAGGCGTCACCACTAATGTGCACATAGTCAATACAGTGTAAAAAGCTCTATTGGCCTAATTTCATGAGCGTCGCTTCAATAAAATGGGCTCGGCGATGATAAATCGTTCGGTAGATCAAACCCGGGCTGACACTATTAACATTTCAAATTCTATAATTTTTCTTTAAAATTTATTAATTCACCACATTCGTTCATTCATTCGCCTTTTGAAATTTGCATGTTTTGGAATCAATTTAAAGTTATTTTTCAAGTGTCCTAATAAAATCTAAATGACTGTTTACAGTACCTACGCTTACAATGGTTCCGTATCAGTGAAACAGTGAAAAAAAGGCTTTAGACTAAGAAATAATATCCTAACTATATCGAAAAAGACACGCAGGTAAATCTTAGCCAAACCAACAAGTGGCCCAAACATTTGAAACAAGCTGGAAGTATCCAATAAGAAGCCTTGTTATACGCTATTCGCGATAAACAATGTCGAAAGTCATCGTATATAACGAACAAAATAGGAACCTACTTCCTTAAAGACACTTATGTAACAAAATACGTTTCTCGTTTTTAATTACCTAAGTGTACGAAAACGAAATTTCGGCTTTTGTTTTCGTATAAGCCGAATCAATGCTTTTTAAATTTTAAATTTGTGGCGTTTACTGAAACCTAGTGTGTTTTACACATTTGTTTGCATATACATACAGTATACTGTTAGCATTTAAATTTGTAATTCTAACAATTATTAAAATGGTTTTGTCTCGATATTGATCTTATTGTTTATTCGTTTAATACCGGAACAGTACAAAGATGGCGACACCATCTTCCGAATGGTTAATATTCATTTACGATTAGTCAGTCACCATATTTGTTAGATGTTTTATTTTAAATTTATGCTGTCATATCAATATAATAATTTGTAAATGAAGAGCCAGCTGTTGTTTAATTATTGTGCGGTAAACGTTGCTACTCGATTAGTGGCGTATAAATGATTAGTGTGATAACGTATGTAAAAAAGTATGTATTGTAAATGAATAACTAAAAATTTGAAGTGAGAAATAAGTGTTGCATTAAGTGATTTCAGTCTTTTTCTACAATGCATACTATTATATGGAATAAAATTTTATGAAATAAAAGCTATTATAAAAGTACAATACACTTATAATAGGTATTATAGTTTTATAACTTTAATAAAATTTATTTTAATGAAATAAAACGTAAATCATTGTCGGTCATTTTATAGATAGGGAATCAAACACTACATCCATAAATGTACAAAACACGTTATAAAGATAGCTAGTAATATATAAAACAAGCGTGTAATTTAAAAAAAAAATTACATTCTATTAGATGTAAACTACTCAATTGAACTATTGTCTTTACAGTATTAGATAACAATTAAGTTGTACCTAGCTATCGAATTAAAGTAAGCCTGTAATTTAATCATTAATCATAAAACTGTCTCAGACATGACATAAATCTCATATCTATCTTAGACTACAAAAATTTATGACGTAATTATATACCTTCTTAGTAATTAGTAAACTACTGCTCAGTCGAAAAATTCAACAGCTATAAAAACTATATAAATAAAAACTAGCAGTTGCCCCCAGTTTGATCGCGTAGGAATTAATTATGTTTAAAAAGAGGGGCAAAAGTATTGTATAATAATTATATTACAACAATTTAGAATACCTTTGTAAACCATACTTATGGTTCACTTTACATGCGCTAGAACTACTAGAATGCTTGCAGAGCTTACTCTGGATCACACTTCATGAAACAGTCAAGCGGAAAACTGTCTTCCCTCCGGTTTTCTCAACCCATTTTTAATTAATTTTGGTAATACTTACTAATCCTATTTTACTACACGGAATTTCTGAATGTATGCAATTGAATTTATGAATATCTGAAATTATGCAATCAAAAACCTGAAAATAAAATTCCATGATTCTGAAATTCATACTTCCGATATGATCTGCTGCACCCAAAACAATTGGATCTACGGTTGTACATAATTAACAGACACGTAACAATTTACACGTCGCGTTAGCGCAACGGTCACAGCACTAGTTTGTGTCTGTTACGCTAGTCGTTGCGGGTTCAATTCCCGCACATAACAAACGTTTGTATTGGCCATACAGATGTTTCCCGTAGGCTCGGAGTTTGTGCAGTCCTTGTGGGTCCAGTGTGCCTTGGAGAACACGTTAAGCCGTCGGTCCCGGTTGTTATCATGTACACCTGATAGTGATCGTTACTCATGGTAGGGATATATCTACCAACACGCATTGGAGCAGCACGTTGGATTAAGCTCACACATGCTCATACATGAGGAAAGAGACCTATGCCCAGCAGTGAGATATTACAGACTGAAGCGTAACAATTTACGCGTCAGCTTGGATTTTAGTAGATACCTAGATAGTTTAGTAGTTAACTAAATAATGACATACATTAAAGTTTTCATGCATATATTGAATAAATAAGGTTATTCAACAAATGTATAAAAGTCATAAAATACCATTCAGTTGGAAATGTAGATCTCGCCTATACATTATTATTCATTGTCCTAAACTTGTAATTGTTGTCAGGATTCAAAATGTTGTCAGGATTTGAAATCAGTGACAATTGGATTGAATCCTACAATTAGCAACTATTTTTCGTATTTGGTGTACATTTAAAGTATTTCGATTAAAAGTCATACCATAACTTAAAGATTATATGTAGCGTTAAAAATATGAACAAGTTAATATAAAGAAATATATAGAACTTACTTGATTTACAGCCAACTCCAACGACACAATCCATAACACTCAAACTTTACCAAAGTCACAAAACTGCTTTCGTTTCTAAACAAAGTTTTAACAAGTAAGAATTTAAATGTTTCGTAAAAGGTAGAATAAAATTCTGTACACAGTCACAAATAAGTTTAGCCGTACGTATGTATATTTGTTTTAACAGGGTTTTAATTTTTCTTTAACTTATTTCCTGTTACGCAAGTGTTATCGAAAATTACATACTATAATTTAGACACGTCAGATCTGCGCTTTCTCCTACATCGGTATGCAAGACTACTTACTACCCGCCCAGCGGCGCATGCCCAAACTTTCATGAAACAACTACCGAATTGAGTAAAATTAAATATGTTTTTTTTGCGTCCAAAAAGTTATTCTAATATCTATAAATCCTAAACACAGTTAGCAATAGCAATTTATAAAAAGCTATCAATTTTAAAAATGGAAACAATATTTAATTTTCTATTACTTATTAAGTGTTTTAGTAGTACAAATTAAAGATATATGTATATTGTATACTAAAAAATAGCTCTAGCAGAGCTTGCTGGGAACGAAAAAAATGCGATACACCGACAAATAATACTCCGTAGTTAGAAAAAAAATTGTTGAGTAAGTTATTAGAGATTGCTCAAAAAGTACTCGTCTGATCTCGATCAAACTTAAATGGCAGATCAACATGACAAGCACTAGCTTCAGATTTTAAAAATAATCATTAAAATTGGTACACTCATAAAAAAAACAGTCGAATTGAAAACATCCCTCTTTTTTGAAGTCGGTTCACAATACGTCGAATTGAAAACCTCCTCATTTTTTGAATGTTTGTCATGTGCGGGGATCGAACCCGCAACCGCCAGCGCAACAGGCACAATCCATGACTGTCACCGTTGCGCCAACGCGGCGCAAAGGTTAACTAAAAAAAGTTTGAAGGCTTATAAAATAAGTCATTCGAGCAAATAAAGCCTAAATGTCAACATAGAATTTCCTTTAGATATCATAAAATATTTTGGAAAATCAATAATTATGTATTTAAAAATGGTGTTTTATCCCATTGCTAAATAAAATAATTTCATACGAATATTCTAGCTGAGCTTAAATTATAATGGGCAGTTTTTTCACTTTTGACGAAATTTTAAATTATATTTTCATTAAGATACTAGTATTTATTTCGTTGCTTTTAAAAGAAAGTCTTAATGCTGAACGAAAGGTATCGAGTTAGAAGTTTTTTTTTTATTCGTAGATATGATTTTTGCATACCTATTATATATATCAGCGGTTTAGTTTTTTTTTTTTTTTAATATTGGATTATTCCGTGAAGAGTCGAATAAGTCGATACTTATTTTCCCCGTCATATATAACTATTATAAGCGTTGCTCTTCATACGTGACGCGCTTTTCTTTATAGTTCGGAAATTCGAAATTAAAGAGAATTTTTGACACGCGGCATCAGTTGGTGATAATTTGTGAGCAATATTAAATCCACTTATCATTTTTAATTATATACATTATTAACACTCATAAAACAAAATCAATCTTACGTCAATTCGCCATACCGTAATTGTGAAAGTGTAAACGTTTGATAATTGTTAAAAATAAAAATTTATGCTGTTTTATAGAATGTTTTCATAAAACTTTCAGATATAAATACTTTACTTTTAGATGTAATACGATATTAGTTTCCGTAGCTGAAAATACAGAATTGAGAAAATGTTTTAGTTAAAGATAAACAATTTTGTCCAATAAATATAGCCTTAATGCTAGCTGTCAATCTACTTTGTTTGTTCGAACTTTATCTTTGAAATCGCAATGATGACTAGATATGTCTAGAACAGATCAATTTAGTGTAGAAACGCTATAGTAAAAGTTTGTCTTAATAATACAGCTTCTGAATTTATGTCAGGCACAAGTTCGATCATTCATGGAGTACTGCTCTCATCTTTGGGATGGCTCAGCCAAGTACCAGCTGGAGCTTCTTGAGTCAATTGAGAGACGAGCCAGGAGGTTCATCGGTGATGATGCACTGGTCACCGCAAAGCTGCAAAGCTTGCATCATTGGCGTAGGGTGGCCGGCCTGTCGGTTTTTTATCGGATACACTTCGGAGAGTGTGTGTGCAAGAACTCTATGATCTGATTCCCCCCTCCCCCTTCCATCATCATACAACCAGACGCTCTGCGTTACGTCACCCTTATATGGTTGACATTCCCCCTATACGCACTAAGCGATTCGCTAGTACATTCTTGATCCGTTCGGCCAAAGAATGGAACTCTCTACCAGCGTCTGTATTTCCCGAAAGCTATGACCTGGGGATCTTTAAATCATGAGTGAATAGGTTACTTCAAGGTAAGCGTGCTCCATCTTAGACCGCATTTTCACTTATCATCAGGTGAAATAGCGGTCAAACGCCAGCCTATCCATGTATAAAAAAAAATAATATATTTTATCTACACTAATGTTGTAACATTCTACTTATGTTTCCAATACTTGACTTATAATTACTACTGTTATAGCGCAGACAACAAAACACTCAATTTAAGCAATTTCACATGATGGTATAATATCCACATCGATATCGTAAAATCTCATTAAAACATCGCGCGCATGCGCGCAGCTGCGCTCTCATTGGTTAGATTTTAATGGCGGCAAAATCACTGTGACAATACACGTACGCTTGAATTTAATTTATTAAATTAAAAGTTAAAAATGGATAGCGACGATGATATTTGTACGCCTCCGGATATTCTAGAATTGGCAACAAAATTAACTCACAATCTTTTGCCAGAAAAATCTAGAAAATTATATGAAAAAGAATATAATAACTTATTCCGACTCCGTCTACGAGCTCTACTGCTTGCCCCGCGACCGCTATAGCTGCTGGATCAATAATTAACATTAACTTTCAAAATTGTACCATCCAAAATTTGAACAATTATTATAAACTAGCTGACCCGGCGAACTTCGTATCGCCTAACAGTCGATTCTTTAATTTTATTATTTTTTTTTTTTTTAGAATTTTTCTCTCCGTAAGAACCATCCTCGTACTTCAAGGAAAATTTTAAAAAAAGAATTAGCGAAATCGGTCCAACCGTTCTCGAGTTTTGCGCTTAGCAACACATTCAGCGACTCATTTTTATATTATAAATAAACTATTGTCAGCTTTTACTCTTGTTGTTTGATTAATTGCATTAGTGAAGATAAAGTAGTGTATGCAACTGCATATAACACGGGTATTAAAACACTCGTTACTATTATGAAACTCGCTGCGCTCGTTTCATAAACTCACACTCGTGTTTTAATACCCTTCATTATATGACAGTTGCATAAACTACTATTAATATAAGTATATTATAAATAGAGTACATACAATCACCATATTTGCTTAAATTACTCCAACTCGAAAATCGAACGTAATCTGAGATGGGCTATACTGTCGCTTAAGCAGCAACCCTTTTCTTATATACATAGAACAAGCCTTCGAATAGTGCCACATTCACAGGCTACTACAACATCATAATACATCGGTAAATAAAAGTGTTATAAGGCGGTTACAAAATGATTGATTTATTACTACAGTACTAATTTTTTTTAAGAAGTAGTAGGTTGTATTTGGCAAGTATTAAGTACATTAAAAAGAGATATAAGATAAAGTTATTTAATTGAAGTAAATAATCTAGTCATTCAGAATTTAAACAGTTGTATAGACAAAGGCGTGCGCGGGTAGTTTAAGAGAACCCGGTGGTCTAAAAATTTCGAAAAACCTTTTTCTTTATAGTATTTTAAAAGAATATAGATAAAATTTGTTGACGATATTTGGCGCTGACCTTTTAAAACCTATTTAAAAAGTCAGCGTCAAAGAAATCGGATGGTGCTTTGGTTACTTTACCTGAGTTGCAGTAAAGAGAAACATTTTAGTTTTGAGAGCTAAAAAAACTGAAGAAATTGAAGAGTTTGAAAGGACTGATGATATACGGTGCTGGAATAGCAGATTAATTGTTAGTGTACGTTCAAATCTAATTTTCTCGAAGATTTCCTTGACTTGAAAGAAAGAAAGAACTATAATGTGTGGATGGATAAAGATGTACAAAAGGCTGTGCAAGAAAAGAAGAAAGCGTGGTTGGATTGGTTAGCAACAAAAGCTAACCAAAAGGTTCAAAAGGCAACGGATGACGAGGTAAAGGAAGCAAGAACGAAGTATAAAAGATTGAAATCAGTAGCGAAAGAAGTTGTGTCTAGAAAGAAAGAAGAACGAAAGGATGATTTTGATAGGAGGCTCACTGAAGATTCCCAGTCAAACATTAAGTTTTTCTGGAAATCCATCAAAACAGCCA
Source organism: Melitaea cinxia (assembly GCF_905220565.1). Classification (NCBI taxonomy): domain Eukaryota; kingdom Metazoa; phylum Arthropoda; class Insecta; order Lepidoptera; family Nymphalidae; genus Melitaea; species Melitaea cinxia. Next base: position 6,607,815 of record NC_059400.1, on the reverse strand, counting down.
GAGGAAAAATTTCTCCCTCGGAGCTGAGCACAATCAGGAGTCAAGATGGGAGCGTTATAAATGGAGAAGAATGTGTGTTAAAGAGATGGAAAGAGTATTTGAAAGTGTGTTTGAAAGAGAGGAAGTGCAGGTACAACATCCGGCACCTTCCATTGAGAGTAGTATCGATGAAAGTGAGATAAGCATGGATGAAATAGTGAAAGCGCTGAAAAGTATGAGATTAGGTAAGGCTGCAGGGTATGACAGGATCACCGTCGAGATGCTGAGGGCTGGACAGGGTATAGTGGCTAGCCAGCTGTACTGCCTTTTCAATTTGTGCTGGCGAAATGGGCAAGTACCGGAAGACTGGTGCAAAGCCGTAATCGTGCCGTTGTATAAGGGAAAAGGGTCACGGCAGGACTGCATAAATTACCGCGGTATAAGCCTTCTCAGCGTCGTTGGTAAATTGTATGCGAAAGTGTTGATTGAAAGGGTTGTGAATGAAACAGATGAAAAAGTATGGGATGCACAAGCGGGATTTAGAAATGGAATGGGATGTACGGATCAGGTCTTTTCCTTGCGGTGCATAGCCGAAAAGTTTTTAGCAAAAAACAAAAGGTCTATTGCGCGTTCGTGGATCTGGAAAAGGCCTATGATAGAGTGGTGAGGAATGAATTGTGGTCAGCATTGTCCGTGTACGGTGTGAGCGGCGCACTCATGCGAGCACTACAATCTATTTATAGGGATTCTAGTGCTTGTGTGAGGATAAACGGGGCATACACTGAATGGTTTAATATCGAAAAAGGTGTTAGACAGGGATGTGTAGCGTCACCGTGGCTGTTTAACTTGTTCATGGACAATTGCTTGACAGAGTTAAAAGAGAATGAAAGTGGGTTGAGAATGGGTGAGTTACTCGTCAAATGTCTTCTCTATGCTGATGACCAAGTACTACTTGCGTCCTCGGCCGAGGAGTTGCAGGAGATGGTAACTGCTATGAGTGGAGCCTTTGTTAGAAAGGGAATGAAGATGAATGTAAAGAAGACGAAAGTGATGGTGTTTGAAAGAGATGAGGTAGTGACAGACTGTAATATCGTGATTGGAGATGAACAAATTGAACAGGTGAATGAGTTTGTGTATCTGGGTTCGAAGTTTACAAGAGATGGAAAGTGTGAGAGTGATATTGAAAGAAGAGTGAATGCAGGAAACATGGTGAACGGAGCTTTGAACTCCTTTATGAGCAGTCGGAAGGTGTCTAAAAAGGCTCGTTTGGCTGTGCATGAGGGGGTGTTGCTTCCGACACTCATGTACGGAAGTGAAAGTTGGGTATGGCAGAAGAGACATGAAAGCAGAATAAATGCAGTTGAGATGAGAGCGTTAAGAAGTATGATAGGAGTTAAACTGAGTGACCGGTTGAGAAATAGTGAGATAAAGAAACGGTGTGGTCTGAAAGAAGATGTAGTGACAAAAATTGAGAAAGGTATGCTGAGATGGTTTGGTCATGTCGAGAGAATGAATGAAGAACGACTGACGAAAAAAGTGTATAAGGCGAGTGTGAGTGGAAGTGTTGGAAGGGGTAGACCTAGGCGGACATTTCAAGACCAAATCGGGGACGTCTTGAAAAAAGGCCAGGTCAAGAGTACCCTAAACCGACGAGCATGTATGAAGGGAGTAATGAAAGTGGATGAAGCGAAACAAGTATGTAAGGATCGTAGCAAGTGGAAAGAAGTGGTCTCTGCCTACCCCTACGGGAAAGAGGCGTGATTATATGTATGTATTTCCTTGACTAAAATTTTAAACGCGTTTATCTCAAAACTACTTTTGTTCTGCCTGGCGCGCGGCAAAAAAGAAAAACTACTCAGTCCATTCGTTTCAAATTATGTTATTTAATACACTAACAGCTATCGCAAGAGGGATAATAAAATTTTTGCCTTGCATATTTTTATTTTTTTACATGCAAAAAGTGATTAAAATTAAAAAATTCCAAAGTACAAATCTCAACAACGCGCCATTTCTTAAAAAAAAACTTTTTTAATTTAAGGTCCAGCGATAGTTTTATTTATAATGATTAAAATTCCGTTTTGTTTTTTTATTACAGACCCATAGAAGAGCTTAGTCATCGCGCGCCGCCCAAGTTTTTTAAGGAGACTGAATTCAAAGCCATCTTTAAAATAATTATAATAATTTTTTCTTTGTAGTAATGATTTTTGTATACTTAAATAATAATGAAATAATCCTTTCAGAGTTTCACAAGTTTTGGTTGTTATTTAGATATTTAAAAAAAATGTAAAATGTCGTGTAATTCTGAGCTTCTAGACCACCGAGTTAAGCTTTGAAAGAAATTAGGAGATATGATTTAATTTACATAATCGCAAAATTATCGCGAGATTTACATGTGGCATAGGCATATCTACCTATTCTATATTTCAGTAACGTTGCAAACGCCTATCATAGTTATGTACGTTTAACATATACCTACCCAATTAATTTTATTTCACAAGGCCCTTCGTAAGTCCCAGATACCCAGGTCCCAGAACCTTAACCATAATAAATCATCCAAATACTGTGTATACAATACCTTATCAATGTGAATGATTCTTCAATGCGCGTAAGTATAAATTATGCGTAGATAAAAGTGTAAAGTAAGTAATATAAATAATAAAATGGAATGTAATGTAATGATGATAATAAAATGACCTGGGTATCGTAAGTCCCAGATACCCAGGTCCCAGAACCTTAACCATAATAAATCATCCAAATACTGTGTATACAATACCTTATCAATGTGAATGATTCTTCAATGATCTTGCGTTACGGTGCGAAAAGCGTTGTTTTAATTTGTTATTGGGAAAATGTTTAAAATATATTTTTACTAAAGCTTAGTAAGTAAGGCAACTGTTTACAATTCGTTAAGTTTGTTTCTAAGTTATTCAAGAATAATTAAAGTATTCCACAAGGATGAAGAGTACGAAGACTTCTTAATGACATTCACACAATTTTAACAAATTATAAACAAGTTTGTTTTGTTTTTATGATAAATTCATGTACCTTCCTGTAACCAAAATTTTACATTTTAAATTCTGATTAAAAAGTAATTCAGACTAAACATTTATTTAAATTTTATTGTATATTTGTACAGAATACAAATACAATTTAATCATACCTTAAAAATAGTAACAGATATTGTATTAAAATGAGCGGCATTATGGCTAATTAGCTATTTTTTGCTGGTAAACTATATAACGAACGTAGTGGTGAGTGTAGGTGCCAAAACACAGTCGAGTTCGGCGAGAGAGTGCAAATCCTTGATTTGTGTCTACCCATTGTGCATTGAAGAGTACGTTAAGCCGTCGTTCCCGGTTGTTATCATAGATGCCTAAAAGCGATCGTTATTAATAGTACATAGGCATCTATTATATTAATAGTACATAGGCATATATTATATTAATAGTACATAGGCATATATTATATTAATAGTACATAGGCATATATTATATTAATAGTACATAGGCATATATTATAATAATAGTACATAGGCAATATAACCGCCAACCTGCAATGGAGCGACGTGCTAAAATAAGCTCCGAATCTTTTCCTACAGCAGTTGGATGTTGAAGGCTGGCTCAATCAATCATTTAATCAAACCCTTTAAAAATTAAATTGGTTTAAAGTTGTTTAAGCTAAAAATAATAATAATGTCTAATCAACTATATTATTTTTGTTATAAACAATGTATAATCTATAATATAATATATATAAAAGCGAAAGGTCACTCACTCATCACGAAATCTCCGAAACTATAACACCTACAAACTTGAAATTTGGCAGGTAAGCTCCTTATAAGACGTAGACATCCGCTAAGAACGGATTTTACGAAACTCGACCCCTAAGGGGGTGAAACGGGGGTTGGAAGTTTGTATGAAAGTCCTATGTTTTTGAAGTAAGAGACCTGAAATTTAAAATGTATGCTCTATAGATGGTGAAAAAGTGTCCAAATAATGTATCTTTAGAAATCAACCCCTTTTTGGGGTTGAAACGGGGGATGGTACGTTGACTCACTGATCACGAAATCTCCGAAACTATAACACCTACAAACTTGAAATTTGGCAGGTAGGCTCCTTATAAGACGTAGACATCCGCTAAGAACGGATTTTACGAAACTCGACCCCTAAGGGGGTGAAACGGGGGTTGGAAGTTTGTATGAAAGTCCTATGTTTTTGAAGTAAGAGACCTGAAATTTAAAATGTATGCTCTATAGATGGTGAAAAAGTGTCCAAATAATGTATCTTTAGAAATCAACCCCTTTTTGGGGTTGAAACGGGGGATGGTACGTTGACTCACTGATCACGAAATCTCCGAAACTATAACACCTACAAACTTGAAATTTGGCAGGTAGGCTCCTTATAAGACGTAGGCATCCGCTAAGAACGGATTTTACGAAACTCGACCCCTAAGGGGGTGAAATGGGGCTTGCAAGTTCGTATGAACGTCCTATGATTCTGAAGTAAGAGACTTGAAATTTAAAATGTATGCTCTATAGATGATGAGAAGGTGTTCAAATAATATATCTTTAGAAATCAACTCCCTTTTGGGGTTGAATCGGGGGATGGTAGGTTGACTCACTCATCACGAAATCTCCCAAACTGTAACACCTAGAAACTTGAAATTTGGCAGGTAGGTTCCTTATAGAGCGTAGGCATCCGCTAAGAACGGATTTTACGAAACTCGACCCCTAAGGGGGTAAAACGGGGGTTGGAAGTTTGTATGAAAGTCCTATGTTTTTGAAGTAAGAGACTTGAAATTTAAAATGTATGCTCTATAGATGGTGGTTAGGTGTCCAAATAATTTATCTTTAGAAATCAACTCCCTTTTGGAGTTAAAACGGGGGATGGTAGGTTGACTCATTCATCACAAAATCTTCGAAACTATAAAAGCTGTAAACTTAAAATTTGACTGGTAGGTACCTTTTAGGATGTAGACATCCGCTAAGAACGAATTTTATGATACTCGATCCTTAAGGGGATAAAACGTGGGTTGGAAGTTTGTATGAAAGTCCTATGTTTTTGAAGTAAGAGACTTGAAATTTAAAATGTATGCTCTATAGATGGTTAGAAGGTGCCCAAATAACTTATTTTTAGAAATCAACTCCCTTTTGGAGTTAAAACGGGGGATGGTAGGTTGAGTCACTCATCACAAAATCTCCGAAACTATAACAGCTTCAAACTTAAAATTTGGCAGGTATGTTCTTTATATGGTGTAGACATCCGCTAAGAACGGATTTTATGATGCTCGACCCCCAAGAGAATAAAACGGGGGTCGGAAGTTTGTATGAAAGGCCTATGTTTTTGAAGTAAGAGACTTGAAATTTAAAATATACGCTCTATAGATAGTTAGAAGGTGTCCAAATAATGTATTTTTAGAAATCAACTCCCTTTTGGGGTTACAACGGGGGATGGTAGGTTGACTCACTCATCGCAAAATCTCCGAAACTATAACAGCTACAAACTTGAAATTTGGCAGGTAGGTTCCTTATAGGGCGTAGACATCCGCTAAGAATTTGGGCGGATTTTATGAAACTCGACTCCTAAGGGAATAAAACGGGGGTTGGAAGTGTGTATGAAAATCCTATGTTTTTGAAGTAAGAGACTTGAAATTTAAAATGTATGCTCTGTAGATGGTGAGAAGATGTCCAAATAATGTATCTTTACAAATCAACCCCTTTTTGGGGTTAAAACGGGGATGGTAGGTTGACTCACTGATCACGAAATCTCCGAAACTATAACACCTACAAACTACAATACATCGCACTAACAACATCGGCTCCTCAATAAAAATTCTGCAAAAATAGAATCTTGAACCAAGCGCCACAGTGGGTGTGCCAAGTGATTTTCGGAAGTGCTTTTCATATCATACCCTGCGGGCAAACCCGTAACCCCAAGGGGACCGGAGTAACAAGACCCAAGTTTTAAATCATTGATACAAGCAGAAAGGATCGTCGCAATAAATTGAGAGTTAGATCAACAGAGAGTTGGTGATAAGACCCTTGCAACGACACCATCCATACCATCTTCAGTGGAAGGACAGCAGAGAAAGAACACATAGAAGGAACGTTACATAATAAATTATTTAAAATTCACACAAGGTAAATAAAACAGTCGAAGCGCGCATCAATCTCGCGACCCAGTTTAAGCGCGTGACCGACAAAAAAAATACTTACGTTGCGTCGCGGCTCGGACGTCGCGAGACTGCAAACTGCACCTGACTCTGCTTCTTCAAATAAAGTAAAACTGTATCAAGATAATACTGTATCAAGACCGCGCGAAGAACACGTGAAAAGACAGCTGCAACAACTAAGCTACGGGACACTTGCGGAATCATCGGCACATCACATCCTTTCGCCACGTGAGTCCAACTGATCAAATCTAGTTTTAAAAGTAATCATCGCTGTATATTTTGAAAGTAGTTATTAGTTGTATAGTTATATAATAGTATATCTTTAGTACATAAGTGCAAGCAAAGATGTCTTCACACATCAACAAAAAGACAACCGAAGCGTCATCGGTGATTTCAAAATCATCGGTCTCGCTTCGTAAAAAAGTACTGAAAAAGCTTGCAAACGTAACCGGAACTAGTACACCTGCCGCACCGCTGCCGTCGACTTCAAGCGAAAAACCTAAAAATGTAGCGGAATTCACTGTCATCCACACCGACACAGCCTCGGAGCCCCCATTGTCAGATCTGGAGGACAGTGAGACGTCCTCGGCGGGCTCTGTAGCCTCCGAAAACAGCAGGAGGACCTCCCTCCTCTACACCACCCCAAAGAGAGGAACAGGAGTAGAAATGGACATGGTCACGGGTGTGGCCAACGACCTCCTACAACGCGGCAAGGAAGCTTTAGAAAGTAGCGGCAATATGAAGCGTGGGGTGAAAATGATCGCCTATGAGAGTCTGCAGGGCCTCTACGAGACGGTCCTGTCGCTCTCGGACTCGCGCAGCCGACACAAGTGCAGCCTCGAGAAGGAGCGCGCCCGTCATGCCCAAGAATTGGTGCGGGTCGAAAGAGCTCATGCTAAAGAGCTCACTGAACTCAAAAAGACGCTCCTCTCAGGGATGCAAAAAACTCAGACAGACTTGGTGGAGACGTTGAGGGAGACTCGAGCCGTCCGCTCTTGGCTGGAGTACGAGACGGTGGAGCCTTTCCGGCGGATCCGTGACATCTGGGAAACGCAAGTCAAATTAGAAGAAAAGCTGAGCGAGCTCCATAGGGTGGTCTCGTCAATCAGGAACGGCAGTGAAGTGACTTCGCAGACGGACAGTAAAGTCCAGGAGTTACTTAAGGCAGTGGGGAATAAAATAGGATCGCTCTCAAGTGGCCTAGAGAAGCTGAAAGATGAACTAACACATACCAAGACCATCCTCACTGCGAAAATTGACGACATCCCACTGACCTTGGACGACGAAAGCCGCCAACAGGTAAACAAGGACACGGCATGGAGAACCCATCTGGATGAGATCAAGCAGCACATAAAGTCAATAAATACACAACCATCTAGTACACAGCCAAACCCACAACAAGATCTGGCCCCCCTATTCGAAGTTTTAAATGAAAAGGTCGAGATCATGTCCTCGGAGCTGCGCACCCTGAGGGATTCTAGCAAGACCACCGCATCCCCAAAAAAACCAACACTGGAGACGGAGATGGCGGTTCAGGAGGTCAAGCAGACCCTCAATACTATTAAAGAAGGAGTCACGAAATTAGCTCCTTTGGCGCCGACAACCTACGCCCATGCCGCCGCCCGACTAAAAACAGAGAGTGTGGAACAAAGACCCAACCACACTCTCATCATCTCGTCCCGGAACCCGCAGGAGACCAGCGAGCAAGTGCTTACCAAGATCAGAGACTCGCTGGATTTAAAGAAGTCTGGGGCGAGGATGGAAAGGGTCCGTAAGGCTCGCGACCAGAAAGTCGTGGTGAGGTGCGCCTCAAAAGAGGACATGGTTAAGATCAGGGGCCAGGTCCAGAAAAATACAGAGCTGACGGTGCGGGAGCCCACAAACCAGGACCCCCTGGTCTGCGTGCGGGGAGTGCTGTCAAATTACACCAACGAGGAGATTGTAGACCTTATCAAGGCCCAAAATAGTCATATCCTCGAAGGAGTAGACAAGGCGGCACTTAAAATGAAGGTGCGGTTTAGGAAGCGCGCCCGAAACCCCCACGAATGTCACCCTGTGATCGAGCTTTCCCCGTCGCTCTGGAGAGAGTTTATAGACAAGGGCAAGATCTATGTAGGATTCAGTAGATGCACGGTCGAGGATCAGTCCCCCCTCGTCCAGTGCATGAGGTGCCTTGGCTTCGGACATACCAGGGCACTTTGCAAACAGGACAACAACACATGCAACTACTGCGCCGGAGAACACACGGGGGGGACCTGTCCCTCGAAAGCGAAGAGTGACTTGCCCAAGTGTATAAACTGTCTCAGAGCTAAAAGATCCAGTCCTGACTTGGAACACACCGCGTACAGCGCTGAGTGCCCAGAGAGAATAAAATGGGACAACATAGCGAGATCACGGGTGCAATATTGCTAAGGGCGACCCGGAGACCAAAGTTGTGGTCCCTAACAGAGAGGCGGACGGTGCAGGATGCGCTTTGCGCTTTATACAAGCAAACCTGCAGCGCTCAAAGTTGGCAATGAGCGAACTGCTTCAGGTGGCCCAGAAAAAAGGGATCTCTTTCGCCCTAGTACAAGAACCGTATACCGGAAGAACGGGCGAAATGAGGCAATACCCTGGCACGAAGATCATCCAGTGCACCATGGGCCGCCAGAAACCAGTAAAGGCGGCGATTATCGTGTTCGGTGACAACGTGGAAGTCATTCATGACCCCCAAATTGTCACCGAGAACGTGGCCGCCGTCTTCGTAAAGGCCGGCCGACTCGAGCTTGGCATACTGTCCGTCTACTTCGAACCAAGGGACCAAGATATGGAACCATATCTCAGACAGGTGAGAACGGCTACCGCGAAGTTTCCCACACACCATCACATAGTGGCCGGTGACGTTAATGCCTGGAGTCACTGGTGGGGCAGCAGCTCGGAAGACCATCGCGGAGCACAACTCCACGGTTTTATCACCGAAATGGACCTCCACATTCATAACAGTGGCGATGTGCCCACATTCGAGACCTACAGAGGAGACAGGTTATACTCGAGCTGCGTGGACTTGACCCTAACCAGTCAGTCCCTTCTCGCGAGACTAGAAACCTGGCAAGTGGAACGAAATCTGATCACATCTGATCACAACGCCATAACGTTTAGTCTGCGCACTGAGGGGCCCTTAAAACCATTGGTCCCAATCTCGACGCGCAGATACAACACCAAAAAGGCGCGATGGACAGATTTCTCCGCTACCCTAACAACTGGCCTCGCGGAAGAAAGCGTCACTCTGGAAGCCGTCCTAAATGTCTCGAACAAGGACGATCTCGATGGAATAATCGCAAAATACGTCGCGATCATTCACCGCACGTGCGAGAGTACCATCCCGAAGATAAAACCTTGGAAAGGCGACCCCCGACCGCCCTGGTGGTCGGTAGAGCTAGATTCCCTGAAAAGGGAGCAACTAAGAGCCAAACGTCGCATCAGAAATGCTGCACCCCACAGAAGGGCTGGCGTCATCGAAGAATACGTACGGGCCAAGGAAAAATATAAACAGGCAGCAGAAGAAGCAGCCACTCAGAGCTGGAAAGACTTCTGCACGGCACAGGACCGTGAAAGCGTGTGGGACGGCATCTACAGAGTCATCAGGAAGACCTCTCGTAGACACGAGGACGCATTGCTAAGGAACGAATCAGGCGAAACACTGTCACCAGAACAGTCGGCTAAACTCCTAGCAAAAACGTTCTACCCTGACGACTCTGTAGAGACCGAAACCGCCCACCACAAACAGATCCGAGAGGCCATAGAAGGCAGAACTCCCGCGGAGTTAGAAGATCTGTCCGACGACGACCCGCCGTTTACGGCCGCAGAGCTGGAACAGGTTCTTTTGAGCCAAAATCCCAAAAAAGCTCCAGGCCCAGACGGGTTAACGTCGGATATATGCGCGGCGGCAATAAACTGCAACAGGGAGTTATTCCTAGCACTGGCGAACAAATGCCTATCGCTATCCTACTTCCCCAAGCAGTGGAAGGTCGCCCACGTATGCATCCTCCGCAAACCAGCCAAAGAAGACTACACTCACCCGAAGTCCTATAGACCTATCGGACTCCTGTCGATCCTAGGAAAGACAGTTGAGAAAATGATGGTGGGTAGACTTCAGTGGAGGCTCTTCCCTACGCTGCACCGAAGCCAGTACGGATTCATGCCACAGAGGGGAACGGAAGACGCCCTCTACGATCTCGTCAGGCATATCAGGCAGGAAATGGACTCTAAGAAGATAGTACTTCTGGTATCGCTTGACATAGAGGGCGCTTTCGATAATGCATGGTGGCCGGCTCTCAAAAAACAGCTGGTGGACAAGCATTGCCCGAGAAACCTATTTGCTATGGTCGCCTCATACCTCCAGGATCGAAAGGTCATTGTTAATTACGCCAGAGCGACCAGTGAGAAGGAGACCACGAAGGGTTGTGTCCAAGGATCCATTGGCGGGCCAACCTTCTGGAACCTTATACTGGATTCGCTGCTGAGAAAGATCAGCGATATGGGAGTGTATTGCCAGGCCTTTGCGGACGATGTGGTCCTCGTCTTCTCCAGCCAAAAATCCGGCAACCTACAGGCCTCAGCCGAAACCACCTTAGCTGCCGTACAAGAGTGGGGTATACATAACAAACTGAGCTTCGCCGCGCATAAGACCAACGCGATGGTGCTCACTAAAAAGCTGAAATACGATACCCCCATAATCCATATGTCCGGCACTCGACTGAGGCTTGTAGGTCAAATAAAACTGCTGGGGCTCATTTTGGACTCGAAGCTCACTTTCAACGCGCACGTATCCGCAGTATGCAAAAAAGCTGCGGACATTTATAAACAGCTTGCGCGCGCGGCGAGAGTGACTTGGGGTCTGAACGGAGAGATTGTACGGACCATTTATCTGGCGGTGATAGAGCCCATTGTTCTGTACGCAGCGAGCGTATGGTCCTCTGCAGCAGAGAAGTTGACGGTACGAAAGCAACTAAACTCACTGCAGAGAGGATTTGCTCTGAAAATGTGCAGGGCGTACAGAACGGTGTCGCTTACATCGGCACTAGTCCTCTCAGGTTTGCTCCCGTTAGACCTTCGTGTTCGTGAGGCGGCCATACTATTTGAGACCAAAAAGGGTTACAGCACGGACCTTCTTCCACCGGAAAGAGAGCTGGAGCGCAAGGTGGGACCAATGCAAAACCCCCACCCTTCTCTACTCATGACAACGGAGTACGAGCGCTTAGAGAGTCTGAACCCCGAAGTCCTTGAGGAACACAGCATCGTCGGGCCTCTTATCTTTACCGACGGAAGCAAAATAGAGGGTAAAGTTGGAGCCGCCCTCACATGTTGGGACCAAGACAGGGAAGTAAGATACTCCACTTTCCGGTTAGAGCCGCACAACACTGTCTTTCAATCCGAGATGTACGCACTCTTCAGAGCAGTGGAAATAGCAAAAACCTCAAAGTCACGCTCCATCAACATCTTGAGCGACTCGAGGTCATCTTTGGATCTGCTGAGGAGCCCCTCAGTGACTCACCCTCTGGCCGTGGAAATGAAGAGTCGAATCAGACAGCTCCGGGAGGAAAATAAGACAGTGCGGTTCTTTTGGTTGAGGGCCCATGTTGGAACACCGGGCAATGAGAGAGCGGACGAGCTGGCCAAAAGGGCGGCTTTAACAAAAAATACGGCACCTGACTACGACAGAGTACCAATCTCGTATGTCAGAAGGCAGATCCGGGAAGCGACTGTCAGGGTCTGGCAGGATAGATACAATTCTTCGAAGACTGGCTCGGTCACGAAAATATTCCTACCGGATGTAAAGACCGCTTACAGACTGGTAAGGAAATCGGCACCAACATCTGTCGACACGCAAATTTTGACCGGCCACGGAGGATTTGCGGCGTATCTTCACAGATTCCACCTCACTGACAGTCCCTCGTGTATCTGCGACCCGAATTGTGAGGAGACAGTTCTGCATATTATACTGAATTGCCCGAGGTTCAGTAAGGAAAGGCTGGATCTGGAACTCAAACTCCAGATTAAACTGGACCAGCCATCGCTCCATACCATCCTGGAGAGCGAGGCCAGCAGAACGTCCTTCCTCACATTCGCGAGAAAGGCCGTCAATACAGCCGCAAAGAGGAACAGCACGCTTTCTCCATCACCGGCTTTAACATCTGCGCAGAGTGCCAACACCGTCGTTCATACAACACACACTCAGATACACTACACACAAGCACAAATAGAGCAAAACCGTGTCCAACAAGCCGCTCAGCGAGATAACACAACAGCTCCGCGGATGTCTCCTGGCCGCACCCTTCTGGGCCAAATAACTAGGACCATATCTTCCTCACTCCAGGACCTGTTCAGGAATAGAGCCAACCAAAACGTACCTCCGCAGCCGACTCAGAGCAGGATGACACAATCCTCGCCCAGTGAAGTGAATGGAAGTGGAGAAGTTGGTATTAGGACCAGATGCGTGGCTCTATTCATGGACAGCGAAGTGGAGAGGATGGGGATAAGCTTCTGTCGCTCCGAAGAACTCAATCGGCTGGCGATTTCACCGGGACTCGCCTTATTGATAAACGGTAGCACTCAAAAGACAAGCATAAGGCGCACAAAAATCACAGCGCTAGCGCAAGAGCAGGAGGGCGACTCGACCTATCGTTTGTTGCGGTTAAAAAACAAAGAGATCGCACTCTTCGAATGGGGAGAGACGTCCGCCTTCGCGCAGTCCAGCTTGTGGCTACAGCGGATGAGCGAGATCCCCGGGGGAATCCCCGGAAGAATCAGTGTTGATTCGATGAGAGTCGGCTATGATAGAGGCGACGTATCAGATAGGTACGGTTGCCTAATGGCCTCCAAGAACAGTGAGGTCATTGTCTACGAAGACAGGGGGGAGGACCTTGGTTACTTAAGACCAAAATCAAAATCACCTTCACCCTCTGCATCGCCGGCTCTCGGGGAAGCCGCACCGAGCGACTCGGAGCGCCTACAACTAAAGGTCGAGGCCCAGAAGGTAGAACAACGTAGGGCAACGGCCGCACCCAAATCTAAGCCGAGCTCGATGTCATTGGCGACATTTATCCAGGCAACCATCTCCCCGAAGCAAAGTAAGCTTCCCCATCACCCCTCTCCCAAAAAGGCTGGACAGGGAGAGCGACTATCGGAGGCGCTGAGCAGGTTCACCAAAGACAATAGTCCGAGGCAACCAGCGGCGTCACCGGCCGCTCGAACTAGGGCCGATATGGGACAAGTATCACCACCGAGACTTCGACCGGCGTCCACACCGCTTCAACACGCGGAAAACGCCCTAATCGAGTTCCTGGCCATTATTAAGGCAAACCGCGAGGTAAGCTTGGCCACCTGCAAAAAGATCATGCAGGCCTACCAGTACGATCACCAAAGATTACTGGAGGTGGAACTCGAAGAAGCCGAAGCAGCCATATACAACAGTGATACCCGACAAATACTCAAGGGCAAGATGTCGGGTAGGTATATGGCCGCATATAACATCACAGCAGGCTTCGTGAGCGCGGTCGAGTCTGAGGGTAATGACGAGGAGTCACAAACCTTTGAAACACCCGAAGGGGACCCGGTGGTGGTAGTGGCGAGATGCACGAAAGTAATGCTGGGCGACCGGATGCTACGGATGGCAAAAACCATCACGGGCGACCGGGCCGAAGCCGGCTTACCGTACGTGACCTGGGAACTACCATCACTGGAGTGGATAAACGGGGTACCAGGATGCGGCAAGACAACCCGAATAGTCAGGGACTTCGATGGGGACACGGAAGTCGTGATTACGACCACAGTCGAGGCGGCTAAAGATCTAAAAGAAAAACTGGTGCACCGCTATGGCAACAAGGTCAAGCAAAGGGTACGTACTATGGCCTCCGTTCTGGTAAATGGCTTCCGTGAGGGTTTAAAAATCAACCGCCTAACGGTGGACGAAGCCCTCATGAACCATTTCGGAGCCATAGTAATGGCCGCCCGACTATCGGGAGCTGAGAAGGTAGTCCTCATCGGAGACATAAACCAACTGCCGTACATCGACAGGGATAACCTGTTCGAAATGCGGTATTGTAGACCAACCCTTATAACGACTATTTCGTGCGAGTTGTCGTGCACGCATCGTAACCCCAAAGATGTCGCCTTTGCCATCAGTGAGGTTTACAAGTCCGTGTACAGCTCAAGCACAAAGATCCGATCTTTGCGAGTGGAGAGTCTCACAGGCGCGCGCATTCCTGTAGGAAGGGACCGAACCCTGTACCTGGTATTTACGCAAGAGGAGAAGAGATTGCTGACTGACCAGGGATACGGGTCCGGTGAGGGATCGCGCGTCTTAACCATTCATGAGGCGCAGGGCCAGACCTATGAGGACGTCATCGTCCTCCAGACAAATACAAGGAGGCTCAAGATCCACGACAGCGTTTCGCACGCTGTAGTCGCGGTGACTAGACACACCAACACCTGTGTCTATTACACCGACGACCGTGACGACGCAATTGGTCGCTTTGTGGCGAGGGCAGCGGAGATGACGGACAAGAAAATCCTTGAGCATAGTCTCAAGATGGCCATTCACCATAGAGATGCTGCCGTCATTGAGAATGTGCTCAAAATGTTGAAAAATGTAGAGGTGTGAAGACATTATTGTATTGTAAGTATAAATTATGCGTAGATAAAAGTGTAAAGTAAGTAATATAAATAATAAAATGGAATGTAATAGTATAGGAATAGGATAATGTATATAATGTGGATAATAGGATAATGTAATTGTAATGATAAGGCTTTATATATTTACTTAATAAGATAGGATTAGTCATATAATATATTAATAAAAAAAAATAAAAAAATAAAAAAAAATTAAATTTAAATGGACAAAACGATTCCTAACCACAAAAAAAAAAAGTACCTAACTACTAACAATAACATAGGTTAAGTGTACATTGTAAGTAGCAAATAAGTGTACATATATTGTAGTTAGAAAATAAGTGTACATATATTGTAGTTAGCAAATAAGTGTAAATATAATAAAAATAATTAGTATATAAGAATATAAAATAAGCAATATGTAGAATAGTCTTGGTCAGTGGACTCGCGTCGACTTTTAGAAATTTGAAATTTTAAGACTAGTTATTAAGGCTTCTAGATTCTAAGTTGCGGTGAAGTACCGATGCATGTTAAAAAAAAAATAATAACAATATATGGAATAACAAAAGCACGGGCATAATAAGCCTGTGGATATATCACATAACTAAAAAAAAAAAAAAAAAAAAAAAAAAACACCTACAAACTTGAAATTTGACAGGTAGGCTCCTTATAGGACGTAGACATCCGCTAACAACGGATTTTAGGAAACTCGACCCCTAAGGGGGTAAAACGGGGGTTGGAAGTTTGTATGAAAGTCCTATGTTTTTGAAGTAAGAGATTTGAAATTTAAAATTTATGCTCTATAGATGGTGAGAAAGTGTCCAAATAATGTATCTTTAGAAATCAACCCCTTTTTGGGGTTTAAACAGGGAATGGTACGTTGACTCACTGATCACGAAATCTCCGAAACTATAACACCTACAAACTTGAAATTTGGCAGGAAAGCTCCTTATAGGGCGTAGAGATCCGCTAAGAACGGATTTTACGAAACTCGACCCCTAAGGGGGTAAAACGGGGGGTTGGAAGTTTGTATGAAAGTCCTATGTTTTAGGAGTAAAAGAAATTTAAAATGTATGCTCTATAGATAGCGAGAAGGTGTCCAAATAATGCATCGTAATCTATATATATAAAAGAGAAAGGTCACTGACTCACTCATCACGAGAACTTAATAACCGCTGGATGGTCCATCCATCCAGGATAGACAAAGATGAGGCAGGGAGGTAGATTATAGTTAGTTGATGTCCGCTAAGAACGGATTTTGCGATATTCCACCGTTAAGAGGGTTTAATTAGGGTTGGTAGTTTGTATGAAACATATACAGCCTGAAAATAAAACTAAAAATGTGGTGTATAGAGAGGTTTTATAAAAATAACTATTAAATTATACTAAATTGTGCCTTTTAAAAAGTTACTCAGTTTGATAAGCATTTCAAGTGACTGAAATAAAAAAATAATTTGCGTTAAACATCTTAATAGTAATGCATATCTTCATAACCACGCGGACGTATTCGCAGGCGACAATTAGTGTATTATAAAACAAAGTCCCCAAAAGTATATGTGAAAGATTCCTTCAAAATCTATTGAACGGATTTTCATGTGATTTCACCAATGGAGAGAAGGCTTGGAGAGAAAGGTTTACGGAACGGCTAAGCCGATTTCGATAATAGTTTCACTGGAAGTTTGCCGGGAAAACTTTGTGACACACCGATTTCTACGCGGGCGAAGCCGCGGGCACAGCTAGTATAGTATATAAGTGTTTTTAACAAAAAAAAACTAACAAATATGAATAGATGTATTTTGATTGTAGCACTGAACACACATGCAACATCTTTAACTGAGGTAGGGCACAGCAGGAATTTCCTGCTCAAAATATGGAGCAGCCCGACTGGGATAGTACCTCGACCTTACAGAAGATCACAGCAAAATAATACTGTTTTCAAGCAGTATTGTGTTCCTGTTGGTGAGTAAGGTGACCAGAGCTCCTGGGGGATTGTTTTTATGATAAATTCATGTACCTTCCTGTCGGTCGGCAACGCGCTTGCGATGCTTCTGGTGTTGCTGGTGTCTATAAGCTACGGTAATCGCCTATCATCAGGTGAGCCGTAGGTACGCTTGTTTGCCGACCTAGTAACATAAAAAAAACATGCAATTTAAATTATAACATATCATTGTTATATTATTTTTAACAATTCAAGTTATTGCGCTTACGAACTCCGCTAGAAGCCGCCGCCGTATACTCAAGGTGTAGTGAAACATAGAAAAATAATGATAAACTATTATATAAGTTCAAATTCCGTATCTTAGACCAATCTATAGCTGCTATTGGCGAATACAACACTAAGAAATCTGCTTTTTAAAATTCCATTGTGCCGCTCTAAACGGTTTAGCATGGCAATCATATGTCATGAATACCCCTAGCCTAGACGTACTTTCCGTAGATGTACCGTAGAGCGGAGTCGCCCCCTCACACTGCCCTCATAGCATGTACTCAGTACAAGATCTAAACAACGATCACTTCAGTTCATTCATGTATGCTGTTATTCTTAATGTCCACAATAGCTCCTGAAACATTCATAATAATTAGTTATAACACAACTAAAAAACAAAAATATGTTATGTTGTACTTACTAATTCAAACACCTGATTGTAATTTATTACTTCATTTGGGATCGCTACTCGTCATCATCCTCGTGGCAGTTTGAACCATGGTGTGGCCACTAAATACGCGCCTCCCTGCTTACGTCCATCCGCTTGATCACAACTAATTATATTTTATCCAAGTGGTATTTATTCAGAGTCATGAATCGAATCATAGCAACCAGTTTCTGTTATGGCAAATAAATTCGCTTCCGAAACAGACGCTCCTTTGTAAAACATGTTCAATTTTGACCTCTCATTTGATTTCATTTTACTAAAAAATTTTATAACATTAAATTTTATTTTGTTTGCTTATTTAAAACCATACCCACTCACAATATCCTATATTTAAAGCCCAGTTGGCAAAGTAGATCATATTTACTGTTCAGTATTTCAATTATAAATAAGCTTTATTATAATAAATATATATTATAATTTATTATAAATAAACCCGTTCAGTTCTTATGCTTCATTTTATCTATTTTAACTACTGACTCCTGACCACATACTTTTTAACATACGTTAAAATGTTCTCTAAACATTCAATAGTAGTACAGTAATACCCCGACTTACGCTACCTCGGACGCGAATTCGGAGTTACGCGATTTAATTTTCTCGTCTATTCGTTTTTGTTTGAACGCCGCGCAGTCAAAGTCAAGTGGCGGCGTTTGTTTCTGACTCCCCCCACCCGCATTATTATTCGTTCAGTTTACAACAGGCACAGGCGTATGGTGCGGAATCGGCACGTAGGTACATAAGTTACGATTTTGTGTTTTTTTGTGCATTGTGCGACGACCAGAGATATTTACTAAGTACAACTATGGCATCCAAACGAAGTAGAACCGACTCTTTTGCTTTAAACAAGAAGAGAAAAACATTATCTTTGGAGTGTAAACTTAACATTATTAAAGACTACGATGCAAAAATAAAAATTTATCATCATATTATCTAGAATTAGATACTAATTATTTCCTAAATTATTATTTTATTTAGTCTCCAGTCCCAATTAAACATACTTTGTATGTCTTTATATGCAAAACTGTACCCCGACTTACGCGAATTCGACTTACGCGGATAGCGCTCAGTCCCACCTATCGCGTAAGTCCGGGGTATTACTGTATCTATTATTAGCCACACATGTAAAAATTTATTACTTACTTAGTTTGAATTTCACATCCTGAGCTACCTCTTCTTTTCACTTCCATATTAGGGTATCTACGTTTTTTCTATTAATAGTTGTCCACTCTTGCTTATCATTCTGTACATTATTAACTTCCGTTTTAGGTTCGTTAATTGTAATGTAAGTATTGTCCATTGTGGTCATAGCCTTTTCTATAGTAAGAGTTTTAGCGAGTTTCGTGGCTCCACAATTTTTATTTGTTAGCGCAACTTTTGTGGTTGTTTTACGAAATTTGCGAATTTTCATAACAACTCCACGTACACGAACGCATTTCGAAACATCCCGCATACATTCAGGACATATCTAGTTATCTTTTTATTCTTGGAAGAAGATTTCAAATGTTTCCTTTGTAAATGCTAGACGCTTCAAATGAGACAGTTATTTACATTTCACTTGAATACCACACCATATATATCATTTATTCCTGCAGTTTACTGACGTTTTCCTGTTTTTATTGTTAAAAATACTACGAGCAATTCTTCGCACGCCCTAATTCACGCTAACGCGGATAATTCACTTTTTGTTGTTGAAATTGATTCGAAAATTTTACCCCAACATAGCCTTAAAATACGAGTATAACCTTATAAACTTTTGACAGGAAGACTGGTAAATTCTTTGCTTGGAGAGTCGGAATAGTGATTCGACGAATAAATGAAAATGTTTAGCACTATGACATATACCGAAATTATTTTTAAACATGATTAGATATGCGTTGTATATATAATATTTACATTGTTTCAAACCAAATACGTTTCATTGAAAAAATTGCTTCCTTGTAAATGTAGTTTTCCATTATTATTATTTTTTTCTAATATATTCTTCGAACTTTCTGTAGATAAAATGAACTTGACATTAAAGTACTTGGTGGTTATGCTCGGATTAATCTTATCTTCTCTTTATGTTTCGCCAATAAAAATATTAACGACGACCAGAGCAGTCTGCGAAATCGCTCGTATCTTTATACTAAACTAGCTGTGCCCGCGGCTTCGCCCGCGTTGAAATTTGTATGTCACAAAGTTTTCCCGGCAAACTTCCAGTGAAACTCTCATCAAAATCGGCTTAGCCGTTCCGTAAACCTTCCTCTTGCCAATGGCGGAGCCTTCTCTCCAATGGTGAAACCGCATGAAAATCTGTTCAGTAGATTTTGAGCGAATCGATCACATACACTTTTGGGGACTTGGTTTTATAATACACTAAGTGTTGCCCGCGACTACGTTCGCGTGGTTATGATGTTCGCGCATATCTATGCATTACTATCTTAATAGTAGATGATAAGATGTTTAACGCAGATTATTTTTTTATTTTATTCAATCGTTCAAGTTGAAATCAATCAGTTGAAATGCTTATCAAACTGAGTAACTTTTTAAAAAGCACAATTTAGTATACTTTAATAGTTATTTTTATAAAACCTCTCTATACACCTCATTTTTAGTTTTATTTTCAGCCTGTATATGTTTCATACAAACTATCAACCCCAATAAAATCTCCTTAGCGGTGGAATATCGTAAAATCCGTTTTTAGCGGACGTCTGCTAACTATAATCTACCTCCCTGCCCAATTTTATCTTTGTCCAACCTGGATGGATAGACCATCCAGCGGTTTTTGAGTTCTCGTGATGAGTGAGTCAGTGACCTTCAGTATTTTTAATAATAAGTCCGTTCTCATTAATGGGAAGTATCTAGGTGTCTTTGTATCTTATTGTCTCTTTGCTGCAGCTGTCCAGGTAGCAGGGTGATTATAAAGGCGAAACACTGCTAGCTCCTTTCTGTTGGGTAATCTGGAAGAGATCGCTATTTAGTGAGAAGATCGCCCATTGCACTATATGTATCTTTTATTAAGGTTTGATATGTAGGCAATTTTTTAATTGCAATAAAGTGTTTTATTATTATTATTATCATTATTTAATATTATTCGATTTATTACCTTAATAAATCGAATTAACTCATCCTATTTTCATTTACAGTATCACATAAAGGTGCATGGGTGGAAGGATGCATCATAGAGCAATTTAGTTAGATAGAAATAGCACCGAGTGTAGGCCCCTTTTAAGATATTTTATTCTAAAAAAACGTAAATTCTCAACACAGAACCTTTATACCGTAACCGAAATACTCTCCATTGGTAGGCTACTCTTATTATACATTTAGATAAAAAAACACTAAATTAGATTGTAACCCTAAAAATATATATAAGCGAAGAAACTTTAGTATCTTTAAGAAAATCCAGACACGTACAAAACTTGCTCAATCACAGTTTCAATATCTTGCATCGCATCTGTATAATAAATAGTCCTACAAATAACTTTTTCCGGGAGATTCCCCCCGTAACCATGGTTTCAGTAAAGTATCCGAAACGTCGGGCAATGTCTTTGTTATTGATTTTTTTTACTCATTATATTAAAATAAAAGTAACCACTCACAGCTCATTATCCTTGTTTATATCACTATTAAAACATTACTGCCAATCGTCTCCCAAATTTGGAAGCTAACAAAGGTTTCACAACAAAGCGTTCTTTCTTTCTTATTATTTTAAACGTTCTTTAAAACTCATTAAATATAATGCTTACTTAAACGCTTTGAGTAAACGGTACATTTGAATAAGAAAATAGGTATATTAGATTTGTGCCAGTGTATTTAGCTATTTATTTATTGATCCACCAACGTTTATTTACATCGTTACATTAAAAAAAAACATTGTACTCGGAACTCAATCTAGGTTTAACAAACACTTACCAGCGAATAAATACATCTTGCTCATAGGGAGAAAATAAAACTTTTAAGCTAGTTTTTCAATATAAAGATCTTTTATTTTTATTATACTTGTCATTATTTTTTATAACTTAAATGTAATCCTAAGCGGTATGGTATCCTAAGATATCAAAAAATTGGATTCGAAACCCCTTCGATATAATATATACATACCTTTTATTTGATACCCGTGTCATGAAGGGTAAGGAAATTTAGTTGGTCATTACTTGTTATCATTGTTATATTACATTTAGATTGACATCCACGTTGAGCTTATCGGGCCACCAAGTACATTAACTTGTAACCCATAATAAATCAAATTTATTTATTCATTTATTAATAATCAGTTTCAAATCAAATATAATTCGAATATTATTGCGGTGCGGTGCGGTGGTGGTGGTGCTGCTGCTTCTTCTTGGTCTTCTTCAATTGTCACAACGCAAATATATATATATATATATATATATATTATATTCTATTTTGCGCGGTCGTTCGAAAGTTTATTGTTACAATTTTAATCAAAAGTACCTAGGCTTATTTAAAAGTTTTCTTGTGCACGATAGTTTTTAACCGACTTCCAAAAAAGGAGGAGGTTCTCAATTCGACTGTATTTTTTTTTTAATGTATTCAGAACTTTTGACTGGGTGGACCGATTTCGACAAAAAAAATTTAATCGAAAGGTGGTGTGTGTCATTTGGTTCCATTTAAATTTATTTGTGATCTAACAATTACTTTTCGAATTATATCTAATTATACCGCGTAACTTTCTACTGGATGTACCAATTTTGATAATTCTTTTTTGTTAGAAAGGGAATATCTCTAGTTTGGTACCATGATAAGGAAACCAGGATCTGATGATGGGATCCCAGAGAAATCGAGGGAAACTCTCGAAAATCCGTAATAACTTTTTACTGGGTGTACCGATGTTGATAATTTTTAATTTAATCGAAAGCTGATGTTTATCATGTGGTCACATTTAAATTTTATCGAGACCTGATAACTACTTTTTGAGTAATCTTTGATAACGGGTAGTTACTTGACTATTTTTTCGTCGATCTACATTGTATTACTTGTCGATGTAATTGAAGTCGATTTTTTTTCGTTTGCGAGCAAATACAATTATGGTATATCGCCTAGAAAACACGTCACACCAGTCCTAAATGATAAAAACATTGATCAAAGTATTGACTAGTCCTAATTGGCAAAGTTTGTAATGGGTCTGCTTTCTGTTCCGCAGATTGCGGGTTTGATTCCCACCTGAGTCTGGGTGTAATATTTGTATTTATAAATTTATATATGTAATATTTCTATGTATAATTATATTAAAAAAACTATTTAGCTATATCAGTCGGCTGTTACCTATAACCCTATAACAAAGGGATTAAGTTGCTTACCGTAGGAACAAACGGTCGTGTATGTTATATTTAAAAAAAATTGAAGCTTGCTGAAAAATGTAAAAGAAATATAATATTATATGTAAAAAAAAAAATAGGGACTTTTGACATCTTGAGCCAATGGTGTACCGAAATATCTGTTTTAATAGACAAACTAAAATAATAATAGTAATGACGACATGGACGACATTAACAAATTTTATTACCTGCGTTAAATCAGGTGAGTTCTCTGCTTGTTCCCACGCCAGTGTGTAATTGACACACTGGCGTGGGAACTTTTTAGTGAGCACTTTGATAATAAACTTTTATCAATTAACTAGCTGTACTTTTTTTTTTAAATTTTTTTGTCCTACCAGCAGAAACCTTTGTGAGCTCGTGCACAACACTTTGCTGAAGATCTTGAGATGACCAAATGAATGGTTTACGATTCTATAAAGGACATACAGACAAACATTCATTTATATATATATTGATAATCATATAAATACGTTTCGTACTATCAAGTCAGATTAAACTTTTCTTATTATCTTGATGTTGCAACGATCAATTTAAAAAAAAAAATTAAAAAATAATTAAAAATAGTCAGTCCAAGATTATTTCGGCAACCCATTTTTAATACATTATATAATACTAAATTTATTTTTTTTTCAGCATCGACAAAAAGTTTTATTTTACACACCTACTAATTACCTAAATTTATTATAAAGTTTGTTTCATTCTGTTATCAGATCGGTGAAAATCGATTTAGGTTCAGATCTTAGACCATCATTTACTTACTCATTTGTTTACAAAAATAATAAAATTGAGTTTTCCGTTTGTAATATTAAAACTTTCCTTAACCACTTTCTACTAAATGCATCCATATGTATAAACGGTACATATACCAAAATAATATTATTTACAATTTTTGTCTGTCTGCCTGTCTGCTTGTTCCGTCTAATCTCGGAAACGGCTGAACTGATTTTGACGAAACTTTCACTGGCACATAACTGATGTAGTGAGGAATAGCTTAGGCTACTTTTATTTTAGAAATTTATTAATTTTGTAACTATACGAACTGAACTTATTTTTTTTTTAATTCGACGCGGACGTAGTTGCAAGCACAGTTAGTTACTTATATAGGCTATTTGTAGTGTTACATTAATTTATTTTGTTGTTCTAATATAAGAGAATCTGTCTTTTTGACAATTAATTACTTAAACCTAAAACTAAAATCCATACCATATAATAACCATCGCCGGTAACTTAAAACAGTTTTAATAATTGGACTAAGTATACCTCTCAAAAAATTACGGCAAGATCGTCCTAAAAGCTCAGTTATAGGAAAAATTATATACCCAGAATGTCAATATTAATTCTACTTTTACTTTTTTATCCTGTTTAATCCATTTAACAATATTAGAAAGGCGTCCGAACCGCTTTCAAATACCTCCTTAAATCTTAAAGTTTTAACAACCAAAACAATTTATACTAGCCAAGTGCTGATAATTGGTTTTTCAATGACTGAACATTTTTTTTAAATATAATTCAGCACTTTCAATTTTATTTACTTGATAAAGTGACGCTTTTAAAACAAAAAAAACATCTTAAATATTAATCTTAATTTGTCAATTTTTTCAACCGTTAAACATTAAAACGGATAATAATTATAAAATCTACATAAACACCCCTCTTTTGACAATAACATACAGCCACACCAAAAACAAATAATAATAATAATAATAAAGCTTTATTTAATTCCATACAAAATTCATCAATAAATTAAAAGAGTTTTAACAAATTTAATAAATTAAATTACACAAATTATATGAATTTATTTAATTTATTAAATTTGTTAAAAAAAAAAATATTAAACACAAAAAACAAATAATCGTATAAATTCTTATATCTTTTCACGGTCGTTATTTTAGGCAACTCACCAATACCTAACAGGAGAAAGGACGATTGTCGTAAATTATAAATAATAATCGCTAATAGTAATTTAATCACTTTACCACGAAAACCACGATGCGGAAAAGTGATTTTTCAAAACATTTATTACGCTTTTTTAAATCCTAATGAAGAACTTGTTATATGGATATCGATACGTAACGATTTTTGAAAAAGATGTGTACCCTCGTTTAAATCAAATTCGCTGCGGATGCGCATAGACAATGATGGGAAGCAAAAAAATTGCGGATATTCGTAATAAAAAAAAAATACTAATCGATAGATTTTATTTTATTTTTTAGCTATTGCTCAATTCAACTATGTTGTCCTTTTAAATTGTTCACCTTAAACTATTTAATTAAAAATCAAAAAAGTCGTTGAAAAAAAATCATTTATCAATATTTTCAAACTCCTATATCTTTTGATGTATATGTTACGCTCAAAGATCGAAAACGCTCATTGAGCGGAAAAATAGCTCACAACGCGATGTGGTCACAGTAAAACATCCACATAGCGAAATTCGTGTTATGGCTCTAATGAAAACGCGCACGACGCGTTGTGGCAATCAAAGAAAGACCAAATAGCGAAATTCGTGTCGTGGCTTACATGCTATTCGATCTCAACGCGTTGTGGCAATGAAGAAAAGCCATGACGCGTATGGAATACTATTTGATTACAACGCACACTACTTTCCGATATAGATCCTACTAGGCCTAGGCTGGAAACGTTTGGGTAGATGTCCTTAAGAAATATTTTTCATTTTATAAAATCACGGCATAACGTGTTTCTCATTATCAAATATATTAAGTATATAATTATATAAATTAAAATGAAACGATATTTATTATTTATTGAGATTACTTTATATTTAAAAAAATCAATGTATTAAGTAATAAATCACTGAACACAAAATATTCATATCATTTGTAAATTACTCATAATTCACATACAATGATAAGGGTTTTAATTTTTTCATGACAATTAAAATTCTTTATTGATCACCAATAAACAACAACAATGTACCTATATTAGAAATAACTATAATTGTGAAAAATAAGTATTTGATTGCTATTTATTTTTACATGAACTATTACTGTGGCATTTTGAGTTGCATTTTATATTCTTGGAGCGACACTTGCACTTTTTATCAATACAGTATCTTTTGCAGTGGCACATTATAAACCCTTGCTTACTTCCAGACGATAACATAGATGCCGAGCGAAGTGTTAACGATGAAGTTGAGGGCACATCACAAATGTTAATAAAGTTGGTTTCAGAAAGTGTAAATTCATTACGTGCATAAAGTCTATCGAGTGTACCTTCCTTGTGTTCTAACTGGTAGAGACCTGATGGATTAATGCTCATAACAACACACATAACATTCCTGGGTGCTGCACGTCCTCTATCAACTTCAGGAACTCTAACTAAAACGTTAGTACCAATTTCAACAGAGGGAAATTTCAAATTAGACAATGAAACCATTTTATTTGCCTGTTCCTGTAGACCTAATTTAGCACATTCTCTTTCAACGTTTATGCTATTCTTTCTGAAACAGAGCTTACAAGTTACATTTGCTCTCTTTACTTTTTTGTAGTCATAGTAAAACTGCGATCAGTGCTTGTTTCCACAAACTCACGTAATTTATCGTAAAACAATTCTTTTTTATTCGTCATAATTAGCGCTGACATTAAAATTCACTCTCATAAACAGAAAAGAAATGAATAAAACTGAGGTTTCAATGCGTCTTTGCACCCGAGCCGACACCGCCAAGTTACAACCTGTCCGTCGTGATATGGTTAACACAATGAATGCTCAGAACGCGTCATGGCTTTTCTTCATTGCCACAACGCGTTGAGATCGAATAGCATGTAAGCCACGACACGAATTTCGCTATTTGGTCTTTCTTTGATTGCCACAACGCGTCGTGCGCGTTTTCATTAGAGCCCTAACACGAATTTCGCTATGTGGATGTTTTACTGTGACCACATCGCGTTGTGAGCTATTTTTCCGCTCAATGAGCGTTTTCGATCTTTGAGCGTAACATATACAATATTTTAAATTGCTCAAAGTGTTAGTTGTGCATGCGTAGCGCGCAATATTTTTTTTTATACCATATTGTCTAGCCGAGCCTTCTGACGCCACGCCATAGCCAAGCGAAGCTAAGCCAATGACAAAGCCATACGATTCGTTAACGATCTTGCGGTTGTGAGTGACACTACGTTCAACCGCCAAATAAAGAGGGTATAAATGCCTCGATTGTTGATTTATGTGATTATTCTTGTGTTAGCATTGAAATAAGTGTAAGCGCTGCCAATTTGTATAATGTTACTAGCCGACCCGTGCCCACTTCGTTGGGCGTCAATCATTATTATATTAACCAAATAACATACTTTAAAGAACAAATTTTATAGCACTTAAATAAATAATATGTTGCTCCAACGCCATCTATCAAAAATCGAGAAAACGTCGTCGATACACTAAAATAAGACTAAATTAATAACGTCGAAAGACTAACTGAGGTAGGGCACAGCAGGAATTTCCTGCTCAAAATGTGGAGCAGCCCGACTGGGGTAGTACGTCGACCTTACAGAAGATCACAGCAAAATAATACTATTTTCAAGCAGTATTGTGTTCCTGTTGGTGAGTAAGGTGACCAGAGCTCCTGGGGGGGATTGGGGATTGGGTCGGCAACGCGCTTGCGATGCTTCTGGTATTGCAGTTGTCTATAAGCTACGGTAATCGCTTACCATCAGGTACACATCAGCCGTACGCTTGTTTGCTGACCTAGTGACATAAAAAAAAGACTAATAAATTGTTTTCTAATAGCGATAGATCGCGCTAGTTTATTTACCATTTTGATATTATATTTTAATCTTTTTCTTATTTACTGAATTTTTTGTTCAATTACAATAAAATATAGCCTATGTCACTCCTGAATAGTGTAGCTTTCTGTTAGTGAAAGAATTTTCATGATCGGATCAGTATTTGCGAAGATTAGATCCTACAAACAAACAAAGTTATAAACTTTACCTTTTTATAATATTAGTATAGAGTAACTGTTGCCTGCGACTACGTCCGCGTGGCTATGAAGATATGCATTACTATTAAGATGTTTAACGCAAATTATTTTTTATTTCAGTCACTTGAAATGCTTATCACACTGACTAACTTTTTCAAAGGCTTTTTTTAAGTATAATTTAATAATTATTTTTATAAAACCTCTCTATACACCACATTTAGGCTGCATTTCATTATTCAGGCTGCAGTATAAATAACCTATCAGGGGATTTTATAGCTGCTGTATATGTTTCATATAAACTATCATACCCAATTAAACCCCCTTAGCGGTGGAATATCGCAAAACCCGTTTTTAGCGGACGTCTACTAACTATAATCTACGTCCCTGCCAAATTTCATCTTTGTCCATCCTGGATAGATGGACCATCCAGCGGTTTTTGAGTTCTCGTGATGAGTGAGTCAGTGACCTTTCTCTTTTATATATATAGATTTATTGTTCTTTTATATATATAGATTTTATATATATAGATTTATTATTCTCTTTTATATATATTGATTATTTGGACTCCTCCTCAGCATCTATAGAACATACATTTTAAATTTCAAGTCTCTTATTTCAATAATTGTGTTTGCTCGCAAACGAAAAAAAAACCGACTTCAATTACATCGACGAGTAATACAACGTAGATCGACGAAAAAATAGTCAAGTAATTACGCGTTATCAAAGATTACTCAAAAAGTAGTTATCAGATCTTAATAAAATTTATATGTGACCACATGACAAACATCAGCTTTCGATTAAATTAAAAGTTATTAAAATCGGTACACCCAGTAAAAAGTTATTGCGGAGTTTCAAGAGTTTCCCTCGATTTCTCTGGGATCCCATCATCAGATCCTGGTTTCCTTATCATGGTACTAAACTAGGGATATCTTCTTTCCAACAAAAAAAGAATTATCAAAATCGATATACCCAGTAAAAAGTTATTGCGGATTTTCAAGAGTTTCCCTCGATTTATCTGGGATCCCATCATCAGATCCTGGCTTCCTTATCATATTACTAAACTAGGGATATCTTCTTTCAAACAAAAAAAGAATTATCAAAATCGGTATATCCAGTAGAAAGTTATGCGGTACAATACACCACCTTTCGATTAAAAGAAAATTTGTCGAAATCGGTCTACCCGGTCAAAAGTTCTGATGTAAAATACATTAAAAAAAAATACAGTCGAATTGAGAACGTCCTCCTTTTTTGGAAGTCGGTTAAAAACATGGACCTTCATACAAATTTCCAATCCCCGTTTTACGGGTCGAGTTTCCTAAAATTAGTTGTTAGCGGATGTTAACGCCCTATAAGAAACCAATCTGCCAATTTTAAAGTTTGAAACTGTTATAGTTGCGGAGATATGTGAGGAGTGAGTCAAGCTCCCATCCCCCGTTTTAACCCCAAAAAGGAGTTGATTTCTAAAGATACATTATTTGAACACCTTCTCACCATCTATAGGAGATACATTTTAAATTTCAACTCTCTTACTTCAAAAACATAGGACTTTCATACAAACTTTCAACCCCTGTTCAACCCCTTAGGGGTCGAGTTTCGTAAAATTAGTTCTTAGCGGATGTTAACGCCCTATAAGAAACCTACCTGCAAATTTTAAAGTTTGAAGCTGTTATAGTTTCGGAGATTTCGTGATTAGTGAGTTAACCTACCATCCCCCGTTTTAACCCCAAAAGGGAGTTGATTTCTAAAGATACATTATTTGGACACCTTCTCACTATCTATCTTTAAAGCATACATTTTAATTTCAAGTCTCTTACTTCAAAAACATAGGACTTTCATACAAACTTCCAACCCCCGTTTTACTCCCTTAAGGGTCGAGTTTCATAAAATCCTTTCTTAGCGGATGTCTACGCCCTATTAAAATCCTACCTGCTAAATTTCAAGTTTGTAGCTGTTATAGTTTCGAAGGTTTCGTGATGAGTGAGTCAACCTACTATCTCCCGTTTTAACTACAAAATTCTAAGATACATTACATTCGATTTCTAAAGATACCATATTTGGTCAACTTTCTACCATCTAAAGAGCATACATTTTAAATATCAAGTCTTTTACTTCAAAAACATAGGACTTTCATACAAACTTTCAACCCCCGTTTTATCCCCTTAAGGGCCGATTTTCGTAAATTCAGCTCTTAGCGGATGTTTACGCCCTACACGGAACCTACCTGCCAAATTTCAAGTTTATAGCTGTTATAGTTTCGGAGATTTCGTGATGAGGGAGTCAACCTACCATCCCCCGTTTTAACCCCGAAAGGGAGTTGATTTTTAAAGATACATTATTTGGACACCTCATCATCTATAGAGCATACATTTTAAATTTGAAGTCTCTTACTTCAAAAACATAGGACTTTCATACAAACTTGCAACCCCCGTTTTATCCCCTTAGGGGTCGAGTTTCGTAAAATCCGTTCTCAGCTTACTGCCAAATTTCAAGTTTGTAGGTGTTATAGTTTCAGAGATTTCGTGATGAGTGAGTGACCTTTCGCTGTTATATATATTATAGATTAATAAAGTAATTGGTGTATAAAGTGCGTACGTGTTTGTTTTACATCTGCCGTTTTATATAATAAATAAATTTTATTATTTAATAAAAAAGTATATGCTACAAATAATATACTTAATTAAATTCAAATAATACCAAATAAATTAAAATACAACTAATAGGATTATCTGAGAAATCCATAAATATTTGTATACCTTTCGTTTTAAAAAGTTAATATTTGACTCATTTGACTGTACAATTTCGCCGCATAATGAATTAATTAATCGATTGAAAATCTCATAATTGTTGATTCCTCATTTTTATCGTGTGGGTAATAATGTTAAACAGTTAGTTTATGTGAATTGTCATTAATAACTCATTAAATGAGAGTGGCGTGTTCCACCTAAGGCCCACAACGCTAGCGATCACGACCGCTGACCGTACCACTAACGTAAAAAAACGGCGTTGTGGGCGAATTTTATAAGTGGGACGTATATTAGCGCGCTGTCAAGTGTCACGCGTCAGCTGTGTGCTCGCAATATGGTGGCAGGGTGAAAACATGCAGCTGTGGGGGTTGTGCGTGAATATTTCTTATGGATTGGAGTAAAACTTAATTCAACATGGATTCCCGGGAATTTATTGTTGCGTTTTTGCCGAATCGAATGAGAGATGACATTCACAATTTGACATTGACAGTAGTCTTTATAAAATTCCAGCCACTTTGGTTTTGATGAAAGACAACTTTGACCCACCTATATTTTGTGGGCGATGTGGTCACGAACGGTGACGTCACCTATGACGTCGAGCGATTGGTCGCGATGATCATGGGCCTTAGGTGGAAGGGTGGAACGATAGAAGAATGGGCGCCGCGGGCGTTGCGAACGCTTAATGGAACGCGGCCGAGAGTGCAGTCAGCTGTCGCCTGTCACTACCTTTATATACCATTCTGCCTGTCACAGTCCTACTACCGTATAAAGTGGCCTTTATTATTGTCTACCTATTGTTTTTGTTTTTACATTGTAACTTATTTGAATTGAAATGTTTTACTATTTTTTGTTATAATAATAACGATACTAATTACGTCAAACTTTGTGTGCATCGATAATGGAGTCCTCTAACATTAATGCATTTGCCTTATCTTTCGAAAAGAATCGTGTAAGTAATTTTTTTTATTAGTTTATGCTTTTTAGGAAAATAAACAATTTCTTTACCCAAGAACAAAAAAAAGAAACTTAAAATTAAACTTTATTTTTATAGTGTTCTCGAAATATTTACTGAAACGATTTATTTATTTTTAATTAACCATAATTTATTGTATGTATCTTATAATCAAATGCGACTTTGAATGTAGAAGATCACCTTGATAATATAACAAAAAATGATATTAAAAATTTTCTAACTCGCATGTCATGATACAACATTCCTATACTTTCGTCTCTTTGTGAAACCTTAAAAAGTACATTAAATATTTTTTTGTATCTTGATAAAATTTAATTAAGGACTATTTTATAGCTTACATAACTATTATAAACTAGTGGTCGCCTAGTGCTCGAAATTCGACCTGTTGTCAAAGTCTATAGGTACTTATAATAATAAATAAACAAAGGAGTATATGTATGTGCATGTGTGTGTCAAAAATATGGTAGAATGTGTAATGTTTTTTTTTACTAAATTAATGTATTTCTATGCATAATTAAAAGAAATATTAGCATTCTGCACTCCTTCTCTATATTATTTATAAGTGTGTGAAATTTCATACACCTTCGTCTGCACAATTTTCGTAAAAAGAGGTACAAAGTTTTGCTTCAAATATTAATATATAGATAATAATAATAAATTACCTTTATAGTAATAAATAAATAAATAAACACTTCACACTCAACGGCCCCCAGTAGGATTTTCTTCTGTGTCGGGAGTCCGGAAATACACACAATACACAAGCACAATGCCCAAACCACGACAAACATCTAAATGGCCAATACAAATGTCTGTTGTGAGCAGGAATCGCACCCGCGACTGCCAGCGCAACAGCCAGTGCTATGCACGCTGCGCCAACGTGTTTTCTAAATGGTAAACCATTATAGAAATAAAAGTAGTAACAGTCACAGAAAGATATGAAAAGGTAGTCCTATTGCTAGAAAAGCTATCTCTTTCAAATGACCTTTGGCTCTATGACCATGCATAAGAGTAGAACTCATTACTAAAACAAAATTGAAGTAAGGCACAACAGAATATCCTGCTCAAAATATAGAGCAACCTGACTTGGGGAGTACCTTAACCTTACAGAAGATCACAACGAAATAATACTGCTTTCAAGTAGTGTTATTTTCCTGTGGTGAGTAAGATGGATAGAGCTCCTGGGAAGATCGGGGGTTTGGTCAGCAATGGGCTTGCGATGGTCCTGCCATTACAGGTGGCTATTTTAACCGCTTACCATCAGATAGGTTTTACGCTTGGTTGCCAAACTAGTTTTATAATGAAATTAAACATTAAATACAAAAAATTTAAATTAAAGTGTATTCAATATTGCATGCTTATTTACTATGTACATCTTTATCAGTCACTAAGTTCCACCAAAATTCTGCTTGCGCAATC
This sequence comes from Melitaea cinxia, assembly GCF_905220565.1. Taxonomy (NCBI): domain Eukaryota; kingdom Metazoa; phylum Arthropoda; class Insecta; order Lepidoptera; family Nymphalidae; genus Melitaea; species Melitaea cinxia. The sequence goes on along the minus strand of NC_059400.1, from coordinate 6,574,978 downwards.
CCTTCTTTTACCTATCCTCGATTATGCAGATGTGTGCTATTTAGATGTGACAAAGGAGCTACTTAATAAATTAGAGCGTCTACAAAATCTTGCGATACGCTTCATCTTTGGTTTACGTAAATACGATCACATCACCGAATTTCGCACTCAACTTAAGTGGCTCCCAATCCAACTTCGCCGTGATATGCACATCCTTTCTTTTCTCTATAACATACTCCATGACCAAAATGCTCCCTCCTACCTTCGGTCCCGTTTCCTTCTTTCTCCTACCCCAACACGATCTAGAAGGTCTTGCATCACATCGATGCTCGAAGTCCCCAGACATAACACCAACTTCCTCCTCAATTCATTCACAATACGCGCTGCAAAACTTTGGAACCATCTACCGAGAGTGATCCAAGACAGCACTTCAATTTATGTTTTCAAGGACAGGCTAAGGAAACATCTTCTCTCCGAAGCTATGAATCTCTCATAATTGTTGTACTCTCAATATATGTATGTATGTATGTATGTATGTATGTATGTATGTATGTATGTATTTATGTATGTGTATGTATGTATATGTGTATGTATTTATGTATGTATATGTGTATGTATGTATTTATGTATGTATATGTGTAGATATGTATGTGGGCATGTACGCATACATATGTGCATGTAACTGTGTAAGTATTTAAGTATATATGTATTTTATATCACAAATGCGCTTATGAGTCCCGCGATAACATTTTCTCTCACCACCATGGGTAGACTGGTAGAGATCTCTTACAGAGATAAGTTCGCCCTTGCCAACATTTTTTGTAAACTTGTAATTATGATTTTTTTTTTTAAAGTGCAATAAAGAATATATATAAGTTCAAATAATAACCATTTCTAAGATAAAGGATCTCAATGTACTTGCAATCGAAACATATGTGTGATGTCTTGAAGGCACAATAGTATATAAAATTACGCTATCTAATAAGTTAATTTCATAATGTCTTTTTGGTATAAAAAATAGCTTTTCCTTGAGTCATATAATCAAAAATCTGGTGTCTTGTTAAATTGCTTCACTTATTTATGCAGTATTCTTGAATCACCCTGTTTTGATTAAACACTAAAACTTTTCTTATATTTAAAAACAAATCATAAAATCAAACTTATTTCAAAATAATTTTGATATATCGAAGTTCTAAAATGTGCTTGCTTAAACTTATTTCTTTTTTTCGGTATATTTTACTTGTGATCTTTTGTTATTTATTTTGTTCTTAATATATAATTGCATATTTTATTATCATTCAATTGCGGGCTTGGTTCACATTCTTGCAACTTTATGCACTTCTCAGTAACTAATTATAGAAAAACCTTACTAATGAAGGATATTTGTACATAATTAATAATTAATTGAAAGTTTATTTGCTTCGTAATCCATAATTTCTGCATAATTATTTAATGCAATGATTGTGTTTTATATCTCATACTATAATTTGTACAATAAATATGCCAATAAATTTTATATGTTTATTTACAAGTACAATAACAACATTTTACTTAATAGATATGTACGATTGATTACAAGGTAATTAATTGCACAGTATAATATATATTTTTTTAATTTTTAACATACATACACTTAAAAATTCTTCTGTTCCTAAGTTTAGCAACTTAATTCCAGTGGTATAGCCAGTGAATAAAAGTAGACAGACTTTTTTCGCTGTTAATTTAAACTATATATATATATATATATATATATATATATATATATATATATATATCATTACGTATTATAAAACAAAGTTGCTCCCCGCTGTCTGTATGCTTAGATCTTTAAAACTACACAACGGATTTTGACGCAGTTTTCTTTAGTAAATAGAGTGATTCCAGAGGAAGGTTTATATGTATAATACATGCGTAATATAGTAGAGGCAAACTGATAGTTTTTGCAACCGTGCGAAGCCGGGGCGGGTCGCTAGTAGTATATAAATAAATAATACATACAAATAAACTTCTAACTGCCTCAACAAGGCAATCAAAATAAGATGGTGAAATCAGAGTAAGTTTTAAAATTTGGTTTCTTTTTTTTCGTTAGTTTGGGAAACTCTGACTGAGAACTAAGCGTGTTTTATTATTTAAAAAAATATCAGATGAGTTTTTTACCAAAAAAAAAAAAATTTAAGCACCTAATAGTCATTTAAAATTAAATATGTAGTGAATGAAAGCTACTTTTTGTGGACGATATTAACAATAACTAAGGGTTAATTTTTTATGTAGTCGGGCAAAATATACCATTCAGTGGTAACTCTTAAAGACAGAATAAAGACAGTGGCTGTCTATGTATTTAAAAAAAAATATAACACCGACCTATTTTTAATAAATTCAGACCTATGTATATAAATATTACACCCAGACTAGGCGAATGTAAGAGGAAATTGAAGCGAGAAGCAAATTTATTGCCAACTGCGCTATCGAACCTGTCAGTTATGTAATAAAATGTTAATAGTCAGATTTTGCGTCTAAATGACTAAACGAAGAAATAGCGCTAAGGTGTGGCACAAATTATAGTCATGAATAAATAATTGCGTTTGCAGGCAAACGAAAAAAAACCGACTTCAATTGTATCGACAAGTAATACAACGTAGGTAGACGAAAAAATAGTCAAGTAAATACGCATTATCAAAGATCACTCCAAAAGTTGCTATCATATCTCGATGAAATTTAAATGTGACCACATGATAAACATCGGCTTTCGATTAAATTAAAAATCATCAAAATCGGTACACCCAGTAAAAAGTTATGTGGATTTTCGAGTTTCCTTCGATTTGTCAGGGATCCCATCATCAGATCCTGGTTCCCAAATCATGGTACCACACCAGGGATATCTCCTTTCCAACAAAAAAAATTACCAAATCCGTTCATAAATGACAATGTTATCCCCGAACATATATTTAAAAAAAACGGTGGAATTGAGTAACCTCCTCCTTTTTTTGAAGCCGGTTAAAAATGTAGTATTATAGTGAATACGAATCGTTTTGCGAAGGTTCGATAAATTACAATATTACGAACGAGCTGGTTTACAAATAAGACTAGTATATTGACAACACCTTTAAGCTGGGCTATGTTAGACCAAAACACTGAGAAGTACAACTGACCACTGTCCTTATTGTTCAAAGTAAAAAGAATTTCAGAAAAGACAAGAATTGTACTTTGATGGGGCATTAGATAGATAGTAGTCAGAAATATTACAAATCTTCCAAAGTTATGTACAAGCAGATGTTACAGTGCCTATACCTACTAAAAAGTGATCACCTCAAACCATATAGAAGACTGTGCCTATTACTTAGTGTTTTCTTTAAGACATGTGACAACCGAGTCAATCTATCCCCAGCGAAGAACACCGCTTCAGCCTGTAATATCCCACTACTGGGCATAGGCCTCTTTCCCTATGTAGGAGAAGGATCAGAGCTTAATCCACCACGCTGCTCCAATGCGGGTTGACGGATATATCCCCTACTATGAGTAACGACCGCTATCAGGTGTACATGATAACAACCGGGACCAACGGCTTAAGGTGCTCTCCGAGGCACCATGGGGAGACCCACAAGGACTTCACAAACACCCAGACCACGGCAAACACCTGTATGGCCAATACAAATGTTAGTCATGTGCGGGGATCGAACTCGCAACCGCCAGCGCAACAGGTACAATTCATGGCTGTAACCGTTGCGCCAACGCGGCGTCAGCAAAGAACACCGTGGAATATAAACTTCCCGGAGCTTGTTTTTCACTATAGTTGAAGACGCTTCTCATGTACTATACATATCGTAACAAACTTTGCATCATTAAGAATATACAAGACGAACGATTTAATAGTTCTCACAGAAGTTTTATGTTAAACATACATTGCAATGTTCTCACAGAACATTGCAATGTATGTTTAACATAAAACCGTTTAACTTAAAAAGTTTTAAGTACCTAATTTAGTAAGTTACCTATTTTTATTTTCTAGTTTTTAGTTTTTATTTTGCATTCTGTTTAATTCATTTAGTGCTTCATTATTGCAAGGCCCATCTTAAATATTGAGGTTGTATAGTGCACTGTATTCTTCTTGTCAAGCCCTTTTATTTGATACTCATATTGGTGGGATTGATAAAAAATTGTTATCAGACATTTGGTAGCGGCGGCCAGCTTAGATTTCAATTTTGCATAGTAAATTGTATTCTACTTGTTGAGACCTTTCATTTGATACCCATGTTGATGGGATTGATAAAACCTAAGTTATCCGCCATTTTGTAGAGGCCGCCATCTTGGATTTTAATTTTATATAGTACATTGATTACACTGGTTGAGCACTTTCATTTGATACCCATATTGATGGGATCGATAAAACCTACGTTATCCGCCATTTTGTAGCGGCCGCCATCTTGTATTTCAATTTTTTATAGTATATTGTATTCTGCTTGTTGAGCCCTTTCATTTGATACCCATATTGATGGGATTAATAAAACATAAATTATCCGCCATTTTGTAGCGGCGGCCATCTTGAATTTATAATGATAATGAATAAACATAATTGTATTGTCACCAAAATCCAAAGTGTATACAAAATTTCAGATTAATCGGTTGACAGGAAGAGGGTGAAATTTGAATTACTAAATTTGACCCAAGAATAAAAAATAAAACAAACGGGGTGAGCTAAATAAAACCGTTTAAAAAGAATAGGGTGATAAAATCAAAACAACGACCAAAGGGAGGTCACAGAAAAATTTTGTTTTCGGATGAGAGAATTTTTACAACTGAACAATATTTCAAATGCTCAAAGCTCTCTGAAAGCTTCCTAATTAGTCAACAGTAGAGTACGACGTGGCTATTATCTGACTTCAGTGATGGTTTGGTGGGGTGTTAGGTATTAAGGAGTGACTGAGCCATATTTTTGTGAGAAAGGTATCAAAAAAAAAAAAAAGGCACAGGTGTATCTGTAATGTCTACATATTTTTAAACAAATTGTACTTTAATGTTAGTCAAAGATAAACAATATTTAAACTAATTGTAATTTAATATCAAAGATAAACAACATTTGGAAATTACCAAATTACCAGTAATTGTTAATGAGTGCAGAGTCCAGAGTTGGTTATTTGCTTTTCTCATAGTTTTGTTTGCAATGTTTTTGTTGCGTCTATAACGACAGGCCGAAGCGACAATTCGTAACAAGCAGTCCTTCGCAACGGTCCATTACTACAGAAAGAAACTAATAGTAGTAATAAATAAACTTCGATACAAGACGTCACGCTGCTAGTTGTCATTTCAAAACCTCTTCCGACCACCCGAACATTACATATCAAGATACCATTCATGCTAACGACCCGCCCCGGCTTCGCAGGGGTGCAAAGCTGGCACTAAATATAAAATATAAAATTAATACTTATTTGCAATGTAAGCGCAAAACAATGTGTTTATGACATCACATTCGAAACCTCTAAAACTATCAACGTTTCTCTACTATATTATGCATGTATCTATACAAATAAATAAAATTGGACTATACAAATAAATTAAATTGGAGTGTCTGTTTGTAATATTAAAATAACCGCTTTTTGCTAAATGCGTATGGATTTATACATGATACATATAACTACCTACCAAAATAGATTTTTTTACAATTTTTGTCTGTCTGTCTATCTATCTGTCTATTTGTTATGGCTAATCTCTGAAACGGCTGGACGGTTTTTGACGGGACTGTCACTGGCAGACAGCTGATATAGTAAGGAGTAACTTAGGCTACTTTTATTTTTGAAAAATATTTATTTTACAACTCTGCGAACTGAACAGTAACTTTTTTGTTAAAATATACGCGGACAAAGTTACGGCCAGAGCTAGTTATACTAGTTCCTTTACTATATTATGCATGTATTATACAAATAAACCTTCCTCTGGAAAATACTCTATTTACTAAAGAAAGCCGCATCAAAATTCGTTACGTAGTTTTAAAGATCTGAGCATATAGACAGCGGGAAGCGACTTTGTTTTATACTATGTAATGATTTGCGAATAGATTTGACTCGAAAAACACAGTGTGATTCGGCGGTGAAAAAGAATAATACATTAAAAACTTTTATCTGTTCGATATAATCATCCATCAAATAGCGTATTCCACAGCTGGTGAAACAGACCCCTAAGTAGATGTCGGTTTTTTGTGACGGTGTGCGCGCGTCGTAAAAATTTACTCTTATTATTTTCCAATTATACAATTAGGTTATATCTAACAATCTATACATATAATAAAATGGTAGGAAAGTCAAAACTGTACATTGAATATATTTTTAAAAGAATACTTGGGGTGTAATCTACAATCGATTCCGAAGCCAAAAATATAGTTTTTAGTATTTTTGTCTGTTTGTCTGTATGTATGTCCGGGATAAACTCAAAAAGTACTGCATGGATTTACTTCAAATTTGGCACGAATACTATTAAGAAGTCGGGTCAACATATAGGCTACAAATTATCACGCTATCATCTACAGGGAACGAGCAGTGAACCTTTATTTCTTCAACGCATTCTGTAATAACGTGTAATCTAACGACGCATATTTGAATGTTGTTATTATGTTAATAACCATGCTATAAGCTAGATTCATACTATAAATAAAGACATTCTGTAGTATATTTAGTATCAGCATTGCACCCGTGCGAAGCCGGGGCGGGTCGCTAGTACATCATATATTTATCTCTTAAGCCATACTTACACTAGAAAATTATTACGAATACGAGTATGAATCAGATAAAAATCGACTCGACAAAAAGGAAGATAAAACAACGACATCGTCCGACACGGCATTAAAACTGGGAGCGGTAGTAGCTATACTTAAACTTTATGAAGGCCATCAACGACAGATTTGCTAAATTACTTTTCTTTTATGTTTAGTTCAATTGGACTTACAAAAGTTACTCAGAAAATAAAAACCCGGTTACTTGAGTTTGATAAGGTTATTATTGTTAGACCTATATCTGCAAGGCTTTGGTCAAAAGATCATGCGTATAAGTATGTAGCATTTTTAATTATCAGAAGATAAATGAGATAACTTACATTTAAATTAAATACATAATATCAGCATGTAAAAAAGCAAAATTTTTTTTATCTGTACTGCTTAATAGAAAAAAATACACAAGTAATCTTTTAACAGGCTCGTTCAAGGATTTTATATGGTCATTAATATTCATAGCTATACTCAATCTCTGTAAATATTCATCATTAATATTTATATTCATTTTTCAATGTCATTTTTTACTGTCCCGCTAAAAAAGCTTATATCAAGACACGCCGAACAATTTATAGTATTTATAGAGCACGTTCTAATTTCTGGTATTTGAGACACAACATCCAACCAACGACTAGAAGCAAACCTAAGTTATCCCAATCAATATATATAAAGTTAAAAAGTTTATGTAACTTAGTTAAAAAGTTTATGTAAACATTTCCTAGTCCATCTGCACGTAGGTATCGTATATCTACATATTTATAATATGTAGATGGTATTTATAATGTATACCATACCATAAAATTATCGAGTATCATCGTTGATGCAAAACTTTTAATACCTCAAAGAAAAAAAAATGTTGAAGTTCTTTGGTATTTTTTTGTTACACACCTACAATTTTAGATAATTTTTGTATATCTACATATTTACTGAAATATTTACCAAACGTCTTCTGTAAATTTTAAGATGAATATCTATATTCGGAGTATTTCGGTCATTTTTGAAGCGTTACTCATATACAGGATAAAGTATAATTTACGATTTCGTATTCAGGACACAATAAAATTAAAAAAAGGGCTATGAATTTCTTTTTTCAGGTGGAACGCGATCTATAACTCCTACAAAATCCTCTTTTGAAGGAACCCAGTTAGGAGTCGAACGTCATATATAGTAAATTTTAGGTACGATCCCACTGCACACCACGTCCTACATTTACGAGATGTTCATAAATATGTCGTACCTCTACGGCGTTACCTACCGGATTAAACTTTTTGGCTTTAAGTGGTAACACTAATGTCTACGAAATCGTAAATAAATAAATCGCTCTTAAGCAATAAGACCGTATTTTAAGGGACTTCAAAAAAGGAGGAGGTTGTCTATTCGATTATAATTTTTTTATATATCTTACCTTTTATAAATATCTTTTTACTGGGTAGACCGATATCGATGATCCTTTCTTTAATTGAAAGGTGGTGCATATTATGTGGTCTGACGGCGTTTTTACCTATTTTTTGTCGACCTACCTCTGTATTTACCTGCTTGTCGATGTAATTGAAGTCGATTTTTTTTCGTTTGCTAGCAAACAATCATATACATAATTTTTTGTTTATTATTTTGATGTACAATAAAAAGTATTTGTAAAATTACTCTCTTGATTTATAGAGTCTTTAAAGTTAAAGCAGCTTAACGAAATAAAGCAATTTAAATTATTTCAGCACAATTGTTAGATGACCTACGTTTCAAATGGTAATCGTTAAGAAGGAGTTTAGGGAGTTAATGACTTGGATTTTAACAAGTTCGTCAAGATTTCATGAATAGTAAATCTATTGTTTAATTAATTATTAAATTATATTTAAAGGTTTTGCGCCCCATGGCAAAAGGCGAGTCTAATGTATATTTAGATATTAGGTAGGTTTATGAAAGTCTGTCAATAAATGAGATACGCATCTTATCCTATGAGTAATTGATTTCAGTATACATAAATGAAATTAAATATTCAATATTCGTGTCGTGATGTACCTATATAATTGATTTATATTGATGATTTTAAAATAAACATGTTTGTAACCTTATAATCGTACTAATATTAAATCAATAATTTACGTACTTAAATAATAAAAATCGTTTAGGTGTAGTGGTGTGCATCGTGCAGGCGCTTACACACCGGCAATTGCGGGTTAGATTCCCGCTCGGGATGAATTTTGTATTTTTACAATTATTTCTTTCCGGTCTGCTTAGCTGTGTTTGTGGGTCTCCCCTTCCCTTAAACACGTAGGGTGGTGTAAAATAAAAATATTTTATTAAATTAAAATCAATCAGTAAATGTGTGTAATAGGCACAATAGTGGAGAGTAATTATGTGTGTAACACCCGATAACCCGAGTTAAGTTCCCTAATAGTACGATTGTTTGCGTTCCCTATTTTCGCCATGACGATTTTTTTTGTACGAAAACATGAAGCTTTTAACGTAAAAGGTAGCAAATGAAATTATAAGGTGCGTTTCCGTAACGGTCAGTTGACGTTAATCTTATATCCTACCGCTAATTTTTCCGTAAACACTGTTACAATCACAAGTAGTAAGTATTAAATAATGCTATTAAAAAATAAAAGTCAAGAATCGTTCTGTATAAATATATAGCTTTTAGTTAAAAAAAATCACCGAAAGCGATCCACACAAAAAAAAAGTTAGGTGGTAACACACATTAAAAAAATACAATTGTCAAAACAGTCCCTCTGTCTTAAAGTTGTATAGACTCAGTTTGTTTGTTTTTTTTTGTACATAATTTTGTCTCTTATCATCATTATTACATAGTATAAAACAAAGTCGCATCCCGCTGTCTGTATGCTTAGATCTTTAAAACTTCGCAAAGGATTTTGATGCGGTTTTCTTTAATAAATAGAGTGATTCCAGTATAATAGGTACATGCATAATATAGTAGAGAAACACTGATCGCTTTAGAGGTTTCTAGTGTGATGTCGTAAATAAACACATTGTTTTGCGCTTACATTGCAAATATTTATTTTATTATTTTATATTTAGTATCAGCATTGAGTCGTTAGTTCCATTATAAACACAATGTGACAATAGTTATAATAACCTTATCGACATAAGGAATAAAAAAAAAAACAATGTTTCGGTTAGTTAGAGCAATGTACTTCAGTATAATTATGTAATTTATTTTTAGTGATATTTCTTTGTTTTAGTTGAGTTACTGTGGACAAGATTGTCAGAAGATACCACCATCACTATGGAATATGTATGGTGCTAAAGTCAATTATCTCGATCTAAGGTATTTATTATGTTTAGATATAACTCATTTCAATATTTGAATTAAAAGATTCCATTAATCGTTATTTTAAACAGACTGTTAAATTTAAAAATTAATTACAATGCATCTTTCACACTAAAACTTAAGAGCCATTTCACAAAAATCGGTAACAATCCGCGAAATTGTAATATTTTGACGTCGTTAATCTCAGTGTTGGATGCAATAATGTAATTTATATTCTTGAAATATAAAAAAGCAACCTTTGTTGTAGTCCATAGTCGGATCAGAATTCTGATTTATATTATGTGTATAAAATTATTAACCTTTTCATCAGCCTCCTCCCTGGGTAAACGGTCGCAATGTATACTTTGAAGTCCTACTTTTCAATAACCTCTACATTGAAACCATTTTAAAAAAATATCGTAATATGTGGAATATAATTTTGTTGCACACTATCATAGATTTTTATTCCATTTGTATCTCTATTAAACGATAAAAAAAATTTAAAGTTACGAATATTTTCCAAATAAGTACAATTTTAAAAGCGATATTTCTCTTAGAAAACTAAGAAATTTTAACGAACTATCTTCATCCAAGTAAACTTACATCATTAAGGAATACAAAAATTATAATTAAAAGATGTAATTATTTTTAATACATTTTATATTAAATAATAAAAAGATAGTATATATTACCATGCATCAAGCCCAGTAAATCAGTCGAGCGCTAGCGCTCTTAGAGGTAAGGTCCACGCCAAATTCTGCGCAGCCGTCTCTTTCGCTCACACGCGCCAAGTGCCTGTTGTTATAGCGGATAAAACGCATTTGATACTTTCATAATAAAATATAAATAAAATAAACATATTACGAAAATGACTGTAAAATAATATAATGATAATTTCTGTAAACAAATGTATAATTTAATTTTCTTTTCTCACACTATCAATACAAATAGGCATTTCAATCTGTTTGTCTTGTTATTTGTTAATTAATATGTTTGTCGGTGTCGATGTCATAAAATGCTATTTTATTCATATCGTAAATATTAGATTCATTCGTAAACTGAAAAAACTAAATCAATTTAAAAAAAATTGTTTCATAAAATTGATTTTTTATTTTTATTTTAAATTTATTGATTGTTGTTATATAACGTATAACATACTTGAAATTTTTAACAAATTAATTATGTAAAAAACATTTTATACCATAGTTATTAATTTTTATTATACATTAGAAAATGATCAAGATGGTCTTTTGGTTGTCACACTATACTTGCTAGCACAAAGATCGCACGGCTCGTACGATTCGCGCGATGCGACCAAATTTACCTAAACTTGCAGAGCGTAAAATTGTGAAATGGCTCTTAATTGTAAACCAAAATTTATAATGGTAAAAAAGTTTGCAGTAATACAAATTTGTAATAAAGTTGGACCTTTAGATCTCAAGTTATCATGATAACTAGAAAGCTTTTTATTATTTAAAACTGCAAACTGAAAATCTTTTCCACTTTAGTTATCGTAATAGCTTTTAGTAAGTATAGAACAAAATTCATTGTTCATCGAGTACGGATTAGATATACGTCTTATGAGTAACTAACTAGAAACTTCTTTCACCGACACAATTTTTGACAAAAGTATATTACTTTTAAATCTAAACCTGGATGTAGCTACAAAAGTCATTTAATATTATGCATATTAGTATCAATCTAAGAATAAAAAAAATTCGATTTTTTTTATTTCTTTATTTTATTTAAGGACTCTTATACACTAGCACACGTCCAGTGTTGCCAACTTAGTGGATTTTCCACTAGATCTGGTGGTTTAGACACCCCTTTTGGCGGGAAAAAATTGCTTTTAGTGGCTAGTGGATTTTTTAGTGGTTTAGGTTTGTTCCAGTTAGTGGTAAGCTTCATAGCTTACCACTAAAGAATGATCTAGTATTTTTCTAGGATTTTTTTTACAGGCACACACAACAGGCAAAAATGGTATATTTTGTTGTGTAGGCAACACCGAACGAATTCAAGCCTGTCGGCTGTTGGGAATTCCCCAAAAATTGTTTATGAATTTCTTGAATGAACATAAACTTTATATGTTCAACTATTGGTTAAGTTTGATTTGATTCGAAAGACCAAGTTGTTATTTATTTACTCAGTCGTCAGTCAGTTTAGTGAACAGTAAAGTTGTCTATTGGTTCGCTATCGTTCTCTAATCTGTAAATAATACTTACTTCTCAATCTTGCTTTAATTTGTTTTTAAACTGTTTAGCGCTGTAAAATTATTTTTGAAATAGTTTTAAATAGTATTTGATAATGCTCAAGCCACAGTACACCCAAAAGTTTCGAGATTGTTGGTTACGTGACGTTGTTACAGAGATATCGTGGTTAAAGTTTTGACGTTCAATTTTTAAATCGCATAAAATTAACCTACCTCCTTTGAGGTTAGAATAGCGCTTGGCTCCGGCGCTGCGGGAAGTGCAGCCCTTCCGAGGGCTGCCCTCTCTCCGCGCCACCGGCTTAAAAAAAATACTCTAGAGGTAAGACAGACCAAGACCACGTGGACAGTGGGTTGCTCCGATTCGGTTTTGGGTATTTTTCGAATTTCTATACCTATATTCTAGCACACAATGTTACTAGTTTTATTAGAATATTATTTCTGACGCTTTATTTTGTTTAAAAGTGTATATTTGTCAGTTGTTAAAGGTCAGTTCGTATCGTATTTTGATCTTGCAGTAAAGATCGTTTTTACGTAAATTTGTCCGAAAATAACGCGTAAAAGTTGCAGAACGGATCATGAGTATACTTCCCGCAGCACTAGAATTAAGGTAGAGTCAGAAGTAACAAAAATTTAACCTCCCATAAATTAGAACCTGTGTGTCAGAGGCAAGACCTGTGCGAGTGGATATTAATTATCGAATGAAAATTTTGTTTTCGAATGTTTAATACTAACTAGCTTTCGGGCGCGGTTTGGGTGTCGTTAAATTTGGTGATGAAAAATAAATTAAAGAAAAAACTAAAATATAAAAAATATATTTTTAAAAAATTCTTTATACAATAATTAATGTTACTTTTAATAGAGATTTTAAAAAATTTCATTGTGTATACTTGTTTTTTAATTGTTAATTTCGCGCTCTCACAAGTATTCGCTGCACCAGCCTCTCTGTGTCCTGAATCATTATTTATCATTTATCTTAAAAACTATTAACTTTATCAAGTTTGTTAAAGAGAGCAATGTTATTAATAATTAAATTCTCTATAATTTGTTTCTTACATTTTTTTTTCTGGAATCAATTTAACAAAATTTATTTAAGCATGAGTCGGAGCATGTAATTAAAATTACTTTTTTATCTGTTACTTTTTTGTTACTAAAGCAGAAAGTAATTCTATTACAAATTGCAGATGAAGCTGATTCATCAAAAGACGATCTCCTTTAGTAGTTATGTACTACTTACCTAATTGTTTCCTTTTTTTCTGTAGTTACATTAATTATTGTTTCCTGTAACTCAAATAATTATTATTTTATTTCATGATAATAATTACGTTGTTGTTGTTGTATTTTCAAATTATATTTAGGTAGGTAGCCGTTGTCTTTGATTTTTTTAGTGGAATTCTGGTGGTTTGAGACGCCAATAAGTTTTAGTGGTTTCTGGTGGTTTACACGGCTTCATTTGGTGGGTTGGTAAAAATAAAGTTGGCAACACTGCACACGTCAGTACCATCGTAATCTTATACTAACTATACAATAACGATGTTTTTTATTGTTAATAGCTACAACAATATTGAAACATTGAAAGGCCTGGAGAATTTTAAGGGATTGGAAGAGTTAATATTGGATAACAATAAATTAGGTGATAATGTCAGTTTTCCACGTTTACCGAAATTAAAGACATTGTCAATTAATAAGAATCAGGTAAATCTCATTGACAATAACATTATTACTGAGGTACAAGCACAGCATGAAATATCCTGCTCAAAATCTGGAGCAGCCCGACTGGGGAAGTACCTCGACCTTACACATGATCACAGCGAAATAGTACTGCTTTCAAGCAGTGTTGTGAGTAAGGTAGCCAGAGCTCCTTGGGGGTAGGGTTTGTGATTATTCAAGTGTCGCAGGCTACGTTACTTCAAATGGGGTATTCTGTAGGTGTAATAGACAACGTTTAAAATTTTACTTTGTCTTAATATACGAGCTACTCTGACGCGGGACTTCTGCATAACTGTCCAATGGGCGCGTGTAATTCGTTACTTAGTAATAATTTTCAGTTTCAAAAGCATGTTTACGTGCTCACGAAGTCTATCAAAGTACTTCGTTTATTTAAATGAAGTTAAACTTAAAAATGGGCTGGGATTTTTTTTCTCGCTGAACGTGATCCATTATACCTACAGAACCGTCCATTTGAAGGAACATAATTTATTGTATAATTGTTAAGTTATGGTTAATTATTTATTTATTTATTTATTTATGTTTAATTTATTTGTTAGTTAAAAATTATCTTAACTTTAATCAAATACTAATTAAAGAATAAAAAATAAAAATAGAAAACTTCATAATTATAAACATGTGGGCATGTGGAACATATGGGCGTTATGGTGTAAATTTTTCTAATTAAATTGGTTTAATGGTTTAGTAAATCAATAAACCGGAATTGAAAATAAAGTTTTTTAATTCGAACCCTTGATATTTGTAGATATTAAGTATAAATTGTTGATGCTTAAAATAATGAAAGATTTTCTGACTGTTATTTCAAATATGGCTGTCCGGATTAGTAGGTATAGCTTTTACTTATATTTTCGTTTCATTTCAGATAACAGATTTAGAAAAATTTATAAACGAAGTAAGTAAAAATTTTCCATCGCTGACGTACTTGAGTCTGTTGAGCAATAAAGCGTGTCCAAATAAGCTTTCGGATAATGATAAAGACGACAACGACTACCAAAGATATAGGTAAGAGAATAAAAACACTATACCGATATATTTTTCAAATTTTACTCTGTCTTAATATACGAGCTATTCTGAGTGCGTACTTCTGCATAACCGTCCAATACTATTTTTCTAAGCCCCAAAAAAAAGTTAATAAACTATGGAATCGATTTTTTTTTCTCTTAAAATTTTTTAAATTTAAATTTATATCCGTGCTTACGTATTATGCGGTCTATCATAATAACTCGTTTATTTAGACAAAGTAGAATTTTAAAACTGGCTAGTTTTTCCCCGCAGAACGTGATCTATTACACCCACAGAACATTCCATTTGAAGGAACGTAGGAGTAGAACACCTGTATTAACGTATTACTTTATGTTTAACATACACACACTGTAGTAGTGTGATCGTAAGGAAACCACTTAATGCCTTAATTATGTATAACAGTCGCCTTATTTCATAGACTCAGCCGGTAATCGAACCTACAATAACCCTGTAGCGGGAAGTCCAGTCAATCTCAATTATATTTACTTGTAGCTCGTCCATGGGTTTTGTATATTGAATAAATACGCAACCTAATTTTTTAAATAATAATTTATTTTCACAATATTTTTAGGTATTTCGTATTATACAAGCTACAAAATCTACGATTTTTGGATTCAAAACGTGTGAGTGTAGCTGAACGAAGGGAAGCGGCGACTCGCGGCGAGTTCATGCGCGTGCGCAGACCACCCAGCGACAGTGGCGCCGCTGTCGCGCCGCCCGCCAACACTATGAGACCTCTACCTATAGATCTTAACTCACTAGGAAAGCATAAAGGTAATTTTTTTGTAATAAGTAATTATAAATATTTTTCCTTATACGGGATTTACCACAATTGGAGTCCCGTTTAAATAAAAGCTGTGACCGTGAAAGCTTAAAATCTTATAAGTAAATATAATAAATTCAATGTTCGACATTTAAGTTGTATTCTTCGATAATTTTAGGTGCGTACGGAAAATGTCTGTATAAATATACCGGCAAGCATTCAGAAGGCAACCGGTTCATACTCAACAGTGATTTATAATATTGAAGAAATCTCAACTTAATACAGTGACAGCATAAACTTTGCGAGGCCCTAGTCTCTTATAAAATGTGTAAAAAAATGAGACCGTCGGCGAAGGTATAATATAATATATATATAATAACGTATCTGTTTCATATGTTCTCGGCAAAAGTCGAAGGAGACATAGTGGATATAATACCAACCATCACCAATATACAGTGCCATGTAAAGTATAATATTATATGTTTTAAATAATATTAATAAAATAAAATGTGTAACTATTATATAAGTTCACGTGAACAATTTGCTCATTAAATATAACCATAAAATATCATTGTTTTGTTATATTGAATGAACAAATGATTCCTAACTTTGTCATCATTATCAGCCTATCCAATTATTATTTAATTTTAATTTTGATTAACTTTATAACCGAGGCGAGGCAATCCCCGAACACGGTCGAATTAAATAAACTCCTCCTTTTTTTGAACTCGGTTAAAAAACATAATAACTAAACATACTAAATTGATGTAATTTTTGGCTATTTAATATTTTAACATATAAGAGGGATATAACTACCAAAAATATTAGATAATAGTTTTTTTATATACTTAAGGATATTTTAAGTTTAATTTTTTATCTTTATTTCTGTTAATACAAAATTAACGAAGACGCTTGTTTTCTTTTAACTTAACTTTTTACAGTTATTTTCACATTCGTAAAAAAATAATCATTGTTAATATGTATATCTTCAACATCATTGTCAATCAATTGCTCGCAAACGAAACAAAACCGGTTTCAATTGACATCGACAAGTAAAACAACGTAGGTAGTCGAAACAATAGTCAACGAAATACCATCGATTTATAAAACACCTTTTGATAAATCAATGCGAAATAACCATTATTAGACATAATAAATTTCCCTACACATTAGTCATACGTTCACAATAGGGGTCATTTTGACTGCTTTTAGATAATAGAGGTATAACACACATATCATACTAGAAATTAAGGAGAGAGGAGTTAACTATTATTATTACTAAACTTATATGTTGCAACAGTCACAAAATATTAAGAAATCGAATCATTACGTACATTTTTTATAATTGAAACTAAAAAGCAGTCAAAATGGCTTCCGTGGGCAATGTATGGTTAATTATATCTAATAATTTGTTGGTATGATATTATGAATGTAAGATTGTTCTTTATCTTTTGAAATTATTAGCATATATTTTATAGGCAAATACTTAGAAGTATAACTATATTTTTAAGTTTTTAATGTTACTCAGTGTTGTTGAGTAACATGTGGACAAACTCATTTATTATTATTTTCTATTCATTTTTATATACTTGATTGTAAAATAATTGTATATTAAATAAGAAATATAATACATTAAAAAAAATCTTTTATTTAATATAAGGTTCACAAATAAAACTAAGGTATTATCGTAAATTTATTTATTTATTAGAATACGAATATCAGTATATTCCGTAAAACATAGGAATGTATGGGAATGGGTATGAAAAATAAATTAAGTACTAAAAATTTTCCTATATTATACAAACTTTAACTGTGGTTTATTTTATAAACCGCATCTGATGTTCCAATGCACCTTCGTTGTACATTTAAAACTTCTCAAAATATTTATATGTATGTAGGTACGTGGAGTGTTTAAAAATGCGTTATGAAGTAATAAATCGATTCAGAATTTGACATGACAAAATTGACACATATTTACTTCCTATATTTTAACTTTTCTTGCACTCGCACTCTTGACTTAGTACTCGTATTCAAATTTTTAGGTAAATTTTTATAGCAAGACTTCATTCTCATTGGCGAAGAGTCTAAGCACCGTATAACGACTACAACTTGCGTAAACATGCGTAGGCGAGCTGTGATGTTATACAAACATCCATTGTTTCAATTAGGTAAAATATTATTTGTATCCAACAAATTTATGGTAAGCAATTACCATAAATTTGAATGCTATTAAATGGAAATACACAACTCTGCACTAATGAGAAGAGCTTTTGAAATGTATATTTAAATTCAAATTATAGTTTATGGTATAGTAGCAAACCCACCTAACTTATTTTGTAACAATAAATATGTCAGGTACATGCATTTCAATTGATTGAATTTACAGATTTGGAAAACGCGTTTTGCTTCAAGTTTCATATATTGGTATGATAAAGGTTAGTTAGTACATTTTTAATTATTATTAGATTGGTATAAATGAGACACGTTAACCCTACGACCTTGTCTGTTAACATTTATTTACATTTGTCTCGCAACTTTATCTGTTTCGAAATATGTCGAAACACGATTGTTCCGAATCAAGAAAACAAGTTTCACTTCATCTTCGATTTATTAAGGATCGTTTTTGATAAGAAAATAAAATTATTGTATCAATATAAGATTAAAAGTATAATGTATATAACGCAGTTCTCATCCAATGTTTACAATCACTGGACCTAAAAATGTATTTAAATAAAGTTGATATTACATAAATTATTAATACGATTAGAGAAATCATCTTTTCAAGATATTTATTTGAAATACATATGGAATATGTAACGTATTTAAACACGAATTTACAAAATAAACTCCGTATACATACACTTCAATTGTTCTAGAACATAATTAAATGTTGACAAAGTAGAGCTCGGTGAAGACATTTAACGAAAAAGAAAATATAATAGCAATAATAATATATAAAAATCGTTTTTATAAAATAAAGTCTACAATTAAATTTACAATATCTCAATATTGATGCTATTAAATTTTGTACTAACTACGTATTAATATATATGTGAATATTTAGTTTCTATACAATAAAGCGTTAAAGTTTTGCATAATAAAAATTCTATAAATGTTTATTATGTGACATATTTGTGCACTATTAAAGCCATTGAAACGATTTACACGATAATTTTAATATATGCGTTAGGCGATATTTATCACAATCATAACCGAAACTACAACCCCTAAAGCAATACGTAGCAGGTAATTATTCCGATGTACACAGCAAACGATTTACAATAATAAGGATTAAATCTGATTAGTGGTATTGAAATTATTATTATAAAATCATAATTAATTGATATCATTAAATGTAGATCTTCGAGCCATAATAATAAAGTAAATTTAAGGGAAGGACTAATTGAAACATTACGAATTCCCGTTAACAAATAAAACAAGCAGCAATAAATATTGGATGGTTCAACACAACCATAAACGTTTACGTCACATAAAATTTATCGTTACATTAGCTTTATAATTAATATTATAATCTGAATGTAAATATTAAATATTTATAATAATATACGAGAAATAAATACGAAGATATGTACGAAGAAAAGGTACAAAGATGAGGTTACAACAAACCATATAGACAATGGACATGTGTGTCTGTACAGATACAAAAATATATTAATTATATGTAAAATATGGCTTTCGTAATTATGTATTTACTACGTATAAGAGGAAACTTTGATTAGCTACCGACGAACATTAAATACTTCAATTGAAAGCGCCTCAAATTATAACAAAATCGATATTTAATATTGAACTTGATTCTGTAATAAAATATATACCGAATATAAAAGTTTAAATAATTTAAAATTAAAGAGCGATAATAAATATTAGCTTACAGCCGCGTGTGCGTTGCCGGGCCTGGGAGCCGAGGTATGTACAGTTCATGAACATGGAATGCGCAAATCACTACAGATGATAAATCATCTATTTAATCACAATTCATCACCTGTATAGACTACTTACAATTCAATTTACAATTGCGAAAAGCATAATAAAAATGGCACGATTTTTTGTTGCAATCAAAATTTACTTCTCGCACCTAATATACAGCCGACTTACATTACGAATTTACGAGACACCGTGATACTAAGTACGATGAGGAAGAAACCGTTTACCGTGAGATCTGTGTGTAATCTACAACCTAGGCTACACAACCAATTGCTAATTACGGACACCGCTAAAGTTTTTATATTCAGAAGAACACGATTTTACATCATCATAGTTATTACGTGTCATATTGGGAATTAATAATATGCTAGGTTTTTATTAAGAAGCTAGTCTTTATTTAAAAGTTTTTAAATTACTTATTCAATTCGATTGCTAACTTTTTGTTATTATTGGAAATCTCTCGCTAAACAGTTTCTTATTAACACTGTGAACGAAGCTACGTTCCCAGCTCCTCGCTGGAACAATCACAGTGACCAAAAATTATAATTTAAATAATAGCACAGTAAAATATATTAAATATTTCAACCGTTATTTTGGCCGCGACGACAATCTTGCGAGTTATCGAGTAATATTCGACTAACCTACATCCTGACGCCATCATCTCTTACATAAAACTCAGACTACGTAGTAGCACTTAGAAAAACAAAACAAAATAAAGAGTAATATTAAAAAAGACAACATCTTCAACAACATCTCACATAATATTAAAAATCGAATTACCCTACAATAATCTTACATCAAGGCCCTTAACCTTTTATCTATAATTTACATACGGACTTAAGTACTGACATCTCTTTAAAACTGTCAAGGAATTCATATATCACAAGCGTTTAACACATTAACAACTCTTGTATATTGATAACATTGAACCAAATATAATTATATCAAATGCATCGATTACACAAACGAAAAATTGTCACTGAAATATACATAAAGTACGTACTATGAAATATTTATTTATATTTATACTGTCAATTAGTAAAAATGCGGTATTCTCACGCCTGCGTGGGACTTAGGTGTTAAAACGAATTTCAAACATTTAAACCTAATGCCTCTTGCACTACATTTTAAAAAATTTTGTGAACCAAAGTAACTAAACCTTATAATCACTAAATATTAACTTGTAATCGTTACATTACGTTTTGATACAATCCACTTTTTACTTATTACTGTCACTTATTACTCTCGAACAAAGAAACACGTTAAACTTGTGTGACGCAGTGAGCAAGTTTTTCTATTTCTGACTGAAGCGCTTGACGTTTTTCTGACTCTTGTTTTAATTTACTGGTAAGATCCTCAATGGCCGCGTTGAACTTCGCGTTTTGTACTTCTATTAGCTTTTCTAGATTTAATATCTGAAAAAGAAGGAAATTGTGAAAAATTTAGTATTTTTGTACATCATGCGTTTTATTTCATCTAATATTAATTTGACAGATCCATATCGTCGCTGAATAGGCAAAACTACTAAAGCGCCATTTTGGTCAAAATGAGTTATATATATGGTTCGACTGCATTTTTTTTTCTCTGCCTATTAGTCCGGGTCTCGTGGCGATCAGAGCATTTTTTTGGCGCTTTAGCACTCAAAATGGGGTTAAAATCTCACAAGATGTGTTGCGACTTTTTACTAATGTGTGGCTTACTTCGACACATTTTCGTATAATTGTCGGTTTAGTATTATGCTCGCTGCAACAAGCCCTATTCAGGTTTGTTAGTAATTTTCGAAAGTATACTTTTGATAACCGATGGTATTTATATAACTTTCGCTTGAATCTATTTTTTTACCACGGGTCCTTTAAGTCAAATGAGCTTAAGAAAAAACCACAAGATATGGTGATTTAGTAGTTTCTGCTGATTGAAATCACGTATACTCAAGCTTATAAGTAAATAATCTTTCAGCAAGAATCATCAACCATGGCGCTTTAGTATTTATTAGAATTAGAAGTTAATAATGTTCAGTTTTGATCTCTTATTTAAATTACAATAAGTATACTGATTATTGTTAAAATGGAGTCTTGTAATTGTAACTAACTTAAGTAACTCCGTCTAGGATGACTGTTTTGAACGACAGGCGTGATATTGTTATTTTAAACTAAGCTTAGTATAAAAGAACAATATAGCGCCTGAACTGAACAGTGATTCCAGAGGGAGTTATTTGTGTTAGTTGCAATAGCGAAACTCCACATTATGTTTTTATTTAGTACGTTTTTATAAACAAATGTGGAAAATTACGGAGGAAGGTGATTTTTGTTTTATTTATAATCTGAGAAAATGTCAATTTTGTTTGAACAAATTTTTTAATTGAATAAAGATTTATGTTAAATTGGTGTTATTTATTTATTATACGGCTTGTGCATCAACAGCTCAGCAGTTTCCTTTTGAAACACCGTCTGTTGAATCCCATGCAATCCGGTTTTCGTCCAGGTCACAGTACGACTACTGCGCTTGTAAAAATAACTGATGATATACGATCAAATATGGAAAACCAACAGGTCACGGTATTAACGTTACTCGATTTTAGTAACGCCTTTAATACTGTGGACTTTGATATACTATGTGATATTTTACGTTCTCTTAACATATCTCCTGAGGTTGCTGATTGGTTTCTTAGTTACTTACAGGGTCGCCGGCAGCGAGTTAAATTGAATGACTCATACTCCAATTAGTCAATGGTCAATACCGGTGTCCCGCAAGGTGGCGTGCTCTCCCCTCTTTTGTTTTCAATATTTATAAACTCTATCTGTAATGTAATATCTTCTTTCTACCACCTCTATGCAGATGATCTCCAGATATACTCTCACTCCACTGTTCATAACTTATCTCAGTGTGTATCGCGTATAAACAATGACCTTTTAGCCATTGGTAAATGGAGTAAAGCCTATGGCCTAAATATAAATCCAAATAAAACGAAAGCTATTATTATAGGAAGCTCCAGACTGCTCAGCCGCATTGATAAATCTGAGGTATCTCTTGTTACATTTAATGGATTCACCATTCCATACAGCGAAAGCGTGAGAAATTTAGGTGTTATCTTTGACCAACATGTCTCTTGGGGTCCTCAAATATGTGAAATTAGTCGCAGACTGTTCGCTTCGGTTGGGTCTCTCCGTAGATTGCGTAATCTACTGCCCATTCCTACTAAAATTGCTCTTGCACATAGTCTCCTATTACCAATTCTTGATTATGCTGATACTTGCTATCTTGACATTACAGAGGAGCAGCTTAATAAGCTTGAGCGCATTCAGAATGTATGTATAAGATTTATCTTTGGACTACGCAAATATGACCATATTTCAGAATTTCGCAAAAAACTCAAGTGGCTCCCAATTCGCCTTCGCAGGAATACTCATATCCTTACCCTACTTTACTCCATTTTATTTAATCCCTTTACCCCTTCCTATCTTCCTTTTATGACAAATCTTTTACAGTTCAAGCCTCTCGCTTATGGAATACCTTGCCCTTGAATATCAGACGTGTACAAACACCTGCACTTTTTAAAAAGACTGTTTGGAAGCATTTTCTTCAAACTCAACAATAAACAAGTAATTCATAATTATAATGTATACATATATGTATTTATATGTATGTATGCATGTATGTGGGTATATATGTATATATGTATGTATGTATGTATGTATGTATGTATGTATGTATTTATGTATCTATTTATGTATGTATGTATTTATGTATCTATTTATGTATGTATGTATATGTTTAATTATTTGAATATTTATAATAAATTTGTTGTAACTTGTACACCTATGCTGACGCTAGACCATTTCCTTTGCCCTAAGGTTGCCTGGAAGAGATCGCTTTTTAGCGATAAGGCCGCCCTTTGTACCTAATGAATATATTGTCAATATTTTCTTTCTTTCTTTGATATGTATTATTTCTGTTTTTGGTGTACAATAAGGTGTATTATTATTATACGG
The DNA here is from genome assembly GCF_905220565.1 of Melitaea cinxia. Taxonomy (NCBI): domain Eukaryota; kingdom Metazoa; phylum Arthropoda; class Insecta; order Lepidoptera; family Nymphalidae; genus Melitaea; species Melitaea cinxia. Next base: position 6,551,323 of record NC_059400.1, on the reverse strand, counting down.
GTTAATATGTCATAATAAACATTTTTGTTGCTCACATTAGTAATAATATTTAGGCTGGAACAAGATAAAAAGTGATGAAAGTATAATCATCCCATTATTTAATTGGCAACTATGTCTTGAAAGTAAAAAGCTTTTGAGATTTCTCTAGTATCCGATGCTGAATGTCTTTTTGCTATATGTCTTTCTGTAGTAGATTTATCTCTTAGTAATTTTCGTTTACGACTATTATATTTTTTAAATAATGTTAGTATTTTTTTCCAAAGAGAATGTTAACACACTCGAGTCTTTAGTAGTTGGCGACTCCCTAACCGTGAACTTAACGTGGAGGTTAGTAAATTTCCCTTGCTGGTTTTTTTTCAGGACTCAGAGGATTTATCCTAAAGTGACAGCTAACTCCGTAAATAGTTAAAATACGAACAGTGTAATAGATTAATTGCGTAGATAAAATTAAATCATGATTATGTTTCCTTAACAGTTCTTACTTTCACCCAAAAGAAAAAAAGTTGTGACAGGTTAAAGCAAAAAAAAAACTTAAAATTGTTTTTTCTCAAAACAGCCCTTGTGCACGTTAGCAGTTTTGCCTATTCAGCGACGATATAATCATTTAATTATTGATAACCAACTGCTTATTGTTTTAAATAATAATTTGAACTATTGTCTATTTACCATAATGTAGAGAAAAACAATTATCGTGGCGACTTCGAGGAATCCTAATTAATTAAGATTAATTAGATAGTTTAAAACTAGGGTAGTAACGAGGTTATCAATGCCGTCTAGATCAGTATAAGGTCATATTTATATAATTTGTGATTATCATTGTCACAATCTTGTAATATACCATCTAGTCTATCACTATTCACTATTAGTGATTCTTGTCAAATGCAATTAGGAAAGCATAGCATGTTTTAGAATTGTAACTGCTATTCTTAAAATGCTGAATTAAGTGCGAGTTATTGTGAGCGATAAGCATGCATTATCCGATCGTTACAAAACTATCTGCGTCGAAGAAGTACTCGATATTATTAAAGCACTAAGAGGCAGCAGCAATGTTCAAAATTCTAACACTAGTTTTTTCTAATAATTATAAACAACACGACTGACGACCGCTCTGGTGCAATGGTGCGTGTGCCGTGTCGGCGGCACTTAAACACCGACGGTCGCGGGTTTGATTCCCCATCAGAGTGGATATTTGTGTTTATACAAATATTTATTTCCGGTCTGATTGTTAGTCCATGTGGGTCTCTCCACCATACCTCGGAGAACACTTAAGTTGTCGGTCGCGGTTGTTATCATGTCAACCTGATAGCGATTGTTACTCATATAAGGAAATTTTGGAGCATTGGAGCAGCGTGGTGGATTAAGTTCTAATCCTTCTCCTACACGTATGGATGGCCAGCAGTGCGAAATTACAGGCTAAAGCGATAAACATAACACTCACCCTGTTATTGAGCTGAGCTATCAACGCATCAGTGCCCTCGGCCTTATCATTTTTCAAGGAATGGAACCGCCTCTCCAGCGTCCCTGAACTTATCTCCGATTTGACCCTCTCTTCTAACTTCTCGCTTCTCTCTACGACGGAGCTCGACTTTTCGATACTGAACTTGCTAATCGAAGATATTTCGCTCGGTTTTTCGACAGTGGTCAGTCTATCCAATTTTTCGAGTTTGTCGGATTTATCGAGTCTGTCGGGCTTGGCAGGCGACTTGTCGGTGGGCTCGCTGCTAGCACGACTTGAAACTATCGGCGGTGGAGGCGCGGGCGGCTTCTTGATCTCGTCTAGCATGGCGATCAGTGTTCGACCTTGAAACGAAAACGAAAATTTTTAAAATAGACGGCTTATAAGTTTTCCAAAGCATTTTAAAATCATCCAATACTAATATAATTATAATGTTTTGGTAATTAGGAAAACGTAAGATTACTACTAATATGACAGCCATTATTTATAAAAGCTATATCAATTGAATATACAGTACAATTGTCTGTTGTCCCTATGTATAACAATTCTATTCAATGTTTTATTTATATATTTACCAGCGGATCTGGCGAAATTTGTATCGCCTTATTTTTGTTTTTCTTACTTATAATGATTACATATATCAAAATCAAATATAGCCTATCTTTCAAATTGGATCACACTGCACACTGTGTGCAAATTTGATTAAAACGATTAAGTAGTTTAGGAAAAATAACTGAGGTAGGGCAGAGCACGAATTTCCTGCTCAAAATATGGAGCAGCCCGACTGGGGTAGTACCTCGACCTTACAGAAGATCACAGCTAAATAATACTGTTTTCAAGCAGTATTGTGTTCCTGCTGGTGAGTAAGGTGACCAGAGCTTCTGGGGGGATTGGGGATTGGGTCGGCAACGCGCTTGCGATGCTTCTGGTGTTGCAGGCGTCTATAAGCTACGGTAATCTCTTACCATCAGGTGAGCCGTACGCTTGTTTGCCGACCTAGTGACATAAAAAAAAAAAAGTTGTTTAGGAGTCCATCGCGGACATACAACGTGACGCGTAATTAAAAGAGTAATATTATTCATATTACTCTTTATTTACGAGTACTGTATATAATATGTAGCTTAAATAATTAACTTTCATACTTTATTGTTTATTTTATCAATATTTTTTTCTATTGATATTGGTTGTCTGTAAGAGATCACTATTAGTGATATATAAAAGTTAGATAGAGCCAAAGAAGTTTTACTTCAGTCGTGTGGTCTAAAGCACACTCGTTTTTTAAATTAGAATATTGTTATTTTTCTTATGTAATTTTAAATAAGCAATAAATTGTTAAATAAATAAAAAATATATTAATAAGTGTTAAATCAATGTATGTAATATATTGGTGTACCGGCAGCGGTAGGCGATTGCAGCGACGGCGGCTTCGTCGTCGGTAACTCCGGAGGCACGTCTTTCTTATTCTCTGCTGACTGACGATTTTTTACCTGAAATAATAAAACCAAATTGTTCATTCATCATCATCATCATTTCATCTTAAAATACTAGAACATACAAGGCTTCTTTTGTAAGTAATATAACCCTAATAATAGTTATGAAATAAAATAAATATAAGTTACTATTTTTATATAAGCTGATTACCAGTGAAGTTAAAACAAAATCAGTCCACTTATTTCTGAGATTAATTGAAAATTACAAACAGACGGAAGATAATACCTTAAGTATTTTGTCTTTTCTCTATAATATATCAGTTAAACTTTAGTTACTGATACGATAAACTAAATAAGTATGGTATAAAAGATGGTATCAGAAGTTAAAAAAAAAAAACTAAATAATAATAATAACATGGTCGTCATGGAATGCTTGCGTTTAACACCCGACTGTTATAACTATTTTTTTTTTCATAAACATACATAAAAATAATACTTATATAAATAGAAATATTATATTACACCCAGACTCAGGCGGGAATCGAACCGGCAACCCGCTGAACAGGAAGCAGGGCCACTACAAACTGCGCCAACGGGCTAGTCAAAATCAGGCAGTCAGTCAGGCTAATTATATAATACTAATACACAATTACCTCTATACTGGATTCTAAATTTTCTAGAACAGATATCCTATTGCTTATCGACGACGTACTCTTCGACATTTCCATTGAATGTGACGCTCGTTTATCCTCCAAACCACATTCCAAAATCCTATTTAAAAAATCAAAATTAAATAACACATCCTAAAAAACATAATTATATAAAAAAAAAATAGGTAAAGTCTATTTTATTACTGATTTGTATTTATAAATACAATCAATTAATTAGTATCTGGAACGGCTATTACAATAATATTACGTAAATCATATCTTTATTTAAGTAACAAGTAATAATAATATTTTTACGAAATTTCTAAACTTTTTCGAGTTAATCTACTAATTCCTACGATGTTTTCCTTTAGCAGCTCGATTGTCACTAAAAACAATGTAATAATATTTTAGCTTTTCTATTTTTATGATAAATAGTCAGAGACACAAATAATTAAACCACTATTGAATCATTAATCAACGACCTTGGAACCAGTAATCCTTGTACAACAATCTATTATAAAACTATAATAAAACATGATTCTATCATTACTTGATGACTAATTGTAGAAAATATAGATAGAGATAATCTTTTCGAGACCATTACCTACGAGTATATATATCTGTAGAAATAAAAATCAAATTTTCTGCTTTTAAAATTATTTTACTAATACGAAAGTAATTTTTTATTTACTAAATCAGCGTTATCGCTGCATAATCTCCTGGCTATGTATTTGTGAGATGCCAAAGTATTTAATTTATTCTTTTAATTTTTATAACGTTCGACGGCGTCTTCAATAATATGTTAAACTATAAAGTTATATAAAAAAATAAATTTTTAGTTTAACATCATTCTGATATATACATACTACATAATTTCAGAAAAGAATCGAAAGAGTAATTATCACTTATAGTAGCGAAGAATTAACTTTAAAACGTGTACCCAAAGTACCCAAGCAAGTGTATCAAAGTATAGTGCCCAACTGGCCTCAATCTTACAGAAGATCACAGCAAGACAACACTGCTCTCAAGCATTTTTGCGTCCCTGTGGTGAGGTGGCCAGAGCTTCTGGGGAGGGTCGGGGGTAGGGTCGGCAATGCGTTTGCGATGCTTCCGGTGTTGCAGGCGTCTATCCGCTACAGTAATCGCTTACCATCATGTGAGTCGTACGTTTGTTTGCCCACCTAGTTGTATAAAAAAATGAATAGTAACCTGTCAGTACTGCCACCGCCCGCCTTGCTGGCGACCCCGCCGGCCTCCGACGACGTGGACACAGAACGCGACTTGCCCTCGGAGCCGAAGCTGGTCTTCTTGGCCTGGTTCAGCTTCAGCTCCTCCATCCAGGGCGCTCGGTGCTTTACCCAGTCTCGGGCCCGGGGCTTTACCTCCTCAGCCTTCTCGGGCTCTGACTTGTCTGTCGGTACTGGAGGAACCATTTAAAAAATATTATAATTCTTAAAATATAATTAATTTTTAATGTCTTATATTATTATATTTAATCTAGTTATCATATGGATAGTGACACCGTCAGCACCTAGGGATATAAAATATCTACAATCTATTTTCAGACCTACCAAATATACACAAATAATTTCATAAACACTGGTTGAGCCATTACATAGGAGTTCGATAACAACACTATGGCATGAAATTTTTATAATTAAGATTATCTTTAAGGACAATTTTATGATTTTATTTTCATTATTTCACAGGCACAACAATTGTTATGAACATATTGTTGTGATAAAATACATTGGACCCATTATACATATATAGTGGCTGGTGAGAAATAACATTGGCGTTACATAAAATGTAACGCGTTATAGCGAGCGGTCTGACGGCGGCACAATGATCAGATATATTCTGGTAAATCCTATTAACCACAAACATATTAAGTATTTAAATAATGAATTTTAACATTTTAATCGACTGTCGTGAACATTTTCTTAGTATAGACTACACTCATTTAAACACCAGCAAAATCTTCAAAATATTTGTATTGAATGTAGGTCCACTTTTTAGTGAAGTATGTGCACAGTGGCATCGAAAAACACACACACAGTCATTGTAACACTAACTATTGACGTATTGTATAAAATGTGACGGATTACAAGAAGCTGACGAATATATTAAGGTCATATCAATCGACGATCGCTCTGGTGTAATGGTGCGTGTGCCGTGTCGGCAGCGGCTAAATACCGACAGTCGCGGGTTCGATTCCCCATCAGAGTTGATATTTGTGTTTATACAAATATTTATTTCCGGTCTGATTGTTAGTCCATGTGGGTCTCCCCACCATACCTCGGAGAACACTTAAGCTGTCGGTCCCGGTTGTTATCATGTCAACCTGATAGCGATTGTTACTCATATAGTGATATAGAGTGGATATTTGTATTGGTACAAATATTTATTTCCGATCCAGTCGTCAGTTGCCGCGCCTCGGAGAGCACGTTAAGCCGTCGACCCCGGTCGTTACCACGTAGGTGCACCTGACAGCGATGGTTAGACATAGGAAGCCGCAGTGGAGCGGCGTGGCGCACTGCGCCCCGAGCCGCCCCCTGCAGCGGCGCGAGGCCCGAGACCGTACCGTCGTGTCCGTTGGCGAGCGCGGGCGCGTCGTCGCGCAGCGCCTGGCTGGGCGGGCGGCGGCGCGGCGCCTTCACCCTGCGGCGTGCACTGGTTACAGTCATGCTCTCACGCACGAATCATATGTGTGTGTATATATATATATATATATATATATATATATATATATATATATATATATATATACAAAATATCTATATTTTACATTATTTTATAATGTTTAAGCGAATTTCACTCATTGTAATGAAACAACTCTTTTCGAATTCTCCAATGGTTTTTTAAGTTTCTTAGATGCCCGGAGGAATTCTCTAAAAAACTTTTTGTTTATAAAAAACCGCGATAAAATCCTAAAAAAGTTGTTTCATTATAAAAAGTATCACATTAATAAATAAATAATTATTTAATGTTCTTTGCAGCACTTAAAATTTGACACACTAATCTAGTCACTGGTACGAAGACTCTTGCAATCGTACCAAAATAACTAATTTAAAATGATTAACGATAAGCGTGGTAAATATTCCGTTTAATATATCATCATCATCATCATCATTACAGCCTATACAGTCCACTGCTGGACATAGGCCTCCACAAGTTTACGCCAAAAATAACGTGAACTCATGTGTTTTGCTCATAGTCACCACGCTGGGCAGGCGGGTTGGTGACCGCAGGGCTGGCTTTGTCGCACCGAAGACGCTGCTGCCCGTTTTTGGCCTGTGTATTTCAAAGCCAGCAGTTTGATGGTTATCCCGCCACCGGTCGGCTTTTTAAGTTCCAAGGTGGTAGTGAAACTGTGATGTCCCTTAGTCGCCTCTTACGACACCCACGGGAAGAGAGGGGGTGGCTAAATTCTTTAGTACCGTAGCCACACAGTACTTTAATATATATAACATAGTATTTATTACTTACTATTTTTACTAATTGTCATTTATAGAAAAAGAGCATAACGCTCTATAACTCATAAAAGTAAAGCAGTAAACAACATGAATAAAAATATCACCTCTCATGTTGTGTATTAATATTGAATTCATAATGTTTTATTGAGTCATGTTACATTAATCCATGTTAATTTTATTAATACAAAAAACATCTGATAATAAAACCTTTTATACATCATTATTTGTTTGAAATAATAAACATATTTAAGGTTTAAATATATTTTTAAAAAAAATTACAATAAATTATAAGAGATGTTTCAAAAGTTACTAAATTTACTAATTTCATATACAAACGCTTCTCTATAACAATACAATAGATGTATAAAAAGCCTCACCTGCCGGCTCTAGGGTCATTTAAAATAGAATTTCTTTCGATGTGGTCGAAAGTGTTGCCCGCGTTAGCATTGGCGCCGGTGTTAGCGTTGCCGCTAGAGTTGGCGTTGGCGTTGGTGCCGGACTTGCTGGCCACACTGCCGTCCGTGCGGTCCCACTCGCCACTACTACTGCTCCCACTTGATATCGTCGTTGATACCTTCTCTCTATAAACGAAACACAGCATATTTTAAACAACTTAAAGCCATAGTAAAAACTATACACATAGTATTTACATTACAACTAACCAACTACTAGTGCCCTTTACATATTTTATGGAACGCTTCAGCCTGTTATATCCCACAGCTGGGCATAGGCCTCTTTCCCCATGTAGGAGATGGATCAGAGCTTAATCCACCACGCTACTCAACTGCGGGTTGGCGGATACATTCTTACTGAGTAACGATCGCTATCAGGTGTAAATTATAACAACCGGGACGGACGGCTTAACGTGCTCTCCGAGGTACGGTTGGGAGACCCACAAGGACAGCACAAACACCCAGACCAAGGCAAACATCTGTATCCGCATCCGCAACCGGCAGCGCAATAGCCACAAACCAGTGCTGTGACCGTTGCGCCTGCGTTCGAAAGATAAAAAAAATATTCTTACAAGATGCTGCGCTAAAAATGTCGATCCTTTCTCTTTGTATAAAAAAATAAAAGCCAAAGCAGTTTTTACAAAAATTGTTACGGTTATCAAAGTTTTTTTTCTGACTATTCAAAACATATGATTTAAAAATTATTTTGAAAGGTACATTTTATAAAATATATTTCAGGAATATGAATTATTTCATATTCGTCGTTTTAGTTTTTTTTTAAACTGTAGCATTTTTAACCTAATTATATTGTCATTTACTTTTATAAAGACCTTGTGCTGCGACTCAACTCACTCAAAGACATACCATTCAATGTATAGAGTCCTAGGTCTAGGTCTAGGTAAATAGGTCCTACCTCGTCTGGACTTTAAAATTATTATTAAAATAACTTACGTCTTATCCGATGACGGTATAATCTTGTTTTTTAGCCCGCTGAACAACCCTCCAACTCCTGACGTCGGCGTGGGACTCTTCTTAACTGGCACCGGGGGTTTCTTGACCTACAAATATAATAAACTACTTCAACAGTAGATATAACATTGTTATATATTGTAATCAATTAGTACATAATGCACGTTGGCGTAGTGATCACACCAACTGGCGTGCGCGAGATCGATGCCCATACATGACAGGTGTTTGCGGTGACTATACAGATAGCTATTGTGATCACTCATTATAATGAAACAACCCTTCCAGATAGGACAGGAGAAACCATGGTCCTCCCGTGACCATGGTTGCTGTAAAGTATTCGAAACGTCGGCAATGTAAAAAACCCAATAAACCGCGATAAAATCCGAAAAAGTTCATCATCATCATCATCATCATTACAGCCTATACAGTCCACTGCTGGACATAGGCCTCCACAAGTTTACGCCAAAAATAACGTGAACTCATGTGTTTTGCTTTTGTCATGAAAAAGTTGCTTCATAATAATTATTGTGTGTTACGAAAAGCAAAACACAAACATTTTGAAATAAAAAGAGTTACTAGTGAAAAGTATCTAGGGCTAATTTTGGATAATCAACTGACTTGGAAATTACAATTGGAAAAAGTAAAATCAAAGTTAACATCACTTACTGGAGCACTACGCGGAATTGTTCACTGTCTACCACAAAAAGTACGCCACTTTATTTATAACTCTCTGGCAAAGCCGCACATAGACTATTTGATAGAGATCTGGGGATCAGCTGCTAAAACTAATCTTAACACTCTTCAAGTCGCTCAAAACAAACTGGTTAAATTACTATTTCATTACGATTTCCTAACACCTTCAACTAAAATATATAAAGATACGAAAATACTTAACATTGAACAATCATACAAATACTATTCTTGCATACTTATAAGAAAAATTATAAATAAAGATGTACGTAGCACTGTAACTTTTACTAAAAAGAAAAATATACAAACAAAAATGTTGAGAAGTTCTAATGACCTAGTTCTACGCCCACCGAGAACAAATTACGGGAAAAGGAACATTACATATGAAAGTGTACAAATATATAATAAAATGCCCACAGTTATTAAAGAAGCTAAAAGCATCCTGGGAAAAGGAACATTACATATGAAAGTGTACAAATATATAATAAAATGCCCACAGTTATTAAAGAAGCTAAAAGCATCCTGAAGTTTAAAAAATTGCTAAAAAATTATTTACAAAATCTAAAAATATAATAAAAACAATTATCACAACTACAAACAAAAATTATCATCTAAAATAATGAGTGGAAGTAATAACGTAAATGAAATAAACAAATAAATAATAATTAAGAAATAGGTTGCAAAACAATAAAAAAAAAAACTACAAATTTATACATAAAAAAAAAATATAATACAAAATATCAAAATAAAATTCTTAGTCTGCAAAAAAAAAATAAAAAAAAAAAATAAAAAAAAAAAACGTCAATTTAATATTATTTACATATGTATATGTTTAAAAGACCCTCACTTTAAATCAAAGTAATAACGTTAAAATAACAAGGAAATAGGTTACAAAATCTCAATAAAAAATAAAGTAATTAATAAATAAAAACCTTAATTATATAATTTTAAAATCACACACATACGAGTAAATATATATTTCGCCTGGCCGCATCTAGTTTAATATTTGAAGATCTATGTATTTGTTTGTGTTTCGTCGCTTGCTGCTTTTGTTCCTTTTTTTTAATGCATAGTGACCGGTCTTACCATTGATGTAATGCGTTTCTACCCACTTTTTGGTTTTTGTGACGATATTGTATATTGAACTTTGTTTATTACCGACACGCTCGGCTAGAATTATTGTAAACTTGTAGATATTTAAAAATGTATTCTTTCTAATGTATTTCTCATATAAGTGAATTGTTAATTCTTATGAGAATAAATATCTTTGACCTGAAAACACAAATCTATGTACAAATAATTTTTACTTATGGCGGTTTCTCCTCTAATATTATAAAAATTTAGGCGTTGGTTATTTTTGTTGAATTCGTTTAGTATAATATTTGTGCGTTATTTAGCAAGGTATCGTTAGTTATAAAACATGTTAAGACTGTAGAAAGAAAAACGAATGTCAATTTGTTAAATGTCCGTAACAATAGCATCAGCTGTCACCGAAATTTAAACACAATCAAGTCTCGTATATTTTAAAGTTACGATAGTGGCCGTGAAAGCTTAAAACTTATAATTTGATAAGTATTTAAATTAATCGCGAGTAAAACCAAATGCGATGATTAAATAAAATTAAATGCAATGCGTCCTGCCTGTGATACAGAGCCGAGACGTGGACACTGACGAAGGGACTGGTCCACAAGTTTAAAGTCGCTCAACGTGCAATGGAACGGGCTATGCTCCAAGCATTGTTTATCTCAAAGATAGGATTAGAAATGAAACTATCCGCGAGAGAACGAAAGTAACCGACATATCCCACAGAATTAGCCAGTTGAAGTGGCAGTGGGCTGGTCATCTGTGTCGCGCGAACTTGGGGAGGCCTATGTCCAGCAGTGCAGTGCAACAAGCTGAACTGACTAACTGACTGAGTAAAACCATGAATGATATCTCTATAATAATGATTATCTTACTTGTTCTGGCGTTCCATCTGCAACCGTCTCGCTGTTTATAATTTTTTCAGATTCACTCTTGTTCGTGTGCGTGACTGTACTTTGTGTGCTGCTTTCTTTACTTATTGTACTTTCCTTGTGCAAGCTGAAATAAAACAAAAAGAGTGTCATATTATATTATAGATATCATAACCCGTGTACACATTATATATGGTATGTATGTAACTTTGTATGTATGGTAACTTTTATATTTTTCAAAGTAATCTGATTTACGACATGCATTTTGCACATAAAAGATATCGCCATATTGTACTATTCTGTATATTCTTGTAATGTTAATGTACACACTAAAACACTATATAACAAGAATTTTATTTTTAATTTAGTTATCTTGACACACGTTTCCTTTGATAATTTCATAAGCAAAAATAGACAGACCTTCAATTTATATACGAAATATTAAATTGCCTAATTCTGTATTCTAAATTAATTCCAACATGGAAAATTTTATTACATCTGTCTTATATTTTTGTTGTATTTTGTTACTTATCGTTTGATTGCAAATTTCTGTCTATATCGTAGGAGACACATTTACATGCGTGGGACGTGTCTATGAACACAGACCTTCAAACGCCTTATACACAGACAGACCGACGTCAGCGATGAACAGTTAAACTTCTAATTGGTTTGTAAAAATCTACGTGCAATGCATTTTATTCAACAATTTAAAATTATAGACATCCATCCATGCATCCAACTTTTTTTTAATAAATGTTGCCTGCAACTTCGGTGGTTTCAAAATCTCTTAAATAAATCATTTATTTTTTAAGGTTAAAGTAGCCCTGTGCTATTACAGACTATAATTTATTTGTGTGCTAAAGGCGACGGGCGAAAATGGGCCTAAACTTTACGGTCCGTTACATCATTGAAATATTTATCAATATTCGTTTCAAGTTTTTTCATTCCCAATGGCGAAACGATTCGTTATTTTACCATGGGATAGTAAATTGATTAATAAATTGAAACACTTTTGTTTTCCTGTGCCCTAGTATATTTTTCTGTCCTATTGGGACACTTCAAATGTTGCTAGCTGAGAAAAACGAATTATTGGATTACCAATTCGTTTTATTTGTCTTTATTTTTAAGGTTTTTTATTATGTACTTATGTTGCATAATAAAAGTATGCAATGCTATCATGATTTGCAATGGGTATAATGGTTTTATCTAAAAAAAAAAGAGATTCTAAGTATAAAAAAACGACTACCTATATTTTTTAAGGTGGCAATCGAAGGCGTAAAAACATTAAGTCAGGTGTAAGTCAAGTGTCAAAGCCATTCACTCGTTTTGTTCTCAGCTTGCGGCAGTTATGGCGGCAGTGAATATTTTTGTGTTTTGTGCATTTTGTTTGATGTTTTGGTTTTCTTTCACGACTTTCGCTACGTTTAACAACAACAGCACAACAACAACACAACGACGTTTTTTACATATTAGTTGACAATTCTCGCAGAGGATGAGACGCCATCCGAGTTTATTATTGTAATTGTGTGTGTTGTGTTTATTAATGTCCGTAATATGGTATCTAGGCTGGGCAAGACATCAAGAAAATCTAATACCACCTGCACAAGTTTTTGATAACGTTCTAATAATTTATGATGATGAATAAATAAATGTTAAAATAATTAACCATTTTTTATTTAACTCTCCCCTTTAATATTGACAAATGAAAAATAACAAATACATAGATTCAATATTGTAATAAACATGCTTTATCATTGAACCGTAGGTGTCCATAATCGTGTAATTGTACTTTAAATAATACAAGTACTGAGTGACTATAAGGATTTGAGGTTATTTTTTTAGTAAACAAAGTCATCTTGTAACTTTTTTCTCCCATGAAGGATTTATGTAAAATGTTCTGTATTCGATAAAGGACTATAGTTTCTATAGAATTACACTAAAATCATCAATGTAACGTTCAGGCCCAACTTTCTATGGACGTTCGCCCGCCTCCTTTCATTATGAATTATTTAACCAATCTGACGTGAATGAGTTGCAAGCATCCATCCATCCAAACATTCGCTTTTACAATATTAGTAAGCTAGTAAAATCCTTAAAACGATCTTTGGCAACTTTACTTTCGTTTTCATTACTGTAGTTCGATAGAACCAAAAACTTATCATAAGTACAATCTTGATGAAAATTCTTGAAAGATAATTCGCAAACGGATTACATACAATCATTAAGGAAGCTTATATAAACAATTTTTGTACATATTACATTCTTTACATTTTACTTTTATATGTATACGTTAAATACTACAAATAAATTGAATAAATAAATAAATAAATAAATAAATAAATAAAAATATCTATAACATGCACACACGGTCGTCTGTTCCTATGCTTGTGTTACAGGTAACAGCCGACTGTTATAACGATTTTTTTTTTGATAAATATACATAGAAACAATAAATAGAATAAATACAAATATTACACCCAGCCTCAGGTGGGAATCGAACCTGCAACCCGCGGAACAGAAAGCAGGGCCAATACAAACTGCGCCAACGGGGTAGTCAAATTGTGACATATACAAGAAACATAAAACTAAATTATGCTAATCTCTCGGTATCCGTTTCGGTTACAAATGAAAGATCTTAAGAACGGCAATTTCATAACTCGATTGAGTCAATATCGATTGGCACGTCGCTTTGCCATTTTAGTTCACATTCTGACAATTTAAGAAAAATAGTTTCTGATCATTTTTTAATTTTCGTCTTTTGTGAAATAATTTTAGTTATAGTTTAGTATAGTTAATAAACTTTACTATAGTATATTTTTCAATTTTCTTAGCTCGTCTATACAAATAAATAAAATTAGAGTGTCTGTTTGTATTTTGTAATATTAAAATAACTGCTTCTTGCTAAATTAATATGTATGTAACTACGTATACACGGTACATATACTAAAATAACATTTTTTTTATAATTTTTTTCTGTCTGTCTGTCTGTTTGTTCCGGCTAATCTTTTAATCGGCTGGACTGATTTTGAGGAGACTTTCACTGGCAGATAGCTGATGTACTAAGGAATAACTTAGGCTACCTTTATTTTAGATTTTTTTTATAACTCTGCGAAGTGAACTAAAACTATATATTTAGCTAAATTCCATGCTGATGAAGTCGCGGGCACAGCTAGTCATTTTATAAAAACCTTCTACAAAGTACATATAAGAATACTTTAGTAACAAAAAATCGTCTAGAATTTGTCTAACCGTTCTCGACTTTTGCTAAGCAGCAACACGTTGAGCGATTTTCATATTTATTTATATTAATTTTTTACATAAGTACTCTTTAAAACTTTAATAAAAACTAGTTTTCGTTAATTGAAATTGTTGTTCCTTTTTAATTGTTGTTTCCTTGAATCTTTTAACGTACCTTACTTTAGATGTGGTCAGTTCTTTAACGGAGGCAGTTTTTTCGGTGTACTTGTTGAGTATTGGATAGAGCGGACTAGTCTTTGTGGGTGGCCGGTCTGGCTTCTTCTGGATTTCTTCAGCATCTTCAGCAACTGCAGTGAAAAATATAAACATATATTATAATTTATCCAAACGTTTTATTGTATTTTAGTCGTGTGATAAGAGACTCAAAAGCTTAATGAGTAATCGAATGGAAGGGTTTTAAACAAATATATATTAGTAGCAAAATATTTATTTCCAAGTATCTTAAGTCATGAATCCATATAAAGGCAAAATATTAAATACTTTTGTAGTCAGATAAATGCTGGCCTATGCAAATTTAATAAGCAATTATGATGCTATTGATAGTTTATACACAATTTTTCAATATTGAGTAAAAGAAAAAAGGCATAATATTGCAGTTTTAAAATATTAGTAGGTATCTAAGATACGACAACAATACATAATTTTTTTTTTAATTGTCACACCGGTATTTTCAAAGAACAACAAAGTAATCGCGGATATAAACAACTATTTGCAGCAAATAAATGTGACGTAGTTGATTATTTTTGTGTTGTTAGTAATCGATTACGTGTGATGATTTGAATGTCACTACTTTTTTACCTGCTCGTGATAAATTTTTACATTGGCCGTACATATGTTTGTCGTTGTCTGGGCGTTTGTTTGCGTTGTTTGTTTCCGGATCCCCGACACAGGATTAATGTTACTTGGGAGTTGGAGTATGAGGTATTTTTTTAAATTTTTACAGCGTTATATACTAAATTTATATACTGAGTTCAACGTATACACCTTACAGGCAAAAAATTAGTAAAAAAATTAGAACATTTTTCATTGAATTAAAAATGACTACAAAATAATTGCATGCTAACTACGCCGGCAAACAAGCGTACAGCTCACCTGTTGGTAAGCGATTACCGTATAGACAGACGACTGCAACACCAGAAGCATCGCAAGCGAGTTGCCGGCCTAATCCCTCCAGAAGCTATGGTCACCTTACTAACCAACAGGGACACAATACTGCTTGAAAACAGTATTATTTAGCTGTGATCTTCTGTAAGGTCGAGGTACTACCCCAGTCGAGCTGCTCTATATTTTGAATTATGGTGTACTTTCCTAATTACAATAAATGACAATTTGTGCAGTTTTAACATAGGTTACTTTAAGAAAGTTATAAGTTATAACGCTTCAAAAGAAATTAAAAATTAATTACTTGAGTTTTACTTTGCCTAGCGTTAAAAACAAAAGCGACCTAAACATAATTTCGTGTCGTTTAACTTACGAACTTGGAACTTTACGAACTTTAACATCTAAAAAAATAATCGTTGAAGAAATATTAAAGAGTTTAACTTACGAACTTGGAACTTTACGAACTTTAACATCTAAAAAAATAATCGTTGAAGAAATATTAAAGAGATGGAGATATTTCACCTTTAACATTAAATGCTACCAATAAAAATGTTCGTTACAAAAAGAAAACTTATACATATATCGCACCCTTAATAAAACAAAGATGTAACTCAAAAATCGCAATTTGTGGGAATTGGCGTTTGAAGTTTAGCACTTTTTCCGCATTGTGTTTGATTAAAAATTACCAATTATTCGTAATGCTTTTAATGACTTTTATTATTGATATCAGTAGTTTAAAGTACAGAGATTAATAGAATAATAGAAAAACAACTGTGTTAAAATCTATAATAGCTGTAAAATGGAGATGAAAAAAAAGTTCCGACTTAAATCTCTTTATGCCAAAAATTACTTAATATTTTAGGAAGTATTTCAAAAAAATTCTCTTTAGTATTAAAACATAACAAAAAGTTTTAAAAATAAATCACAATGTTTCGTTTTATGATTATTTAATTGTAATTATGATGTTGTATGTACTAATGCATCATTTTTTTATAAAACGAAAACTGAAATTTATCACCTTTTTTTTAAATTAAACAAATTTTTATTAATCATCCGATATTTATATATATCTCTTTATGGCTACAAATATTGTTTTTTAAACAAAACAAAAACTATACACTATTATAAGAATTAGGTACAATTAGTCTCTAGTACTGTGTGGCTACGGGTACTGTGTGGCTACGGTACCAAAGAATATAGCCATCCCCTCTCTTCCCGTGGATGTCGTAAGAGGCGACTAAGGGATAACACAGTTCCACTACCACCTTGGAACTTAAAAAGCCGACCGGTGGCGGGATTACCATCCAACTGCTGGCTTTGAAATACACAGGCCGAAGACGGGCAGCAGCGTCTTCGGTGCGACAAAGCCAGTACTGCGGTCACCAACCCGCCTGCCCAGCGTGGTGACTATGGGCAAAACACATGAGTTCACGCTATTTTTGGCGTAAACTTGTGGAGGCCTATGTCCAGCAGTGTATAGGCTGTATAGGCTGTAATGATGATGATGAGTCTCTAGTAAATATCTCCTAAAATCACAAATAATTACTAACCACAAATAATCTAATATATAAAATTCTCGTGTCGCGGTGTTTGTAGTTAAACTCCTCCGAAACGGCTAGATCGATTCACACGAAATTTTGTGTGCATATCGGGTAGGTCTGAGAATCGAACAACATCTATTTTTTATACCCCTAAGTTATCATATATGGCAAAACAACGTTTGCGGGGTCAGCTAGTAAATAGTATAAAAATCAGCAGTCTCTTCTTTCTTATATTGTCTATCATCTTGTTTTTACTCATTGTTTGAATTATCATATGATACACATATATCACACTGACCTTTTTTTGGTTGGTGAAACCCTAAGTTAAATACCGTCAGAATCAATATTTTCTGCACATTAGAATCGTCTCGCCATAAGACTCGACGAATTCCAACCACCAGAGCAGGTTGGGTTTCGAAATGACTACAACACCGTAGACCACATCCATACTGTTCGACAGATTATTCAAAAGACAGAGACATATAATCAGCCGCTGTGTATGGAATTTGTGGACTGCGAGAAAGCCTTCGACTGTGTCGAGACCTGGGCTGTCCTGGACTCTCTGCAGAGATGTCATATCGACTGGCGATATATCGTGGTACTGAGATGTATGTACGACGCAACGACGATGACCGTTCATGTCCAGGACCAGAGAACAAGACCTATTTCCCTGCGGCGTGGGGTAAGACAGCAAGATGTAATATCACCGAAACTGTTTACCACTGCGCTGGAGGATATCTTTAAGACCTTGAACAAGGCATCAATGTCAACGGTGAATACATCTCACCTTCATTTCGCCGACGATATCGTCATCTTTGCGGACACGTTAGATGAGTTAGGCCAAATGCTAGCCGGTCTAAACGAGTCCTCCCGACGTGTCGTTCTCTGTATGAACTTGGACAAAACGAAAGTTATGTCTAACAACCAAGTCATACCGAGACAGGTATCGATCGATGGTACCCTTCTCTAAGTTGTTCAGGATTATATTTACTTAGGCCATACTATCCAACTAGGCCGCAACAACTTTGAGAAGGAGGCCGATAGGAGAATTCGGTGGGGCTGGGCAGCATTTGGCAGGCTTCGTCGAGTCTTCACTTCGAAGATTCCGCAATGCTTGAAGACAAAAATCTTCGAGCAATACATCCTGCCTGGGTTAACATTACCGAGCCGAGACATGGACACTGACGAAGGGACTGATCCACAAATATAAAGTCCCTCAACGTGCAATGGAACTGGCCATGCTTGGGGTTTCCCTCAAAGATAGGATTAGAAACGAGACTACCGCGAGAGAACGAAAGTAACCGATATAGCCCACAGAATTAGCAAGTTGAAGTGGCAGTGGGCTGGTCATCTGTGGCCCAGGACCAGTGGCTGTTGGAGCAGACGCGTCCTGGAGAAGAGATCGCGTCTTGGCAAACACAGTGTGTGACGTCCTCTGGCCCGTTGGACCGACGATCTACCTAAGATTACTGGTGTAAGCTGGATGAGGATTGCGGAAAACCGGGATGTCTAGCGCGAACTTGAGGAGGCCTATGTCCAGCAGTGCATTACAATAGGCTGAACTGACTGACAAATATTTGGTTTATTATTGCAGTCAGAGTCAGAAGAACTTTGATTTTCAAACATAAAATGTCTTCTGTTGACAGGCTTATTAAACAACGTATTAAAATCTACAGTGCATCGTCGTCACTCAGGACGACGTCACTTAGATCTGTGTATTATACTGGAGAAATATTGTAACTGGCCACACTATTGTAATTTCGTCGCTCTCTCAGCTCAATTTGCTCATATTTTGCTCAGTATTTTGTGGTGAATTGGTGTAAGACGTCTTTTCTTCACAATCCGTTGTAAAGTTTTGTGGGGCAGGGTTTTGGGTAGGCATTAAACTATTGGAGCTTGAAAAACTGGATGAAGATGAGCTAGAAGAGCTAGATGAATCGGAACTAGATTAAGATGATCTTGAAGACGAACTAGAGGACTGTAAATGGCTAGTATTATTTAGGTGTCATTTTTCTCGTCAACTCATAAGTGACAGTAAAATATTGAGTCGGTGTCATCATTTTCGTCAGCTCTGCAGTTACATTTTTGGCCTCTGGAGATAATGTATTTTGTTGATTTTCCTCTTCAACCTGCATAACTTCTTTAGTCTAAAATAACAATAATTCATAACACTGTAGTATATTTTAAGGATGAATAATAATCATAATTATTTAACGTCAAAATAGCAGCATTGTTGAATGATAATGATCTATTCAGTCGTTTTGCCATAAAAGAGTAACAATCATCCATCCATACGTCATCCTCATAAACTTTCACATTTATTACAGTAATCAGATGAAAAAAAATTAAAACTTATTACACTATTATTATATTACTTAAAAAGCCGACCGGTGGCGGGATAACCATCCAACTGCTGGCTTTGAAATATACAGGCCGAAGACGGGCAGCAGCGTCTTCGGAGCGACAAAGCCAGCCCTGCGGTCACCAACCCGCCTGCCCAGCGTGGTGACTAAGGGCAAAACACATAAGTTCACGCTATTTTTGGCGAAAGCTTATGGAGGCCTATGTCCAGCAGTGGACTGTATAGGTTGTAATGATACACTATTATGTTTATCTTATAACTTTTACGCTCGATACGCTGAAACTTAACAAAAATTGTGAACTCTAAGACGACTCCGTTTTCAAAACCTATACAAATAAGCACAACAGTTACAAGTTATTCTTAACTTTTACACGAAAAGGGAATTAATGTTGAAAGTTTTTACTTATCTTTCGTCATTCTAAATAATAAAAAGAAGTAAACAAAAGTGACTTTTATAAATAGCCTTATTTATTACAATAAAGTGATACTTAACCAATTACTCCAACAACTCAGGCATATATTTCAATATAAAACTGAAGTGTTAGGCGTTAACTTTGTAAAATTTGTCAATTTTTAAAACAAAACCGAAGTAAATCCAAATGTTACACATCATTATCAAATGCGTTTTCTGAGAGAATGAAGTATAACAAAAATCATCTTTTTATTTTACATCCCTTTTAATCTAATATCGAATTATTTGATGTTACTCAAAACGGCAGCACTTTAATCTCCGCTCACTGCCGGTGCATCTCTGAATCACGCCACTTTATAAGAACTGACTTGTCAGTTCCAGTTCATAGAAAAGAGAGCAACAGTCGCGTATCTCTCTGTATCTTATAGTTAAAACGCCGGAGTCGAAGTCTACCTATTCTTTATGCGACGAAGACGGGTTTTCTTGTAAAATCTCCAAATCCACAAATTTTGAGTTACATCTTTGTTTTATTAAAGGTGCGATATACCTACTTGCAATTGTTAATAACAAATTTAGAAAAACCTAACAATAAAGTTATCGTTATTTTTAAGTTCCGTTTAAACGATTAAATATATACACTCTATCCTGGCGAATAGAATGCAATAGAAACAGTAGCTACTTACGCTTATGTACCATATTTACTGAACTTGAGATACTCTTGCATAAACACAACTGATTTATTTATAATTTTATATAGCTGCATTGAAAGTAATACTAAATTTTTCGCGCGCGAAAAATGTCAATTCTTTAATAACTTCACATACTAAACGACACATACACGCTGTAACGCATGTAAAATATTACAAATGACTGATTTCGAATCATATTTATTACGTTTAATGCATTGTTGTCAATCAATTCATCGATTCATTATCAAAAACAAACCGACCAATAAAACGAAGTAGACACATTATTATTGATAATCACGATCACTTTGCAACGTAGTCGATTACTTGAAAACTGATAAACTTTTTAATCTTGTCAATAATGTTTAAATAGTAGTGTTACACATTAAAAACTTTTACATTTACTTTTTAGTTATTTACCCAACTAGTGCATAATTCCGAACTTCTTATGTTATGTAGAAATACTTAATATCAACAAACTTTAGTATGTAGGGTCATTGCGCCTGTTCGCGTCCACTTAGTGCAGTTGGCAAGTTTGAAGAAGAAAATAAAAATGTCCTCGCACCAATTTCTATGAAAAAATTATTCACTGTGTTCATTATATAGTCTATTTAAAGATTAATTTTCAGTTTTGTTCGAAACATCTTCTTATTATTTTATTTAAATACAAACTTCAGAATTAGGCGATTTACCCAGTTTGCGTCCATAAAATCCAACTTGCGTCCACCCGCTGGACCACTTCGCGTCCACCAGCTTAGAAAAGGAATAAAGAGGTGATATTTTTATGATAATGTAAAGAGAGATTGGATTTTAATAATTTATTTATTAAAGAATTATAGTTATTTAAAAATCAACATATTAACATTAATAAATCACTATAAAGAAAATAATACACATATTTATTCTTCTTAACATTGATAGAACTTAAAATTAAAAAACAAATTAGGTACCTATGTAGTCAGTAAATAGTAATTCCACCTATAAAATTCAACAATTATCTGTTCTGTGAATTTTAAAGGAATGTAAGCAAGCTAAAGATCAGCCTGCAATTACAATCACAGCAGCCTTTCGCAGTCGACTACTGGACATAGGCCTCAACAAGTTCACTCCTGTGTTTTGCCCATAGTCACCACGCTGGGCAGACGGGTTGGTGACCGCAGGCCTGGCATTGTCGTACCGAAGACGCTGCTGCCCGTCTTCGTCCTGTGTATTTCAAAGCCAGCAGTTGGATGGATATCCCGCCATCGGTCGGCTTTTTAAGTTCCGAGGTAGTAGTGGAACTTAGTCGCCTCTTACGACATCCACGGGAAGAGAATGGGTGTTTATGTTCTTTGATGCCGTAAGCACACAGCACCACAAAGATCAGCCTTGATTAATAATAATTATGGAAACAAAATACGGGGTGGACACATATCGCCATTCGCATTAAATATTAATAATACCGCTGTTTTCTTCTTCGTTACTTGGTTTTATTTGATACTAGCTGTGCTCGCGACTTCATCCGCGTGGAATTATAATTATAATAAAAAAATATTGTTCTGTTCGTAGAATTACAAAATAAATAAATTTCTAAAATAAAGGTAGCCTAAGTTACTCCTTATTTCATTAGCTATATAGATGGTAACGTCAAAACCAGTCTAGTCGTTTCAGTGATTAGCCGGAGCAAACAGACAGACAGACAGACAAAAATTCTAAAAAATGTTTTTATTTATTTATTTATTTTATTTTCTTACATCTAATATTACAGGCATAACCCAATTCATTAGACATAGTAAAGGAGACACAAAGCAAAAGGAAAAAATGTTAAACTATAATTAAAAAAGAATTAGCTGACTTGAACATAATACTAAAAACCAAACAATAATAAATATAAAATATTAAATTCATTTCTCATAACATATTATATACAAAGTAACTTTAGCGAATTCACTCTACGAACAAGAAAAAAGGTCTAGTGTGTCAGCCACCAAGTTCAGCGTTTTCAGCTCGGTTCTGCCGTGGGGTACTGCAAATAAGCTCGGTCGCTGTCTTCGTTGTAGATGATACCTATCGGGTACGCTCAAACCTATCCACTGCAGTACCCCTGGATTATTGACAACAACACGGAATAATTTTAAAATATAAGTTGCCAGAGCCAGCTCTCTCCTAGTCTCCAACTTGTTGTATCCAACCATGCCCAATACAAAAAATGTTGGATACATCAAGGGATACAAGGGATACACGCCATAAAGCCTATGGTAAAGAAACCTGGTGAATTTATTTTGAATACGTTCCAGTATGAGTCTGTATTTGACTTCATGTGGAGATCATACTACCGCATTATACTCAAGCTGACTTCTTATTAGGGCATCATACAGTAAAGAGATTGCTTATTTTGGTATAGGTACCGTGTATAAATCAATATACATTTAGTAAAAAGCTGTTACTTTAATATCACAAACAGACACTCCAATTTTATTTATTTGTGTAGATAAGTTTTGTACCCTCTTGGTCTGCACCCACTGATTTTGTCCAATATCGGAATAGCATATTTTTTGCATAGGTACTTGTCTTACGGATTTCTTCTTCTCTTGGATGTCATGCAAATCTTCCCCTAAATCTTCCTCTGTGTATGTTCTTTTTTCCTTCTTCTTTCTTATTTGCAAAGAACTCATCTTAAACAGAAAAAAATAAGAAAGAAATCACTTATTTCGTTCAAAGTAGAATAGGTATTAAACTTTTAGTTTTATGTATTAAACTTATAGAATTAATTAAAAAAATGGACGCGATTTAGTTTTATTACTAATCCCTTAGGTATAGTTTGCGTCCATTGCGGACGCAAAGTGGAAGTTTTATAAATTCGGTGTAGTAGTTCGCGTCCACCTTATTTTAACTGTTAACTATAAAAAAAATAAGCAAATTCATAATTATTATAATTCCTTTTATCATAACCAACGCCTAGAAACAGCTATGTATCCAAAATAGACATAAAACAATAAAAGACTCACCTTCAAACAAACCGCTGCCCACTATTTTCTTCTCATTATTCCGTGCCTTCGCGCTCTCTTGTTGAACAGCCCTCACTAACTATTTTTTTTACCCAGGATTGCTTGGACGCACGGAACTTTTGTCTATGCGTACGTGCCTCTTATACATTGAGGTATTAGCCGGTAATTATTTTTCGACTTATTGGTGTCTTAGTATACTTAATTTCGAGACTTTTCAAAGTGAGATCCGTAAAATGGACGCGAATTGGGCGATGGACGCGAACAGGCGCAATGACCCTATATGCCTAATAAACAACTCACTTTCTGTGCCCATTTTTGGAATGCACTAATATCGAAATTAAAACTAAATTAAAAATGTTTCGATATTTGATAAACGTTCACTCGACAAGACGTCGACACTATTAAAATACTAAAATACTGGCTAAGCCTCGATACGATGAGGTAAGGTTACGCAAAATCACGACTTCGACCACTCTCGAGAACTCGCAACCTTCACAAGAAATGTCAATAGCAGAACATCGTACGTTATGGGCGGTTGTTACTAATGTGATTAGATGTCGTCATTTGTTTACGTATGTAACACGCGAGGCTTCAAATACGATGCACGCATTGTTATGGTTTCAACTGGGTTAAATAAGGTAATTGATTGTATGCATTGACGTTCAAACTACTTAAGCTGCTTGGTTGAATAGTATGATCAATCTTATTGTAACGAAGCGTAATTTAATTAGCCCAGAAACATAACAAATGCTTCGCATGGTAGGTATCACGTCAGAGAACCAGTAATTAAGTAGTTCATTTATGTACACTTTATTTGTCATAGCATCATTTTTAGCTAATTTACTATGACTAATTAAGACAATTAAATTGACTAGTAGTCGCCCAGTGGTCGAAATTCGACCATAATTAAAAATTTAAATAAAAAAAAAACAATAATGAAAATAAAGATTTTTTTTAATTTTTTTATTTGACCACAGGCTGACAATCAACAAAAGAGTATACAATATGCGTGTGTAT
The DNA here is from genome assembly GCF_905220565.1 of Melitaea cinxia. Taxonomy (NCBI): domain Eukaryota; kingdom Metazoa; phylum Arthropoda; class Insecta; order Lepidoptera; family Nymphalidae; genus Melitaea; species Melitaea cinxia. Next base: position 6,526,881 of record NC_059400.1, on the reverse strand, counting down.
GTCAAATACATGGTAGTCAGTAATGGTTTTTTTAATGATTTGATATATTTTTATGCATAATTTAAAAAAATTATTAGCATTCTGCACCCCTTCTCTCTATAAACTATAAGTGTACGAAATTTCATACGCCTCCGTCCACGTAGTTTTCGTTAAAAGGGGTACAAAGTTTTTGCGTCATGTATTATAATATAGATAAACAAAACAATTTTAGGACACAGATCACGAAGCCACTCGCAAGGTTCTTTAATTATCTTTTTCCCTACAATACATAAAATATAACAAAAATCTATCTGAAATTTTGTCTGTACGCATATATTTTTTATTTTCACTTTATCGATCGATACCCTATTTAACATTTCGTACAAATTGGCAGTAAGGCCAGTCCTTCCTAAAGGTTAATTATGTTTTGTAATATTAATACTAGCACACAACAAAAGATAGTAATCGACTTGTACCATAAAATGTCTATGAGTATCACACAGATACGACAAGATATGTATGTATGTGTACATATTTATAAACGCTTACAAACATAAAACTTTACATAAAATTTAAGCCTGTAAATATTATTTGCGATACCTTACTTAGCTTGTAACCTTCAAAAGTGTTAATAATATTAACGTACTTTATCGATCGAAAAATTAAGTAAACGATAAAGAAGTTAAACATTATAATCAAAATTGAATGCCTTTACGGTGTAATATTTTTTATATTGTCCTTTTTGAAAGCTATTTACCCCGCAACTTGCAACAGTTTGAAAAGCAATGAAGTACATACATTTTTTTTATCTTTTATTTTCAATATTTATAAAAACAAACATTTATTTTAATTAAAAATCTGACATGGGAACTTTTTCTCACTTTTACTACACTTTGCATTGTAATAAATATTTGCACCCGCTAAAAGCTCCCGCTAAAAGTGCAAATCCAAATATTGACATAAGCAAAGTTTCCCATAGAGAGAACAAATGTGTACACACCTATACATACTTAAGCCGCGTATTTGTAAAATATTCCGACGAATATTGCATTACAAAATTTTATAATTTCTTTAAATACAAAAAAAAAACCATAATAAAAAATATATATTTTCATGACAAAATACCTTATTATACCTACTTTTGTTGGTTACTTGTACAACATTTCACAATAACTGCTTGACAAAACCTAGTTAAAAAAAATAACTGTCATACTAAAATATATTAACAATAATATAAACAAACGAATAATACTCATACGTTCCGTAAGACATGCGCGGAGAATGTTTATCGAAGTTGTCACACTTGCTGTTAACCTTGTGACGATGCGATACCGTCGCAACTTTTACGTAAGTTATCAACTAATCGGTCACGGTTCGAAAGATCGTTTTGTTTTGTTTTTAAATCAATATGAACAAGAACTCAAGAAATTTGGCAGCGGGTGGTTCATAGTTAGTAGTTAGAAGGATTTTAAGAAATTCTATTTCTAAGGTGGTGAAACAGGGAATGAATGTTTGTATGGAATTCCCTCGTCTTTGCAGTTAGAAACGCAAAATTTTATTTTTAGGCTATTGATTAAAAATAACAACTTACTATACTTACGTACCTGTTTTAGCGTTTGTGGGAATTCTACCCTTATGAGGATAAAAAAGAGGATGAAAATTTCAATGGAAACTACGTCATTTTTATTGTTAAAGGTATGAAATTTTTATGAAGCTACTGATCGAAACTGAGACTGACACTCGTTTTAGCGTCTGCGGAAATTTTTCCCTTCAAGTGTTCATATGGAGTTGAAAGTCAGAAAGTCGCGGTTAGCAGCTATCAGAAATAGTATGGAATGATGGTTTTAAAAATTTCAAATGCTTACTCCTAAATATCTATAGACGGCATGGTTATAGGAACGGATATTGAGCACTGACCTTCAACTTTACTCCCATTTTAACCTCTATAAGACATTTAATGAGTACTAAGCACTTACACTGTGCTGTGTGGCTACGGCACTAAAGAATTTAGCCACCCCCTCTCTTCCCGTGGGTGTCGTAAGAGGCGACTAAGGGATAACAAGGTTCCACAACCACCTTGGAACTTAAGAAGCCGACCGATGGCGGGATAACCATCCAACTGCTGGCTTTGAAATACACAGGCCGAAGACGGGCAGCAGCGTCTTCGATGCGACAAAGCCAGTACTGCGGTCACCAACCCGCCTGCCCAGCGTGGTGACTATGGGCAAAACACATGAGTTCACGTTATTTTTGGCGTAAACTTGTGGAGGTCTATGTCCAGCAGTGGACTGTATAGGCTGTAATAATAATAAAAAAATAAAAAAAAGCACTTACACATTTTATTTTATTTTTGTAGTATATTTCTAAAAAGAAGCTACTAATTTGTTTCAATATCAGATTTAATGATTTGATTGAATGAGTGTGGTTAGGTTTCATTTCATTTCATCTCATTAAATTTCATTTTCATTTCATATCAATAAAAAACTTCTACTGAAGACTTGGCTGTATGGGCATAGTTCCCTTTGCCTACCAAAATGGGTGAAGAAAAAAAAACTCTGCTTATATTCTACGGTTGGCGCCATTTTTCAGAAATTTTCTTTTTATTATTTTATTAAATTGCTTCATTTTTTCGCAACTGTATTAAAAATAGTCGTTCAGTACACGTGCGGAACCGTCATTGCAATTTGTTCCGACTGTCAACCCTCGCCTTCGGCTGCGCCTCGGCTCGGGTAGACATTCGTCGGAACTCTTTGCAATGACAGCCTTTCCACACTTGTAATGAAATATACTTTATTTTCCGTTTGCCTGAACGTTGCGTAAAGCGTTCCCCACTCTGTCGTTGAGTTCTCAATATCCGTGCCGATACCTATATTACCTATTTATAAAATAATCTACGCGGACGTTGTCGCGGGAAAGAAGAATAAATAAGAAATAAGAAACATATTTCTTTGTGACAAGTCACAGACATCAATTAAAAAAAAAAAAAAAAAAAAGGAGTTAATTTTTTTGTAATGAATAATAACAAAAAAGTAGAAGACAAAAACTATACATTTAAAAATAAGATTAATTAAAAAGTAAAAAACTTCTAGTAAGTATATGATAAATTCTCAACTCACCGGCCGGTAACAACTGCACGAAGTTGTCGGGGAAGAGTCCCACTCTCCCGTGTAACTCTCCCTTCCACCAGCCGCGGTCGGGAGCGTCCTTCGACACTATGTTCACGATGTCCCCCTCTGCCAACGTGAGCTCATCGTCGTTCACCGCCGTGTAAGGAAACAGTACCCGACACTGCTCCTTTACTGTAACAATTTTTATCTATTATACCACCGGTTTTAAGAATCTTTAATTACTCCAATGTCAATATTATTTTAAAAAATAGAATCATTGACTAATAACGAAGCAAAGCTTTTCTCATTACAATATTATAGTATAGAAGTATAACTGACGTTATGTTTTTAAACTTTTACGGTTACTATAAACACTTAATTTTACGGTAGGTGCCTAAATCGATTGTTTAGAACGCAATTACAACATTTCAACTTTTATAGAAACTTTAAAAGAAAACCTGCTAAGCAAGATGAGAAAAAAAAGTGATTATAGATGACGTATAAGATACGGTCACCAGCCCGCCTGCCCAGCGTGGTGAGTATGGGCAAAACACATGAGTTCACGCCATTTTTGGCGCAAACTTGTGGAGGCCTACGTCCTGTAGTCGACTACAATAGGCTGAAGTGATGATAAAATACATAACTCGATAAGAATCAAAATAGTCTTTATTATCATTATCAAACATCTCGATTCTCAGAAGGAAGATGACTCAATGTTGACACAATTTCTCATAACAGCCAATAAAACTATATCATTGAATAAATTGAATTACATCCCCGTTTAGCCATTGAGACAATTTATATTGATGTATTAACACGAACCAATAAAGACTCATAACGTAAGTGCGTCAACCCAACCAAACGAAAAAAGTGTATTAAGCTTTTCGATTCCGTAAAACATCAAATAGAGAAGACCCGTGCGGATTTAGCTGCGTTGAGTTTACCATTTCGTTGCGTCCATTCCGATATGTGATCTCACTAGGAGATACCCATTTTGACTAGCACGTTGGCGCAGTTTGTGGTGGCCCTGCTATCAGTTCCGCGGGTTGCGGGTTCGATTCCCTGCGTCTGGGTGTAATATTCGTTTAATATCTTATAAATAAAATTCTCGTGTCACAATGTTAGTTAATATACTCCTCCGAAACGGCTGGACAGATTTTTATGAAATTTTGTATGGATATATGGTAGGTCTGAGAATCGGCCAACATCTATTTTTCATATCCCTAAGTTATAAGGGGTGGAGAGGGGATTAAGTGGGGTTTAATAAAATATATAGCAAAACAACGTTTGTGTTGTCAGATAGTATTTATATATGTATTAGTTCTATGTATATTAATAAATAAAAAAATATATTTAGCTATAACAGTCGACTGTTACCTATAACAAGCATTAAGTTGCTTACCATAGGAACAGACGACCGTGTGTATGTTATAAGATATAATTATATAAAAAAATAGAACGAACGTCCACCCTGAAGCCCTTGTTTTTTGTATGTTGCCTACCTTAGAAACAACCGATCGTATTTGTATGTTAAACTTATTTATTTATTATTGTTATTATAATTTTATGACGATAGAAAAATTCAGGACGACTACATAGTCACATTATTTTAGCCTCAACCTAGCATGCTCTTCAGAAATAGTACGTAGTTTTGCACTCACATTGTTCTAAGGTGTGTTTAACTACTGCTAACTAAATTTTAGCAAGTGAAAAGAGCACAAGAAGACATTTTAACATTTAGAAACTTTAAAAGAAAAATGTTGTTAAACAAAATGAGCAAAAAAAGTATTTTATACAAACGAGTACATTAGAAAACTACATTACTTTAACTGGAATGATGTCAACTCGCGGACTAGTTTTGATAAGAAAATCTTTTAAGTTATTGTATAAATATAGAATTTATTTATTTCGCCCGAATAACATTTTTAATAATATTTACATATAAATGTGTGTTATTATTTGCCTTTATTTGTGAATGTTGGAAAAGTTACTACAGTAAATATTAATAATTTTTATAAAGTTAAAAATAATTATCCTAAGAAACATTTAAGTATTTTTGACATTTGAATTTGTATTTACTTGACTACCCATAGACAACTGTGATGACAAAATTTGATCTACACTTATTTTTAGTGAATTAAAACAAATACACGACGTGTTTAAACTTATCTAAAAGCATCAATTGTTTAATTACAATAATATTTTTATATTGTCGTATTTATTAGGTGCGGTAGTGTAATAAAGTTGAATAAATAAACAATTAGGCAGCAATTTCAGTAATAGTAAAAGATCGGATCGCCTTTACAAAATACCTAGGAAAGTACACGTGGTGAAAGTTGAGATTCCGTAGATAAATGCATCATGTTATCATAAACGTTACAATTTTTCACAGTATTGTCGATTGAGATATGGATACAGATCGAGATAAACTTTCTATTTTCAAATCAAAACATAATTGCATAAGATATGTAATATGTAGTAAAATTAAGTAACGTTATTTAGTATTCTAAGCCTGCTTAAATAACATATAACACATAATTTGAAATCCAAAAAAAGTTTAGACATATGGTTTCGGAAATGAGGAGACATATTATTACTGTTTACTCCTAGACGAGTACTTCGAAGTAAGAGAAGTTGTTATTGACTCCAGGCACGACAATATATTGTTTCATAAATTTATATTCGAGAATTCAATATCGTATTTAGATATGTATCAAAATACATAAAGCCTACATTTAACAAAACTTTTTAGTGACATCGAGGAAATTTTTGTGATATCGGATATTTTAAATATATTGAATTATATTTTACTAACCGCCAACCCGCATTGGAGCAGCGTAGTGAATTAAGCTCTGATCCTTCTCCTACATTGGAAAAGAGCTTTATGCCCAACAGTGGGATATCACAGGCTGAAGCGTATATTGCACTATTTCATTTTTACTACAATTCTGTAAATATTATTTGTAATATTAATAGCGACAGCTTAATAAACCATGCCATCAATCGAGTTTTACTAACAAACCCTCTAAAGATACATTAGGCGTTTTATGTATTACTGTTAAAAATCTTTCCGCTATTTCGTAGGAAATAATTTCAGTTATTCCAATAGTATACTTTTCCCACTACGATCCACTTCCACCACGTTTCCACTTCCACGTTTTCGATGCCACTTTAATACCAGTTGGTACTAACCAACAGGAAATACCCAAATAGAAAATTAATAAATTAAAACCTTATAAAAATTCGTTTTTATATTTTAATGTTCACACGGGGATTAACGCGAACAAATTTTTTTAAGGTAAAATATATTACCTTGAGGCCTGACGTTTCGGCCAGGTTACACCAGCCGTGGTCGCAGGCAAACAAAAAAAAAGTTCGTTTTGTTCACGAAAACCAATCGTTATTAAATACAGGAATCAAGACCCAAAGTAAAACCTCCCCAGATATGTGACAAACTCACCGGGCTTCGGAGGTAGAGCCGGCGCGGGCTCCGCGGGCGCGGGCTGCGCGGGCGGCGGCTCTAACATCACCACGAAGTTGGACGGGAACACGCCCGACCGTCCCGCGCGTCGCCCTTGCCACCAGCCCTCTTCCACCTGACACCACCACGTTCAATAATAAATAAATCTAATATATAAAATTTTCGTGTCACAGTGTTAGAGGCCAAACTCCTCCGAAACGGCTTGACCGATTCTTATGAAAATTTTTATGCATATTTGGTACGTTTGAGAATTGGTCGTTTACTATTTTTTAAACCCCTGATTTATAAGGGAGCTACCACATTTTTTTTTTTCATTTCTTTGGTATTTATTTTTACTTTTTGTATTTTTGATTTGGCATTGAAAAATACATTCAAGCCTAAATTTTTATCCTTCTACCACCAACACCTATTTTTTAATAGCGTTTAGCGGCAAAACAACGTTTGCTGGGTCAGCTGATATCTATATAAAATACCTCATACGGTCGTCTGTTCCTAAGGTAAGCAACTTAATGCATGTGTTTAACAGGCAGCAGTCGGCTGATGTGGGCTGATGTACATAAATGAGCTATTTTAGTGTATAACCTTATCTTTACATTTACACACATGAACACTTCAATTCCAATTTATTATTTTTTATGTCCTAAGGGTTTGTGTTGAAGCGTCCAGAAAGTAACCACTCTTTTACCGATAACACCGCCATAGTACCTACATATTTTTGTTTTTCTACCAAATTTTTTGTATGTAATATGGCTTTGTGGGTGTGTAATAAAGTATTTATGTGTGTATTTGTATTATATTTTTTTAGTACAATCCATGGCTGTGACGCCGCGTTGGCGCAGCGGTCAGAGCCATGGATTGCGATTACCGTAGCTTATAGACGTCTGTAACACCAGAAACATCGCAAGGGCGTTGCCTACCCTATCCCCAATTCCCCCAGAAGTTCTGACCACCTTACTCACCAATAGGACACAACACTGCTTGAAACCAGTATTATTTAGCTGTGATCTTCTGTAAGGTAAAAAGTTATGATGGATCATACAACGTAGGTCGCCAAAAAACAGTCAAGTAAATATCTATTATTAGAGATAACCCTAAAAGTACATGTCAGACCTCGATCAAATTTAAATTGGACCACATGACAAGCACTAGCTTTCGATTAAAAAAAAATAATCATTAGATAAAGTCGGTACACCCAGCAAAACGTAAAAAAAAACAGTCGAATTCGTTTTTTCGAAGTCGATTAAAATAACTAGAACTAATATACCTAGTCTACAACTTTACCTTAATATTTATAGGTGCGCATGAAAATGTACAACTTTGTAAATTTGTGTATATATCTGTATAAATATGTTTACGTATTTGTATTTGTATGTGTATATTTACGTATATTAGACCACCTCATGTCCTTTGCTAGAGGTTTTCAGGAAGAGATAATAGTGAAAAAAATCACCTTTTATAACATATATTTGTTTTTCTTCCATATTTTTTCTATGTAAAATGTCTTTGTGGGCGTACAATAAAGTATGCTTGTATGGCAAAGTCTTGTATCCGATAAAAAAGTTTTGAAACAAAAGAACTTTACAAATTTGATTATACTTATCGAAATTAGCGCGTTCCGACGACTCATCAGTATCATAACACTATATAGTATCGATAATAAGTAATAGAATCATATTTATAGTATATAACCGTTTTATTATGATCGTTGTTCGTCTAATCTATTCATCTTCCGTCATAAAGTCTAACAATAACCTAGCTAAGTCCATAGCTTTTATTCATCAATAAAGAGTGGTACAGTCATTTTACAGTTTGTAATAAATAGTAAACTAAAAAACAAAGTAGTAAAAATAAATTTAAATATAAACATGAACCGCATAGTTACGCTCGCGTATAATATAATTAATACAGTGAGAGTTTAGATGATTACCTATTACCTATACCTATATACCTAAGCCACGTGTCAAAAAAAATTTAAAATTAAAATAAAAGTAACATATAATAAACCAAAATGCAATACATACCTCCCCTAGAACTTCCAATACGTCTCCCACACACAACGGCAACTCATCAGGATTGGCTGGCTGGTAGCTGAACACTGCTCGGCACCGTCCAGGTACCGCACCCGACCTACACAATTGTAAGAACTTTGATGACAAAGAATAATATTAAAAATAAAATTCTTATATTCTTATATTAATAGTTATCTATTTTTTTACATATTAAAATATTTCGGAGACAAAGTTTTTATACAACTAGGTATGTATACTAAAAAAAACTATTAGTGAGTTTAGTATCTTTTAAAAGTCGACGGTTTTTTATAAATTTAAGTTTGGTAAGCTAAGTTATTTTTAAGATACTCACTTTATTTACAAAACATCGATTTCATTAATTGAGAGTGTTAATATAAATGTGAAAACAGAAAATCACTTGCTTCACAGGTACAATAAGAATGGAATATACTTTTATTTTTTAATAAAACACTTTTTTCGGATTTTATCGCGGTTTATTGTTAACTTTTGATTCCCGACGTTTCGGATACTTTACAGCAACCATGGTCACGGGAGGACTGGTTGGACCATGGTTGCTGTAAAGTATCCGAAACGTCGGGAATCAAAAGTTAACAATAAACCGCGATAAAATCCGAAAAAAGTGTTTTATTAAATGAGTAAAATTCGCGTAAACATTAGAAAACAATACTTTTATTTTTATAAAATAATATTAATATTTTGTGTAAATTAATTAAAGCTCATATTTAACAGCAAAATTGTATCTAAGAAACCCACAAACTTGACTAAATACAGCTTATAAGCATTATCAAAACCTTATCTAAATTGATAAGATATCATGTACAATCATTATTCTACTAATCCTGTGATATTTAGGAATCAGTCATTCAAATTAAATAAGTAATTGGTAATTTAACACATAAAATATGTATTATAAAAATATATATATAATTATTTTTTTATCTTAGGAAAGAAAAAGACTAAAAGCGAAATAAAAACAAATTTGAAGAAATTCAAAATAATGTTTAAAATTTATAATTGTCGTCTATCTGAATTTCGAAGTTTTCAAATATAAGTTACTGATAATGTTTATTAGAATGAGGTGAAAGAATGCTTTTTCAACTCAAGTAATAAATTATAAGTTTTGCTTTTACAGGTTGTAAATAGAAATAATGGATAGCTAAACAACAACTTACTTCATAAAACCGATTCATGATATATATTACATATGAAACGATACATATGATATGATGATATGATACATATGAAATATATTTATTTTTGGTTGATTAACCTTATTAAACTGAGGTAGAGCACATCATTAAATATCCTACTCAAATTCTGGAGCAACCGACTGGGGAAGTCAATCCTCAATCTTACAAACGGTCACAGCTACGTAAGAATACTTTCAAGGCGTGTTGTGATCCTGTGGTGAGTAAGGTGACAAATAATCGCTTACCATCCGGTGGTCAGGTGAGCCTTACGCTTGTTTGCCAACTTAGTTGTTTACAAAAAAAAAGTATCACAATTTATTTGTTTAGAAATTACACATATTTTGCAATCAATTTATAATTCACTCTTTGTCTTTATCTGATTTAATAAAGTTTTTTTATTTATTATTGTAATTTCTTTAGTCTGCCTGAGACACTCCACTTCACAATATAGTAACTTACTTAATTACTGAAATGCAACCTAGAACGTAAACACTAAAAATTTACAATTTACTTTTGAATTTTTTTTTCTTGTTTTTGTTGAAGACCAGTGAGTCATGTGTTTTGTATTACCTAAGGGATTAAAGCTTCATACACTTTAATACTAGTAAAATCATAAATTATAAACAACGAAAAATAAAGACTCAACAAACCTTGCATTGTTAGGTTCAGTCAGCACTGACACAAAATTATCAGGAAACATTCCACGTCTTCCTCTTAGCTCTCCCTTCCACCAACCCCCAGGTAGTCTCTCAACGTCTCGTATTATATCACCTGGTCTCACAGTCAATTCGTCTGGTTCTAATGCGTCATATGCAAAGTTGACCATACAAGACACTAAAAAGAATATATTAAGCTTGTTAAATTTATATTATAATACTCTATTCTACACATTGTTAAGACTTATAGTTCCTCGAACAAAAGCTCTAATAAGGAAATCTATAATATGACCCTCTTTTATGCTCATATGCAAAACTACAAAACAAGCACAATATGAAATAAAATTTGCAACTCAAACTACAAGACTTATGATTTAGACCACTTAAAAGATTGTTATATTTGATTGTTTATATACATATATGGTCTAGAATAGAAGGTCTATCATAGAAACACCATCAAAGGTTCTCTATCAAACTCTTAAGCTCATACAAATGATTGCATTGTATTGGTGGTTGAAGAACTTAACTTATTTTTCCTACTCAAAACTTAAAAGAAGTTAAGAAAAATTTATGCTAAGGACACACAGTGGCTGGAATACAAGATATCCTAGACTTTAAGCATTTTAAAACATTAAAAAGCTTAGTTTAGCTAAAAACAATATCAATAAACAGACTGAAAAAAAAAACAAAATCTAAGCAAAACTTTGAAAACAATCTCAAAATCTTTTAGCTTTTGATTATGTTATTTACAAGTTAATAATGTTAGAGGTATAGAAAAAAAGTGACACTGGAATGCTAGACCAATAAAGATTCATCTTGTTTCCAAGTTACATTATATTATGTGATGTAGTGACCCTAATAGAGACTAAAAAACTTAACTAATATACCAATGAGATTAAAAGAATTTTTCAATAACTGGTAATAAAAACAAAGGGAAAATGTACAAATTATGTCTAATGTTTCTTTAAACTATAATTGTTAAGCAAAAGTGTTTTGTTATCAAATTGACTGTTAATCAATTAAAATGTTATAATAAATTACAATGTTAGGATGGTATAATCTAACTAATCTGGTAAGATATCAAATGGTAAGACATCTGGTATGACAGAGAAATAAATATTAATAATAAAACAATATAGGTTGGCAATCTATTAAATATGCATTATTATAATAATGATCTCAAGAAGTACACTTCAGATTTTGATCAGATTTAAATGAGATTACAGGTCAAGCACTAAGTTTTGATTAAGAAAAAAATTATTAAAATCATTTCAACCATTAGAAGGTATAAGGTAACACAGAAAAGAAAAAAAAAGTTAATTTGAGAACTTTTCATTTTTTTTGAATTTGGTAAAAAAAAAAGAAAGTATTATCAATCAAGTAAAATATTATTACCAAAGGATTATTATCTTATTCAATAATTCAAAGTTTTTATGTTCTGACAACCCTGATCATCAACTACTAACTACTAATTTCAATGCATTATTTATTTTAGTAATAAAATAAAATGTGAAAAATTTTAATGTTATCTATGAAATAACAGTAATAACAATTTTATTTCAAATTTGAATAAAATTATAATAAAATTAATTCAAGTATAATTTTAGCACAATATTAAAACTAAACTTAGTAGAATGTATTTAAAAAGCAGAAGTTATGACACAATTATCTACATAAAAATAAATTAGAAATAATATTTAGTGCAATTACAGATGTATGAAAATTTATAGCTTTGAATAGTATTTGTTTTGATATTATTGATATCAAATCGCTTTGTTAAAAATAATCAAAACAAATTTTATCAGTGTTATATATAAACTATAGATATTTTAATTAAGTTTTAAATCTGTTATGAACATCAAAATAATAACAATTAAACAAAAAGCTATGGCAAATAATGATTTTTTACATTTTATAATTTATTGAACATTATAAATAAATAACATTCTTAAAAGATCAAGATTAATGTAAATAGAAACATACTTAATATTTTATACTTGTTTAGTCATGCAGAATTGTTTAAGTTTTGTTTATTAACATTAGCATGCATATGACATCACAATGCCATAAAAATGATTCATACTATATGACAAACTTGGCAATACTCAATAACGCACATATGTTATTTAAGTATCTTTAGTATGTATAAGTTAAAAACCACAAACTTCGAAAGAGTACTGAATGAAAACCAAGTACGTACTTCCGTTACGGAGCAGGTGATTGACCTGCGCGGCGAATTTAATATTTAATACACAAACGTAAAGAAATATAAAGTAAGGTGTTGTACTTCTACCTAAATTATGTCGTAAGGTACAGTTACCCATATACAAACAAGACCTAAGCATTACTAGGACTGATGACGGGTACTCACCCTTTTGATTAGCTATAGACTCCATTTCAAAGAAACTTTGTTTAAATCACATTATCTCATTTATTCAACTACGTTTTGACAACACACGCACAAAATTGTGATAAAAATAAATTTTATTTAAATGGAACGAGGGCGACCACGAAATATTTTCGATTCACGACTCACGTCAAATCACACTATAATCAGAGCTCAACACAAATCACAATGTTGCCAGTTTGTAAATAAGTGTTGCAAAACTGACATCGGTGGATTCGGTGTTGCTACCAAATGCCAACAAAAAATTGGAAGATTGCTGCTAAAATAAACCGTAGTAACTAATACTTTAATCTGTGAAATAAACGAAGCCAGTCATTTTGGGTTGAGCTGCCAAGATTTTTACGTCTTTTTCGTGAATTAAACACGAAGAGAAGTTGAAATGTTTATTTCCTAGTTGCAGTTCAAACAAAAGGCGTAATTTGTACCTTTGGTGTGCTTAGTTAGGTTAGTGCTTATTTTTAACCCAGCAAATTCCACATGTCACCAGGCTTTAGCTCATAAACTTTAACAGTTAGAAATTTCCACAAATGATGTACTTCTTTTGCCGCTATTACAACAAATTCTAAAAAACAATAAAATAAATAGGTATTTAAGGCTCCCATACAATAAACATGATTTTTTTTTGCTCATTATTGTTTGGTATTGACAACGGCAACAGGTAAACGCTTTAAATATTAACAGAATATTCAGTTATATATTCAATTTAATAATAAATAATTAAATTAAAATAAAACAAATATTTAAGTGGGGCTCCCATACATTAAAACAGGATTTATTTGCCGTTTTATAGATAATGATACGGAACCCTCCGTACGCAAGTCTGACTCGCACTTGGCCACGTTTTTATTGATAGATAGATTCCAGTAGTTTGCCTACTTTTTGATTTAATTATGTTTTCATCATTATAAAATAAACAAATTAAGTTATTTGTACTATGAGGAAAGAATTTTTTTTCATTTGACATTTTGACAATTGACAAAGTATTACTATACGTATTAATTCTTCAGCAGTCATAATGGTGTACCATTATGACTGCTGAAGAATTAATACGAATTTTAAAAATGAAATTTCAATTTTAAAAACACGAACGTAAAACTTACTAACTCACTACTTTATCACAAAAACACGCGCAACACTAATGGAAAATTCCATACGGTTGTGACGTCATGAACGGTCGTGTTTATCCGACGCAGGCGCTGGCTCTGTATTGGATATACTGGCGATAAGGACTCAGTCTAGGGATGGGAATTAGCATTTATAGTTGTCCGTACAAAAATAACTAAATCACTAATTTTTTACAAAATATAGATTTACAAAGAGCAAAACAACACGTTATTAAATAACAATTACATACTTAATGTACTTTATTTTATTCAATAACTTGGTATTTAATATTATATAATATTTTTGTTTATGAATATTCCATATGTTATAAATTTTAACATTATGTCTCATCACTACAGTCGGATAAATACGACACAGGCGTTGGAAGTCAATACACTTTCTCTGGGATAATATTAGTGAATTTACCTTAATTGAAATAGTATTTTATTTTGTTTTTGGATATAGTAAATTTGAATTGTAACACTAATTAAAAGGTTAAATAGATAAACTTTCGTAAAAAAAAATTATTTTAGGCTAAAACATCATAATACGTTTTTGTGTCTGATAAATCCGACTCAGGTGAAATGACACCGAAAGTTTTTGTCGGATAAATCCGACTTAGGCGTTGAAAGGGTTAATGGCCATTATTATTAAGCGTCCAACCCACGGAGGAGCAGCATAGTGGATTAAGACCCGACCATTTCCCCTACATTTTGAAAGAGGTTTATGCCCAGTGGGATGTGATAGTCTGAATCAACAATTATTTCACAATTATCCTTATTAATTAAAAATTACTTCATCATGGAGTCTTTTTGTTAAGATAAGCCCCTAAAAGTGTTGCTTGGATCCATAGTTTAAGACATAGAAAAATTAACACTAACATAATATGGTACAGGGTTGCTGGGCAGAAAATATTTTGACACCCAGCAAAGTGAAGCAGTTCAACTAGTTGCAGAGTTGATAAATAGACATAACAATTTTTACTTTCTGTGTTAAGTTAATAGAGATATTACAAAAAATTACAAAATTAAATAATAATATTTATTCACAAATTATATTACACTACTAACAATATGCCATGTACATTTAAATTTAATTTTTTAGTGGCCCTGCGGAATCCGGAGGAACACCCAACTCTTCATCCGTCCAAGTGATTGGATCTATATATGGCCAGTCACCCTGCAAAGTTTCCAAATATTAACAATAATAATGATAATAAAGATTATTCAAAACTACTGATTAAACACTATTAATATAAAAAAAAAATTATAAATATTTTTGACATTTTATATATGTACTTAAAACATAGCACAGATTTTATACAACCTATAAAATGTAGTGTCTGTTACAAAGCATTTTTGTCAACAAATAAATAGCACTTAAGCACTAATAAATCATTTTATTACTCACCAAAATGTGTTCAGGTTCAGTGGCAATGTGGTATAGAATCCACCACCAACATATTCCTCCCAGAACTTCGGCTAAGTAAACTATTTTCTTAGATGGCGGAGGAGGAGGAACACGGTACACCCAAGCACTAAAATTATTATATTACTTTTATTAGCTATTGAAACCAGGTTTTATTCGATCAATTTATCATAGTATTGAAATACTAATGAATGATACTAATGAGGTACTAAATATATATGCCTTTTTATGTACTGTAACCTATTTGTAAAATAACGTTTCAAGATACTTTTAACATCACAAACTAATGACATAACAAGTGCTCATAATATGATACGAACCCATGACTGCCATTCCTCTTTACTTGTTTTATGTTAGAAGTAGCATCTTTTAGTGATTTTATGAATAAAGCCCTTGTTAACAATGTACGGCCTAACATTTTGCAGATATTTTTGTTGTGACCTTATGCTGAGGTTGTTATTAGCACCTAAATCAGAAAATGTCAGAAAACCTGAAAAACGAAAAGACTGTCATAAGATTAAGACAGCTGACTGAAAGCGGTTTGACATTGTCATGTTAATTTTTTTATTTCCGACATATTCTATAATGGCTAAAGCTTAATTTATACAGCCATATTATATCAGTCAGTTTTAAGATTCAAGAATAAGTATGTAAATAAGTTTTATGTATGATTTTAATGTATATTCAGTATGTGTCTATGCATACTATAGTTTAGCGAGTATCTATACTAATATTATAAAGAGGTAAAGTTTATATCTTTGTTTGTATGTAGGGGCTAATCTTCGCAAATACTGATCCGATCATGAAAATTCTTTCACTAACAGAAAGCTACACTATTCAGGAGTGACATAGGCTATATTTTATTGTAATTGAACAAAAAAATTCAGTAAATAAGAAAAAGATTAAAATATAATATCAAAATGGTAAATAAACTAGCGCCATCTATCGCTATTAGAAAACAGTTTATTAATCTTTTGACGTTATCAATTTAGTCTTATTTTAGTCTATTGACGACGTTTTCTCGATTTTTGATAGATGGCGTCCCGTAGAGCAGCCCGACTGGGGTAGTACCTCGACCTTACAGAAGATTACAGCAAAATAATACTGTTTTCAAGCAGTATTGTGTTCCTGTTGGTGAGTAAGGTGACCTAAGCTCCTGGAGGGATTGGGGATTGGGTCAGCAACGCGCTTGCGATACTTCTGGTGTTGCAGGCGTCTATAAGCTACGGTAATCGCTTACCATCAGGTGAGCCGTACGCTTGTTTGCCGACCCAATCCCCAATCCCCCCAGGAGCTCTGGTCACCTTACTCACCAACAGGAACACAATACTGCTTGAAAACAGTATTATTTAGCTGTGATCTTGGCTTGGCTTGGCTGCTCCATATTTTGAGCAGGAAATTCTTGCTGTGCCCTACCTCAGTTTATAATATAAATTTAAGAATGTTAAAGAATTGAAGTTTGATTTGTATGTCCTAATTGGATCCGGTATCATAATTAAATTAATTCAGCCCAGTCACACTTTTATGTCACTGTTTATTTTTAATAAAATTAAACCATTAGTAACAAATAAATAATATAATTTAACAAAACATTTTACAATCTACTTAACACCTATTCTACACTAATTAAATAACAAGATTATTTATTTTTATTTTTTGCAACGTCTTGACAGCAGGATTGGCCTCTACTTATTCCATCTACTGGTATAGCATTATCATTGTATGGTATATTATCTAACTTGACAGTATCTTTTGTGATTTTAGCCTCTGAAACAATCATATGAAATTATTTTATAGATAGATATCTTACACAAGTATAATATTTTGTTATTATTAAGTGTTATATTTAGATATCTTACACAAGTATAATATTTTGTTATTATTAAGTGTTATATTTAGTTTTTTTACTAACTACCTGTATTGACCACTGTGATACTAAATGCTTCATTAAAAAAAATCGAAATAAAAAAATATACATTTACAACTCTCTTCCCGTGGAAGATATGCCAACAAGGACAGTAACAGTCTGTTCTATTGAATATTTTTTTTATTCATCTATCCAAAACTTTGATTTACAATACTTAACCAAAATAAAGTTACTGGACTGTTAACATATAAAATTAAAAACATAAAACATATGTAGTTGACAGGATTAAATTAAAAAATTCAATATATTATAACATTAAAATTTTTGTTTTTAATGCAATCTTCTGCATACTTCTAATCAGATTAATTATTTTATTTAAATATTTATAGTGTTATCTATATTTTTTACATCACATTTAAAACAAAAGGGTTTTTTTATATTTGAATATAGACCTGCTCTTAACAGCCCCAGTAAGATATGATTCATCAGACTGGATTCATCCTGTGCCTGGGGTTGAAAAAAAAACAATCCACAAACACAAACTCCTCAACCACAATGATTAACTAGCCTATACAACAGATTAGTATGGTTGAACTTGCAACTGCTAGCATTTCAGTCCAGTTATAACCACTGGACTAAAGCATTGTACATTGACCAGATATAGTTTGAATTTTGATAATAATTAGATTAATAATATTGTTAAGAAGTAAGTCCTTACCAAAAACCCCAGGTTTTACTTCTCTGGCTTGAATAACTTGAGTTCTTAATTCCCTTTCAACATCTTCCCCAAACTTAACCATCTGTGAAAAAATTCCATTGTAAAATCAGAACAAAAACCATACACATTATGGTAAATATAAATTTAGCCAAACTATATAGGTATTTTTATATCACAGCAATGTTTTAGTGTTTATTATTCTGGTTAAGCTTTTCTTTTATTTGTAGTATCTCTTTACTCACTGCTTTTATTGCTTCTTCATCCTTTACATATCTATTTTTATTATATTCCTCATTAATTTTTAGCCGTGCTGCAGTTAAGGCCCGTTCGTCTCCTTCAAAAACTCTTAATCGGGTTCGATGCAACTGCTTAAAACTTTTGAGAACCTACGAAAATAATATAAAATTATATATACATGTAAAATAATAAAGACAAAAAAAAAAACATAATATTTATTAACAAAATAAATTATTTTTAACAAAATGACCATATATAAATACTAATGTTTATTGATTATTGTGATAAAAGTTAGTTACCATTCTCTTTAATGAACTCATATTTAATTATTTGTATATTATTTTGTTACAAATAAAAATAAGTAGTTTGTATTTTACAAAAGGAAAAAGTTAAAATTAGTCATTTTTAGACTTCATAGTTCATAGGTTGCAAATCTAATTGCTATGTAGCTTGACATTGACATACTCACCGATACCAGAGCTGACATAATTTCATTTTTACGCATCAAGAATCGAGTAAATTTATATATTTTTTAAATCGATAGAAAACTACATCGTTCTGTATATAAAATATTGTATATTTAACAGAAGTAGGTCACAGCAGGAATTTCCTGCTCAAAATATGGAGTAGCCCGACTAGAGAAGTCAGTTTTTTGTAAAAAGCTGAAATATATACTCTATCCGATTTTATTTAGCGCTCCTCCCATTTATCCCCCTGTATTTATTGTACTAACCTGCTCAAAATATGAAGCAGCCCGATTGGGGGTAGTACCTCGATCTTACAGGAGACCACAGCTAAATAACACTTTTTTCAAGCAGTATTGTGTTCCTGTTGGTGAGCAAGGTAACCGGAGCTCGGGGGGGGGGGGGGGTTGGGGATTGGGTCGGCAACGCGCTTGCGATGTTTCTGGTGTTGCAGGCGTCTATAAGCTACGGTAATCTCTTACAATCAGGTGAGCCGTACGCTTGTTTGCCGACCTAGTGATATACAAAAAAAATTATGTCGTAAAGTAAAAAGTAGAGAAACATTACTCTTTTTACCAAATTTATACGATGTAGTTAAGTACATACTCATAAATTTATTATTGAGTTTACATTCCTCGAAGAAAACTAACGCAAAAACAACCAGATTTCGTTAAATTTATTTATAATAACGTACAAAATTACAAATTATAAGGTTTTTACTGACGATTTTTAAACATAGGCTTTATTAAAGTTATATTGTTTCAATCGGAGGATTGTAGGTATTCAATAAAACAATGTATCATTAAATACTAAATTAGACATGATTATCATCATTTAGTCTTGAATCGGTGTCAAACAATCGAAATACGTTAAACATAATAGGTACTATGGTATCGGGTTGTGTTTTTACGACGTGTTCTCAAAATGTAATATATATACTCTTTATCTAAATCAAAATCAAAAACAGCTTTATTCAAATAGGCTCCAAGAGCACTTTCGAATCGTCATTTTACAAATTAAAACTTTAAAAATCAATTATTATATTTGTCGAATTAAAGCTACCACCGATTCGGAATGTAAATTTTGCAGAGAAGAATCGACAAGAAACTCCGCAGTTACTCCTTTTAAAAATAATCTATAAACTATGTTTTAGTACAAAATTAGTAACATGTTACATAAAATACAGCGCCACTAAGTCCACACATCTTTATCAACTATGTAATAAATAAGCTTTATCTCCTATTATTATTTTTTATAAAAACTTTAAATTTATGTTGAGACAATTCCAAAATCGTTTGTGGGATTTTATTATACATGCAAAGACCATGACCCAGAAAGGAAACGTTTACTTTCCGCAGTCGGAAACTTGGAGTTACAATTTTGTTATTCCGTCTCGTCTTTACAATGCGATTATTACTATTTGTTTCAAAACAATGAATATTTTGGTGAATATACATAATATTGTTATAAATATACTGCGACGCAATTGTTAATATGTCTACCTTTTGGAAAACATCCCGTAGGGAGACTCGAGCTCCAAGATCGTAATTGCCACGAATAGCCCTTTATTATCGTTCAACGATAAATATCGTCTCAATATCTGCAGCATTAATCCACAGTAACAGGCCGTAAGACATAACACTATGGAAATAGCTAAAATATATTAAGCGTGCAGTTGCAACGTCGGTCAGTTGTCGTACTTTTCTAACTGCGAATGCTGCGGAGCCGAGTCTACTATTCAAGGATGACAAATGGGAATTCGACTGAAGTTTTGAGTCCAAATGTATCCCTAAGAAAACTGTATATATATATTATATAATTATAATATTATAATTTGGATGATTAACATTAGGTAACGAAAACACAACGCACTTGGTTTTTTTGGTGTTCAAAACTAAGTTGTTTATTTTAAACCAATCTCTTATTCACGACATAGAAGTGTTCTCGTCATCATAATTTACTTTTTTCCTATCAACTTTAAATATTAGAGAAGTGTCATCTGCAAATGGCAAAATATCACAAATATATTTAGCATAAAATGGCAGATCATTTATATATATTAAAAAAAGAAATAGACCCAGAATCGACCCCTGTGGAACGCCCATTTTTAGCACAGATCCAGAAGACTTCGTTCTGTTTATTGATACGTGTTGAATTCTATTAGATAGATATGAAGCAATTAGATTGAGAGCTTTACCATTAACGCCGTAATACTCAAGTTTACTTAATAAGATCCCGTGGTTGACGCAATCGAATGCCTTTGATAGGTCACAAAATATACCAATAGCATTTTGTAATCTCTCCCAAGCGTCATATATATGTTTGAGAAGTGCCACGCCAGCATCTGTCGTAGAGCGACCTCTAGTGAAACCGTATTGTTCACTGTGAAAAATTCCATTAACTTTAAAATGGAAAAGAAGTTAATTTAGTGTAATTTTATATCTATACTAATATTATAAACCTGAAGAGATTATTTTTTGTTTGTTCGTTTGAACGTGCTAATCTCAGAAACTACTGATCCGATTTGAAAAATTCTTTTAGTGTTACATAGCCCATTTATCGAGGAAGGTTATAGGCTATAAATCATCGCGCGTTAAAAAGGAGCGGAGCACCAATGAAGAATGTTTCAAAATCGGGGGTTCTTTTTCCTTTTGAGAGCTGCATCCGCTGTGTGCGCTGTGAAAATAGTTAAAGTTTCGCAAAAATTATGTATGACAAAATCGATCCTCTTTAAAATTTCTAAAAAAAGTTCACGACAGCATATATCTATCTTTTAAGGTTGACTTACTATAACCTTTTTTATGCTAACCAAGTTCGTTTTAAAATAATGCATTATTTGCGAAGATGTTTTTATAAACATTATTGTACGAACCACCACACCGGGTCATTTGATCATAATCAAGAGATCAATAAATTAATTTATTTAATTAATTGTGATTCGGGTTTATTTCCTATTAACAAGTAAAAAGTGTGTAGAGTCAATCAAGGACGCTACAATGATATTAATCCTTATTTAAATAAATACGTTATTCATTGAAAGTATTTAATTTAAAACAAAATAGCCTCTTACACAATTCGATTTCAACGAGTATCTCAGGACATATCGCAGTTTTAAAATAACATTGCAGCAAAATAATGATCAATTATTGCGCGCGACTCTGTTCTACGCGGACAAAGTCGCGCGCAGAAGCTAGTATTATATGTAATATAGCATTAAGCCACTAACTTTCCAAGTCCATTTCTTGAAACAAGACGATAATGGTATTTATTTAACTAGAACCATGTCATACTTTATATTTTGTCACAAAATAAACAAAATAATTAAACTTACTTTTTTTTATTCACCTCATAGTCCTCATAGTGTAATTCATTTTAGAGAATGGTACAAGTCAGTAGTCACTTACCCGAGTTACCAGTATCACCAATCGAATAAAAATGTATAAAATAAACTTATAAAGCTTGTTTTGTATATCTGTGGTATAGAAGACTTTGATATTTGATAACGTTTAATGTTTATTGTTCTGGCATTTCGTCTTACGTTCTTACATATCGTTAGAGGTGAATGGATTATTAAAATCCTATTTGTAGTGTCTTTACGTATTTGAAAGAAAAAGTTAAATTGTTTTATAAAATTAAAATATTTCTTGTTATTTTTAATTAGTTAGGGAAAATAATTTTATTAACTTTTTGCTACTCTAGTGCAGATAATCGAGTGTGAATAAGTGAATCATTGTGGTGATTTCTTCAGACAATTAGCTAATTTACAATTTCCGGTAAGTTTTAAAGGATTATATTTAAAAAATTGAATAGAGGTAGTTTCTCCCTGATATGTCATGATGATATTTCACCATTCATTGTTTTATCTTTGATAACGCCATACAAATTTGATTATATTAAAAACAACAATTAAAATACTATTTTGACGAAAATCGTAACTTGTATGTACTTTTAGTCACATGTGTGGGAAAGGTCCATAAATTTATATTTATATACATTCGAAAAAATACTGCATACAAAAAAAGCATATCTTCATACATTTTAAAACATTGACATTGACTTTTTGTTTTTATGAAACCTTTAAACCAACCAATCAATCAATGAAACTTAATGATACCATGATATATATTTTTTATTTAATTGCACATCAAAGGATGTTTATTTTGTTCTAAAAACAAATACCAATTCTAATCAAAAATACTGATTGCACAGCAAAGTAGTTATAGCACAACATTATTATTTCAGCAAAATTAGTTTGTGGTGAATTTTTTATTTATTTAAATGTACAGCTTTTTTATGAACACACATCTAATAATGTCTAGTGCACTATAAACTTGATCCATAATTTTTTATAAAATATAGGTTCTATTTTCATATCACATACTGCAATTTATCTAAGTGGAACAGCATTTAATTTGAAAACTTAATTTAAATATTAATTAATTATTACATCTTAGTACCAACAATTAATTTTAAAATACAAACAGTGAGAAACTTCTACTTTTACGTAATATTATTGAATTGTAAGAGCAGTTGCTGACAAAAGAACAGATTGAAATCCTACAAAAAAATATATATATACTAGCTGTGCCCGCGGCATCGCCCGCGTTGAAATCAGTGTGTCACAAAGTTTTCCCGGCAAACTTTCATCAAAATCGGCTTAGCCGTTCCGTAAACCTTCCTCTTGAAGCTATTATCATCTCTCCATTGGTGAAACCGCATGAAAATCCGTTCAGTAGATTTTGAGGGAATCCATCACATACAGTTTTGAGGACTTTGTTTTTTAATACGCTAACTGTTGCCCGCGACTACGTCCGCGTGGCTATGAAGATATGCATTCAAGATGTTTAACACAAATTATTATTTTTATTTTAGTCACTTGAAATGCTTATCACACTGAGTAACTTTTTAAAAGGCACAATTTAATATAATTTAATAGTTATTTTTATAAAACCTGTCTATACATCACATTTTTAGTTTTATTTTCAGGCTGCAGTATAAATAACCTATCAGGCGAACTTATAGCTGCTGTATATGTTTCATACAAACTATCAACCCCAATTAAACCCTCTTAGCGGTGGAATATTGCAAAATCCGTTCTTAGCGGACGTCTACTAACTATAATCTACCTCCCTGCTAAATTTCATCTTTGTCCATTCTGGATGGATGGACCCGGTTTTTGAGTTTTCGTGATGAGTGAGTCATTGACCTTTCTCTTTTATATATATATATATATACAGGGTGGCCGATCACTTGACGTCATAAAAAAAAATTTAGGTCCGGTATGTTGTGGGGTATCCGAATCACCCCCATATATGTTACGCGATTTTTTATAGTTTTGGAGTTATGAATTTTTTTCGATTTTATGAGAAATTTCGACTTGACCATCTTAAAAAATTTCTAAAAAAAAAGCGAACATTTTTTTAGGGTTTTATTTTTTGCAACTGAATTCGTATAAGTTATACTTTTATGCATAAAATAATCAGCTTCGTCGCTTTGATGAAAGTTATGAAAATGTTGGTCTAAAGTCAAAAATCTACGTTCCGTGAATTAGGACTTAAATTTTCAACTTTAAATTAAAAATCTAAACAGGTAACCTTATGATTTCTTAGTTAGTCTTAAAAATGCGCCAGACTCTCAGCTTTCATAATAATAAAAAAAAAGCCGTACTTAATATGGAAAATTTGGCTAAAATCGGTCTTCAAAGACAGCAAGGTGGAGAATTCTTAAAATTAGCCTATTGATTAAAAAAATTTTTTTATCATTCCTAAGGCTAATTAATGATTAGAAAATGCAGGAAACCTATTTTGTTGGTTGGATAAGAAAAGTTTTAGGCTTTTAAGTAAGAACGAGATCATAATGTTAAAATTATTTAATATTTTTAAAATTTATAATAAATGTTCAACGTGGCCACCTTCAGTAGCAATGAAATAACGAATGGTGACACAAGTAGCAGTAAACACAATGTGAGCACAACTGAGATCAGTAACTAACGAACTAGCTTTGATCGGTTGCGATCGGCCTCTTTGCCACCGAGAGTGAGGGAGATAGCAATATAGTTTCTTATTCTTTCAGCCTATTGTTATTGCAAGTAAAATTTGCCGTTTTTTTACGACGGTATAGAATGTGTATTGTTTCTGGAACTGGCCACGTTGAACATTTATTATAAATTTTAAATGATTTTAACATTATGATCTCGTTCTTACTTAAAAGCCTAAAACTTTTTTTATCCAACCAACAAAATAGGTTTCCAGCATTTTCTAATCATTAATTAGCCTTAGGAATGATTAAAAAAAATTTTTAATCAATAGGCTAATTTTAAGAATTCTCCACCTTGCTGTCTTTGAAGACCGATTTTAGCCAAATTGTCCATATTAAGTACGGCTTTTTTATTATTATTATGAAAGCTGAGAGTCTGGCGCATTTTTAAGACTAACTAAGAAATCATAAGGTCACCTGTTTAGATTTTTAATTTAAAGTTGCAAATTTAAGTCCTAATTCACAGAACGTAGATTTTTGACTTTAGACCAACATTTTCATAACTTTCATCAAAGCGACGAAGCTGATTATTTTATGCATAAAAGTATAACTTATGCAAATTCAGTTGCAAAAAATAAAACCCTAAAAAGATTTTTGCTTTTTTTTTAGAAATTTTTTAAGATGGTCAAGTCGAAATTTCTCATAAAATCGAAAAAAATTCATAACTCCTAAACTATAAAAAATCGCGTAACATACATGGGGGTGATTCGGATACCCCACAACATACCGGACCTAAATTTTTTTTTATGACGTCAAGTGATCGGCCACCCTGTATATATATATATATATATATATATATATATATATATATATATATATATATATATATATATATATTTCGACGCATTATTTGGACATCTTAACGGTTTTTGAGTTTTCGTGATGAGTGAGTCATTGACCTTTCTCTTTTATATATATATATATATATATATTTCGACGCATTATTTGGACATCTTCTTACCATCTATAGAGGATACACACATTTTAAATTTCAAGTCTCTTACTTCAAAAACATAGGACTTTCATACAAATTTCCAACCCCCGTTTTACTCCCTTAGGGGTCGAGTTTCGTAAAATTCGTTCTTAGCGAATGTTTACGCCCTATAAGGAATCTATCTGCCAAATTTCAAGTTTTTAGGTGTTGTAGTTTCGGAGATTTCGTGGTGAGTGAGTAAACCTACCATCCCACGTTTTAACCCCAAAAGGGAGTTGATTTCTAAAGATAGATTATTTGGACACCTTCTCATTATCTATAAGGCATACATTTTAAATTTCAAGTCTCTTACTTCAAAATCATGGGACTTTCATACAAACTTCCAACCCCCGTTTTATCCCCTTAGGGGTTGAATTTCGTAAAATCCGTTCTTAGCGGATGTTTACACTCTATAAGGAGCCTTCCTGCCAAATTTCAAGTTTGTAGGCGTTATAGTTTCGGAGATTTCGTGATGAGTGAGTCAACCTACCATCCCCCGATTCAACCCCAAAAGGGAGTTGATTTCTAAAGATATATTATTTGAACACCTTCTCATCATCTATAGAGCATACATTTTAAATTTCAAGTCTCTTACTTCAAAATCATAGGACGTTCATACAAACTTGCAACCCCCATTTCACCCCTTTAGAGGTCGAGTTTCGTAAAATCCGTTCTTAGCGGATGCCTACGTCTTATAAGGAGCCTACCTGCCAAATTTCAAGTTTGTAGGTGTTATAGTTTCGGAGATTTCGTTATGAATGACCTTTCGCGTTTATATATATTATAGATTATAGATATATAGATAATTGTCGAAAGTGATCCAATCTTAAACAAGTTTAAAAATATACCCAGTCAATTAAATGAAAAAAAAAAAAAAAAAACAATCTAACCTAATAACCCAAGGAACTAATTATCTGATTATATAATAACAATTGCCTTCTAATGTTCCTGTGTTCTTCCTCGTTCCCTTAGTGAAGAGAATTGCAACTCCCCTGTGCCTTGGAGAGCATGTTAAGCTATCGTCCTCTGTTGTCATCATGTACACCTAACAGCGATTGTTACTCATAGTACGGAATAACATCCGCTAACCCGCATTGGAGCAGTGTGGTGGATTAAGCTCTGACCCTTCTCCTATGTGGGGTAAGAGCCCTATGCCCAGCAGTGGGATATTACAGGTATTGCAATATATCTGTTTATACATTAGAAACATAACTTGTCTCATGTAAGCAATGAGTATTATTAACTAAAAATGTACAAATACAACTAATAAAGAGCAACAGCCACAAACCAGTGCTGTGACGTCGTCAAGTGCAATGATGTAATATTAATTATTATGGCTGTTTAACATTTTTCTTTATGAATTAAATCTATGAATAATAAATAGCAGATATTAACATATCTATCTAACATGTCAATTATTTCAACAGTGCAATTATTAATTATTTTGCTTTTTTTTCTTATAAAAGTTCAGTTACAAGTTAAAAATTATCTAATAAATAATAACCAAAATCCTAAACAAATGCTATTGACATTCTGAAGTATTTATAGTTCCTATAGAATACTAGTTAAAACATAAAAAGTATGAAATTTAAAGTGAATCATTTTTAATTGAATTCCTATTTCTATATTTATTTATTTATTTATTGGTTTACCAGCAGTTATTACACTAAAACATTCATTACAAAACGGAACATACATTATACTTAATCTAAGTGCACAACTCATGTAGGTAAACAATGCATGCATATAGGTTAATACAATTCAGTAAACAAACATAAGATCAGTTATCCAAAACAGTGATTAAACTAATGCTACAAAACTGATGGCAAATCAAAAGCAAGATTATGGACTTGGCTCCTAAAATGCGGAATGCGGATTGTGTATCTTACTTAGCCGTGAAACTGGCGAGTTAGTGCCCAAAACTGATCTTCAAAAAGGGGGAATATAATTATGAATTGAAAATAACCAAATATTTTAGATGTTTTTATTTTTTTTATCTTTGTACAAATGTAAAGTGCCAATCTCATCAGTTCTTTGTAACCTTGTTGTACAATTTCTAATTTAAAAATTTTAAGGCTAAATTCTGCTCACTAGTACTCGTCCTAGATTTTGTATACTGAATTTGAATTAGATATATGTAATATACTTAATATTCTATTATAATTATATCTGCACCTCCACACTGTTATGAAGTACATTCCTTTTAATTTGGATGTCCAGGAACAATGATAAATAATTTAAATTTTGCATTTTGGGTTGTTATTAATCATATCATAAATTGGTTTTTGTTTATTTTTTAGTAACAACGTTAGCGGAGTCAGCTGGTCTTATATATAAAATTCTCATTAGTTGCAATATTCCTCCGGAACGGCTGTACCGATTTTTATGAAATTTTGTGTGCATATCGGGTAGGTCTGAGAATCGGCCAATATCTATTTTTTATACCCCCTAAGTTATAATGGGGGATTAAGGTGGTTAATAACATATATGGCAAATATTTGCAGGGCAGCTAGTAACTATACATTATTCTTATATAAATATCTTTAAGTAATTATAAATTTTTATCAAAACAATTTAATAAACTTTACTGGTACATACAGTACAATAGTGTAACCTACGTTACTCATACTATGTACATTCTTATATATCACATGTGGTTTACAAGTTACTACTTCATTTTATTTAACTGGAAGTAGTGAGTAATACAAAATATAATTATATTTGCTTCACACGTGGCTACCACATTTTTGTAAACTATTTGCAGAAAAATAGTAATAAAAATAATGAGTTTTATACATTTGTATGTTTAATTTAACTATCACATAATAATATATTAATTTACGATTCAGCCTGTAACATCCCACTGCTGGGCATAGGCCTCATTCTCCATGTAGGAGAAGGATCAGAGCTTAATCCACCACGCTGCTCCAATGCGGGTTGGCGGATATATTCCCTACTATGAGTAACGATCGCTATCAGGTATTTCTGATCAAAACCGAGACTGACTGCTTTACGTGCTCTCCGAGGCACGGTGGGGAGACACACAAGGACAGACATCCAAACCGTAAAGAGATATTTGTACATACACAAATATTCATTCCGAGCGTGAATTGAACCCGCAAATAGTCGGTGTTTTAGGCGACTACATACACTATTACACCAAAGCGGTTGCAGTATATTAATTTAGAAGAATTAAAATATATGATGCATCGACAGCAAAATGCCACTTTGTTGCTTGGTTGTATTTAAATGTGTTTTGTTATCTGTTACATTTAATATTCATTCTAGATGACCCAAGCTGTTTCATCTGTGATTGTGCTTACTTTACTTGTATAATGTCCACACATTGCATGATGATTTAAAATATATCTGAATAACAGGTATTCTACAAAAAATATATTTAAAACTAGCTCTATTATATATATATTAACACAAACAATATCTTGCTCTTTTTTGACTGATTTCAAGAAAACAGGGAGATTCTCAATTTGACTGCATTTTTTATGTGTGTGTTATCTCATAACTTATATTAGCTCAAATTTTGATGATTTTTTTATAGTCAAAAGTTGGTGCTTTTAATGTGGTCCCATTTAAATTTTGATCGAGATCTGTCAAGTAATTTTAGTGTTATCCCTAATAAAGCGTATTTATTTGAGTGTTATAGCGACTACCTACGTTGTATTACTTGTAAATGTAATTGAAGTCGGTTTTTTTTCCTATTCGAGCAAATCTAGTTATTATTAGTACAGATTATAATGCAACAATTTTTCTTCTTTGTTTAAATAGGTTTGGTTTTTACGTGAATATATGATTACCTGCAAAGGGCGATTTTAATAGCAAGTAATAAAAAGCGTTGTAATATGTAAGTAGTCCGTACAGTATTTTTTGATTTTGTCGCGGACAGATAGAGAGACAAACGCGTCGAGTCCTTGGTTTTATAATATGTTAAAGATATGACTCATTCGTGATGAGAAATTGATCTTTGATTTTAGATTAACACTTATATAAATCATCACAATATGGTCACAGACGTTTATTAGAGAATTTTTAACCGACTTAAAAAAAAGTGGTTCTAAATTCGACTGTTATTTTTTTAATGTATTTTACCTCAGAACTTTTTACTGGGTGTACCGATTTTGATAAAATCGGTAAAATTTTGATAAAGAGTAATTCTTTAAATACAGGCTGACGCTTGCCGTGTGACCTGTGTAAAAATACGTATTTAATTGAAAAACGATAAAAATAGTCTATGAAAAATATATACTATTTACAATTTTTATCCTTTACTTTAAGTGATATTTCAAAATATACTTATGTGTAGGCCCAAAATGATCACAAATTGTGTTTGCTTGTAAACGAAAAAAAAAAAAAAACCGACTTGCAATTACATCGACATGTAATACGTTTCATTCAAAAGGGCATTAACGTTTACATTACACACATTACAAATTTATTTATTCATACAATTGTTGCTGCCTATATCGTAATTTAAACTGACCGTACTCAAACATTTCTTTTTCCTGGTAATTGAACGTTTTATCACTGTTGCATCCGGGATGAGATGGTTGACGAGTCAGCGTTATTCGTTCGTCGTCTGCACGTTCGTACGTACAAATAAGATAAGTTATGACTTTGTAATTTTTTTACTGAACTTATTTAAGGGCCAGTAACTAGAAATCACATAAACATTAAGATTTCGAAGCACCTTTCAGTTATTGTCCTCATAATGGTAAATATCCGTCAATCAGAGTATAAATTGTCATGTGTCATTGTGAGTGGTTTCCGCGTATATAGTAGATACTAGTTTATAATGCGTATGTGATGTAGCTGGTTTAGATAAATAATAGAATAATATTTTTTTTTGTTTATCCTGCTTTAAAAATACTCGTGCTCCGCAATCTCATCCGCATTTGCTTGAAAGTACAAAATAGCGATAAGTTGTTTTTCCCCAATAGAAACCAAGTCACATATTTATATCTTTATCATTGCTATCATTATATCAAATAAACTAAAACAAACCAATTTTTTTTTTAATTTTATATTAATATTAACTAAATTTAAACGATCCAAACCATATAATTCCATAAACATTAAAACAGATCATTTCTTAATTCTTTTCAAAATCTTAAATATTAATTTTCAAACTTCTCACTCCAGAAATATCGAAGTTCCATTCAAGTCTAAGGCCTCGATTCTATACATTTTCAAAGTTTATTAAAAACCTTTCTTAGCTGATCTCTTTTACTTATTATCTACTTCCGTGCCAAATTTGTCTTGTCTACTTGTATTCATTTAATTATGTTTATCGGCTTAGTTACTTATATTGCGTAATTTTTACAGTGTGAAGCTAGCTTATATAGCATGGTTATTAACATAATAACAACAACATTCAAATATGCGTCGTTAGATTACACGTTGTTACAGAATGCGTTGAAGAAATAAAGGTTCACTGCTCGTTCCCCGTAAGTGATAGCGTGATTATATGTAGCCTATATGTTGACCCGACTTCTTAATAATATTCGTGCCAAATTTGAAGTAAATACAGTACTTTTTGAGTTTATACCCGACATACACACAGACAAACAGATAAAATTTTAAAAACTATATTTTTGGCTTCGGTATCGATTGAAGATCACACCCTAAGTATTCTTTTAAAAAAATACTCAATGTACAGTTTTGACTTTCCTACCATTTTATTATATGTATAGATAAGTCTACAGATAAGGTTGTAGTATTTACAAATCCAGTTACAAATGCGCTTTGAAATAATATATCATCGTATAAAAGTATCGCGAATTTCGACGCAAGTTAAAACGTTTAGTCAGTCATACCCACACGTAGTGACCTGTTTTACTCATAACGGGCTCGTGTGTTTCGCTCCTCAACGCGCTGTGTTTTGTCAATATGCGACAATTGAATGCTTCTCGCGTTACCCGTTATTATATATCTATATTTATCATACATACGTCCCATGGATTCTTTTGCTTTGACGCTTATGAACTATAATTGTGTTTGCTAGCAAACGAAAAAAAACTGACTTCAATTACATCGACAAGTAATACAACGTAAGTAGACGAAAAAAATTAACAAACGCACTAGTCGTCACTACGATTTTCGAGGGTTCCCCTCGATTTATCTGGTATTCCAACATCAGGTCCTGGTTTCCTTATCACGGTACCACCCTTGGGATATCTGCTTTCCAACAAAAAAAGAATTATCAAAACCGGTCCATAAACGACGAAGTTATTCCCGAACATAGGTACATAAAAAATATATACGGTCGAATTGAGTAACCTCCTTTTTTGAAGTCAGTTAAAAAGTATACACAAAATACGGTACCAATAGGATGAAAATATCTGTGTCGGAAACATACAAACACAAGAGTCAAGCGTCTATCAAAGACAAGTCTCTGTACGGCCCATATAAATATTTGTCGAGAACAAAAATCGAATTTGTGATAAAGATTCATGGGTTTTAATTTTATGACTATTGTTCCGTTACTATATTAATACTTGATTTCTTCAGACTACAAGTAATGTAACTCTTATGTGTAAGGTTTTATAAAAGTAGTCTTAATTATTATCTATCTATCAATGAAAGCCTCAATCGGTATTTTAGAAATTACCTAAAACTGAAAGACATACAAATTTTCCATTTTACGCGTTAACCACTCGTGTTCTTTTGGCAAAATTAAAAGGAATTAAATTATTCTTAATTCTTTGTAGCTTACGACATAAACATACTTCGATTGAAAGAATTAGCCAGCAGTGACCTCTTTACATAAATAAAATCATCTGTAGTGTGCCTAACTAACGAATTTAGTGAATATTTAGTACTTCTTTAATTTGTTGATTAACGCGTAGTTATTATTAAAACGATGCTAGTCAGAGCGTAGTTTTTAACGTTAAATGAAATTGTTTGCAGCGCCCACGTTTGGTCGTGACCTCTTTAATGTTGCGAGGGTATTTAAATATTTAAAGAGAGTTTTTTTGGTTATAATATTTGTTTAAATTTTTCTACTTTAAAAAATATTAAATTCTATTACAAATGAACAAAGGGTACAGCGGTTTCTTAGTATAATGAAGTGCCGATAATATATCTTATTATGCTTTTAATTACCTGAAACGTTTCGACTCTTTGTTTTTAAGATTAATAATGCAGTCTTTGTGTATACAAATGGTAACTAATCAAGTAGGTAATCACACGTAAGTCACAGAAATCTGTCCATCGATTTCCCGAGTAGAAATTTTTTCCTCTTCCTTAGAAGGACCAGACCAGGCATGCCTGATCAGGACTAGATAAGGCATGTAACGCAGATGATTGGTCTGCCCCTGATCAGGATGAGATGAGATTTCCTGGTCGGGTCCAGATCAGGAAATCTCATCTCATCCTGATCAGCCGGTACGGTCCGGTCCTTTTAAAAAACACGAATGGGTGTATGTATATTCTTGAAAAAATTGTTTAACAAAAAAAAGCGAATTGATATTATAAATATGTTAGTTAACATAATTATTTATGATATTTATTTCCGTTTATTTTTTACGTAGTATGCCTTATCATACTTGATGATATTTTACATCAGGCTATCCTTGTCTGGACCAGACCTGGTCCTGATAGAGCGTGCCGGATCTGGCATGCCTCATTCTATCCTGATCCGGTCCAGATACATGATCTGGTTGAGCCTGACTTTTTTTCTAATCGGGTTATTTTTGATAACATTATAGCTATAACACTTGAAATTTTGACAGTAGGTATATACACACATTAGAAAAGACTAAAAAATAAAATAAAAATAAAGACTACACGTTTATCGATCCCCAGTAGGGCGAGAATCCTGTGTGGTGTTTGGAAACGCATACAACATACAAATTATACAACAAACAAGTTTACACATACATACAAACGTTTATTTCTACAACAACATACTGTACAAACGTTTATTATACACGGACATCGAAGCCGCAACCGTTACCGCATTCAGTAGTGACAACTTCACATAAAGAAACGTAGACTTTAGGTATTTTGTGCTAAAAATAAGCTGTGTTAAATATCTTACGTTGATTGGGAATTTATCTTGTGCTATACTGACTCGTTTAAATAATTAAAATAGTGTTAACGGTTCGTGTTATAACAAGGTTACCTACTTGCATTGCTTTCACTATTCTATTAGTGCAGAAATGCAAATCTTA
This sequence comes from Melitaea cinxia, assembly GCF_905220565.1. Taxonomy (NCBI): domain Eukaryota; kingdom Metazoa; phylum Arthropoda; class Insecta; order Lepidoptera; family Nymphalidae; genus Melitaea; species Melitaea cinxia. Next base: position 6,493,015 of record NC_059400.1, on the reverse strand, counting down.
TTTGTTGACAATAATAGTATTTATATAACTTATTTTGCGAATGCTTGGCCTAATTAATATAACAGACATTAAACATACCATTTTTTACCACCAGATTTTAAATACATTTCTTATCATGGTACCGAATGAAACCAGGATCTGACGATGGGATCCCAGAGAAATCGAGAGAAACTTTCGAAAATCCGCTTAACTTTTTACTGGGTGTACCTATTTTGATAATTTTTAAGTTAATCGCAAGCTGATGTTTATCATGTGCCCACATTTAAATTTCATCGAGATCTGATTACAACTTTTGGAGTAATCTTTGATAATGCGTATTTACTTGACTATTTTTTCGTCTACCTACGTTGTATTACTTATCGATATAATTGAAGTCGGTTTTTTTCGTTTGCTTGCAAACACAATTATTTTGCCACGTAAGTAAGTTATTACTGGAATTTTTAAAGTATCCACTAGTAAAATAGAGGCTGATAAGTGACGAGTAAGTTTGCGATTTGAGATGAGAATAATGTTTTTAAATAAACAATAAAATAATTGATTCATCGCAACTGCTATTCAAATTGATAAGTCTAAATAAACATGACCCATTTAACATCTTATGCTACTGAATGTAATTATGTGTAACATTCATGTTTTAATGATAGATTTTTTTTGTACTTTTTAAATTCGGATTCTTAAGAAAACGTGCGTTTAAGATAATTAATATTTTTTTCAAACTTTGCCAACAGAAATGTTATGTTAGCACATATAAATGTAGAGAATGGTGGGTTTTTTCATATACATTAAATATACCGTGAATAGCTACTTGCAATGTAAACATATATAATTGTACGAAATATTAAAAATATTTATATTATAGGTACTTTACATTAGAAGATTATTGTGAAATCATCGATAATTTCTATAGTAAACAACGAAACAAGTATGCGCTATGCATGATATATTAATCTATACTTCTATACTTACTTACTATAATATTATATATTATAACGAGGTAAAGTTTTTAACTCTGTTTGTTTGTAGGGGATAATCTTCGCAAATAATGATCCGGTCATGAAAATTCATTCACTATCAAAAAGCTACACTATTCAGGAGTGACGTAGGTTATATTTTATTGTTATTGAACAAAAATTCAGTGAAAAATAATAGTATATGTAAATTAAGTCGGAGAAATGTGAGATGATAACTTTACTACGAGTTTAGCATCACAAAAATAATTAACGCCCAACGAAGTGGGCACGAGTCGGCTATTTAAACATAAGATTACGATTACACATATACTTCAGTTCTAAAACACTAGACTTACATTTCTTAGTATTTTTAGACTCAACGCACTCGTTCAGTTCGAAGTATAATCGACGAGTTCATTGCAACAGTAAACTTTACTGCTACAGCAGATATTATACATATGATAGCGCGATTTATATATTTCTGTGACAAAATACTTTACAAACATTCATTATTGTTTAAAAGTTTTTAATTTCCTTAATGTTATTATTTCGTTGCATTATTTTCTCAAAAAAATAAATAAATAAATAAAAACGTCGGAATATGAAAATCAATTTCGTTCAGTAATGATAGTCAGTAAAGCGTGAAGGTGTAGGTTCTGTTTAATTGAGTGACGTGCTGCTGTTTTAAAAAGTCAACATTTTGATTTCAAACGAAAATAAACACTGCATATGGCCTGATAATAATTAATAGACGGTCACAATTGCAAAATTCATTAGCTTGTTTTCAACTTCCCTGCTTCTTGTCGTACTCAGGTTTTAGTTTTGTATTTATATTTTTTTGTTCTATAATATTATTAATATACGTTTTTCTCATTAAAACTTTGGTTTACTAACACAAAATACTATTGCTTTCGATTATAAAACCGCTTACATGACTTGAAGACATAGCCTATGATACCTTTTGAAAAAAAAGAAGACAAATTACTCACTTCTTAACGCTTTTCAAGTAGTTATAAAGTCTGTATTTATTCGTTTTTAATATATACCGATAAATTCTTACCCTTCTTTGATACCAGGCTATAGTAGTTCAGTAAAGTTATACATAATCTGTAATACATCTAAAATACGTGCATTAATTGTACAGTCCTCTATTCATTGCTCGTTTAAAATAATTATGGTCACATTATGTTTCCTTATTTGTTCTGTATTTATGGTATATTTCTTCTTTACGATTTGTAAATACAAGGCACATAGTAAAAATGGCGTCGTAAATAAGGCTTAATATCATAATATTGTGTTGGCCGTCGTGGGTTCTTGCTCTATTATATTACTGACTGGCTATTTGAGCTGTCGAATATTCGACACGCATCCAAATTTTAAATAATGCAACGTTTGTTTTTTTTTTAACATAACTCTTGTATGCTATATTTTTCAAGATAAACATTGAAATTATATTCAAAGTACAGTTTTAAAAATACGTACTTATGTAATACATATACCTAGTTATAATTATGTATTCATTGTATGTTAATTAAATAATTAAAAGCGTTGTATGTTATATTTAAAGTAAGAATTAAAAAACCTGACATATTTGGGATTTTTATAAGTAAAAACTTTTTTTTGTTTTTAATTTTTTTAACTTTTCGTTCCTATACGTATTAATAATAAACGTTTCAATATTCATAAAACGATATTTTTTTTGCTTACGAACTGTTAAATTTCAAACTCGTTAGAATTGTTACTAAGCGTTAATCATTGCACACAGCAATAAACGTCGCGTTTAATATAGGTTGTAAAATAATTTCATAACAAGAACATAGTACTTGGACTCTACCCGACGACGAGCCTTTCGTGTGTTTTACTATGAGTAAACTTCCGTTTCTATTCAAAAGCTTTTTGTTTATACAATGTCAATAAAAACAGTAGTATTTGATAATGACGCTTTTGCATGCTAATTTTTATACGCTTAAATGAATAATTATTATTTTATTTAAATTGTATTATAAATTTTATGCAACATGTAACAATTTTAGTCGTCGATACATTACAATGTATAAAGAGATTCCTCTAAGATATAAACTCTGAAAAACTTATTTAAATTATTTTCGTTCCATGTTTTGTATACTCTGCAAAACTTATTCAAATTATTTTCGTTCCATGTTTTGTTACGTAATTTTTAGTATACTAACAAGCACAATTATGTGAACATTGAACCATCAAAATTATATAATAGTTTTTATCGAAAATAAATTATATATAATTGTTTAATTGTAATATGAAGATATGTACGAAAATGAAAAAAAAAGACTGACTTCAAGTACATCGACAAGTAATACAACGTAGGTAGACAAAAAAATATTCAAGCAAATACGCGTTCTCAAAGATTACTTAAAAAGTAGTCAAAATATCTCGATAAAATTTAACCGGGACCATAAGACAAGCATCAGCTTTCGATTAAAACAAGAATCATCAAAATCGGTACACAAACAAAAAAATGGAAAAGTTATGAGGTAACATCTAATATATAAAATTCTCGTGTAGCGGTGTTTGTAGTTAAACTCCTCCAAACGGCTTGACCGATTCTCATGAAATTTTGTGTGCGTATCGGGTAGGTCTGAGAATCGAACAACATCTATTTTTCATCCCTCTAAATATTAAGGGTAGTCTACCTCTAATTTTTTTTTAATTTTTATTTTATTTTTTGTACCTAATGAATATATTGTCAATATTTTTTTTTTCTTTCTTTGATATGTATTATTTCTGTTTTTGGTGTACAATAAAGTGTATTATTATTATTATTATTATTATTAGATAAATTATTTATTCTTTATTTTATTATGATTTGCCGTTGAAAAATACACACAACCCTAAATTTTCACTTTTCTACCACCAACCCCTATTTTTAAATAGCGTTTAGCGGGCAAGACGACGTTTGCCGAGTCAGCTAGTAATTATATAAAAAATACAATCGAATAGATAACCTCCCAATTTTTTGGAAGTCGGTTAAAAATGTGTTTTCAAGGCGAATTATTTTATAGAAACATAATCAAGTAGTAATTATTGATTTGACGATTTGCAATTTCCTGTAGCGAAGTAAGTCAGTCTACTTCGAAACCAAGTATAGAAATTTAAAGTATTTTAACTAAGGTTGCATTTATGAAGCAAGGCAAGCGAAATTCAGGACGTTGATTTGCTAGCTATTTTTAATCTGATTACGATTTACATTATACATTACATAGTTCTCGACATTCATAGTTGAAAAAAATTGGTTTGTTGACCTAATTACGTGTATTTTTTAAATTTATTGACCTTTGTTATTGTTGGTTTATGTTTGTTGACACGCGTTGGCGCAACGGTCACAGCACTGGTTTGTGGCTGTTGCGCAGGCGGTTGCGGGTTCGATCCCCGCACATGACAAACATTTGTATTGACCATACAGATGTTCGCCGTGACTGAGTGTGCCCACCTTTCTTAAAAATACAAACACAATTTTCATATAGTTTTAAGTCAGATTTATAGAATAAATTAAATAATCCCACCAAAAACATTTTCATGTAAAATGTTGCCAAGACGAGATCACATGGCTCGCACTGTCAAAAAGTTATCAGATCTCATGTAGAGCCAAGCTTCTAACTCTACACGTCCTAACTCTACAAGCCCTAACTTCACAAACTCTACACCTTAGTCAAAATATGTGGCTTGGCCGTTTCGTTACTACCGGCTGCCGATGTTGTAGATGACGACTTTCCTGTCTCATTTATATATATATATATATTTTCTCTTTTTATTTTAATTTGTATTATATGTATATCAATTATTCTTCTTCTTTTTATTTTTTTCTTTAATAGAACTATTGTATAACAGAAAAGTAATAAACAGTGAAATTTTTTTACCTTACGCCCACGTGAAGGTAGCGAAACGGCCAAGCCACATATTTTGACTAAGGTGTAGAGTTTGTGAAGTTAGGGCTTGTAGAGTTAGGACGTGTAGAGTTAGAAGCTTGGCTCTACATGAGATCTGATAACTTTTTGACAGTGCGAGCCATGTGATCTCGTCTTGGCAACATTTTACATGAAAATGTTTTTGGTGGGATTTCACTTCTTTTTGTAAGTTGCTTATGACAATATTATAGTTGCATTTTACCTCCGACACATTTTATACCATAAATATCATCCAATCTTCACCATATTCGGTTTAAGCACGCTGTTTTTGATTTTATGTTGAACTGATATGCAAACGGTGATCTCCGCCAAAACTTAAATACCAAAATTACAAAATGTAAATTTTCGACATAAGCTAATAACCAATTTTTATTTTTATGTATTTTATTATTATTATTAATAACAAGGAGTCCCTATATCAATTTTCAGACCTCTAGCATCAAAATTTGCGGAAGTCTCATACAAACTTCCATCCCCTAGTTTAAGGGATTGGGGGGTAAAAGTTCCAAGTTTTAGAATTTTTTTGTTGTTTGTGTACTAATACTAGCTTACATACCAAATTTCAGCTTTCTAGGACTTCAGGAAGTACTCTAAGAATTTTGATGATCATCAGTGAGTGACGAAATCGGGGTTTTTTAGATATCAATAAAATCTAAAGTATAAGAGCTATGTAATTGAAACTTTATATGTTTAATAAGTTCACTATTGACATCATATCCCCAGAATTTTGTTTATCTAGTATAATCCAAACCCAAGTTATGAGGGTTCAAAAAAAACGACGAAGCACTTCGAGAAAAGATAGGTAGTGCTTTTCGTTTTTTTTTTTTTTGGTTCGTCTTGGCGGGGGCACTACCGTGCCCCCAGATTATAGATAGTCAGATTTGTAGCATAACTGTAGGACTCCCGTTTGTGTACATATGCATTCCGATGCAAATAAGTTGAACAGTTATATACTGCTTCTTGCGGTTTGATATTTTCTAGTGTCTTGTTTTGTCTGGTATTTTAACAAACTTCAAAACAGGCAGTGGTTTATCTCTTATTATCTTTTCCTTTTGTGTTTTCTATAACTTCGCCACTAATGAACTGATTTTGAATAAGTTTTTAATTTTTATTTTTTGGGCTCATTACACATTTCCTATAGTTGCCAGATCAGACAGAATATTAGGGATGTTTATAAAAGTATACGTAAACACATATCTAGCGTTATTGTATTGATTTTCGGGAGGATTTAGGGATTACCATATTAAATTATTTTTGATATTTCGCTGAGTAATGTTTTGTTAAAATGTCTATCTTGTAAGTGAAAAAATACAATTGGTACTACAAAAATTTTAAGCACTTTCGATGTAAATTTTTATTAAGTACTAGCTGCTGCCCGCGACGTCGTCTGCGTGAACGCTATACAGCACCAAAATTACCCACGATTATACCTTTTAAAATAACATTCATTTACCCGTTTCTTCTTTACATTTCATATCTACAGAAAAATCTCATAGATGGCGCTGCTTTACAATTGTCTTGTCTACTTATATTCATTTAATTATGTTTATCGGTTTAGTTACTTATATTGCGTGATTTTTATAGTGTGAAGCTAGCTTATATAGCTGGTTATTAACATAATTACAACAACATTCAAATATGCGTCGTTAGATTACACGTTGTTACAGAATGCATTGAGGAAATAAAGGTTCACTGCTCGTTCCCGGTAGGTGATAGCATGATAATATATAGCCTATATGTTGACCCGACTTCTTAATAATATTCGTGCCAAATTTAAAGTAAATCCATGCGGTACTTTTTGAGTTTATCCCGGACATACATACAGACAAACAGACAAAAATTCTAAAAACTATATTTTTGGCTTCGGTATCGATTGTAGATCACACCCCAAGTATTCTTTTAAAAAAATATTCTATGTACAGTTTTGACTTTCCTACCATTTTATTATATGTATAGATATTTTTGACTTGTTTATATTACTAGCTGAGCCTGCAAAAGTTATTTTGCCATATATGTTATTAATCCCCTGAAATGTAAAAGTTAGCACCCTTAAGGCCGGTTTGACCAGTTGTAGATAAAGTTTACTTTAACAGCAGGAGGTAGATTATTCCATTAGGACCTGTTTCTATTCAAGTAAACTACAACTTTTAGCTTTACATTTGCGTACAGAAATATCTCATAAATGACTAGAGTAGATAGAACTCGATGTCAAAAAATAATAATATATCATAATCTGTTGGATACCGTCAACCGTCAATAGCGTTATCCACAATCAGTAAAACAGGCCCTCATACACACAAAGTAACTCTTTCTTTTTACTACTACTACTTTTAATATATAACATATATAAATATAACAATATTATAATAACTTATAGAAATATAACAATATTATTTTAACACAATCAAACATGGGCAGGATCACCTCGAGTATTCGACTTCCAATCGCTCAAAAATCTTAATTAGGTAATCATTTTTAACCGACTTCAAAAAAAGGAGGAGGTTAATCAATTCGACTGTATATGTATATATATATATGTATATATATATATATATATATATATATATATATAATTATATATACATATATAGATTTAATGTATATTCGGGGATAACTTCATCGTTTATGAACCGATTTTGGTTATTCTGTTTTTGTCGGAAAGAAGATATCCCTGGTGTGGTACATATGATAAGGAAACCAGGATCTGTTGTAGGGATGCCAGAGAAATCGTGGGAAACTCGAAAATCTACATAACTTTTTACTGGGTGTACCGATTTTAATGATTTTTAATTTAATCAAAAGCCGATGTTTATCATGTGGTAATGGTTAGATAATGCGTATTTACTTGACTATTTTTTCATCTACCTACGTTGTATTACTTGTCGATATACTTGAAGTCGGTTTTTTTTCGTTTGCCTGCAAACACAATTATTAACAAATACATTGAGTTTTTTAATGATGATCACGCATAGTTCATTACAGCTTTTTTTTCAATTGAGTAAATTGTACGAGGATTGTGTCTTCTTTTTTAATTTGTGAAATAAGTAATTTTACGTTTGTCTTTTATCGCAATATCTAACATAAAACTCCCATCCTAACTTTTTTCATAGGAACTTACCTCGTCACCTAGGGATTAGCTATGAAATAAATAACTAAATGGATACAATTTTCTCGAAAGATCAGGATAAAAGAAAATGTAGGTATATCTAATTATCTACATAAAATTGCTGTTATGAAATTATAAATTTTAATATTTTTATCAATACTAGCTGCCCGGATACTTTGTTCTGTCAAAAGTTAATAGTAAAAATTATTATTTTTTTTTGTTCTATTTCTGTTCTGTTCTGTTTCTGTTGTAGTTGTTAAAACCTTCCGTGGGCTTTATGGAACCTGCAAAAAAAATAGCCGAATTGGTCGAGCCATTCTCGAGTTATGCGCTTAGGAACATTTATTTTTATTTATATAGATAATTGCAGTTTACAATTATTATAACGTTACTGATTAATAATAATTCATTAATATATTATTCAGACTTCTTTGACTTTCACTTGTTCCAAGCGTAACTTTAGTTAAGCAATTTAAAGAAAAAATAGAATTACTTAGATAATAGTAACAATAAGTTGCACATATGTGTGTAAATTGATGCGGCATATATAAATATAAAAATTTATTTATATAAATTGCAAAAATTAATAGTTAAATAGTTAAAAAAAATAATAGTTATGGCGTTATGATGCGAATGTAATTTGTTAAAGAAAAATTGATATTTTGTTATTTTAGAGATGTATTAGTATCCAATATAGTTATGTTAGTTCAATGCATATTTATAACTAAACTTTTTATTTTACGCTTCAGCCTGTAATATCCCACTACTGGAAATAGGCCTCTTTCCCCATGTAGAAGAAGGTTCAGAGCTTAATCCACCACGCTGCTCCAATGTGGGTTGGCGGATATATTCCCTACTATGAGTAACGATCGCTATCAGGTGTACAACCGGGACCGACGGCTTAACGTGCTCTCCGAGGCACAGTGGGGAGACCCACAAGGACTGCACAGACACTCAGACCACGGCTAACACCTGTATGGCCAATACAAATGTTTGTCATGTGTGGGGATCAAACACGCAACCGCTAGCGCAACAGGTACAATCCCTGGCTGTGACCGTTGCGCCAACGCGGCGTCTATAACTAAAATTAAAATGTTTCTAGCTGAGTGGAATTTCATCTTAATTTGATTATATGTGAGATTTCAAGAGACCTAGAATTATTTTGCTTTTAAGTATTAACTAGTTTCCAATGGTAATGGTAATTGATATATATGTCCTTAATAGATGTTCCATGACAGATTCAAACGTTTTTTTTTTTTTAATTTTTATTAATGAGTATTCATTTAAAACTAGGTATATGTTATTTTTATTCTATATCGTTAAGCAAAACGGGTCATGCGGCTTAAACGTTGTTAACTGTTACTTTAGCAGTAAAAAGTTATACTTTCATATTGAAACTGCACTTTTACTCGCTTATTAAGGCGTTAATGTAAAATTAAGTAAATAGGCGAGAAATTTGATATTTTTAAATAAACGTGCTATGAACTGTTTTAAACCAATATCTGAATATTATTAGTTGTTTTACTTACACAGGTTATTGAACTGAACTGAAATGTAGTGCAAATGAACTAACGGCCACTTTCAATACTCTAGCTATTTCTAACTTTGCTAGCAGAATTTTGATACAAACTATACAAAATGTGTCAAAAACCTATTGCTAGTAAGCAAAATTAAAGATAGATAGATTATTGAAAACAGCCACTAGTTCCTATTATAGAAGTGAAAACAAGAGAAATATCTATACTTACATAAAATAAAATGGTAGGAAAGTCAAAACTGTGCATTGAATATTTTTTTTTAAAGAATACTTGTAGTGTGATCTACAATCGATACCGAAGCCAAAAATAGTTTTTAGAATTTTTGTCTGTTTGTCTGTATGTATGTCCGGGATAAACTCAAAAAGTACGGCATGAATTTACTTCAAATTTGGCACGAATTTTATTAAGAAGTCGGGTCAACATATAGGCTACATATAATCACGCTATCACTTACGGGGAATGGAGCAGTGAACCTTTATTTCTTCAACGCATTCTGTAACAACGTGTAATCTAACGACGCATATTTGAATGTTGTTCTTATTATGTTAATAACCATGTCATAAGCTAGCTTCACACTATAAATAAAGACATTCTGTAGTATATTTAGTATCAGCATTGCACCCGTGCGAATCCGGGGCGGGTCGCTAGTAGAAAATATAGTTATAAATGTTTGCTGTTATGTATCACTGCTACTAATACGATAAATGTTTAGAAAATTAAAAACTACCCATCGAAACTCTTGTGAATTTTACTTTGTATATTTTTAATATTGTAATAAATTCTCTTATCAGTGTTTGAGATATCAATGTTCAACAACAATATGATCCTTTTTCAAGTACCTACTTGTACCTACTTATAATGTATATTTCCTACTAATTTGTAAAAGCCGCTTGTTTCTATGGCTTGTGGCTACTACATAATTATTATGATCTACCGCCGCTTGCTGAATGCCATAGTGTTTCGAGGAATGGAATATATATTTTTTTTAGATTACTAAGAATTAGTTTTTGGAACGAAGTTCCTTGCGGCAGGCTTGACATTTGGCTGGACGACCGAATTGAAAAAAATGTGATACTAAAACCGTAAGAAAAATATATAACGGAAGAGACGTAATATCAGCCACATGACTGTATAATATGACGTTTGTAAAACTAAAATATTGCTAGTAAACTTTTTTAAATTTTTTTATGTAATTTTATACTGTCGTCAAAAATAAATAAAGAAATGTTTATTTTATTTCACTTAATAGTTTGAATTATTATTATTATTATTATTTTGTTGGATTTATTTTATTTTACGGTATTTGTTATTTTCAACATACTAAATTTCCTAAATACTTTTATGTACTGAATTAAAAACCAAACAATAAAATTTAAAAAAAAAAACAAGAACTAGAAAATATATACAATATTCAAACTTTTTTTTTTTAAATTGTGTTGCTTCTATACTATCTGAAGGAACTTCGTTCCTACCTGGTGTCCCATGACACCACATAATTTATATTGCTTCAAATAATTAATCCATCTATATATTATAACAAACTAACTTTTTTTGTTAAATTTTAATGAAATAATCTCAGCTTAGTGATTATCTAATTTGAAAATTTATTTTAGCTTAGCATAGGTGGTTAAAGACAATGTCATGTAGCAACATTAAAATGCATACAGCGCCGTTGTGTCTCTATATAAGTTGGAGCAATAAATTTTTTTGGATCGAAAGTAGCCTGACATGAATGTTTTAATGTTAATTGCAATTAATTTATACGTTTCATTTCTAACGAAACGGTTTTTAAAAACTGTGTATTTTGTAAACAATTTCACATTAGTTGAATGGTTGTTATCGGTTTTCTTATCAAATTTTACTTTACATAATGTAAGAATTACCTAAAAAGAGAAATAGCCCACAGCCACTGACAAACTAAGGCTCGAGATAAAAATGACGTAACTACTAACGAATCCACTGCTAAACAATTCAAATATGTGTGCGATCATTTTGATATGTTTATAAATAACTGACCTCCGTACTGGCGGAGTAATTGTACAAACAATATGAAGAACTTATAAAACATGAAACCTGCTGACGAAAAAATCGATGGCATAACATTAACCCGTTTAAAACGCGTCAATGTAAATCTATTGAAAACTTCCTTTTAGTATATTTATACTAAAAGGAAGTAACAAAAACAACTAACAATAAATATATATTATTCCGATGTTTTTGTAATTTTTTTTTTTTTTTTTTTTTTTATGTCACTAGGTCGGCAAACAAGCATACGGCTCACCTGATGGTAAGCGATTACCGTAGCTTATAGACGCCTGCAATACCGGAATCATTGCAAGCGCGTTGCCGACCCAATCCCCGATCCCCCCAGGAGCCAATCCCCGATCCCCCCAGGAGCTCTGGTCACCTTACTCACCAACAGGAACACAATACTGCTTGAAAACAGTATTATTTTGCTGTGATCTTCTGTGTGTTTTTTCTTTGTTCTAGACAAAACAGTTTATAATTCGCCACACCAGGCAACACGAGGAACGGCTAAACAAGCGTTGAATGCATATCGTCACGTAAACGAGCGCAAAACAATACATTTGTTATGGAGTTGCGGTGTAGACTCGCGTGAACGGTTGCCGATATGTGGAAGACTGTGATATTGCTGGCCCTCGCTGCATCAGTCGGGGCCTTGCTCGAAGGTCCGAATGTCTGCACCAGGCAGGAGACGTAAGTATCGCATGTTGAGCTGAAATTCCTACTTTTCTCAGTAAATGTACGTACGTATGTGTATAAATCTTTACACTTTTAGTATTTTAATTAATCTAATTAGGAATTCTCAGATTTCAGTTCATTTATGATGTGTACACTGTGGGCAACTAATGTGTATTATCACTCTCTTATTCTCGGAACGTACGTATTATGATTCTTTTCTTTGAAGCTGCAAACGCAAATATTTAAGATAAGATTAAAAAAATAAATAAACACAACGCAGTGAAACCTTATTTAATGAGTGTCAATGACTAAAGAATTTTTTTTAATTAAATGAAGCCACAAAGTCAATTCTTAACCGACTTCAAAAAAAAGAGAAGGGTACTCGATTCGACCGTATATATATATATATATATATATATATATATATATATATATATATATATATATAATGTATGTTCGCGGATAACTTCGTCGTTTATGAGCCGATTTTGAAAATTCTTTTTTTGTTGGAAAGAAGATATCCCCGGTGTGGTACCATGATAAGGAAACCAGGATCTGATGATGTGATCCCAAAGAAAACATTTAAATTTCAGTCTTTCAGTATTTACTTGACTAATTTTCATCTACCTACGTTGTATTACTTGTCGATATAATTGAAGTCGGTTTTTTTCTTTTGCCTGCAAACACAATTATTATACAAGTCTCACTCAAGAACCATAAAATATTGACTGACAACAAAGTATTTTTGGATTAAAGGGTCATAATTTATTATAAACTAGCTGAGCTCCTGACTTCGTCTGCGTGGAAGTAAACAAAAAAGTTATTGTTCAGTTTGCAGAGCTATGAAATAAATAAATTTTGAAAATTAAAGTAGCCTAAGTTACTCCTTATTACATCAGCTATCTGCCAGTGAAAGTCCTGTCAAAATCGGCCCAGCCGTTTCAGAGATTAGCTGGAACAAACAGTACAGACAGACAGACAAAAATTGAAAAAAATGTTATTTTGGTATATGTAATGTGTATACAACCATATATGGTAACTGTTTTCCGGGTAGGACTAAGTCTGCCGGTAGACTATTTACAACTTTTATATTCACACTTTTTTTGCATAACCTCAAAATTATCATCGGAAAGTAGAGATTTCACCGAACAAAAAGCGCACCGACTTTTTTAAAAAAGCTGATATATTGACGTGAGAATTTTCAATTGAAAACGAGGGTGCTTTTTCGATATTGAGGTCAAAACAAGGTATTAAATCAAAATAAAATATTTTTAATCAAAAAAAAAAACAGTATTTGGAACAAAATTTTGTAAAAGATAAAAATAAAAAAATCAAAATCTTGGTTTTTTAATTCTTCACATGAATTTTGAGGTTATGTGAAAAAGATGTAAATACAAAAGTTGTTGTTCTTTTTATTACCTACAACTTTTGCTATTAAGCTTTTTTCCATAGGACTTTTAGTTTAGCCGGAAATCGAGATAAACCGTTTTTTACCCTTAAACACCCCTCCCTACCACTTTATAACCTCAGATCGCCCGTAATTTATTTTTCCTTTCATTTTCGTTGTATTTTCTTTCTTTTGCAATGACAATGGGTTTCATCCTACTATAATTTTTTTTTGGTTTCAAAAGCTGTCTGCATAATCCTTGTCGTTTTACACTAACAAAAAAAAAAAATTATCCTATTTGGTGTAGTCGTTCGAGTTATGCGCGTTAAAGTAATTCATTTTTAATAATATACTTTACGATATAATATGAGAATAATATACATTTAATATTAAAATTACTAATTTATACTTATAAATAATAATTTTCGTTTCCTTTAACCACTTATTTCATTTGCGTCATTAGTGATATGCTATAAGCCATAATGGACTTTTATAGAACCCTATCTGAATAACTATTAGTTTATTAATTTAAAATATTGCTAATAAGTAGGTAAAACTGAAAACGTTTCTGTAAGTATAAGGAAAAAAAGTTAAAGTCCTTATTTGTCATAGTTGCATGAGAACTGAAAACTAAAAATTAGTTTTTTGCCTCAATGCGATTGTGTTACATAGTTAGAATGTAAAAACTTACATCTACGGGGACTATGGTTAAAAAAAAACATTTTGCTCAGGTTAGGGTAAGTTTGTCAGTTCAACTTTGGCCGGTCGGAAGACACGACCCCACACGTCTGAGGGGTGGCCTTGTTGTGAGCGAGGCCACCCCGCCATTGTGCCGAGGCCCGGAGGCTTTGTCCGGACCAACCGCTGGGGCATGGTGGCGAATGCTAGCGCGACCCCATCTCACCCTACCCAGGCGGATGACTGCTCACACGTGGTGGTTTTTTAGTCAGTAGGAGTCTGACATAACCCTATGGCGTCCCCGCGCTGGATCGCTGGTATCCATGATGGATTTTCTCCACGTAAAAAAAAGGTTTAGGTGTAGGTCAGATAGATGTTTTTAATTTCATTAATAATTGTCGTAACTAATGATAATTACGTTCCAAATACCATAACAAATTTTATTTGCATGTAGTTAACAACTTTAGAACATGTAATATAATCCTCTGCCTTATTCAGTAGTGAAAATAATAGTCTGAATTGGTTGAATTGAAAGCTTACTTTTATTTTTAGCTACACAACAACAATAAGAGTGTCTGAGAAACAACCGTACCAAGTTAAAGAATACGCTTGGTGTTTCAATGTGCCCCCACGATGTTCGAAATATAAGATAAAGTTCAAGGAGGTATTGAAGACACAGATTCTAGTGAAGCAGAGACCGGTCGAGGAATGTTGCGATGGCTACACGCCGGATTCCGAGGGGAAACTTTGTGTACCGGTGTGCGTGGAGTCGTGTGTGCACGGGAAATGTGTGGCGCCGAATACGTGCGCCTGTTCGCACGGATATGGGGGACCCGCGTGTGACATATGTACGTATCTTTTTTTTGTACTTTTTAAATTTTTCCTTAATTTTATTTGCTATTTATACATACGTCAGATGCAATTGTTCATTGACAAAATTGGGTTGGGTCAAAATCGAAACAATAAAACTGAAGCTTTTTCCTTGACTGAGTCATATATAGGGAAGCGAGTTAAACGAATATACAGTGAGATGTATACGATGAATTACCACAAGTTGAATATTGATTGATAAATTATATTAGGGTCAAATATAATACAACTTATCTTCGTTTGTTGAGAGTTGTTGCATCTGTTAATGAAGGTAGTGAAAATCAAAAATATGCATACAATATGCGTGTTACCAAGTAACGACAATGTCTTTGGAGCTTGGAATTAATAGCTGCTAATGTTAGCTGTTTGATAATAAGTATGTCATACTTGTTTTCAATACGGTATATAATACAATATTAGGGTAGTGAGAATCTTGTGTAATTAGTAACATGTCTTAAATGTTTCAATTTATTTTAATGAGATGCTAAGCGTGCGTCAAGTTTCATAGATAAAGTTTCTACGTGGGTCATAAAATACAGTACAGTCAAGTGGATTTTGGTACACAATAATGTATATTGAAAGTAAAGTTCCGTCTTTTTGTTTTCTTTGCTAGCAACATCGCTTTTGTTAATATAATCAAAGTAGTAATCATAAACGTTTGTGAAACCACTCTTATCGACAAGAAAATACTTTGAAACAAAAAACTAGAGTATTAGAGACAATTATTTTTAGCCATTTCTTACTGCAGACCAATCCTTGCAACTTAATACAATTTCAAGATATTATTTGTTTTTTTTTTCGATATAAGCCCAGTTAAACAAGACATGTTTGAAATTTAAAGGTTCGTAAAAAAACGGGTCGTTATCTGAATTTAAGAGTTATTTGGATTATAGGAACAGGACTTTCACAAACACCCCATCGATCTAGATTCTAGAATTATACTATTATACTATTCCAGCTTGCCCCGACGGTAAGTGGGGTCGTCACTGTCAGAACGAGTGTAGATGTATGAATGGTGGCACGTGCGAGCCGCTTACGGGCGAGTGTGCGTGTACGGCGGGGTGGCGCGGGGACGCGTGCGAGCGTGCGTGCGCGCCTCCCACGTTTGGAGATAACTGTGACCAGACGTGCCAGTGTCGGAACAACGCGACTTGCAACCCTGCGAGTGGGGCGTGCAGGTGTCAGCAGGGCTACACTGGACCGTTGTGAGTATTCGGCGATTTTATACTTCTGACTGGTTTGTCACTTAGGGGCCATCGATAAATTACGTCACACGTTAGGGGAAGAGGTATGAGGTCGACGATGTGTGACATTGTGTGACAAGGGCCGTGGAGGGATTCAAAATTTTGTAACATCATGCTTAGTAATTGGTGAAAATAAATAATAATAATAGTTATAGTGACTGTAATTAAAATTTTAATGAATAAATCAAAATGTCGTTTAACTATGGCAAGAAATATGATTGTAATTGACTAAAAGCAATTGACCAAGAGATGAATACTCAACTGTCATAACTTGCTTATCCTTAGGTTATAGACCTGTTGAAGTTGTCTTAAAGTACTAGTCATACCACTGTTGCTAGGTATGGCGCAATCAAGTTCAGATTGCAAATATTCATTTTGCAGATATCTAACGGCTATTTCAATAAATAACAAATATATAACGTTTATCAAATTACAAGGTACATCTTTTTGATATTCTAACCCATACATCACATGATCATCACAACCTTTCGCAGTCCACCACTGGACATACTGGCGGGTTGGTGACAGCAGGGCTGGCTTTGTCGCACCGAAGACGCTGCTCCCCGTCTTCGGTCTGTGTATTTCAAAGCCTGCAGTTGGATGGTTATCCCGCCATCGGTCGGCTTTTTAAGTTCCAAGGTGGTAGTGAAACTGTGTTATCCCTTAGTTGCCTCTTACGACACCCACGGGAAGAGAGGGGGTACATACCATACAACCCATACATATCTGCATCATATGAAGAATTATTCATATAGAAAAACCTAAAATTTAATATAAAGGGGAAAAATTTCATTTATAGGTATAATAAATACATATATAATTATAAAATGTATGAAAATGTATTTACTTTAGTTGTTTGTGTTAGGTATTAAAATTTCCTGTTTGTTAGTATTGTTTCAGAGTATTTCTAGAGCTTTTTAATAAAACAATCGCCTTCTGACCTTTGGTATTAGTCAAGCGAGTAAAACAATAAAATTATTCAATAGTCTGTGGAAGGTCTTATCAGCTATTGTAGAATGTCTGGGACAATAAATTTATAATTTTGTGAAGTTAAACTTCTTTTGCCGCGTTAGGGAAAAATGATGAAAATAAATTTTTACGATGCACGCGCACACCCTCACATAAACCGACACCCCTTCAGCTAGTCAACGAAGAAGAAGTTAGCTAGCCAGTGAAGTAGAACTTCTCATTCACACACACTTTTTTATATGTATATATTTTACAGTAAATACACATAGAAAATGTGAGATTTTTATAATGGCGGATATATCCTAAGTTTGTGTGTGTAAGTTGTGTAAGTGGATAGTAAATTAAAGTTGTTTCGGAAAGTATTAACTATGACTTATAAATACAGTCTTCTGAAGGAGGTTCTCAGAGATTAAGCTTTAATATAAATGAGATGTTTGTAAAAATCTTGATTTTATGCAAGATCATACGAAGACTGTCTAATGAATATACTTCTCTGTTCTCTATCTTTGTTAGTTTAGACTAATAATGAGACCATAGGCTTAGGTGGCACTTGACTTAATAAATGCCTACTGGATAATTTAAAGAGATACTGGATAGTGTAAATGAAACTCGATATCATGATTGGATTTTAAATCGTTGTTCACAGATGTGAGGAGGAGTGTCCTGTTGGCGAGAAGTGTCCAGACAGATGTCGTTGTCAAAATAACGGAAAGTGCAACTTTTTTACCGGATTGTGCGAGTGCACTGCGGGCTGGACGGGAGATGTCTGCGCCAATAAGTGAGTACATTTTTTAAAAATTTATACTAAACTAGCTTTCACCCGCGACTTCGCTCGCATTGAATTTTTTTTAATAAAAAGTATCCTATGCTATTTCTAATACTTCGAAGAGTATGTTTACAAAGTTTCATGATGATCGGTTGAATAGTTTTCACGTGAAAGCATAACAAACAAACTTATATTCACTATTATATACTGCAGATATAATGATAGAAAAAAATATCAATAAATATTGAAAAATCCCAAACAGCTGAAACTATAGTCAATTGGATTGGATATTGACATGACCGTCGATAATACAGTGCAATGGTATTACAGTACTCAGGGTTGGAACTTCATTACTGGAATGCTAGATGGCGTAGAAGTATCTAAATTTTGAGATTTATTAGCAAATTTTTTTTTTTATTTTTCGTAAAAAATAAATATAAATTTTTTTTTCATAAAAAGTATCCTATGTTACTTCTAATACCTCCAAAAATATGTGCACAAACTTTCATGAGGATCGGTTGAGTAGTTTTCGCGTGAAAACGTAACAAACAAATTTACATTCACATTTATAATATATTAATTAATTAGTAGGGTTTAATAATATAATACTCTATGGTAAAGGACTGTAGTCATAGAACTCATAGAGTTATCTAGTTTTTGGGAGAGATTCGTAGGCGTCAGAATAGTTTTATAATATAGGTAAATCTGTTTTTATAAAAATAAATAAAATAATAATATATTCATTATTATACACCAGAAAAAAAAATTAAAAAATAAGAAAAATGTACAAAAGGCGGCCTTATAGTATAAAGAAAATTTTCACAAAAAATGGCTCGTATTTAAAAATCATCAAAATCAATCAAGCTGTTACAAAATAATTAAAAAAAAATCGCAGTAAAAAAGTACGCCTATTGAATAAAGTAAAAATTAATGCGTCAATTCCCTATTTTTTTTTTTACAGATGTCCTGCCGGTAGATGGGGAGATAAATGTGAGCAGACGTGCGAATGCGCCAATGGTGCGAGATGTCACCATGTGACTGGACAATGTCAGTGTGAAGCTGGATTTATGGGAGAAAAGGTGGGCGTCGATCACTCATTAATTATTGTTAAATTTTAATTTTACTTCATTTTATAATAGGGAAGATACTCGTATATAGTAGGGAATTCGTTAACAGTCTGTTTAATGAATGGTAGAAGACTTTTATTTCATAAGATTAAGTTTAACTGAAAAGGAATAATCATATTGCAAAAATTATATTTCAAATAATAGTTTATTAAATACAATTTTTAAAATATTTGGAATCTAAATTGCATAAATTATTTTTAGCTATGTCTAATTTTTTTGTTGTGTCAATAATTTTTGTATGTCCATGTTACCGTAATTGTCTGTCACGTTATATGAAAATCCAGCTTTACATCTTTTTTATGCATTTAAAATCTCACACGCGAAGAATCAAAACATATTATAAAATGACACGTATATATGCACACGTAAGGTTGCCTAGACGAAATGTCTTTACGCGATAATGCCGTCTATTGTATTTTTCTTTGTTTTTGTATTTTGTTTTGGTGCCGGTAGTGCCTGGAGGCGTGTCCGCTGGGCACGTTCGGCGTGGGGTGCGCGGGGCGGTGCGCGTGCTCGCACGGCGGCGAGTGCTCGGCGCGCGACGGTACCTGCGCGTGCCGGCCCGGCTGGCGCGGCGAGCGCTGCGAGCGGCGCGCCTGCCCGCCCGCCAAGTGGGGCAAGCTGTGCGAGCGCGACTGCGAGTGCAACCCCGCCACCACCGACATGTGAGCCGCTCGCTATACTTCATGGCACTAATACATTGTTAGCGACATCCGATCGATTGGTTTTGAGGCTAAACTTCTTTACGTACGCTCGACTTAGGGAGTGAGCTGGTGAATGCGTGACGAGAGCGTTACGGAAAGTGTGATCGAACGAGACGAACGGAAGTTGAGAGGGCGATATAAGTTGGGGAAGATAGAAAGGGAGAGAGTTACGTTCCGGATATTACTGTAGGGGAAACTTAAGAAGTTTAACTAAAGACGTGTGCACTCATGCGTAGTTTATATATGCCTGCATCCACAAGAAGCATCGTCATTGAAGTTATCGCAGTCCCCGGGCTGCTCCAAATTTTGAGCAGCATATTTCCTTCAATACTCTGTGTCAATGAAAGATGATGCAACGTTTTGGTGCTTTCACGTCAGGTGCGACCCGTGGACGGGCGCGTGCGAGTGCTCGGCCGGCTGGCTGGGCGAGTTCTGCACGCGCCAGTGCCCGCTGCTCACGTACGGGAAGGGCTGCCGCGCCACGTGCCGCTGCGAGAACAGCGGACACTGCTCGCCCGTTAACGGTGCGCCCGCCTCGCACAAGACACAACAATCATAATACACACATACCACAATACACATATACACACATTCACACATACACACACATAGCTATGTATCTGTTATAATTGCTCTTAATATATATTGCAATTGATATTTAATTATGTTAATATCCACAGTGATGTATTTTTATTGACATTGTAAATTTTAATTATTGTATTTTGGTAAGATTGTATATTTCTATTTCTACATTTATCATTATTATCTTAATTTTGACATATCGAAATTTTTCTTTTTTTTCTGATTGACTTACTTGTGTCTGGAGCAAAGCTCTGTAAACTTGTACGTATGGACAATTATATAAATAAAGTTGTAATACATGTGATGTGACTATCTGATTAAGACACTCAAATTCGTGTCCATCAGTTGTAAGGTCGTGACATAAGTGGCCGTGTCCACCAGCGATAAGGCTCTAACACGTGTGGTGTGCCCCAGGCTCGTGCCTGTGCGCGCCGGGCTACCGCGGCCAGCACTGCCAGGAGCCGTGCCCGTTCCCGCTGTACGGCGACAACTGCGCCGACACGTGCGACTGCCAGAACAACGCCACGTGCTCGCACGAGACCGGCCAGTGCGAGTGCAAGCCCGGGTCAGTGCTGCATCTACGTCTACACAATGCTAACGTGTGCTTTGTACTAACTGAAACTATCCCAAAATATTATAAAACTTAGTCGGTTTTTTCTCTTGACTTCTGTTTGAAGGAAATTTTAAAACAGACAATTTTGTTTTTATCATATTAATTCCAGACAAAAATAAATTGTGGTAAATTCATTGGGAAATCAAATGCTAAATTAAAAATTTAATTAATTATTACTTATAGAACATAATTTCTAGACTATTATGGTTACAAGTATTGATTGTTAGATTGCTAAATTTATTATATTAATTCTGCAGTTTCGATGGATTGAAATGCGATCGACCGTGTAATGGAAAAACCTTCGGTCTTCGGTGTCTACAGCCATGCGATTGTGAAAACGGAGCTCCTTGTAACCCTGTTAATGGTAACTATTTTTTTTGTAACTTATATACTTATCCATAATGGTATATTATACCATTGCATATTTTAGATACAAAATCATAAATCCTTCGTCAGAGCATGTTTTTTAAATAAATCTGTCAAAAGAAAATTAATGAATTTACTTCTTGTATTTTTTTACTATTATATGTAAATTTTTTTGTGTGTTATGATCCGACTAGCGCTGAAATTCATTAACAGTCGGTAAAACATGTCGTGTTTTTCACGATGTTACCCTTTATTACGATTAAGTCGTCAAACAAGCGAACGGCTCACTTGATGGTAAGGATTACCGTAGCTTATATACCAGAAGAATCACAAGCGCGTTCCCGACCCTATCCCCAATTCCCGCCAGGAGCTCCCTCAGGTACTTCCCCAGTCGGGGAAACTTCGTGCTGTGCCATACCTCAGTTAAAGTGTGTAAACGTGTTGTAGGCGAGTGCGTGTGCGGGCCGGGCTACGAGGGCCCGCGCTGTGAGCGCCGTTGCCGAGCCGGCTTCTACGGGCAGAATTGTTCGACGCCTTGTGACTGCAAACAGAACGCTGTGGGCTGCCACCACGTCACCGGCGCCTGCATCTGCGAGAGCAGCTGGAAAGGTGCGTGCACTCACTTATCAACACTTACACATTTGCTACTAATCTTATCAATATTACCTATACGATTACTTGTAACCTCCTGTTACCTGTAACATCTCACTGCTAGTTATAGGCGTCTTTCTCCGTGTAGGAAGGCTCGCAGCTGAATCCACCATACTACTCCGCTGGGGGTTGGTGGATATATTCCACAATTATCATGAATCTTCCACAATTACCATGTATTATCAGCTGTGCCAATGTGATAAAGCCTTTGATAGAAAGTAGCTCACAAGCACTATAAAATATATCATATTTTAAGTAAATAACTCATATCTATTTAAATAAATAGCTATTTAGAAGTAATTAGTTATCATAAAGTTAGCAAGTAGCTAGGATTCTAATAACGTTACTCATTTCCCACGTTGTATTATGTTTTAAAGAAAGTAAAACATTATTCATTGTATTACATATTCATATTCAGGTCTTTCAAAAAGGAGGGGTATGTATAAATAAAATACGTTTTCATCTCATAATTTTAATTTACGGCAGATGTTATAAGGAATTCAATTATGTACGATACTTTCTGCGACAAATTTCAAGAGAGGTCATATGAAGATGTAGAAATCGTTACAAATAATGTACAACGAGATGGCCAAAGGTTATTTATACGGAAACATCGCACACATAACAAAACAAAAGATACGAAAAGAAATCCTAAAATGTTTACTCAAGATATGTTATCTAAAAGTTATGAATTGTTTAAAGATAATTGCGTTTCTTGGAAACTTGAAAATGGTCTGGTAGGTGCAAAGATGAACTTTGAAGCGATAAAACAAGCATTAACTAAGTTAAATTTGGTTAACACTAAATCTGTTATTGTAGCTTTTGATTATAATAAGTCTTCTTTTCTCTATGTCGATACTGTGAATGATGAAGTCGTTAAAGTTAATGATATATATTGAGATTATGACTAAATAAATATTACAATAACTGCCTTTTTATTTTTGTTGTATACGACATATTCGTTTAGTTAGTACTTAATATTATACATGTACAGTATGTGACACACAAAATAAAAAATAAGACAATTGATGTATAACTCGATATTATTATTGTATTACTGACTACGATTAGTAACATTAGGTTTTAAAAATAATAGTTAACCTAACTGAACTAATTACAAAAATTATAAGTCCTCAAAACTATGTTATTTAAGAAAAAACACTAATGAGGAAACCGAATTACAAAATGTATATATTAATAATGTTAAATATTGTAATTGATACAACACAATACAATACAATACTAATATACTTTATTGTACAACCAGAAACAATACACGTAACATAAAGCATGCAAGAAAAAATAACAAAAAATAACATAATTGTGTTTGCAAGCAAACGAAAAAAAACCGACTTCAATTATATCGACAAGTAATACAACGTAGGTAGACGAAAAAATAGTCAACTAAATACGCGTTATCAAAGATTACTCAAAAAGTAGTTATTAGATCTCAATAAAATTTATATGTGACCACATGATAAACATCAACTTTCGATTAAATTAAAAATTATCAAAATCGGTACACCCAGTAAAGAGTTATTGCGGATTTTCTAGAGTTTCCCTCGATTTTTCTGGGATCCCATCATCAGATCCTGGTTTCCTTATCATGGTACCAAACTAGGGATATTCCCTTTCCAACAAAAACAGAATTATCAAAATCGGTACACCCAGTAGAAAGTTATGTGGTATAATACAA
This sequence comes from Melitaea cinxia, assembly GCF_905220565.1. NCBI lineage: Eukaryota > Metazoa > Arthropoda > Insecta > Lepidoptera > Nymphalidae > Melitaea > Melitaea cinxia. The sequence goes on along the minus strand of NC_059400.1, from coordinate 6,469,124 downwards.
CGTAGGTAGACGAAAAAAGCGTCAAGTAAAAACGCATTATTAGATATAACTCGAAAAGTAGTTGTTAGATCTCAAATAAATTTAAATGGGACTAATTGACACACACCACCTTTCGATTAAAAAAAAAATTGTCGAAATCGGTCCACCCGGTCAAAAGTTCTGATGTAACATACATAAAAAAAAATACAGTCGAATTGAGAACCTCCTTTTTTGGAAGTCGGTTAAAAAGTAATCTACAAAAGGCGGTCTTATCGCTAAGTAGCGATCTCTTCCAGACAACCTTTAGAAAAAGAACATGAATAAGAATAAATCGGAATAGAAGTAATAGTGCGTTAATTATTATCAATAAATATTTATTTTATATATTTTATTAGAGATAAGTGCTATAGTTATTGTTTGTTCCGATAGTTAATGTAGTTATGAAGCGAGAGACAAACTTTTTGTTATTATTTCTTTTAAAATCTGCTTCAATTAAAATAATATTCTAGGGTTTCTTGAACCGACCAGTTTTAGAAAACGGGATTTTCGGAACTTCGTCTTAATGGAACCAGGATTCCCCAGTCCTTTCCATACTTTCGGTTTTTTTTTTTTATTATATAAAGTTTTCAATGTTCAATTTTAAGTAATTTTACAAAAATAAAATTAGAAATTATAAAAAAAAACCAAATCAAACAGAAAAGGGTACTTTCGGTAGTGAAAAATAAATTATAAAATTTGATAAAAAATAAAATTTATGTAGAAATACACTTAAATATTCTGATTTAGAATCATAAAAGTACATTATTGTTTTATTATATTGAATTTAAAAGTCGTATATTTTAATGTATATATCACGTGACTAAAAACACGACCCGCCATGGTATGACGTCATACGGGCAATAACAAAAAACAAAGTTCTGTCAGAACTGTAAACATCTAGGTACATATTTTTTTAACTTTAACTTCAAGGAGTAATACTTGTGCTCTTTCGTAAGTGCATTTCATTTGTAAATATTTATTTATTAAAATGCAAAAAGGTTTTGTAAAAGCAGGTAGTACGAATGTGTCAAAAATTGATTCAATGGTGGTTGCAAAGTTTTTTGCATGTAACCCAGACTTTTGTTCTGCCGAATTTCGGAATGTTAAAACATCTTTCTAAGTATTACTTGTTATATTATACTGTTTTTTTTATGTAGGTATACCTAATTTAATAAATAATGTTAGAAAGTGTTAGGTTATGTTTTATTTCTTGTGTTACTGCCAAATTAAGACTTAATAGTTTTTTTAATGCTACTATTTGTACAGCTAGACACTACACACCAACGATAGCTATTGTAATTCATTATTTTACACAAAAACACCAAATATTTGTAGCTGTTAACGTTGAACGACAAAGAGTATATGTATAAGGTATTAAACTTTAGACGTATTGAACGAGTTCGGTCTTACATACGTCATACACGACTTTTGTTACTAACCATATTACGTCACCAAAATAGATGATGGCGTTTTCGCGAAAATAAAAAGGGTTTAAAATTTAATTTAATTTTATGGCATGAAAGCGTGTTTATTTTGCCGAAATATATATTATATATTTTTTGTGGTTTTTATTGGAAATCAACATTTTTTTAATTATCATTGGCATTTTCTTATTTTTCTATTCTTGTGTTTAGTAGTAATAAGTAAAAAAATTAGTATGCATCATCTGCACAGCTACCGTTACAAACATGGACATATTTATCTTTTTAGGGCAGCGGCTCTGGTTACAAGGGGTCTATTATCACGAAGAAGAGATTCTAAAAAGAGAAATAATATTATCTCTTACATTGCGAATTAGGTCCTAATCCGAGGCCATTTAGAGTAATGCCAAACTGACTACTAAAAAGCTAACATCGACGTTTTGTATTTTATAATACTTTGCTATATTTTTTTTTACATATATCTTTTACTTATATTTCTAATTTTGTGTAAAATAAAGTTTAGTTTCATTATTACTTTGTGTTCCTGATAGCTGAATACGTTTTGAACGCCTTAAGAGCCATTTCACAAAAATCGGTAACAATCCGCGAAATTTAATATTTTTACGTCGTTAATCTCACTCAGTATTGGATGCAATAATGTAATTTATATTTTTGAAATATAATAGAGCAAACTTTGTTATAGTAACATAATGAATCAGAATTTTGATTTATATTGTATGTACAAAATTATTAACCTTTTGATCAGCCGCCTCCGTGGGTAAACGGTCGAAATGTATACTTTGAAGTCCTATTTTTCAATAACCTCTACCTTAAAACTATATAAAAAATATGGTTATATATGGAATATGTTTTTGTTGATACATAATGCAGATTTTTTTCATTTGTATCTCCGTTAATCCGTAATAAAATTTTAAAGTTACAAATATTTCTCAAATGAGTACAATTTTAAAAGTGTTATTTTTCTTAGGAAACAAAGAAATTTTAAGGAACTATCTATACCAAAGTATGTAAGTTTACTTTGGTATAGATAGTTTAGGAAGGATCATTTAGGAACATAAAAAAATAATTAAAATATTTAATTATTTTTAATATCTTTTGTATTCAAAATAAAGAGATAGTACCACGCATGAAACCTAGTAAATCAGTCGAGCGCCAGCGCTCTTAGAGGTAAGATCCACGCCAAATTCTGCGCAGCCGTCTCTTTCGCTCACACGCGCCAAGCGGCTGCTGTTATAGTGTGATAAACCGCATTTGATACTTTCATAAATTTAAAAAAATATGCGAAAATTACTGTAAAATAATATAACGATAATTTATGTTAACAAATGCATAATTTTTTTTTCTCACATTATCAATACATTTAAATATCTTTGTCTTGTTATTTGTTAATAAATAGGTTTGATTGCTCCAGATTTTCTGGAGCATAATAAAATGCTATTTTATTTATATCGTAAATATTTGATTCATTCCTAAACTTGATAAACTATATCAATTTTAAAAAAATGTTTCATAAAATGGATTTGTTACTTTTATTTGAAATTTATTGATTGTTCTTATATAACATAATTGAATTTTTTACAAATTAATTATGTAAAAAACATTTTATAACATAGTTATTAATTTTTATTAAATTATATACATTAGAAAAAGATCAAGATGGTTTTTTGGTTGTCACACCATACCAAGTAGCACAAATATCACGCGGCTCGTACGACTCGCGCGATGCGACCAAATTCACCTAAACTTGCAGAGCGAAAAATTGTGAAATGGCTCTTAAGTTTTGGAATGACTGAATTTACTGAAAATGGATTTTATAAACTAAGAGGCGCTTTAATTATTTTTTAACTAAAAATACAAATATCGTGTTGTTGAAACAAGTAGATCAGACCGGTGTTAAAGGGCCTATATGCACCGCTAAACCAGAGTGGCCATTGAACATAAATCTTAATAAATTTTGGCTTTAGTAATTAACAATTGTTAAAAGAACTATGATATATCATAAATAGTTATAAAAATGCGAACGTTGTAGGCGTGCAGTGTGAGACGCAGTGCGAGGCGGGCCGCTTCGGCGAGCAGTGCTCGGAGCGGTGTCCGTGCGCCAACAACTCGTCGTGCGACGCGGCCAGCGGGCGCTGCGTGTGCGCGGCGGGTTGGCGTGGCGAGCGTTGCGACACGCCCTGCGAGCCCGGCACCTACGGCGCCGCCTGCAAGCAGCTGTGCCCGCACCACCCGCTCGGTGAGTCGCCTCTCGTCACTGCGACACTCTCTGCATCCGCGTGGCGTAGCCTGTCGTTGTGTCGTTGTGATTGTACAGTAAGATGCTAACCATAACGAAATATATGGCTATCAAGGTCTCATTGTGATTTTTTGAGTCTTATTGTACTTCATTATTACCGTAATTGTCAGAATGTACTTGCTTACCTGGTAAGTTGAAGAAATACACTTCTCAGCTGAAGATTTATTTCATCAAATATTCCTTAAACTGTATTAATTAGAACCAAGATCGTTTAAGTCAACATTGCCCGAACAATACATGTTATTGTGTAAACAATGGTATTGGAGTGCTCGACTGACTGACCGTAATTAAGATTTATAGTTTGATTTGTGAAATTTGAACTCTAGTGAAAACTCTTTTTAATAATCGTAAATAAATATTTAACAAGTCTATGCTTAACTAAATTACGTATATTTTTTGGCCTCTTTTCAGACATCTTTTCAGACACTCAGCATTTAAATTTATTTTCCATCGGAACTTCGATAAATTACAATTTTAAAAACAGAATGGACATCAAAGTTTCAATCAGATTTTTACTTATTTTGGTTATTTGGTATTTTAAATTGTTTTCACCGTATTTGAGTGGGTCAGACTTTTTTCGTTTTTACAAAATAAGAATAATAGTGATGCTATCATTTTTACTCAATGAATGATGAAAAAACTTTTACGAGATATCGATATTTGTAGTATTTATGTCGATGTTTTGACAATTGTTCTTACCTATTTTTTCTGTCTAAAATAGATATCTATTCTAAAATAGTATTTATGGTAAAATGGTGATTAATGTATTTATTCAAATTTGATGTTTCTGAACATAAAAGGTCGTTGTTACAAAAACACATACTTAAGATCTGGTTATTTAGACGTGTTTTTTATATATTTAGGTAACGTGACGTGCGACCCCGTGACTGGGCAGTACACATGCCCCAGCGGCTACACGGGCATGAACTGCGAGTACCCGTGCCCCCTCGGCACGTACGGGGAGGGTTGTCTGCAGCGTTGCAACTGCAAGAACGGCGCCGACTGTCATCATGTTACCGGTACTTTGCGTTTATTTGACAAGTGTTCAGAGGTTAGAAAATGTAACCAGGCCATATGTTATTGTTATTTTTCGACTGGTTTAAACGCTTAGTATCTAAATTTACCTATTAAATTGTACTCGATTCAGCCCATATCATTCCACTGCTCGGCATAGGCCTCTTTCTCCGCGTAGGAGAAGGGTCGAAGCTCAATCCACCACATCGCTCCACTGCGGGTTGAGGATAGCTTGTGTAGTGATTTTTTCCTAGTAAACATCAAGAGTGTACTGTGTGGCTACGGTACTAAAGAATATAGCCACCCCCTCTCTTCCCGTGGGTGTCGTAAGAGGCGACTAAGGGATAACACAATTCTACAGCTACCACCTTGGAACTTAAAAAGCCGACCGGTGGCGGGATAACCATCCAACTGCTGGCTTTGAAATACACAGGCCGAAGACGGACAGCAGCGTCTTCGGTGCGACAAAGCCAACCTTGCGGTCATCAACCCGCCTGCCCAGCGTGGTGATTATGGGCAAAACACATGAGTTCACGTTATTTTTGGCGTGGACTTGTGGAGGCCTGTGTCCAGCAGTGGACTGTATAGGCTGTAATGATGAAACATCAAGAAGTAAACGAAGTGACGTGTCGCAGGCACGTGCCTGTGCCTGCCGGGCTGGCGCGGGCCCGTGTGCGGCGCGGCGTGCGCGGCGGGCTGGTGGGGCGCGGACTGCTCGCAGCCGTGCCGCTGCGCGCGCGGCGCCGCCTGCCGCCCCAACGACGGCTACTGCCGCTGCCCGCCCGGCTACACCGGCAGCTACTGCACGCAGTGTACGTATACATTACACACCCGACGTCTCGCCGCGAGCCCCTCTGACGCCGGACCGGAGCGATATCGAATGACGCGTATGAGGAAACAATTGGACATTTTGCTTTTACGCTATATTTATTTTTGAATTTCTGAGACGAATTAGAAGAGCAAAAGAGATAATTGTTAAAAAATATGACATGCGACCATTATGAACGAATAGCTACAGCTATTTTTTTACATTATTACATCTTAAAGGGACCACGAAGTTTGGCAAGGGGTGGGGAGGGGTCCAAAATTTTGTGACATTACTTATCAAAATATAATTGTTAGTATTAAAATAATTTTATTTTTCATACCTATGTTAGATTGATGATGATTGTATTGATAAATAATTTACATTAGGTGGCACGAATGTGACCATCTGTGACAAGGACGGAGGAGTTTAAAATCGTGAAATTCGTGTGATTTATGGATGGCCCCTTAGTTAACTGCTTTTAAATTATTTTATTGTTCTTATTTTAGTTTGCCCGGAAGGCTACTTTGGCGACCACTGTATGGAGGCGTGTAACTGCTCCTCGGAGGGCAACTGGGTGTGTGACCCTGTCAAGGGATGTGTTTGTCAACGCGGGTTCATCGGAGACCGTTGTGACATTAACGCCAAGGACGCCATCATCATCGACCGGGCTAACAGTCAGTATTTTAATTTTTACACGAATCTTATATAAACAATAACTACAAATAATCCTTTAGACCATTCAAAAGCACGATATTACCTTCAGAGACATGCAATTTTCTATATAAATTCTTATGATCAACTTTCTATTTATGAGGCGCAAATTGCCGTTTTTCAATTTGAAACATTCATTTTGCCGTATTCCATTAATTTCAACATATCGGCAGACGAAATCATCAATCGCTAATGCTTTGCTTGACATTTAATTGTTACTTTAAGTGTTAACTTTCACGTAGCTGTAGCGTCAATTATTTTTGTTCTACTACTCGTATAATGCTGCAATGACATAACAAAAGTTTGAAACAAAAATCGACGACTGGCAGGCGGGTCGAGTGCGGGTCTGACGGCGGTGCTCGTGGTGCTGGTGTGCGCGTGCGTGGCGGGCGCGGCGCTGCTGCTGCTGTACTACCGCAAGCGCCTGCGCAACCTGAAGCGGGAGATCGCACACGTGCACTACACCGCAGATCCTGGCTCGCAACCCGGTGAGGAAATTAAAAAAAATTGTTTATTTTGGACAGCTTGGATCCATAGAAATTGTTAGTAGCAAAACAGAAAGTAAGTAATAACTCACATATATGATAGTAGTTACTTTAGTAATTAATCAATAATAGAATACTACGCAGGACATAGTCCTCTTGACCGATCTTGGCCGATCAGCGAACTGTGCCCACAGTCGGCAATCGCACTCAGCACACTAGCCGCTGCTGCGCACTCCGCTTAGTAATGATGCGGTTGCGGCGGAAATTTATATCTATCTCCCTCATTTCTCCCCCATCCGTCTCTCTCTCTCTCTCTCTCTCTCTCTCTCTCTCTCTCTCTCCTCGATCGTTTGCTTCATTGCTGAAGGTCGTGTCCACTCTGATCCAGGGTCTGGGTCACGATCTCTGTGAATTTTCTCCATTCCGTCCTTATCTCTGTTTCCCTCAGGGCTGCGGTCACTTGGAGACCAGTGAGGTTGGTAACTTGGTCCGACTACCGTGTGGGGTAGCGGCCACTTGGTCGTTTCCCCTCTACTTTGCCAAGCACCATCAGCTTGTCTAAGCTGTCAGGCTGACTTCGCGCTATATGACCAAAATGACGGAGGACACGCTGGTAGCAAATACTTGACAGTCTCTTTTTTATGTGCAGTTGTTGCAGGATCGAAACATTGGTTCTCCTGGCCGTCCATGGTATACACAGCATTCTTCGCCAGCACCATATTTCGAACCCGTCGATCTTCTTCCTCTCTGGGGAGCGAATTGTCCAGGATTCTGAGCCATAAAGAAAAATGGAGAATACCAGAGTCTGAACAAGTCGTTTTTCCGTTTTATTAGATATTTTCCTGTTCTGCCATATTCGGGTCAGTTTGCTGCAGACTTGGCCATTTGGGATCGTCGCCGGATCTCCTTTTCACAGCCTCCCTGGTCAGTCAGTAGTGCGCCTAGATACAAAAACTGAGACAGATTCAAGGTCACTCAGTTCCCCAGTTCTAGTTAGTGTACCAGCCCTATTTACCATTAAGACTTTAGTCTTTGCTCTATAGACCAACCTGTTCGCTTTCGTATTGAACTCTTCTGAACAGTTCACAAAGTTCTTCTTGATGGATGACGCGATTAGAGTTGTATCATCTGCATATCGAAGGTTGCTAATCTTCGTCCCGCCTATCGAGATACCGCTCTGCCAATCATCTAGAGCCCTTCTCATGATGAATTTCCCGTAGATATTGAAAAGGATGGCTGATAGGATGCACCCTTGCCGTACTCCTTTCTCCGGTCTGAAAGGTTCCGATATCGTGTTATTGACTCTCACAACAGTCTCACTATCTTTGTACAAGTTAGCTATTAATACTGCCAGGTGCTCAGGAACTCCCATCTCTAGTAAGATTTTCCGGAGAGAGTCCCAGCGCACGCAGTCGAAAGTCTTGGAGTAGTCAATGAAGCACATCAGTGTGGGCTTGCAAAATTCACAGCTTTTCGTATTAGTTGCCTAACGTTGACTATTTGCTCCCTGGTACCTCGACCTCTAACAAAACCAGCCTGTTCCTCAGGTATTTGCCACTGTAGGAATGCCTTTAATCTCTCGTTAATGACGTAGAGCATTATCTTGCTGGCATGAGGTGTAAGTGCCACTGTGTGTTAGTTGCTGCACGAACGAGTAGATCCCCTTTTGTGGATAGGGATAAGCATTGACTCTTTCCAGTCATTTGGCCATTGACCTGTTCTCCATACCTGGTTACACAGGTCTAGTAGTATCTTAATACCTTTATCCCCAATTTCCTTTAGTTCTTCAGCGTAAACTTTGTTCATACCGGCTGCCATGTTGTTCTTTAGTTTAGGTAAAGCGCATCGTATTTCGGACTCCAGTATCTCTGGTTCAAGGGTGTTAGGGGCTATGAGCAGACAATCTTTAGTCTGTTGATTGTGACTATCGGTGTAGAGGCCCTCACAACACGATCGCCACCTTTCGGTCACTTGGTCAATCTCTGTTAAAAGATTACCCGCAGCATCCTCTACAGCCCATGTCTTCGGCTTTAATTCCCGGCAAATAGTCTTGACTTTCAGGAACAGATCGCTTGTGTGCATTGTTTTGATTGGCTCTCTATGTCATCACATATGTTGTTAAGGTAACTATTGTAGTTACTAACTAGTTGCGGCATAGATATTGGAGTCTTTTGTATTGCGTACGTTCAGTATCATTGTTACCTTTAAGTAGGTCTTTCCTCTGCTTTATTACCTTCCAAGTTTCCTCGGTAATCCATTCCTTATTCGGGTTGTCTGCTTTAACCCTTGTACGGATTTCATCTCTAGTTGTTAAAAGAAGATTCTTCATACTAGTCCAGGTGTTAATATCTGTATTAGTGTCTACATTAAAGTCTAATATTTTGGTGTTTAACATGTTCTGAAGGCAGACAGTTCCTCAGGGGTAAGTCGTTTTTGCGGTTTGTACGTCGTTCTCAGACACTTCTTCAGCTTTATCCTCATTGTGGCTACAAGTAGTCTGTGGTCACTTCCACAATCTGCTCCAGGGTAGGTCCTCACCCTTCTAATGGAGGATCTCAATCTTTTCGAGATAGCTATGTAGTCTATTTGGTTTCTTGCCCGATCTCCTGGCATAACCCATGTATAGAGTCTTCTCGGATGTTGTTGGAAGCATGTATTAGTTATCGTGAGGGAGTTTTCAGCACAAAATTGCAGCCACATTTTACCGCGCTCGTTCCGCACTCCCAGACCATACCTTCCGACTATTTCACTTAGATGGTCGTCATTTTCTGTTGATCCTACCTTAGCATTGAGGTCCCCTAGGATTACCATTATGTCTCTGTTCGATACTAGTTTTATCGTTTATCTCTCTCTCTAAGTAATAATAATATTATTTATTTTAACAGAACAACAGCACTTCGACAACCCTGTGTACTCGTTCCAAGGATCAACGCGTGGAGACGACTCTGCAACGTTACTAAATAACTCCACTCACATCTTCAACAACTTGGGTACCGGCAGCAAGATAAATAACGCTACTTTGGAGAGATTGAGAATGACTGCGACTTCCTCAAATGGAAGTAAGTGTAAGAAAGAAAAAGGGTTATTTTCAAATATTTGTTTTCCTAACATAAAATTGATTAGAATATTTTAGGATAGTTATTGTTATAAAAATGATATGTATACACAGTAATGCAAGGTTTTAGCAGCTTATAGGTTATATAGGTTTTCTAAGGCAATTTTTTTTTTGTATGAAACCAGTAGATTAAGATTATTGCGTTAAATCAAAATTAAGAACAATGATTCTGTTGTACAACTGTAATGTGTATAGTCTGCTACTGTATTAGAATAGATATAAGAAAATTAAAGTCAAATGTAATTAAATAATTACTTTTCCTTATAGCCCACTATGATCCAATGTCATCGCTCAAGAATAAGGACGCTGATTTAACTAACCCCAACTTATACCACTGCATAGATGACGACAATAAGCTGGACCATGTGTATGATGAGATAAAACATAAGGAGGGATATGGTAAGTCATTTTATATAACTGTAGGAAACATTTTATATAATTTTAGGAAAGAAAAGAATAATATGTATGTAATTATAACATCACCTGATAATTAACACTAGGTAAAGTCTGAAATAAAATAATTAAAGAGCTATAATCGATGTAGCAATTATGTATTTTTTTATTTAATTTAATTTTAATAATTACAGAGATGGAGTATGACCATTTGAACTACACGCCTCCAGCGAACACCTGGAAGCCGCACTACCAACGGATGAATAACGGTATCGTTGGACTGACACCCGACGCCGCTGCGCCCACGCCTACACCCACGCTGGGACCCGTGCCCACGCCCACTCCCTCAGGACCAGTGCCAACGGCCACACCGCCCATCCCGCCGTTACCCAAGCTTCATGTTCCGCTGGGACCAGGCTCTGAGCTCGAACCACTCACTGTCCCGCCGGGACCAGGTTCTGAGCTCGACCCACTCACTGTGCCGCCGATACCGCCTCTGCGGGACGATCCGCCCTCTGACGTCAGTCCGACGCCGTGACGTCACCTCCACGCGTCACGTGACGTCATACCCACCGCCACGACGTCACGCTCACATACAGTAAAGTTATTACGTAACCGTGAGGTTATAAGTTAGTTAGTAGATAATGAGGTTTTGTACCGAACGGAATTGCATTATATTATATAGGTTTACCAATATAAATCGTGAGCGCAGTTTTACATTTGTTTCACAAATACATTAGATAATCGTAATGGATAATGATAATTTAATATTGAGGAAGATTATTATTGTATTATATTATTGGCCAGCATAAATCTTTAATTTTAATGTAACTATCTGACAATATACACCTTTAATACAACACAAAAGAGGAACATCATAAGCGTGTCAGCTCAGATCGAGTATATTATTTATTTATTCTATAATCCAATAGTAGATCTTTCTCAAAATTAAATACTTTTGTCGAATTTGTGATATTTAACTGCAAAAATATAATTGTAATTTAATTGAGTATAATATGGAATGTAGAAGTTCTGTGAATTACTTATTACGATACGTTCATAGTGACTTTAGTGACAGTTAAAAGTAAGAATATTAGCTGAGGTTTTACTTTTGTGTGTCAGACTATAAATAGTATTTCACCGCGTGGATCTTTAATGAGGATACAATATTATTTTATTATTTTGACGTGTATGTTATAACGTAATCAAAATTAATATAAAAGAAAATTGTTAATATGCGGTTGTGATTTTTCATAAAATCATTTCGGAGTTATTGGCGACTGTGCTTACGTGCACTATAGTGACGTCTAATTTTTTTTTTTTTTTTTAATTTTTACAATATATAAATGAAATTGAATATTTTGATATGTCTTTTAAAATTTCCTTTTGGATTGTTGTAGAAAATTATATTATTGTAAAAGTGTAAAATATATAGTTAATATAATATTAATAATTTGGAATGTATTATAGTGGTTTGGTAAAAAGATTATGATCGGGTAAATTTAACAATCATTTTATAGATAACGACGAGAAAGTAAAATGAAATGAATGTTAATGAAATTTTGGTAAAAGGTCAATTAAATGTGTCTTTCATCATATCACTTAAATTGCAGAGTGAAAATAAAAACTTTATAAGATTAATACGAGATTTCTAAATTATAAAATAAAATGAATTTTGGTAACTAAAGTAACTGAAGATACAGATATAGGAGCTATTACAACTGTGTCATTATGGTTGATCAATATTTGATCAAAAATAGTCCTTGAATTTATCTAAATGGGTATTTTACTTATTTGTACTTTTTGTATGGTCAATATGTAGAATAACCAAGCTTGAATTTCCATAACTGAGTAATATAGCGTCAATTATTTATTAATCATTTTAGTACATTTGAAACAGACTTAGGCTTTGGTTCTGGCAACACTCTGGCAACAATTTGAGTTTAAAATATCGAGGAACTGGTAATATTTTTTATGTTACAGTAAATAATATAACCTCAGGTTGACAACCTCAATGTACAATGTGGTTAACAAAATGCGACACACTGTAAATAACAAGTGTCTTCCAACATCTAGAATATTTCATAAGCTTTGTAGTTTCGTGTCTACCTCGAAGTGTATTAAAATATTTGAATTGCCAGATAATATTAGTAATAGTGTATATAATTTACATAATTATGTGAATTATCCTGACGTCTAAAACAAATATTTTTTTGGCGTATTTATATTGGAATAAAAAAGTAATTTTATTAAAAGTATTTAACCTATTTATGATTTTGTATTTTTATAGTCATGATATATTAAAAAAGAATCTGTTATATATATGATCAAGTATAAATGATAGTATTGTAAAGATATTGTTTTATGAATATTTTCGTTACTTTTCGCATTGTTACGCTTCCAAATAATACGATTTTCGTCAGGTGATCTCAGTTTTTTCTTTATTGGATTAAAAAAAATATATATAACAAGATAAATCTGACTATAATTGTATTGTTTAATTTTTGTACACATATTTTTATTCCTTTTTTTATATGGCAAATATTGTGGATGCACATGTTACATTCCACAGATCACATATATTTTATGCCGCTAATTAACAGTTAATTATTTAAAATTTAAATATTTTTTTAATGTTACACTTGAATAAATTTTATCATTAATTTTACTGATTGCCGAAATTAGTTTTTAAATTTATTTTATACAGTCGACATTAGTTTTATGAATATACCTTTCTAAAAAATTATTTCGTACAAATTATTCGAAGTTTTACTTTTTTCTTTTTAAATATGTATTGTACATTATTATGGTGAAGATTAACTAACGTACGTAGTTAGCCAGTAATATTTTTACTTTTACAGAAGAAGCTTTAACGTGGTGTTCACAAAAGCAGCTTAATTTCTCTCATATCGTTAATGGAATTAAATAAGAAGTAAAAAAATCAAACCAACAGATACTCTAAACATATACATTTACTTTATCAGTAAGATAGCACGTAATACATTACTGTTAGTGTGTTTGAAAAGGTGTATTTATTTATATATTGTGTATGAAGTAATAAGGATGACAATATTTTAGAGCCATTGATATATAATGAGTATTATTATATCCATTGTGAAAAAAAGAACCGCTGTCGGTTATTCGGTTTCTGCTGTTTATACTGTTTAGATTATACATTGATTTCTGTAAATTTGGATATATTTTAAAATTTAATCTAAATCAGTTTTATGAAAAATAAATCCTGATCGTTTGATTTATAATGTTCTTTTAGTGTCATCACTCGATGAATAATTCGCTTCATAAATTTGTGCCGAATATTAGCAATCCATAAGTTTCCTTGTATAGTTAAAAGAAGTTGCTCAAAACGTGCCAATACGGTAACATCGATGAAATGTGATTCACATAGCAGCTTGAAACGGCTTTATTATCAAACCATGGCTTGATGTTAATTTGTACAATTGTAAGATGTGATCAATGTTTAAATTAAGTAAAAAAATTAAATTATGTATTTTTAGTTAATAAGATTATCGAATCATTTTGATGCATTTTCATTTCATACTCGTTAAATCGCTAAGTCCTATTTCGAACTCAAATATTTATATATTTAAAATTATAAAACTATCTGGTAACAAGTAGATTAGCTGTTTGTACTTGATATGGCCAATTATTGGAACGATAGCAATAATTAACACAATTTGAAGCATACGTTAAAGTATACTAAGATGCCTAAGATGTTGTAATTAATATTGTTTTTGTAGATACCTACCAATGCGTTTGAAACTAGAGTGAGAATGCATTTTAATTAATTTACTTTTCTTACGATGTTCAAACCATGCCATTTATGTTCTAATTTTTGTTAAAAGTATCTAATTTATTGTGTTGCAGATCTCATGTAATGTCGTATCACTTATTTACACTAATATGTGTTCTCACTCTATCGTTCTTTTTTTAATTAAATTTATACATAAATATAAGAATTTTATAACAGTACTGAAATATTATTTAATAATAATTATTAAAGATTATTAAATGTGTTATAAGTACTACGTTTTAAGTTTATTATTTTAGACATTTTAACATGTGATATAAGAGAGTATAGGGTAGTTTACATTGAAATAAATAATCTAATCGTAATGATACTGGAGTTTTATTTATACAAAAAATTACATAGTTAACAATTAATTTTATAACACATTTTGAGTAACTAACGCGGTAATGTAGAATAAATATGTACACAGGTGTGTGCTGCCTTTTCCATCGCATTTGATTGAATAAATATACGTCGATTGTTAACATAGTAGTAGTAGTAATGGGAAAAATTCAATGTCTTGTAATTATTCACAGGTGAATGTTGTGCTCAAAAATTTCTCAAGCATTAATTTACAATGAAATTAACTGGAATAATTTCTACCATTCTATACTTACAGGTAAGCGTTTTATTATAAGACGAGGTTTTTTAAATAAAATAATATTAGGTCCTTACATTTTATATTGGCGTTTTGTCGTACTGGCCACTGATCTCAATTATTTCCTCTTTGGGTAAGAGTTCCAATTCAAATTTATACAGCTATTTACTCACGCATTTGCATTTCAAAAACCATAATTCATTTGTTTTTTTCCTCTTGTTTTTCATCTTTGCGTCACTCAGTTTACAAAATTGAAAACTTAAAATATCGTGTTATTTGCGAGTACGAGTGCCGCAGAAACGGCTCGAAGGGTTAATGATGTGTATGGCTACGGTGTCGCAAAAGAAAACTCAGTACGTTTTTGGTTCCAACGTTTTCGTTCTAAAAATTTCGACCTGCACATCAAGTCCCGTGGACGGCCGGAGACCAAAGTTGATAATGAAGAAGGCTATTGTGGAAGCGGCTCCATCACAAACCACGTCAGAGTTAGGCTGCAGGCTGCGGTGTGTTAGTGATAAAATTGTTTTAATCCACTTGAAGCAAATTGGGAAGGTAAAAAAGCTTGAAAGGATGGTACCTCACGAATTGAGTGAAGCAAACCGACAAACGCGCCTAGACTGCTGTGTTACATTACTCAACCGGGATAATAATAAAGGAATTTTAAATTCAATCATTACATGTGATGAAAAGTGAATCATGTACGGTAATCGAAAGCGCTCATCGCAATGGCTTAACCCTGGCGAGCCAGCCAAATCTTGTCTCAAGCGAAAATTTACTCATAAAAAGTTACATGCGCCCGTTTGGTGGACTAGTGCCGGTGTCGTTCTCTACAGATTTCTTAAATCTGGCCAGACGATTACGGCAGATGCCTTTTGTCAGCAACTGCAAACCATAATGCATCATGAAAAGGTAGTTATTAGACCGACTACCGAGTCTAGTCAATCACTCTAGGCCACTGCTGCTTCAGGACAACGCTAGACTACACACTGCACAACAAACAGCTACCAAATTAGAGGAGCTTCAAACTTTGCACATCTTGCAAAGGGACAAATTTAACTCCGATGGGGCAGTCCAAACCACCTTCAAACATTTTATTGATTCCCGTCCGAATAGTTTTTTTTTTTTACGTAAAGGTATCAATAGACCTATAAAATGGCAAAAATGCAGTAGATAGCAATGGTACGTTGATTAATAAAACATATTAAGTATATATATATATATATATATATATATATATATATATATATATATATATATATATATATATATATATATATATATATATATATATATATATAAAATGCTTTATGTTCCGACCATACAAAACGCCAATTTCATTTGTCAGTATCTGATATAATAATAAAAGAGTAAATAGGGTTTTCAAATAAAACATATTTAATTTATTTTTAGGCCTCTGCTTCATTTCTTGGTGACTTTCGAAATGCGATATCTAATGTCGAACATGGTTTTGGAAAATTATTAACGGACGTCGTTGCAGATGTGAAGGATACGATTCATTGTACAATATCGGCAGTTGAACAAGTACTGGTGCTGAACGGGCTTCTCGACAAAACTTCCAGTTACAGTTGCAAGTGTAGCGATATGATTAAACCGATTGAACCCACAATTTTGACACCGACGCGAGATCAGAGAAGTATTTTTGATCAGATTAATAGGATACGCTATCCTAATCGTGTCTTAGATCATCGGCAGTCACCTAGACATATTTCTATGGAATTAGGTAAGTCTATTGCCAACGTGAATAAAACAATCAATGATATTTTAAAATATCCCCAAGGAAATAGTAATTTTCAAATTGTATCTCAAATAATGAAGAATGAAACAAATCGATTAACTGAAATAAGTGAAATACTTAGGCGTGAATTAGAAAACATTTCAAGTAATGTTCATTTTGAAATTAAGAAATTACACTTAGATCGCCATAAGTTAAATGAAGAGTCGGCGTGGGAACAATTTAAAACTTTATATGATGTACAAAGGTGTAGTAAAAATAGGTCAAAAGTTAGTGAAATACGAAAAGTTTTAGACAATGTCGTGGTTAAATTGCATTTAAATGCGGATACTACTAAAGTTTTAGGTAATTACGATTTAAAAGAGATAAGAAAAAAATTGCAAAAGTATTTTGATAGCGATGATAAGCTGAAGAAAGGCTCTGATGCTCGTCCAAGGCCACAAGATCTTTCTTTTCACAAATCCGAGACGAATATTGGTCCAAAAACTTTCAAGGACTTAACCAATAAACTATTTAATGATAAGAAAAACGTAGACGATGATCAGTCGGCGGTAGAAAAATCTTTATTTGGTGTAGATTTAGACACGTTCAAATATTTAACTCCATTTTCAAATGTGAATACTAATGATAAGAAAGTTTTAAGTGATACTAAGACAATAATCAAAGAAAGTCTGCATACTGACAAAATTTTAAATAATTTTTTTAATGAACATAGAAGCAATACAAATGTTTTCAGTGACCCCGAGCTGTTTAATTTTAAATAAATTTAGATATATTAAATTTATGTTGATAAAAAAAGTGTATAGTAATTTTACAAAAAGACCTTAAGAAAAACTTTAGGAAAAAAAATCGTTAAAATAGATGTACATAATTCAAATACAAATAATATTATCGAGTGCTTACTATGTTATTTAATTTATGTTTAAGCCATTCTTACTTACCGAAAGAATTAATGTTTACTGTTGTTGTGCCTATTATAAAAAATAGAATTGGCGATGCCTCCGACATGTCCAATTATATGACTATATCATTGGCTACGGTTATAGCCAAGGTGCTTGACGGTTTGCTTGACAGAAAACTGTCTGAAAACATTAACATCCATGACTTACAGTTCGGTTTTAAGCCAGGTCTGTCCACAGAGAGTGCCATTTTCTGTCTCAAGCAGACCGTGCAGTAGTACTACACGGCTAGAAAAACTCCAGTCTATGCTCGTTTTTTGGATTTGTCGAAGGCATTCGATTTAGTATCATATAATTTATTGTGGAATAAGCTAAGATGTGAAACCATTCTACCTTCGGATGTCATATCAATATTTAAATATTGGTATGACAACCAAAGGAATTGCGTTAAATGGGCTGGCTCGAGGTCGGATGAGTATGGGCTAGAAAGTGGAGTGAGGCAAGAGGGGTTGACCTCACCAAAGCTTTTCACTTTTATATAAACAAACTGATCGAGGGGCTCAGCAGCACTTACGTAGGATGCCATGTAGGCGGGACGTGCATCAATAACATAAGCTACGCAGATGATATGGTGTTGCTGAGCCCGTCGATCGGTGCCCTAAATTATGTGAGGAATACGCAGTGGCTCATGGGCTCAAATATAACGCGCTTAAAAGTGAGTTCATGGTTTTTCGGGCTAAGGATACGAGGAGTAGGAGATTTGCTTGTGTTAGACTAGGGGGATCCCAGCTGAAAAGAGTTGACTGATTCAAATATCTGGGTCACTGGGTCACTGAGAACTTGTCAGATACGGTTGACAGTGAAAGAGAGCGTCGGGCGCTGTCTGTTCGTTGTAACATGTCGATTCACAGATTTGCACGCTGTAGTAAACAAGCCAAACTGACGCTTTTCAAAGCTTACTGTCAATCTTTCTACACTTGCAGTCTGTGGGTCGACTTCACGCAGCGAGCATACAGCGCACTGCGCGTCCAATACAATAACGCGTTCAGGATGTTGTTCGGTCTGCCACGCTTCTGTAGTGCGTCGTCTATATTCGCCGAGGCGTATACTAATTGCTTCTACGCGATCATTAGGAAGCGGTGCGCCTCACTGTGGAAGCGAGTGCGCGGAACATCGAACACCGTCCTGAATGTGTTGGCCGACCGATGGGACTCCCCATTGATTCATCGCTGGATAGAGCTCCATGCTCCCGCTGCGGACTTCTATTTTTAGTACGGGAGTCTCACCGAAACCACAAATTTTAATTTAATTTAATTTATATAATGTAATTGTTACTAACCCTCTTTTTGTTTTATTTTATTTGAAGTGTATTTGTTACTAACACCTAATTTAATTTAATTTAATTTTGATTATGGATTTTTTCTGAAATAAATGATTATTATTATTATTATAATTATTTCACTGAATGTCACTCCGCCCGCCCAATACATAATCGATACATATATTATAATAACTACTTATATAAATAATATAGTAAATTTACTTATACTTTACATATATAAATACTAGATGACCTGGCGAACTTTGTACCGCCTTCTTTATTTTTTTCTTAAATATAATAATTAATATATCAAAATAAAATATAGCCTATCTTTCAAGTTGGATCGAACTGTACATGGTGTGCGAATTTTATTATAATCGGTTAAGTGGTTTAGGAGTCCATTGAGGACAAACATTGTGACACGAGATTTATATATATTAAGATAAGTGGGTGGAGGAAGACGCCCCGGCAGGGAGATCAAACGGCCGGGGATTAGAGCTGTAGGCTGAGAAACACACACAAACATAAATTATACATAAATTATAGAATGAAACCAATAATTTTCATAATACCGATACTCTTTTTATGTACTTTTCGCCCGAGGCTTCGTCCGCGTTGACTACATGACTAGCTTTTCTAATATTGTAGCTTTATACAAGTGAATTTTGAAATCGGTCCAGTATTTTACGCCGAAATACTCACTTTCTCTGTCACTTCTCTACTGTTTACTGTTCAATTCGAAGACGCCTTTCTACTTTAAAGAACGCTTTGAATTACGATCGAATTCTCACAATCAGTCTCTTCGGTCTGATAGTAACCTCCTTCTTAAAATTCCTTCTCATTTTTTTTTTTTTAATCTTGCTCATTCTCTGTCCAAACGTCCCGACTATGGAATTCTTTACCCGTAAATATAAACCGTGCACAATCATTAGTGTCATTTAAGAGCCGTTTGATTCGATCATTACTTAAAGTCGCTAATTAAGTTATGAGTTTATAAATATGTTACTATAAACATAATTCGTCACTAATTTTGTGTTATATTTCTCTTGCACTTTGTCGTTTATATATATTAGTTTTTTTAATATGTATAAATGTATGTATGTATAGTTATATATATTTATTATTTTAAAGTACACCTCTATGCCATTTTATTCTTATTCATATCTTTTTTTTTAAAGGTTGTATGCAAGAGATTGCTCTTTAGCGATAAAACCACCTTTTGTACTCATTTCTTTTTTCTTTTTTTTTCTTGCATGTTTTATGTTACATGTATTGTTTCTGGTTGTACAATAAAGTATATTTGTATTTGTATTTTTTGAGTTTATCCATTACAAACAAATAATCAACTCTTTCCTCTTTATGAAATTAATGTAAATAAAACGAACAGATATAGGTATATATTTCATAAGTTATTTGTCAAAAACATATAACAATTAAAAAAAATACTATCTATTGGTTCTCTGACCAAAAGACCTGCTAAGGAACTATTTATTTTATCCCATAATATTTTAAGGACTAAATATAAAATAAATATACCTAGTAGGGACGACCTAAGAGAGTTTTGATAAAGATGACATCTCTCAACTTATAATAGCTATCGTAAAGCGGTTACGAAAATACGACGTCAGTGTGCAACAAATATGAAAATTAAGTGTTTCTTCAAAATTTTGATTGAATTGATATCATGCCCTATATATATGTAAATTTTTATTATTTTTCTTAAGCTGTAAGGCTATTCAAGTCTCGAAGAGTAACAATGATATCATGCGTTCGCATCGTGATTAGAAAATATGAATTAATATGCGTACCAAGCCGACATATTGAACACCTAGGCGGATTGTGAAAGCTTGTCGTAACTCTCCTATTTGACTTAATTTTTTCGCTACGTTATTTCGGCGATGGTTTTATTTTAATTTGAATTGATTTTTTGTTTTTTTCTCATTATATATATTTAATAGAAAATCTTGAGCACAATCTGCAATAAAAGCTTCTTTCAAAAAAAAAGTATATTCGATAAAAAATATTAGGTCTTGTAGTGTGGCATGTTACATGCTGAATAGGTAATTTTTAGAATGCAAAATCACTATAAGCGAAAGAATAAAAAAGAAACTGCTAGTATCTAAAACTATCCTGCCTTTGAAAAGGTTTCTTTAAGAGGTAAACCAGCTCTGAATAACAATGCCATTAAACCTGGTGCATCTACGTCTACAGCCCAAAGACGTCATCATATTATTGTCTCTAATACATTTCGGTAGAAAAAGTAAGGCCAAAACCAAAAGCTTTGCCGAGAAAAAAATAGGCCACCGAACAGACGCAAAGTCAAATCAGCTTTGTTTACTGACAAATCTTTAGTAGATGCCCATATATTATTTATGTGATAATTACTTGTAATTGGAATGTTACATTTAAAGTACGTTTTTGCAAAAAAAAACTCTGTTCGATTTATTTATAATATTTTTATACAACTAGGTCGGCAAACAAGCGTATGACCTACCTATCGTAGGTGGTTATCCTAGCTTATAGACGTCTGCAACACCAGAAGCATCGCAAGCGCGTTGATCCTACCCCCGACCCTCACCAGGAGTCTGGCTACCTTATTCACCAAAGAAACACAACACTACTTAAGAGCTGCGTTATTTAGTTGTGATGTTCTTTAAGGTTGAGGTAGTTCCCCACTCGGGCTGGTAAAAACTTTGAACACGATATATTCTCCTCAAAACCTTAATAAAATATGTAATAGTATTTTTAATAATCAAATAGTCTAAACACAATGCTATCACATCTTGCCTCGGTGGTAGGAGAGTTGTGACAGAAAGAGTAATCTTTGTAATTGTAGAAATTCTCAGAAACTATAATACTTGAGTTCATTTTAATGACAGTTTTCGAAAGGTAAAGTATAGAGCTTTTATACAAAAAATATAATGGGTAGTAAATCATGAAAAATTTATGAGGTTAAAAAATAAATTAGAGCAATTTATCTTATAACGGTTTTATTAACAATATAAATAGATAAATTACAAATTTACTTTTCTACAATTGAGCTGCGCTACTCTACTGCGAGCAGTCCAATGTGCTTATTATAATTTACTCTAGATATAGGGAGGACATGTCCTTCCTCATTTCCGATGTCGAGTCTATGTATACCACGCATCAACGTGCTAATAAGACTAGACTCTAGAATGCGTTCACCAAAACAGCCACAATAATAATACCATTAAAATGAAGTAAGCACACGTCAGTATTTATTTTATTTGTTTTTCTTGAACGCAAACTAAATTTTAGTCGAATGTCGTATTATTTAAAATACATTAATAATTACAACACTAAAATGAAATCTATTTGAATATAATATTCTCAATTTGTCAGTACTGAATAATATATAGTTAATTCATTATTATTAAAATATATTAATTACATAAAACACAAGCTTTTAAATACACCGCATCTTTATATTATTTTATTTTTGTACAATTTTTTTAGGGATTATTTTTATTTTAGCGTTGTTTTAGTATTTAATTTATTTTCGGAACACTGCCGAATGTGTTATAAAATTAATA
This sequence comes from Melitaea cinxia, assembly GCF_905220565.1. Classification (NCBI taxonomy): domain Eukaryota; kingdom Metazoa; phylum Arthropoda; class Insecta; order Lepidoptera; family Nymphalidae; genus Melitaea; species Melitaea cinxia. The sequence goes on along the minus strand of NC_059400.1, from coordinate 6,446,906 downwards.
ACAATATATATTACACACCATACAATATTTATTTAAATAATAGGTCGGGGAAAAAGTCTTTTCGTATTTTGTAGTAAAAATTCGCAATTAAATCTTTTTGGTCGTATTGTTTGTAACTGGCTGGTTTTGATACCATGAAAAGGTAAAATTGAAAAGTAAAACAGTTTCCCACCACTTTTCATTTCTTTTTCTGTCCGCCAAAATAGGTGATACCAACGAAGAAATTAGGTACATTTTAAAGCTTTGCATTAAGAAATAGACATATGCGACTCATGGCGCGAAAATAATTTGTGACGTTAATGGATCTAATGCATTGTCAATAAGAGTAGCATAAAATTTGTTTATGCGTTTTCAGTTAGAAAAATTTGATGTCAAAGATGCATTTTACTCTGATCGCCCAGTTACGGATAAACGTGACGACATTTTTGAAAATGTGGAACTAGATCGAAATTTGAGTAAATACGATATAGTTAAAGATCGGAGAATTGACCATAAAATAGTTTTGACGCATTTGAAAAATGCTGGCTATACAAAAAAAGCTCGATACATCGGTGCCACATGAACTCACTGAAAAAAAAACTTAATATACCGTGTGCGATTCTCTCTTAAGACGTAAAGATATCGAGCCATTTTTGATGAGTTTGACCAGTGGTGACGAAAAGTGGATCACCGACGATAAGAATGTTCACAAGAGATTGTTAGTCAAAGGTCGGTCACGCTGACATGCATGCAATAAGGTAATGTAGAGTGTATGGTGGGATTGGGAGGGCATCATTCATTGAGTTTTTACCGCCGAGCAACATTATCGATACGGATTTTTACTGTTAACAGCTGACAAGACTTTAGCAAAAAATTGAGAATAAGCGGCCAGAATGGGTCAACAGATAAGGCCTGGTCTTTAATCACGACAAAGCCCAATCGAATACGTCTTTAGCCACTTAATAAAAATTTAGAGTGTTTGACTGGTAAGTCTTAATGCCTCCACCATATAGCCTCAATCTTGCACCCTTAGATTTCCACATGTTTCGGTCTCTTCAGATAAATGAAAATGTGAATAAATTTTGTAAAATCTTACCTTAAATTCCTATATAAAATACGAAAAAACTTTTTCCCCGATCTAATAAAATAAATTACTTTTTATCCTTTTGTGTTTGCTAGTGAGGATTCACAACAGTGCAAAATTTTAATTGTAATCTCCTAGACACTCGTTGACAAAATTGAGCAATTATCACCTAAATTAAATCGTTATATTGTACTTACTATCATAAGGATAAGATATATTTTAGTAAAATTGAAAAAAAAAGTAAAAATCTAACATTTCTTATTAATGACTGGTTAAAATATTCATAATTGAATCAAAATATTACGTTTAAATTACAACGATAAATAAATAATCAATGATTACTTGACAAAATAAAGAACGCAGACAATATTCCTGTTTCAGTTGTGTAAGTTTGTTCTGTCATGTTTTCTTATAAATAGTAAAATCGATATATTAAGTATTTAATGTACATGTTCTATTCTACGACAAAGATTAGTTAGATACCGTCGAAGAATCCAAGACATTAAATCGATATAATATTACATAATAGGAGTGTTGTAACACGTATGTCGTATACCCTTAAACTAGGCGATAAGCATTGGGAAATAAAAATATATAAGTACTTTATTGGAAGTGAGTCAATATTGGAAGTGATGAATCATGTTGGAAAGATCGTAAATGTCGACATTGTTATGATAACTACTGCTATGATATGACTACCTACTTATATGTTTTTGAACACAGACAATATTCATTTGGTGGTTTTCGATTCTTCTTAGACTTAACAATGGTGTGGGATTTATTTAAGAATATCGCTATTTTAGCAAATAAGTATTCAAATGACATATAATATAATATTCTAATAATACGCTATTATAAGCACATTGAATCCGATATCTATAAGCTATTTAAACGGACATCTTTTAAAATATTAACGTTTCATTGTAACTTACAAATATCTAAAAATAATAGTAATCATTTTAATTTTCTATTTTATTTTATTTTATTAAAATAAACTGTAAAGTAAGTGTGCTTCGATATGATTATACCTACATATGTGATTTTGGACATATAAAGTAAATTAAAATGATGTAAGGTTGTGATTAAAATGCAATTCTAATTATCTATCAAATATGACAATATGGTACTACAGAAGATAGAAGATAGAAGAGAATTACTACATATATCCTAGAGTAAAATACGTGTCGTGGAATAGAACACGTGCCGGGCAGGACGGGTGTGCGTAAGGTCCGAGGCTGCGGCGACCGCATTATGCTACTTACTGTAATTTGTTTGTGAATTTAACAATAGTCTACTACTCAGTCAAACTGAAAATCTGAAATGACTGGCGTATTTTTAATGAATAGCGTATATGGAGGATGATCCCTTAAAAATTCCTCGGAAATATTTTGAATACCATCTTAGTTAATACCGTCCGAAATAATAAATAAACGATACTTTTATGCACATTTCTTTTTATGTATATACGGTATCAACTTTAATGGAATAAATTATACTCTAAGCAAATAGCACATGATTCATCGTCTTATGTATTGCAAACAAATTACAGTACGTTTAATATACCTGTTCTATTACGAAGGCGGCGGACACCGAACGAGGGACGAGGTGGCGATCTGATTGAAGTGCTTGTCGATGGGAACGCGGTCGTCGTACAGAGTCGGCGCCTGCAGTATGATACCCGCCGTGCCCACGAGCACAGCAAGTGTAAATATCCACAGAAATAAACGATCGAGCACCATTGCCACGTATTTCCAATCTTCTTTCACCTGAAATGAGAAATAAAATCCCCCTAGCTATTAAACTTATTATAGTTAAGTTTTTAAAGGTGGTAGTCTTCTAGTTTGGGTGGGTTCCGGATTAACGTTAAAGATCGTCAGTATCTTTGTTCCCCAAAAAATCAATTTCGATTATTCGAACTTGGATAAAGACCCCTGGTGCATAAGCCGTTGTCTCGTTTCGTAACAACATTATCGGAACTTTGATTAACCCAATTTTTTACTTGACTCTCTGTTTTTGTTATTAGTTAAATTTCCAAATTGTGCTCAATAATGAAGCTAATAAAATGATGTTATGTTACAGTGAATTATTACATTTTAAAATCAAAAATCGTACATTTAGTTCCACAACATTATTTTTGTTGTTGCCTGTTTCACCACTTGCATTTCTATCAAAAGGAGGTCAAACATGCCTGAAAGTTTTTTTTAAAGTCAATTAATAAACTAGAACTTTTGGATTAACAAGTTGCAAGTAAAAATCTGTAATTATTTTGTACTATGGACTAATTCATCAATTACGTTTTTATTGAGAACTTTCGACTTCGAGCGTATATTAACAAAGCTTGCAACTTGGCTTACATAGCAACGGGTTTGAATTCAGAACCGTGTCTTATTGGACATTGGCAGTGCTCCAACATGACACGTTATGCAACCACACGAGTCACATCAGTTGTATTCTAAGTTTAACAAATATTTTTTATTCTTTGTGTTTAAATTTTATCTAGTGAATATGTTAATCGTATTAATAAGCTAGGTTTTATTCGCGTTCATGTTTATTTTTTCGCTTGTATGTGTCACATTCGTATGCGTATTAATACAAATGCGAAATAACAAGGTAATTTAAAAGTTATTGTACATCTATAAATACCATCCACATCTATCTACATCTTCAAATGTACTATTATACATTTGAAATACCTACATAAAATGCTTTACTTAACTGAAAGAAAATCTGATTTATATTTTTTTGGCACTTACAAAGACGTCATCGTAAAAGTGGAGAAGTAAAAAGTTTACATACCTTAGTGGAATCTTCTAACATTCTCGTGTGTTCAGCGATAAAGCGCACGCAGAAACATGTGCGGTGCACTTCAGGCGGGCAAGACGAGTGGCTGAAGCCAGGCGGCGGCTCCGGAACGGGACTCAGGGCCTCTTCCTCCGCTAGGGCACCGCCTTCACTTGATCCATGTACTACGCAGCTACCCCCAAATCGATTGCTTTCGCTCAACCTAACGATTTTTTATTGACGTAAGTTTTAATAGTTCAATAAGCATGTAAGTATATACGATTGTAAATGGAAGTTGATTGTCAAATTGTAAAATTTATGTTTATCCTCTGTATGTCTCTAGTGAAAGAAAAATTGTCGGGAATCTGCAAGTTTTAAGATTTTTTTTTTACACGTCATCGAATCAGCAATCGAGCAGCAATAAGAAGGCTATTGTGTAGTAGTATCTGACTGATATAACATAATGTTGATTATCATAAAAAAGATACTCGTTTGATCTGATGTTCAATGATATGTACGATTTTATTTTTGTGTTACACATTAGGAATTCTAAACATTTTTGAATATCGTATCAAAAATTGACCGTTCCATGATTACTATCGGTAATGGACACCTGCGATGTAACGAAAAGTTACAGGCGCATTGTCGGCCTAATCAGTGACTGATATTTTTGGAAATTCTAATTCAAAATACAGTTTGTGCGTTGGTATACGTTGTATAAATCATCTTTAGTTAATATTTTTTGAGAGTGCTGACTTCTAAGAGCAGGCAGCAAGCAAGTTTCTAAACTTAGTAGTTTTTAATGTTTAATATCGACAAATAATTTATACAAAAGCCCTTCAGGCTTCATGGTTGACACATAAAAATGTTTTCAAAAGGTCACATAAGACTTTTTATAATATATAAGCATCATAAATGTAGAAGAATTGCCACTCCCACGTCGGTCGTGGACTTCTTCAATATGATAAATTTTCTTTACATTAAAATATGTTAATAGTCTTTTTTTTTCGAATATTAAAAAAAGTTGGGAATACAGAAATCGGTAATATTATTTTATTATCGTCTACTTTCAAGACAAAAAAAGTTGGTGAATGTGAAGTTGGTGAATTTTCAACCCGATATATTTTTCAGAAAATGAAAGGAACATTCCCTGCACTTTTTTGATTGCTTTTATTAGCATAACCAAATAGGTTTTTTTATTTGATAGACAGAAAAGAGTAAAACTGTGCTGCCTATGTAACTTACATAACATAATGAGATATGTGTCTTTATATATATTATATTCTATTTTTTAACCGACTTCAAAAAAGGAGGAGGTTACTCAATTAAACCGTATATATATATATTTTCGTCTACCTACATTCTATTACTTGTCGATGTAATTGAGTCGGTTTTTTTTTCGTTTGCCATCAAACACAATTATTCACTTTTTGTTCTGTCATTGATGAAACATAACGCAAGCTTGACCTACAATATATGCAAGCCAGGAAAAAATTAATTGCAAAATGAAATCTCTATATCCTAGTTAAGTTAGGAAGCTGATATCTCCCTTACCACATCCTTTGCTTACTGGTATCGTCAAATATCTCCATAAACTATCTTATCTTTATCTATCCTATCTTTATTATAATTATTATTGTAATAAGCTTACTTTGCGTGTTCATTTATTTTGCTAATAAATTTTCTTAATATAAGCATTTTGGAAAAACAGTATTCAAGTCTAACTATAAAAAATGTCTCATAAATATAAAATTTCAAAAATGACTTAATATATTCTGTTACTAAAATAATAACATTTGTTTTATGTTAGTTTTTCAATAGGAAATATCTGTGATATTTATATTTTAAAAACCTTTCATATATTTCAAAAATTATATAAAACCAACAAATAAAACACGATGTACAGGTTAGATAAAATAATTTATGTAAATAAATAAGAGGGATACATCTAAACCCTCATTAACAACTCTCTAAATAACGATGTAAGCGAGATTTATTTTCATTTAGTCATATAAAATTTTTATTTGAAAACCAAATTTGATATGTAAAATCTACCTTATTTTACGTAACCCGTGTAAATGTAAACTTTTATAAAAAAAGTGTGTGTGTGTGTGTGTGTGTGTGTGAACTCCGCATGCGACTGGACTCCAACTCCTTAAGAACGATTACTGTGATATTTAAACACTAAAATGTTATATTAAATATATCCAATAATAATTAATTAAAATAATAATCAAAACAAAAATGGCGCTTGTTATTCGCATCTGTGCAGCTATTATACTATTTTACTTATAATATACACAAACAGCTAAAAGCGCTGTAAAGACGTCACTCCCAGCGTCACTACTTCGGGTAAATTGTTTCATACGAGTTCATAGCGCTGAAGTAATATGGTTTCTTAAGCATTTCTATATCATAAATCTAAATGTATTATACAAACACTAATTTATATTTATCCGTCAACCCGCAGTGGAGCATCGTGCATCGTGGTAAATTAAGCTCCAATTCTTCTCCTACATGGAGAAAGAGGCCTATGCCCAGCAGCGGGATGTTACAGGCTGAATGCACATGTATATTTTATCCGCTTGATACTAATAAATAAATAATATAATATAAATAAACTAAACTTAAAATTCAACTCTTTTGTATCTTCATTGTAACAATTGATATTTGAGTAAAGCGACGCTTAATAAATTAAGTTACGTACAAAAATTAAAAGTGGCGCGAGTGACGTTTGCTTAAAAAAGTGACAGGCGGAAAGTTTCCAGAATATTAAGAGGGCTAAAGATTCATTAACGTTTATTAAAACAAACGATAGAAGACGGAACGGCTTGTCGTGTCGGGGTGAAAGGAAAAAAATGAGTAACGTAAAAAGTTAGTTATCGTCATCTATTTTAACGAAAATTGGCGCTTTTTCGACATTTCATCTAACCTTCTACAAGATTTAAGTGAATAATAATGGTGCAACTAAATTAAGTACTTTTTCCGCTAAGGTAGTTAATCAAGTCGGCCAGTTATTTCCCAGAGGACAATCACTTATTAGGTCGTATTATCTGTGTGAGCCCTTGTTTTGTTTTTCTCGTAGGAACTTTTCGCATACAAATTTATTTAACATGGCTCTTATAGTTTTAATTCAATTAATTATCAAACAATATGGGTTAACATTATGGGTTACAATGTTTACTATATTATATTTTAAGCGTTTGTTGTTAAAGGGTCCGGTAGCAGGATATTACTCAAGAACTTTTTATAACTGTAATAAAAATTCAACATCGTTTTTTTTATAAATCGAAAATCCTCAACAGTATGAAAAATGAAAATAATGACTTACTCTTTTAGGAAGAGCTTAAAACCATTACGAGTGTTCAAACCTAACCTATAATTTATTTATTATAATAGTGATCTCACTAATTAAAACATTCTCAAATATCTCAATTGTCTAATTACTTTAGTTTGATGGATACAGTGGATGGGTGGGTGGACGGTCAGCAAAGTCTTAGTTATAAAACTCCGTTCTTACTCATAGTTGAACTTTGCGATGATCCGTAAAGCGAAATATTAAAGAATAACTTTTATCATAAAAACGACTAATAAAGTTTTTTGTTAAAGTATCTAGATTATTTTGCCAAATATCACACAGTACACTAACATTTAAGTAATTACGTATGTTAGATTTTAGGATAGATACAAATAATTAAGTAAGAAATATACGTAAAAATATATTTTGAATTATTATTTTTGTTTAATAACACAAACAACACATTTTAATAAAAAGTTGCACAAATACGTCTCAACAATGAAGGCAGATTGTCTAAAATTGTATTAAAAAAGACGACTAATATAAGGTACCTCATAATTATGACCTCAAACTCGGTTTGTGTTAGGACCGGCCACTATTAAACTTGAATAAAATCTAGTACCTATTAGCTAGTCGTAAATTGTCATGCGTTTTTGGAGTAAAACTTCTTTACGCATGCTGGACTTAGGGAATAAGTTGGTGGATACATGACGAGAGCGTTACGAGTGTGATGGGGTGAGGCGAACGGAGCAAGAGAGAGAGGTGCGAGCACACATTTTTTTCTTTTTCTCTCATAGCCAGCTACGTTTCGTATATCTAAGACACAGTGCAGGCCTATTGTGCAGGCCTATGGCTAAAGAAGTTTTACTTCAGTCGTGTGGTCTAAAGCACACTCTCTCTCGTCACGCATTCACTGGCTTACTTCCCAAGTCAAGGGAGCGTAAAGAAGTTTTACATGAAAAAGTCTAATAGAGACTTGTAGAATTTCCTGAAATGATGAAATGTAGAGATAGATTCTTGATAAGAAAAATTAAGCGTTTAGAGGTTCGATTTACCGGTCGTAGCGTTTACGATAAGATCTGCGTCCTTATGATGTCCTCATCTTACAACAGTAGAGAGTTTTAACAGTAGAGAGTGGTCAAGCGTTAATCTAATTTCCATAAAAATATCGTAAGAGATCTTATTGGTTACGAGGGTACCCTTATCGTTTCAAAACGATCTTAATATCGCTAAATCATCGTTTGTTTTAAAAATTTAAGACTGCTTACCCAGACTGCACGTAAGTTGTGTGCGTGAGGTCTTCTTTGCTGGGAGTGCGCGTGAGAGGGCGGGCGGGAGCGGCGGGCGGTGGCCAGGCGCCGGGCGCGCAGCAGTCGTCGTCGGCCGCAGCTAACCGGTATGGGTACAGCGGCCGAGCCGCACCACCACAGCGTACCACCAGGCCGCATGTTGTGAAACGCGATCTGTACCATTCATTACTTTTTAAGCCTCAACCAAGAACCTTGTCTTTCTATGATATATAGAGAGGATATCGAATTATAGTGGCTTCAAGTGGATTGTAGATTTTACAAACTAGTATAACTTGAGCTTAAATAACACAAACAGTCACACACATACAATAGAAAATTCAAGGAAGAACTGTAATATATTCAACTGTACCTACTATTGTGTTAAAATATTTCCCTATATCTATATGCTCAAAAACTCGAGAAAAAACGCTCATCCCAAAAACATCACAACAGTAGTTTGTTTATGTAGGTTTTCGCTGAATGTTTAAAGAGGCCATACCGTATTCAAAGCTCTGTCGAAAAGCCATTTACGTAACGATCTGTGGCCGCAGCGGGACCGACTTGTCTATTATATCTCTCGTCACAATAATAGACTATTCACAAATCGAATTATAATCGGCATCCGTAATGACTACCATCGTTTCGTATGCGCCTGCGTTTTGTATTTATTATTCATACATCAATAACGATAAGTATAAAATCATTCAAATGAACATAAAGCGGTGGTTTTGGTACAAAATAATTCATTAGTTGATTCCTCATTACAGAATTATTTATTCAACATCACGTACCTGATATATGCTTTTCGTTTCGTGCTTTTATTTTAAACTAGCTTCTGCGCGCGACCTTGTCCGCGTGGAACAGAGGCGCGTGCAATACTTGATCAGTAATTTGCTGCGATGTTATTTTAAAATTGCGATATCTCCTGAGATACTCATTGAAATCGAACTATGTAAAATGCTATTTTGTTTTAAATTAAATACTTGTGATAAATAACGTATTTATATAGATAAGGATTAATATCATGTTTATAAAAACATCTTTGCAAATAATGCATTATTTTAGAACGAACTTGGTTAGCATAAAAAAGGTTATAGTGAGCCAACCTTAAAAGATAGATATATGCTGTCGCGGACTTTTTTTTAGAACTTTTGAAGGGGATCAATTCTTTGATACATGATTTTTGCGAAACTTTATCTGTTTTCACAGCGCACGCAGCGGAAGCTCTCAAAAGGAAAAAAGAACCCCGATTTTGAAACATTCTTCATTGGTGTACCGCTCCTTTTGGTCTTAGCGTGATGATATATAGCCTATAACCTTCCTCGATAAATGGACTATATAACACTAAAAGCATTTTTCAAATCGGACCAGTAGTTTCTGAGATTAGCGCGTTCAAAGAAACAAACAAACTCTTCAGCTTTATAATATTAGTATAGATTTGTATTATGATGACGATATACAAAATAAATAGTAACGGATAAGAAGATCAATTTAAAAATACGAACTAGTATTTTCTTAGTTTTGTATATAAACTTGCGATAAACTTTAAGAATACTTATCAAAATAGTATAAATAAAACTTTATCTTGCAAGATTGGAGAGTCAATGAAATTTTAAAGTGTTTCTCTGTATTTACTCAAATTTTCAGACATGTGTATATCTCAAGATAAAGCTAGGTTTATATGAGCCATGTATATTTTACTTGTGTCGTGTGTATTTTCATGTCATTTCCGGTTTCAGAACAAGGGGCTTTATCCAACTGAGAGCCGTTGGTTGTGAGAGATTTTACTAATGTTTTTTATTATTATTAGAATTTTTTAAATATTTATGTGAATTATATTTCATGTAAATTTAAACAATTTTGTAAATTTACGTAATTTTTTTATGTTTATACTTTCTATAATCTAGACTTTCATTTCAGAAGGATATAAAAAATATCAATATCCTGGATTAAAATTTCAAATCGGAGTGAATAATAAAGACCCTTGTTAATAACCGTCGACAATATTTTTTATTCAAGTTTTGAATATCGAAATCGGAGCGATCACTGATTTATATTCAAAAAGGTAAAAATGACTGTATCTTGATGCCATATATTTGTGTTATTTATAATTTACATTAATGAGATAAATAAAAACGCCTATATATTTTTAAACAATTACATTAAGCAAAAATATTTTTTCTCACTTAATTATCGGTTTTATGTAATGCACAATTATGAGGGATTATTTTTAATAACACGCACGTATGTAAACGACGTAATTTACTCTTTATATTGGATTTATCAATGAAAAAATGAAATGTGTGTATAGGTCTCTTGATTTTTCAAAAACATGTTATTCATAATTTAATGTTATATAACTTTGAAATTTTAATTTATTGACAAAAAAAAAAAATAATTAAAATTATTGACAAGCAGAAAAGACAGCGATATTTTTGCTAAAGAATTTAAGCTTGATATATATCAAACTAATAAATAACATAAAAATACCTACGTATTAGCTTTAATTTTTTGAAACTGGTCAAAGCCGTGGTTTTAAAAAGCGAATTCCTATGTAGGTTACGTTTAAACTTCAACTTGTAGTGTATGAAAAATGTTGACAATAGCCTCGAGAGATAATGCATCGTTGGGTTCTTTTAATGCTTTGCAACAAACGTACAACACATACATATATGAAACACAAACAAAAAAATTGCAAAATATATATTTTAAGCTAGTTAATACTCAAACTGCTGCATAGGTATATTTTGGAGCAGCATTATGAATTATACCTACTCCAATCCTTATCTTAAAAGAAGAGGCAATTTCTTGACAGTAAACGTTAACGAGCTGATAGTTTTATTTGTTTAAGCGTGTAGCTAAACGACCTTTTCAACAATTAATTCGCGTACTTAAAGAGGTGTTCCTCCGAAGCTTATTGAGGTGAAGAAGTTTAAAGGCGAGACGTTAACTTTTTAGGCTCAGCGTACTTCAGTCACCAACAATTTATGATTAAATTGTAGCTGTTAATTTTGTTTAAAGATTGTGATATATGAAGTGACTTAACCTTTAGGTATACCATATAGTAATTGTATAAAATATTAAATTACAACTAGAAATTTTTGTAGATTTTTATTTCTAAAAGTAATTACTGTAAAAGATTGATAATAGTTTAAAAGTAAAAAGAAATTGCAATCTGTATCGAAAACGAAAACGTATTGCTTCAATATATCAACTATAACATTGCAATACTTATCACTCCCTTTATCGGGAGGATAGTAAGAATAGCCTAAAGTGAATTTCATTGGCCGAAAATCTTTTGAAAAATTCGTTCACTCAGTTTCGAAAGTACAATGAATTTTTCAACGATTGATCAATTCGATCCAAAGGGACAAAAGAATTGGATCAGTTGAGAACACTTTACTGCTTTTATAAAGGAAGGTTATCTTACCTCGTTGTGTCGAATTTATACTGTGGTCGCTTCATGAAGAGAAGCCGCGGGAGGATGTGAATGAACACTCGCTTCACCCACGGAGCCATTCTGTGAGTCTGTGGTGACCGGAAGTGGACGTTCAGGACCACGACTGTCACACATATACTGCAACAACAGGTGAGATTACCTTCTGTTCGTTGTCTTATGAGACCTTTTTGTCACAAAATATGTAGCGCAGGACAAAAACTTAATTAAAAATTTATAAAATTCGATTTCGTACATAACGATATTAAAGGATTTCTAATAAAATGTATTTTTTCAACTTACTTTTTATGTAGGCCAAAAAGTCGTCGAACGCATGTTACAAATTTAATAATTTGGAATCCGACACGCCACCAATCTCTATCTGCAGTTTCGCGTAGAAGCCTATCTAAATGGCGGTAGTTAATCAGGATATATGGGTCTAATCCTGCGGGTGGTGAGGATGAAATTATGTTTGGGCCGCCCGAATGGCTAAGTAAGCAGTTTACTTATTTACCTCGTATGCGATAGAAGCAATATCTCGTTACGACTTAACTTGACTGTATCAAATTCTCTGGCGATGAGCTAATCATAATTACACTATCATTAGCGAATTTAAACCAGAACTTGAAATGCAAATAAAGTATAATTCAAAGTATACCTTTGTTATACGATCACCAAGATTCGAATCTCTTTGACGCGATAACTCGAGTGAAAGTTGAAAAGAGGCTCGACGATTATCATTTTCTTTGAGTACAAAGTTATGCAATCAAATATCTGGTTTAAACGTTGAATTCTAATTTATATGGAAATTCTGTGGCTTGTTACGGCTCTGTATTCGACGATCGGTATTTAAATAAGTTTTGTGCGAATACGTCGGAGTTTCGTTTGTCGTGGGTATTTTGTCGGCACGCAGATAGTGTCAACTGGGAATGAGACCCAGCTTTTACGGTAAAAATTTCCATTAAATTTACGAAATAGGTTTGTTTCCTTTATTAATGAAAATTCTGTTAAAGGAGAAAGACGCAAAAACTTAGTTATATATGTAATTGTTAGCAGTAGTTGTTCGTTTGTTTCTAAATATGTGACTATTTTAGTGTTCTCTGCTTTATTTCGTTATAAGAGGACGTCACCAAGTCAACTTCACGTTCGGGTCAAGAATCACAACTTAAGATTTAACACTAAAATGAAATATGAATTGGAAATAAAAAATGTCTCTGAGCTATGTAAACGTCTTATGATATAAACTTAGTTAATATATAAATAAGATAGTGTCTTTAACGCAATACGAGTATAAGCTTATTATCAAATCAACCACTCAGTAGGTAATTGTAAAGCTATTCCGGAATCTGTACATTAAACATGTCTATGTTTCTAGCAGTGCTAATATTCGCAGATTGTTGTAATTACAAGAGCAAGCCTGTAATCTAATTGTCAAATACATGTGTATATAACTAGAATGATCTTGTATAATTTTAATAACCGACATTAAATAATTGAATCAATTTTATCAAACATTTTGATAAAATGATTGTATGTTATGGAATGTAGACCCTAATACCTAATTTACTTTTACACAGCAGTATATTCGCAGTAGTTTATAAATTTGATCTAAAAGTAATATTATTAATATATATTTCCAGTAGTATTAACATAACACAAGTCCTCAGTATGTATAACTTTGTGCCCAGTGATTTAGTTACGACGCGAAAGACAATTAGAGAGTTTTCATTGGATTAGTCCTGATACAGAGTTTATGTAACAAAGACGCATTTTTTCTATTTTACCGTAAATGGTGTTGACTTATTTAGTTGAATATTGTGTATGTTTCTAACGCTGTGCAAATATTAAGCGGTATACAAATTATTATTCAAAATAAAAATATTAAAGTAAGTTTCTTTTAATTTCATGATTTTAGTAAAATAATTCCAACTAGACAGTGGTGTCAATATCTGTTCTATGGCGCAGTGTCTCTCTAGCTTATTACCCTTACACATTTTCAACTAATGCATAAATTAAGTGAAATATATAACATACAAATAAATATTAAATAGAAATTAATAAATAAATAGATAAATAAACATATACATAGAACAATAAGCAAAGAATTGTACGTTTTACAAATTTAAAATATAGGAATAAATTTTATCCTATTCCTTATCCTTTGTCATCACGGACTCACAGTGTTGAATACTTAAGATTATTTTTTGGAAAAAAATAAAATAAAGCAAAGTACCAGATCATGAATTGCATATTTTTGAATGCCGGTATAAATAATTGCTTCAATGACTTGAAATATTTTTAAATTCTCATTTAATCCCTTGAATATTAGTCTCTGAAAATATTAAATATGAAGGGCCAGGGGCTGTTAGGTTTTGCGTAGCAAGTGACATACAATATTTTATTCTTTTATTGACAAGTCAGTATGTTGTTATAAGAATTACTAAGCAAATTCTCCTAATCAAATACACTTAATTCTTTTCAATTCTATTTTGGCAACCCACTTAAACATCTGTATTATATAAAGAAAGAAAAATCACTACTGATACTAAACGAGATCTCTCTAAAATGGGTACAATTAAAAATATAGCCTTTGTCAATCAGTAATAACAACGTCGCATTCTACTGGCCAAAAAAATTTCGAAATCTTCTAGTAATTTTTAAGCTTAATCATTAACAAGTTAAAAAACAAAAATCAAATCTTTCCTCTTTATAATATATTATTTTTTTATATAATTATATAATATATTTTTATAGGTGTATGTCAATAAATTTTATCTCATAGTTAAACCGCAACTCTAATAGGGTGAAATTGAATTTTTAATAATCATTTAACGTGTTTGAGCTTAAATATATACTTAATTAAGCTACATTTTTATTACAATAAATAATAAAATCTTAAACTATTTAAAGAAAATTAATGAAAGAGCTTACCTTATAGAAACTAAAATCATAGCGAAAATCAGATATTTCCCGAGTAGAGGCACGACGAGAGACGTCGGGGGTATGATCTCAACGACCAGCAGGAAGAACACGTGAAGACTAATCAGAATCGAGATCGAGAGCGTCACCTTAGAACAATAATCATTAACTTCAGACTTACTTTAATAAAACACAATATAATATCAAGTTATCATGATTTTGGTAAGAATAAATGAGAATTCTTCGCTTTCAAATATTATATTAGCTTACTTTATACGAATACTGTTGGTAATATACAAATATTTTGTTTTGAAGACATTGAAAATTCTAACATTTAAGACAAAATAATATAAAAGTTAAATAATAAGTATTTTGTTAATAATTGTGAATTAAATTGCCAGTATCTATTTGAGATCTTCAAACAATAAAAGTGTTGTATCTCAGTAACAGTTGTAAAGTTGTGCTATCATTTATAAATTTCATTATTTGCGTAGTTTTTACATAATATTAAAACTAAATTTAATGTTAAAACTTTTTTAAAATTGGCGATAGTTAAAACAATATTTTGAATCCACGTCATTGAGTGACAATGCAATCAAAAAACTGTCGGTACGCAAAAAATATGGTTTTATCTCGTGTATGGTCTGAAGGTTAAATTGAAATAAAATTTCCTTAAATATCGGTATTATATATAACTTATTTCTTTATAAGAATTTATTGCTTGTGACTTATTGAAATGTTATTTATTTGAAAAGTTTTTCGAACTTGCCCTAGTTCTGTACCTTCCGGAGTATAAAATATTACCATCGCGAACTACCTCAAATATTATATCTTTGATATTATTTAAGGGTTTAGTAAATTTACGATATCTAATATGTTAATTACGAGTGGTGCTAAAGCAGCAAAAATATTAAAGAGCTACGCTTTGAAAATAGGATAAGAGAATTTTTAGACAGAGAAGAAAAATATTAAATTTGTTCATTTTCTCGCAGACAATATAATGACGTCTTTATGTTTTATTTTTTGTAATAATAAATTTGATATAAGTTAGCGAATCCAACAACCGCTCTGGTGTAGTGGTGCGAGTAGTCGCCTAAAACACCGCCGGTTTGAGGGTTCGATTCCTGCTTGGGATGGATATTTGTGTATGTACAAATATTACTCTCCGGTTTGGGTTTCTGTCCTTGTGGGTCTAACCACCGTGCCTCGGAGAGCACGTTAAGCTGTCGGTCCGGTTGTTATCATAAATATTCAGATATTAGCGATATTAGCGATTATATAGCGTTACTCATAGTAGGGAAACGCCAAGCCGTCATATCCGCTAACCCACAGTGGAACAGCGTGATGAATGAAGCTCCAATCCTTCTCCTATATGGAAAAAGGGCCTATGCCCAGCAGTGGAATGCTACAGGCTGACTCGTTGTGAATATAAAATGCTACGTGTTTTTTTATAACCGAGATTATTTTATATTCGAGTTTTTATTAAACATCTCTTTGTAAATATGTTTGACAATTTCATTCAATTGTCACACAATAACTAGTATTCTGTAATATAATTCAGCATTTCTTATACTTTGTACGGTACTTGTTCAGTAAATGTACGCTCATAAACAAACTAAATAAATAAAGGTATGTGAATAACACGTAAAGGGTTACAAACAAACTTTCGTAATATTGTCTTTGTACATACGTATGTATACATACTCATAATTATAACTTACCTTCTCACCGCTGTCTGACGGTAAATAAAAAGTTAGTACAGTTAGGAACGAGATTCCCATGCACGGTATGATGATGTTCACGGTGTAAAACAGGGTCTTCCGCCGCATTGTGATGTTGAAGGTGATGTCCAGATACGGTTCATCGCAGCACGTGTAGAACTTTTCGTTTCTGGATTACACGAAAACACTTAACTTTTCATTACAGATACATCGTATCAGATAAACATAACTGTGGTAGGGCACAGCAGGAAATTAGCTCAAAATATGGAGCAGTCCGACCTTACAGAAGATCACATCTAAATAATACTGTTTTCGAGCAGTGTTGTGTTCTTGTTGGTGAGTAAGGTAAGGACCAGATCTCCTGGGGGGAATCGGTGATATATCGGGGGTTAGCAACGCGCTTGCGATGCTTCTGGTGTTGCAGACGTCTATTAACTACGGTAATCGCTTACCATTAGGTGAGCCGTACGGTCGTTTACCAACCTAGTTATATAAAAAATAATATATAAATATGTTTAACACGCACTGTCGCCTGTTCCTAAAGTAGGCAATTTAATGTCTGTTTTAGGTAACAACCGGTGATATAGATAAGCATGTATATTTTGTAATAAATGTACTCAAGTAAAAGTAATACATAATACACCCAGACAGAGCAGTGCTAACGAGATGCTAACGAGAGACGAGAGTCTGATTTGCGATTCGTTTTTGTACTTGTTAAATTTACCGAAGTAATTTTTAAATTGGCATTAAATATTTGTAATATTTATAAACCTTATATTGTAAATTTTTAGTATAGTTTGACTCGTGATTATTTTATTTAAAGACAAGATATAAAAGATGAATACTATTAAGGAAGATGAATAACATTTTATGAATATTCAACGCTGTAGCGTTCTCGTTTTAAAAGTGAAGTGACCCTACATTTTATATCAGAGGACACCCAAATAAATACGCATGCAAAAGCAATTTCGCGGAGTGACTCGTAAAAATATCTTAAGAGGCACTAGGGAAAGAATATCGTGTGAAATATATGTATATCACGTTTAATGTCGATTATTATTTTCCCTTATTTTTACGTAAGATTTAATAATTAAATATTAGCAATTATAAATTATTTTATTACAAAACGCGTAAGACTGATAACAAATGACCAGTTAAACACCATTATTACGGAATCTCGTCTCGAATAAGTCTACATCAAGTAGGCGTTGTTTCCTCGTAAGGATTAGTCTAAAATATGTTTTTATTAATTATTTAATGGTTTTGTTTAAGTCCTAATAAATGCAAAATATCTTGTTTGTATAAATAATGTATCATTATATTACGTATTAAATTCAAATTACAATAAGCTGCTTACTTCAAAACATATTTCCTTTCCATTAGATTAAAATTTAGAGACAATATATGTAAGATTTCCTTCATTGATGTTTCGTTCGAAATAGCAGTTGTTAGGTATATGTATTTCATGTAAGTGTAATAAAAAGGTCAATATTTCTTAAATTTTTTTGTCGGGTGCCTATTTCATTCCTTTTTTTTTAAGTAGCATCCCAATAAAAGGTTTTAGCCTATTTGAATATTTATTTGTAGGATGACGTATTAAAGGCACTTTTGAAGCCTATTTCAATAAAGTTAATTTTGATTTTGATTTTAACTAATGTGAAAATGAATGTAACGTGGGTAAAAATGCACAGTTAGTTAGCTAGTTTCGAATACAAATAATCGTTATGTGATTTTGCATTGTTTTCAATAAACAAACAGACACAATTTATGAAATATAATGACATTATTCATTTATAGGTTCTTTCATAATGCCCAAACAGCTTACATACAATATTTGTAAGGGATAATTCTAAAGACACAATATAATATTTATTTAATATTTTAAATAAATATTCTTGCAGTTGACCGTCACAAAAAAGTTCAACTTACATATACGTATGAGTATTTCCAATATAAACAAAAATATATAAAAAACACAACCTTTTTTGGAGCCAGTATTACAAAAAAAAAACTATATTTCGTTAATAAATTTTAATTCAAAACTCGCATCATTTGTTAAAACTTATATCAAATTTTTACATTTTCTCATTATATTTTTCCAGCACTGTAAAATGTAAGAATACTCTTTGATCAAACATTTTAAAATAATAAATTGACATGGAATGGAACGAAACAAATATATAGAACTATTTATTCAGAGCGCGTAGACGCCGCGTAGAGCCTCTGTAAGTTATGTAACAATGAAACTCAACGAAAGGGCAACAAAAATATTTCTCCTAGAAACATTTGTTTAATTATCAATGAACTTTAACGCACCTAAGCTTAGTATAATATTATTAAAAGCTTTTATTTATTTTGTAGTATATGTATGTACGTAATTATGTTTGTTTGAGTGAAATCTTGCAACCCAATTTTGAAACACATGTCTCCAACCGATTGTGTTGAAATTTTATATACACGTTTAGTTTGGATGGCACTGCATCGTTAGCTGTGATACTAAATTCAACATGGCGGAACACCCAAAATGCAGGATTAGTTATTTTTAATACATTCCTATAGTATGGATATCAAATTAAAGGGCTTCCTGAGAATGGTAATAAATTAAAAAAAAAAATGAGTTGGCATCACTCTATCCAGTATTGCGGACTCTTAGAGAAGTCTGACTAATTTTTTATGGTTTTCTACGATCTGGTTAGCAAACGAAAATTGAAACTAGTTGAGAATACGAGTTGGTCCATTGCTCCAATCCGTTTGCATTTTTGGTGAACTGGGGTTTTTGGAGCCCTTGCTTATGATGATGTACAGTACACAAAATGCAGGATAGTACAGTTGACCATGCCGCTGTATACTCGGCTCGTTCTCTGCTGCTAGTCAAGCATAAGTGGCCTTAAGTAGGGTAACTACAGTACTGGGCGCGTCCCCAGGTGGCGGATGTTGAAATGCCGCCCGCTTGGTGGTAGCGGTCTTGCGGACGGACACCCACCAAAAGCAGCAGAGGAGAACGCGAAAGTAGATTGAAATGCCGGGGCTGTTGGGTTGCGCTCCGAGGGAGGCGCGAAAGCGCATGGGATGTCGGGACCTTTGGATCGCGCCCCGGGGGGAGGTGCGTAAGCGGGTTGGAGTACCGCGGTCATTGATTCATTCCCCGGTGGGTGAAGGCATTAAAGAGTCTCGTCAAGGCTTTTAGGGTGGGTCGCCCTGCGGTCTTGAGGAGCTCAGTCGTAACTCCGTTCTCTCCACATGTTTTTAACTCTCCGAGCGTAGCAATAATCTCGTCTACATCACTTTCCGGAACCTCTTCTGAAAAATGGCGCAACAATGGATCATCGGCATCCCAAGTCCCAGACTTGTGTGAACTCAACGAGTACAGCTTTCTATAAAATTTCTCTACCTCTTGTCGGATCTGAGAGCGATAGTAGACGGTTCTGTCTTCCGCTGTTTTAAGCTTCGCAAGAAGAGTTCTTGCCAGTGTTCTTTGCAAAACATTCGACGCTCTAACGCTGTAACGCTGCTGTTGTAATATCTCTTTTATTAGAGCAGCGAAGGTCTCAAGCTTTGACTTACTTGAATACCTGTATCACTTTCAGGGAGTACCTGACAGTGAGTTTAAATATTAGGTACGTTAACGCTATAAGTGTTAATTTTCCTACACTTTTTGTCATCAAATAAATCAAGATAATACAATTTCAAAATTTTCTAATCTGTGCAACATAACCTTATCTGCTTACCAGCTTCGAGGAAGAATTTATTACTTTCGAAAAACCAATATAAAATCGTATATAAAGAAATGGAACAGAAACGACAAAGGCTAAAGAAGCAATAACAAAGAATAGATGGAAACGCGGTCCATATTGCAAGTAATCATTGAAGAACTTTTTGTATTACAATTTGAAATGAACAATAAAGCGGTACGATGAATGGCAGTATAATGGATATACAACGTTCTGTAATCATGAGCTTTCAGTTTGAGTACCAATGTTGTGGTCCAGTTAACATAATCTACCATATCTATTAAATATAAAACTACTGAAACATATTTACTATAATATGTGATGTTTTTCCGTTTTATATGAAATCATTTAATAGGAAAATATATATATGGCTAATAGTTTAAGCAAATAAAAATACGTTATTGTTAAAATAGCTAGAAATAAAAAAAACATCAATTTTTGTTTATGGGCTTAAAGTCTGGCACATTAGACATAAATAAAAACAAAAGCTAGTCTGCAGTAGATTATGTCTTAAAAAGTACAAAATATATAAAAAAGTACAATATAATACTTTAACAATATACGTATATTCAAAGAGTTATTCATATTTAATTTTAATTAAGGCCTATAGTAGTGAAGGTGTTCAGTGTGACCGTGGAAGCTTAAAAACTTATATTATTATAATTAGAATGGATTTTAATATACCCAAATAGAAAAAAATAACCTAATGTAGCATTATATATTCTACTAAAGTTAATTAAGTTGTCAAGATGTACGTCATCGTGTCTCGCCGCTTATTTAACATTTTTACTGTTTTTTTTTTCAGCACAAGATAAAACCTAATCTCATTTACGTAGCGGAGTTATCCCTCTGCTTTTTATTTATAAAATGTAGGGCTTTCTGTTAATATGAAAATATGGTGAGAGATACTTTAATAAGAGAGTTTTAAATTATGAATTTTTATCTATTACTAATCTATACATATAATAAAATGGTAGGTAAGTCAAAACTGTACATTGAATATTTTTATAAAATAATACTTGGGGTGTGATCTACAATTGATAGCGAAGCCAAAAATATAGTTTTTAAAATTCTTGTCTGTTTGTCTGTATGTATGTCCGGGATAAACTCAAAAAGTACTGCATGGATTTACTTCAAATTTGGCACAAATATTATTAAGAAGTCGGGTCAACATATAGGATACATATTATCACGCTATCGCCTACGGGGAACGAGTAGTGAACCTTTATTTCTTCAACGCATTCTGTAACAACGCGTAATCTAACGACGCATATTTGAATGTTGTTGTTATTATGTTAATAACCATATCATAAGCTAGCTTCACACTGTAAATAAAGACATTCTGTAGTATATTTAGTATCAGCATTGCACCCGTGCGAAGCTGGGGCGGGTCGCTAGTATTTCATAAGACGAAATCTGATGGCCTTGTATTAATTCTACAGAAACATTCCATGTTCGTTAGTATTTTCTCGTTTACTATGTATTTATATAACATTTTAAGAAATTATAGGTACGCAATAAAAGCTTCTTTCCTTTAAGTAATAAAAAACTTTGAGTTCGGTCACGTTCAGCGCTAAATGTTTGATGGATTTTTCTATTTTCATCTATTGTCGGACAGATTTTCACATACCGTTTATCTGAAGTAATATTGTGTAATATAACCAATAAGACAAAACTCTTTAAATAAATAAATAAGCAATAAATAAAGACATTAATAGTCAGTCAAGAAGTCAATATATAGACAATATATACAATAATATAGAGACATATATATTGAGTATCTAAAAATACGCACAACATCAAAGATCGTCTGTTGTTGTAAAAATGGATCAGCTTCCATTAAACTCTGCTACTGTGAATTAACGAACTACACTATACATTTTTATAATTTTTTCGATAACGCTTCTAAGCCAATGTCTAAAAAGTATTTTTTAAACGTAAGACCTGGTATATTATATTAATATATTAATGGCAACTTTCTTATTTCTTTAAAACTTATGTTAATTATTATTATTATTATTAAAAATTAAGGTTCTAGTAGACTTTGAAAACAAACCTTACAGCGGGCACCTCCAGTATGTCCCACTCAACGGACATGTAAAACTCCGAGAGATCGACGCCGACTGAAACCACGTTACTGCCAGCCTGCTCATCCATATGCCTCAGGTCCACCTGAACACATGTCCTCATTCCGAAATTTATGTCAATTTAAAAGATTTACGTAAACATAGTGACATTTATGACTCTGCCGTATCAAGAGGTATAAAAATTACTTATTAATTCTTTATTAATATAAAAAAAAAATTGATATTTAAAACTTGAAAGTACTGTATTAATATTTGAATAGAGTTATCATTTAAAAAAAGACATTTTTGAAGTTAATTTTAAATTGATATCAAGGAATGGATTAATATAATATTACATTATGAATATTAAACAGTCTAAGCACCAAACATAAAACACAATATCAAAACACAAAACAAATATACTGACATATAGATAGCTATTTGGCATAACTTTAGTAACTTTTAGTTATCATCGGCGTTTAAAATTGCAACACAATTATTAAATGTTTACGAGGAGTAAAAATAGAATAAATTTGTTGTATATTTTGTATCTGACCGTGTGAAAAAGATTTATCATTTATCTATTTCTACTCAAGCGTAAACAAGTTTAAAGATATTTTATTTATGTTTTCCTTTTTAGTTATAATTATTTGTTTCAGTTGACATTATTTAACATTTTTCTTTATCAGATACACGCTCCCTGTCACACAATGTGTAGGTACCTAAAACTTAAGAATTAATTATATTAGTGATCTGTAACAACAGTACGACATCGACTCTCTTCTTTGACGCCTTTTGAGGTAATTATTACTGAAATCTCATCACAAAGTGTGCCAAGTACCTGTATGAAATCGTTTTTAGTTCATGTTTTTTAAAACGACACTGAGTAACAACATTTCGAATCATGCGAAATAGTAACAACGCGAAACACAACACCTAGAACAATTTTTGAGCTTTGAGTTTTTAACGAGCAATAATGGAGTTAGACCTCTATTTGGTTTATATTGTGTCTTGTATTAGTGTTATATTATTTACAAGGACGTACTCCATTTTATGTGACTCGTCAAAAAACAAGGAGAACGGAAGCACCGGCTCCGCCGCGCATGTGGGTGTCGCGCGGGAACGGCGGAAGTCGCGAGTGTGTATCGCGTGGAAGCGAAGCCGCGCGACTTTCAGACCTTTCACGCCTCATCGCAACAACGTCCAGCAGCTAATATCTAACACAAATCAATATCACGCGGTGCAGACTATGGACTAAGCACGGTCGTTGTTGCTGAGAGGCACGAGGTTCGTTCATGTGTTACGAGTGCATGCAAGACCGTCGTCGTCGACTGAGTGTCTCGTGATGTGCACGTACCTTCAGTCAAAGAAACGGTCGCTCTAATGGCGACATCTATTTTTAATTGTGTATCGTTTCATTTGTTTTAGTTTTGTTATGGTAATGACTTCATGCAATGACCAGCGACACCGAATTCTTACAGCCACTAAAAGTCGCTAATAGGGAAAGGTATAAAATATGCAAAAAGATGGCCGTTAATGCTCCAAAATACAAGAAACCAAAATGTACATATTATTTTTTTAAGATATCGTGTTGTGCTCAAGTTGTCCGCGTGTAATTCTGTGTAAAGCAGTGTAAGAGACGTGGTCACGGTTTGCGGCTGTCGGCCGTCGTGATCGGGAATGCAATTGTTTCAGAGCGAAGCTGGAGTCATGCAGTGTGTGCAATGTGTAACATAGAGGAGACATGCAGCAAGCACTTGTGTTAGCTGTTTGTGTTTCATAAAGTGTGTATAGGCGCGAGCGGAGCCAGCTGGAGGAAATTAACGGGATAAAAACATTCTACGCAAAAAGCCGTTCTCTTATTAAGAATAGTCGTCGGCTTATAGAGTAGAATAGTTCAGTGGTGTAAGGGAGATTCGGATAAGGATCGAGTTGAGTGACGTTGCATCCCATATCACCTGACATTTAAAATTTTATACCTTTCCGTGTCGAGCGAGGAAGGCCGATCGAACTAAGTGGAACCGATCGAGGATATTCTGGAGCATACGTGGACACGCACGTTGACATACTGCTACTCCTCATACTTAAAAACATCACCATCGCAATAGTTATGTAAACTTGGAACTCGTTTGAGCTAAAGAGCGTACTCCAGGCGGCAAGCAGACGGCGGAATACGTCGCCGCTCGTCGCCTTTCGCACTGGCACTGTCGCGAATAGTCAATGGTTTAACATTATTATCATACCACACAGACAGAATAGTAATATTAATTACACGACGAAAAAACGTTCGAGCCAACAAGCTACTGCATGGACACGGGCCGGAGCGGCGGGCCCTACTCTACAGCCCGCGCGCGCGGCGCCAAGCGGCTTACAGCGGGGCGTCACCTTGAAGCCGTCATACGTCCAGCTGCCTAACTTAAGCACACAGGTTTGCACGTCGTAAGGAAAGAACTCGACGTCGATAGAGCAGGAGGACTTATAGACCGCGGGCGGCTGCCACACCACCATGCCATTGTGGTACACCGTGGCCTTAGTCATCAGCGTCACCTCGTAGTTTCCATCGGCGCTGTGGACAAACAGATTGGTCAGCCATAACGATGGGAGAGACCCGGTAATTTACCTTGAATCCATCGTATGTCCAGCTACCGAACTTAAGAACACATGTTTGCTCGTCGAAGGGAAAATATTCCACATCTATTTCGCAGGAAGACTTGTAAATAGCGGGCGGTTTCCATTCGACCAGCCCTTGGTGATAGATGGTTGCCTTGGTCGCCAACGTTACCTCGAAGTTGCCGTCGGCACTGTAATATTAACGTACATTTACAAACCGGCAGGGCCCTGCGTGTGCCCTTTAGTTCACGACAATGTGTTCATCTGTTGCGTCGGCGGTGTCTACATCGATGTTTACATATTCATCCTTATTTTTATTTAAAAGTGTATTAAACCGATAATCAGTATAAATTTTTATTTAAATAATTGTTAACTTCTATTATTAGTTTCTATGTACAAGGCTTTCTGGGCTTTTTACAATCCCATATAAAATTGCTACATATTGTTATTTTTTTGAACAATTTTCCAAATTAAACATAATTAAAATAAAAGTGCATAAAAGTAAGAGTAATCTTCATTTTTTGCACGTTATACGTTACGTTGATAGATTTATACTACAATTTAAAAAAGAAGATGAATTTGGAACAGTTTTGGATTAGGGAAAAAGGTTAACAATTGGAAGGACCAGCTTGAATTAAGAAAGGCACAGCCGGAAATGAGTAACGTTTGCGTTGAAGCCATTAATCAAAGTCACGTTCTACTGACCCATACATAAGACTTTTATTTTTAATGAATCTTTACTTAAGTAATCTGTCATTAATCTGTAATAATTAAGTTTTTTTTTCTTTTAAGACGCTGTAATATTAACATCAAATTCATACGATGACCTTAGAATACTATCAAAACACAACATATTTGGAATGATTAAGCATAAACAAACCTTATAAGTCATTTACTAGTTACTATTAGTTATTGATTTTAGCATAAACTGTGTTAAAAATAAATCAAGACCATCTCTAGAGGATGGATAATTTTAGACATAAAATAAACATATTAAATTAGATACTAAAACAGAACATATTTATGATTTGAAATCAAATTTACCAATTTTAATAATGTACGTCAAATTAACAAGGCTATTATGATTTTCATGATGATAAATATTAAAAGCGTTCTAATAACTACGTTAATGCTCGCTTATAATTTAGGAATAAACTGGCGAATAATATGATGTAGGAGCTATTATGATATATTATTATTATATGGTTATGCACAATTTGAATATAACCTTATATATAGAGGATTAATTGCTACGTTCTATTGAAATGAGATTCAATTTGTTGTGTTAGAAACAGATTCGCTAAATTCATAATTGTTCAACGTTACAAGAGTAATGGCCTCCTTAGTTATAAACTTTTTCAAATTAGTTAATATTGAAAACTTTTATCTTATAACGAGTTTTCAACCGCTTGTGCCTATTGAATTGATGATATTTTTGACAATCATCGATAACATTTTTGTATCAAGCTTTCAGAATATATAAGTAACGTAAAATATAAAAAACCACGAAAAAAACAAAACAAATAACGTGTACGTTTAAAGCCTCTAGATTTTTGTACTGCAACATCGAAAAGGCTGTGGGTAATAAAGGGACGTATCATTAAACTAATGGCACAACGATCAATTACGCATTCAACATAGATAAGGGGAACTATGCGAGTTTTAATATAATTCTATACGTAAAAGCGATTGATGTTTACAAAAAATATTTAAGCCTTTCGTTTGTTTTGTGTTTAAGTTTCGCTATTAACACTAAAGAGTAAGGAAACGACCACAATTTAAGTTTTAGTTTTAGTCCAATGATTTAAAAATAACTTAATGTGAAATGTGGGGGAATTAATCTCTGGGAATGCTTGATTTCATACTGAGTACAAAATGTAAATAGCAAATGAATTATAGAACAGAGTAGTGTATAATGGGAGAGCACAATACAGTTTTAATAGCGTATGAAGAAGCGATGCGCCGCGGCGCAGTCGATTGATGACAACAGAATGACTGCGTATCTCATAACTGTTTTAGTTTATATTTTTCTTTGCTTTTCATAAATTTGTGTTACAAATATTTTTCAATTTTCATCAGAAACAAAATTTATCTATACATTTTTTTCGTATTATGGAACTATACCTAATACAATTTTCATACGTATAAGATTTTTTGAATACAGATGATCATAATGAACAATTAATAATGGAAGAATAAAATAACTGTTTAAGTTTTGCTCGCATCTCCATGGCTATAAAATGATTAGGTTTTTTTTTAACACTTTTGACATCAATGAAACGGATTTCCAATCCCTCACTTGTTGTAGAGCACGATGTCCGGTCGCCAGATGTGGTCAGAAGGCACGTGCAGCATGTGCACGCCGCCGTACTCCCGAGGCTCCCAGCGCAACTTGTAGTCGTACCACGATTGTTCTACCCACAGATTCGTTGTCATTATTTGATTCTTCAAGTTCTGAAAGGAATTTTTATTGAAAACAGCTGTCACGAAGAGAAGATGAGAAGGAAGTAAGAAAAAGAAAGAGTCCGCATTGCGATAAAAAGATTTCTTAATTTGTTCATTTTGTAATAGTGCATATTTTCCATACGTTCATACAACATACGAGAATATACAGTATATAGCATACGTACATACGAACATATAACGCAAATTAATCACACAATAAATGATTGTGACCGTCAATGTTTAATTTATTAATAAAGAGTTCATGTATTACAAGTTTAATGAAAAACTACAGGATTTTACGCTGTGCGCACTTGTCGTAACGAAATTAATGTCATCGAGTGCAATGTGTGATTTATCGTTTCAATAACCGACCGCTAAATGTGGAATGCTCATGCTATCACAAATCTATACAAACAAATAAAATTGGAGTATCTGTTTGTAATAATAAAATAACAACTTTTTACTAAACGCATATGGATGTATATACGGTAAATATACTAAAATAACATTTGTTATAATTTTTGTCTGTCTGTTTGTTCCGGCTAATCTCTGAAACGGCTGGACCGATTTTGACGGGACTTTCGCTGGCAAATAGCTGATGTAATAAGGAGTAACTTAGACTATACTTCTGTTTTAAAAATTTAATTATTTTATAGCTCTGCGAACTGAAATATAACTTTTTTGTTATATTCCACGCGGACAAAGTCACGGGCATAGCTAGTTCTAAATAAACGTTATACGAGTATGCTTATCTAAGCGGTTTTGAGCCGTCCTTTTCAAATTATTTCAGTTTTAAGTGACTATAACATCGCTTTGGGATGCTTTCATATCGGATCTGTTTCGAAATACTATTTATAAAAACAGCGATTTCAGAAAACGGTAGTATCTGATAACAAAATATTTTTTTGAAAATATTCCTAGTGTAAAGGCAATTTTTTTTTAATATAATTTATTATAAAAAGTTATTATTATTTGGCTTGATTTTATCAAATTTGGAAGGACTCCAATTTTAATACATAAATAACAAAAGCTTATTACGGAGCCAAATGTAGAGGTATACAAAACTGTTATTTATTATTTTTACTACAATAACACATACAGTACTAGTTAGTTACTTTTGAATGTATACTTTTGAAATGTAAAAATTTAACTATACTCGTATCATTCGACGTAACGTTGCTTGAGGTAACGAATGTTTGTGACAGTATAGCAGCTTTTGATTGAGCAATTTTAAACTAGATATTATTATATCGTTAGATATAATTTACAGGTCAGAAATATTAAAAAATATTTTTAAACCTCCAATCCTGAAGTTTACTTCACTTATTTTATTATCTACGTATGATGAGGCAGCACTATTTTTGGATTTTAGATTCATTTGACACTGTTATTAATGTTTTTATTTTCAAAATGTCATAAATTTTCATTAATCATGGCCAAAAAAAGTCGTAAAATACAACGTTAATTATTGTTTAAAATATGCTGAAGTCTACTGAAGGCAAACCTGAGCACTATAATATGAAGATAAGCCAAGTTGAATATTTCAAAGATATTTAAAGAACATAAAAATTTTATTATTTTACTGCTAGAAAGCTGCACGAATATCTTCTCTTTTTCCTCGGTTCGGTCATATTTGTTTTATATGATTTATACTATTTTAAGAACTTTTTTAATCTATAATATTTTACACCCGAATAAAATTGTGTATTGTGTATTGTATATTGCAACAACTAAGGTATGGCTATATTTTGTTGTATCGTATAATAATAACAGTATATTATTCAAATTCGATTAAATCTTATTAAAAAATTAATTTTGAGGAACGATGGTTTGTCCATTAAAAAATTAAAAGCGATTATTTTAAAGTCTACAAAATAATAATGAAAGTCGTAGAAAAAATATATCTTAAGTAACAGAATTTTACGATGAAAGAAACCAGTGTATAAATAGCCCCGTGAACAGAGATAAGTAATAGATTATCGTCCCTATGTAGGTATTTCCTAACGAAACAACTAACATTCACTTAACATCGGGTAATTTATCGACCGACATTAACAAATTTCAGAGTAATACGTGAAAATTACACGCAAGTTACATTAGTTAAATTTATTTGTATGATACGCATGGTCTCTGACATAAGAAACGGTGTAAGGATATTCAAAGGCAGTGATTGATCGCTTGTTGTTTTGTTTGAACATTCTGTTGAATCATGTTGTAAATACATAGAGTGGTCTGTTGTCTTGTTGTAAAGAAACTATTTAATGATATTCATAATGATAAGATATTCTTTCGTGCGGCATAATGCATTACTTGCATTTATATCTTTATAATTATATTGAATAACTAGTTTATGATAAAGCAAACTAATCTATTTACAGATAATAATAAGTGAAAATCTACCATAACAGTAGTTTAGAGTTTCAGTTTAATCCTAAACAAAGGAGAAAAGGCAAAGTCATACAAGAAAGGCTTCAAAATATGTTAGAACCGAAACTATTTTTTAGGGAAATCTTTCTTTGATAACTGTCAGAAACTACAACGAGAGAAATGGTTTAAATATCTAAAGATTTTTTTAATACCTATTTCACTTTATTTGGTAATACAATGAAATGTTGATGGCAAGAAAAAGTTTATCCTTTTATCTGTATAGAGAACGAATTAACGTTATTTGAATAAAACTAAAGTAACGCTTAAATCGATACATTGATAATTACATCCAACTTATGTAAATGACCATATGTGTATTAAAATAGTATAAATAGTTAATTTTACATCATAGAAATATTTATTTATGTCAGAGGTTTTTCAATTTTTTAATTAAACTTTATATACATAACCATACGCTTTTCATACGCGATACACAATATAATAACAGTTTTACACATAATAAAACACAATATACTAATAACATAATTTTACCCACACAGAACATTTCATCCCCTTCGCGTCGTTTACTTTGGAGTATGACTTAATAAATACAATAATATAGAGTTTATATATTGTAGACATAATTTTAATAGAAAAAAAAGATAAAGGCATGAGTTTGATTTGAAGTTACGTTACCTTCAAGACAAAATTTTATACAAGTTTAGGCCTTTATAGACAAGAAGAACTCATGAATTTTAATCTGTTATTCCTAGTTTCAATTTGGTGGGCACTTATATTAGAATTTCATTGACATCTAAGAGAATGATAGGAGATTTATTCGCAACATGACTCAGCCCTGAGATGGCAAATAGATCTACAAGACACCGTACCATGAGTAACGATCGTTATTAAGTGCTTACGATAACAACCGTGACCGACGGCTTTACGCGATCCCCACAGAGACGGAAGCTATGCCTCGGCTCGGTGGGAAAAAACAAATATTTGTACAATTAAAAATATTTATTTTGAGCCGGAAACATTGGCGACCTCCAGCGTTAAGAGAAATTTTAAGATTACCACAGTCAAAACGAAAACATACTTTAATTTTAATTAGTAAGTTTTATTTTATGTATTTGATAACTCTGAAATTTATAAGTATCGGTTGCTTAGAAAGTAACTTTGCAATGGAATGTTGTGGGGTGCAAAGTAATGAAAGTTATGATTGTCAAACAAATGCACGTTACAACAGCCTACAGTTTTGCAAGTACGCCAAACAGTATTGAGATATTTGGATAAAAATGGTAAACCATGACTGAATTGCCTAAAACTTTTTGAAGTAGAACTTCTTTACGCACACTTGACTTGGGGAGTAACCTGTGAATGCGTGACGAGAGCGTTTCGAAAAGTGTGATCGGGCGAGGCGACGGAAGTAGAGAGGGAGATATAAGTTAGAGAAGATAGAAAGAGAGAGTTATGTTTCGTAAATTTTACTTCAGTCGTGTGGTCTAAAGCACACTTGTTTTTTTTTTAATTTCTTTAATAGAAAGTTTTCGTCTGCCTACTAACCCAATATTTATTACAAAGATTCGATGGAAATTTTATATTGAATTAGTAAAAATGAGTGATATTATCAATAAATTGTATTGTCACTTATTGAGCACTACGTACTTTACCAAAAACCTATTTTTCACTATAAATAAATTATGTTGACAGACATTGTGCACAGCAATTCACTGATTGTTTCATTCCAGTTCAGTTCAAGTAGTAATCGTTTATTTTAATCAAGTTTATCAGGCTTTAATTAAATTGGTATTTCATTTACCTACCCTATCGTTGCGATAGTAATTTTCATGACTATTTAAGTTAGTATTTCATATTATTGCTCAAATCTTAAACTGATCTAAAAAAATCACTTAAATTTTTTTATTGCATATCTATATATATATACAAATGAATGTTTGTCTTTATGTCCTTTATAGAATCGTAAATTATGCATTTGGTCATGTCATGATCTTCAGAAAAGTGTTGTGCATGAGCCCATACAGGTTTCTGAGTTAGTACGACCAAAAACTAAATAAAAGAAAAGCTTAACAACGCGCGCAGGGTACGGCTAGTGTTTTATATAGATACTAAGCTGTGGCCGCGACTTTGTCCGCGTGGAATTTAACAAAAAAGTTATTAAGTTCGCAGAGTTATTAAATAAATGAATTTCTAAAATATAAGTAGCCTAAGTAACTCCTTAATACATCAGCTATCAGCCAGTGAAATCCTGTCAAAATCATTTCAGCCGTTTCAGAGATTAGCCGGAACAAACAGACAGGCAAAAATTGTAAAAAAAAAATTATTTTGGTATATGCATATTTCTGATGGTATGTCAAAAAAAGAAATTTTCATATAATAGTAAATAGAAAAACATGGTTAAAAATATAACTTGTAATATTTATTACTAATTAAAAGACAATTCTAACTTTATCAAACGTTCATTATTAGATATCAGATACTAATAATAGTAGAACTTTTATACATCAAATACGAAAATAATTTAAAAATTAATATTTTTCTGTAATGACATAGACGGTATTATAAAGTTTTTATTCTAATTAGCTCATATTTTATACCTACTAGAATGTTATCGACGCGAACTCTGCTTCGGAAGTTACTTTTTGTTAGAAAGTCAATTTTCGCATTATACATACAAAGGTTCTCGAGGGCGTTAATTTTGCTTGTAATTAAGTTTACCTTTTATACTTTATACTATGCGACTTTCTTGAATATTTCGTTTTTTTACCAGGTATTAAAAAGTTTATTTTAAAACTTAAGTTTGGTAAAATACAACAAAAATAATAGCTTAAAAAGAAATTTAAGTTTCTTTCTCTCACAACATTTAAAAAAAAAGAAGCAAACGCGTACCTCGGAATAAACAATATTTTTGTACGTATACAAAAATTTTAAATATAATTTAAAGGCGGACCGCAATGAAACGGAAAGTTATTTAAGCTTTAAGACTTTCGTTGACTAAGAAAATGTACTGTAGTACCTGAAGATGTCCCCTGAGGTTTTCAGAAAGATACGTTAAGTAAAATATATTTAAATAAGTGTGACAAAATAAGTAGTCTCGCGTTATAAAATTATTAAAATAAATAATTTATATTTATTAACACTGTGGAAGAAGTCAAAGTTATTCTTTAGGTAAATTTGTTACCTTCTTTAAACATTGTCTTTTCATCTTTGGATGATAAAAATGTGAATGAATTGTATGTATATTATGTATGTGTTCGTGTGAATATATATAATATACACCTGTGTGTCTACGACATATGTGTACCTATTACATTGTCGCCTTTGCTAAATATTACAATAAATAAAATGTCCTTAGTGTAGGACAAGAAAAAAAAAAACAGGAGGAATAATAGAACCCTCAGTAATAAGATAATAAGAAATACTAGCTGGGCCCCGCAGTTTCAACCGCGTTGATTTAAGGAAAAAATAGTCTGAAATTGAACAAAAAAGCCAGCCCTGCGGTCACCAACCCGACTGCCCAGCGTGGTGACTATGGGCAACACACATGAGTTCACGCCATTTTTGGCGCGAACTTGTGGAGGCCTATATCCAGCAGTGGGGTACGATAGACTGTAATGATGATGATGAAATGAATGAATGAATGATGAACAAAAAAGTTACCAACCGTCAATCATTTTGACGTTGTTTTAAAAATGAAAGCCGTCATATATCTAATATATAAAATTCTCGTGTCGCGGTGTTTGTAGTTAAACTCCTCCGAAACGGCTTGACCGATTATATATCATGAAATTTTGTGTGCATATCGGGTAGGTCTGAGAATCGAACAACATCTATTTTTCATACTCCTAAGTTATAGGAGGGGGGGGGGGTTAAGAGGGTTAATAAAATATTATGAAATTTTGTATACATATTGGCTAGGTCTGAGAATCGGCCAACATCTATTTTTCATTCCCCTAAGTTATAAGGGTGGGGGGGATTGAGAAGGTTAATAAAATATATGGCAAAACAACGTTTGTGGGGTCAGCTAGTATATATATTATTTTTTACTGAGGTAGGGCACAGCAGGAATTTCTTGCTCAAAATATGGAGCAGTCCGACTGGGGAAGTACCTCGACCTTACAGAAGACCACAGCTAAATAATTACTGCTTTCAAGCAGTATTGTGTACCTGTTGGTGAGTAAGGTGACCAGAGCTACTGGGGGGGGGGGGGGGTGTTGGGGATTTAGTCGGCAACGCGTTTGCGATGCTTCTGGTTTTGCAAGCGTCTATAAACTACGGTAATCTCTTACCATCAGGTGAGCCGTACGCTTGTTTGCCGAACTAGTGATATAATATATATATATATATATATATATATATATATATATATATATACATATATTTATTTATTGATTAATTTTATTAAAAGCAATAATATTTTCTTTACTTGTTGATGCCGGTAGAGCAAGCAATCGTCTATAAAATGATATGTAATTTATCTTTAATAATTTTGAGTTTTTTTTCTAAAAACTGAGGCAAACATCTTAACCTTAGCGTATTAAAACATATGATGATGATAAAGAAATAATAAGATATAAGATACGTAAGTAATAAGAAATATGAAGTTACACCATTTCAATTCACATTCAAGAAGATCGGAGAAACCGTCACAAATTTAAATTTATTTCGATTGTAAAGATTTTAAAAGTCAAACAGAAATATTTCAAGCGAAGACTAACGGAAATGGATATCGAGTCCCCTGACGCAAAAGGCAACGATCACTTGGATTGAAATGGTCATTGCTCCTTATTCTATGAAAGGAAATTGTTTGAATGCGAGAAAGCTATGCGAACCAAACCACTCAATCCCCCATTTAACCTATAAAATCCTGTGTACCATTTTGGTTATTATTTAAAAATAAAAGATAGAATTTTGGAGATTTAAGTATCACACAAAAGAAAAGTAGTTTATGTTATTTATTCCGTTCAAATAAAAAAAATAGGAAAACAAATATATCAATAATTAAAATTACTGTTCGTAAATTAGGGACTTGAACTATATGGAGTAAAATGAACAATATAGTGTCCAATATGAACGTTTAGAACAATATGGAGTAAAAATATGCAAATGTTGAATTTATTCTTGTGTTTCTTCGAAAAGGTTCTCGTTCTACTTATAGAATGACACATCGGCGTATATGTAGTTTGTAGTTTACATCAAAGTTAACATCAAAGGTTTTACTTTTCTGGAGAATCTTTAAAAACTTCTAAGCTAAGAGGAAAATCGATATCGAACATGGTAAAAGTACAAAGTCACCGATGTTCGTACTGTATGATTTTCTAAATAGCCTGCTGAAAATTAAAAAGATTTGGTTTTTATTTAAAATTTATATTACATTTAAAAAAGTCGTTATAGTAAGATTTAATACCCGGATCATACAATCAATTTATTTACAGCTACGAGTACATAATATTTCATTCGAAATGTGACAGGCGTTAGATTTATTGTTGGCTAATCCTACGGTATTGTGAAGTCCATACAAAACGTGCTCTCAAACTGTTTTTATTGCAATTCAATTCATGTATTAAATACGAACCCATTGGATTTTTTATTTATTTATTGTACAACATCCACGGACTCGTAATTCCCCGTGCCTTATTTAAAAAATATCTATTATATTGACACTTCAGGCCAGCAGTCGTCAGACTGCCTATAGATGCTAGGACATGGTCGGTCACTGACGAAATTTTCTGTTACAGTTTATAGATATAGTTTTATTTTTTTATTTTTATAATTCTACATTTTTCAATTTGTTTTTCTTTCGAATATAGCCAAGGCAAAGCCGTACGTATATTATTTTTTAACCGACTTCCAAAAAGGGGAGGAGGTTCTCAATTCGACTGTATTTTTTTTTATGTATGTGACATCAGAACTTTTGACTGGGTGGACCGATTTCGACAAAAAAATTGTAATCGAAAGGTGGTGTGTGTCATTTAGTCCCATTTAAATTTACTTGAGATCTAACAACAACTTTTTGAGTAATATTTAATAATGCATTTTTACTTGACGCTTTTATCGTCGACTTACGATGTATTTATTATAACCACATAACTTTTACTGGATGTACCGATTTTTATAATTCTTTTTTTGTTGGATAGAAGATATTCCTTGTTTGGTACCATGATAGGTAAATCAGGTTTTGATGATGAAGAGAAATCGAGGAAAACTCTCGAAAATCCGCATAACTTTTTACTGGGTGTACCGATTTTGATAATTTTTAATTTAATCGAAAGCTAATGTTTATCATGTTATTGAGATCTGATTACTACTTTTGGATTAATTTTTGATAATGCGTATTTACTTGACTATTTTTTCGTCTACCTACGTTCTATTACGTGTCGTGTTTTTTTTCGTTTGCGAGCAAACACAATTATTACGTTTGTTTTTCTATTACATCGATATATACAAATACACTTATACACATATATATGTCGGCACCTACGCTTTCTTAGGCAATTCGTTCGATACTCCCCTACCCTCACTCATTCTATTTATTACTCGAGTCATTCTTACGTGTACAAAACGTCCAAAGCAACCGCGGCTAAGCTAGTCTTGGCTCTGACTTGGCACGATGCACTTGTTTTATCCTGCTAGTAGCTTAGCCTAGACTCTTTAAATAATTGATTTGTGCAACGAATTAATTGTTACATCTATACGATCTATAATTTGGCTAGGCAAGGCGACAACTCGAGCAGTGAAGGTGAGCGTTAATGTACATCTCAAAGGGGGCCTCCTTAAACCTACACCTAAGTCGCAAGTCCTGGGAACTGCTCAGAGTTTCTACTAAATCTACGCCATATATGTGTGACGTTTTCGTAAAACAGCAGGACCGTTTCCGTAACGATGGTATTATTATATGTATTAAATAATTTTATTTTTGCACATAAGCTGGTCATTTAAAAACAAAATATCGTTTAAATTGATGATAATGCCAATAATAAAAAAAAAAAATAGCTTTTATGTACATCGTACAGACACAGCAATGTATCGCTTTAATGTATCTTATGTAATAAAACATGGATTATTTTATCTCGCGGTTAAAGGGATGTTCGTTCAGTCAACAGAGTACACCGTATTGTTAGATAAATTATAAATTATTCAGGACGCAATTTCGGGAATTTGCTCACGTTCTATGGTTCTATCCTCACGTTTGGTTTCCTATAAATATATTTGTCCTTTATGACAAACAGCCGATTTATAACTTAATTGAAAGATGTACTTTTATTGTTCTATAAAAAAAAAACTGTAAATAAGTGTTCTAACTGTGTGTGTCCTAGTGTTATAACTAATTGGCTGTTTATATTTTCAAAATGTGTTAATCCTTATAATAACCAGTCATCATATTACATGTCATTATCATCATTACAGCCTATACAGTCCACTGCTGGACATAGGCCTCCACAAGTTTACGCCAAAAATAACGTGAACTCATGTGTTTTGCCCATAGTCACCACGCTGGGCAGGTTGGTGACCGCAGGGCTGGCTTTGTCGCACCGAAGACGCTGCTGCCGTCTTCGGCCTGTGTATTTCAAAGCCAGCAGTTGGATGGTTATCCCGCCACCGGTCGGCTTTTCAAGTTCCAAGGTGGCAGTGGAACTGTGTTATCCCTTAGTCGCCTCTTACGACACCCACGGGAAGAGAAAGGGTGGCTATATTCTTTAGTACCGTAGCCACACAGTACATAATACATGTATTATCTCCTATATCCTTGACACTTTTTTACATTTTTCTTGACTGTATTCATCATCATCATCACATCAGCCTTTCGCAGTCCACTGCTGGACATAGGTTTCCACAAGTTCACGCCAAAAATGGCGTGAACTCATGTGTTTTGCCCATTATCACCACGCTGGGCAGGCGGGTTGATGACCGCAGGGCTGGCTTTGTCACACCGAAGACGCTGCTGCCCGTCTTCGGCCTGTGTATTCCAAAACTAGCAGTTAGATGGTTATCCCGCCATCGATCGGCTTTTTAAGTTCCAAGGTAGTAGTGGAACTGTGTTATCCCTTAGTTACCTCTTACGACACCCATGGGAAGAGAGAGGGTGGCTATATTCTTTAATGCCGTAACCACACAGCATACTACTATTGCAGGCTATTTTTAATTTGTACGATCCCCGCTGGAACGGTCGATTTTTGATATGATATTAAAAAATGTTTAGGATTTCCTAATGTGTACAAAAATAAAATTGTACAAATTAAACATAGCGTGGTGTCGTCCCCTGTCAAAGATTTTCATCTAATATATAAAATTCTCGTGTCGCGGTGTTTGTAGTTAAACTCCTCCGAAACGGCTTGACCGATTCTCATGAAATTTTGTGTGTATATTGGGTAGGTCTGAGAATCGAATAACATCTATTTTTCATCCCCCAACGGTACGGTGGGGATTAAGGGGTTAATAACATATAAAGCAAAACAAAGTTTGCGGGGTCAGCTAGTTGTAAATGTTGTAATATAAAACTTTGAATAGTTACGGGTTTCTGTAAAGAACTCATTATAGACAGCGCGACTGTCACTTAGAACCGAATTTAAAATCATCATATCAAAAATTTCGATCTAGCGGGTACATCGTTCCATAGCTTAATTGGCTAGAGCACCGACACGGTCAGTCGGAGATGTATAGGTTCGATCCCCGCTGCACGCTGGAACAGTCGATTTTTGATATGATATTAAAAAATGTTCATTTTATTATATTTACTATAAATTATTTATTACTGTGGTGGTAATTACGTTATTTTTAATCATTACTTTCTAGCTGTAGAGGTACTTGTAAACAAGTGAATAAAAAATTGAAAAAAAAAAATACTAAATTAGGAAGACAAAATAAATTATTTTAATTTTATTGATTTTTAGTCAATTATATAATTTCGTTTTATCTGATTTGCAACTGACTTGAAATAGGTTACAAAATCGTTTGAGAGATTTTCGAAACTACACTCGCGTGCTACTGAATCGACTCAAGCCGTATATTGGTATATAAGTTAGATTTTTTGGAAAATGGCTTATCCGATTTTTGTAAAAGTTTTTTTTATTCCAAAGACATATATTTTTTTTCATAAATATAGCCATTTTCAAATAAACAATGAAAAAACTTTTTAAATAAATACGGTCAAACATGAGCGTTACAGAAATTACCCGTTGCGGTACCCATGAGTTGCGAGACTAAATCATGTATAAGAGCTCACGTGACCCATATTTCTTATCAATCACTCGTTAGACGTTGACAGGTACACATCTCCTTAAACTCCCAGTATTTTAATCGCGATCCAATGGACAATACCTCAGATGCAGCGGTCCAAGTTGTAGGTTTGTTGCAAGCGGGCCATAATCAAAGGCAAGTCGCTCGTAAACTTAACATGAGCCAATCAGCTGTTTCATGAGTATACAGAAGGTTTCAAGAGACCGGTAGCTCCGTTCGGAGACCACAAGCCAATAGACACCGGAGCACATCTGAGACGGACGATCGCTTCATTATCTCAACTTCGTTGAGAAATCGTTATCTCACGGGCGTTGATGTGCAACAGGAGCTCAGAAGGGTTCGAGGAGTGGCTGTCAGTCAGTGGCCAATTAGAAGACGGCTGAAGAAAGCCAATTTAACTCCTAAACGGCCAGCCAGAGGCCCGAAACTGACCGCAGGTCACCGTCAAGCCCGACTTTAATTTGCTCGTGAACACCTCAATTGGACTATTGAGCAATGGAGCTCCATCCTGTTCACTGATGAGAGCAGAGTGTGTCTCCATGGCAATGACAGAAGAGACCGAGTATACAGGCGTCCAGGGGAACAGTTCTCGCAATGCTGTTTCGCTGAAACAGTATCATATGGCGGTGGTTCAGTCACGATGTGGGCTGGAATATCTTATGAAGGGAAGACCGAGCTTGTTTTCGTGCCTGGTGGTGGTCGGAGTGGTGGTCTAACAGCTCAAAAGTACGTGGAAAACATTCTCCTCGATCATGTTGTACCTTATGCAGGAATTATGCCTTATACGAGAAGATTTTCTATTGATGCATGATAATGCTCGGTGCCATACAGCAAGTGTTACTCGCCAGTATCTTCAAGAAATGCAAATTAGGACGATGATGTGGCCAGCCCTCAGTCCTGACCTGAATTACATTGAGCATTTATGGGATGAGCTCAAACGGAGGGTGCGAGCTAGAGATACGGCTCCATCAAGCATCGTCGAGCTCAAAACTACGCTAGAGGAAGAATGGAATACGATACCTCAAGATTTTATCAAAAAAGTGATAAAATCAATGAAAAATCGCATGCAAGCCATTATAAAAGCTAGGGGAGGCAATAAAAAGTATTGAAAATTTTAATTTTCTTTACTTCTATCAAAAATAATTTTTTTATTCATTATGTTGTTGTTTTCATTTTTCTTCGTTTTTTATGCATTTCTGTCAAATTAAATTTTATCAATAAATACTCAACCGATTTTTCTCATTAGGATAACATTTTTTAAGAGAAAAGATTAGGCTTTCAAACAAAAAAAAGAACAAGAAAATCGGATAAGCCATTTTTCTAAAAATCGAACTTTTACACCAATATACGGCTTGAGTCGATTCAGTTGCACGCGAGTGTAGATTCAAACTTTTTTCAAACTATAATGAGTTTATAACTTTATTTAAATCAAATCTGTAAATTATTATAATTGATTAAGTTCAAGTTGTTATTGAAAAATGAATATTCGTACATATTACCTATTGATAAGTTACCATATTCAATTTGTATTATATAAATCTTTTTATCAATATCTTTTTATTATTAAGGTCATCGTTTTGAAATTTCACTACACTGCGCTTTGGTTTCATTGATGACAAACGCAATTGGCAATTTTTAGCGAAGATTAAGCAAATTTTGAATATCATTTTGGGACCATATTTCACAACATTTGTCTACATAAATGATGTGAAAAATTCCAAATAAATGGGGGTTTCTGTTTTATTTCTAAGAAGACGGTGTCGACGCCTTTGTTTTACATTACATCGTCATGAACATACAAAGGCAGACGTTAGCCAATCTGACAAAGTACCTAAGTTTTGGTAGAAACTTCAACATCTTTGAGGTTTCTATTTGATTTTATTTACTCAACAATTTCTCGACGTAAATATTATTAGGTTTTTTCGACATAAAGGAACACAATATTCACTTTACAGAAAATTTTATAACTTTTTTTAGATTTCACTAATTTCTGGTTGACACAATACAACTGAAAGTTGATTTGTTTATAAATACAGTAGGTATATAGTTTTCGTGGATTGCTTTAGTTGCAGATATAGCTACTAATTTATAACTATGATTCATAAATTGATTATATTTTTATTAAAAAAAAAAAAATCTTTTGTATTCAATAAATTTTTGTATAAATATTCGTACAACATACGATAAATTTACGAAAATATAAATTTAATTAATCCATAAATAAAAATTCTATCTTATACATCTGAATTTAATTTTTAATGATATCTAGAATTTGATGAAAAATTTTGCGTTGCGTTATCGAATAATTGAATTGGTGAAAAGCAGAAAAAATTGTTATATGGAACAACGTTGTAATTAAGTTTTAATAACCCTCGACCTGAAAAACTACGGTCATCGGTTGTACGGAATACGGACTACGAGTATCGGATCGTGAAACTCGTGCAAGTGCAAGTTCGACTTCATTTTATATAACTCTGGTTCGGTTCATTTTGTAAAAAGTTTGTTTTTATTTGAAAAGTTATGTCGTTATAATATCTCTGTATATGATAATTATAAAACCTTGTTTGCTTGTAATATGCTCTGAAACTACTGAATACTGAATAGATTTGAATACATTGCTCAACATTAAAAAGTAATATTATCTAGAAACAACATTGAACATCGCGTTAACATAGTAGCAAAACAGTGGACTTAAAATGAGATAAAAGGGATTATTCCGCAACATTAAGTAGAAAATAAAGATATCCGTTTTTATTTAGCTAAAATTATATACTTTTAAAAGGAAATAAGAATTAGATTTTTTAAATGTAAAACCGACGACATCTTATCACACCGTGGATTATGAAATATAAATATAATAGATATAGATAGATAATTTTTTTTTAATATCATATCAAAAATTGACCGTTCCAGCGGGGAGCGAACCTGCATCTCCGACTGACTGTGTCGGTGCTCTAGCCAATTAAGCTATGGAACATTTATTACCTTGTAATGGAACTTTTACAGCCTTTTTAATTTATGTTAGTTTTGATACTTTGACTGATCGGCAAATGATCATTTGTTAAATAATTAAATCACCTCCTAGACTCTACCCTATCTTTATATATTCGTACGGTTTTAAACAGTTAATTAGACAGCGAATTTTGGAAAATCAAAAATTCTTTAAAATTGTTATTAAAAATGACCTTACGGAATTTCAAGTAATTTTTTTTCGAGATTTTTATTCCTTAACTATGTAAACCTCATTATAAAAATCTATGCGACACAAAACACAAGTATCTCAATTTCAAGTTTCTATCTCCTGTGGTTTCATCTGGATGACAACAAATCAGTGAAATAGATACAGATAAATGAAAACGGGTATTAGTTGTATATATTAAACTATTTATGATAATGGCATTTATTAGATTGCGGCTAACAGAGTGCTTTATTTGATACGATTACGTCAACGATTGTCCAAATTGCTTGGATTATTTACTTGCTGAAGGCTAAAACGACTAATAGGGACATGTATTTTTTTAATTCTAAAATAAAATTATTTTAACGATATTGATAAACGTGATTATTTGTAATTGCGACATTTGACATAACCATTAAAGAAAATAATATTTGTTTATTTCGAAATAAAGGAAAGAGAAAGTAACAACAACTACAAAAAATGCATTTGACAAATATTAACCAATACAAATACACATTTGAGGCTAAGGTTCAATTCTACAGTGCCTATAAGTCCTCTATATATTATGACAGTGTTGTAAGTTGTGCTTCAATACAATAATCTTCGTCCTATGAATAATATTATAAGGTTGTTTCGTTTGTTGTAACCATGACCATGGAACATTAATTTATATTAAATAAATCTTATAATATTCACACATAGTCATCTGTTCCTAAGGTAAGCAACTTAATGCTTGTGGTTTAGGTAACAGCCGGCTGATATAGATAAATATTTTTTGTATAAATATACATGGAAATAAAACATATATAAATACAAATTAGAGATGCCACGAATATTCGGCAATTATTCGGTATTCGGCTATTCGGCCTCTTTTTTTCGCTATTCGGTATTCGGCCGAATATGGTTAACCATTTGGCCGAATACCGAATAGCAATTTTTTTATTTCCTACGAACTGTTTTTCCACGACTTCGCGTAAATTATAGCCCATGTCCTTTCTAAGGCTCTAGAGTATCTGTGTACCAAATTTTATTAAAATCGGTTCAGCAGTTTGGGCGTGAAATCGTGATAAACAGATTTACTTCCTTATTTATGATAAAATACAGTAAGGATTACCAAATAAATTATGAAAAAACTCAAAATATTACTCACAAAGATATTTATTTAACCAAAAAAGAACTAACAAATTAATATTTCAAATCTACCAGTGGTAAGAAACAAACACAACAAACAAACTGCCAGTTTATTGTCTTCATTATAAATTTCATAAAAGTTCCAAATAGGCGATTTCTTATAATTGGATTCATTTAACTTTACTCGAATCAACGGTGATATTTCTTATGGTAATCAATAACATTAAATGTTATATTTTAGTAGGTATACAGTACGTACGATGCACCAACGACCAACAAATAAAGCAGGTTGTAACACGACCGTGAAGTACGTATTACTTCAGCGATGCAAGTTTAAACTCGTACGGTGACGAGTTGTGTCTTGTCGCCCGCGAAAAGTACTAAGTGTGGCCGAATATTCGGCTGCCGAATGTTCGGCGCTT
This sequence comes from Melitaea cinxia, assembly GCF_905220565.1. NCBI lineage: Eukaryota > Metazoa > Arthropoda > Insecta > Lepidoptera > Nymphalidae > Melitaea > Melitaea cinxia. Next base: position 6,403,191 of record NC_059400.1, on the reverse strand, counting down.
CGGCCAAGAGCCTCGCCGAACATTCGGTATTCGGTATTCGGCCAAATTACTATTCGTGGCATCTCTAATACAAATATTACACCCAGACTCAGGCGGGAATTGAACCCACAAACCGCGGAGCAGAAAGCAGGGTCACACAAACTGCGCCAACGGGCTTGTCAAATATAATTAAGATATTGTCACCATATTTGATACATATATGATAAAATATTTAAGTTTATTTACTATATCTGTTATCATTCCAATCAGTACAAATTCGAATGGATAAAATTAGTTTAAAAGATTTAAAAATTCTTAAAAATGATCGCCTATATATATAAACCATAGAGCTAATATACGAGTGCCATCGAGCTCTGACGAAGGTATGAGCACAAACACCATTACCCTTCAATGGATAAAGGGCCACAGTGGATCGCGAGGTAACGACGCGGCCGATCGACTGGCGAGGAATGGATCGGGGATGAGTGTCCACGGACCTGAACCCATTTTGCCTCTGCCTTTCGGATTGCTGCGCAGCCCGTCGTTACATCCGCTGTACGTAAAATCACAGTAATTTTCACAACATACAGAAATAAATCATGTTAAACTTTTTTATTTCTAATTAGTGTATCAAATATTTCTTCTTATTTAGATTAACTTAACGACTTTTGTTCAAGTAAAACGTTTACGATTGAAGTTCTAAAGACTCAATAGTTGCTATCAGTGCTTTTGAATCGCCCACACTCCGTTAACACTTCAACTTCACTGAATTGAAATACATCCGTAATTTTAGACGGATGAAAAAGCGTAGTTCATTTATAAATTAATAGTTTGACTTATTTTCTGACTGATGTAGTTTTTGTTTCACTAATTAAATCGAAGTTCTATTAAGACATAATTGTGAAAATAATACTCTTATTGTTTGCAAAACACGTTCCTGTTACCTGTTGTTTACCTAAAATGAAAATATGTAATTCATATGAAAACGTTAATATTTTTATCAACGCCATACAAAATTTTAATTAAAAACTTTGTACTAAGCTGTAGCTTAATAGATACCTGAAAACCTTAATTGGGGGAATTTAAAAAAAAATCTGTAGGTAATTCCATAATAAATAGTTTACCATTTTTATCCATTAGTATCTACAATGTCGATTTTTGTGATTAATATTAGCTTCCAATATAGCTTTTGCAAACCGTCTAATTCTAATCTGAAAATGATATATACAGTCGTACGTTAAATAAAGTACTACTTCTATTTAAAAGTTAGTTAAACATCAGACTATTTAGCTGAACGTTGGTTTTCGTTGACATTAATGATAAGTTAAATTATTACTAACTTAAATTTATGATATATAGAAAACACAGTGTTTCCCCGTGGAATCCCATACCGATTATCTAGGCATATACACCAGCTTCCTGTCACTATTATAGTCTGAGACAGGGAGTAATTTTTAAAGTACTGACACAAGTATTTACACAAGTAGTTGTATAAAAAAGGGCCAACTTTAAGTGTTTTGACTGTAAGTGGACAAATGATTTGGAGACACGTGACAAACATTTATGCGATTTAGTTTATCAGCTTTTTCCGCCTCGCCTCAAGTTCATAAGGCTTTCCTTGATATGAGACGGAGCTAATGTATCACCACATATCGCCTGCCATGAAAGCGCCTATCCACTTTCCCAAGGAACGAACACTAATGAACGTTTGTCAGATATATTGCGTACATCGCGACTAATTCCAGTAGTCAATACGAACACGAAAGTCGAATTGATGTTGAGCGCTTTGTAACACACTTATAACGAAAACTAGTTAAAGGAGACGTCTTGACTATAATCAATCAAAACATGATTCTTGTGGATTTAGATGCTGTGGTGATTAAATAAGCCATTGGCGTGTAAAAGTCTACTCTATTTTTATTCTCTTTGAAATTCCTAATAGTTTCTAATTTCACTATTAAGCTATTTTTTGAGGAGTCTTATATGAAAAGCAGTCGAAAATAGTACTAATTTGATAAGTGTCACAATTCAATTGGGTAAAACAAGAAAGTCTAATAATATTTGTAACGCGTAAATAAACGTCTTGTAAGAAATAACTGGGTAGTTTGTGTTGGCGTATTAGCTCGTGAATTTCCTCCCTTTTCCCTTGCCTCATTGGTTTTCTAATCTTAATTGAAATAATTGTCATACATCTTTATATTTACATATCGATAAATCGATATTTACATAACTTTGTCTGTACATTAAATACACACTATAGAAGGTACAATTCAAACCAGTACCTAATTTGTTTATATTCTACAACTTCAAGTTCTTTGTGGATTTAATGGCAATCAATAATTTGTATTTTTATCACAGTAATAAAAAAGTTATCAAAGTCATTGTCAGGGTGCTGGTTAAACTTTTAGTAAATCTCAAAGATTATTACGGCAATTTAGCTCAAAGGCTTAGTTTTGTAATTCAGGCAGGCAATGTTCTTAGCTTCTTTTTGGAGCAATTTACGAATATAGGTACGAGTTGTCTGTTCAGCTGTAACTTACATTCAAATTTTATTAATTTTTTTGAAGTACAACTTCTTAACGCACGCTTGGCTTGGGGATTAAGCTGGTGAATGCGTGACGAGAGCGTTACGAGAAGTGTGATCGGGCGAGGCGAACGGAGCAAGAGAGAGAGAGAGAGAGGTGCGTGTACATATTTTCTTTCTCTCTTTCTCTCATAACCGTTTATACGTCATATACGTTTCGTATATCTGAGACATTGTGCTGGCCTATTGTGGCGGCCTATTGCTAAAGAAGTTTCACTTCAGTAGTGTGGTCTAAAGCACACTCGTTTTTTACATTATCAAATGCACCGCCATTATTTATTAAAAATTATGCTTTAAAAATTGATTACAGATATTCGATGAAGTGCAAGAAATGTAAAACCAATGTATACATTATTATTTCTTATTACGTAATTTGGTTTTTTCCGGGATTAAAATTAGAAATAAGTAAGAAGTTATTTACTACTCGTAATTTATACGTGTCAGTGACAGTTACTATAAAAAAAAACTCAAGTTTTTATGATCAATAACATGACATATATTTGCTTGTAAACAAAGAAAACCGACTTCAATGATGTAATTGCACCACTAACACAACGTACGTAGACGAAACCATAGTCAAGTACATACACGTTGCCTGAGATTACTAAAAAACTGTTATCAATTCTCAATCAAATTTAAATATGACTAAAAAACAAACATGAGCTCTCGATTAAAACAAGAAACATCAAAATCGGTACACCCAATAAAAAGTTATGAGGTTATAATACAACGTAGGTCGACGAAAAAGTAGACAAGTAAATACGTATTATTAGCGATAACCCAAAAAGCAATTGTTAAATTTTAAACTTCATGAAAAGCATTAGCTTTCGATTAAAAAGTCATTATACCCAGTAAAAAGTTATACATTAATAAAAAGTAGGTTGGTGAAAAAGTAGTCAAGTAAATACGAATTATTATATATAACTCGAAAAGCACTGGTTAAATCTCAATTAGGATTAAATGGGACCACATGACACGCAACACCTTTCGATTAAAAAAAGAATCATTGAAATCAGTCCACTCAGTCAAAAGTTCTGAGGTACATACATACATGAAAAAACTTACACTAGAATTAAGAACCTCCTCCTTTTTTAATTCGTTTAACAAACAGTTAAGTTAATCATGATTTTTGTTATGGGCGGTGAAAAGAAATGACCATGATGAACAGAAACTTACTTTTATAACGCACGATAATGGTCAAGTCCACTTAGCGCAGCTGGTCTTATTTTCTTGCGGAACATTCATTAATAACGAACCTATTTTTTATAAAACTCTTTGACTAACTCTCTGAGAGAGATTAAAATGAAATTATATCGTAATTATTCTATCAAACAGCACTAATGAAAAAGTTGAACACTTTGAATTTTAAGTATATAAAAAAATTGTCTCCATCACTTGATAGTGATAATTCGGTGAAATAGGTTCCAACAGTTTGCATTGAATAAGAAGCAGTTCACTGCGCTTCAAAAGACTATTAAAATATACCTAGTACAAAATTGCACAGACGTTTATTTCGCTGCGACCGTTTAAATAAATGAAATCATACAAAAGAGTTTTGTAATAATATTTAAAGCTAGGGTAGCATTGAATTTTAGAGGTAAACTTCCTAAAAATGAATATTTAAATAGAAAGTAAATGTTGAAGTTGAACTATTTTTGCACATATTCGAATAAATGTGAATTCTAAAGTATTGCTTTTAAAAGCAATTTAAACGTTCGAAAGTATTATAAAAGTGATTTCAAATGTGATAGTTTTTTTTACAAAATATTATACATATTTACAATTCACAACTTAAGAACTAAATATTTACAGATAGTTTTGGTATAAATCATGTCCGCGTGGAATTGTGCCAAGAATGCTGGCAGCATTTCCCCGTTGAATCGCTATGCCGATTCTCTGGGCAAAAAATGCACCAGCCCTCTTGTCACCAGTGGAGGCAATAAGGCGAGGTGTTATCTCATTTAAAAATTTTTTAGCACTGCTACTCCAAGGTCCTATTATAAAATAAATAACATTTATTAACGCATATCTAATATATAAAATTCTCGTGTCGCGGTGTTTGTAGTTAAACTCTTCCGAAACCAGTTGACCGATTCTCATGAAATTTCGTGTGTATATCGGGTAGGTCTGAGAATCGAACAACATCTATTTTTCATACCCCTAAGTTATAGGGGGGGGGGGGTTAAGAAGGTTAATAAAATATCATGAAATTTTGTGTGCATATCGGGTAGGTCTGAGAATCGGCCAACATCTATTTTTCATTCCCCTAAGTTATACGGGGGTAGGGGGGGATTGAGAAGGTTAATAAAATATATAGCAAAACAAAGTTTGCGGGGTCGGCTAGTTAAATTATAAAATACTGATGATAATAGTTCGTAAGTTTGTTAAGTACGGAACCGTACTATCTATCATACAGTACCCTAAGCTCATCCATGAAAATGCCGAGCATGCATTTAATATCCATATTCAATAAACAACGGAAAACCGATGCAGCCCATGTCGCAACGTCCGTCCAGCCACGAGCCGCCGACGCAGCGATTTCGTCATATTTTAAATTTAATTTCATTATTAATTTTTATACAAAATTTTGTCATTCCTAATTCTCGCATCGAATAGGTTTCACCTCTCTTAATTGTAATTTTATTTTAATTAATTAAAGTATTTTTTAAGTCATTTTGGTTTTTTTTCGATCCATCGGCTGCAGTAAACGTAATTGGCGCAGTCGGTAGGATACTCGCGGGCCGGTTCGCGAGCATTAGAATTTTCTCATATCGATATTCGCGTTCGCGAGTCGCCCGGGAGGCTGTCAAGTCACGCTACGAGTATCCAGAATCTACGGAGCTGCCAAGCTGAGTGGAGAATCCAAGCATCGATTCACGAAAAAGAGCCAGAGATGAAACATATGTAAGTACACTTGAATCTTTCTCGTGTTGCTTCCTTCTATCCTAAGTCATTTTATCCTCAAGATTTTTCATCACGAAAAGCCTTGTCCCCGGGAACCTGCATCCCGTCAGGCTCGCCGTTATATAGTAGATAGTTATAGAAATATAGACAGTAAATTAGATTTTAATTTAAATATTTCATATAATTCAAACATGTCATACGATCCCGACGTTATTTTTAAGGCCTTACGCCTGGTGCCAGAGTTCGATGGTAACCCGAATATATTAACTAGGTTCATAAATATATGTGATCAAATAGTTTTGCAATATGCGAGTGCCGAGCCAGGTAGTGAATTAAGTAATTTATGTCTCTTAAACGGTATACTAAATAAAATAACAGGGTCCGCCGCGTCAACTATTAATTCCAACGGCATCCCTGACACTTGGACTGGTATAAGATCAGCATTAATTAATAATTTTTCGGATCAAAGAGATGAAACGGCTTTGTACAATGAACTCTCCTTAGCTACGCAGGGTAATAAATCCCCTCAGGAATTTTATGATCAATGTCAAACCTTGTTCAGCACTATAATGACATACGTAACGTTACATGAGAGCTTACAGACGACAATTGAAGCTAAGCGGACACTTTATAAAAAGGTTACAATGCAGGCCTTCGTACGAGGTTTAAAAGAACCCCTAGGTTCACGTATCCGTTGCATGCGCCCGGAAACTATTGAAAAGGCTTTAGAATTCGTTCAAGAAGAACTAAATGTAATTTATTTACAGCAGCGTAATGATCTTCCTAAGCATAATACTCAGAATACGTCTAAAGCTACGTCACATAACATAGTATTAAATACGCCCAGCGCTATGCGACCCGTACCTAACTGGCCCGTTCCAGTAGGACCGCGTTATTACCAGCCGGAACCCCAAGGTTTTAGATTTAACTCTCCTATCGCACAGCCCCAAGCTTTTAAGTTCAATAGTCAACAAAATCGTTTCCCTAGTCGAACCCAACAAATGTTTCGCGCACCACCACCGAATTACAACCCCCAAAGTAATGTGTTTCGCTTACCACCCCGATCAAATCCACCACAAAATTTTAATGCGAAACCAATGAGTGGAGTTCAACATTATACTCCTAAGCCTATGATATCAGGTCATGATTGGCGTAAATCTGGGAACCCACCACCAACTAATTATTTTAAAACACGCGAGGTCAATCTAAATGAATTTTATTCACCCGACTGTTCATACTATACTGACTATCCGGACTATGACTATTATACAGACCCGAATGACTACTTCAACCCCTATGATTATGCTGCCAACCCGACTTACTGTAACGATAGTTATGACAATGAAATAGTAAATGAGTTAGAATCTCAGCCAGGCCCTAGCGGTGAATCCCAACCTCAGGATTTTCAAGTAGACAAAAAATCAAAAGAGCAAGGATAGACGTTAATTTACAGACTCAACGACAGTTGCCCTATATTGAAATCTCACAGCCACCTTTAAAGTTCTTGATAGATACAGGTGCTAACCAATCGTTTATTAGCCCCGAGGCCGTACAAAATTTTTATCCTAATTATCCTTTAAATTATGACCCCTTCGAAGTTACAAACGTACATGGTATTAGTAGAAATGATTATTCCGTAACACTGCCCTGTTTTAACGAATTCAATGAAGATAATAATATAAAGTTATTCGTTTATCGTTTTCATGATTATTTCGATGGTTTAATAGGGTTAGATTTATTATCTGAGTGGCAAGCTAAAATAGATTTAAAAGATTTCAAATTAATTACACGAAATGCAACAAACTTTATTAAGGTTTACAATTCCCGTAACGTTAATTTATACGAAGATATTATCCCAGGTAGAAGTTCAAAATTAGTAAAAATACCCATTAACGCCCCGGATGGCGAAGTTTTTATTAACGAACAAGTTCTATGTAATTGCATTATTCACGAATGTCTTACAACTGTTACCGGTAGTCGCGGATTTGTAGAAATAGAAAATCCTTCACCTAACGACATCATATTTTCATTAGATCAACCCGCTTACGCTGAGATATTCAATTTTAATTGCAAACCATTAGGAAAATCAAACCGAGTAAATGAAGTATTGTCGCGATTACGTACCGATCATCTTAATGAAGAAGAAAAGGCTAACTTGTTAACACTTTGTGCTCGTTATGCAGATGTGTTTTATATAGATGGGGAGCCATTAACTTTTACTAACAAAATTAAACATCGCATACGAACGAAGGACGAAGTTCCTGTATATACTAAAAGCTATCGATATCCTTTTATTCACCGACAAGAGGTTAGAGACCAAATCTCAAAAATGTTACAACAAGGTATAATTAGACCATCAGACTCTGCATGGAGTTCACCCATATGGGTAGTCCCTAAAAAAATAGATGCATCCGGTAAACAGAAATGGCGTCTTGTAGTCGATTTTCGAAAACTTAATGAAAAAACAATAGACGACAAGTATCCTATACCGAATATTAGCGATGTCCTTGACAAGTTAGGCAAGTGTCAATATTTTACAACCCTTGATCTTGCTAGTGGATTCTATCAGGTCGAAATGGACCCTCAGGATATTTCTAAAACCGCATTTAATGTGGAACATGGCCATTTCGAGTTTCTTCGAATGCCAATGGGTTTAAAAAATTCACCATCTACATTTCAAAGAGTCATGGACAATGTCCTTAAAGGTCTTCAAAATAACATATGTCTAGTTTATTTGGACGATATAATAGTTTACAGTACATCCCTTCAGGAACATATGGAAAACCTAGAAAAAGTTTTTCAACGTCTTAAAGAATCCAACTTTAAAATACAGATGGACAAGTCCGAGTTTTTAAAACTTGAGACCGCCTATCTTGGTCATATTATTAGCGGAGAAGGTGTTAAACCTAATCCTGACAAAATCTTAGCTATTGAAAAATACCCTATACCTAGTACACCCAAGGAAATAAAACAATTCTTAGGTCTTCTTGGTTATTACAGAAAATTCATCCCTGACTTTGCCCGTATTACTAAGCCCCTCACGTTATGTTTAAAAAAAGGTAGTAAGGTAGTCCACAGTCAAGAATTTATAGAAGCTTTTAATAAGTGTAAGACTCTTTTAATTAACGACCCCATCCTTCAGTATCCAGACTTTAACAAAGAGTTCAATCTCACCACAGACGCTTCAAATGTAGCCATCGGAGCTGTATTATCTCAGGGACCCATAGGTTCTGACAAGCCTGTTTGTTACGCGTCTCGTACATTAAATGATAGCGAACTCAACTATAGTACAATAGAAAAAGAATTATTAGCAATAGTATGGGCAACGAAATACTTTAGACCTTATTTATTTGGCCGAACATTTAAAATAGTTACTGATCACAGACCATTACAGTGGATGATGAATCTAAAAGAACCTAACTCACGACTAACAAGATGGCGACTTCGACTGAGCGAATACGACTTTACGGTCATATATAAGAAAGGTAAATTTAATACCAACGCAGACGCTCTATCTCGTGTTCAAATTCACATCAGTGAAACTGACGAAATTAAATCGGTAATGGATAGTATTAGAGAGCTTGAGTCAATGATTAATAACCCATCAGAAACACCCCCATCTCAACATAGAAACTCTTCAACTGACACCGTACACACTAGTAATGAACAACCTATATTAGAAGTCCCGATCACTGACGTTCCCCTTAACAAGTTTCACAGACAAATTTACTTTACTGTAGTTAGTGATGTAAAACGACGACCGATTATAACTAAGCCATTTGAAAACCATACGCGGATAGCTATTCAGTTGTCGAAATCTAGTTTAGAAAACGATGTTATCAATTCTATTAATGAATACGTTAACCCGAAAGTTAAAACAGCTATATTGATAGATCCTCCCTTAGAAATGTATTCGATAATACCAATTTTACAAGAAAAGTTTAAAAGCTCCTCTCTTAACCTCGTATTAAGTAAAACTGAGCTCGAAAATGTTAAAGATTATCTTCAACAACAAGACATCATTCAGAATTATCATAACGGTAAAACGAACCACCGTGGTATTAACGAATGTTACCTCGCTCTGTCTAGGAAATATTATTGGCCGAAAATGAGAGAGCAGATCACTAAATACATTAATGAATGTACTATTTGTGGTCAAAGTAAATACGACAGAAATTCCATTAAACCTCAATTTAATATAGTACCCCCTGCTACCAAGCCATTTGAAATTATCCACATGGACCTCTTTACAGTTCAAAACGAAAAATATATCACCTTCATTGATGTCTTTACTAAATACGGTCAAGCGTATCATTTACGAGATGGAACCGCTGTTAGCATCTTACAAGCATTATTACTTTTCAGTACTCACCACGGAATACCTTTCACTATAATAACCGATAACGGTACGGAATTTACTAATCAGCTTTTTTCAGAGTTTATTCGTCTCCATAAGATAATCCATCATAAAACTTTACCTCATAGCCCTAATGATAACGGTAACATTGAACGATTTCATTCGACCCTATTAGAACACATAAGAATTCTTAAGTTACAACACAAAGATGAACCAGTAGTTAGATTAATGCCATACGCTATTATAGCATACAACAGTACTATTCACAGTTTTACAAAGTGTAGACCTTTTGATTTATTGAACGGACATTTCGATCCTAGAGATCCCGTTGACATAGATTTTACCGAACATCTTTTGCAACAATACGCTCAGAATCATAAACAACTAATGAAACAGGTTTATGACATAATTAATGAGTCCTCACTGAGCAATAGAACAGCCTTAATTGAAAATAGAAATAAATCTCGCGAACCAGAAGTAGAATATGTTCCAGGACAACAAGTTTTTATTAAAAATCCCTTTGCTTCTCGTCAGAAAACTGCACCTCGCTACACACAAGACACAGTCTTAGCTGATTTACCAATTCATATATACACATCAAAAAAGCGAGGCCCCGTAGCTAAGTCACGTCTAAAACGCGCCCCTAAAAATAACCGATTGTTGCAGGATTCTGCTACTGCTGACAATACACGTGACGCATCCTCAAACCATAAGACTTGAGAGCTTAGCCGATGGACCTGGACTTTTGCCCTACAAATTAGGACCGACCAGACTAATATCACATTACCACTCCTTTATACAGTATGTAAAATTGACTGATATTGAAGATAAGATAAATTCTGTACAGACACAACTTAACACTTTTAAGACCAGACTGAACAATGAAACTTACATTCTTTACGAGTACCAGATTAATTATCTTACAGACAAGCTAAACAAGGTACTAAGTCAAGTTAAATCTTTAGAACCCATTAGAGTTAAAAGAGGTCTTGTAGATAGTCTTGGATCATTAATAAAAAGTGTTACTGGTAATTTAGACTATCTTGATGCTCAAAAGTATAATGAGGCTATTCAAATATTGCAAAACAACCAGAATAAAATTATTTCCGAATTCAATAGTCATATTAGTCTTAGTAAAGAATGGATGTTACAACATAAAGGTATTTTAGATCAGTTAACTATAAATCAAGAAAAAATTAATAACACATTAGAATTTCTTATAGAAGTAAATACTCGTAGAGACAACAGTTTAGTCCAGTCTGCTCAGTTTGCCCAATTATTAGGAATTATAAGTAATAATGTAGAGGATTTAGTGCTAGAAATAATTAGATTAGAAAATATAATGGCTTTTATTCGTGCCTCCAGCACTCATCATTCTATGATAGATATAGGAGTATTAAAAACGATGTTAGATAAGTTAATAACTATATACAGTAAGGAGCAAATTCCTGATTTAGAATTACGGGAATATTATGACTTAATCAAACCAGGTTCATACTATCATGATAGAACAATAGTTATAGTTTACAAATTTCCTATAATATACATAGACAGGTATAACTTGTACAAACTATCCATCGTTCCAAATGAAAAACAACTAGCCCTTATTCCTCCCTTTCCTTATATAGCAACAAACGAAAAAGCATTCGTGTACATAGAGGCTGAATGCCCGAAGTATAGCAGGATATTATATCTCTGTGACCAAAAAATAAGTCATCAAATTCGTACAGAACCAGACTGCATTCAAGAGCTTATTATCAACCAAAATCTTAAGGAAACCTGCCACTTCACGAAGGTTATGTTGTCTGCTGTAGCAATAGATAAACTGGATGATCAACACTATGTTATTTCATTACCTAAGCCGGAGAAAGTACAGTTAGCCTGTGAGAGAAAAGAATTCAATATACTACAAGGAAGCTATTTGGCCACTATTCCCATGAACTGCCTGTTGCGAACTAAAGAATTCACCGTTATCAACGAAAATGATGAGATAAAAGGCCAGCCGCTGAAGCTATCAAGGATCCCATACAACCAAATTAACCAAACGACTACCTATACCCATACCGGTTCCAAGATGATTAGTCTAGATGATCTTCACAGCATCCAAGATAAATTGTTACTAGAAACCCCTATACAGATTGACAAGACACAATCAATTGTTTTATACCATACAACGATACCATTTTATATCTTAATTTTATGTGTATCAGTAGTTATCGTTGTATTAGTAAGCCGAAAATATAGATGTTGGCCCTTAAAATCAGAAAATGAAGAGAAGCAGCAAACGCCTAAGACACCAGTATATGAAGATATGGATAAAGGCATCAAGAGACGAGATGAACTTCCAGCAACATTTTCTCTGAAGCTGACAAAATAGTTGCTGTTCTGCGGGTGGAGGTGTTAAGTACGGAACCGTACTATCTATCATACAGTACCCTAAGCTCATCCATGAAAATGCCGAGCATGCATTTAATATCCATATTCAATAAACAACGGAAAACCGATGCAGCCCATGTCGCAACGTCCGTCCAGCCACGAGCCGCCGACGCAGCGATTTCGTCATATTTTAAATTTAATTTCATTATTAATTTTTATACAAAATTTTGTCATTCCTAATTCTCGCATCGAATAGGTTTCACCTCTCTTAATTGTAATTTTATTTTAATTAATTAAAGTATTTTTTAAGTCATTTTGGTTTTTTTTCGATCCATCGGCTGCAGTAAACGTAATTAGTTATAATTGTATTCTTAAATAAAAATAAATAAACAAAAGTTAAATATTTTGCGATAACCTTATTTTTTCGGATTCGGATATCATATGTACTTTTATAATTTATAAAAAAGTGATTATTGTATTATGTAAAAAGTATCAACTCCTAAAAACAATGATTATATTTCTTTACCAGAAACTTGGAAATTAAATAGACGAGTAAACGAAAATACGCACTACAGGATAATATAAACAAAAACGTAATAACATATGCAAAACGAAAAAAAAAAAAAAAAACAATTAAAATTAATGTTTAAAACATTATTTTTTACTTACGTTTGTGTAAGTCGACTCAATTATTAAGCGTTTCAAAATTCATCTGTCGATGTTATGAAGCCAGTTCGACTGCATTTTAAATGTGATATTATGAATGAAATATTATAGTGTGATAAACGATGCTAAATAAGCGATGGAAATACGCCGTTCAGCGTGGAAATTCGAAGTAAATAGGTACAATTGAGGGAAAAAAAGAAATGTGGAATGTAGAATACACGATGAAAATTAAATTTGCTTTTTATTATGTTATTAATCATAAATAATTTTTCTATCTTTTGTGTTAAAAAATATTTATTTATTCTAAAATAACGAAATTAAAAATACTATACCATATACTCGTATATATATAAAACTAGCTGACCCCGCAAACGTTGTTTTGCCATATATGTTATTAACTCTCTTATTCCCCCCCCCGCCCCTATAACCTAGGGGTGACAAAAAGATGTTGGCCGATTCTCAGACCAACCCGATATGCACACAGAATTTTATAAAAATCGGTCCAGCCGTTTCGGAGCAGTGTCGTAACTAACATTGTGACACGAGAATTTTTTATATAAGGTTAATAAATTGATACTTGAAAACGAATTTAAAAATTAAGAGTACGGTAATATATTTGTAATATTGTTTCTTTTCTGATAAATTATTTGAAATATTATTCCACTTTTAGAAAACTGTGTCAGGAGCCCTTTTATACGGTGACAGGGCTGAAGTATCTCTACAAGTTTTTTCCCTTAATATTCTACCTGTATGTAAGTACGTTATCGTAAACTACGTGATGTTCCAATACCTCTTTATTTTATATAAAGGAGTTCTAAGTATTTCTTGTGTCGACATTTAATCGTAAAATCCAATTTCACGTATAGCGGAACATCTAGTCATTTTCTCTTCGTTTTATTTCTCAATCTTTAGATTTTGTCGTATCAACAATTTGATGTATGTAAACCAATTTCTATTAAGACATAATTGTGAAAATAATACTCCATTGTTTGCAAAATACGTTCCTGTTACCTGTTGTTTACCTAAAATGAAAATTAATTAAAAATGAATTTATATGAAAATTTAATATTTTTATCAACGCCATACAAAATTTTAATGAAAAACTTTGTACTAAGCTGTAGCTTAATAGATACCCGAAAACTTTTATTGGGGAAATTAAAAAAAAATCTGTAGGTAATTCCGTAATAAATAGTTTACCATTTTTACCTATTAGTACAATGTCGATTTTTGTGGTTAATATTAGCTTCCAATATATCTTTCGCAAACCGTCTAATACACAACTGTCTAATATAAATCTACCGTTCTAATCTGAAAAATGATATATACAGTCGTATGTTAAAGTACTACTTCTATTTAAAAGTAAGTTAAACATCAGACTATTTAGCTGAACATTGTTTTTCGTTGACTTTAATGATAAGTTAAATTATTATTAACTTAATAAAAATTTATGAAATATAATAATAAATAAAAAACAAAAATTACATGAAGCATGAATTTATCTCTATAATATTAAGATGTAAAAAAGAAAAAAAAGAATAATTAAAATACTTCAACTAAAATGTTGAAACATCAGAAATTTGCTTAGTCATCAGTATTAAATACCTTAAAGTAACAATATTTTGTGATCTCGATTGTCAAGTGTTTCATAACAACCGGATACGACTTCAACGGCGTAATGTACTCTCCGAAGCTCAAAACAGTGGACTTAAAATGAGATAAAAGGGATTATTCCGCAACATTAAGTAGAAAATAAAGATATCCGTTTTTATTTAGCTAAAATTATATACTTTTAAAAGGAAATAAGAATTAGATTTTTTAAATGTAAAACCGACGACATCTTATCACACCGTGGATTATGAAATATAAATATAATAGATATAGATAGATAATTTTTTTTTAATATCATATCAAAAATTGACCGTTCCAGCGGGGAGCGAACCTGCATCTCCGACTGACTGTGTCGGTGCTCTAGCCAATTAAGCTATGGAACATTTATTACCTTGTAATGGAACTTTTACAGCCTTTTTAATTTATGTTAGTTTTGATACTTTGACTGATCGGCAAATGATCATTTGTTAATAAAATAATTAAATCACCTCCTAGACTCTACCCTATCTTTATATATTCGTACGGTTTTAAACAGTTAATTAGACAGCGAATTTTGGAAAATCAAAAATTCTTTAAAATTGTTATTAAAAATGACCTTACGGAATTTCAAGTAATTTTTTTTCGAGATTTTTATTCCTTAACTATGTAAACCTCATTATAAAAATCTATGCGACACAAAACACAAGTATCTCAATTTCAAGTTTCTATCTCCTGTGGTTTCATCTGGATGACAACAAATCAGTGAAATAGATACAGATAAATGAAAACGGGTATTAGTTGTATATATTAAACTATTTATGATAATGGCATTTATTAGATTGCGGCTAACAGAGTGCTTTATTTGATACGATTACGTCAACGATTGTCCAAATTGCTTGGATTATTTACTTGCTGAAGGCTAAAACGACTAATAGGGACATGTATTTTTTTAATTCTAAAATAAAATTATTTTAACGATATTGATAAACGTGATTATTTGTAATTGCGACATTTGACATAACCATTAAAGAAAATAATATTTGTTTATTTCGAAATAAAGGAAAGAGAAAGTAACAACAACTACAAAAAATGCATTTGACAAATATTAACCAATACAAATACACATTTGAGGCTAAGGTTCAATTCTACAGTGCCTATAAGTCCTCTATATATTATGACAGTGTTGTAAGTTGTGCTTCAATACAATAATCTTCGTCCTATGAATAATATTATAAGGTTGTTTCGTTTGTTGTAACCATGACCATGGAACATTAATTTATATTAAATAAATCTTATAATATTCACACATAGTCATCTGTTCCTAAGGTAAGCAACTTAATGCTTGTGGTTTAGGTAACAGCCGGCTGATATAGATAAATATTTTTTGTATAAATATACATGGAAATAAAACATATATAAATACAAATATTACACCCAGACTCAGGCGGGAATTGAACCCACAAACCGCGGAGCAGAAAGCAGGGTCACACAAACTGCGCCAACGGGCTTGTCAAATATAATTAAGATATTGTCACCATATTTGATACATATATGATAAAATATTTAAGTTTATTTACTATATCTGTTATCATTCCAATCAGTACAAATTCGAATGGATAAAATTAGTTTAAAAGATTTAAAAATTCTTAAAAATGATCGCCTATATATATAAACCATAGAGCTAATATACGAGTGCCATCGAGCTCTGACGAAGGTATGAGCACAAACACCATTACCCTTCAATGGATAAAGGGCCACAGTGGATCGCGAGGTAACGACGCGGCCGATCGACTGGCGAGGAATGGATCGGGGATGAGTGTCCACGGACCTGAACCCATTTTGCCTCTGCCTTTCGGATTGCTGCGCAGCCCGTCGTTACATCCGCTGTACGTAAAATCACAGTAATTTTCACAACATACAGAAATAAATCATGTTAAACTTTTTTATTTCTAATTAGTGTATCAAATATTTCTTCTTATTTAGATTAACTTAACGACTTTTGTTCAAGTAAAACGTTTACGATTGAAGTTCTAAAGACTCAATAGTTGCTATCAGTGCTTTTGAATCGCCCACACTCCGTTAACACTTCAACTTCACTGAATTGAAATACATCCGTAATTTTAGACGGATGAAAAAGCGTAGTTCATTTATAAATTAATAGTTTGACTTATTTTCTGACTGATGTAGTTTTTGTTTCACTAATTAAATCGAAGTTCTATTAAGACATAATTGTGAAAATAATACTCTTATTGTTTGCAAAACACGTTCCTGTTACCTGTTGTTTACCTAAAATGAAAATATGTAATTCATATGAAAACGTTAATATTTTTATCAACGCCATACAAAATTTTAATTAAAAACTTTGTACTAAGCTGTAGCTTAATAGATACCTGAAAACCTTAATTGGGGGAATTTAAAAAAAAATCTGTAGGTAATTCCATAATAAATAGTTTACCATTTTTATCCATTAGTATCTACAATGTCGATTTTTGTGATTAATATTAGCTTCCAATATAGCTTTTGCAAACCGTCTAATTCTAATCTGAAAATGATATATACAGTCGTACGTTAAATAAAGTACTACTTCTATTTAAAAGTTAGTTAAACATCAGACTATTTAGCTGAACGTTGGTTTTCGTTGACATTAATGATAAGTTAAATTATTACTAACTTAAATTTATGATATATAGAAAACACAGTGTTTCCCCGTGGAATCCCATACCGATTATCTAGGCATATACACCAGCTTCCTGTCACTATTATAGTCTGAGACAGGGAGTAATTTTTAAAGTACTGACACAAGTATTTACACAAGTAGTTGTATAAAAAAGGGCCAACTTTAAGTGTTTTGACTGTAAGTGGACAAATGATTTGGAGACACGTGACAAACATTTATGCGATTTAGTTTATCAGCTTTTTCCGCCTCGCCTCAAGTTCATAAGGCTTTCCTTGATATGAGACGGAGCTAATGTATCACCACATATCGCCTGCCATGAAAGCGCCTATCCACTTTCCCAAGGAACGAACACTAATGAACGTTTGTCAGATATATTGCGTACATCGCGACTAATTCCAGTAGTCAATACGAACACGAAAGTCGAATTGATGTTGAGCGCTTTGTAACACACTTATAACGAAAACTAGTTAAAGGAGACGTCTTGACTATAATCAATCAAAACATGATTCTTGTGGATTTAGATGCTGTGGTGATTAAATAAGCCATTGGCGTGTAAAAGTCTACTCTATTTTTATTCTCTTTGAAATTCCTAATAGTTTCTAATTTCACTATTAAGCTATTTTTTGAGGAGTCTTATATGAAAAGCAGTCGAAAATAGTACTAATTTGATAAGTGTCACAATTCAATTGGGTAAAACAAGAAAGTCTAATAATATTTGTAACGCGTAAATAAACGTCTTGTAAGAAATAACTGGGTAGTTTGTGTTGGCGTATTAGCTCGTGAATTTCCTCCCTTTTCCCTTGCCTCATTGGTTTTCTAATCTTAATTGAAATAATTGTCATACATCTTTATATTTACATATCGATAAATCGATATTTACATAACTTTGTCTGTACATTAAATACACACTATAGAAGGTACAATTCAAACCAGTACCTAATTTGTTTATATTCTACAACTTCAAGTTCTTTGTGGATTTAATGGCAATCAATAATTTGTATTTTTATCACAGTAATAAAAAAGTTATCAAAGTCATTGTCAGGGTGCTGGTTAAACTTTTAGTAAATCTCAAAGATTATTACGGCAATTTAGCTCAAAGGCTTAGTTTTGTAATTCAGGCAGGCAATGTTCTTAGCTTCTTTTTGGAGCAATTTACGAATATAGGTACGAGTTGTCTGTTCAGCTGTAACTTACATTCAAATTTTATTAATTTTTTTGAAGTACAACTTCTTAACGCACGCTTGGCTTGGGGATTAAGCTGGTGAATGCGTGACGAGAGCGTTACGAGAAGTGTGATCGGGCGAGGCGAACGGAGCAAGAGAGAGAGAGAGAGAGGTGCGTGTACATATTTTCTTTCTCTCTTTCTCTCATAACCGTTTATACGTCATATACGTTTCGTATATCTGAGACATTGTGCTGGCCTATTGTGGCGGCCTATTGCTAAAGAAGTTTCACTTCAGTAGTGTGGTCTAAAGCACACTCGTTTTTTACATTATCAAATGCACCGCCATTATTTATTAAAAATTATGCTTTAAAAATTGATTACAGATATTCGATGAAGTGCAAGAAATGTAAAACCAATGTATACATTATTATTTCTTATTACGTAATTTGGTTTTTTCCGGGATTAAAATTAGAAATAAGTAAGAAGTTATTTACTACTCGTAATTTATACGTGTCAGTGACAGTTACTATAAAAAAAAACTCAAGTTTTTATGATCAATAACATGACATATATTTGCTTGTAAACAAAGAAAACCGACTTCAATGATGTAATTGCACCACTAACACAACGTACGTAGACGAAACCATAGTCAAGTACATACACGTTGCCTGAGATTACTAAAAAACTGTTATCAATTCTCAATCAAATTTAAATATGACTAAAAAACAAACATGAGCTCTCGATTAAAACAAGAAACATCAAAATCGGTACACCCAATAAAAAGTTATGAGGTTATAATACAACGTAGGTCGACGAAAAAGTAGACAAGTAAATACGTATTATTAGCGATAACCCAAAAAGCAATTGTTAAATTTTAAACTTCATGAAAAGCATTAGCTTTCGATTAAAAAGTCATTATACCCAGTAAAAAGTTATACATTAATAAAAAGTAGGTTGGTGAAAAAGTAGTCAAGTAAATACGAATTATTATATATAACTCGAAAAGCACTGGTTAAATCTCAATTAGGATTAAATGGGACCACCACATGACACGCAACACCTTTCGATTAAAAAAAGAATCATTGAAATCAGTCCACTCAGTCAAAAGTTCTGAGGTACATACATACATGAAAAAACTTACACTAGAATTAAGAACCTCCTCCTTTTTTAATTCGTTTAACAAACAGTTAAGTTAATCATGATTTTTGTTATGGGCGGTGAAAAGAAATGACCATGATGAACAGAAACTTACTTTTATAACGCACGATAATGGTCAAGTCCACTTAGCGCAGCTGGTCTTATTTTCTTGCGGAACATTCATTAATAACGAACCTATTTTTTATAAAACTCTTTGACTAACTCTCTGAGAGAGATTAAAATGAAATTATATCGTAATTATTCTATCAAACAGCACTAATGAAAAAGTTGAACACTTTGAATTTTAAGTATATAAAAAAATTGTCTCCATCACTTGATAGTGATAATTCGGTGAAATAGGTTCCAACAGTTTGCATTGAATAAGAAGCAGTTCACTGCGCTTCAAAAGACTATTAAAATATACCTAGTACAAAATTGCACAGACGTTTATTTCGCTGCGACCGTTTAAATAAATGAAATCATACAAAAGAGTTTTGTAATAATATTTAAAGCTAGGGTAGCATTGAATTTTAGAGGTAAACTTCCTAAAAATGAATATTTAAATAGAAAGTAAATGTTGAAGTTGAACTATTTTTGCACATATTCGAATAAATGTGAATTCTAAAGTATTGCTTTTAAAAGCAATTTAAACGTTCGAAAGTATTATAAAAGTGATTTCAAATGTGATAGTTTTTTTTTACAAAATATTATACATATTTACAATTCACAACTTAAGAACTAAATATTTACAGATAGTTTTGGTATAAATCATGTCCGCGTGGAATTGTGCCAAGAATGCTGGCAGCATTTCCCCGTTGAATCGCTATGCCGATTCTCTGGGCAAAAAATGCACCAGCCCTCTTGTCACCAGTGGAGGCAATAAGGCGAGGTGTTATCTCATTTAAAAATTTTTTAGCACTGCTACTCCAAGGTCCTATTATAAAATAAATAACATTTATTAACGCATATCTAATATATAAAATTCTCGTGTCGCGGTGTTTGTAGTTAAACTCTTCCGAAACCAGTTGACCGATTCTCATGAAATTTCGTGTGTATATCGGGTAGGTCTGAGAATCGAACAACATCTATTTTTCATACCCCTAAGTTATAGGGGGGGGGGGTTAAGAAGGTTAATAAAATATCATGAAATTTTGTGTGCATATCGGGTAGGTCTGAGAATCGGCCAACATCTATTTTTCATTCCCCTAAGTTATACGGGGGTAGGGGGGGATTGAGAAGGTTAATAAAATATATAGCAAAACAAAGTTTGCGGGGTCGGCTAGTTAAATTATAAAATACTGATGATAATAGTTCGTAAGTTATAATTGTATTCTTAAATAAAAATAAATAAACAAAAGTTAAATATTTTGCGATAACCTTATTTTTTCGGATTCGGATATCATATGTACTTTTATAATTTATAAAAAAGTGATTATTGTATTATGTAAAAAGTATCAACTCCTAAAAACAATGATTATATTTCTTTACCAGAAACTTGGAAATTAAATAGACGAGTAAACGAAAATACGCACTACAGGATAATATAAACAAAAACGTAATAACATATGCAAAACGAAAAAAAAAAAACAATTAAAATTAATGTTTAAAACATTATTTTTTACTTACGTTTGTGTAAGTCGACTCAATTATTAAGCGTTTCAAAATTCATCTGTCGATGTTATGAAGCCAGTTCGACTGCATTTTAAATGTGATATTATGAATGAAATATTATAGTGTGATAAACGATGCTAAATAAGCGATGGAAATACGCCGTTCAGCGTGGAAATTCGAAGTAAATAGGTACAATTGAGGGAAAAAAAGAAATGTGGAATGTAGAATACACGATGAAAATTAAATTTGCTTTTTATTATGTTATTAATCATAAATAATTTTTCTATCTTTTGTGTTAAAAAATATTTATTTATTCTAAAATAACGAAATTAAAAATACTATACCATATACTCGTATATATATAAAACTAGCTGACCCCGCAAACGTTGTTTTGCCATATATGTTATTAACTCTCTTATTCCCCCCCCCGCCCCTATAACCTAGGGGTGACAAAAAGATGTTGGCCGATTCTCAGACCAACCCGATATGCACACAGAATTTTATAAAAATCGGTCCAGCCGTTTCGGAGCAGTGTCGTAACTAACATTGTGACACGAGAATTTTTTATATAAGGTTAATAAATTGATACTTGAAAACGAATTTAAAAATTAAGAGTACGGTAATATATTTGTAATATTGTTTCTTTTCTGATAAATTATTTGAAATATTATTCCACTTTTAGAAAACTGTGTCAGGAGCCCTTTTATACGGTGACAGGGCTGAAGTATCTCTACAAGTTTTTTCCCTTAATATTCTACCTGTATGTAAGTACGTTATCGTAAACTACGTGATGTTCCAATACCTCTTTATTTTATATAAAGGAGTTCTAAGTATTTCTTGTGTCGACATTTAATCGTAAAATCCAATTTCACGTATAGCGGAACATCTAGTCATTTTCTCTTCGTTTTATTTCTCAATCTTTAGATTTTGTCGTATCAACAATTTGATGTATGTAAACCAATTTCTATTAAGACATAATTGTGAAAATAATACTCCATTGTTTGCAAAATACGTTCCTGTTACCTGTTGTTTACCTAAAATGAAAATTAATTAAAAATGAATTTATATGAAAATTTAATATTTTTATCAACGCCATACAAAATTTTAATGAAAAACTTTGTACTAAGCTGTAGCTTAATAGATACCCGAAAACTTTTATTGGGGAAATTAAAAAAAAATCTGTAGGTAATTCCGTAATAAATAGTTTACCATTTTTACCTATTAGTACAATGTCGATTTTTGTGGTTAATATTAGCTTCCAATATATCTTTCGCAAACCGTCTAATACACAACTGTCTAATATAAATCTACCGTTCTAATCTGAAAAATGATATATACAGTCGTATGTTAAAGTACTACTTCTATTTAAAAGTAAGTTAAACATCAGACTATTTAGCTGAACATTGTTTTTCGTTGACTTTAATGATAAGTTAAATTATTATTAACTTAATAAAAATTTATGAAATATAATAATAAATAAAAAACAAAAATTACATGAAGCATGAATTTATCTCTATAATATTAAGATGTAAAAAAGAAAAAAAAGAATAATTAAAATACTTCAACTAAAATGTTGAAACATCAGAAATTTGCTTAGTCATCAGTATTAAATACCTTAAAGTAACAATATTTTGTGATCTCGATTGTCAAGTGTTTCATAACAACCGGATACGACTTCAACGGCGTAATGTACTCTCCGAAGCTCTTATCTTAAAGGCATGATCGCCATGGTATCCGTTCAATATCCCGCAACGTTACAAAAGTTATATACGAGTAGCTTGTATACATAAACAAAAAAGATATATATATATTGGAAAACTAAATTCCTCTTATATCTCTTATATACTCTCTGCTACTGACTCTGTTAAGTTCAATTAAATCTAATAAATCAACTATAGATTTTACCGCATCTACAAGCTATTCCATGCTTATTGATCTTTGATCTTAAAGATTTAATGTAATTTTACTAGAATTTGCACAAAATTGACGTATAATATAAAGGAGGCATTGCTACGGTATTACAACAAAATGTTTATCTATATACTCGTATACTAGTTACTAACTTAACATTAATCTCGAAAAAGACAGACCTGATGCATTAGCAGAATGTAACGAGTGTTAGAAATAAGTGAGTGAATTAGTGAAGTGTCAAAACTGTCAAAACATCCATCGAGTAATATTTTAACTTTATTTCTCGAAGGTAATAGTAGAATCAGTGCCGTGATTTAACTGAAACCGTAATTAATAGCCTTAATTTTAGAGGCTAGCAAAATATTTCCGTTTTGGAAAATATTTTCTGGAAGAGTTTTTACTCTCCTACACTTTCTTTTCTAATGCCTTATCCATTACTGTTAAGACTTAGCGCTCAAAATTTGCGGAGACGTAATAAATTGGTAATACATAAAGCTGGCTAAGCTTTTAGTGTGTTATTCAAAGTTATAAATATTGCCATTTTTAAAAATCTTTGTAATTTTTGTAAAGTGATTTTTATCTTATGTTAAAAAGACGTTTGTAAACATGATGTTATATTTTAATATTTTTTGTAAAAGTATGCACTTTGAAAAGTTAACTATTTTGTTTCGGAATTTTATTTCTTACGATTGAATATAATTGAATATATCGGAGGTTTTAATATGTACCTGGGATACGAATGATGGGCCTAAAGGAGGCATATATGTATGTTTATCAGTAAATGACGATAGGCTGAATTAAGTAAATTTTACTACGAAAGTAGATGTGAATTACCGCTTGTGTCACGGGTAATCTTTAGTGATATAATTTATTGCAGTATCATCATCACTGATACTAAAAAAATTTGATTATTAATATATTTCAATTTCGTATGTAAGAATTCCTACAATATTATAGATTAAAGTTACATCACATAAAAAATAAAACTCAATTCTCTTATAAATTTTGCTCAAATTATCAGGTTGAAATATGTAAACCCAGAGAAAACTTGGATAATTCATCTTTGAGTAAGAATGATGCCCGGAAGACGAAAATACGTCGCAAACGACCGACGAGAAGCGAGTATTAGGTCAAGTATTCGGCACATGTTTTGCATAATGGCCATCGATTTATAGTCATACCGTCAGGTCTAGATTCGACTTTTCTCAGAACTAAGAATGTTAATAGCAAGTTATTTGAGACACTTTCTCAACATTAAAACATCGTCATCTATTTCACTTGCAGAGCTAATGTTTAAGTTCAAACTTATTAATAAAATTATAGTAAAATTTAGTTTACTGATTAAAAAGCATTAAACATATAAGTCTATGATAGTTTGTACTATGTAGATGTGACTCTTTTTATTTGTATTTGGAATCTTTCTGTGTGCATAAGCTGTTTGTTGTTTTCAGGTTTTACATCGTGCGTTTTATTTCTATAAATTGTACTTACTAATAGGTCTTATTTTCAAAGTTTTTTCATCTTATCTACATATATTTTATTTGTTACGAAAATAAATTTAATTCACTACTAGACTTTTTCATTACCTTTTTAACCGACTTCCAAAAAAGGAGGAGGTTCTCAATTAAGCTGTATTTTTTTTATGTATGTTACATCAGAACTTTTGACCGTGTAGACCGATTTCGACAATTTTTTTTTAATCGAAAGGTGGTGTGTGCCAATTGGTCCCATTTAAATTTATTTGAGATCTAACAACTACTTTTCGAGTTATATCTAATAATGCGTTTTTACTTGACGCTTTTTTCGTCGACCTACGTTGTATTATACCGCATAACTTTCTACTGGATGTACCGATTTTGATAATTCTTTTTTTGTTAGAAAGGAGATATCCCTAGTTTAGTACCATGATAAGGGAACCAGGATCTGATGATGGGATCCCAGAGAAATCGAGGGAAATTTTTGAAAATCCGCAATAACTTTTTACTGGGTGTACCGATTTTAATAATTTTTAATTTAATCGACAGCTGATCTGATAACTACTTTTTGAGTAATCTTTGATAACGCGTAGTTACTTGACTATTTTTTCGTCGATCTACGTTGTATTACTGGTCGAGGTAATTGTAAGTCGGGTTTTTTTTCGTTTGCGAGCAAAGACAATTATTAAATGTGTGTGTTTTTTTTTGTTTTAGTAACATTTTCTTTACAAAGCTGTTTCGTTTTGTGTTATTATCCAAAATTACCCATCTAATGAGTAAAATTAATTAAATTTCAACCCGTAATATCCCACTGCTGGGCATAAGCCTCTCTCTCCATGTAGAAGAAGGGTCGGAGCTTAATCCGCTACCCTGCCCCACATCGAGTTGGTAGAAATTCATATTTCCTGCTATGAGTAACGATTGCTATCAGGTGTATATGATAACAACCAGACCCGGCAAATTAACGTGCTCTCTAAGGCACGGTGGGGGACCCACAAGGATAGACATCGAAACCGAAAATATATTTGTACAAAGACATATATCGATCACATGCGGGAATCGAACCCGTAAACCACCGGTATGTAGGCGCCTAAACGCACACGCATCACTACACCAGAGCGGTTGTTCGTTGTACGTTACAGCAACCGCCCTCGGTTAGTGCTGTGTATATTTTTGTACTTCTAACTTTAAGCTCCTTATTAAAATAAGGATACTCCACTCACAGGATTTGTGAGATCTTTTAACCAAACAATAGAGCATTAAAACTTCGACCACCATTTTGGTTTAAAATAAAAGATTGCATTAATTTTCTATTCGTATTTTTTGCTCTGTATGTGATACCTTAATCGGCTTAAAAGAAAAAAAAGAATGGAGTTTTATATTGATCGTAGAAGACTTTATAATTTTGACAAAATATTTGGAAGATAAAAACTACAATATTTCGGGACGGGGCTTTGGAACTAAATTTCAAGAGAATATATTTTTTTTTATTTTACCATTATAATGCAGACTTCTTAAAATATTGTTTTGTATAAAAATATTATTATTATAAAAAGTTGAAGTTCGAGGATGGTTTTCACGGCGAGAAAAATTCGAATTATTGCCGTGAAAACCCTACAAACAGCCCTTTTCTTTTTCCCATACAAACGTTTTCTAACTAAAATGTAGAGTCAATTTGAACTTTATTGCTATTCAATAAAGTTCATGTTAAATGATATATTAGGGCGCATTTTACGTAGGTTATTAATGATTAAATTGATCTTATTCGTAGACCGCATTTTAATTTAATTTACATACAGTAAAAATGGTATTAACTAGCTATTTCATATTACCTATTATATTGTTGCGGGGGCGTTAACAATGGAAAATTCCCGTTTTTAAACTATCGACTTCAAAATTGGTACGAATCTCCTATATGTGATGTAGAAATGATCGATGAGCGGATTTTAGGATAACTCATGCCCAATAAGGATTACGGGGGTGAGCGTTAACAATGAACATTTTAAATGTATGAAACTTCGAAACTACTGAACCAATTTTTATCAAATTTTTTAAGCATTTGTAATTTGGTTCAACTTGGGAGATAGGGTAGTTGTTATCTCAATAGGACCTGGTAGGTGGCGCTGCTATCAGTATGTAACTCCGAAACTACTGAATCAATTTTTATCAAATTTTGTAAGCATCTGTAATTTTGTCTAACTTAGAAGATATGTTAGTTTTTATCTCAATTTGACCCGGTAGGTGGCGCTGCTATCGGTATATAAGCTATCAAATTTGGTAGCTGTTTTCCGGGCAGGACAACGTCTGCCGGGTTCGCTAGTACATAATATAACTTAATCGAACTCATTGATTTCTAAATATAAATTATCAACTTAATAAATACTTTTAATTATCTACTTATATTTTCTAACATACAAGGTTTTTCAAAATAAAAGTAACAACAGATTAAAATCAAACCTTTATAGGGAGAGTAGGCTTTACGAAAGCTTTTATAATCCGTCTGTGCCTTAAATAAGCGGAAGAGTCAGAAAAGATTTAATTTAAACTGGGTCTGACTGGGCGTAGTCAATAGCTTTTTCCAAGGCCAGTTTGATAACATATATAATTTTTATCAAGAAAAAAAACCACACCACAATTAATTTTGTTTATAAAGATTACGTACGTAGTACACGTAGTAATAAAAAAAAAAACTAATGGATATAATATAATTTAACTATAATTACTAATAAATTACAAATAAAATTTGTTAAATTTGTTAGATACTAGTAAATTAAACAACGCAAGCATAAATATCATCATTATAACAAATGAGTTTAATCAGAAACTTTACATGTTTAATTAAATGTTTCATTGTATATTTTACTTTCGTTATAGAGTCATAGTTAACTAAATAATGTATGAGTTTCAATTTCATCTTCATTAAACTCTAGCGATTTTGCTATCTAATCTTATTAATATCGAGAACGTCTGACTCCAGCTGACATTTATTGGATTTAGATTAAGCACTGTAGATTATTTAAGTATAAGGATTTATGCGATATTTCAAAAAAATATCTCCATATTAATGATGACCTTTGCCAAAAAATGTCTAATTAAAAACAATATCGATAAATTGTTGCTGTCTTTGAAAATTGGAATATTCGATGAAACGGAACGTTCTCCTTTTCTATTTAGGTAGCGATAAGTAATGTGCCAGAACAATATTTTTTGAGAAAGTCATACATTCATTACTAAGTAAGTGTATTTTGCAACAAAATCTGTTATAATAGAAAAGTTATAGTTTCCATTATCTATACATATAATAAAATGGAAGGAAAGTCATAACTGCACATTGAATATTTTTGTTAAAGAATACTTGGGGTGTGATCTACAATCGATACCGAAGCCAAAAATATGGTTTTTAGAAGTTTTGTCTGTTTATCTGTATCTGTCCGGGATAAACTCAAAAAATACTGCATGGATTTACTTTAAATTTGGCACGAATATTATTAAGAAGTCGGGTCAACATATAGGCTACAAATAACAAGCTATCACCTACGGGGAACGAGCAGTGAACCTTTATTTCTTCTTTCGCATTCTGTAACAACGTGTAATCTAACGACGCATATTTGAATGTTGTTGTTATAATGTTAATAACCATGTCATAAGCTAGCTTCACACTATAAATAAAGACATTCGTAGTATATTTAGTATCAGCATTGCACCCGTGCGAAGCCGGGGCGGGTCGCTAGTAAGGAGTAGGTTACTCAATTCGACCGTATATATATATATATATATGTGTGTGTGTGTATGTTCGGGGATAACTTCGTCGTTTATGAACCGACTTGTTACTTGTCGATATAATTGAAGTCGATTGTTGAAGTTGATTGAGTCGATCGAGTTGATCTCATATAAAGTCACGCATATACTCGTACATATATTCAAATTAAAGACTACCTAACTGTTTATTATGGAGCATATATTGCGGATTATAATGCGAGAGATATTATAAGAACGTGATTTTTTTTTTTTTAATTTTGTTATAATATGTATGTGTAAATTTTAACTGCATTATTCTAATCAATTAGTATGTATTTGTTGTATGGCAATCAAATTATGTATATCAGTATTTATTGAGTAGTTCGAAAAAACGTTTAAAGACGTTTTTATCTACAACATTTATAATTTTCTTTATTATATACAACGGAAACACAATTTTGAAACAATAACGTAATCTAAAATAATGTCTCCTTATTTGATTGTTATATGAATACAATATGTTTCAAAGACAACCGCACTTTCCCCTCCATTCAGGAGATTTATGAAAACGGATTCAAATACATAACGAGAGACAGCGCGGCGCCTTGTGAGAATGAAGATATGAAGACACGCGAAGACAAAACACTTACTGAATCCCACTTCAAAGCTTTTATAAGATTTGAGTAATGCCGCTTTGTTTTACAGAAAGTGGGTCGTAGTCGTGATTTGTGTCTATTTAAATTCGAAATGCGGCGCGCAAGTGCAACCAAGTATGCATTCGCAATGCACCCTTGGTTGTCGATTTGGGTCAGGGGGGTTGCACGAGTACCGATGAAAAACAAGAATGTTTACATGCGCACGTAGACTTACGACATCGATGAGCTGACTAAGTTTGAGCTTTATACAGACGCGAAGGACGTCGGTGGTGTTGACGACGGGCCGCACGAGTTTGTTGTAGTTGGAGAGGAGGTCATCGTAAAGACGCTTGGCGTCGGGGTTGCCGGCGGCGACGGCGCGCACCAGGCAGCAAGCCGCCAGCCACCAGACGAGCGCGGCCATCAGCTTACGAGGCCGAGCATCGTTACGTAAGCCCGGAGGCGGCGCGGTACCGGGCGCGGCGCGGTTCCGACTGCCGGCGACTCGCCTCACGCCCCGCGGGTCCGCGACCTCTCCGCCCGCCCGCGCCACCTACCAAGCCCGAGCGCCCTCGCGCCCTCGCAGAGTCGTAGCGTCCTCCGCTCTAAGCTCTTTGCTATTTTGATCAGGTTCCTTGTAATTCTTGCTAAGCATCAACATCTTGCTCTCACGTTATGAATTTCAATTATTATCATCTAGTTACATAAAATGAATTTGTTTTTTAAATTTGTTTATTTCAGTAAAGTAAATTTGTAATAATTGTGTTTGCTCGCAAACGAAAAAAAAACCGACTTCAATTACATCGACGAGTAATACAACATAGATCGACGAAAAAATACTCAAGTAACTGCGCGTTATCAAAGATTACTCAAAAAGTATTTATCAGATCTCAATGAAATTTATATGTGACCACATGACAAATATCAGCTTTCGATTAAATTAAAAATTATTAAAATCGGTACACCCAGTAAAAAGTTATTGCGGATTTTCAAGAAGTTCCCTCGATTTCTCTGGGATCCCATTATCAGATCCTGGTTTCCTTATCATGGTACTAAACTAAGGATATCTTCTTTCTAACAAAAAAAGAATTATCAAAATCGGTATATCCAGTAGAAAGTTATGCGGTATAATACAACGTGGGTCGACGAAAAAAAGCGTCAAGTAAAAACGCATTATTAGATATAGCTCGAAAAGTAGTCGTTAGATCTCAAATAAATTTAAATGGGACCAATTGGCACACACCACCTTTCGATTAAAAGAAAATTTGTCGAAATCGCTCCACCCAGTCAAAAGTTCTGATGTAACATACATTAAAAAAAAATACAGTCGAATTGAGAACCTCCTCTTTTTTTAGAAGTCGGTTAACAAAAAGAAAAATAACCATTGCTGCTAAACAAGTAAAAATTTAATTCATTACTGTGAATGCTATATATTTATTAAAACTTTATTATAGGTTAAAATATAAATGTAGTATAAATAGTAAGAATGTTACACAATTTGTTGCATGTACATAAGTATATTTATCGCGTCGCTGGTTTATCTAAAAATATTTCTTGTCAATAGAAAATAGCATTCTAGAATGAGAAATAGAGCATCGATTTTGTTATCATTTTATTCTTAAAAAATTTAAATAACACTTGCGCATATATCGTATCTTGGTCCTATTCCTTTAAATAAGGTAAATGATTTTGAAAATTTGACATGATTTATACCGAAACTATCTGTAAATAGTTTTTAAGGTGTGAATTGTAAATATTTAATAGTATTGAAACTAATTTAAAAGTCAAAAAATAAAAATTTTGTACAAAAATTTGACGTCCCCTCACGATTCTATCCGCATAAATCACAAAATTAACGTTCGTAAAAAAAAAACAAACGAATCCATCTGCTTCGTATTTGCTTTGTTATTTTAATACCAATTTATACCTACAGCTTTAATTTATTCAAATACAAAAGGATCTGCAAAATGACAATTATTAAGCCCTAATTTAATTTTTAAAATTTACGAATGTTAGTTCAATGTTTAGTTTCAAACATTTCTACTCAGACCTCTCGTAACTAGTAACACTATTATTTTCATAGCATAATTTGTTGTAGTACTGAAGAAAGCAATACTGTATAATTTTACTCTCAATATAAATAAATTTTAATTTTATTTGATGACTTCATCAATATACTACATACACTGTGAATGATAAATTCGTTATTATTAACTTGTAAATTAGGTAACGCTTTGGTGTAGTGATGCTCTGGTGTGAGTTTGATTCCCACTTGGAGTAAATATTTGTAAAATAACAAATGTTTATTTCCGACCTGGATGACTGTTCTTGTGGGTCTCCCCACCGTGCCTCACGAAGCACGTTAAGCTGTTTAAAACACCTGATAGCGATTGTTACTCAAAGTTGGGAATATATCCGCCAATCAGCAGTGGAGCAGTACGGTGGATTAAGCTCCGACCCTTCTATTGCATGGAAAAGTAGGCCTATGTCCCGCAGTGGGATGTTACAGGATGAATAAATCAAATCAGATAAAAAGACAAAATTATTGAAAATGTAAGTAGTACTTTATATGGATAATCCTGAAATAAACAAATTTTTAATTGTAATATTATATATATATATATGTCTTGCTTATGCTCTATATACTTACATGTACTCGTATAACCCATTGGATGTTCTTTATCCTGTGGTCGGGATAAAATGAAAGGTACGCCAGTCTTCTGAAGCTCTTTTATTTAACGCCGTTAAGTATGAATCAAAATACACGAAAAAGCTTTTCCACTCAACCAGTCTTTTCAATCGAATGGGATATTTTAGAAAGATAAAGTAAGATATTTTAATGTATTACAACTTCATCGATTCAAATATTATATATTTAAATATGATATCATATATCACTCCTAAAATTTACACATACTAACATTTCAATTTTTTACGGAGATACACTATTTAAGAGTATCAACTGACTCTATATAATATAAATATCAACAAATGTTAATTTTTATTTCTTGATGGCCTCTGGCGGTGTAATATAAAATACGCAGAAAATATCGTCCACTTTATTTTTTACTCACATCCAGTTTTACATATTCCTTATCCTAATGTGACTGATAAATAATGAAATTGTTTGATTTAAGTGTAGTTACTAAGAAACAAATACTATTTTTCCTTGAGTTCTTTTTTTTAATCCTATTTTATAATCCCTCTTACCATTTAATGATCTGTATTAAAATTGAACATACACAGCACGAAATTTCCTGCTCAAAATCCACTCACTCCTGTCTGACATTTCTTTAAAATTTAGTATTCTGTTTTTTAGATATATTTTTTTAAATCCTTTTCCATACATCCCTTGTCTCTCGCCTTTGTGATAAAAAATATATTGGATACATTTTGTTATTTCATCTCCTGATCTTCTGACTTCGCATAATCTAATAATATCCCAATTTATTGATTTTAGAGCGTATTCCAATTCTTCTAATCTGTGGTCTTCCATTAGTGTTCTAAAGTTTTAAGTTCTAAGATAAATTTTATTCTTCTCATTTATGCTTACTTTAAAATTCCAAATGAAACACAACTTAAAAAATAAACATCTAACCCTTATTTAATTATTATTTTTTTTTTTCATAAATACTAAAATACAAATAGACTTTGAATTTCATCCATTAAAATAAAATATGAATTCAAAATGTTACTGGGTCAGATGCAATCACTCAGCGTAAAATTAGAAAGCTGTCAACTAAATTACAGTAATAAGCAAAACCTACTTTAAAGTTGAAAAATAGGAGAAAAGGGGAAGATTCAAGTTTAATTCTATCTCAGAATGATATAACTTGACTGATTACTTTGAATCTCGTCAATGTGGTGTCGCGAGGGAAAAATGGAGTCCTTAACGGGGTTCGTAATCAACTGAGCCCAATCTCGAAAACCTTGAGAGCTCTCTACTCGTTCTATTGATATTCAAACCCAGTACTTTTATAATATAAGTACAATCGTATATACAAATAACTGTAGAGACCTCAAAAAGATGAGTGATTTCCTTAATACAAAACCTGCGATGGAATAGTTAAACCTACTTAAAGTATGCATTCTATTTTATTATTGTTTTAATAAAACAGGATTTATTATTTTTAAGATAAAACTAAGTGTTCTTTTATCGACGATTTATATTTAATTAATCATACAATAAAACAAAATTGCTGAGTACTCTAAATTCTTTTAGTAACTAGCTAATTTTACGTTAACAAAACAATATGAATTAAAATAATATAAAAATAAATAGATAATAATATTAACAATCAAAAACACATTTATACATTATGTAAGTTAATTCTATTTCATTTATCTGTCGTCGAATCTAATAAGTATCAAAAGATAATTGTGTTTATTATCAAACAAAAATAAATCAATTTCAATTTACATCGACAAGTAACAAAATTGAAACTCAATCATAGATATAGTACGTAGATACGTTGATCGAAAAAATAGAAAGTACTCGTGTGATCTCACTAAAATTTAAATGAGACCATATGTACACCTGTGCTGTGTGGCTACGGCACTAAAGAATTTAGCCACCCCCTCGCTTCCCGTGGGTGTCGTAAGAGGCGACTAAGGGATAACAAGGTTCCACAACCACCTTGGAACTTAAGAAGCCGACCGATGGCGGGATAACCATCCAACTGCTGGCTTTGAAATACACAGACCGAAGACGGGCAGCAGCGTCTTCGGTGCAACAAAGCCAGTACTGCGGTCACCAACCCGCCTGCCCAGCGTGGTGACTATGGGCAAAACACACGAGTTCACGTTATTTTTGGCGTAAACTTGTGGAGGCCTATGTCCAGCAGTGGACTGTATAGGCTGTAATGAATGAATGAATATGTACACCACGGTACAACCAGTAAATAGTTATGAGGTAACACACGTAAAAATATAGTCGAGTTGACAACCTCCTTTTTTTAATTTGGTTAATAACCAAGTAAAATCGTCAAGAGTCATTTCATAAAGAAATGAGAAATATATTTCAGCACACTCTATCGTGTATCCTTGCCAACATTTCACGATTTCATGCCAGCAAACGACTACGGCGTCATCTTGTGTCAGTATTAAGCACTAAGAGGTTCCGTAACTTGTTCCTGAAATATTTATTCGCAAATAGTTCCTATATTTGCCATTTTTTATATTCCTAATACGTTAAAGCATAACGTTTGCTGAGAAAAATGGGATTTAAATGATGGCTATAATAATGAAACTACGCTTAACGAATGTAACCTGAAAACTGAGTCAAATAAACCTACAACAATCTTTTCTACCTACAACGACTTTGGGCAAAGGCCTCTTCTCGAAAGAATGGTTGGATTCACCACATTGCTCCACTGCAGGTTGGAGGAAAATTTTCCTAAGAACAGGAACGATCGTTTTCAGGTTTCGACAATAACAAGGATCAAAATATAAATAATCTATCATCATCATCATCATCATTTCAGCTTATTGCAGCCTACTGCTTATAAATATATATATAATCTCAAATAAAAATATATACAAAATATTTGTCAATCCCTTCGAGACAGATACAGATGGACATTAACGTCAAGTTTATAATACACCTCTTTTTGCGTCGAGGTTTAACCCTAATTGAGTTTTCCTGTCAAGAACGACTCTATTGTTGAAATTTTTCATATCGCATTTTTAATTATTATATACTTTTTACTTTTTTTTACGTCCTTTTTTTCAAATAAACAGGAACCTCACAGAAGATCAATAATTTTGTCCCTGTGATAAGGTACCCAGAGCTCATGGGTTGAGCTGACTTGACAGCGATAGCAGTAACAGGGTTGGCAACGCGCTTGGGATGCTCCTAAGTATTTCAAACATTTGTGACATGATTTTAATTATTAAATGTGTTATATTTCAAATAATTTAATAAATTAATACATAATAGTAAGATTATAATTATAAATAACAATAATATCTAAATTATAAATTGAAGGTAATTTATCTCTACCCTGTTATTCAAAATATATGTAAGTATTTGTATCACTTAACATGAATATAAGTTGCACGTTAAACACGATGATCAGAAATAAAGGTTTGTTTACGATCTACTC
This sequence comes from Melitaea cinxia, assembly GCF_905220565.1. Lineage (NCBI taxonomy): Eukaryota > Metazoa > Arthropoda > Insecta > Lepidoptera > Nymphalidae > Melitaea > Melitaea cinxia. The sequence continues at coordinate 6,368,285 of NC_059400.1, read as the reverse complement.
TGTCTCGAGCTAAACATAAATTTACCCTTTAACTTGGGTTGTCTGGAAGAAATTACTAAACAGCCATAAGTCCGCCCATTGTACTTCACAGTCTGTAACTATCTTAAAATATGTTTAATGAGAACATGTAGTTGTGGTATACAATAAACTATAAAAATATATATTAACAAATAAAATTATCAACTTACAACACATTTATATATAATTCTTTATTGCACTTAAAAATTTTGTACAAATATTCATATACAAAAGTTAGCAACGGTGGACTTATCTCTAGAAGAGATGTCTTTCAACCAATATGTGTTAGTGAGAACTAATGTAATACATATAACAGACATTTATGTCTACACCAGGTAAATTAAATGAATATAAAGTAATTTATATTTAATAACTTACCGTAAATTTAAACTTAAAACTTTGTACGATAGAATGATATAAAATAATACGATTAAGTTACGAGTTTAATCCGAGAGTTCTTAGTTCTCTGTAGTTGAAGTTAATTGAACTGAACAGAAACTGCTTGTAAATATAAAACTAATACTTGGCTGTCGCCTCTACTCCTATGTAGAAGAAGAATTAATGCCTAATCAGTGATGTTTGGGAGTTGGCGGATAATTTCTAAAACAAATTGAATTCTTGATAGTTAGGCGTTGTAACTTCAACAAATTAGATGCGTTTCCATGCATTCGTAATATTCATATGACGTCTTAGTTCAGTAAATACATATATTTTTTTTTTTTTTTTTATGTCACTAGGTCGGCAAACAAGCGTACGGCTCAGCTGATGGTAAGCGATTACCGTAGCTTATAGACACCTGCAACACCAGACGCATCGCAAGCGCGTTGCCGACCCAATCCCCAATCCCCCCAGGAGCACTGGTCACCTTACTCACCAACAGGAACACAATACTGCTTGAAAGCAGTATTATTTAGCTGTGATCTTCTGTAAGGTCGAGGTACTACCCTGACTACTACTACTGAGAACAGTCACTAAAAATATTTTTTTTATATATTTTTTATTACTTTGCTCCTAACTCCTTACAAAACAATAAAGTGTACTTCAGCGTCAGGCTAGAGAAAACTTACAATTGATACTTTCAGTAAAAAGTTTAGTTTTTCTTAATAAAACAGTCCATTATTATATTAATTTGATTATGATATATGATTAAATTTCTAGAACAGCTTTAACTTATATTATAGTTACAAAAATTTTGTTCAATATGTATGTATATTGACAAAAACTGATAAGGATTGTGATTGTGATTTGATTGATTGTTTACCTTTATCATATGTATATATAAGAAAACAAATATTTTTATATCAAAATATATTTCTTCTACAGCATTTTACAAAAACGTATAAAAACCATTGTTTTTGAAGTCAAACTCCTTTAGACGCATGAGGGTAAAATTTTTACGGATAAAACGGCAACGTTTTGATCAAAAGGCAACGTTTTTGTCAGACTTAAAAATTAGTTTGCCAAATAAGTTTCACTTCTGATATGTGTACTTTGTACGCACGCACTTTTTTTATTTTGCTCTTGGGTTATTTGTAAATTATGCTTTATATTACAAATATTTTCATAATTAAATGTATCTACTAAATTATAGCTCTATATTGGATCAATGTTTCTCTATTATACTTTCTAACGTAGGTATGTCACTAATTTTCATTAAATAAATTTAAGAATCAAAATCATATACTTAAGTAAAAAGGCAACTACCAAAATTTGTGTATGTACATTAGAGTGTGCCCAAAAACGGCGATATTTCTTTTGTTTGCTCTCACCCCAAAATATCTCAGGAAATGTCCCAACAAAGGTCATGTTAAAAGCGGAGCTCAAAATTCCAAATCTAAGAGGTTCTCCATCGAATTTTCAGTTTTCTCGTTTAAATAACACATGGAAACATGGCTTTTTACTACTTTTTTGTCCTGCAAAATATGAAAAAATTATTCAAGAAAATGAATGAATAGACCTTTTTTAGTTTTAAATTTAGAGCCAAATATTTCATTAAGTCGATTTTCTATCTTCAATATTTAATTTGTTATATAGCTTTAAGGTTCAAATTTCCGGTTTTTTGCATTTTTAAGCTAAACTGTAAGAGTTTGTGAAAAATGTTAAATGGAAAATTTAAAATATTTGTACACTTAAAATCCTATAAAAAATTTACTATCATCTTTTTAAATTGGTTCCTTTGGTAAATGAGTTATTTAACCCAAAAAAAATCTTTCCAATTCGGACCAGTTGTTCCTGAGATTAGCCCATTTAAACAAACAAACAAGAACTTTTCAGTTTTATGATAATAGTATAAATTTATACAGCTGGCCATTGTTTACATCGGCCTACACTAGGCTGGGTTTTTAATTTTTTTTAATGAATGAAAATAAAAATTTCATATTAATTTTTAAGACGTCACTCACTTAGTAATTTCTACAAAAACTTAGTTCTTGTATTACATAAATGTACTCCTGCATATATTTTGCGGTCAAGGTTAAAGTACTAAATATTTCGTTTACTTGTATCGTTTTTAATCGACAACCAATTGCATTAGTGGTACCAAGGTCGATAAATCTTTAATCTGTCTTATTAGTCTTTATTAACGTTCCTTATGGAGAATTTAGCTAATAGCTCCTTTAATCCAATTTAAGTATAAAGCAAAAACGTTCCCTAGGGCAAACTACTAAACCGTACCCAGCTATGACAATACTTTCAAATTAAGTTGTATTCGTAAAGCACGACAGAACTTCTTCAGAACTACACGTCTTGAAGAAACAATTTTGTGACATGAAAAAGTTTAAAATTTGTGCATTTTCTTCCATACTAATCTTAGGTGTATTATGCTTTGGAGATCAAACATTAAAACTATTTATTTATCGAGGCATGTTCAAGCATGATCAAGAAGTTTCAAATAATATACGATTGCGACGGCAGGTAACTAATCAAACTTCTCGTGAAACTGATGTGAAGTCCAGTAATGTAAATGAGTTCAAAAACATTTCTAATTCGAACAACGCTTCAGACGAGAAGTTTTTACTAATTCAAAGATTTAAGAAAATGTGGCCGATAGCAAACTGGAAACAGTTTGGCTACTTTACGGAAGATTATTTAGATCTAATTAACAAGCATTGGTTGCAATTTCCACCGCCTAGTGAAGCAGCACAAAAGTCCCTTGGTGCTTTTTACTTCATTTTCGCAACGGCTGGTTGTTGGGGAAACGCGATGGTCATCCTCATGTACTTAAAGTAAGTAATAATTGATACACTGCTTATTATTTAGAACTTTATTAGACCCACATAACAAAGATACAATTTAGGACCAATGTGATGTGATGAAAAAGAGTATGTGAAGGCCAGCGATCTCTTCCAGGAAGTTGTAAGGAAAAAGTGCCAGAAATAAACTTAAAATTATATTTGGATGGATGAACGAGATTAGCTCGCTATTTTTAGTAAATCGTATTTTTAACCGACTTCAAAAAAGGAGGAGGTTACTCATTTCGACCGTATACACATAATTTTTCCGTTTTTACCGACATAATAATAAAAAATATGAACTGGTTACTGGAACTGGTAAAAAAAAAGAAAAAAATTATGTGGTGTCATGGGATACCAGGTCGGAACGAAGTTCCTTCGGATAGTAAAGAAGCAACACAATTTAAAAAAAAAAATATATTGAATTTTATATATATTTTCTAGTTCTTGATTTTTTTTTTAATTTTGTTGATTGGTTTTTAATTAAGAACATAAAAGTATTTAGGAAATTTAGTATTTTAGAAAATAACAAGTACCGTAAAATAAAATAAATCAAACAAAATAATAATAATAATAATAATTCAAACTATTAAGTGAAATAAAAAACCATGTCTATTTATTTTTGTCGACAGTATAAAATTACATAAATAATTAAAAAAAAGTTTACTAGTAATATTTTAGTTTTACAAACATCATATTATATAGTCGTGTGACTGATATTACGTCACTTCCGTTAAATATTTTTCTTACGGTTTTAGTATCACATTTTTTTCAGTTCGCTCACCCAGCCAAATGTTAAGTCTGCCGAACTTTATTGAAAATTTACCTTCGTATTGTAACGATATTGTAGCCATTTTTTCATTGCCTAAAACAGGGATAAAACGTAATTTTAAAAAAATGAATCTTAGCTATATCGATTTATCGCCCCCGAAATCCCTTGCATACTAAATTTTATTAGAATTGCTCGTTTAATATAATATTAGTATTAGATAATACAATATACACATAATTAATTATATACGTGTAAGCTAGCTAAAGGTTGTAACACAAAACTTTAAGGGATACTGACTAATATTTTGAAAATATATTATTTAACTGAGGTAGGGCACATCAGGAATTCCCTGCTCAAAATATGGAGCAGCCCGACTGGGGTAGTACCTCGACCTTACAGAAGATCACAGCAAAATAATACTGTTTTCAAGCAGTATTGTGTTCCTGTTGGTGAGTAAGGTGACCAGAGCTCCCGGGGGGATTGGGGATTGGGTCGGCAACGCGCTTGCGATGCTTCTGGTGTTGCAGGCGTCTATAAGCTACGGTAATCGCTTACCATCAGGTGAGCCGTACGCTTGTTTGCCGACCTAGTGACATAAAAAAAATATATAATAAAATTCTGTAAAAAAAAATCATTACAAATGCATTTCGTAACTAGACAGTCAGTCATTAATTTGATAAATAATCAGTAGCTCAGTATACATTATTGTATTTCATGACCACAACGACTGAAGTGAAACTTGTCTAGCACCAGACCTGCACTGTGTCTTAGCCTCCTCAGTCCCGAGTCAAGAATTCTTAACCGATTTTGATTATTTTTGGAATGATTAAGTGTTGGGGTCACTCTAACTTAAATGTATAGATATTTTTTAATTTTTGTTTTAGAAATTACAGTAGGTATCATAATTGATACCTTGGGTCTCTAAGAAGTAAAAAAATATCAACCAGGGCTAATAAAACAGGCTAATAATAGAAACAGCATTTTGACTAAAATTGTATCTATTTATTAACCAAAATCACGTAAATTAAGAATGTTAAACATTTTGAAACAGTCTCTGTATTAAAACACAAAAATACTTTACAAGTGCTGCACCTACCAAAAGTTAGCTTGGAGCAAGTAGGTGGTTTACACTTGGGCCGACTTTTCTATTCTATATTTGCCATTTCTGACATGTGACTAGTAGACGTTCATTTTCATTCATCATATTTTATTCATCATTTTAGCATTCAATATTTATTCATCATTTTAGCAATTTAAGCTGTTCGGGTCTTCATTTTCAGATTGCACTGAACATTAGATTAAATTTTCCGCTATATCTAATCTAAAAAAGTAGTAGATCATTATATTCTTTTTCGGCCAGCAATTCAGTTGAGCTACGCGTCGGTACTGTATCCATAAAGATTCTATGTGAGTACGTGTAGCGAAGTATAAGGGTTATCTATCAAACCATTTGGTCATGGATACATATTATTTTGAAGGTGATAGAACCGATCTCGAACAATTGTGTCTGCCACCAAAGGGTATCGCGTCCGAGATTCCCATGACATTCTCGTTCTTGGAAAACCAAGTAATGGCAGGAAATTGCTAACACCAAGAAAATGCTTTATTTCTGTGCGATTGATGATCTTGGTAAATATCTGGTAAAGAGTTGTACACATTTATTTGAAGTTAAAGCAAGTTCTTCAAAAAACTACTGTCGAAATAGTCGGCAAAGTACTCTAATGGCGTTCTTATTTGGGGAGGATCTAGATTGTCAGGTCTTTGATCAATCATTACAGCCTATACAGTCCTCTGCTGGACATAGGCCTCCACAAGTTTACGCCAAAAATAACGTGAACTCATGTGTTTTGCCCATAGTCACCACGCTGGGCAGGCGGGTTGGTGACCGCAGTACTGGCTTTGTCGCACCGAAGACGCTGCTGCCCGTCTTCGGCCTGTGTACTTCAAAGCCAGCAGTTGGATGGTTATCCCGCCATCGGTCGGCTTCTTAAGTTCCAAGGTGGTCGTGGAACCTTGTTATCCCTTAGTCGCCTCTTACGACACCCACAGGGAGAGAGGGGGTGGCTAAATTCTTTAGTGCCGTAGCCACACAGCACACTTTGATCAATATCTTGCATCAAAGACGGATCAAAGTCATCTTTACGGTCCCACTTTGGGTATTTATTTCATAAATCCTGGAGAGGGATATTATTCTCTTCATCACTAGATTTTAGTTGGTGTGACTGCTGATCATCGTTAGAGAGGACTAGATTGTCATCAGGTTGTCGCAAAACATCGTCGTCATCTTCGACAGGCTGTTATTCTCCCAAATCCGAATCATCTGAATAAAAATTTTCCAAATAATTTTCTATATCTATTATATTATCTCTGAGACATTTCGCATCTGTTAAAATAAAGAATAAAGTAAATGAAATAAAACAAACAACAGAAAATCTTAATTAAAAATATAAAGAAAATCGATAATTTATTAAAAGAAAGTAAAGGTTGCTACCAAAGGTATCACCTATAATACTAGGACTAAAGGAACCGATTTCAGTAAAAATTACTAACCACAAAATCATTTTAAGTCATTAAAGACAGAAAGTAGGTGTTAACGTATTATTTCTATGTAAATATTTATCATAAAATAACAAATTTTTCGAAAACTTACCGGTACGATGTCGCTTCATGATGAACACCAACAGCATAACATATTTGAGAAGTCACTGACGTTTAAAAAAGATGTACCGATTTTGATAATTCTTTTTTTGTTGGAAAGGGAATATCCGTAGTTTGGTACTATGATAAACAAACTAGGCACTGATGATGGGATCCCAGAAAAATCGAGGGAAACTCTTGAAAATCCGCAATAACTTTTTACTGAGTGTACCGATTTTAATAATTTTTAATTAAATCAAAAGCTGATATTTATCATGTGGTCACGTATAAATTTTATCGAGATCTGATAACTACTTTTTGAGTAATCTTTGATAACGCGTAGTTACTTGACTATTTTTTCGTCGATCTACGTTGTGTAATTACTAGATCTTTCAATAAGTCCCGAGACTAACCTGAAAATGGCGCATATATTAAAAACTCTTTTGATTTTTAAAAAGTACTGGCTATCAATACAAGAATATGTGTCAAATTTTTAAAAATGAAACAATAAAATTATTGATTTTGAAACATTTAAGTGACGCTACGGTTGTAATTTCGATACAATGGAAAAAAACGAGTTTCGCGTGTTGATAAAACATTGTTTTTTAATGGGAAAAAATACCGTTGAAGCACAGCAATGGCTTATAAAATGTTATGCAGGATCAGCTCCCTCTAAAGCAACCATTTGTCGGTGGTATGCCGACTTCAAACGCGGTCGCATGGACACCAATGATGGGGAACGCTCAGGTCGTCCAAATGAAGCAGTGACTCAACAAAATATTAACCAAGTCCTCAAAATCGTATTGGAAGATCGGAAGGTAAAAGTGCAAGAGATAGCCGAGATAGTGAAGATTTCAGCTGGTAGTGTTTTCACTATTTTACATAAAAATTTGGCCATGAAAAAGCTTTTTTCTAAGTGGGTGCCGCGTTTGCTTACAACTAATCAAAAGGAACAACGTATTAATGATTCAGAGCGATGTTTGGCGCTGATGAATCATAATAAAAAGGATTTTTTACGTCGGTATGTAACAATGGATGAAACCTGGATATACCATTTCACTCCGGAATCCAATCGGCAGGCAGTGGAGTGGAGAGCGGCTGGTGAAAGCCGCCCGAAGCGTCCAAAGACTCAGAAATCGGCCGGTAAGGTTATGGCGTCTATATTTTGGGATGCGCATGGAATACTTTTCATCGACTACCTTAAAAAGGGGCGAAATATAAATAGTGACTATTACATGTGCTTATTGGAGCGATTGAAGTACGAAATTGCGGATAAACGGCCTCACATGAACAAAAAGAAAGTGGTGTTTCACCAGGACAACGCGCCTTGTCACGAGTCCGTGAGAACGATGGCCAAAATTAACGAATTGGGCTTCGAATTGCTTCCTCGTCCCCCTTATTCGCCAGACTTGGCCCCCAGCGATTACTGGCTGTTTGCAGACCTCAAAAAAATGCTTCAGGGTAAGAAATTTGACTCAAATAGTGAAGTTATCGCAGCAACGGAGGCTTATTTTGAAGCCAAAGACAAATCGTTCTACACACATGGGATAGAAAAGTTAGAAAAGCGTTGGAGGGCCTGTATCGCTCTTGGAGGAGACTATGTTGATGAATAAAAATTAATTTTATAAAAAAGACCTTTTTTTAGTACTTAGTCTCGGGACTTATTGAACCACGTGTTATAATGTAGACCGCGATAAACGAAGATATCATATATGATACCAGGGGACGGAAGAGGTTAGATATACGAAGCGTAATTGGAAAAAGACCGTGCTTTGCTGGAAGATACAAATAGTCTACTTCTTTTAGAGTTGAAGAGTATGTTAATGTTCATAGGATTTAAGTGTTTTTTTATCCGAAAATTGTAGTAATGCACAGTCGAGGGAACTTAAAAAGTTATCTGTATTTAAATCAAGGAGAATAATAAATGCCTAAATTAAAAAAAATAGAAATGTATGTAATACGAATGACTAACCGACTAAAGATATCTAGGATAAAGGCTAAAAATAAAGAAATATACTACTAAAAGAGAAAAGAAACCCAAAAAGGCAAGTGATCAGTTTCCGGTGTCCGTCCGATTGTACAAAACGTAGTTTAATAGTTAGATCCATATACAATTATAATTTCAGGTGGCCCTAGTACTAAATCTTACAAACCGTTGTAAGGCTTGTAACTTTTAATAATACAAAAAATAAAATCAATATACCATGAATCTTTCAAAAACTGTAGAATCGTAATATAGTCGTCGACCAATGATAAATACAGTACAGTACAGTAAACCATTATTACAAAAAGTAATAATGGTTTACTCATAAAATATAGATATATGCTGTCGCGAACTTTTTTGTAAGACTTATTAAGATAAACATTTCTCTTATTGTATTGTATACCTGTAAACTCTACAGTTTTTACAGCGTACGCCAGAATAGCTCGCAGATGGCAGTTTTTTTTCCGACTTACTTGACAATTATCGTTATATTTTGGACAATTCACACACTGTCTTTAAAAATTATAGCCTATGTGTTATTCTAATGTATAAGCTATAGGTGTTATTGTAAAAAATCATTCGGTAGTTTTTGCGTGAAAGAGGAACAAACAGCCATACATCTATACATACAAACTTTCGCGTTTGTAACATTAGTCGGAAGACTACGCATTTGTTACAAAAATGAAAAATCTGCTAATCTAAAAAAATATCAAATCTGATGTCATAAGTTGGACTGGTAATTAATTCCAAGATTTCATTTCAAGGACTTCAGCACTTAAATCTTCTATTAATTAGTTCACTAAGTCTGTTGACTTCGTGTTTTAAACCAAGCGTCTAGTTTATTACTAAGCGATGTTTGAGATACTAAGATTAAAACACACCCCAATTAATAATTAAAGTTAGCACTGTAATGATATTCATAAATACGTACCTATTTAATATCCTAGCAATGACAAAAAAATATCTATTTCCGTTAGTTTTTGAATATTTACATTATAATAAGTACTCGCTCTTTTAGTAACAAAACTGATACAAGCGTAAATGGTAGTTTTTTAAATTTTTAGATTTTACAGGACGTTAAAAAAATAATAGCTTTGAAACATTGCTTTGGGTATACGCAGATAAAAAAGGATTCTCTAAAATATTTTAACAATATTCATGATTTGTGTGTGGTGTTGTGATGTTAATTAAAATTTACATCTTATACTATTAAACGAGCAATTCTTGTATATATATATATATATATATATATATATATATATATATATATAATCTGAATCTCGGAAACGGCTCCAACGATTTCCATAAAATTTAGTATATATGAGGTTTCGGGGGAGATAAATCCATCTAACTAGGATTCTTTTTTAGGAAATGACGTTTTATCCCTGTTTTTAGGGAGTGAAAAAATAGCTACAATATCGTTAGAATACGAAGGTAAATTTCGCAACTGTCATTAAAGTTGTAATAGCTCGGTGGGGAATCGGCCGGTCGGGATCAACCGAGGAGATCATGGTTCAAATCCCAATGTCCCTGGTCAATTATTTTTTTCCTTTTTTTTAAAAAAAATATTATTCATATTTTATAAATATGTAATTCGAATTTAAATATGAATTCCAAAAAACACGATTTACTAAAAATACCGAGCTAAGCTCGGTCACCCAGGTACTAAAATTTATTTACACTAATTAGTTTAAACGGAATTTTACTAAAATTATAAATATTTACGCAACACCAATTTAAAATCGCACCAATTGAGCAGACGCAACACCAATTGAGCAGACATTCATCGATAATGCTTAGGTAACAAACGTGTGATGTTTCACATACCAATTTGACTAGCTCGTTGGCGCCGTTTGTAGTCACCCTGCTTTCTGCTCCGCGGGAGTGCAGGTTCGTTTTCCGCCTGTCTGGGTGTAATATTTGTGTTTATATATTTATACTAGCTATGCCCGCGGCTTCGCCCGCGTTTAAATCAGTTCGTCACAAAGTTTTCCCGGTAAACTTCCTATGAAACTCTCATCAAAATCGGCTTAGCCGTTCCGTAAACCTTCCTCTTGAAACCCTCTCTCCATTGGTGAAACCGCGTGAAAATCCGTTCAGTAGGTTTTGAGGGAATCGATCACATACGCTTTTGGGGACTTTGTTTTATAATACACTAACTGTTGCTCGCGACTACGTCCGGGTGGTTATGAAGATATGCATTACTATTAACATGTTTAACGCAAATTATTTTTTTATTTCAGTCACTTAAAATGCTTATCAAACTGAGTAACTTTTTAAAAGGCACAATTTAGTATAATTTAATAGTTAATTTTATAAAACCTCTCTATACACCACATTTTTAATTTTCATACAAACTATCAACCCCAATTAAACCTCCTTAGCGGTCAAATATCGTAAAATCCGTTCTTAGCGGACGTCTGCTAACTATAATCTACCTCCTTGCCAAATTTTATCTTTGTCCAACCCGGATGGATAGACCATCCAGCGGTTTTTGAGTTCTCGTGATGAGTGAGTTAGTGACCTTTCCCTTTTAGATTTCTAGATTACGATGCATTATTTGGACACCTCCTCACCATCTATAGATCACACATTTTAAATTTCAAGTCTCTTACTTCAAAAACATAGGACTTTCATATAAACTTCCAACCCCCGTTTTATCCGCTTAGGGGTCGAGTTTCGTAGAATCCGTTCTTAGCAGATGTCTACGCCCTACCTAGCTGCCAAATTTCAAGTTTGTAGCTGTTATAGTTCCGGAGATCTCGTGATCAGTGAGTCAACCTACGATCCCCCGTTTTAACCCCAAAAAGGAGTTGATTTCTAAAGATACATTATTTGGACACCTTTTCACCACCTATAGAGCTTACATTTTAAATTTCAAGCCTCTTACTTCAAAAACATAGCACTTTCATACCATTTGGCATGGCCCACCAAAAACTACCCACGCTAATTGAAAAACTCTACCTATAAATATATATATATATATATATATATATATATATATATATATATAGTTATCATTTTATTACAGCGATAGATAATTACGTACGTAAACGTTTTGTTGTGTTGTTTTGTGTATATTGAATTATTGAGACACGTATTCAAAGTGAATCGCGTATATGAAACATACAATTACCGATTAAACAACAAGAGCTTAATCCCTACAAAAAATAGACATTAAAAAATAATAGCTGACAGATCCTCCATGTGTATACTCAGATGTAACTGAATATATACTGCCTTAATAATTTTGAACGGTTTAAATTAATAATTAAATAAAATTCGAAAACAGAAACTGAAATGAATTAAAATTATAAGTATAAAAGTTTCGATCAGATAGATAGGCATTTTAACTTTACTATCTAAATCCATAAAATTTATAACACAATGCTAACTTAATTTTAATTTAAAATTTTATGTTCGTAAAAGAAAATCGTTAAGTTATCTGTTTGTTAGTATTCGCCCCTTCTCTTCAAAATGAAAATAGATTACACCAATTCTCAACATAGAGAAATTTTCATATAACAAATAATGTGAATTGGCAAAGGGTCGTTCATAAACTCGTGCGGACACTGAACTCGTTAGGAATATTGTTAAAGCTTGAAACAAGTTACGGCTTTTATGAATTATTCTTTATAGTATTTCCCATATGACTATATGATTGGTGAAGGTCAAAGTGCAAGTTATTATAACTTTCTATAAATAGGTAATTGTTTTCTTTTGAATTTTGAATTTCAAATTGCATCATCCGTGGCTTGTAAAAATCTAAAACCAAAGCACTTCCTAATGATGTCTACTTTTAATATAACTTATCAACAATTTAATCTCACGTTAGTCAGGGCTATTATATTTATGAGATTTTTGTGTCAATTTTATCTTTTTTCGCACTCTTATAGTTTATATAAAAAAGGAATACAGAATGGTAATATTTTTTTTAAAATTATGCATGTAAATATATTATATCCATAATAATTGTGTTTGCTGGCAAGCGAAAAAAAAACGACTTCAATACGTAGGTAGGCGAAAAAACAGTTAAGTAAATACGCATTATCAAGATTACCCCAAAAGTTGTAATCAGATCTCGATGAAGTTTAAATATGACCACATAATAAACATCGGTTTTCGATTAAATTAAAATCATCAAAATCAATACAGTAAAAAGTTATGCGAATTTTTGAGGATTTCCCTCGATTTCTCTGGGATCCCATCATCAGATCCTGGTTTCCTTATCCTCCTTTTTTTGAAGTCGGTTAAAAAAAACATCACACACACTACCATCTATTTGACACACACACACACACACGCATATTTCTTTTGTTGATTGTCAAAGTCTGTAGTCAAATTGAATTTTTTTTAAAGGTCTTTATTTTCATAATTTTGTGGTTTTTTAATTTAAATTTTTAAATATGGTCCAATTTCGACCCCTGGGCGACCATTAGTTTAATTAAAGACGTAGCTACGATCGTCTGGTAAGATAATTGTGTTTGCTCGCAAACGAAAAAAAAAACCGACTTCAATTACATCGACGAGTAATACAACGTAGATCGACGAAAAAATAGTCAAGTAACTACGCGTTATCAAGGATTACTCAAAAAGTAGTTATCAGATCTCGATAAAATTTATATGTGACCACATGGTAAACACCAGCTTTCGATTAAATTAAAAATTATCAAAATTGGTACACCCAGTAAAAAGTAATTGCGGATTTTCGAGAGTTTCCCTCGATTTCTCTAGGATCCCATCATCAGATCCTGGTTTCCTTATCATGGTACCAAACTAAGGATATCCCCTTTCCAACAAAAAAAGAATTATCAAAGTCGGTACATCTAGTAGAAAGTTATGCGGTATAATATAACGTAGGTCGACGAAAAAAGCGTCAAGTAAAAACGCATTATTAGATATAACTCAACAAACAAATTTAAATGGGACCAATTAGCACACATTACCCTTCGATTAAGATAAAATTTGTCGAAATCGGTCCACCCGGTCAAAAGTTCTGATGTAACATACATAAAAAAAAAAATACAGTCGAATTGAGAACCTCCTCCTTTTTTGGAAGTCGGTTAAAAAAAATATATATTAAATCTTACCTTCCCTCCTCTAGCTCTGTGTATTGTAATAAAGAACTGATTGAAATAAATAACACGGTATTGAAAGAGACGTATACGGTATTGAAGAAAGGAGTATTGAAAAATAATTTAAATTTATTACAGCGACAACTAATTTTATTTTTATTTTTAATTTAATTTACTCTGTGTTTAGCACTAATTGCAAAAAATCTTTGACAATAACAGTAATTCCCATTAGCGAATCGATAGGATTTAATGGATTAGTTTTTATTTAATGAATAATTGAAAAACTATAAACGGTCAAGTATATATGTATATCATTTTTAATTGAGTTTTTTATTAAGAATAACTTCGTTTTACCAATTCTCAACGCTTGCCTTGTATTAACAGAAAAATATCGTCAGTTCTCGATCAAATTTAAATCAGACCATTTAAAACAACCGTTCGATTAAAAAAAGAATTATCGAAACCGTCTAGTCAGTAAAAAGTTCTGCGGAAACCTACATTTTGAACTAAATACGGTCGAATTGAAAAACTCCTCCTTTTTTGAAGTCGGCTAAAAAGGGAATACTTTGACTTATATCACTTATCACACAGAAATATATGAGAACTTGTATTATAAGACGGTATATTATGTTGGGTCTATATTTGCGTTTATAAGTAAAAAATAGAAAATTCTTTTAGAAAATAAAGATTCTAAAATTTTCGCGACAACAATACCTCCTCAATCAAAGTCCGTACAAAGAAGTAAAAGGGAAACAATGACAACTTCAGTTCATGGATATCAAGGACATTTTAACGATGTGAACAGTCAAATCGAACTCAACTCTCTCACGGTATTTTTTTCTTCATAATTTTTGAATAAGTCGATTCCAAAGAAATAAATATTGATCTCGCAAGAACTCATTCATTCATAATATTATTACCTAACTTATTTCATTTTGTCCACTTCGATACTAGCTAAACTACTCAATTTAGATAAAAACTACTTCTTAGATAAAAATAAAATTGTAAAAATTCTATGGAACAGTCGAAATCGTCTATCGGCATCATGTTAACTAGCACGTAAAAAATAAAAAATATTTGTCCCTTAATATGCATATTCGTTAGTATTCATGTAAGCAAGTACAGAAATACTTGAAAATATTACATTTTATAAAAATAATGTGTTGCGTTTACAAATATAGCGCATGTACAAGACTATTCGGGATGCAAAACACACGTTGGGATAACACTTCGCCGCGGAAAGCCAACGGGGCGGTCGCGCTGCTCTGAAACTCTTGCCACGTAGCGATCTCTCGTTAAATACGAATACGTGGACCAAACAATGTCTCAAATTATTAAAATAATATTCATTATGTTCCTTATGGACCTCGAGTGCGTAAATGTCGATTCATTCATGATAAATAATGATGAACTAAGTGTCAAACTAAATAAATTACAATTAAAAGACAGTGTACTCAATTATTATTACATATCGTTTGATTCATTAAAATGTCATAGTGTAAGTTTGTGGCGTTGTTTTAATTTAAAAATGTGGAAAAAGCGTAAGAGAAATGAGATAAACTTTAAAATGTTAACAAGTAAACTTATAAGACCGAGAACAAAAAGAATAGCAATTGATTATGGACATAATAGTCAAGAAAACCCATTAAAAGAAGCAACAGTTGAGCCAATTGAGTCGATGTTGGTTCAAAGATTTAAGCGGGAATGGCCCTTGCGCTTGTGGCGCCAGATCAGCTTCACCGACGACTTTATACATAAAATCAACCCACACTGGTTGCAATTCTCACCTCCCAGTCCTTCCTTATATTATGGATTCGGTGGATTGTACATTCTGATGGCTCTGCTCGGTTGTCTTGGCAACTCTGTCGTCATATTGATGTATTTTAGGTTAGTACTTCAATCGTCGCAATTAATTATAGCGACTACATTTAAATCTGCATTTATTTTAGAATAAGACACTCGGAAGATTTTGATTTTATTTCTAGCAATTGCTTACTTGTGCGTACGTAATATTTTTATTTTTAAATTGTATGTAGAAAAATATCATAATAGCTTTAACAGAACGATAGACAGATTACCAAGAAATAAAATATAAACTTATCCACTCAAAAAATTAAAATTATATTTATTATTATATGACCGGGGAGGCAAAAAAGCGCGATGCCTGCAAAACCCGAAGTATAGAAAGCACGTTGCCGATATTACCGCTGACTCTCTTCAGAAGCTCTGATCCCCTTACTCATCACAGGAATACAACACTACTTGACAGCAGTATTATTTAGCTGTAATCTTCTGTAAAGTTGTCATCAACATAGCACTTCTTCACTGAAGATATCTTCATCACTTGTAATCTTGCACTACTGTAAATGGCAGATTTCCTGAAACTATTAAGGTTGTCCAGATAGGTATACGACGGGCGGTAGTGGGTGGCTCATGCCTACCAAAAATTACCACTAAAAATTCATTAAATCTATTTAAGCTAAAGATTCTCCGCGCTACAATTTTTTTATTCAATTACTTCAGTATAAACGGATGTACTTTAAAAAAATTAAAGTATCTAATATTTAAGAATAATAAAACATCGAATATTAAAAAAAAATTATTTCACTATTTTTCAAACTAAATTTGAGTAACAATTTGATGCTTCTAAAATTTTTTATTCTGGATAATTGAGTCAAGTATAACAACCTGTTTATTAAATTAGAGGTTATTCGTTAACATTTCTCCATGGATTTCCTCAGTTTTTTGAAGTGAAACTTCTTTTCGTTGTGATTTAAACCTCGATGGAACAAAAATGCGTCACGAAAAACAAACAAATACATTAATGTATAGGAGAGAATGAAATACATAGAATACATTACTGCTCACAACGGGTAAGCGACGCGTTTTGCATGGCGCTTACGATCTTTTATCAAGAGCCCGTGATCATCCTCAATAAAACAAATAGCAACGGCCTACCTTCCTACGACTTTTCAGATGTTTCACTTCTGCTGTGTGTGAATTGCATACACACACTCTTTTTCTTTGTGTATATGTCAAACACCATACTATATAACAGTATAATATACCCAATACTACGTGCATTTATTTCTGGAAGTGACCTTGGAGGTTGGTTGACACAAAAATACGATAGTTTCGGGTGAATATAACACGGGACTACACTAACATGCTTCAAGGTATTAAACACACGACCTTCATTAAGATTAGACATCTCTCGTGTTTGTTCATTAAACCTCTTTGTACAATTAAACAGAAGTTATTCTGTTATTGTTTTAATATTAACCAAACATTATTTATCAGACCTATATGTTGATAATATATATAATCAAAGTGTATATAAGTAATGACATATATTGAACGTTAACATTAAACTAGACAGACTACGGCTAGTTTTTTTTTTAAATCCCTCGCGACGACCATTAATTAAAGAGCTGCAGTCCAAGTTGCATATTTTAAATTAAAAAATAAGATAAAGGGTATGGATAAAGTGAATCAATGTTAAATTATTATTATTTAATTATAAATAATGCTTGCGATAGATAAAAATCTTACATTACATTACTACTAGAAATTCTACATTAATCGATACAAGAGATAACAGTCATTTGTCATCTTAAATGAAACTGAGTAGTATTACTAAAGAACTAAATGTACTATTAACCTCATAAATCTGCCAAAATGAGGTGATTTAAACGTTATGACGTCACATTTGAATGCCGTCGTATATTTATGTAGATAGGTAATCTTTTATTAAACTGTACGTCAAAATGAATCTTTATGACACATTTCTTAAGATATAGATTAGTTACATCTTTCTTATGTATAAAATTCTCGTGTTACAATGTTAGTTAGCATATTCCTCCGAAACGGCTGGACCGATTTTTATAAAATTTTGTGTGCAAGTCGAGTAGCTCTGAGAATCGGCCAACTTCTATTTTTTATACTCCTAAGTTATAAGAGGTAGGGGGAATAGGGGGTTAGTAACATATATGGCAAAACAACATTTGCGGGGTCAGCTAGTAATATATGTTTTTAAATATGTAAAATAATAAAATTGTGTCTTAAAAATTCGTGATCAACGAAGTCATATTTGCTTATTGAAAATTATCGATTCAGATAATTGTATTTGCTCGCAAACGAAAAAAAAACTGACTTCAATCACATCGACAAGTAAATACAATAGTCTAGAATAGTAGGTCAACGAAAAAATAGTCAAGTAAATACGCGTTTTCAAAGATTACTTACTCAAAAAGTAGTTATCAGATCTCGATGAAATTTAAATGTGACCACACGATAAACATCAGCTTTCGATTAAATTAAAAATCATCAAAATCTGGATATCCAGTAAAAAGTTATTTGGTATAATACAACGTAGGTCGACGAAAAAATACTCAAGTAAAAACGCATTATCAGATATAAGTCAAAAAGTATTTGTTAGATCTCAAATAAATTTAAATGGGACCAAATGACATACACCACCTTTCGATAATTTTTTTTTTTGTCGAAACCAGCGATCCAGTCAAAAGTTCTGAAGTAAGATACATAAAAAAATGCAGTCGAATTGAGAACCTCCGCCTTTTTTGGAAGTCGGTTAAAAAGGAGACTGTCATACCCTTTGCAATTATAAGATTAGTTCAGATTTAAAAGATTTTTCAAGTTGTCATCTTAAATCATATGATCAATACCATTTTATATCTTACGATTCCATACTTGATAATTGACGTAAAATGTAATATTAATTACCACAATATGTAATTTATATTTCGCAGAACCATTATTAGTCACATGTTTTAAGTAAGTTTTTATTTGTATTTATATTATGTATACGCCTATTGCATACAATAATTAAACCGATTTAAGTTTTAATTTTTTTTACTTTTAAATGAAATTAGCTTAATTTAAATGTTGTGTGTACTTAAATTATACATCAAACAGTCAAACGTCATATTTACGAGTATTACGAGTTTCTTAATGTTTTCCAATTTCGTTTATTATATAAGTTCATTTATATTCGCTATTTAAATTCTCGATAAGAGATACTGTCTTTGTTCGCCAGTTGTAAGTTTTATAATTTTCTTGTAGTTAGTTATAGTACAATAATGTATAAAATAAAATATTTTGTGATAAGTTAGGTTTGGTAATATAATTTAAATAAATCTTACAATCAACGATCTCAGGAAGGATATCAATCGGGATTGTCGGGAGGAATTTGAATGATTCATTTATAACTGACAATGAACTGTAAACTTGTCAAGAATATACCTATTTGTTATGAAACAATATTCAAATATTGGCTACATAAAAACAAAACAAAATTTCCCTTTATCATCTGACAGTCATTCTTTGGTCTACTTTGATAAGCTTTTGAACATCCGGTGTGTTTCTTGTTAAAGAAAAACTTTACTATATCCAAAGTCATACGATTAATTTGAAAAATTTTACAGTTACCGCTAAAACTAACCGCAATCTAGGTGCGAACTTAATATATCCTTAGAAAGACTTTTCAATGACGTTTGTATTGTCACTTTAGTAAAAATGTTTACATTGTCTACATAATAATCTCTGGGTTCTTTCAATACATATAAGATCTTATTTAATACATATTTTATTCAGACAGACGTTTTGTGTTGGGTCGATCTTGTACTTATTTCTTATTTTTCGTAATTGTCTATGTCAGCTACATATGTGAACGTCAAAGGTATCAGGGTATCAAAGTTTTAGCGAAATCCGTAAATTTTGACAGTTACCTTTTGTATATTCATTTTTTTAAGCTCAATATGCAATACAAAAAAGGTCAAATACAAAATCATACCTTATTGCACCGTAAACTATGATTACACTTATGAAGATAATCTCATACATTAAAAATAAGTTAATAATAATGAATTAATAATCTCGTATCAATACCTATCTCATATCATTAAAAGTGTAACATGTATTATTATTTACATTAGGTACATGTAATGAAAATGAATAAATTTTGGAGAGTATTCTATGATCGCATGTGAAAAGTCTGCAATAATTAGGTACTCAGAAATTAGTGATAACATTAACTGTACCGTTAAAATCTGATTATTTTATTATAACGGTGAAAACCTCGATAATCTGATAAAGCTTCCATATTTCAATCGTGTGTTGTTCTTAAGTAGAGCAAAAATTAAAAAAAAAAATCTTTTGCAAGTCTCCGATTTCAGACAAATTGACTATTATTTTTACTATTTGCTCGAAAACAAGTAAAGTAGTAGTCCATATGTTTATAAAAATATTACTTTAATTGTTTACTTATATATTTTTACAAAAATCATAGAAGATATATACTTTGCCGATCATGTTTCTAAGATGTTGCTGTAGATTTTCTCCTAAGACAAACGTTATAATATAAAATTTTTAGTATTTATATAACTACTAGCTGACTCGGCAAACGTTGTCTTGCCGCTAAACGCTTTTTAAAAATAGAGGTTGATCGTAGAGGGTTGAAAATTTAGGGTTGTATGTATTTTTTAATGTTGTATCATAAAAAAATTAAAAAAATATATTTATCCAAAAATTAAAAAAAATTTAGGGGTGGACTACCCTTAACATTTAGGGGGATGAAAAATAGATGTTGTTCGATTCTCAGACATACGCAATATGCACACAAAATTTCATGAGAATCGGTCAAGCCGTTTCGGAGGGTTTAACTACAAACACCACGACACGAGAATTTCATATATTAGATACAAATCGAGATCAAATTAATCAGCAAGAAACTCCGCATTACTTGTTAAAACGTCGCTTATTAGCTAATGTTCCTGGATTATTTTTAGTATTTTTAATAAGCTTACAAATGTAATTTAATTACTTATGTAATCACTTTATCGTATAGAAGACAAACAAAACACATTGCGGAGTCAGTAATTTGGTGTACATAAATAATTATCTCAATAGAGTAGAGTCGAGACTGTAGTTTGGTGAATGTACTCGCTTAAAAGACCTGCGATCGTGGATTTGATTTCCGCTCAGATCAAATATTATAATTTATATATATTTGTTTTTGATCTTTACGAGTCTCTCTACCATGCCTCAGAGACCAACCACGTAAAGTTCTCGAAATTAAAAAATCAAAATCGCACATGGCATTTGTATATGCCATACAGATATGTTTGCCGTGATCTGGGCGTTTGGCTTGTGTATTGTGTGTGTTTCCGGACCCCGACACAGGAGATAATCCTAGTGGGGGCCGTTGAGTGTGGGGCGTTTATTTGTATATTTATTTATTTATTTTCGTATCGTAGCTTCTTTTTATTAATAACACAAATTTCCTCATCTACCTCTTCTAAAATCGCCGTTAAGATTAACTTTTAGTTTATTACTATTAGTTTATTTACTTTATTGCGCTGTAGGCTGTTCATCTTACAAAACACCCTTCACTTGTAAACTGTACTCGAACGAAGTGCGAACGATTTTGGTGCAGAAGCGAGTATTTCAGCTACTAAACTACTCGCTACTAGACTAAAACACTAGCCTAGTCCGAACTAGGCTTAAGCTTTACTATTAACGCCGTAATACTCAAGTTTACTTAATAGAATCCCATGGTCCACGCAATCAAACGCCTTTGATAAGTCTAAAAATACACCATTAGGATTTTGTTACCTCTCCCAAGGGTCATAATCATAGAGTGACCTCTAGTGAAACCATATTGTTCACTGTGAAAAATACCTTTAACCTTAAAATAGAAAAGAAGAAAGTTGGTTTAGTATTTTATTTTCGAAAGTTTTACTTAGAACGGCATTATTGATATGGTTCTATAATTACTGGAATGACTTTGATTTCCTTTTTAAAAGTAGCAAAACTTTACTATATTTTAACAAATTTGGAAAAGAACCATTTAATACGATTGTTAAAAGTTAATGCTCAGTGCTGAGCGAGGTCATTAAATGACAGTAGTAATTAATTTAACTAAAATATCCCACAGATTATTTTACTCTTAAACTATTTTACGATGTCTAAAGAATCAAACTGCGAGAACGAAAAATCAACATTACATTCATCTCGCTCAAGGTTATCATCATAAACACCTGATTTTAATCATTACTCGTGGTAGGGGCATTCTCTTCAAATTCGATTAAGGTCTAAACCGTCTCTCATATGAAGAAAGAAGCCCTTATACAGCAGTTCCTACTGATTTCCAGCCAGAATAAATCAATTAATCAATTAATTGTAGTGTTAGGTAGAATGTGGCTTTATATAATTGAAGAAAAGGATTGTATGACCAAAAAATCGGCATCAAATAGCAACTGAAGCAGCTGGACACATATTTTAATGAGTAATTCGTGCCCACTGACACGTCCTTCCTAAGTAGTGACGTATTTGGATATGGGTTATTAATCCATCTATTAATATAATAAACAACAGAACAGCCACAAAGGTTTTATATTTTCTACGCTATTTATAGTACAAGTATATATTAATTGAAATAGAATCCCCAAATAGCAACGCAAGTAAATAATAAATTCTTTATATAGTCCCATTCGGCATTGCGATAAATAAAGTGAAATTGGCATATATTGATAACTGCAATTCTAATATAAGCGTACATATAATATATGTGTATATAATAAGGCTACTAAGATATGCTATAATTAATGTTTAAATTATTAAATACTCAGCTGTAAACTATAAAGTAAAATATTGCCTAATAATTATGCGAAATTTCCGCAAGCCAGAAGACTAAACACACCAATAAATGTGAATTAATTTGATTCCTATGTGGACGTCTTCCAACTCACTTGTAGGAAACGTTTCTCATCGACGTTGCCGATACTAACCGCAAAGATATGTAACACACTATCATCGTTTGTCTCCTAACGGCTGCAACATATACCTTGATGGTCTTCAACAGAAGGCATTCGCACTCCAACCTAGACGTCTACTGTGATCAGATACATGTATATGTATATATATACATATACATATACATATATATATATATATATATATATTTATTTATATTTATATTAATATATACATACATACATATTTGTGCGATATATCTGTGATATGCGCACAATAATTATAATAATTTGAAATGTTTTCTGTCTAGTTCTCAGGAGAAATTCTTTTTACTTTTTTATATATTAGGTACTTGTTTGTATTTTTACCACGAATATGTGAAAGCACAAAATACAAGATTTTCCATACACACTCAGAGTTTGGTTCACTGTTTTCTTTTTTAATCCGAAACAATTTATTTTGTAAAAGTAAAAAAGTGTCCGACATATTTACTCAGAGTAAAAGCTTTGTCCAGTCCCATTAAATCCATGTTTGTAAGGTACACTAATTAAAATTATACATATACGGCATCTTATTCACTTTTAACAATTCCATTTGATAAATAAAAAACGAGAAAGACGAGACTGAAAGACGAGAGATAACATTAATAACAAGATATAAAGTCAAAATATAATTTTAGAATTTACATATTGTAATATCCGCTATCTCACTAGTTAACAGAGTTACGTCTGGGATTCCAATATAAGATTATTAAATATCTCAATAATACGAAGCTCAATCCAACAAATTCCTTTGTACTTTACGAATATAAACTTTTATAATATATGTATTAAAGTGAACCGTTGGGTGAACCCTATTAGTAATTGACATTTTGTATGAAAGTATTTTATTTATTTATGCAGGAATCTTTATTTCTGGAATGGTTCTGAAATTATAAACACCCACCTTTGTTCTTCTAAAGCTTATTATTCGGTACAGGTTTATATTAAATAAGGACATTTTTAAATATAATAATTACATATTATCAAGTTGGATCAAACTGCCCACGGTGTGGTGTTTAGGAATCCATCGCGGACAAACTACATGATACTTAATTTATATAGATTAAGGTTTTACTTGTTTGTGCAGTCCTTGTGGGTCTCCCCACCGTGCCTCGGAGAGCACGTTAAGCCATTGGTCCCGGTTGTTATCACGTACACCTGATAGCGATTGTTACTCATAGTAGGGAATATATCCGCCAACCCGCATTGGAGCAGCAAGGTGGATTAAGCTCTGATCCTTCTCCTACATGGGAAAAGAGGCCTATGCTCAGTAGTGGGATATTACAGGCTGAAGCGTAAGATTTTAGTTTTCTATAGAAATTTATTATAATACGGCCCGACCATAACTTTTTTTAAAACATAAAGTTTAATACTTTTGTTACGCTTAAAAAGCATTTATTAAACTGATTTTAAAATAAATATAAGTCATAATGATAACTTTTCTGTTTCAGATAGACTAATTAACAATTAACAGAGAAACTAATTCAGATAATAAAATCGAAATATAGCCTATGAAAGTTATCAAAACTACATTCATATACTGAAACAAATTAATACATGGTATAAAAAAAGCTTGCGATTATCTTTCAATTATTTAAAAGAAATATTTAAAAAAATAAACTGCGAAAAAGATAAAGATAACGTACATGACATACAATTACACGTATTATAAATGCATACATGCATCAACACTCCTCCATATCAAACTGTCATAGTATCTTTAAAACTGTTGCGTGTTACTCACACGTAAGCTTACACGATAAAAATTATACCGCAGCTACTCGCCATTCCCATAATTATTCCATGCAATACCTTGAAAGGGAACCCTTTTAAAAGTCGCTTTTTATAATTTAATTTGTTGCTATTGCAGACTTAAGCCAATGAAACGAGTAATCAAGTCGTGGGTTGTGAAAAATAAATACAAATTTTACGCGCTTTACAAGAAGCTTTTACTAGAAACTTTGCTAGATAAATATACGTACGTTTATGTGGGTACGACTGATCATTATTTAAAATTAATTTAAACTTAAAGCTTATCTATTTACATTAATTGATAAGGAAGATTATTATCCTTGGATGCGTTATTTTACCTACTACCTACTTGTTTGCTAAAATATTTCAATCATCAATCAGCCCACCCGATGATAAGAGGTTACTGTAGTTTATAGACGCAAACAAAACCAAAAGCTTCGTAAGCGCGTTAACAACCGTACTCCTGACCCTCCCCAGGAGCTTCAACCGCCTCAACCCACTCACCACAGAAACACCACACTACTTGAAAGCAGTGCTATTAGCTGCGGGCTGCTCCTTTTGAACAGTGTATTTCCTGCTGCGCTCTACCTCAATAAAACACGTAGCCCAACCTAAATAAAGTTATTATTATAGGTAAACTTAAAACGTATACAAATAAATATTTGAATGTTTGTTTTTTATCTTACGCTAAAATTAATTAATAATTTAGTGTAGACTGGAGGTGGTTAAGTATCTCGATGAACAGAAAATAAAAGAAGTCCACTAAGTTTTTCTCGAGTCAGATTAACTGTACCCATAAGACTCGATAAAACATTACAAATTGCGATGCTAGTCACAGTAATCGTACAATATTTGAACGCATTAAAAATATGTTAACGTGCATAAAGTAATTAATAATTTAATATAGACAGTAGATGGTTAAATATCTGGATGAACAGAAAAGAACAGAAGTCCACTAAGTTATTTCAAGTCAGATCAGCTGTACCCACAAGACTCAATAAAACGTTACAAATTGTGATACTACTAGTTACAGTAGTCATACAATAATTAAGCACATTTACAATATTTTTATGTGTAACACTTCATAATTATAAGTTTAATGACGGACAATTAAAAAGCTAGATAATCCAATCGGTATTATTTGTATTAGATACTAGCTGTACACTGCGCGCATTGCTAGGCTTTTTTTTGGTCGTACCAACTCAGAAACCTTCTGGATTCATGCACAACACTTTGCTGAAGATCATGACATTATCCAATGCATAGTTTACGATTCTATCGTAAGCTATGCATTGAACTATGCATTTGATCATGTCATGATCATATGAAAGGACATACAGACAAACATTCATTTTTATACATATAGAAAAAATATCGTTCCGAGTGTGTAATTAAAACTGAGCACATTAAATCTGTTGCTAGGGCTCTTCCACATCGTATACGTTCTCTTCTTTCTTCTGATAATAAGTATGTACTTTACATAGTAATAATGTACCCACATATAATATTTGTATATCAAGAATGACATTTTTAGAGAGTTGCAGTTATATGTATAAACCAATATTGTTAGCGAAAACTAGGAACTTAATTAATAGAACTTTAAAAAAACAAGTAGGCATCCAATTTAATGGGTCATAGGTAGGTAAGTTATAAATTGTTGACGGGGTTCATACATAATTTTGTTTTCTCCTTCAAGGTCGTTCCTTTGAAGGATAAGAATGAGTTACGGCACTGCCATTGATGTGAATAAACACACAATACGTTAAGAGCAAAAGCTAATAAGATGCTTTACATTTATAGGAACGTTTATCTCTTTTATTAAAGATAATGTAGCTCGTGTAGCATTTTATTTGCTACACGAGTACAATAAAAAAAATAGACTCTTTAGAAACATGTTGATAGAGAAAACAAATATCCTCTATGACTGCGATTTTTTAAGTTATATCTAAAAGATAATATTTGGAAGTAGTTAGTAGGTACGTGCGTATTATTCAAGGCAAGACAACGGGGCTTATATAAATCGTAAGGGTCACTTACAAACTTTGTCAATATAATTTCATAAAAAGAGTAAGACGTAGTAACATTATTCAATTTTATGTAGATACAAAATATTCCCATATTATTAACTTCTAGATTTATTTATTATAATAACTTATCCATTACCTACCAGAGTGAGCGATCCATTCAAATATGTCAATCTCTATAGATAAAAATGAATCACCTTAATGTACCCGTAAGCGGATAACTTACGAACGACTGCAGCAAATTGGAGATTTCTATTTTATGTTCGCTTTATTGTCAGGACAATGTTTGTATAAAAGAAAATTAAAAAATTTGGAAAATCCATAAGTGCACGCCTGCAAGTTGTATTTATTAGATAATTAATAATTGAGTTTACCACTCATAAAAACACAATTTATAACTTAGTTTTCGTATAGTTTACAATTGAGTTACTAGCACAAAGATACCTACTAAAAAAAAATCCTGAAAATAATAACTAGAGAAATTATTGCATATATTGTCAAAATTTGTGTTGGTATGTCCCACCTTGAACCAATGATGCACGACTAATAATGCAAAGTATTAGAGAGTGCTACACGATCAAAAAAATTTTTTTGCCTCTTCGCCTTAACTATTTTTTCATTACAACTAAACATTTTTTTATTATAAGCTTTTTAATTCACAACAAACAGGAAATTTTGCATATATGATTGTGCAGACAAATTAATTGAGAATAATTCTTTAATCATCAAAAAAGTTACCTTAACACATTATTGGAATCCGTCAGTTACGGTTACTGTGAAAATTAGATAACCATAACTTAGCAACTCATTCTGTTATTATCAATGACACGTTCAACTTTAACCGCCTGTTACTTGAAATCAAAATATTATCATTATCATTGTTGTCTATTCTTAGCTATGCAAGTGCAAGATCTCGTAATTAGATTAATCACTCAATTAGCTTAATGAACTACAAAATCTTGACCTTACAGAATCACAGCTAAATAATACTACTCTAAAGCAGTGTCGTGTTTCTGTCGGTGAGTAAGGTAACCAGAGCTCCTGGGGGGAATGGGGCGATAAGGTCAGCAACGCGCTTGGAATGCTTCTGGTGCTACAGAAGTCTATAACCTACGATAATCGATTACCATAAGGTGAACCGTACGCTTATTTATCGACCTTATATAAAAATATTTTTTTTTTTTTACTTAGTTCATATTCTTTCTTCCTTGCTTTTTTACATCTCGACGGACATAATCTTATTATTTACTAGCTGTGCCCGCGGCTTCGCCCGCGTTGAAATCAGTGTGTCACAAAGTTTTCCCGGCAAACTTCCAGTGAAACTCTCATCAAAATCGGCTTAGCCGTTACTTAAACCTTCCTCTTAAACCGCATGAAAATCCGTTCAGTAGATTTTGAGGGAACCGATCACATACACTTTTGGAGACTTTGTTTTATAATACACTAACTGTTGCCCGCAACTACATCCGCGTGGTTATAAAGATATGCATTACTATTAGGATGTTTAGCGCAAATTATTGTTTTATTTCAGTTACTTGAAATGCTTATCACACTGAGTAACTTTTTAAAAGGCACAATTTAGTTTAATTTAATAGTTGTTTTTATAACACCTCTCTATACACCACATTCTTAGTTTTATTTTCAGGCAGCAGTATAAATAACCTATCAGGTGAACTTATATGTTTCATACAAACTATCAACCCCAATTAAGCCCCTTAGCGGTGGAATATCGCAAAATCCGTTCTTAGCGGACGTCTACTAACTATAATCTACCTCCCTGCCAAATTTCATCTTTGTCCATCCTGGATGGATGAACCCTCCAGCGGTTTTTGAGTTCTCGTGATGAGTGAGTCAGTGACCTTTCTCTTTTATATATATAGATTACGATGCATTATTTGGACACCATCTCATCATCTATAGAGCATGTATTTTACATTTTAAGTCTCTTACTTCAAAAATATAGAACTTTTATACAAACTTCCAACCCCCGTTTTACCCCTTTAAGGGTTGAATTTCATAAAACCAGTTCTTAGCAGATGTCTACACCCCATAAGGAAACTACCTGCCAAATTTCAAGTTTGTATCTGTTATAGTTTCGGAGATTTCGTTATGAGAGAGCCAACCTACCATCCCCCGGTTTAACCACAAAAAGGAGTTGATCTCTAAAAATACATTATTTGGACACCTTTTCACCATCTATAGAGTTTACATTTTAAATTTCAAGTCTCTTACTCCAAAAACATAGGACTTTCATTCAAACTACCAACCCCCGTTTCACCCCTTTAGGGGTCGAGTTTCGTAAAATCGGTTCTTAGCAAATGTCTACGTCCTATAAGAAACCTACCTGTCAAATTTCAAGTTTGTATCTGTTATAGTTTCGGAGATTTCGTAATGAGTGAGTCAACCTACCATCCTCCATTTTAACCCCAAAAGGGTGTTGATTTCTTAAGATACATTATTTGGACACCTTTTCACTATCTATAGAGCATACATTTTAAATTTCAAGTCTCTTACTTCAAAAACGTAGGACTTTCATACAAACTTCCAACCCCCGTTTCACCCCCCTTAGGGGTCGAGTTTCGTAAAATTCGTTCTTAGCAAATGTCTACGACCTATAATGAGCCTACTTGCCAAATTTCAAGTTTTTAGGTGTTATAGTTTCTGAGATTGCGTGATGACTGAGTCAACCTACCATCCCCCGTTTTAACCCCAAAAGGGAGTTGGTTTCTAAAGACACATTATTTGGACACCTTTTTATTATCTATAGAGCATACATTTTAAATTTCAAGTCCCTTACTTCTAAAACATAGGACTTTCATACAAACTTCCAACCCCCGTTTTACCCCCTGAGGGATCGAATTTCGTAAAATTCATTCTTAGCGGTAGTTTACGCTGTATAAGGAACCTCCCTGCTAAATTTCAAGTTTGTAGCTGTTATAGTTTCGGAGATTTCGTGATCAGTGAGTCAACCTACGATCCCACGTTTTAACCCCAAAAGGGAGTTGGTTTCTAAAGATAGATTGTTTGGACACCTTTTTATCATCTATAGAGCATACATTTGAAATTTCAAGTCTCTTACTTCTAAAACATAGGACTTTCATACAAACTTCCAACCCCCGTTTCACCCCCCTTAGGGGTCGAGTTTCGTAAAATCCGTTCTTAGCAAATGTCTACGACCTATAAGGAGCCTACTTGCCAAATTTCAAGTTTGTAGGTGTTATAGTTTCGGAGATTTTGTGATCAGTGAGTCAACCTAAGATCCCCCGTTTTAACCCCAAAAAGGGGTTGATTTCAAAATATTCATTATTTGGTCACCTTTTCACCATCTATCGAGCTTACATTTTAAATTTTAAGTCTCTTACTTCAAAAACATAGGACTTTCATACAAACTTCCAACCCCCATTTCACCCCCTTAGGGGTCGAGTTTCGTAAAATCCGTTCTTAGCAGATGCCTACGTCTTATAAGGAACCTACCTGCCAAATTTCAAGTTTGTAGGTGTTATAGTTTCGGAGATTTCGTGATGAATGAGTGACCTTTCGCTTTTATATATATTATAGATTACTCATAGTCACGTTTTTAAAGATTACTGTTTATTATTTCATAATAGGCAAAAATTATAATAATAATTGTATTAAATAACAACACCACTGGGTTCGTGACCGAAACCAGGTAGGTCTCACTTAACACTCCGATTTTATTACATTTGTCTAGATAACTTTTTTGTTTGCTCTTACTGAGAGACTGTAGAAAAAGTTGTTGGCACGTTCAAACGTCGATGGAAATCGGTAGAGCTTCAATCTTGATTTACTGTAACTTACATTATGTATAGTTAGTTTGGTTCATCGATCCGGATAGCAACTTATTATAATGTGTACAGTTTATATTTGAGTGAAAGTTAACATGTGAGAGAAGGTCAGTGAGGTAAAAAACAACCCAAACCCAATGAAAGTCGATCTAACACTGAGTCTATTGACATAAATGTAGACCAGTACAGACGTTAGCGATGTATGCAAAAATAGCAACTTCGTAAGAAATAAGGTTATTACATCGCAAAGACAACTACATTGCTGAGTGTGCGGTAACACATACTGTATAGGTGAATCGTTTGTAACAGTAACTGAGAGAGAGAAACGGAAAGAGAGAGAGAGAAAGAGTAACGAGAAAGAGATACATATATTTGTTTTAATAACACTGTAACCGTCCAGTCGCGAGTTAAAGCTGCACAAAGCACATTTCTTTTATTGAAATAGCGTAGAATATTATTGTAATAATTGCTTTTACGTATTTTTAATAAAGGTTTTTTTTTAATTGTAGGTCAACTGTAACGTATTCTTATAATTTATTTTTCGAAAACTAAAAGTAAATTATAGATGATAATTTTCGATGAAGATGGCTTACTTTCAGCAATGAACATTCAATAAAATAAAAGATCTGAAACACTTTTTGCCTTCAAAACAATACACCAGTTACGAAACCTTCATGTCCGGTAAAAAAATGCGTTAAGGCTCATTGATGCATAAAAATGGTTAAGAGTTCTTTTTCTATATAAGATAAAAATTTCCTGGTCCGTTAGAATCTTCTTTTTATATTTAAGGTACTACAAATGGAGCTCTATACAAACAAATAATACAGAAATATTTATGATTTTATTTTTGTGTTACCCACACATTAGGAATTCTAAACATTTTTGATATGATATTCAAAAACACAGAAATAGTAAACTTAATTCATATCTATAAAAATATAATTTTCGTATCATTTTGACATATGTGTCCATTGCTTGCAAGTATATTAGTCTCGTAATCTGTATTGATTGTAGCAACATACAAATATAAAAATAAATATATAGTCCCCCTACAGCTTGACTAAGTCCTTCTTTATTTTTATCCGTATCACATTT
The DNA here is from genome assembly GCF_905220565.1 of Melitaea cinxia. Taxonomy (NCBI): domain Eukaryota; kingdom Metazoa; phylum Arthropoda; class Insecta; order Lepidoptera; family Nymphalidae; genus Melitaea; species Melitaea cinxia. The sequence continues at coordinate 6,337,079 of NC_059400.1, read as the reverse complement.
ATACAAAGAACAAACAATGGCTGCATATCGATTTATTTTCCTCTTCGTGAGACAAATTTCGACAATCGTTCATTTGCAAAGCGACCTGTTTACGATTCGGTAGCCCTCGTGATTGAATCGAGTGGAGAGTTTCGGTCATACTACATCTGAATCTAAATATAAAACCTCTCTAGTAAATTATTCGTCTAAAATATGAGACTAGATATAAGTTGATATACTCAGTAATGCGTTTTTTTATTTATTCAAAAATTTTATTCAAATTGTTCTTGGATTTGTGAAGTAGAAAAAAGGTATTTTATTGTTACATCTCAACAAATGATGTTACTCTTTTAAAACTTCTTCAAATTATTGCACATCGTCATTATTCCCATGTGGTGGTAACCAATATTTTCTATTAACCTTATCTCGATAGTCACTCCTTTTTATGTATATTATATATTTCACGCAATCCACGTCACACCTACATAATACAGCAATCAATGACGAATAATGTCAATACAAAAAAAAAATGTTGCCGAATTTCCGCCTAGTAAATGTTTCTTTTCTAAGTTATATCATTCATATATATGTATATTAATCCCAAAAACTATTTTGCGAATAAGTAAATAAAAAGCTTATACTAAATTATTTACTACTAATATTACGTACTGTGTGGCTACAGTACTAAAGAATATAGCCACCCCCTCTCTTCCCGTGGGTGTCTAAGGGAAAACACAGTTCCGCTACCAACTTGGAACTTAAAAAGCCGACCGGTGGCGGGATAACCATCCAACTGCTGGCTTTGAAATACACAGGCCGAAGATGGGCAGCAGCGTCTTCGGTGCGACAAAGCCAGCCCTGCGGTCACCAACCCGCCTGCCCAGCGTGGTGACTATGGGCAAAACACATGAGTTCACGTTATTTTTGGCGTAAGCTTGTGGAGGCCTATGTCCAGCAGTGGACTGTATAGGCTGTAATTATGATGATGATGACTAAAATATTTAATAGCTAAAGTATATTATTGGTTAAGGTATTTTAAGATGTGTGAGTAATAAAGTTTATCCTGCAAAATGGTTATCATTAGACTTAAACAGCAAGAAGTAGAATAGGGTATTATACCTGTTTCGCCTCAATTAATAAACTACAGATTTTAGATTCATTTTTGCGAATAGTAATATCTCATACCAAAATACAGTGAAATTCGATGTGAATAAGAATAATGCGTCAAAAACTTATATCTGTTGGATATCATTATCTATCAAATATTGTTATCCATAACTGGTGAAACAGGACCTTATTAATTTTTTATACCTATAATTTTCAGCAGAATTACTGGTAGCTTCATATTACTTATTAAAAATTGATTTATTGTGCCTTGTATAAATAAATAAATATCTACACAATACACTGGACTCAGTGGAACGCAGAGCCAAGCGGCTAATCGGTAACGCCAGATTGGTGGAGTCTCTTCACACTCTGGCTTACCGAAGAAAAGTTGCCAGTCTAACGGTCTTTTACAGATTGTACTTTGGGGAGTGTGCCCTGCAGCTGCACGATCTCGTATCCCCATCTCCTTTTTTCCATCGGACTTTCATCCCTACCTGATTAACATACCCTTCATACGTACAAAGTGCTTCGAATCATCTTTTTTAATGCGCACGGCCAAGGAGTGGAATTTCCTGCCGGCGTGTGTATTTCCGAGTTCATACAACCCGAACATGTTTAAAGCGCGAGTGAACAGGCTTCTTCTGAGCGAGCGAGCTCCATTTTCGACTTCGTCTCTGCTCTAGAGCTAGACTGGGGTCAAGAGTAAGCCCATTATATAATAATAATAAAAAACAACAATACACACACGGTCGTCTGTTCCTAAAGTAAGCCACTTAATGCTTGTGTTATACAGGTAACAGCCGACTGGTATAACTACATATATAAATAATATATATTTTTAACATATTATAAATAATACATACATAAATATATAAATACATATATGTATCACACCCAGATTCGGGGTGGGAATCGATCCCACAACCCCCGGAACAGAAAGCAGGGTCACTACAAACTGCGCCAACGGGCTAATTCATCAGGGGCTATAATTATTATGTGTCGTCACGAGCTATAATTATTTTGTGTAAAAATCAAAATTGCTATTGATTTGTCTTTAAGAAACGATTTATTTATTTGTTTATTTATTACTTTCTTGCATATATATAGTAAAATACCTTTACCTAAAGAAGAGAAACAGAAGCACAAAAATTAAATTAAACTACAAACTATATCAGTCTGGTGGCACCATACAGGTATTTATTTGCCTACCTTAGAAAGAGACAAGAAATCTCATATATAATGTAGTCTGGAAGAATTCAATTTTATGTTCCAGTATTTGGATTTAATGGTGGTCGGACAAAAATAGAAAACTAAAGGATATGCCCAAAGGAACAGTCGAAGTTTTTAGGTGATACGTGATACAAACTTCGTCGGCTTTATCTAATAATGAACTATGTTTGTGAGGTATTAAATAGTATTTGTGACGATTGGAATTGATATGGGAAACTTACCTTTCCGCATAGTTTTGCCCGCGTTTATATAAATAATTCGTGCTATGCTTAAATATGTCAAAGTGTAACTTTTTTTGAACTTAGTTATGACTGTATATATAGTAAAATACCTTTACCTAAAGAAGAGAAACAGAAGCACAAAAATTAAATTAAACTACAAACTATATCAGTCTGGTGGCACCATACAGGTATTTATTTGCCTACCTTAGAAAGAGACAAGAAATCTCATATATAATGTAGTCTGGAAGAATTCAATTTTATGTTCCAGTATTTGGATTTAATGGTGGTCGGACAAAAATAGAAAACTAAAGGATATGCCCAAAGGAACAGTCGAAGTTTTTAGGTGATACGTGATACAAACTTCGTCGGCTTTATCTAATAATGAACTATGTTTGTGAGGTATTAAATAGTATTTGTGACGATTGGAATTGATATGGGAAACTTACCTTTCCGCATAGTTTTGCCCGCGTTTATATAAATAATTCGTGCTATGCTTAAATATGTCAAAGTGTAACTTTTTTTGAACTTAGTTATGACTGACTACATAAGCTATTGTAAAACTAAGTAACAACTTTCATTAACATTTGTTACGAATATTGCTTATGTAATATTATTTATTTAGTGTATAGTATTGGTCTCGGTGTTCTCTCATAGATCACTTTACCACATTTCATTCGAGCTCAAAATAAACTAGACTGCAATTAAAAGGGATCGATTAGAAAATCTACAATATCTTCAAAAGTACCTGACCTAGCTTTATGAAATAAAGCCTAAACTAAAGAATATTTTAAGGTGCTTAAAAGGAAATAAAAACAATGAATTATAGGGTATAATTTTTTGAAAATTTAAAATAAATTAAAATGCGTAGTATTTCCAATATTATCGTAAATGTAGATGCCGTTTGCACGCAGTTTAATATTTTGTGTCGAGCTTGCAATACTGCTGTTATGCGATTTGGCATACTTTCTACTAGTTTTTTGAGGCGATGTTTCGGAATATTCTGCCATTCCTCTATTAGAGCTTCTTTAATTTCACGTAGCGTGTTTGGCGACGGATCCTGCTGAAGTACACGTCGTCATAGTTCGCCCCATTCATGCTCAATGGGGTTTAAGTTAAGGGGCTGCTTGCTGGCCACTCCATGTGTATGACACCGACATCTTGATGAATAGACAAACACTATCTGAGCTGTATGCGGACGAGCGTTGTCTTGCATAAAAACGGTATTCTCACCCATGTCCATTTGCAATTTAGGCCATTTGCAGGTCTTATACTTTTAAACGATAAATTCTTGTATAATATATATTTAGGAGAAACAAACTTATTTATTTAAAAAAAAAGACACAATACCGAACATTAACTTTATTTATTACTAATTTTTACAAATACAACAATTATCACGAAATTAATCTTAACCACTGACTTAATCGAAAATAATCACCCAGAATTATAATTAAAATTAACCAACCAAACAACCGTTAATTTGAATATAAAAATGATCAACGCGCTCGTCATGAAACAACGACCTATCGTTACGAAAGCCAAGAAGCAAAAAGAGCTCTGAACGGGTAGGGACTGTTTTTATTAACGTTGTTGCATGACGTTACAAAAAGTATTAGCAGGTAGGGAACTATTTTTATTAACACTTGCATGACGTCACGAAACGTATTAAAATAATCGAGATTATGCTGATAATATTCTGACTCTCAAAAACGGCTCTTTCATGATATTTAGTATGCAGGGGGTTTCGGGGGCGATAAATAGATCTAGCTAAGATTAATTTTTAGAAAATTTCCTAATATCTTTGTTTTCAAGCAATGAAGTCATCATTGCCATATCTACATGGTTATGGAAAAGTTCTAATTTATCATAGTCTGCTGCTCAAAAAATCAAAAACCAAAAATTGTTCAGTTAGGCTTTCAAAAATCAGGCTTCTTCTTCTATAGAAGGAGACTCTACGTCTACTCATTCTCTAATATAAGAAGACTGATACACTCTTCAAATATTGATTAAATTAAATTAGACACAGTTAGAAATGTCTGCACAACATCTAGAACAGCCCGACAAAGAAATTGTCTGAATCTTACAGAAGATTGCATCTAAATGGTAGTACCCCAAAGTAGTGTCCGAAGGAGTGTAATATCACTGTGTTGAGTTTGAGGGTTGGGTCCGCAACGCGCTTGAGATGCTTCTGATATTGCAGGCTGATCATACACTTGTATGCCACTTATTATATAAACAAATTTATCGTTTTTGTTTCTACAAAAATGATTATGAATAAATTTAAATAAAACAAAATGTTCCTTTTCTTTTCAAGGTTTTACAAATACACTTAAGCTACTCTTTGTATGTGAGGAATAACATATTTCATTAAAACAAACATATTTATTTTATACATAAATATATCATCGAAGACAGCGCCAATAACAAGTAGAGATATTTACAGATAATTTGTGCTACAAAATACGCAGCAAGGCGTTCGTAAGAATATAAGTCACGATGGCGATCGTCTCTCGTAATATGTTCTCCAACGCCTCAATATTGATGAGCTTCGAAAATGATAGTGTGATCGGTGTGTCCCTCATGCCTTTAATAAGGTCATTCAAAATATTCTTCGTTGCCTCTTGCAAGGCAGTTACTAATCGAGATATGTTTAACAAATTCAATTTATTTGACACGTTTGGAAGATCCATGTCTAAAACAAAAAGATTACATAGACCTTGATCTAGAAATAAGGAAAACAGACGGAAATATCAAAGGGTGCCAAAATCATCAAACAATTATATTTTAATATGGTTAGAAGATATGTTTTTTTTTTTGAACCATATTATATAAGTTTGCGGCAAAAAAATTATTATCTACAAATTAAAAAATATATATTACTTCTAACTCCAACGCTAAACTGGAGTACAAGATCGTGACAAATCGAGAATTGGACCACAACAATTAGGGGCACAGGAATCGTAAGGGGCCGATGCTTGTCAACTTTCTCGAAGTAAAGGGGCTCTTCTTGATGAATTTATTGTTCGAGAATAAGCCCCAAAGGCAGTGAACATGGCAGAGCCCTGATACTGTGACGAGGAATGAGATATACTTCATCATAGCGGATAAAATGTATATATTCAGAGATGTCTTAATGGTCAATATGTTTAACACTGGCAGCGACCACCGGAAATTGCGGAGCACTCTGAATATAGCCTTCGAAAAGAACAATCCCGCTTGATGAAATCTACCTTTCGACCTACGCTGCCCAAATACTATTTGGTTAATACTAATTCCAAACCGATTCGATTCGGCTGAAACCATCAGTAACTCGGTCGCAAACACTTTCCGTCGATGAAATCAACGAAGTAGCGCAAACATTCTCGCGAAACCTTGGATCTGATGCTGTAGATGCCTTCTCATGCTGCTCAAGCAGCTTCGCCAGAACAGAAGGCTCTTTCCAAGGGAATACAGAAACTTGTACGCAGAGACCTCCGCTGCTCAAATACGAGAGACATTACTACTTATAAAGAGCAGAATAAGGGGTCTAAAGTTATTTACATTACTACTTCTAAAGACCATTAGAGAGAAGCCTTGTTGTGAAGCTCAAAACAGCGGATGACAGAACCGTTTGCTCTCGCCCTCAGATCTGAGATGAGATCGAGAAATTTGATGGACAGCTATACTCATCGAGCGTACGCAAGACGGACTCGGGACACAGAAGAACCACGTGCACCATTGTTAAGCTATTTTGTCGGAGGACATCCCGGATATTGAAGTGGATGAGATTAGTGCGGCACTCGAGCAGGTTAAGAACGGGAAGGCCCCAGCGGATGACGGAGCTCCTGAAGGTCGCAAGGTGACCTATCCTAAAACCCTTGGCGAGACTCTTTAATGTCGTCATCCACCGAGGTACCACGCTGGCTGGCGATATATCGAGGTACTAAGATGTATCTACAACGCGTCGATAACCATCCACATCCGAGACCATAGAACAAGACCCATTTCCCTCCAGCACGGGGTAAAATACACTCACCATCGTTTCTTAGTCGATATTGTCATCTTTGAGGAGACGTTGGATGATGGTCAAATGGCATTCAGGGCGGCCTACACGAGTCCTCCCGACGAATCGGTCTCGGTATGAACTTAGAAAAAACGAGAGTTATGTTTAGCAAACAAGTCATATCGAGACCCGATATCGATCGATGTCACTCTTCTCGAAGTTTTTCAGGATTATGTTTGTATTTGATTAGTTAACGCGAATTCAGCTGATAGAATGTCTAGTAGCCTATCAATAACTTTCGGCATGATGCGAGAACTTTATCAACAATCGGTTAAATATGCCAGCAGTTTTACTATTATCTACAATATTAGTAGTTTACGACTACTGCACTAAATTTGATCCAATCAATTAATTTTATCATGTCGTGAATGTAACGACTTTCCATTATATAAAATTGTGGAAGTTATTCATACGTATCTACATTTATAAGTGATACATATAAATTAATACTAACTTTATCGTCACGCAAACATGCTACATATTTTGCTTACTGTGGTACTGTATGCAGTAATAAAAACTGACAATAGACCAATAATGGTCAAAAATAATCCCCGAACCTTTCTTATTTTTGGATGGACAAAATATATAACTACAATATAATTATGTGTATTTGTGTTTTTTATATACTAAAGTAAACATAAAACATTTTTTCTCCATTATACAGATGGGTGAAATTCGTTTCTAGTTCGGATCGCAGACTAATTTAATAATTTCTTCATTCACTTATTCTATTCACAGGGCTATCTCTGCTATTAAGAATTACTTATTTGAATATATTATTCACTAGCTAAACCCGACAGACTTTATCCTTTTTTGCGAACTGACCAACTCGTGAAAGTGTAATAATCGTAATATTTTCAGAAATTTTCTTACTTTTTGCGTAATTTTCTTAGAATTTCATTCCGTAAGAGCCCTCTACAAAGTATTAAAAAACTTGAAGAAAATCGGCTATAATTGGTCCAGCTGTTCTCGAGTTAAGCGCTTAACAACGCATTTAGCGATTCATTTATATTTATATACAATAGATTATATTATTTTACCATGAGCGGCCGTTGCTATATAATCCTCGAAATTTATACCGGCTTTGCTTTTTCGAGCTAAATCACTGGGTATATTTTCTTTGGTATCTGCCCGATTATATGATTGAACAGCTCCAAAAATTAACACAGAGAACACAAAATATATACTTAAAAGCATTACTTTTATTGTACAACTACTTTGTAATTAATTATATGTCATCAAATTGAAACTACTAAAACAGTATAAATACGAGCTTGATATATATGATGTATATTGCAGTAATAATTTCAAATAAGTGGAGCAAAAAGAATGAGTTTTTTTATAAATAAATAAAAACAAGTAACCTAATTTTACTCTTACTTTTATGTAAATGTAAAACATAGAATGGTGTCGCGATTGCGATAATTTTTCTATACATTTTAATGAATACTACACACACTGACAACAGTATTGTTACAAAGTTTTCAGAAGCATTTTAAGTTAAACATACATATATTATTTATGATTTAGTTTTAGTTTATGCAATGCTCTCGTCGTTTACAATTTTATGCCACAAATATACGCGATGTTCTTATAAAAATATACGCCTACGGTTATTACCAGCATCACAATGTATATTTACGTCGGAAAAAGGTTTCTTCGTGTTTTATATAGAAATGCAAGCTAAGATTTTACAAAATGTATTTACATCCTCTATATATGAATACGTGAAGCAAAAACTGTACTCCTTTTTACGAAAGTTGCGCGGTCGGAAGAGTATGAAATTTCGTACACTTATAGTTTATATTGAGGAGGAGTGCAGAATGCTATTTTTTTTTAATTATGCAAAAAAATATATTAAATCAACAAAAATTACATTATACACACTACCATGTATTTGACATACACAAACGCGCGCATATTATTGTTATTATTAATCTTGAAATGGCTCCCTTGCGGATTTGTCAATATCAGAGTATTTAAACTTTGCTTTATTTGGAGTTATAGTGGGAGTAGAAGTTCGGTTCCAATTCCCGCACAAGTTTGTCTGAAAGAAAAGTTAACTTGCCTAAGTCAAAAACACACAAAGATATATAATATATAATAGTAAATATAGACTTGGAATAATTAACTTTTGTTATCGTTACTGTAGATATCTCCATCCCGTTATAGTTTTATATTGTTAGTTTCAATGAAAGTGCATAAAGAAGTTATAAACGGGGAGAAAACACACATTAATAAGGATTTTAGGTCAGTAGGACGTGGAATCTCAGGGAGAAGAGCATCATAAAAAGAGAATCGTAATTTAGGACAAGAAAAAAATATATGTTCTGGGGTGCCTTCGTCTAAACCACATTCACAAATAATCTTAATTCGTATTTTGGCCAGAAATACATGTGTACACGAGTGACCTAACCTTAGAAAACATATAGTTGAGGTAACTTAACCTTATATTGGCACAATATTCCATATGTAAGTGGCTTCCTTCGCATAGTAATCTGCATCTTCGTTGCCTTTGATACCTGAGTGACCAGGAATCCATACCAGTTTGACATGGATCCCCTTTGAGTAAACTTAAAGAGCAAATGCTTTATCTTTAGGACTAGATAAAATTTCACTTTCGATTTAAATTGATTAGAAAGGATGGCTTGAAGTGAGCATTGGGAATCCGAGAGTATAACAGATTTATCTAAATGGTGCGACTCTATGTAGGATACTGCTTCAAAAATAGCCAAAATTTCACCAGTAAAAACAGAAGAATGTGGAGGCAATTTAAAATTTAGTACCACATTATATCTCGGAATACACACTGTTGATCTAATACATCCCTCCTGGGTTAATTTTGAGGCATCTGATAATACATGTATCCAGTCCTTACTAATTTTATTAATTTTAAACTGGAAGTTAGCGAGGGAGGAACCTTTTTCTATACCAAGATTTAATACAACTTCGGGGACACTAGTGATGGCTTCATATGGAATTAGTACTTCAATAATCTCGCAAAGTCAATGTTTCACTTCTATGTAAAGGTATTCTTTGATGTAATAAAATTCGTTAATAATTAATTTCTCGAGAATAATTTTAAAGTTTATGTTAATAATTTTCAATTTTTAACTTAAAGTTTACTTTATGTTAAAAATTGTTTAGTAGCTATAAAAAGGTTTACATCTATAACGGTGACTTTTAACGGTACTAACAACTTTTGCTATAATAAGTTTTGAATTACTTCCTAATTAAGTCTTATGAAGCACTGGTGGCTTCAGATTAACTATAATCCGTACATAATTATAATTTGTAACCAAACAATTAACGTAGTTATTAATAGTTTTTTTTTATAAGTCCATAAAAACAATTATAATATATACAAAACAGATTATAACAAAAAAAAAAACATTGATAAATAATAATAAACGCTTAACACTCAACGGATCCCCCAGTAGGATTTTCTCCGTTTTTTTTTTTTATATATATCACTAGGTCGGCAAACGTACGGCTCACCTGATGGTAAGCGATTATCGTAGGTTATAGACTTCTGTAGCACCAGAAGCATTCCAAGCGCGTTGCTGACCTTATCGCCTAATTCCGCCCAGGAGCTCTGGTCACCTTACTCACCAACAGGAACACAATACTGCTTGAAAACAGTAATAATTAGCTGTGATCTTCTGTAAGGTCGAGGTACTACTCCAGTCGGGCTGCTCCATATTTTGAGCAGGAAATTCCTGCTGTGCCCTACCTCAGTTAGTCCTTGTTGGGGGTCCGGAAACACACACAATATACAGTACACATTATATTTTGATTGTATATAATTCGCTGTTAAAAGTCTGTGTGCTACTTTATAAATATTTATTGAAATATTTTTTACGACAGGTGCCGGACGCTTCGTACTCCGGGAAATATTCTAGTGGCTAATCTCGCGCTGAGTGATTTTTTGATGTTAGCCAAAACACCGATTTTCATTTTTAACTCCTTTTACCTTGGCCCGGCTCTGGGAAAGCCCGGTAAGTGAATATAAATAAATACAATTGTTTATTTACAGATAAGACTTTGTTTTGTTCTTATTGGAACGAAGTTCCTTACAACATTTGGCTGGGCGAGCGAACTGAAAAAAATGTGATACTAAAACCGTAAGAAAAATATATAACGGAAGTCTAAGAATCAGTCACACGACTGTATAATATGACGTTTGTAAAACTAAAATATGACTAGTAAACTTTTTTAAAAATTATTTATGTTCTTTTATACTGTCGACAAAAATAAATAAAACCATATTATGGTTTTTTTATTTTACTTAATAGTTTGAATTATTATTATTATTATTTTGTTTGATTTATTTTATTTTACGGTATTTATTATTTTCTAAAATACTAAATTTTCTAAATACTTTTATGTACTTAATTAAAAACCAATCAAAAAAATCAAAAAAAAAATATGAACTAGAAAATATATATTTCAACATTTTTTTCAATTGTGTTGCTTCTATACTAAGCGAAGGAACTTCGTTCCTACTGGTGTCCCATGACACCACATATTTGTTTTTTTTTTCTTTGATAAATGGTTAATAACATATATTTATATACCTATATACGTATATGTTTCGACTGTATGTTTAAAACTGATATTTGTAATGTCATTATTATTTCTTTTTGAGATACTTATGTATTTATTATTATTGCTTATAATTATTATAAGAATGTTTAATTTTTTTAGGATGTGTGACGTATGGATTTATCGGAGGATTAAGTGGTACGACGTCAATAGCTACACTCACTGCCATTGCTTTGGACCGTTACTGGGCAGTGGTGTACCCGCTCGAGCCTTTGCGGGCGCTCACAGCTATCCGCGCTCGCTTGCTAGCCGTTGGTGCCTGGCTCTACGCTGGATTCTTTGCTATCATACCAGCTTTAGATATCGGATATGGCCATTACGTACCCGAAGGCTTCCTAACGAGCTGTAGCTTCGACTACCTAACCGACGAAATCCCACCCCGCTATTTTATATTTGCATTCTTTTGTGCCGGGTGGCTAGTGCCCTTAAGCATTATTTCATTCTGCTACACGCGTATTCTAAGTATCGTCGTTGGTAAAAGAAATATTTCATCAAAAAGTCAAGAGCAACTTTCTTCGAGACATGTCAAAGAACAAGTGAAACGCAAAGCAGAAGTTAAATTAGCAGGCCTCGTTATTGTAGTAATTGCTTTATTTTTTGTATCGTGGACTCCATACGCTATCGTATCGTTACTGGGAATTTTTGGGAAAAAAGATCTTATAACTCCGATCACTTCCATGATCCCTGCTTTATTTTGTAAGACTGCTGCTTGTATTAACCCATTTATTTATATTATAACACATCCAAAGTTTAAAAAGGAACTTCAGAAATTATTGTTCAAAGACAAATCGAAACGTATGACGGGAACATTTAAAACCACCGCTTATACAGAAACAACCAAATTTCATCGGCAAAGCAAAAATCTTAGCGAAACAGATGTAGAAATTATAGAAATGAAAGATATTCCATACAGTGTGGCTAATTTAAACGAAAACACTAACATAGAGACAGTGTCGTCGCGAGTATCGGGAAGAGAAGGTTCACAGAAATCACAAAGGAGCGTAAGCATGAAAAGCTTTGAAGAAAGTGTAGTGACACCACCATCGTGGTATTCAAAACCAGAGTTTTCCAAAAAGAAAAGTTTTCACCGTAGACTAAAGAACTCTTTTGATGATTAGAATGATTTTCTTGTAATAGCCCAGTACATATGAAGAAATAAATCATATATATACACAAACAAATTGATTATATTTACAAAAATCACAATTATATATGGTAGGAATATGCAAAAACAAATAAAGCAAAAAATGTACGATGTAGTAAAAGTTTTATTATCAGTATTAATTAATTAATTGATTAATTCTTGGGCTTAATGGCTTTCAGTTGTAATTATCAGTATTAAAATATTACTAAAAAATGTGTGTTTGCTGTGTAATTGACATGACATTAGTCCGTTGAGCCTGCAAAGCCAAAAACAAATAGTGATGTACCTATTGTCAATAAATCTTGCTTTTTGAAAAATAATGCTAAAATTGTATAACAATGAGTCATTGATCGATCAACAAATAAATAAAAAGATAAATGTATATAATTCAATTTATGTTAAGTCTAAATATTGAAGTTTCGCTGATTAATGTCACTAAGCGTCACTTTGTCGTTTATTTTAATGTTTTTGTGAAAATAGAGTATAATAAAATCAGGGATATTTTTTACGTGTCAGACTACCTACATATTTATGCGTCGGTACGTCTTTACTTATTGTTTAAACAGTTGTGTGTATGTAATATAAGTACTTATGATCTATAATGTCTTAATACATTAAATAAAGTTTTGAGAGCATTATTTACTATTTGAAATATTTAATTTCCTTCTACATAATATATTAAATACAAACTTAGAAAATTATCGACATTTATACCGGGTGATTTTGAAAGCGTTTTGGAAACGAAAATTTTGAATTATTTATCAATAACAGAAGCTATATATAACGTTAATTTAAAAATATATGTAATTTTTTTTTCATCAAAGTCGATATTCATATCGTTTACAGACAAAAAGTGAGAACCAGTAGTAGCGCTACACGGTAGGTACATTCTAAAAATAGAAATACTATACGTTTTAATATTGCGTCACAAAATCGTATTAGCCAATAAAAACAAAGCTACCGACTTGCGCCGGAGTCGACCAATGACGGCTCACCTGTAATCGTCGGCGTCCCGCGTCCCTGGCTTTCAGTCGGTCAGTAATACCATAGCGGTACATGTGTAAACAAGGTCAAGGACGTTTAAATTATTATTCGCCGGAGTTTGAAGATGTTCTTGAGTACTTCGAGCGCGATCCCCGGCGGAGGACAAGGATGGCAGCAAGAGAATTCGATGTTAGCCAAAACTTCGTATGGAAGATATTACGTACACAAGGATTACACCCGTATCATTTTCGTAAGGCTCACGTAATAAACAACGCACCGGCACGAATCGCCTTTTGCCAGTGGTTGTTAAATAATACAAACGACAACATACTCTGGACGGACGAGTCACTGTTTACTCAAGTGGGACTATACAATGTGCACAATGAGCATTACTCGGCTCTAATTAACCCCTACTTGATACGAGAAAAGCATCACCAGGTTCGTTTCAGTGTGAACGTGTAGGCCGGTATTATTAACGACCAATTAATAGGGCCTATTTTTATTGAAGGTCATCTAACCGGCAACTCGTACTTAGAGATGTTAAGGAGAATAATATCTGAGTTAGTAGACGATGTGCCGTTAGCTTACTCGAGAGGTATGTACTACCAAGACGACGGCTGTCCCGCTCATTACGCGAGTGTAGTGCGTGCGTACCTGGACAATGAGTTTAGTGATAGGTGGATAGGTCGAGGAGGGCCTGTGTCTTGGCCACCTGGAAGTCTGGACTTAACGCCCTTGGATTTTTTCTTGTGGTCGGAAATTAAAAAATATACACGTCAATATGAAAGCTGTGATGATTTACGCATTGCGATAGTGGACGCTTTTGATGAAGTGAAAAGTGATAAAGACACATTAAGAAAATTAAAATTAAAAGAATTGTATAAACGTGTACGTTTGTGTATTGAACGCAGCGGACTCCATTTTGAGCAGTTGTTTCGATACAGAGAAGTGTAAATTGTGTAAATAAACTGTTAATACGTATGTAAGTTAATTATTCTGTAGATAGCTCCGATTTTTTAAATACGCCAGAAATTTATACCTACAGTCTGTTTATAAATTTATTTGTTCTGAAAAGAACAATCGTCGTTAATAATCGAAAAGAAGTTTAAATAAAATAGGTATTTCTGACGGTCCTAAGCCCGTGTAAAGTATGAAGGACAAACGAGTCTATCTACGTAAGTACTCGCTAGCTCGCGCCTATAGGTATACTTTTATCAACCGAAACGCGCACGGACGTGTTTCATTCATATAAAATAATGAATGAATGATCAGTGCCTTACTACTTTCCAAGTCGATCGAATAAAATTGAATATTAAAATTGAAACTTTTTTTTAGTCAACATTACAATTGATTTATCAATTTTTATAGGTACTATAGATGATTCCAAAGTAAAATATTTCGTTTCCAAAACGGTTATAAAATCACCGTGTATATTAATGATCTTAATATCAAAGAACTACATGAGTTATTTTATATGACAGAAAACAGCATACGACAAACGCCTGGATATCATATCACTGTAAAAAAGTTAATATGAATATTTAGATGTTGATGTTGCAGAACATATAATACTGTACAGATTTATTCATTTTATTGAAATCCCTTGTGGTTTTACCCTTGTTGATAGCTCGACCTGAATCTATATCACATTTTTTTAAACATGTCCCTTTGAATACCACAAACGTAATAATTGATTACGCACCTAATGCAATTTTCTAATTCGAATATGTAACTCCTATATATATGGACTCCTATATATATGGTATTACCATATATATTATTATATATATGGTATGAATTTAGTTGGTAAATTCCTACCATTTAAGAATGCCATACCATTTAAGAACACCAGTATAGTAGATGATAAGAAACTGAAAAAAATTACAAAAAATTATGCTAGCTAGCATAAAGCCCCAGCAGCGAGACGTTTTTAGGCTGATTGAACATCAAATATTTTTTATGGCATTTTCCCGTTTAATTGCAACTGAATCGACCCTCTTGTCATGGAAGCTTGGATAAAAACTATTCGTCATAATATCAAGGGCGAAGACCCTATGTGTTTGACCTTACTGATAATTTTGTCATTAATAAATAGTACGGCTTAGTAAAGTTTAGTTTATATAGAGAGATTACTCGATCGTTTTATTAATCAAAGATCTGAAATGCCACAGAAACAAAAAAAAAATTAACATGTAACATAATAGATAAGTTTACAACTATGTTATTGGTTTCTAGTTACTGATACAGTTCTTGAAAGATTTACATAATTGTTCGATTAATTTTAAACATTAAGAACATACTACGTATCTGGTCATTTCTTATTCTAAGCTTCTAATTCTTCAATATATGGTCACCCCAAAACACCTTTTTTTATCGAGAGGAAATCCCTAACAGATACTTCCATCCCGGGAACTTGGAGGGTATGTCCGATTCCCACGGACTAAAATTCTGGGGTGTTTCTTCGACACGCCTGGACGAAAACATACGCCCAAATCTTAATCTTATCTTTGAAATCTAACATACAAAATCTTCCTAAATTCCAATCTTGATGTTTCTAAATTTTGAAATATAAATAATAAAACAATACTTCAATGATCATTGGCACAAAGGAGGAGATTACTCAATTCGACCGTATATATATATATATATATATATACATATTTGTATGTTCGGGGATAGCTTCGTTGTTTATGAACCGATTTTGATAATTATTTTTTTTGGATAGGGAATATCCTAAGTTTGGTACCATGATAAGGAAACCAGGATCTGATGATGGGATCTCACACACATTTTTACTAGGTGTACCGATGTTAATGGTTTCTACGTTGTATTACTTGTCGATGTAATTGAAGTCGGTTTTTTTTTCGGTTGCTAGCAAACACAATTATAAAACATCTATTAAATTTTGATTCATAATTATAAATTAAATTTTGAGGAAATACCAATTTTTTGTAGTTTCCCGCTGTTAGCTTATTATTTTCTTACCTAATAATATTAGCTTTTATTTTTGAAATAGCAGCACAGCTTAGTGTCAAAAACTATGTGCTGTCAGCAAGGAACGGCTTTTCTCACCTCGTATGGAGGGTAGAGGGTAGAAGAATCATCTATATATATCAGAAATTATGTGTCGCAATGTATTAAATTAGGGTGACGCCACATCAGAGTAAATCTTAAGGAAGTGCCAAATATCTTTAGAGTTGGTTCCCTTTTTTCTTTATCATTAAATTAAATGTTGAATGTTAATAATAGTAATAGTATTATTCACAGGTTACGAAAAAAATCACTCTTGGTGCACGTTTCCTTATAATAATTCTTTAACGCTATATTTACAACGTAAGTTGTAGATATTTTCAATAATTAATTCTTTTTGTCGACAATGATATTAAATTTTTTAACTCAACATACATAAATACATGTATAATTGCTACATTCATATCAATCGAGAAATACTTTATCTACACCACGCGATTATGGAAGGTTTTGGCACTATTACTTATGCATACAGCTGGACACTTTTTCAACTTATGAGATGATCCTCCTCCCTTCTACCATCCATAGTCAGATGCATAGATTATACACTTATATGTCAGATTTCTACTTTCAATGGCAGGTAAATAAAAGGTTAATAATGACAACTAAATTTTTTAACCTATCTATAATTTACACAAAACTGTTTTTAAAAGAAAAATATATTTGTTTTTATGAAAACCTCTCTAGAAGATACTACAACGTACTTTTCTTTGGATCTGACCTTATTTCCCTTAAAAGCCTACAGAAAGTAAATCAATTTAGGTATGTATTTAGCCAATACCCGGACTATTTATTTTCTTTTATTTAATACTTAATTATATTGTTTATTATTATTATTTATTATATAATAACTAATTTTTATTCTTATTAGAAAAAGTGAAAATATCATCAAACGATTGGACCTGGTTACAGCGAACAGCAGTAAAAACAAAACAATCATTGAAAAATATGCACAAACTGAGAACATTAGATTATTACAATGGCCTCATCTTGACATAAAAAATAACGAATATGACATAGGAATTATAGTAGCATTTGGACATTTAATTAAAGAAGATGTTCTCAAAAAATTTCCTCTGTAAGTCTTTGACATCAATAAACATGTTAATTTGTTATAGATCCAGGTTTAAAAGCTGTATTTATGTTTTAGAGGTATGGTTAATGTACATCCTAGTTTATTACCACGATGGCGTGGAGCAGCTCCAATTATTTATACACTGATGCATGGTGATGAGACTGCTGGAGTTTCCTTAATGAAGATTAAACCTAATATATTTGATGTTGGTGAGTTTTTTGTAATTTATGTATTAACGAAATTAAAGTATTTGATGAGCAGTGATAGTATATCTTGCTTATATATAAATTTGATTCTTCTTTTATGCAAATATAAAATATTTTTTCAGGAGAAATAATAAGCCAACAAAAGGTATTAATATCCAAAGATATAAAATTACCAGAGTTAACTGAACAGCTTTCAGATATTGGAGCTGATATGCTGGTGGAGTGTTTAAGGACATTGCCCACTTGCCTTACAAAAGCAATACCACAGAGTAATGAGGGTGTAACATATGGTAACTATTGATGTTTTTATCTTTTTACAATTTAAATAAAAATATTGCAGTAAATAATTATATGTTTCTATTTATTTTATTCTATTTCTATTACTATATATGCCGACCCAGAGAATTTACAGTTAAAAACAAGTCATTAGACATCTTTGCAGATAACTTAGCTGTATTTAAAAAGAAACTATTAAAGTCATTTGATTCCTCAAATCAAAAGTTATGTAGCACTAATATTAACTTATCTTAATTTATAATAGTAATAGTTATGTATTTAGTTCTTTATTTTGTATGTATTTTTTTTTAATTTAAATCCTATATGTTTAAAATCTTTTGATGCTGATGACTCAATTGTCTAAAGCGCATGCTGTAACTACCTTTAAGAGGAATTACATGTATATACTTAATACCTTTGCATATATCTAATTGTAAATTTTTTAAACATGCAATTCTGTTGGTGGTTCTAATTAAATAAATAAATAAATAAATAGACCCACACAGCATTTAGCTGATACACTGGCATTGCAGATTTAGTCCCCACACGTGACAAATACTTGTATTTATTAACAAATACATGTGTATAAGCACTACAGGTGTTTTTAGTTCTTATATGTTGTTTGTATTTTTAGACCCTCGAATCAGGATTTACATTGTAATAAGAGTTGTCTAGTGTGAAGCATTTATTTATTATGTATTGTTTCAGCAAAGAAAATAAACAAAGGAATAAGTGAAGTTCGATGGTTTAGTATGAGTGCGAAAGATGTTTATAATTTATATCGTGCGATTTATGGACTATATCCTTTAACTACAAAATTCAGAGACAAACGGATCAAACTTTTTAATGCATTTTTAGTCAATAGTGATCCTGAATACACAAACAAATCAGTTGGATCACTGGAATACTGCGAGAATACCAAAGCTATTAGAATATTGTGTAAAGATAAACAATTTATTTATTTCAGAACTCTCAGAGTGTTAGGTAAAAGAGAAATATCTGCTTTAGATTTTTATAATGGTTACATAAAAAATGTTCCATTAGATAAAAGAAATGTAGTGATATGTTAAAATAAAATACAATCTAAAAAGAATAATTCTTTTAATATATTAATAAAACACTTTATTTTTTAAGACACTAAAAATTAAATCGATCTAAGAATTTGAGCCACTAGGTAAAAATTGTCTGGATGTCAGGTACTAATGACCATATTGTGGATATTCCGGAACTGTTTCATATTTGTACTATATTTCTTACAAATAAAAACAATTTGATTAATTAGAAGAACTTAACTTTTACTAAAAATGTCTTTATTTTACTATATTTAACCATTTTAAGCTATTTATTTGGTATCAATCATTTATTCTCAATTTCTTAACTAACGCAACAAAAGGAAAACAAGTGCTTATATTAAAAATTATGTTTACAGTGTACATAGATAATGAAAGAAACAAATATGGAAATGAAATATTGCGAAAGTTTACATTTATGGATAGAATAAAATTAAATAAATGGGTGCATATATATATACATAAATACAAGATATAGACACACAAAAATTATTATTAATTCAAATTATACATACATATAGTTGATATAGATTTATAAATATATCCCCTACAAATTAGTAACTATGCAATTAAATAAATAATAGGGTGTAATAAAGATGTAGACAGGTATATTGCAGCATGAGATCACCTTTATTCTCTAGGCGACTCTTACCCTGAAAAAAAGCATATATAAGTACATAAATATGTAAACTTATAATTTCAATTAAATTTGATAAATATTTCCTTCTAAAGAATTATGCCACGTTTTTTAACAACTGAAAAATTCGTATTGAATGCCCATAAACCTGGTATATTTGTCCGACGTTTGAATTTTATATTAAACTACTCACTAGTAGCGTTTCGCGGTTGTAGCCGCGTGGCGTTACTCCCTATCTTCAGTGACAAACATTACATCACATATTTATAATATAAGTAAGATTTTTAAAATATTACATAGCACATGCCGCTATCATAATCTTGAATATTTTAAGACTGTTTAAGAATTCTGTAAAACCATATTGACAAAAATATTTACATTTATACTACCTAGTTTCGAATATCTCTACAATGTGCAATAATATGGTTTGTACTCGTAGGTACAACAAGTCAATTACTAAAGTATCTATGCAAGTTTTGTCTTTAGTAAAAGCAATTAAGATTTCACGAAATGTTTATCTACTTTTTTTGCTGTTAAGATAACAGCGCTCTGCATTATGACTCTTTAAATATATATATATATATATATATATATATATATATATATATATATATATATATATATATATATATATATATATATATATATATATATATATATATATATATACTAGCTGTGCCCGCGACTTCATCCGCGTGGTGTCCTTCGTTAACAAAAAAGATATTGTTCAGTTCGCAAAGTTATAAAATAAATAAATTTTTAGAATAAAACTAACCTAAGCTACTCCTTACCATCTGCCAGTGAAAGTCCCGTCAAAATCGGTTCAGTCGTTTCAGAGATAAGCCGGAACAAACAGACAGACAGACAAAAATTGTAAATAATGTTATTTTGATATATGTACCTTGTATACATCATCATCACTCCAATTTTATTTATCGGTATAGATTATCTTCTGTAATATCGAAAAGTACAGTTCTGGGTATTGCTCTGTATCGAATTTGTCCATTCTTGAAAGTGTATGACAAAAAGTTCATCAATATTCAATATTCCATTTATAATTCTTGACATGAACATTGAAAAATCTATGCTATAAAAGCGTAAGGTCAATCATGCCAATCATACACTTACTGATTAATCATGACATGCCGAAAGCTAGCAGATTTGTGAAGTTGAAATTTAGGAAAGAGGTAGATCTTTTGAGTAGGTGATGCACCAGATAAAGTTGGAAGGAACTCCGCAAGGTGAGAGTTAAAGTTTACATTGAACTTTAAGGCCCTATTACACAATAGCATATGCTGGCCCACTGCAAGCAATCACCATTGTGTACTAGGGGTATCGGTACATAACGGGCAATTGTCAATCGTAGCACTTAATCGGCATGTTGTCGCCACAGTCTTATATTGAGTGACATTTCATTGTAATTGGTTATATTATAAAACATAAATGCATGACGTGTGATAGAAAAAGAGACAGAACGCTATTCTGTCTTCGTTGCACAGCACACTCATCGATCGTCATGCCTCTAGCGGGTATAAACCATTAAGCTGACGTACCCCCACCATTGTAGTTGCCCGACCTATATATAAGACCGTGGTTGTCGGTTTTTGTGACACACTTCAAAGGAATTGTGGTATAACGTGACCCGTGGTACTCACACTGTCGGCGTCGCCCTTTGTTCAGTTCGTCACAGACCGATTTCCGGGATAGAGCACTTTTTTGTTATTATTTACTATCTAATATCAATAAAATTATAATTTTATTATTTAGTAACTTTCTTGCGGTACACATTTCAATTAAACCTACTTGAAAGTAATATATAAAAAAAAAAAAAATAGGCGCGGTCGTAATTATTACGTGCATCGCAAGTGCTGTAATGAGCCATCTGTGAAAACCAAGTGTTATTGGCCTACAGTTGCCATGCAAAGCATGCAATGCAAATGGCCCATCACAGACGATTATGTATTGGGAGCCCTTACTATTTCTAGATTCTAAGGGCCTGTTTCACCTGTTGTAGACAACGCCATTTGACGGATGACAGTATCCGACAGTAAAAAGTTTTTGATTTTTACGATCGAATTCTACTATATTTCTTTACTAATCTTAGAGTTGATGTTTATAAATTGAGGAGAAACAGAACCCATAAGCCTATTCTACATTCCGCAGTCAAAGTCTATTTGTATCATCATTCGTCCAAAAGCGTTATCCATAACTGGTGAAGCATGCTCTAAGTCTATAGTTAGGCTAGGCATAAAAATATTACGTATTTATGCTGTTGATTAGAAATTAAAAATATGTTTTGACATTTCTGGAATATAACTACAATACTGTGAAGAGTTAAAACTGGGGCGCAAACTTGTGTGCGAATTTTATCAATGTTATAAGTTTAAATTTAATTTAGTTATAAGACTTTGAAGAAAATTAAAGTTTTACAAGAAATTTTTTTTTAATTTGCTGTAAGCAACGACAGAAACCTACATTATTTCTTACCTTTTGTAGATAGCAATTTTAAGTAATACAGCAATGTGATTTTCTAACGATTCGAATCCTGCAAAGCAAGCATGAGAAAAGTTCTTCAAATTGAGGCATCTGTTTTTTTTTTTTTTTTTTATTTAGGTCCATTATACGAATATTTAAAATCATAAGGGCAACAGGGCAACATATTTCATCAGTTGCTGATAAAGCTATCTGACGTATGAAAGTATCCATTACATAAATTTGTACTATAAGAGTTGGCAGACCCGGCGAACTTCATAGTGCAACTTTTTATATGAATGTATTTAAATTTTTATTTTTTAACATTAAATTACTATATACGTTAGATATTTTTATTCATAACCTGTGAATTTCAAAATTGTAGTTAAATCATCATCACATCAGCCTATCGCACTCCACTGCTGGACGTAGGCATCTCCAAGTTAGCGCCAAACTTCCCGGTTCTCCGAAGTCCTTGTGAATCCTGTACCGCAATCCGTGTGGTTTGATTTTAGATTCGTCGCGGTCTTGTACTCCCACTTTAGCGTTGAAGTCTCCCATAACAATGCTATACTTCTCTTCCATAACAGCGCTAACTTCTACTAAGAAGGCTGATGTAGTTCCATGTACGGCTTTTGTGATATCCTCATCCTCCTCGACTTCCTCATCAGAGTGTGACGAGGTTGACGCATATACCTGTATCACTTTCAGGGAGTACCTGTCAGTGTGTTTAAGTATTAGTCGACACACTGCTAACTTCCACAACGTTGCTAGTGAGAAACTTGTGAATTACGTATATGATTATAACGAAAAAAATAAATTAGTTATAACTTATTTACGTTTCCTAAGACTTTATAAGGACTACAACTCTTAATTTGTATGAATTAAGCCTTATATTAATCGAAAACCACGAACTTAGTAGTTAGTTTAACGCCATTTCTTTTTAAAGATCAGATTTTTCTGACATACAACGCCTAAAATCTTGCAGATCAATTATGGACATTATTCATAAACCTAGTGCCCATTAAGTACCACAGACAAGCTTTTAAAAGACTTTTTTTGGCAGTAGCTGATCTTGTTTATATAGAATATTTCCTTTACTAATAGAAATTGTTTATTTGATTATGATGTCTTATAAATAAATAACACACAAAGTAGATTTATAAGGATTTCCAAAAACTTGGTCCGCATATTTTATTTATTTAATAAATGCCCTAATTTCAATCTGAAAATACATATTTTTTGAATGAGCCTGTTACCAAGGAAAGTTTTAGGCCATAAAATTCCACACGTATGGATGCACGACATGCAATGGGAGCAGAAGCAATAAACTATAACGCGGACGTCACCCCGTTAGTCGTTTAGACATTAATATTTAATAATATCTAACAATTGAACATGTGTACATCATCCCTACGTAACAAGTTTAGTTCTAGTTGACCTAAATTATGAATTATAATCTTAAATTTTATCCACAATAAGATCTATTGAAAATGGATGATATATGATCTGATTTATAGTGACGTCTTTCATGCAAGATATTACTAATTTTGTACTAAAACACAGTTTATATATTATTTTCAAAAGGATAACTGCGGAGATTCTTGCCGATTCTTTTCTACCGAATCGGTGCTAGCTTCACTTTTAAAAATAATAATCACTATAAAATTTGAATTTGTAAAATGGACAATTCAAAGGTGATTTTGATGCATATTTGAAATAGATATTTTTGTTTTTGATAGTATGGCTATGTCATGGATTTTGCCCACAGGTGCCGAGTAACAATTTCTTGAAGTAGGAACAGTAGGATTTTAAAACTCCTGTATTTGAATTACCTTGATCCATGATTTATGTCTTCTAAGGTATAAATTAAAACATAAATATCCATAGTAGAGTCTAATCAGTCGATATATTTTTTAAGGTTGGCTACGATGATAAATTATTTAAAAAAATACATGATTGTGAACATTAATAAATACCTGCGTATAATGATGTAAAAATAAAACAGTAGTTTGATATTATCCCGAATATTTTTATTGCATATAAGACTAGATTTCGACTTAACTGATCAAGCAGTTATTTAAATAAAATTCATATTCTTACATGTAGGTATGTAACCATTACCCCAAAATTTTGTTTCTTCAAACCAACATAGACTAAAGTTAAAAACAATAAAAAAAAACGCTAGTTAAAACTCGATTAACAAACAATAAATGATACATATTAGATATTTATATTAAAACAATGATCATCAAGCAAATTGTGCATCTGTTATAAATGTTGGAAGTTTTCCACGTACAAAACGATTTCTATTGCCAAGTTAAGCTGCCTATATCTACAATATTATTAGTAGTTTACAGTTTGTGATATGTACATCTTCATTTTATCCTAATTTGTAGTATTAATTAAATTATATTTTACGTGTAATCGTTTGGTTTTGGAAAACGATAAAATTATGATAAATGCAAGTGCAGACACGGTGAGATCATGATGGCAACATGAAGACTTCACTGGAATCACAGAGAGCATTTAGGCCCCAGCTGCTTCCTAGAATGTTTGCGAAGTAAGTATAATTAATTACTGAAAGTATCCAGTGTATTTCAACCAGAATATGTAATAATATAATTGAATTCGAGCAGCGCCGTATTTAGTATATAATGATTTAATACTTGTGATATCGCTGTAGGGATGCAATCAGTCTAAAGATTCTTATTTAATAAAAATACTTTCCGTCTGTAAAGGTCGCTATAATAATCTTTCGCTCCGGGTTCTTAACGCCCTTGCTACAGCTTCAAATGTAAGAATTCTGTCTCAATACGATAAATTAACACTGACATTACATTACACTTCAGACTTTCCTTTTTACTCAATACTTTGAAATATTATTTTTTGAAACCAAAACCTAGGATGATTCAAACTGTTTACGTTTGTGGTCTTTGTGTGATTCAGACTGTTTACGTATGTTGTCGCTATTTTAATTTACATTTGTATAAAAACGATACTCGAGAAGGTCAAGCGTTGCGGCAAGTATTAGCTGTTTAGTATAAAAACACTTGGTACAATCATTTGCTATATTAAATCGTCATTGTTGATATTAAATGTTTTCTTGTTTTCAAGAATTTCGTGTAAGTAAATAATGTATCAAATAACAACAGCGATATCTTATGTATGATATTAAAAATTGTTGACAATTTCCCAATGTCTGGCTAACACAAAAATAAATCGTAGGATATCTTGTGTTCTTGACTCTTACATAATAACGTAAAAAAAATGTGTTTTGGTCACCATCGTAATTTCAATGATTATCACATCAGTTTTATTCAATTATTTTATTAAAATAAAGCAAAACAAGGCATAGCACAAAACATGCAAAAACAAAATATAACTAAACAAAAAAGGAATATAAATTAAACCAATGTATAAAACACAAAACAAGGTACAACAGTAAAACTCCAAGATTTCAAAAACTCGAAAACGTTAGTAAATACTAATATTTTTTGGAGCAAATCTGCAAAATGCAACATGTTAGTTAATTTAATGAAGAAAATAGAAGTATATCAAGGAAAACGAGCTAATGAACATTTTATTTACATTTTTTACAGAGCATATCTAGTATGACAAAAAATTACTATGAATGATCTTGATTTGATTCGTTAAATGAGCTAGCAATA
The DNA here is from genome assembly GCF_905220565.1 of Melitaea cinxia. Lineage (NCBI taxonomy): Eukaryota > Metazoa > Arthropoda > Insecta > Lepidoptera > Nymphalidae > Melitaea > Melitaea cinxia. The sequence goes on along the minus strand of NC_059400.1, from coordinate 6,311,330 downwards.
CTATATAATAAGTAACAGTTACTTAGAATAACGAAAATAATTGTTACGAATAAAATAAATGTAATTGTATAGTATAAATATATATACTGGTTTAGAAATAAACTTTTATAAACACAATGAAAACTGTCTTGTTATAAAAACAAAAACTCTTATTACTGTCTTTCATTTCATGTTCATCACACCAATGTTAGGATAACTAAGCAAGATTTAAGACAAAAGGAAAAAGGTAATAAAAGCGTATGCATACTTTAAAATTTTTAATTCAACATAACATGATTTTCTGTCGATATTTTATCTTTAATATGCCATGGACGTGCAATGTACTTACATAGACGTCAATGTAACTTGTACTATATATTATCCACCACAAGCTCATTCAAAACATTCAATTGACTTATCACAATAGCGAACAATGCTTAAAATTCGTTTATCCAGATTCTGACCGATCGATAAGACGAATGAAAAATATTAATAGATTTGATGGGATAACATATCTAGCGATAGTAAAAGTATTAGTCATAACATACTCAGTGGAAACATAGATAACATAACGGATGACAGGTGATTAAAAGATATTAAAATACATGCTTCATAAAGCTAACAAAACGGCTGCGATTACATCACACAAAACTCATTCTGTTACATAATGTTTAGGAACGTTAAAACAAATCGGTACAGCTAGTTACTGTATATAGGCGTTATGGAACAAAATCAATAACCAACAACCTAATCTTTTCTAATGCAAATATTATGACGCTTCCAGACCGTTGCAAACAAACAGAATTGCCATCCTTGTAAAAAAAATCAAGAATAGCAATAGTATAAGTCTAACAATAATATAATATAAGTATTAAGAAAAATCTGTTAAACAGAAATAAAACCTTATCAAAAACTTTTAATTACATAATATACTAATATATAAATCGATGTTTTAAAACGATGGCAAGCCTATTAATGGTCTAATTACTAAAGCACCCCGTAAAATATACATAGATATTATAAAGGTTATTTACATAATAGTAGCTGCGCTACATTATTTATGAACGCTACGGATTAATTCTAGAAGCTTTAAGGGAATTCGGGTTGTTTGTCTTACATATGTTCCGGGTGACTGCGGATGCAGTCGATGAAATCGCTAGGTTTCAGGTCTCCTCTGCAGATACGGAAAACGGCGGTAAAGAGAGGAAATCTGTAAAATAATCATTAGATAATTAGTAAGCACTAATTTTTTTCTTATGTGACACTGTTTGACAATATTAACATTACATACTATTTTTTTTTTCCTTATCCTATATTTTCATTATTTACTATTTGTTACTAATTTACGTTATTTAAATTATTATATTTTTTATTATGTATACACGGTACATAAACCAAAATAACGTTTTTTTACAATTTTCGTCGCGCCGCGTTGACGCAACGGTTACAGCCATGGACAAACCTGTTGCGCTGACGGTTGCGGGTTCGATCTCCACACATGACAAACATTTGTATTGGCCATACAGGTGTTTGCCGTGGTCTGGGTGTTTGTGCAGTCCTTGTGGGTCTCCCCACCGTACCTCGGAGAGCACGTTAAGCCGTCGGTCCCGGTTGTTATCATTTACACCTGATAGCGATCGTCACTCATAGTAAGGGAATATATCCGCTAACCCGCATTGGAGCAGCGTGGTGGATTAAGCTCTGATCCTTGTCCTACATAGGGAAAGAGGCCTATGCCCAGTTGTGGGATATTACAGGCTGAAGCGCGTACACTTTATGTTATGTTTTGTTTGTCATGTGCGGGGATCGAACCCGCAACCGCCAGCGCAACAGGTACAATCAATGGCTGTAACCGTTGCGCCAACGCGGCGTCAAACTTAGTGTATTAAAAATAAATTAATAAATAAAGCGTATTATTCGGTGCAGGATTACATGGTTGATAAAGATAATTGGACTTAGTGAGGCTGTATTTCATGCAAGACATTACTAATTTTGTACTAAAACACAGTTTATATATTATTATCAAAAGGATAACTGCGGGGTTTCTTGGCGATTCTTCTCTAATAATTAATATTATTATATAATCACTTTAAAATTTTAATTTCTAAAATGACGATTATACTTTCAAATGGTCATTTTAAATTCATTATTTTATGTTAGGTGGTATTGTATTATTATATTATATGTATTATTTTTTAGTGTACACCTACACACTACTTTCTTGCACATACCAAGGTTGGCGGGTAGAAAATGCATTAGCGTTAAGCCCGCCTTTTGTACACACTTGTATTAGTGCATTTATTGTACAATAAAGTATTTAAATAAAATAATAATAATAATAATCTTGTACATAGTGTAACACAAACTTCATAAAATATTACTTCAGTATTTCAGATATAGTTTTTAAATAGACTCTACCGTACGACTAATTTATCGATTAAAGCCGGGTATGCGATAAAGATTGATTCCAATTAATGTTTTCATTGGCCTTTTTGAAAATCTGAAATCATGCCAAGTGCAACTACTATATCTGTTCATCTGTCAACTACATCGGACTTCACGGTTTTATATCTACGTACTCGAATACAGTTAACAAGATATGAAATATTTATGAAAATAATTAATCAATATCACAATAATAATTGTGTTTGCAGGCAAACGAAGAAAAACCGACTTCAATTATATCGACAAGTAATACAACGTAGGTAGACGAAAAAATAGTCAAGTAAATACGCATTATCAAACTTACTCCAAAAGTTGTAATCAGATCTCGATGAAATTTAAATGTACCCACATGATAAACATCGGCTTTCGATTAAATTAAAAATTATCAAAATCGGTACACCCAGTAAAAAGTTATGCGGATTTTTGAGAGTTTCTCTCGATTTCTCTGGGATCCCATCATCAGATCCTGGTTTCCTTATCATGGTACCAAACTAGGGATATTTCCTTTCATACAAAAAAAAAGAATTATGAAACCGGTTCATAAACAACGGAGTTATCCCCGAACATACATAATATATATATATATATATATATATATACGGTCGAATTGAGTAACCTCCTCCTTTTTTTGAAATCGGTTAATTACTATGTTCAAAAACGGTTTGTTGGTCTACGAACCGTTTGATTTCGAACACATTGTATATTCGAGGCTTCGATGAATTAGTTGGGACGTGCAAGGGTTGTTCACTTGAGAAGCATTTGACAATGTATGTGGATATTATCTATATAACAAAATATTAAAAAATAATAATCGCTAGCTGTGTTGCTAAGCGATCTCGAAAACGGCAGGACCGATTCTAGCCGTTTTAATTTTTTAATACTTTGTAGAAGATTCTTAGGAAATGAAAAGTCAAGAAAAACGAAAAATATCCAAAAAGTTTCGAACTTTTCACCTTCACGCGTTTGAGAGTTCGCAACACAGAACGTCTGTCGAGTCAACTACTAATTCTTTATACATATTTTATATGATCTCACTTGTTTTCCATATTTTTGTTCGCAAGCATGTGGTTGACCTCTTCGGCAGTGATGGGGCCCTGGAGCTTCTGACCGTTAAGCATTTCATCTTCTAGTTCCTTGATCGATCTACCGGTTTTCACGAACGCCTCAGCCACTCTCCTGTTTCTACCACCTAAAGATGAAAACAGATAAAATCAGTTTTAATTGACGCTAACGGAATATTTTATACTGTATACTATAGTTAAAGGTTATTCGGTTAAAACTGCACTACTCAAGATCTACCGGAACATTTTTAATTGTTTTGCGTCACTAATTATTTGCCTAACCCATTAAATATTACAGTTATAACTTAAATTAAATATATTATGGATCTCGAAATATAATTTTATTAATTAAATTATAAGAACGGACACTAAAATTTTGTATTTTATTTTTTACATATATAATAGATTTTTTTTGATATATATGAATATATTTATCATTTGTACTCATGGTGAATTTCACAATCTTAAGATCTTGTCTAAAAATTGATGTAATTAATGCAATATGACATGTGATGATGATGAAGTATATCAATGTGACATTTCCAAAAAAAATTATAATTAAAAGATGAAAATGAAAGAAAAAAATAAACAAACTATAAAAAGCGACGTCAAAGTATTTTAATCGCAATATAGGCACTTTTAATGTTTAATGCTGTGTGGCTACGGCATTAAAGAATATAGCCACACCCTCTCTTCCCGTGGGTGTCGTAAGAGGCGACTAAGGGATAACACAGTTCCACTGCCACCTTGGAACTTATAAAGCCGACCGATGGCGGGATATCCATTCAACTGCTGGGCAATACACAGGCCGAAGACGGGCAGCAGCGTCTTCGATGCGACAAAGCCAGCTCTGCGGTCACCAACCCGCCTACCCAACATGGTGATTATGAGCAAAACACATGAGTTCACGCCATTTTTGGCCCAAACTTGTGGAGGCCTATGTGCAGCAGTGGACTGTAATAGGCTGAAATGATGATGATGATGAATGTTTAATACTTGTACCTATGCATGAATTTAGCGATTCTGTTTCTCATATTGTATAGCATGTCTACTGTTTTTGATTACATTTATTTAGTTACTTAGATTTATTTTAAACTTTTTCATTAATTAAATATATTTTTTAAGCGTAAGTGAGACAGAAAAAATTAAGAGGTAAGCAAATTGTATATAAAAAGTATGCTACAATTGACACACACACTGATGAGCGAACGGAGCTAATATAGTCTAGTAGTCGCCGATTTTTTTTTTTCTGTGACTAACAACAGGCTGAATCTTTATGAGTAGGTTCGGTTGAAGAGACGCCCAACTTTTTTTCGACACTAAGCTGCGAACTACAAAAGGTTACTCGTATTGAATTTTTTTACAGAATTAGGAAATTTGGTTTCAATTTTAGTTTAGTAAAAACTAGTTCTACAAATGTGATGATGATGATGATGATGTGACATTCAATTTATTTCTTATTAAAAGCGGAAACCTCATTTTCTACTTAGTGAATTTCATCCGTTTATAAAAGTCCGTCCGTTCCGTTTATAAAGTTTATAAAAGAAAAACTTTTTATACGTCATAGCCTAACACGTTTTGGTGATTCCGTTTTTCAGTCACCTCTGAAAAAAAATCTGAAACACTGCTAATATACTCGTACTATTATGTATACATACATATTTACCGCGACATACGTAATGTCTTTAACCTTGCCAAGTTGCCACCCATATACATACTGTTAGTATCCGCATCATTTATTTATAGTTCATGAAAGAACTCGGTTTCGCTCGGAATATTTATTATTTTTTCCATTACATAGTTCCACTACCACCTTGGAACTTAAAAACCCAACCGATGGCGGGATAACCATCTAACTGCTGGCTTTGAAATATACAGGCCGAAGACGGGCAGCAGCGTCTTAGGTGGGAAAAAGCCAGCCCTGCGGTGACCAACCCGCCCGCCCAGCGTGGTGACTATGGGCAACACAAATAAGAAGAACTTGTGGAGGCTAATGTCCAGCAGTGGACTGCAATAGGCTGAAATGATGATGATGAGAATCATAAGACCTATCGAACAGATTGTATAATTTAGTCATTCTGGACAAAGGAGAACTATTAACTACGAAGGTCATTTGAAAAGTTCTTAGCCTAACATAATTAATGAAACCACACGATTTTGAGTTTATTTTTATTTTTCAACATACTATCCTCCAAGCTCAAAACACTTTTTCCATAGACCCGATAAGGCTTCGATACCCGTTTTAAAAAAATCTTCGTCTAACTCCTCAAAATAAGCGTCCACGGCGGCTATGAACTCTTCATTTGTAAAAAAATGTTTACCACCTAAAAATGTTTTCCGCCTTGGGAACAGATAAAAGTCGGACGGTGCTAAATCCGGTGAATATGGGGGATGAGGTAACAATTCGAAGCCTCATTGATGGATTTCTGCCATGGATTGCACAGAGGTGTAAACGCGCGCATTGTCCTGATGAAACAAGACTTTTCTTCTCAATAAACCTGGGCGTTTTTCTTTGATTTCTTCTCTCAAACGACGCAACAGGTTGCAATAGTAATCGGAGTTTATTGTTTCACCCTTTTTTAAATAATCCACGAGAATTATACCCTTTGCATCTCAAAAAACGGATGCCATGACTATGCCCGCTGATAAAACCACCTTTGCCTTCTTTGGGTCTGCTCTTTTCCATTGTTTCGACTGTTCTTTTGTCTCGGGTGTATTGTGGTGAACCCAGGTTTCATCCATGGTTACAAATCTTTCAACAAATTCTATTGGGTCAGCTTTATATAACTCTAAGCAGTCGCGAGAAGTTGTGAGTCGGTTGCGTTTTTGTTCCACTGAAAGCAGTCGCGTTAATTTATTTCTTATTAAAAGCGGAAAGCGGATGCCTACAGTCTTAGCTATCTCCTCGACAGTCAATCTTCGATCAGATAAAATTAAATCACAGATTTTTTCTTTGTTTTGATCAGTGGAAGCAGTCGAAGGCCGGCCACTACGGGGTTATCTTGAATGGTCTTACGACCACGTTTAAACTCTGCCACCCAGTTTTTAACAGTCGCATACGAAGGAGCGGACGCACCCTAATCGTCTTCATGCATAGTTTTTGGAGTTAAACCTTTCAAATTCAGGTATTTTGTCACTGCACGATGTTCAATTTTATCCATTTTCAAAAATAGCTCTGACTTGACTTACGGTATAACATGTAAACGAACAATGAGTTACTGTGAATAAACTAAACTGTGCATACTTGTTGCTAAATAATGTAACTACAAAATGAGGGTAGTTATTAAAAAAAAACCATTGACTTTAACCATGTTAGGCTAAGAACTTTTCAAATGACCCTCGTCGAGCAATAATTATGGATAGAGCTTGTAGGGTTATGCTATGGCGCGGGGTCATTCTTGGAACTAAAATGTTAATTCTGTTCATCAGAGATGAGAAATTTGTATAAGAACAAAAGATCTAATTGCTTTCGTCTCCTATTTAATCTAATCATACTATAATATTATATCTTGTCTTTTCATTTTACAATCGTATGTAGGTATAGTGACAGCAGACACACTTGGAATTTTTCGAAAAAAATTATCGATAAGTGCTATAATTACTAAATACATTTAGTAACATTTTTAGATATATTTGTCAATCTGTCTTTTCGTTTGAGTATGCATATCTACTAGAAAATTTTCTAAGTTTATATTATATAAAAACTAGGCATTATTAAATCATAATCTTACGCCTATATATAAGCTCCTTGCGTTTGTAAGTGAGCATATAATAAATAATTAATAACTATAAATGTATTAACTAAAATCATGTGTTTTTATTAACTATAAAAGTTTATTAAGAATGTAAACAGATACTTATAAGTTCTATTAGGCTGATACTAGTGAATTATTATAAACAGCTTTATGCAGTAAAACATAATGAAGCACTATCATCACGGCCTCAGATAACGTTTGCAATAAAGCCTATAGCGACCAGATAAATTTAATATCGCATCCAATATCATACCGATCAATCAACACGTTACAGAAAATAATTAACAAAAATGATTGTAATAAAAAAAATAAAAAAGTATGTCTGCGTTTAATATTATCCCAACAATATTAAATAAGTAGGTATTGTAACGCTAATTATTACACCTATACATTCAAAAACACTGTAACAGTGTAGTGGTTAACCTTCCACCATATTTTGAAGCAGAATGGTTTAAACTTTAAGCTGAATAGCAACTTTGGATATGTATCCAGTCCCATTATTTCCAGCTAATAAAACGTAAATTAATGACCACATAATTTACTTGACTAAGTAAGTAACCAAGGCAAGTAAACTCTGCTCTGTTAAAGAAAAAAGCGAAACAAAAAACCAAACCTTTCCAAATAGTATGACAGTTCATATTAAAAGTATGACAGTTATTAAGAATAAATTATGCTTCTTTAATAGAATAGGACAAGTTAGGCAACATGCCACGTCTTAACAGATTGATTACAAATTTTTATCACGGAATTACATAAGTTTATAGATAATTTAATCAAGGTTATCTATTAACAGTTTGAAGTAACAATTACACAGGCCCACAAACAAGTGCTCTGTACCTTTGACCAGACCCATCTAGGGCTGTGTTTCGATGCGCTGAATCCGTATTCGGGTTTAGTTTGGTCCCTACACCCCCCAATTTACTTTACATATAATAAAAATGTAACGGCTCGCTGTCTGTACATTTAAAATATATGAGAAAAATATATTCTTGGGAGCTTTATTAACGCAAATAGCACCCAATAGTGCGTTTGTGCACGCTAATCTCAGAAACGGCTTATCCGATTGAAATGTGGTTTTACGTGGTAATATCGTGGTAAGTTTCACTTAACATTTAGTATTCGTTTCATGTCAATCGGTTCATAAATAAAAAAGTTATGCCAATTTATAGAATTACGTTGAACATGTAAAGTCACTATTACACACAGACGAAATCGCGAGCACAACTAGTTTTGAGTAAATTCTAAAAAAAAAAACGCCAATAAAGACTAAAAATCGCAAACTAACGGATTTATTCCAATTAATTTATTTTTGAACTAGAATGAGTATGTTTCTTAAGTATTTCAACGTCCTAAACCCAAATCCAAAGTTGGTTTGGCTCCTCAACCCTCTAAATTTAAAGTAATTGTAAAAAGCCTAAAATTATAGGGCCTATATTCTTTAGTCATGTCCTTTTCATGCTAGAGGTTGTCTGGAAGAGATCGCTCTTTTAGCGATAAGACCGCCTTTTGTACATGTCTATATTTTCTTTTACGGTGTAAAATTTTTCTCTGATAGTGTACAATAAAGAGTATTTGTATTGTATTGTATTGTAATTATAAAAAATAAATGAAAACAAAAAAATCTTGAACTAGGTCAAGAATATTTCTTATATATTTCGATGCGCTGAATCTCAAGTTGATTTAGCCGGAAGACCCTACAAATTCGGATTAAATTAAAAAAAAAACGCTTCTAATCGCTAAAAAAGTTAAAGTAAAGTAGTTATTTTTTTATTTATTTAAGTAATTTGCATAAATGCATTTTTGCCATTTTTAGCCATTTTAGTAGTTTTTTTTTTTCACAATTCATAAATTATAGACGAAATTGTATTTCAAACATACATTACATCAAAATAGTTACTAGTACGCATATAATGTATAACCTTTGGACTCAAGGCAGAAAATATTTCTCAGTATAAGTGTTTATTATTAAACAGCTACAAAATGTATTTGTCAGCAATAGCACTGTCGTACGCAATTACAAAGGAATTTATAAACAACAGATGCAACGATCGCGCCACCTAGCGCATCGTTCGATAGTCATCTACCCTCATTTATTATATTACTCGAGTTATTCTGACGTGTATAAAACGAATAGTGCAACCGCCGCTAAGGCAGTCTTGGCTCTGGCTTGGCACGATACATTTGTTGTATCCTGCTAGTAGCTTAACCTAGACTCATTCGATAATTAATTTGTGCATACGAATTAATTGTTACATATTATGGCGGATAACTCGAGCAGTGAAGGTGAGCGTTGATACGTATCTCAAAGGAGATCTCCTTAAACCTACACCTGGGTCGCAAGTCCTAGGCACTGCTCTGAGTTACTCCCTCCGCCACACGATAGACTCGATCGGAACGCTGAAGAGCGCGCACGCATCCACGTGTTCGGTGGACGTTACAATTTTGTTATAATCTTTTTAAGTACTACCTACATAATATTGTAAAGAGTGCGATTATAACCTACGCCCGCGCCTTGCAAATATAGAAAACGAGCTTCCAACAGTCGAAAGACTACATATTTGTTGTTCAATATTTCGACAGGTTCAAAGAACAAAATCTTATCTGAGAAACTATTTAATTACAAAACGAAACTTAGAAACTGTAATATATAATCAAGTATTTACACAAAATGAAGACTATAAAGTAAAATTACTGTATAAGCCGTTTTTTTTTTAATTTAAAAATTTTGATCCACGGCCTCAAAATGCCCGTGCCTTTTGTTAATCATGAATGCATTATAAGAATACCACAGGCGATTTTTCTTTATTACTACAGATCAACAGTCCTGTGACTGCCTAGTAAAACTAGGACGTGGTCCGACGCTGACGGTTTTTTTTCCCCTTACTAAATACTGTTTATGGAGAAGTATACACTTAATTCCTTTCTAATTTCTAAACATTATTATTTTTCTTATCTATGTCTATATTTACACTTATTTGCTAGTTAGCATATATGTACACTTATTTCCTAGTTACCATATATGTATGTACACTTATGTTCTACTTACAATGTACACTTAACGTATGTTACTGTTAGTAAGGGATTTTTTTTTCTTATATATACTGTATAAGCCGTTAAGAGAGTTACAAATATGTACAAATAAATAATCATATGGATTACATCTCATATTGCCACTAGAATTATTATATAATTTAATTTCAAATCGTCGATTTTAGTTATACATAACGCTACCTGTGTCTCAATTCTTTTTACTTATGATATATAGTACACCAAATAAACACCACTTAGGTACTACTATTAAACTTTGATTAGTATATAGCAATTGTTAAGCAATCTTTCAGTGTTCGATAGCTCCATATATTTTCAACAAGCAATATGTGCTACTGCTTCTACATGCTAACATTAACAATAATTCTTAATAAATGAACAACAACTAAAATTTCCAAACTGACAAAAATTGCGATATATATTCTAAAAACATATCGAAAATTTATTTTAAAAACCTTACCTACCTTATTTTAAAAAATTATTTTGTTAATAAAACTCAATTTTAAGATAAGCAGTAGTGTTTATCAGTGGTAACCTTATTTACACTCGACACCTGTCACATAACTTAACCCCGACTCCAAACCACAGAGGATGATATAATATACATATATGGTATAATATAGTTTAAACATAACTATAATAAACAATTTTGAGTTTTAGCTAAGTTTCAACTTAAATTAGTTTGTTACATAGTGATCAATTAAACCACATTTTACATTAATTATTATTCCATGAAAATTATAGTTCTTTTATTAACTACTTCTACTTTGAATTTCTTTAATTATTATAGTTTAATTTGTTTTTTTTTTTTTTTTTTTTTAATTCTAAAATAGGCTGAAGTGAGTAAAAATAAAAATGTAACATTAAGTGTGTTGCTAATCGCAACATTTGGAGAGGGGCTGCACCAATGCGGTTAATTAGTTACAGTTACATATTTTGGTCAGTAAACAAGCGTACGGCTCACCTGATGGTAAGCAATTACCGTAGCCTATAGACGCCTACAACACCAGAAGCATCATAAAGTCATTGCTGACCTTACCCCCGACCATCCCCAGGAGCTCTGGCTACTTTACTCACCACAGGAACACGACACTGCTTCAGAGGCGTGTTATTAACCTGTACTCTTCCCTAGTCGACTGCATTAAATTTTAAACAGGATATTTACTACTTTGCCCAACTTCAATAATAGATAATAATACTGACCGTAGCACGTGGTGATCAGGTCAGCGACACCGCACGACTCGAAGAAAGTGCTTAGTTTACTTCCCGGGTAGAAGACGTCCACAAACTTGATCATCTCCATCAGACCGAGCCTGATGACCGCGGCCTTGGTGTTGTCACCGAAACCGAGACCATCAACAAAACCAGCGCCCACCGCGACGATGTTCTAGAACAATCGTTTTTATTATTAAATGGTTATAAACATTGCGCTAGTCTAGTGGTGCGTGTGCCGTGTTTGCGTTCAAACACCTCTGATTCTGGGTTCAATTCCCACTCGGAATGGATATTTGCATTTGCGTAGTGGATTAAGCGCTAACCCTTCTCCTACTCGAACAATAACTAACATTAAAAAAAAAACTAAAATTATTTGGTGCAGTCGTTTGGAAATTTATTATATTTTAGCGATAAAAGATGTAACGCAAATATGCACATGCATCGTCAGAGACTAGCATTTACATATTTTAACGCTCAATTCTGACGTTATCAATTTTATTTTTAGTCGATAAACTGCTAGCGGCTCATTTTTAGTTATGGTTTAAAATTTCCATTATTTGTGTTTACCTACATATAAGAATGATAAGCTACACGTTGTTTTTTAGATTAATTAGTCACGTTCTAATAAACAAAGTTGTTAAATAATTATAATTTAAATGCATACTGTCATTATAAAAATATTGTATGTAATCGTATAAAGGTTTTCTATGTACCTAATCGTTCTAGAATGTTTCTTCTATTTTGTGTGCAAAAAAAAAATTAATAAAAAATAAAGGTACGTTTATTTTATTATAATTAGTTAAATAATGTTTACGATAATTGTCTTACAGTTATTATAAATTAAGCCTATAATACAGTTATTATAAGTTAAGCCGATAATGTTTAAAATAAACCAGGGCAAGATACGCAATAGTTGCTTTATTGCGCAAATTTGGTTTGAATTTGACGGCTCGTTAGAAACGAATCGTTTTTGGATGTAGGAAGCAGGTTTTAGACGATAAAAAGTATTCGTCAAGCATGACTGTCTCTTAAAATGGCAATTACATGTAGATCGAAATTGATGTTGAGCAAATTAATAGGGTCTGTTTTAACAGTCGCCGATAAAGCGGTCTGACAAATAACGATATCCGATAGATAATCATCATCAAACTATATCAGTTACATTCGTATGTAGTACAAAAACGAAAAACTAAATACTAACGTATACATAGCGTAGGGAATAGATTGTAAACCATGAGAACAAAATAAGGAAAACTTTATAGGTAGTAAAACTAGTCTATGGACACAATAAAGTATGTAGCGTTATAAAAAAAACATCACACGTTCGCAATAACGTGTTAAATACAAGATATATTTAACACAATAAAGGCGTTAGTTATACTTCTAAGATTTAATATGCTTCATTCATTCATTTATTCTTCTATTCATTCATAAAGAATATTTGAATGAAATATTAGCGAATCAATGAATTTAACTGGCTGTAGGCGCTGTTTTCAGTGACACTGGTTTCTGCTGGTACATACCTTCAATGCCCCGCAGATTTCGACGGCGTCTTCATCATCAACAACGACTACACGGAAGTACTCAGTCTGGATAATGTCCCTCATCATCGGGGCTAGCATCACGTCACGACATCCTATTGTCGTTTCACAGAATTTCTCTTCCGCTACCTATAGACCAAAAATTTAATATAAAAAGCCTTCAAGTTTTATAAAAAAAAAAAATGTTTTACGTCACACTTTTTTGTATGTTTTTTTTTGTGAGGTTCTTATAGGTTAACATAACCAATATATATTTAAGGAGAGGATAGTCCTCCCCGCCCTGCCGAAGGCTGATGTGTAAGGAGAGGATAGTCGCTATTGCAACAACTGCTAGTAAGTGCGAGAGTCAGGAAATTATTTTTATTATATAAAACAAATATTAGTGTCCAATTTCAATTAAAATGACAGAATATATTATATTATAATAATACACCTACAGAACCCCCATTCCAAAAAACGCAGTTGAAGAGTCGAACGTATTTGTTTATAGAATTAAAAAACATTCAGTATAATCGTTTATAATATATCACTTATCATTTACAACTTTTTTGTGATTTTCAATTAACATACTAGGATAATATATACAAACAATAAAATACGATCAGATTATTTTAATACTTTTTATCAGTAATATTTCTGTCTTAAAAGCCAATCGCTCATGGGCAAACAAAACAACAACAAAAATAAGGAAACAGCCATTAAATAATTGTGTTTGCTCGCAAACGAAAAATAACCGACGTCAATTACATGGACCATCAGTACGTACTACAATGACGGTCGACGAAAAAATAGTCAAGCAAATACGCATTATTATCTCTATAAATGCGTATTTGCTTGACTATTTTTAAACTAACTCAAAAGCTACTCGTCAGATTGCGATTAAATTTAACCACTATACTCTAGTGGTTAAATTTAAACTTCATTTAAATTTTGGTGGCAAACAATTTGAACGTTTATTATTAAACTACGTATTTGAAATTGTTGTTTAAATTATTTACAACACCCCAACGACCCTAAAATACACTTTCACTGATTTCCGAAATAAAATTCTTATTTTATTATTTGTTTTGGTTATAAGAAAAATAGGGCTAGAGAAACACAGAGAGCAATAACTCGGTTATTTGACAAGAAAAAAATTGAGTAAAATAGCATTTAAGAAACTTCATGAAGTAGGCATGTTTTTTAAACTATGGGCCACCTAGGTCCCCCTACGTTTTTTATACCACAGGTTCTCAAACTTTATCATAAAAAAATCGAATACACTATTTTTCATTTTTAGGTATTTAAAAAAAAAGAAACAGTTGTGGCTAGAAATATTTTGTAATGCGCGTTAGCAAGGCCGATTATCCACGGTTATTTTCAGAGATAAATATAATTGTGTTTGCTCGCAAACGAAAAAAAAACCGACTTCAATTACATCGACGAGTAATACAACGTAGATCGACGAAAAAAATAGTCAAGTAACCACGCTTTATCAAAGATTACTCAAAAAGTAGTTATCAGATCTCGATAAAATTTATATGTGACCACATGATAAACATCAGCTTTCGATTAAATTAAAAATTATCAAAATCGATACACCCAGTAAAAAGTTATTGCGGATTTCCCTCGATTTCTCTGGAAACCCCTGATCAGATCCTGGCTTCCTTATCATGGTACTAAACTAGGGATATCCCCTTTCCAACAAAAAAAGAATTATCAAAATCAGTACATCCAATAGAAAGTTATGCGGTGTAATACAACGTAGGTCGACGAAAAAAGCGTCAAGTAAAAACGCATTATTAGATATAACTCGAAAATCGAGATCGAAATCTAGAAATATGGGTTGTCTGGAAGAAATGGCTAATTAGCCATAAGTCCGCCCATTGTACTTCACTGTCTGTAACTATCTTTATGCTTTGTTTGTAATATATTTGTGGTGTACAATTAAGTATAAATAAATAAATATATGTATCATTATCCGTCAAACAGCCATATCTTAAAAAATAATTGATCTAAAGAGATAAATCCAAAATGAGGTTGCAGGAAAGTTGAAAGGCGTTGGGCGTTGGGCGTTGAAGAAGAAGAAGAAGAAGAAGAAGAAGAAGAAGAAGAAGAAGAAGAAGAAGAAGAAGAAGAAGAAGAAGAAGAAGAAGAAGAAGAAGAAGAAGGAGGAGGAGGAGGAGGAGGAGGAGGAGGAGGAGGAGGAGGAGGAGGAGGAGGAGGAGGAGGAGGAGGAGGAGGAGGAGGAGGAGGAGGAGGAGGAGGAGGAGGAGGAGGAGGAGGAAGAGGAAGAGGAAGAGGACGAGGACGAGGACGAGGAAGAGGAAGAGGAAGAGGAAGAGGAAGAGGAAGAGGAAGAGGAAGAGGAAGAGGAAGAGGAAGAGGAAGACGAAGAGGAAGACGAAGACGAAGACGAAGAGGAAGAGGAAGAGGAAGAGGAAGAGGAAGAGGAAGAGGAAGAGGAAGAGGAAGAGGAAGAGGAAGAGGAAGACGAAGAGGAAGACGAAGAGGAAGACGAAGACGAAGACGAAGAGGAAGAGGAAGACGAAGACGAAGAGGAAGAGGAGGACGAAGAGGAAGAGGAGGAGGAAGACGAAGAGGAAGAGGAGGACGAAGAGGAAGAGGAGGAGGAAGACGAAGAGGAAGACGAAGACGAAGACGAAGAGGAAGACGAAGACGAAGACGAAGACGAAGAAGAAGAAGAAGTTCCAGGGTTCGACGTTTGGGTCACCAAATTGGACGTGTTTATCCAACACTTTCACCGCCACGCACTATGGGAAAATCGCGTATGTTTCGTCTCAAAACTCCGTATCTCAGTTGTTTCAAAACTTAATGAGCTGTAATTTTGCACACATATACTTGTATGTACAAAGTTTAATGGAAATCATTTTGATTTTGAAAATTCTGTTTATCAATTAATTTAAGAAATAAAACTTAAAAAAATACATGCATTGATATCATATTCATTCATTCATATTGAAAAATAAACAAAATTTGTCTTTTTTTTGTAATTTACATAAAATGGAATAATAGTAACAAACGAGAAAAAAAATATGTACAAAATTCAGGAAGCTCCTACAGATTTTCGTTGATAGCAAGAAGGGCTTGGCTTCATCTAAAAGTTCTTTCGATATTGTTTCTGAGGTGTTTCTCAAACTTGATATGTATGGATCAGAAGTGTACAATAAGGTATGGAACACGTCTTCATTGGTAGCCACTCTTGAACAATTTCTAGAATGATGAAGTCTAAACTTTTTGTAATCCTTATTTCGGGATTCTTGCGCGTCTTCGGACAATTGTCCGATAGGTAAAATAGCATAGTACTCAATGATTTTTTCTCTGTGAATAAGTATTTTATACACGGACGAAGGCATATAAATACCAATTATAAATATTTACGTACAGTTGGGCTGTAATATATGCGTATTCACCGAACTTTTTTGAATTAATAGCCATTCCAGATGACATAGTTTGTAGTATTATGTACATTTGTTTTATAAATTCTACGTCTACACCTGTAATGTGTGCAGAGCAAGAGTAATTCTGAAAAAATCTCCAAGCTGTGTTTCCATCATTACTATTTCCAGTGCCTTGTCGAGGTTTATCGACATGCAGTCCCATTTCCTCCCAAAACCGCTTTTGTACCAGTTTTTTCTTTTCGTCTTTGTTTTTTTTTTTTCAGGTGTAGTAGCTGACCACTTTTCAAAAGACAACTTTTAAAAAATGTGTAAGATCATCTCCATACTCCTAATCCAAGCATGTAGTGTTAACAGTCCGTATTGAAATTAACTTTCGTTCACATCTCGTGTCCTAACTGCCTCAGGCCTTTCAGGAGTTTCTTTGGCAAATTCTAACAATATAGGTCTGCAATATATTACAGATGAGCAAGTTTCATTCTTCCAAACAACAGTATTAGTTGTCTCATCTATGAGTCTAATGGGTACAAATGAAGCAATAAAAAGGTTTGCATCTGATATTAAATCGCTTTCTTCGGGCAAAACTTGCTTGTATTCACTCTGTCCTGATGACCCGTCACAACCCCATTTACAGAATAGTTTCAACTTTCTTAAACTGTTTTTGTAAACTGAATCAATTAGTAATATACGTGCCGCATGATCCAACAAGTCCAGCAGATTGACTTTTGCACTTATGTTAGTAATGGTTATACTCGAATCTGGTGGGTAACACATCTTATTCGCTTCGACTAAAGTTAGATAAGAAAGAAACACTGAGCAGTTTTTGTCCGCCAAACAAAGTCAAAGTTCCCCATACTGTTCTTTGTTAAGATCTAAGTCAATAAAGGTCCGTAGTGCTTCCTCCTTTGAAAAAGGTGTAACGTCTTCCGAGTTCGAGAGAATGTATTTAAGAATTTTTTTTCTTATCATTTTTTGATGCAGTTCGTATAATATTAACGATTGTGGCCTCCTCCGTCTCACCCATAGACCGTAACTCCTAAGCATATGCATTGAGCACACAGTACTATCCGTACTCTTGTATTTAATTTCAAGTTTTTTCGTTTCTTTGTTTTTTCTGAAGATGCTTCGTATGGGTTCGAAGGTCTGCCACCACTACTTCCAGACGTATTAGGGTCATTAACCTTGACTCGACACTCTAGTAGAACACGAAATTGGCCATCTAACTAATTGACAACAACTGTGAATTTTTCAGGACTCGCCTTCCTTTTATAGGCCAATGAAATAGTGCTAAGTGTAAAAAGATAAGAAAATAATTATAATATATATAAAAAACTTTGGAATTCCCTACCCAATAACATCCGTCAAGCAGAGTCTATAAATATTTTTAAGAATCGTTTGCACAAATACTACTTAACTCTTACATAGTTTTAATTATGTATATGTTTCTATTGGTATATTGTTTTTATTTGTATGTTTGTATAAATATAGTGTGTATGTGTTTACATATGTGTTTATATGTTTATGTAGATATATACCGTTTAAATGTATTGTAATTAATTTAATTATATGTGCTAAACTTGCGTTGTTGATTGCGCACTACTACCGACATATTTTTCTTAGACTACTTTTATTAAAGGTTGCCTGGAAGAGATCGCTTTAAGCGATAAGGCCGCCTTTGCATACATTATTTGTTTTTGTATCAAATCGTTCTAAAATGTATCTTCTTTTTTGTGTGTGCAATAAAGTTTAAT
This sequence comes from Melitaea cinxia, assembly GCF_905220565.1. Lineage (NCBI taxonomy): Eukaryota > Metazoa > Arthropoda > Insecta > Lepidoptera > Nymphalidae > Melitaea > Melitaea cinxia. The sequence goes on along the minus strand of NC_059400.1, from coordinate 6,293,137 downwards.
AAATAAATAAAATAATAAATTGCACTCTTTCCATAACCAACCTGTTTTTAATTCGACCCTAATAGATAAGTGACCATATTTTATCAAGTAAGGTGGTCAAAACTGTATCAAAACCAAAAAAAAAAGCTATTAATAATACTCATTATTGTAATAAACTTTTTATCAATTTGACCTTTATAGATAACAAATGATTTTATGAGTAATGTATAAAGATCTTATTACAACAAATATCTCGACAGCGGCAAGCAGCGGTAATGGGTAAACGTCTCGTAAAAAAAAAATTAACCCTTAAAACATACCATATTAAATTATATTGGTTAATTTTATTTTATCAAACTAATATATATAATACTAATTACGAAACGTTAAGAGGAGATTATAATTTATAAGCATTTAAAAAATGTATAATACTTATACAATTATATCAAAAAATTTCGAGTAATGTGGCGTTGAATTATAGTAACGCATTGCGTCAAAATTACGTTATTGAACATGAGTTAGCTTTGAAGCCTATTTATATACATTAAAACAAAAACAAAAAAAAATGGATAAAGAAAGCTTATTTATTAGACTATATTAATTTATTATTTTTATTCCATAACAACGACTTTCTCGCTAAACGGTTTTGAGTCGGCTTTGTATGGGGCTTTCCCATAGTGCAACGGCGAGAGTGCTCTCCGCCGGGTTTTGAATTACCCGTTCCTGCCGCCTCCGGTCGATAGCGGAACTGCACGGCGAGATGCAGGAGAGTACCTGAATCGGACTACCTTGGAACTTGTGTGAATTAAGTGCTCAACCCCGCCCATATACATATTTTTCATCTACCTCACCGGGTTGAGATAATATAATAAATATTTTCAATGCATGGTACTCAGGTTTTATTTACGACCTTAATAGACCAGGGGAAAAATATTAAATTAACCAGGAATTAACTGTGACAACAAATACTTAATTTGTATATTACTTCGAGAAATATTAAACACAAATATTCACACAACAATTCAATTCAATAAAAAAACATCAGGCACGAAAAATAAAATTAAGAAACCATAATGACATAAAAATACCAAAACCTCGAAATGAAAAATACGGAAATAAGAGCATTACATTTAAAGGAGCTAAACTATACCGTATACCAAAAACCAAAAAACATTAAAGAGGCAAACAGTATAAATCAGTTTAAGAGGCTATTAAAAATACACATATGTGAAAAATAACACAAAATAATAAAAATTGTGATAATAAGAATAGTATAATAACATAAAAATGGTATTCGACTAATCAAAAAATAAATAAAAAACAAACAAATGTATGCAATTTCTACTAACTCATACCACTTCCAATTCTAATCAATCTATGCACTTTTATAAACTAATGTTATAGTTGTTATACAGACAAGTTATAGTTCTAGTTGTCAACAACAGTACAAAACACGGTAATATGACCGTGGTACAAAGTATTCACAGATACCCCTCTTTAAAAAATATTATTTTCTGTATGTTTTGCGATTGTTAAATTAGGCAAATAACTAGTAATTTACGGTAGGAAAGTCAAAACTGTACATTGAATATTTTTTTAAAAGAATACTTGGGGTGTGATCTGCACTCGATACCGAAGCCAAAAATATAGTTTTTAGAATTTTTGTCTGTTTGTCTGTATGTTTGTCCGGGATAAACTCAAAAAGTACTGCATGGATTTACATCAAATTTGGCACGAATATTATTAAGAAGTCGGGTCAACATAATTATAGGCTACATATTATCACGCTATCACCTACGGGAAACGAGCAGTGAACCTTTATTTCTTCAACGTAATCTATAACAACGTGTAATTTAACGACGCATGGCGCATTTGAATTTTGTTGTTATTGTGTTAATAACCATGCTATAAGCTAGCTGCACACTATAAATAAAGATATTCTTTAGTATGTTTAGTATCAGCATTGCACCCGTGCGAAGCCGGGGCGGATCGCTAGTTTTCAATAAACCCAAAGTACCCAAAGGTTATCTGGAAGAAATCGCTACTTAGAGAAAAAAATTGCCTTTGTACATCTTGTATTGTATCTTTCTTTATATGTGTCTGTATTTCAGTGTACATTAAGAATAAATAAATAAATATTCCATGGATTCGTTCGACATAGTCTCGCTTACCGAAAGAAGTAAGTAAATTAGTCTGTATAAAGCAAAAAAAGCGCAAGATTTTTCTTTTAATGTTTGTTTTTTCGTATATTTATTTTTGAAAATATAGATTTAATAAATTCTCTTCGCGTTAAAAACATATTAAGGGTTATATATAAAGAATGTTGATTATTGAGACTCATTAAGAGTTAAGTAAACGCGGGTGAAACCGCGTGGTGTTAGACGACGATAGGTAGATTATGTATGCTATTCAGAACAAAATATTACATAAACAAAATCAACGTCATTCTTACCTCTGAGGCGATGTTGGCACCCATTAAAACGGCGCAAGGAATTTTCAGGCATCTCGTAATGATATGCGAGATCAAATCAATGCCACCGCCCTCTGCAATATCGAAGCCCTGCCAAATCAAATTACTTAATCACTAATGTGCACTGTATTATATACAAATAGGTATAATAATTTCTACGTAATCACTTTGATTTTACAATGATTTATTATTAGAATTGATAAAATAAAGATGGCAAGTGTACAATAAAAATCGTTATTTTTAAAGAAAAAATCAGAGTTGTGTGATCAGACTTCTATTGTATGTGCCTTTTTCTAAAAGAAATCTTTTTTTTTTTAATTTTAAAATAAGACGTTTGGCTTTGAATGAGTTTGAAAATAAGCCAACATTAAATATATATATATATATATATGTAGAAAATTAGAAAATTGGTATTAGTTACATTTTTTAAAATTAAACGTTAACAAGTATATGTGAGTAAAAAAAAACTACACAAGTGTCGTCCATTGATTTTAAAATTGTTCTATCTTAAATTTTAGATAATTACCTTAATTAGTGATAATGCGGCCGCTGTAGGCTTAATTTTACCTAATAACGTCGAACATAAGGTGCGCACAAATTGGTGGGGAACAACAAATATTAATAAGTCTGCGTCCTTAGCTGCTTCTACCAGGTCTGGTACGGCAACCTGGTAATAGGAGAATCTTTTGGTAAAACCTTAAATGAGTTTTATAGACATACTTAGTTCTAAAATAAAAATATAAATAACACATGTTTATCCTCAACGTCGTCATAAACCACGATAATTGTACCAATGGACAATCCATAAATTTCCATAGATTTCTATAGATCTTGCAACTCCTCTTAGGCCGTTTAACTACATGGTGGAGAAACTTCTTATTTTTGTTTCGCGATTACGTGTCGACTAGCTTCCAGAACCTACTGGCGCCAACTATTAATTATCGAATACCCAAACTATATACTCCATCCACTTCCGGATAGCGATGGGTTGAGATATGACATTTTACTCCAGTTCTTCTACAAATCTAAATTTCTTTCCCTTTCTTATAAAAATATAGGCTAGTAAGTCCAATTTGAGGCGAAGAAACTTTATCCTTTCTTATAATGCCAAAGCCAACCACATTTCTAAACCGCAAATAATCGTTAATAAGGTTGTGACGAAAAGAATTTGCGGAATTTCTTGATCACTCTCAACCAAAAGAGTTTCTCTATCAATTTTGTCAATAAATTAGACAAACTTAACACGAGTTCTCGTGCTCATTATCTTTTTAAGCTTTTAAATTCTGAAGTAATTAATTTCTAAAATTGATGCAATTTACTTTTAAATTAAATGCTATAAAATTTCCTAACTCACAACCTCTACTTTATCGTAAGGACGTGCCAATGTACAATTAGATATTATGTACATATACGGACCTATCTGACCTTTGACAAATACTGTTTTGTATTTTAGTGTCTGAGACATGTTACACTGGTAGACAAACTATCGATACTGACTACATTTTGAGTAAGAAGCTTGTGGCTGTGAACTGGGTCGTTGATCACTCTTCCAATATAAGAAAAAGTTGTTGAATTGATGTTAGATAGAACTAGATAAAATTCTTCCCTAGACTTTTAATAAAACTTATAATATTGCATTATAATTCTTATATATATGCAGTGCAACTGGTTCAACAGTTATTCTTCTTCAATGATTTAAAGATAAAGGTCCTAAAATACTTTTTTTTTTGGTATCGCAGGGGAACCCTTTTACGGGTGATATCCAGGATGCCCAGGTAGGCATTCCTAGACCGTATGTCGGCTTTAGCACTTGGGGGTGTAATACCGACCAAAACCCCTGCGGGAGCTTTCAGCCGCATTAATTGGAGGATACCGGATCTGCAGGCAACGGGATCCCTCCAGCGACAGGCTAGCCTCGGAGAAACGACCAGACTTCTCCTCCATGGGGACAGTCCGGCTCACCTCTGAACAATCCCGAAGACGCCGTGTCTAGCAGGACCGAGTTCCCATCCCGGCCCGACACGGGCACAGAGGCGTTACTGGAAGCGCATTAAGAAGCGCCTCCTACGCACCCCGTTCGTCGCCTGCGGACGGAGGCCTCGTAGGCGGCCCCCTCTCTCATCCGCTCGTCATTCTACTTCTGGGACATTACTGTCTCTCAGAAGGAGACCATCGCCTTCCAGGACTCGTCGTCGCCGAGTATCGGGGTGATAACGCTCGGCAATGACAAGTCCCCTCCGAGGACTGTCGTCAGATCGCAACGCAGCGCCGCCCATCTCGGGCACACCTCGAGGGTGTGCTGAGCAGAGTCCACCGTCGCGCCACAATCATGACATCAAGTCGTCGGCTTCCTTTGGGCCGTCCGACACAAGTATTCACCAAAGCAGCCGTGCCCGGTGAGAACTTGCGTCAGACGGAAGGTGAGGCGCTTGCGCTTACGGCACATCCACCGCTGAAGGAACGGGCGCAAGGCAGCCGTTACACGTGTGCCATACGGCTGCTGCGCCAGGTCCTCCCCCCACCTCCGCATTAGCGCTTCTTGCCTCATCCGGCGTACCCGTAGGATCCCGTCCAACGTGGGGTTCTCACCGAGAGCCCTCCTACCCGAGACGTATGAATAGGTCTCGGCAAGAACCTCCGCCACAAGCTCCACACACGGGGCGTCACCGTCTAGAGCAGTAGCTGCAGCCCACGATACCGAACGGTACCCCCGGATCACCCTCAACACGATGATCCTCTACGCGGCCTTATTCCTCGCAGTGACGCTATCCGCCCAAACCGAGGCACTGTACGTCGCCATACTCCGGCAGACTTCGGAATATAGCTGCCTGCAGGCGGCGCTGTGTCCTTTGGGAGGAGTCTGCCCAGTGCACTCGCCACCTTCACAACCTTCGGTCCCACCATAGCGAAGTGTGGGCCGAAGGTAACTAACATTGTAACACGAGAATTTTATATATATTAGATGTGTTTTATTTAAATATAAATAAACATTTAACATATAGTCACCTGTACCTAAGCTAAACAGTTTAATAGAATTAAATAATTCTAATATTATAACAACTGACTGGAATAGGTATTTAAAAATCATATTTTATAAAATATGTTGGTTTCAAAACTGTTTTTAAATTTGTTATTTAATAATGACAATTTTTTTATATAACTTTCAGTTGTTGAATTGAATAGAAAAGAAATAAGAACTACTTAACTATTAAAGCAAAGGAAATGAATTCTATCTTTTTTTTTCTTCAACTTTTCAGTGTATTTCCGAGTGATAATTTTTGAAATTAAAAAAGTAAAATAAAAGCTCCTATTTATTACATTCGTCTTAAACAGAGTAATCTTTAAGCAGATTTTATAAAAACAAAAGAACAAGTCAATCACTTATCATCAATCATCTTACTCAAGGTCACATTGCAAAAAATTGTGTGTAACAATGGCATTGAAAGTGTTCCAGTGAGGAAGTAGAACAAGAATAGAAAACATATGCCAAACTTGTGATTCTTGTGCCAACAATTATCTAATTATTACTAAATTAAGAAATATAGTAGGTATACCTACATAATCAATAATAATTGTATACACTTACAACATTAGGTGGTAGCTTGTGTCCTGGTAAATACTTCACATTTTCATGTGTTTCATTTATAATTTCTGTTAATTTTTTCCCATCAATCATTTCCTCGTACACCCACATAGTAACCCTGTCTTCAAAGTTCGGAAGACGAGCTGCATTACGTCCCACAATCTTAGCGATTGCAGAACCCCTGGAGAAATTGTTTTATTGTTTACATCTTTTCTATTTCTTTTCAAAACGATTGGTATTAAATTATTTACATATAATAAAAATAAAAAAGTAACAAATCAAGTTGATGTTTATTTATAAATAGGTACGTAATAACTTTCATTCTAGTTGATTGCTTTACTTATTATGTCATCAGTTTAACTCTTAAGGTCACGGAAACAAGATCACGTTAACATTACACATTTCATTATAAAAATAACTGAAGCCTTACCAGTTGCCCGAACCAACAATACAAACACGATTCTTTATTTGTTTCTCTGCCATTGTTTTGGTTTAAGAGGTTTCAATGATACAAAATAATTATTATCCAGTTATATTAAATTTTTCGTAAAGTACAAACGCGCGCTCTCACAACATTAATATTACTAGTCTTGAACAGTTGAACCTTGTCACAACTAATCAAGTATGTGGGTATGTGTAACTCCAAGGCGTTGCACTATAGAAACTGACAACGACGTTATCATTTATCACTGTGATATGCAGTGTTACCAGAAATATTTGCCCGTCTCATCGACAAAGTGCCAAAAAATTATCGTACTTTCAAAACAATTAACGTACACTTTTAAAAAAAATTAAAATTCAAGTTTTTGAGTAGAAATTACATCGAACAACTGTTTTCAAATGTCAGTCGGCTAAAAAAAAAGAGGCCATCTACCCAAAAAATCTGAACAACTATTTTCTAATGTCAGTCGCCCAAAAAAAATGTCGTCGTTGCTTTAAATTCATTATTTGTGGAGAAATCGTTGCATTTCAGTATTTCGGTAGGACAGACAGAATTATCGTACGTAGGCTTGAATTATCGTACATGTACGAAAATCATCGTACATTTAAAATCACTGAAGATATGTATCAACATAACTATAAGTCAATTAGCAAATCAACAGCGGGAAACTAATATTAAAGTAATAACTAACAAGCCACGGTCTTATATACAGGTCTTTCAACGGAGCTTAGTACTATAATGTCATAGCTTTTCGTTCGCGTCAACGCCGCTGTACGTCACTGCTTTCGATGGGTGCGGTCACGTGGTGCGATGCGCAGTGCGCACTACGCACGCCTTTTGAGTTACGTTTCATCGTAACTGGTTATATTTTAATAACGTTTCATTGTACTTGGTTATATTTTAAAAGATAATTTGATAGGAAACGAGACAGAATGCTATTCTGCCTTCGTTGCACAGCACATCCATATATCGTAATGCCTCTGGCGGCCGTAAATTGAAAAGATAAGCGCAACCATTAAGCCGACGCACCCCCTCACTACTTTTGTTGCGAGACCTGTGTAGAAAAAGAAAACCGTGAAATAATCTTATTATATCTAATCATATCTAATTCCCAAAAATATAAATATTTTAATAAAATAATTTTTCTTAAATAAATATTTTCATTCATTACAAAAATAGAATAACAAGTATCGATTCAGTTGTTCATGGTTTATCGATTACCAACAAATTAATTAGTCGCGTTAGAAATTAATTAATAAAAAAAAATTAAAACGTGTGGCACTCGGAGACTGCCGCGGTAAAGCTATTGCATAGCATTTTTTATCAACTTATAAAATTATAATTCTTTTATTTATGCATTATTTTTATTTCTTTGATATTAATTCAAGTTTTTTCTTTGATATTAATTAAAGTTACACATTTTGAGCATGGTGGCCGATAAGAAAACATTTATTTTTCTTTTATTGAATAAATGAGAAGTTAATATCGTTTAAAACATTTTTATTATCTTACAATAAATGTAGGTTATTCAGGAATTTTTATCACTGAAACTATAGGTTTATGGTAGCTGAGTGCTTACGTATTCGTCCGATTTCGGAGCAGCTCGTCTTGATCCGTGCGAGCTTCGTACAGTCGTACCACATATATACATATACATTAAGCGAACTCTCGGCCGAGCTACATAGTAGGTGGAGGGGGGTGTTAGATTTTATTTTCGTTACGGAATTTCTTGATTCGGTTGCCACGCTCAAAGCCCGCGAAAAAAGCTATGCAATAGCTTAAAAAATGACAAAATAAAAAATAAATTTGTGAACGTATTAATTTTAGGACTTTTAAAACTTAAAGTAAATGAGTTTTCAAGCTGTTATAAAGTTGTAAACACTGATAACCATTTTCTAGTTTTGACGAGCACGTTTTTACCCGACTTCAAAAAAAGGAGGAGGTTAATCAATTCGACCGTATATATGTATGTATATTATGTATGTTCGGGGATAACTCTGTCGTTTATGAACCGATTTTGATAATTATTTTTTTGTTTGAAAGGAGATATTTCTAGTTTGGTACCATGATACCAGGAAAGGGATACCAGGAAACCAGGATCTGATGATGGGATCCCAGAGAAATCGAGGGAAACTCTCGAAAATCCCCATAACTTTTTACTGGATGTACCGATTTTGATGATTTTTAATTTAATCGAAAGCCGATGTTTATAATGTGGTCACATTTAAATTTCATCGAGATCTGATTACAACTTTTGGATTAATCTTTGATAATGCGTATTTACTTGACTATTTTTTCGTCTACCTACGTTGTATTACTTGTTGATATGATGAAGTCGGTTTTTTTTCAACACAACAACACAATTATTTGTATAAGATCTTTACCTATTTCCTAAAGGCTCCACACATGGCTATTTGTATTTGCTGTTTAGTATTTGTTGTTTTTGACAAAATATTTGACGTAGGGGCAAATAGACGATACGACCGTCTACACATGGAGCCCAATATCAAAAAAATTAAGCTAAAAGCTTAAACATAATTATTTCCTTTGATGTTCCTTGAAAAACCGACAGAAGTTCCGTAAGCTGTGTTGTAAATTTGGAAAACCACTCTCCACACATGGAAGTCTTTGTCAAATATGGCAAATACCCAAACACAAATAGCCATGCATTCGCAAGAAGCTTATATAATTGTATAAGCTTCTTGTATAAAACATTCTTGTGCATTAGCCATGTGTGGAGCCACGGTAAAGAAAATATAGTAGAAAATTTGACATGTGTCAAATTGTCAATGTCATAACATCCTTTAAATAAAATATCCTCTGATATGCTTTTTATCGAATAAAACTTACATAATATCTTGTACATACATACAATAAATAAACAGGAAATATGCTAAGGTGACCACAAAATTAAAATAGTTTCAGAAAATTATGAAACGATATGACATCATTTTTACAGTAGACTATTTTATTTTACAGATTCGGTATAAAATCGGCTATTCTAGGATCAGCCGTTTATTATACAGTTGATAAAGGCGTTTGGAAGGATAGTGCAACAACAAGTGAACTTTACGAAGAACTGGAAAAAGGAGTTTCTCCTTACGTAGGAGAATTTAAGAAGCAAATCCCTTATGAGGTACCACTGACACAAAAAAAAATCCGTATTTAATTGAGTTGATTACACTTGAAATCTTTGTTTCAGCTGCCTCCTCTGCCCTCCAATGACAGATTGACATATTTATTTAAATATTACTGGAATAGTGGAGTAAAGGCGACATTCAGATTTCTTGTTGACCTGCCAACACATGCTACCAATGCTGCTTCGAAGTCCTACAATTATATTTCCGCTGCATTAGAGGCCGCTGAATCAACCTCTACCACTAGTCAAGAAAAAGCAAAATGATTTTTTATAGTAGTTTACTAACATGTAACACTTGTTAAATTATTAAAGCAAATTAAATATAATTAGTTTTGTATATATTTTATTTGTAGTATAATTATCGAATTACTTTCCTCTTATTTAAAATTAGCTAAAACTGTTGTCCACATATATTTTAATACACCCTGATCAAGTGATGACTAACACGTAACAATTTAATTCAGTCATTGGTCTTTGTTCAAAAAAATCTGCCATGAAGTGTAACTTATTGTTTGTTCGTCGGTTTCCACTTGTTTTTGCTATAGTTTAATAGTTTGCTTCAAGTGTTTAGAAGTGACTATATACATGAATGAACCGAGATGGAAGGTAAGAGACTTATTTTATTAAGTATCGTAAACCTTTTGATACATGTTTAGCTCCATTGACTGATCAATTAATTTTGTTGTAGAATGGAGTATTACCATGCTAGTCTTGTAGGTCCTAAAATGCTCATATACCTATTTTATAGTAGTATTTCATAAATAAATATTACATCGTATTAATTATAGCTTTTCAATAACTATTTCTAATAAATCAATTCAAGCGAAAAGAAAACTACAGGTATATAATTAAACACGAATTAATTTTTTTGGATAAAAAGATTCACTTGGTCTAGCTTTGTAGTTTCCACTGACACTTTAATTTTTTTAATTAGGTAATACCCAAGTAATACCTATTACCTAGTTGGATAATTTGGAGATGACCTAGCATTGCAAACATTTTTTTATTGTTTCATGTTATGGCACTTTAGTATGGCAGTATAGTACTTTTATCGATCGGCAAAATTACATTAATCGTATAGGGTCATTGCGCCTGTTCGCGTCCATCGCCCAATTCGCGTCCATTTTACGGATCTCACTTTGAAAAGTCTCGAAATTAAGTATACTAAAATAAGTCGAAAAGTAATTACTGGTAATACCTCAATGTATAAGAGGCACGCACGCATAGACAAAAGTTCCGTGCGTCCAAGCAATCCTGGGTCAAATAATTGTGTTTGCTCCCAAACGAAAAAAAACCGACTTCAATTACATCGACGAGTAATACAACGTAGATCGACGAAAAAATAGTCAAGTAACTACGCGTTATCAAAGATTACTCAAAAAGTAGTTATCAGATCTCGATAAAATTTATATGTGACCACATGATAAACATCAGCTTTCGATTAAATTAAAAATGATCAAAAGCGGTATACCCAGTAAAAAGTTATTGCGGATTTTCAAGTTTCCCTCGATTTCTCTGGGATCCCATCATCAAATCCTGGTTTCCTTATCACGGTACTAAACTAGGGATATCTTCTTTCCAACAAAAAAAGAATTATCAAAATCGGTACACCCAGTAAAAAGTTATTGCGGATTTTCAAGAGTTTCCCTCGATTTCTCTGGGATCCCATCATCAGATCCTGGTTTTCTTATCATGGTACTAAACTAGGGATATCTCCTTTCCAACAAAAAAAGAATTATCAAAATCGGTACATCCAGTAGAAAGTTATGCGGTAACGTAGGTCGACGAAAAAAGCGTCAAGTAAAAACGCATTATTAGATATAACTCGAAAAGTAGTTGTTAGATCTCAAATAAATTTAAATGGGACCAATTGGCACACACCACCTTTCGATTAAAAAAACATTTGTCGAAATCGGTCCACCCGGTCAAAAGTTCTGATGTAACATACATAAAAAAAAATACAGTCGAATTGAGAACCTCCTCCTTTTTTGGAAGTCGGTTAAAAATAGTTAGTGAGGGCTGTTCAACAAGAGAGCGCGAAGGCACGGAATAATGAGAAGAAAATAGTGGGCAGCGGTTCGTTTGAAGGTAAGTCTTTTATTGTTTTATGTCTATTTGGATACATAGCTGTTTCTAGGCGTTGGTTATGATAAAAGGAATTATAATAATTATGAATTAGCTTATTTTTTTTATAGTTAACAGTTAAAACAATTTGCAGCGTAGGTCATTTTATAAATATTGTTTTAAAAAGGCTAATTATGATAAAATTAAACAGGAATTGTCAATGATAAATTGGAGTGATCTTTTTAAAAATAGAGAAATTGAAGAGGCTGTTTCATGTTTTTACGACAAATTATATATAATAATACAGGAAAACGCACCATAAAAAAATATTAAAACTAATGGTTACCCAGTTTGGTTCACCTCCAAATTAATACAGTTGTTTAATGTTGAGGAAAGGACAATGTTCCACTTCCAAAAGTTTTTTTCATGTTATTATCACTCTATGAATTTAGGATGTCTTTTTTGTCTATGGCAGTTTTGTAATAATAATAGAGAAGGTAAGATTTGTAAGTGGTAAATATGTAAATGAAGAATATAAAAATAAAAGAAAAAGTGTTTAAAAGATAAAAGCTTTATTATTATTCCTCGTTCCTGCCAAAATCACTAACAGTGGTAGCAGAGCGTGGTTTTCTGCAGTTTCCGGCAATCTATAAAAAGAAAAATATCGTCGAACACAACGTGTAAAGAACAAAATGGCGTCAGGACAATATGAGTTTAAAATGAAACAGTTTGAAGGAGAAAATTTCGATACGTGGAAATACAGATTGAAAACTATATTAAGAGAGCAGGAATGCTTAGATGCTATAGAAAGTGAGAATTTTGCGATCAAAACAGAAAACATAAAAAAGGAAACAAGAGCAGTAAGCATTTTAGTAAGCTCCATTGCAGACAGTCATATTGAATATATAAAAGACGAGAAAACGGCATATGGGATGCTTAAGATATTAGAAGAAAACTTCATGAAGAAAAATACCAGAAGTAAAATTTTTATAAGAAGACAATTAATGGAAATTAAGTTTAATGAAAATGAAAAATTGCAATCACACTTTACACAAATGGAGGAATTGTTTACACAACTCAAAAACGGAGGATCCACCCTGTCAGAGGAAGAAAAGGTGAATTACATCTTACTCAGTATGCCGAAATCTTATGAAGTAATAATAACAACTTTGGAAACTATGACTGATCTTAGTGTCAACTTTGTCAAAGAGAGATTGCTGGGGGAAGAGGAGAAAAGAAAGAAAACAAAATCAGAGGTGACAACAGCTGTCAACAATGCTTTCCTGTGCTACAACTGTGGTTTGCCGGGCCATAAGAAGTTTCAATGCCATAATAGAGGGAGAGGACGTTACGGACCAGCCCGAGGAGGTAATGCAGGATGCGGACAAAAAGGTCAAGAAGGACAATACCTGAATGCAGGACGAGGACGTGGATATGGCAGAGGACGTGGACATGGCAGAGGACGAGGACAATATAGGGGACACTACCATGAAAAGAACCATCACACATTCCTGTCAACATTTGAAGAAGAGGAGGCACCGCTGTGTATTAGTGAGGTGAATGTAAATGAAAGTAACTACACTACATGGTGTGTAGACTCAGGTTGCTCTGATCACTTAACTAATAATAAAAGTTTCTTTATAGATTACATAGAATTAAGTAAACCTAAAATAATTGCAGCAGCTAAAAATGGTATCATGTTACAAGCAATTGGCATAGGTAATATTAATGTAAAATGTTTTGTTGGTAGAAAAGAGTCTTATTTTACTATTAAAAATGTTTATTATGTCCCTGATTTAAGAAAGAACCTATTGTCAGTATCTAAAATAGAAAACCATGGCTTTAGAGTAGAATTTTACAAAGGTAAGATTAGAGTATACAACTATAATGATCTTACCATGATAGGAAATCAAGAAGGTTCACTTTATACAGTCAAATTGTTAATAGATAAACTGGAATGTGACTACACTAATATTGATGATGTTAACTTGTGGCATAGGCGCTTTGGACATTTAGGAATTAAAAATTTAAGTTTATTAAAACAAAATAACATGGTAAATGGATTAGGAGACTTAAAAACAAATAATTATGATACATTGTGTGAACAGTGTGTGACAGGTAAAATGACAAGACAACCATTTAATAGAGAGGGTCGTAGGGCGTCCAGGCCTTTAGAATTAGTTCATACAGATGTGTGTGGGCCAATTAACCCACCAACAAGAAATGGATATCGCTATTTTATAACCTTCATTGATGATTATACTCATTTTGTAATGATATACCTATTAAATAATAAAAGTGAAGTTTTTAGTAAATTCAAACAATATTATTATTATGTTACAAACCATTTTAATAGGAACATCTTAAAACTTAGATCAGATAACGGTAAGGAATATGTAAATAAAGAATTTCAAGATTTTTGTTATTACAAAGGAATTAAATTGGAGTACACGGTCCCATATAATCCAGAAATGAATGGGGTAGCAGAGAGAATGAATAGAACGTTGTTGGAAAAGACCAGAACAATTTTATTAGATTCAACTTTAGGAAAAGAGTTTTGGGGAGATGCTGTATTGTACTCAGCATATGTTAGTAACCGAAGTCCATCAGCAGACAGGTACCATACTGCAAGTGAACTCTGGGAAGGAAGAAAACCGAATGTGTCAAACATGAGAGTATTTGGAAGTTTAGCATATAATTATGTACCAAAAGAGTGCAGACAGAAGCTTGATAACACTGGACGTAAGATGATTATGATTGGATATGCTCCAGCAGGTTACATACTCTTCGATCCTGAAACACAAAAGGAAGTACATGCAAGAAATGTGATATTCGATGAAAAACCTAAAGAAAAATATGTACCAAGAATTTACTTACCTTACCAAGATGTAGAAGAAAAAGATGAAGCACCCGAAGAAAGAAAAAAATCACCTGAAAAGAAACAAGAAGAAGGTAAGAGAATAACAGAGAAGAATACAGAAGATAACACACAAGAGAAACAGAATAAAGAGTCATGCAGTGAAGAAAACACAGAAGTTTATGAAGATGCAGTGCAAAAATTAGAAGACCGACAGGTTGAAAAGGAGCTAGCAAGCAGGGAGAGACCTAGAAGAAATATTAGAAAACCTAAATGGCAAACAGATTACCAGTTAGATGATAATGAAGATACAGGAGATATATTATATGCTTTACTTACGATTCATTCTGACGCACCACAACGTTTTGAAGAGATACAGAACAGAGAAGATAAACAGCAATGGGAAAATGCTATATCAGAAGAAATGAAAGTCCTACAAGAGAGTGAAACATGGAAGATAGTACCTAAACCAGAGAATAATAAGTTAATAGATACCAAGTGGATATTTACTAGAAAAGATATTGGAGACAAGGAAATATGTAAAGCAAGGTTGGTAGTAAGAGGATTCCAGCAAAAAGAAAATTTAGAAAACATTTACTCACCGGTTTTGAAACTGCAAACATTGAGAGTGTTGTTGTCAGTAGCAGCACACAGAGACTATAATATTCATCAAATGGATGTCAAAGGAGCTTTTCTTTATGGTAGGATAGATGAAGATGTATACTTGAAGCCCCCTCAGGGATTAAATATACCAGATGGTCATGTATTAAAACTAAATAAGTCACTATACGGATTAAAGAAATCTCCTAAATATTGGTATGAGAAATTTAACGAAGTTATAACTACTTATGGTTTTGAAAGATCTAATAATGATTATTGTTTATATTATAAGAAAGATATATACTTATTAATATATGTTGATGATTTGTTAATTTTTGGACCTAACAATAAAGAAATCGAAAAAATAAAAAGATATTTGTCAGAAAAATTTAGAATGAAAGATATGGGAAGTAATAATTTAACTTATTTGGGAATTTCTATATTAAAACAAAATGGACAGATCTATCTGAATCAAACTAAGTATTTACAAAATGTTTTAAAGAAATATGGTATGCAAGATTGTAAGGGCATGGATACACCTATGGATCCTAATTTACAACTAGACATAAACACTGACCTAGACATGACGTTAGAAAACTATTGTAGATCACTCATAGGATCTTTAATGTATTGTATGGTTAGCACTAGACCTGATTTAGCTACAGCTGTTTCATACTTAAGCAGATTTCAAGGAAAACCTAGTGTAAAACTTGTAAAAGCTTTAAAGCGAGTTCTTAGATACATAAAACAAACAGTTAATTATCAGTTAACTTATACCAATTGTAATGTTAATAATAATAATACTCTAGTAGGATATGCTGATTCTGATTTTGCTAGAAGCATGGACAGAAAGTCTACTAGTGGTTATGTTTTTAAACTTTATGGTAATACTATTTCTTGGAAGTCTAAAAAAACAAAATATTGTGACATTAAGTACTACTGAGGCTGAGTTAGTTGCTTTGTGTGAAAGTTGTGTAGAGTCTTGCTGGTTAATAAAATTACTTAAAGATGTAGATGTTAACTTGAAACATGTAACTATTTTTGAAGATAATCAGAGCACTATAAAGACTGTTAATAATCCTGATCAGAAACGTCTCAAACATATTGATATAAAATACAATTTTATTAAAGAAAAGGTAGAACAGGGACTCATTAAGGTAATTTATATTTCTACAAATAATCAGTTAGCAGATTTAATGACAAAGCCTCTAACCACTCATCATTTTAGAAAGTTTGTTACTTTGTTGGGTTTGGAAGATTGTAACATTGAGGGAGAGTGTTGAGGAAAGGACAATGTTCCACTTCCAAAAGTTTTTTTCATGTTATTATCACTCTATGAATTTAGGATGTCTTTTTTGTCTATGGCAGTTTTGTAATAATAATAGAGAAGGTAAGATTTGTAAGTGGTAAATATGTAAATGAAGAATATAAAAATAAAAGAAAAAGTGTTTAAAAGATAAAAGCTTTATTATTATTCCTCGTTCCTGCCAAAATCACTAACATTTAAGAAAAAGAATAAAGCGTGGATAAAGATGAAAAAATTTAATAATGACTCAAACTATAATATTTTCTCCGTTTATAGGAAAGAATTTAAGATTGCGTCTAAAAACTGCTATAAGACATATCGCTGGCCCCGGGCAATAAAGCGGTATACGCCGGTTACACCCTTTTTAATGTTATTTAATTTTTGGCTTCTCTGAGTATCAATCTATCACTCTTATTTTTTTCAGTTTTTTTTATTAATATTTCGTTAGAATAAATGACAATAACCGTTTTATTGCATGGATAATTCTCTTACGACTAAGCTATGTATTATTGCATTACTCTAAGAAAAATAACACAAAAAACCGGTGAACATCTTTACAGTAATTGTTAATGATCTTGCAATTAAAATAGTATCATCTATGAATTGTATTATAATTTTTTTTTAATTATTTCATTAAAAAATTATACGATTTGTTTTTAAAAAATTATTTTTAAAAGCTTAAATTGGTAAAAAAAATAGCTTTCATTTGACATATTGAACGTCTGTTTTGGATCACTGTACTCTGCACTATAAACAAATTAGCTTCTTTTATTTCTCCTGTAAAAATTGATTTTTGATATTACCGCTTTATTGCCCGGGGACAGCGATATATGAGTTCATTAAAAACTAGTATAAAGGGTAACATAAAATACTTTTGGAGCTATGTAAATCATCGGAAACGATCAACAGATATTCCTATTAATTTACATTATAAAACATCAAAAGCCGGTAACCTCGATGATGCATGTAATTTATTTAGCAAATTCTTTCTTTCAGTCTATCAGCCTTCCTGTGTACCCAATAGTCTAGACATTAGTGACTTTAGTTTATCAGAAAATACATCTAATTTTATTATTAACGATGTAAATTTATCTAAAACAGAAATTCGTAGGTCATTAGAATCTCTTGATGTCTCTAAGGGTGCTGGAGTTGACAATATACCTCCCATTTTCTTTAGGGAAACTGCAACAGTGATTGATCAGCCTCTTCACTATCTTTATAATAAATGTGTAACTGATGGTATTTTCCCAAAAATATGGAAAAGCGCTAGGATTGTCCCTGTATATAAGAGTGGTTCTAAAAGTGATATAGAGAACTATGCCTATATCCATTCTACCGGTTCTCTCTAAGGTCTTTGAGAGACTAGTCCACAATGCTATATATCCTTTCATGCACAATAATATCATACAGCAGCAGCACGGTTTCGTGAAAAGACGGTCGACTATAACAAATCTGTTGACCTATACAACTGATTTATTTGATGGACTTGATGCAAACACCCAAATCGATAGTATCTACACTGATTTCCGCAAGGCGTTTGATCGAGTGGACCATCGTATACTGCTGGAAAAAATTGCTTATAATGGTATAAGAGGAAATCTTTGGAGGTGGCTTAAATCTTACATCTCTAATAGAACACAGAGGGTGGTGGTTGGTGGTTATGAATCATCTACATCAAGTGTGAGCTCAGGCGTCCCTCAGGGATCTATCTTGGGTCCGTTACTGTTTCTCATTTTCATAAACGATATTAACAAATGCTTCCCTAATAGTAAACTTCTTCTTTACGCTGATGATTTAAAAATATATCGAAAAATAAACATTTACCAAGACCACGAGTTGCTTCAGGAAGATTTGGATAGATTCACCACCTACTGCTATGAAAATAAATTGGAGCTTAGCCTCAATAAATGCAAAAGCATAAGCTTTACTAAGAGAAAAACGATAAGCAGTTTCACGTATTCCCTCTGTGACACAGATATTGTTAAAGTACAAAATATAAGAGACCTAGGTGTAACGTTAGACAACAAGCTGCACTTTGACGCTCACATAGTTAACATTATTAGTAAAGCCTTTCAAATGTACAAGTTTGTCATGCGGTCCTCTACTGAATTTAGACAACCATCCACACTCGTGTATCTTTTTAAGTCCTTAATAAGGCCGCAACTTGAATATGCCGTTGCTATCTGGAATCCATTATACATTAAATATGAGAAAAGTTTAGAGAGGGTACAGAAAAAATTCTTACGTCACATGAATTACAAATATTGTCGTAAACGTATACCTTATGAGTCGCTTTTAAGGAACTACAAACTGCTCGACTTGAAATCTAGACGACTGCAACTAGAAGCTATGTTGCTTTACGATCTTTGTAATAATAAGTATGATTGCATGGACATTGTAAGCAAAATTAGATATTCTGTGCCTTCTCGCGCTCATTTGCGACCATCCCGCCGTTACCAATTTTTTGCAGTGACGCGATCTCGTACGAATGCAGGTATCCGTTCCCCGTTAAATCGAATGTTTGATACATATAATAGTAAATTTTATACATTAGACATTTTTGCCAATTGTAATGATGCATATACGAGCCAGATTATTAATATTTTGAATGGACAACCTTAACGCACAAGTCACTTACACGCATAATATACCTATATTGAAGAAAATATGTATGTATATAAAAGAATATTTAAAACTACTATATTAGTGTATTTGTATATGTTTAGGTATGTGGGTGTATATATATATATATATATATTATGTATATGTATATATATTTTATAGTCTATATCTATATGTGAGTACATATGTATTATATATTTTGATTAAGACTTATCAAATTCAATTATAGAAACAATGAATTGTAAGACAGGTTCACCATTTGCAATTTGATTATGTTCAATGTGACCATCAGTGTTGAGTTTGCAATAACTTAAATTGTAATACTTACATTTAATGTAGTTAATGTCTATTGTAAACTTGTTTGTGGTTCCAATAAATAAATAAAAAAAAAAAAAAAAAAAAACAAGGTGGACGCGAACTTATAAAACTTCCACTTTGCGTCCGCAATGGACGCAAACTATACCTAAAGGGATTAATAATAAAACTAAATCGCGTCCATTTTTTAAATTAATTCTATAAGTTTAATACATAAAACTAATAACTACAAGTTTAATACCTATTCTACTTTGAATGAAATAAGTAATTTCTTTCTTATTTTTTTTTCTGTTTAAGATGAGTTCTTTGCAGATAAGAAAGAAGAAGGAAAAAAGAACATACACAGAGGAAGATTTAAGGGAAGTTTTGCATGACATCCAAGAAAGGAAGAAATCGGTAAGACAAGCACCTATGCAAAAACTATGCTATTCCGATATTGGACAAAATCAGTGGGTGCAAACCAAGAGGGTACAAAACTTATCTACACAAATAAATAAAATTGGAGTGTCTGTTTGTAATATTAAAGTAACAGCTTTTTACTAAATGCATATTGATTTATACACGGTACATGTACCAAAATAAGCAATCTCTTTACTGTATGATGCCCTAATAAGAAGTCAGGCTTTATGGCTTTATGGCGTGTATCCCTTGTATCCCTTGATGTATCCAACATTGTTTGTATTGGGCATGGTTGGATACAAAAAGTTGGAGACTAGGAGAGAGCTGGCTCTGGCAACTTATATTTTAAAATTATTCCGCGGTGTTGTCAATAATCCAGGGGTACTGCAGTGGATAGGTTTGAGCATACCCGATAGGTATCTACAACAAAGACAGCGACCGAGCTTATTTGCGGTATAACCGATTATACCCTACGGCAGAACCGAGCTAATGCGCAACGGGCCCCTTGCTCGTTCAGTCAGAATGCTGAACTTGGTGGCTGACACACTAGAACTTTTTTCTTGTTCGTGGAGTGAATTCGCAAAAGTTACTTTGTATATAATATGTTATGAGAAATGAATTTAATGTTTTTATATTTATTATTGTTTTGTTTTTAGTATTATGTTAAAGTCAGCTATTTTTTTTTTAAATTATAGTTTAACATTTTTTTCCTTTTGCTTTTTGTCTCCTTTACTATGTCTAATGAATTGGGTTATGCCTGTAATATTAGATGTAAGAAAATAAAATAAATAAAAACATTTTTTAGAATTTTTGTCTGTCTGTCTGTCTGTTTGCTCCGGCTAATCACTGGACACGACTGGAAACGACTGGACTGATTTTGACCGCCTGCAAAACCGCGTAACTAGCATTGGTTAATACCGCGTATCTGACAAATGTAGCTAATTTAAGTTTTCGCGTGCGATTAACGCAAAATCTTGATTTACTGCCACTACTTTGATGTGAGTTTATTTCGACCGATAGAAAGCCAGAAATCGCCAAATAACAAGACCGCGTATCTTCGGCCGGCAAGCGTCGATACCTCGTAAGTGATCTGATGACAACGGAAGCGCGTTTGTGGTTTATTTTTGCTATAAAACTCTGTACATTCTTAAGGAATATGCCCATAATGCCTTCTCACTACTGCAGAAAAAAAAGTACGAAATTATAGTTAGAGCCAATAATACAATCTAAACGTGAACTTATACTGTATCTATGTTGAAAAGCTAACAAAAAAGACAGGGAGTGGCTTCCAGAAAACTTTTTGAAGATGTTCTGAAAGGTACATAGCCTTGTTTCAACCGAAAAGAGATGCATGTTCTCTATTTTGTTCATATAAAGTAGGGGGATATTACTGAAGAAGAATATCAGCAACATTTATCACGAAAACATTTAACTAGACAAGAAAATACCTCAGACAAAGAAGATGATTATTGTTAAAATAAAAATAATAGCAAAAGAATAAAAATAAATAATAATAATAAACAGACAACCTTAACCTTATATAGGACACGGCAAGTGAAAGCGGTAAGGAAGTGTACAAAGAGAAGTGATGAATAGTCACCTAAGACGATATCAATTATCGAGTAAAAAGACAAATACATATATACAATACATACATACATACACATACACACATATATATACTAATATTATAAAGAGGTAAAGTTTCTAACTTGGTTTGTTTGTAGGGTTGTTGTTTGTACTCTTCGCAGATACTAATCAAAGCTACACTATTCAGGATTTATACGGCTATATTTTATTGTTATTGAAGAAAAATTTCAGTGAAAAATAATAATATATGTAAATCAAGTCGGAGAAATACGAGCGAGATGAAAACTTTACTGTATAGGTATTTGCTTCACAAAAATAATAATTAACGCCCAACGAAGTGGGCACGGGTCGGCTAGTATATATAGGTATGTAAATAAACATACGCATTAAAATACTGTACTTATAAACGAAATACATATAATATAGATAAATGTATAGGATACATATTACAAGTGTAGCAATACTCATACATGATATTATGCAGATATATTAAAAACAATTATAATGTATTAAGTGAGAAATAGTGCGCCTTGAGGTATTTTTTGAAGTAAGACAGGGATTGGGCTTGATTTATAGGAGGAAGTAGAGCATTCCAAAGCTGAACAGCTTTAACTGAAAAAGAGTTAAGAGTAAAAAGAAGTTGTGTGGGCTGGAGTTTCGAGCATCAAAGTAGACTCGGATCTAAGGGTGCAGTCGTGCGTATTACGAAGACACTTGAAACGCTACTTAACGAACAGAGGTGTATCAGAATGAAAAAGTATACAATATAGTAACGAGAGTATGTGAGTATTCCTGCGAAAGCGAATCGGGAGCCACTTGAGATGATTGCAAAATTCGGAGACATGGTCATTTTCGCGAAGACCAAACATGAACCGTATGCAAAAATTGTGAAGACGTTCAAGCTTATTTAATTGCTCGTCTTTAAGATAGCAAATGTCAGCATAGTCAAGAATTTGAAGGAGTGACTGTGCTAAAATAATTTTGGTAGACAAAGGGAGGAAATATTGCAGTTATCGCAGTGATCCGATAGCTGCAAATAGTTTACGGCTCATGTCAATCAGCTGAGGTGCCCAAGGAAGATGTCTATCGAAGATAACTCCGAGATTTTTCACATTGCCGTTGTAACTGATTACAGCGTTGTTATAAACGACTGGTGATAAGCGACCAGTCTATTCGAAACAACAAGTTTAGGACTACTGATAATAATGACTTGACATTTTGTGGGATTAATGTTAAATCAGTAGGAGTTATTCCATCTATATGTTTTTTAAGTCATTTTTAAATTGTTTATTGGTCTTAATAGGTAAATCTGTAAGTTTAGCGTGAGAATAAATTTGAAGATCATCACATTTTTATAAGGGCTGTATCCGTACTATGTCTCCGTACCTTTACGGAAACCGGACTGATAAAGATTTAGGATATCATTAGAGGAAAGAAATGAAGTTAGCTGTTAATAGGCAAGACTCTAAAACTTTGGACAGGAAAGCAATAATGTGTATTGGGCAAAGGTCGAAAAACGTAGAGGAATTAGATTTTTTAGTTAGTTTTGTGTCATTTCAAAACCGCGTAACTTACTCTTAGGTTCCAATGTTCGTCAAATCAAATCCGCGTAATTGACGTAGGGCCTAAATGATTTACTTTAAGGGAATACTTTACCTACCAAGAGATAGAACACATAAATAATTACTCTCTGTGTAAAAATGAGCTCAAAATTCGTTTTTTATAGTTTTAACCTTCCTATGTAAAGTTACATCGAGTGCAGTTACGCGCTCCCTACCTGTAGCAGATACGCGGATTTGCACTATCCCCGACGATATATATAATAATGCTAGTGACCGAATCAATTTTATTTCAGTGAATAAATGCAGAACATTTGATCACACATACTGCATATTATTTTTCCTTCATTAGTTTTATTTGACCATTCCCCATATAGACCTATTTTTTTTTTTAAATACAAAGTATCATGTTGGGAATAAGTTATAAATAAAATAAAAATTACAAAAAAGGGACCACAATCATGTGGCAGTTTGATTTATTTTCTCAATGTCACTCATTCAATTATATTCACTATATTATTAGTTCCATAAATAATTTTTATGTAACAATGTATTTAAATACCAAATGTAGAGATCCTAATATTTAGAAATAGAATATAGCCATCATATTTATGGAGCTAATAATGTACAGGCATACTATAATTTTGAAATATTTCCAGTTAAGTAGAATGAAATAAAATAAAAATATATCTATATTAAATTATATTAATCTGAAGATTAGTGTAGGAAATTATGATGGCTCAACATCAAAACAGTAATGATGCAAGTCACTTAATTGCACTGATAAAGTAATGTTCAGAAAAAAATTTGTGCACATTTTTTTTAACAATCCATGAGGAATGATCTAATTTTTAGAATATGCTTTCATACAAATGTAATCAATGAATTCTAAATGGAGGGTATTTACAAGTATTTTGTTACGATTTTTGCAAATAACATGCTTTTGATGATGGATTGTATGTGACACCTACACGTGTGCTACTGTAAGTATGAACAAATAATGGTTTATATTTTTGTACATAAAAATGTAAACAATAACAATAATTTCATAGCTGATTTGTCAATCTCATGTTGATTTAGTTAATAGCTTAAAATGAACAATTTTACAGTCATTGAAAGCTATATCAAAAAGCTTCATTTATTGCTAATTTTCATCACTGTATGGTGTGGTCAGGTAATGTCCATGTGGGAGGTTTGAGAAAGCTGCTGAATTATATTAAGTGTCCTCAGGCAAAAACAAATTCAGTTGCTAGGCAGCTGTTTCAACTTCCATTGGTTCTTCAACTCCTGCTTTCTTCTTTTTTTTTTTGCTGCTTTTTGCAGACGAGTTCAAGAGGGCCTGCATTAAAAATAAGATGGAGTAAGTAAAATTTCACTGCAAGTTAGATATTAATATTCATTTATTATTTAATGTTGTAATTGTTCAAACCAAATTGTAAATAGAAAACAAATCGGCTCAAAAAGATTACTTTATTGTACCCTGTGCTTGTTCAAAACAAACTATTAACAAGTATGTTTTGAAAGATTGCAGGGACACTAGATGTAATAAAAAATGAGTTAAGATCTATATTTACATTTAATTCGGGATCTTTAATTGTCCGTTCAGTCTTGCACTGACTCTTGTCGAAGGGAAGGCCAGTAATGCGGTGAGTGCCACTCGGGAGCAACAAGGCAGTAAACTTGAACTGTGCTACTAGTTCGCCCGGTCTTTCATATAGCACCTGTAATAAAAACCATTTATAACAAACTTAATAAAACTATACTCTATTTTCTACATTTTATTAAATAATTAAAGATTTATAGTTAAATAGAATAGTTAACTGTGTTTATAGAATAATTATGAATAACCACAACTTTTCGAGTCAAATCAAATCTAAATAACTGTACTCAAATAGGCTTCACAAGCACTTTCAAATCATCATTTTACAAATTAAAATTTTAAAAGTGATCATTATTTTTAAAAGTGAAGCTAGAATAGATTCGGAATAAAGATTCTGCTGAGAAGAGTCAGCAAAAAACTCAGCAATCGCTCTTTAAAAATAATATATGTGTTTTAGTTTGTTTGTTTTTGTTTTGTTGTGGGCTCGGTTTTCCGCATTTAGACACAAAGGTGGTCCATTATGCGTGAATCCTCCGACCAGACGGGTATGGGTGGTGGTGGTGGGCTACTGGCCCAATATGTTTTAGTATAAAATTGGTAATATCTTGCATGAAATAATTAAGTCAACACATTTTATCATCTCCTGTACCTAATAATAAAGCTTTATCTGTTAACTTTTTTTAAATACTAAAACACTATAAAACAGTTTATTAACCCTTACATATTTTATGTACTATTGAAAGTTATCTAAAGTATAATAAAATATTTTTTTATAAACGTCAATGGTTAATTATAAAAAAAATAGGTCTTAACTTGTTAATATAATTTATATTTATATAAAATTTATTAGTTTCAGTTTACATACATTAAATAAAAAACATGATTTTTACCTGGAAAGGCTCAATTAGCTTATGGTTGACACATTCAACAACTCCCAATCTGGCACTTGTCTCTTTATCGAAGCTACGCAGATTAAAAGGCATAGAACCATGTTTGTTCCTAACCTAAACAATAAAATATTTCACATAAACAATATCCACATACATAAATCAGATTCCTTGTAAATAAATATAAACATTTGTTGTGATGATCTATGCCAATGTATTAACAGTAAACACATAGGTTCAAACTCACCACCCTACTTTAACCCCAAATCATAATCAATATTAAATTATTAACATTGACCTAAAACTAAGGGGTATAGTCTTATATATTCATCTCAAGCATGAAAACCTTAATAGCATTTAATAAAAGATTACCTCACTATAAAACATTCTAGATGCTTTTAACTTTAGTTGATACACTTCATCGGTTTTCTTGTATATTGTACACCTTGTGTCCATTTCACGTCCCTAGAAAGAAATATGTTTATTTTAGTCAATGCTTGATCCTACAAATGACATCACATACTATAGTGTTTCAGTACAGATTAAAAATATTGTTAATGACAACACTTTATTTCTTCATTTAAATATTTTTAAATGAATTATATTAAATTATTATTCGATAACTAAATGTAAAACAGTATATTTATTTGATCTAAGTACATAATAAATTTTAATCAGATTACTGTTCGATTGTCTATTATGTCAGCAATCTAAATAATCAAAATATATAAAACATTTTAATTCAAAAGTTCCTGCTTTATTCTTTACCCTGAGTACTGCTAGACTATTTATGTATACAATAATCTAGAAAGAATTCAGGGCATTATATCATAACATTTAATAATACTTACAACACCTTCTCCTGTTGAAACAAGCACATCCATAGCGTAAACCTCGTAAGTTTCAAAGGTTGCTTTCTCATGTTCCTTCCTTTGTGCTTCTGAAGGATTTTGGATAATGCTCTTTTCTCCATCAATTCTGAATTGTTTTAACTGGTGAGATAACATACCTTCAATTGGTTTGCATGCATACTCAGCGCTTATTTTCTGGACAGCATCTGTTACTGCATAGTTCTAGAAATAAATAGAAAATTATTAAATCTATCTCACTATACAAAGTATAATTATAAAATAGATAAATAACACAGTTAGTTACTTCATTTCCAGGCCTTAGCAGTCTCAAGGCTGCTTCACTAGCCAAATGGGCAGCAAGGAGTACATCTGCAGCTCGGCCAGTGACTTCACCACCTCCGACTGCAACTGTATGTGCTACAACAGCAATGAAACCATCTATGTGGGCACCCAAATCGCTAAAAGAAAATATATCATTATATACATACATTAACATATACATTTCATACAAAACCACGAGAATGTTACACATAATATCGAAAAAACTATTAGTACAAAAAACTAATAAACAGCGAGTCGCGAAAGTAGCTCATTTCAATGCTTACATTTTAGCAAGATCACCCTGCTTCAGGATGTAGTCGGTTTCGCTAGGTATTGGTGAAAAGTGACATATACAATTATTAACAGAGACGCATGTTGAAAATGCTATGCCCTTCTTCGAATCCTTTTCCTTTTTAAAGACTTTTGAAGTTTCCTCCAGTAACAACTTGTCTCCGAATTCACATATTTCACGCGCAGACGCGTCTGGTACGCATCTTGCAATTACTTGCTCTAAAACACCTGCAAAAGCAACATATTTCTTGTAAGACTGTATTCAGTTAGAATTACATCAGAGAAAAAGATAATATAAAGAGCGGGACCACATTGTCCGCATGGCGCTGACACGCGTCCATTCGATGTTCACCTACAATCACACTTTGACCCTGTTGTAAAATATTTATTTTTCACACAATAATATTCCAGCGAAAACTTACGATTAACAATTTGCCCAGCTAACTTATACTTGGTGACAACCAAGTCTTCTGCGATCGTTTTCTCTATTTCTTTATCGTCAGCCATTTCTCAAAGCTGTAGTTTGGTTATACAGAAACTGGCTGTTGGTTGGCCAGCTAAATGTCAATCACGTGACCATGACGTACACGCCGTAAAAATGGCGGGGAAAATTTTCATCGCTCAATTTTCTATAAAACCGTATATTAAAAAAAATGTGCATACTAGAAATATTATTTTTTAATATTATTTAATTATCTTGGGAATATATAATACTAAACTTAAATGGTAAACATTAGTTGTTAAATTTTCAAATAGTTGATAGAGCTACATAACATACGGCTGAAGGTTGAAGCATTATTTGAAATCTCCCTCGTAGTAAGGGAGACATGAATCATGAATGAGGGCCTCATTCATACCTACCCCATCCCAGCCTGCAAAATAATGATATTTGTAATAAAAAAAAATACTAATTGATAGATTTTGAATAGCTCAATTCAACTACGTTGTCCTTTTAAATTGCTCACCTCAAATTATATAATTAAAAATCAATTTTTTTTTAAAAAATCAAATATTTTCAAACTCCTATCTTTTGATGTATACAATATTTTAAATTGCTCAAAGTGTTAAAGAACTGCTCAAGTTGCATTTATAATTGCTCAAGTACAGTTTGGAACAGATCCACTTCCCTTAATTTTTAAATAAATATAAATAGTTTGAACAAATAAAATAATGATATTTGTAAAAAAAAAAGTAATCGTTCAATTTTCAATAGTTCAATTCAACCTCGTTGTCCTTTTAAATTGCTCACCTCAAATTATTTAATTAAAAATCAAAAAAGTCGTTGAAAAAAATTCTTTTATCAATATTTTCAAACTCCTATATCTTTTGATGTATACAATATTTTAAATTGCTCAACGTGTTAAAGAACTGCTCAAGTTGCATTTATAATTGCTCAAGTACAGTTTGGAACAGCTCCACTTTCCTTAATTTTTAAATAAATATATAAAGTTCGAACAAATTTAACGTTTACATCATTATGATAAGGTGAGCGCTGCGGATGCGCATAGACAATGATGGGAAGCCAAAAAAATTGTGGATATTCGTAATAAAAAGATGCTAATCGTTCGATTTTCAATAGCTCGATTCAACTACGTTGGCCTTTTAAATTGCTCACCTCAAATTATTTAATAAAAAATCAAAAAAGTCGTTGAAAAAATTTATTTATCAATATTTTCAAACTCCTATATCTTTTGATGTATACAATATTTTAAATGGCTCAACGTGTTAAAGAACTGCTCAAGTTACATTTATAATTGCTCAAGTTCAGTTTGGAACAGCTCCACTTTCCTTAATTTTTAAATAAATATAAATTGTTTGAACAAATAAAATAATGATATTTGTAAAAAAAAAAAAATACTAATCGATACATTTTCAATAGCTCAATTCAACTTCGTTGCCTTTTTAATTGCTCACCTCAAATTATTTAATTAAAAATCAAAAAAGTCGTTGAAAAAAATTCTTTTATCAATATTTTCAAACTCCTATATCTTTTGATGTATACAATATTTTAAATTGGTCAAAGTGTTAAAGAACTACTAGTATTTTTTTTATTACAAACTAGCTGACCCCGCGAACTTCGTATCGCCTAACAGTCGATTCTTTAATTTTGTTATTTTTTTTTTTTAGAATTTTTCTAAGAAATCCGCAGCGCTCACCTTGTCTTATGATATAAACGTTAAATTTGTGTGAGCAATTTAAAATATTGTATACATCAAAAGATATAGGAGTTTGAAAATATTGATAAAAGAATATTTTTCAACGAGTTTTTTGATTTTTAATTAAATAATTTGAGGTGAGCAATTTAAAAGGACAACGTAGTTGAATTGAGCTATTGAAAATCTATCGATTAGTATCTTTTTTATTACGAATATCCGCAATTTTTTGGCTTCGCATCATTGTCTATGCGCACGTGCAGCGTACACCTGTCTAAAGGGGCCTACTCAAAAGGGGCCTACTCAAAGCACTGCCTGCAGGGCCCTGCTTGCAGTTACTGCCGCAGAGGATGTTGCTCCACAAAGCACTGCAAATCATTTACGCGGCATACGTTGTCGTGTTCACTTGTGTTCTCTTTGTCCTTGCCTAAATTCGTCAGTTTTTATAAATGGCTCCTACATTATTCAAACACCAAAAAATAGCATTGGGTTTGACTGTATTGAGTACTTGTAGCGTTCAAAAGAAAAAAAGGAAGCACTGGTGTAAAAAAGTTTTATATTTTTCATGTAAAAGCGACATAGCCTGCGACCTCATATCTTTGTTATGATAATGATCGTGGTTAGTTTTCCAAAGACATGGCAAATCCCTATACAATTAGATTACGTCCCTCCACACGTCTTTTTCTCGCTGGCTCATTTTTCTTGAAGAAAACAGAGCCAAACAAATAATATAATAAAACCAAACCAACTAACCACCAACTAACTGATTAATTGCTAAATGACAACCACTGACAAGACAAACCCCAGGTCAAATAGAGTAGACAAACGTCGCAATGTACCGACGTAAACAAAATGGTGGTCTAAATCGGCCCGACCGAGCTACACATGTCCCTGATTGCAGTTTACGGAGTGGGGAGATCGTGTGTCGGGCTGGCAGAACGACACTGCGGCCCTGCGACAGGGTGAACAATTAAAATATCGGCCCTGCATGCATACATACAATACGATCGGCAGTGGCACTGCAAGCAGGGCCCTGCAGGCAGTGCTTTGAGTAGGCCCCTTTATTATTATACTACTTAGTATTGCCACATGTACAATTTTTTATTACCCGCTGTCACCGTTTCATATTCATACTTGTTCATACTCTTGCGCCAAGCCCATGCGCCAAGCCATGAAGCCACAGAGTATAGTAATACTTACAGAAACATAAAGCAAGGTTTGATTTGGCAAAAAAGAGCCGAGCTATAGGTACAATCCCGGTATACTTACTGTACTCTGTGGCTATACAAAACAATAATGATAAATATCGACTTTGTAAATAATAATATCGACAATATATTAATAAACTACTATATAATACAAAATCTAATTTTTCTTCGTCTATTCAAAATAATAATATCTATTTAAAGTTTTAAACTTCTATAAAAAATAATACTTCTAAAAGTAAATACTGATTAACAGTAAAATAATTTCAAATACAAAAAATTGTTTTTTTTAAAGCTCTTTCATCAATTGAACTAATCATAATTTATGAATTAAAAAGTATTCAACGTAAAGGTTTTTTTTAAAATATCAGTTAGAAAATCAACTTCAAACGGGTATGTACATTTATAAAATTGAGTGATCAAATATTTTTTTTTTTATTATTGTAATTGCATAATATTTAAATACCTATAATGCTAGCTATACTAGGTAACATTGCCATCGTTCGGAAACCAATGGTTATGGAGATCTATCTATCTCAGTCTATGTTTTCTATACGGCTCTTTCAATAGTCAATCTATCTCTGGTTTTGCCTCTTAGCGATAGATTTTTGACGCAATTTCTATGGAGCTCACGTCAAAATTATATCTCTAGTAAGCAAATTCAGAGATAGATAGAATATTGAAAGTGGTCGTATGTCATTTATGTCAGTTCGTATCGTTTATTGATCTCGCAGTCGAGATCAGTTTTACGTACTCCTGTTCGAAAATAACATGTGAAATGTGAAATAAACGTGTGAAAGCTGCGGAATTCTTCTTCTAATCTCAAAACTTTAACCATGGATATCTCCATAATATCTGCATAACCATGGGGTTCCGAAGGGTGGCAGTGGTAGCGGAGGTACCAGTTTATATAATGTGCCTTATGTGCAACTTTTGGAACGCTCAAATTCTCATTCTCCTTGAGCACTTTGTATTCCTCCTGGCTATGTTTAAAATTTCGGCAGTTTTTAAAACACATTAGTTTTTCTTCAGCGTTTAGGTTGGAGATTCTGTTCTCTTTTCAGTGTATACATATTTGTACGCGTTCATTATCACGTTTTTTTCACTTTAGGCGAAAGAAATATGCTTTTGTCTTTTTCTTGGCGAAAAGTTTTCTTCATCGCGTTTAAGCGACAAAGTTGAAGGCTGAGCGTCCATTATATATGGCTCAAACAAAATAACAAAACTTAAGAACAAAAAAAAAACAACGTAACAAAAAAAACAAAACAAACAAACTCAACGAAAAGGAAACAAATAACACGTGAAATCGCATACGACAACGGGCGCATTCGAACACTTCAGAGATTGATGGACGAATGCCGTGTATTCAAAATAGCAACGTGTTTTCGTTTTTTATGGCATTAGCTACAGTCTATCGACCAATTTCTAACTTGTTATTGCGTATTCTTCAACAACAAACAAATAATTGTTCTATTTACTCCGTATAGTGAGTAATTACAATAATTTTTTTTTTTTTTTTTAATCTGATGCTCCATAGTTACCATGATTTTTAAAAGATTCGTCAAATAATATTAATAAAATTATGTGGGCAAAGTAAAAAATTACGATTCATAAAACCGGTTTCTTATTACAGTACTATTACTATAAAGCTGGTATCATTATTTCGAAAATTGACATTTGCATGTGTCAATTTAGTCCGTAGCATGGAGCATCTATGCTACATGGTCCGTAGCGAAAAAAAACAGAGTTTACACTTACAAATTTGTCTTTATTGTGTTTTTGTTGATAGTTACAGATTACTATGATATAAACAGGAATTGATAATCGACACTTTCAAAATGAGTCAACCTTCGGAGGAGCTTTTGTTTAAATTAGATGAAAAAATTGCGTATGGAGAGAAACTTGTGGAACAACTGAATAATTTACAAGATATTGAAGGAATTTTCAAACTTAGGAGGAAAATTTTACAAGAAGTTGATTTTCTAAAAAAGGTTGGTATGTCTGTAAATATTTCAGTTTGGTATAAATTAAATTAATTAAAAATAAATGATATCATATACGTCTTTTACAGTTACAAAGATCAAGGAAAGTTAAAGATGAACAGTTGTCTTGTTCAAATTTACGACATTTAGGGGCTATGGTTGATTGTGCAATCAGACCCGGTGTAGTGGCCGTCTGTAAAATATTTCATATAAATGATGATAGCAAACTATTAGTTGACATTATAAGTGATGAAGGCAAAACATGGTCGAAAGGTATGCTATTTCTGATATTTTAATTGATTATTTCACCCTGGAAAGTTCCATTGCTTGGCATAGGACTCTTTCTCCATTTAGGAATAAGGTCAGAGTTTATCCACTATGCTGCTTCACTGTGGGTTGGTGCATTTCGTACCATAACAATTTAGGTAGTAGTTAGGTATTCTATTTCTAATGTGTTAAACAAATAAATAGGTATTTTACTTAAAATTTAAGATATTTAGTAAGACGTAGCATTTTCCTGACTTAACTGTTCTTTTTTTAATTTAATTTTAAAACATTCATATAATTTGCTTAAAATTATTACCAAATTAATATTTTTGTGTTATTAAGATATGATTAGTGTTGTTATTACTAAAAAATCTTTTAAATTTAGTGATAGCCAGAAATCCAAAGTCATTATCAGCATTAAGTACAGGCAAGTCTTCGTATGGTGCACGATCAATACTAGATCAAGCTTTGGATTACCTAATATGTGCTAAGTTATACCCTTGTATGTATCTACCACCTAAGGTTAGTATTTTTTAATATAATAGTTCAAATTTATTATTCCTATTAAATTTAGGAACTTAAGTACATTAGTTATAATCCAATCTTTATTATTAAATTTTAATTGGTGTCTTTTTTTTGGAAAAAAAAAGAATATAGTTATTTAGTTAATGGTATACTCTATTAGCAATTACTGCTCTTGTAAGATAACTCAAATTTCCTAAGTATACTTATAGCTGTGTATTGCCAAGTGTATAGATTTGTACAATATTGCTGTACTTACTTTTCAAGTAATTATTGTATGATTAATAATTTTTAAAACATTACAATATGTCTTTTTCTTTTATTTATATAGGTTGTGTTTGAATTTGTAAGTGGAATTGAAAAGACATTGGCTAACAAACTAAAAATAATGGGTATTATAGTAAAAGGAACTGTGTTACCAGATTCAAAGAACTTTGAAGATTTTGATGATTCCTATGAATCTAGTGATGATGAAGAAATATTTGAAAGGTATTTATTTATATACTTTATTGCACTAAAAATAATGTACAGAAAAATTACACACAAAGTTGATGGCAAAGGTGGACTTATCTCTAGAAGAGATCTCTAGAAGAGATCTCTGAGAACTGAGAACCAATGGTCATGAGAGAGTGTGTCATATAGCGGGAAACACAGTGCAAGAAATAACAACGTAATAGCTAAATAAATGTAATATATTACATTCTTACAAGTATAAACACATACACTTACATAGACATATATATATATCATACATATACACATACACTATATACATACATATATGTTACTTTAAACGAATATCCTCAAGCTTTTGTCACTTAACAATCACTCATATGGAACTAATTGTTATTTTGAAACTCCTGATACATAGTGGTTTATCGACATACTTGTTTTTAACCACAGTTTCTGCTCTTTTAAGATCTAAATCTCTTGGTAAGACCTGATACAGCTTCTGCAGCTACAGAAAATTATCTAGACTCTTGACCGTTTTAATAGAAAAAAATCATTTAGTGTCTATGTGTGCAGTAGCACCTGCTATGTCCCTAAAACATTGGTAGTTGTAGAATGAGTATTGCGGTAAGTCCCCTATAAGTTTTTCGTGGTCTAGACATTAGTCTTACGTGTTTTTCGGGATCCCCACAATCAGAAGACTGGAGTTAGTGTGAGATGTTTATTTAATATTTACTTTTATGCTTAAAATGGATATTTTTTTTATGCAGTTGCCCAGTCACAATGCAAGATGTATCACAATGTATAGAGGATCATTTGGATATAAATGTATTAAACTTAGATGTAACAGCAATGATGGCATATGTCAGTAATATGACAAATGGATAC
Organism: Melitaea cinxia; assembly: GCF_905220565.1. NCBI lineage: Eukaryota > Metazoa > Arthropoda > Insecta > Lepidoptera > Nymphalidae > Melitaea > Melitaea cinxia. The sequence continues at coordinate 6,258,795 of NC_059400.1, read as the reverse complement.
TGTCGTTATGTTTTTAAACAAGATGTCCTCACTCAGCAAGCAGCTTGGGAAGCTGAAAGACCTGTGAAACCTATATTAGAAAAATTATTTGCAGGTGAGACTTCAAACTTGAAAATATATGTATGTTTATATTTTAAATTGATTTAAGTTGACTATATTCATATCTTCTAACTTACTTGTTTTTTTTTTTTTTACAATAGACGTTTTTTGTTGTTTTTGTATCAAATGTTTTAATTACTTATTTTACTACAGATGCTAAAATCATAAAATGTACAAATAAAAAATATATATAAATTTTGAGAATGTGATTAAAAAATAGGCAATTTTTTTTTAATATTTAGACTCCTTATTAGAATTCCGATACTACATCCTTACAACATGCTAAATTATGCTTTTATTTTAGGTAAAACTCTAATATGTTGTAAAACAGCGTGGAATAACTTCGAAAAAATAGTGCAAACATTGGGTGGACCTCTCGAAAAAAAGCGTGCAGCAGAATTAAAAGACCTAGTAACTGTGTACGAAGATTGTTATGGAGGTTTGATTTCTTTTGTTTCTCAATTATAAGTAAATTGTAATAACTTGAGATGAAGTGAATAGCCAACTAAATAATAGATTTATCTAATTGATTAGGGGCCGTCCATTAAATAGGTCATGTGGAATTTTTCAGTTTTAGACCCTTCTCTTGTCAGGTTAAGTCACACTTTTACTGACCCCTTAACAAATATTACGTCACCAAAGCTATACCCTCTCCCATAAAAGATATTTTGATTGAAAATAAGTGTTCAAGATCATTTTTATATATAGTTAGTTTTATATAATTTTTCTATTCACTACAAGAGGGCAACACAGTTCCACTACCACCTTGGAACTTAATAAGCCGACCAATGGCGGGATAACCATTCAACTGCTGGCTTTGAAATACAAAGGCCGAAAACGGTCAGCAGCGTCTTCGGCACGACAAAGCCACGCCTGTGGTCACCACCCGCCTGCCCAGCGTGGTGACTATGGGCAAACACACTATGTCCAGCTGTGGACTGTATTAGGATGAAAGGATGATGATGACACAAGAGAGCCTCACTTGTTAATTAAATCGCGCTATAATTTGGTTATATTATGGTATTAAGAAACAAAATTTGTTCTGAACGCTGTAGGGGGAGGTCATAGCCATTAACTGTTAGTTTAAATTAATACAATAAATCTCCTCTAAACCACAGTTCAACCCGGTAATTTTATTTAATAGATGAAATCAGTGCAACGCTACTGGGCACCATTAACAATAGGATACAAATTAATAATATTTTATTTTTATTTTGAAGATATAAAATAAATCCCTTTGTCTTATCTCGTGGACCATTCTTTCCCTTATTTACGTATTTTATGGACAACTCTTTAATTCTAAATTACTGTACTTTAAATGCACTCCTCCAGTTGCATATGCAGTACTTTTATTGCTCTAAACTCATTGGAACCATGTGACAATCATATCTTATACACATTTGTCTGTACCTAAGATAAGCAACTTAATACTTGTGTTATAGGTAGCTGGCTGATATAACTAAATATATTTTTTTTTATAAATATACAGGAAAAAATACATATATAAATACAAATATTCCTGTTATATTTGTTTTTATTTATTAAACATTTTATAATTTCAGCTCTATTTAGACTGACCATGTAATATGTACTATACATTGACTTGTTAAAACAGTCTTAAATTTGTTTTTGTTTTAGGTGAGGATGATTACCCAAGACAAAATTTAAAAGTAAGGGGTCATGTGCGATTAAGATCAAAATTAGTTTTCAATTTTGGTCATAGATTAAAAGCACTAACAGTTTCTGCAAATGATGGTTTTGTGAGAGCCGCAGCGCAACAGGTATGTACAAAATAATATTTAAATTGCAGTTTTTTTTTTTTTACCTAAAACGCTTTTAATCAGAAAATTTATTTCGATTTTAATTTTTTTATTCTTTTAATAACTATATAATTAGCCAATTTTTGCAGGGAGTCACATATGCTACCTTTATCCATGAATCACGAGCTCTCACCGAGGGAAAAGAATCCACCGCTGAGAAGATTTTATGATGTATTCCATCTAACATTAAAGAAAATATTTTAAGATGTTAAAAAAAAAAACAAAATTGGATATGTCACTCTTCACTCTTGAAACGAAACTATGAAAAGGTTACATAATTGTGTTTCTATCTTCTAGCTGAATGTAATCGTCCTTTGCTGTGATAATAGTAAAGTAACAAAGTAATATAAATGTAAAAGTAGTAAATATGGTTTTATTTTAATTTAGAAATCCTAAAACTAAGATTTGTTCTTTTCAGAAATGGATTAATTGAATTTTATTAGAAAAAACAAGTTTAAAAACCAAATGTTCACAATGTTTGTTAAAAAAAAAAAAACAATCGTTACAAAAATCATAAAAGATTGCTTTCAGTTTTACTGTAGTTTTTCATATTTTTCATTGAGGATTATAGTCGTAGGTATATGCGTTAAGAAAATATCGATTCATCGCTGTCACTTAGCCATTATCCTTGACCAATTAAATTATAAATTAGAAGGACTAGGCTAGGCTAGAAATAAATCATTTCAATACTGTAAAACCATAAGTAATTCATACAACAAAAATAAAATAAAAATACTAATAAAACTTCCACTATTACTTTTACCTATAAATCTGTATTACATCAGTACAGTACAAGATATATGAAAAAGTACTACTAAACTTTGTTTTAAATTTTTGCCAACCCTAAGCATTTTCCTTATTACGTTTACGCCTTTTCTGGATCTAATTTGTCCCGTTTAAGTATGAATGGGGACAACCTATATTCGATAAAAATCTTGTACAAGAATATATATTTTTTTGTCATAATATTAATATATAAGCAGGTGGAAAAAAGAAATACTCGATTATTACTTACTAGCTATACTCGTGCGAATAATTCGCACCAAATAAATATAATAATTATCACTTTACAAAATTACAAAAAAGTGATTTACATAAAGTGATTTGTACGTGAGTTGATTTGAAATTGAACAAAAAAATTAATGACCGTCAATTATATTGACGTTGTTTCAAAATTATAGCCGTCATATCTATATCTAATATATAAAATTCTCGTGTCATGGTGTTAAACATTGAACTCCTCCGAAACGGCTCGACCGGCCAACATCTATTTTTCATACCCCTAAGTTATAAGGGGTTAATAACATATATGGCAAAACAACGTTTGCGGGGTAAGCTAGTATATAATAAAATGGTAGGAAAGACAAAACTGTACATTGAATATTTTTTTAAAAGAATACTTGGGGTGTGATCTACAATCGACACCGAAGCCAAAAATATAGTTTTTAGAATTTCTGTCTGTTTGTCTGTATGTATGTCCGGGATAAACTCAAAAAGTACCGCATGGATTTACTTTAAATTTGGCACGAATATTATTAAGAAGTCGGGTCAACATATAGGATACATATTATCATGCTATCACCTACCGGGAACGAGCAGTGAACCTTTATTTCCTCAATGCATTCTGTAACAACATGTAATCTAACGACGCATATTTGAATGTTGTTGTTATTATGTTAATAACTATGCTATAAGTTAGCTTCACACTATAAAAATCACGCAATATAAGTAACTAAGCCGATATACATAATTAAATGAATATAAGTAGACAAGACAATTTTAAAGCAGCGCCATCTATGAGATTTTTCTGTTGATATGAAATGTAAAGAAGAAACGGGTAAATGAATGTTATTTTAAAAGGTATAATCGTAGGTATTTTTGGTGCTGTATAGCGTTCACGCAGACGACGTCGCGGGCAGCAGCTAGTATGTATATAATTTTAATCATTAATTAATTAATTTACAAAAACAAAAGCAATAATAAATTTTTTAGTTGTTGGTGCAGGTAGAGCAAGCAATTATCTATAATCATCATCATCATTACAGCCTATACAGTCCACTGCTGGACATAGGCCTCCACAAGTTTACGCCAAAAATAACGTGAACTCATGTGTTTTGCCCATAGTCACCACGCTGGGCAGGCGGGTTGGTGACCGCAGTACTGGCTTTGTCGCACCGAAGACGCTGCTGCCCGTCTTCGGTCTGTGTATTTCAAAGCCAGCAGTTGGATGGTTATCCCGCCATCGGTCGGCTTCTTAAGTTCCAAGATGGTTGTGGAACCTTATTATCCCTTAGTCGCCTCTTACGACACCCACGGGAAGAGAGGGGGTGGCTAAATTCTTTAGTGCCGTAGCCACACAGCACCCGTAGCCACACAGCACCCGTAGCCACACAGCACTATATCTATAAAATGATATATAATTTATGTGAAGAAATGTGGTGTTTTTTTCTTAAAAGCAAGGAAAACATCTTAACCTTAGCATATTAATATATACTAGTGGTCGCCCAGGGGGCAAAATTCAACCATAATTAAAAATTTAAATTAAAGAAAACCAAAAAATTATGGGAATATAGAACCTTTTTACAATTTTCAATTTGACTACAAACTGACAATCAACAAAATAGTACAGCGTGTTGTGTCAATACGTGGTAATGTAATTTTTTTTTCATTGATTTAGTATATTTTTATGCATAATTTTTTTAAAAGAAATAGTGTTCTGCACACCTTCTCTATATAAATTATAATTGTGCGAAATTTCATACTCCTCCGTCCACATACACACTTCAGCCTATCGCAGTCCACTGCTGGACATAGGCCTCCCCAAGTTCGCGCCACACATCCCGGTCTTCCGCAATCCTCATCCAGCCTACACCGGCAATCTTACGTAGATCGTCGGTCCAACGGGCCGGAGGACGTCCCACACTGCGTTTGCCAAGACGCGGTCTCCACTCTAGGACCCGTCTACTCCAACGGTCATCGGTCCTGCGACACAGATGACCAGCCCACTGCCGCTTCAACTTGCTAATTCTGTGGGCTATGTCGGTTACCTTCGTTCTCTCGCGGATAGTCTCATTTCTAATCCTGTCTTTGAGAGAGACCCCAAGCATAGCCCGTTCCATTGCACGTTGAGCGACTTTAAACTTGTGGACCAGTCCTTTGGTCAGTGTCCACGTCTCGGCTCCGTATGTTAACACAGGCAGGACGCATTGCTCGAAAACTTTTGTCTTCAAGCATTGCGGAATCTTCGAAGTGAAGACTCGACGGAGTCTGCCAAACGCCGCCCAGCCCAACCAAATCCTCCTATCGGCCTCCTTCTCGAAGTTGTTGCGGCCTAGTTGGATAGTATGGCCTAGGTAAATATAATCCTGAACAACTTCGAGAAGGGTACCATCGACCGATACCGGTATCGGTATGACTTGGTTGTTAAACATAACTTTCGTCTTATCCAAGTTCATACAGAGACCGACACGTCGGGAGGACTCGTTTAGGCCGGCCAGCATTTGGCCTAACTCATCCAGCGTCTCCGCAAAGATGACAATATCGTCGGCGAAACGAAGGTGAGAGATGAATTCACCGTTGACGTTGATGCCCCGTTCCCCCCAATCCAAGGTCTTAAAAACATCCTCTAGCGCAGTGGTAAACAGTTTCGGTGATATTACATCCCCCTGTCTTACCCCGCGCCGGAGGGAAATAGGTCTTGTTCTTTGGTCATTGACATGAACGGTCATCGTCGCCGCGTCGTACATAGATTTTAGTACCTCGATATATCGCCAGTCGATATGACATCTCTGCAGAGAGTCCAGGACAGCCCAGGTCTCGACGGAGTCGAAGGCTTTCTCGTAGTCCACAAATGCCATACACAGCGGTTGATTATATTCTGCCGTCTTTTGGATAATCTGCCGAACAGTATGGATGTGGTCCACGGTGCTGTAGCCATTTCGAAACCCAGCCTGCTCTGGTGGTTGGAATTCGTCGAGTCTTCTGGCGAGACGATTCGTAACAACCCTCGAAAACAGCTTATAGACGTGGCTCAGAAGTGAGATCGGTCTGTAATTCTTTAACAGAGACTTATCGCCTCTCTTAAAGAACAGCACCACCACACTCCTGGACCACGCCTCCGGCGTGGTACCTCGGTGGATGACGGCGTTAAATAGTCTTGCCAAGGCTTTCAGGACAGGTCGCCCTGCGGCTTTAAGGAGTTCAGTGGTAACTCCGTCATCCCCCGGGGCCCTTCCGTTTTTAAGCTGCCCGAGCGCTGCACCAATCTCATCCTCTTCGAAGTCCGGGATACACTCCGAATAATGGCGCAACAATGGTGCCCGTGGATCTTCGGTGTCCCAAGTCGCAGGCTTGCGTGCGCTCGACGAGTACAGCTGTCCATAAAAATTCTCAACCTCTTCTCGGACCTGAGGGCGAGAGCAGACGGTTCTGCCATCTGCTGTTTTAAGCTTCGCAAGAAGGCTTCTCCCCAATGGTCTTTGGAAAACTTTGGACCCCCTATTCTGCTCAATCAGAGTAGCAACCTCTCTCGTATTTGAGCAGCGGAGGTCTCGGCGAATAATTTTCCGTACCCTCTTGGAAAGAGCCCTCTGTTCTGGCGAAGCAGCCGGCAACTCGCGCCTCTGCCGCATCAGATCCAAGGCTTCGGGAGAAAGTTTGGACTGCTTCGTTGGCTTTGTTGGTGGAAAGTGCCTGCGACCCAGTGTACACACCGTCTTCACCACGTTGTCGGTTATCTCGTCCACGTCACTAGTAGTTTCCAGCGAATCGAATCGGTTTTGGAGTTCCAACTGAAACTGCTCGGAGCCACATAGTATTTGGGGCAGCGTAGGTCGGAGAGTAGATTTCATCAAGCGGGTCCGCTCCTTTCGGAGACATATATTCAGAGTGCCCCGTACTAGCCGGTGGTCGCTGCCGGTGTTAAACCTGTTAACCACTGAGACATCTCTGAATATATGCCTTTTATCCGCTATGATGAAATCTATCTCGTTCCTCGTCACAGTATCGGGGCTTTGCCATGTCCACCTCCTTTGGGGCTTCTTCTCAAAAAATGAGTTCATCAAGAAGAGCCCCTCCGATTCGAGGAAGTTGACAAGCGTCTGCCCCCTGTGATTCCTGTGCCCCAATCCGTGTGGTCCGATGCTCGATCCGTCGCGGCCTTGTACTCCCACTTTAGCGTTGAAGTCTCCCATAACAACGCTGTAGAAGGTCGAAGTAGTGCCATGTATGGCCCTTGTAATATCTTCATACAAGGCTTCGACTTCATCGTCAGAGTGTGCCGAGGTCGGCGCATATACCTGTATCACTTTCAGGGAGTACCTGTCGGTGAGCTTAAGTACAAGGTACGCTACCCGGGTCGACACACTACTGACTTCCACAACGTTGTTAGTGAGAGTCTTGTGAACCAGAAAACCGACGCCACCTTGGGAAAGCCCATCACCTTCACGGAAGTAGAACAAGTGCCCGGAGTCCAGGATCATCGTGTCCTCTCCCTCTCTTCGGACTTCAGACAACCCCAGTATGCTCCACTTAATGTGACTAAGTTCTACCTCAAGTTCGGTGAGGTGATGGTCCAACCATAGCGTGCGTCCATTATACGTAGCCAGGAATATTTTTCTATGGCAGCCTCCCGTACCCCGGTGATTCTTAGCACCCTCTACCCCACCGTTACCACGGCCGCTGCCGTAGCCGGGAATAGTGGGGCTGCCGGGAACTGAGGGCCTTATTTTTAGGTTCGAACTCATGGGGGTTTTTGCCCATAGTCACCACGCTGGGCAGGCGGGTTGGTGACCGCAGGGCTGACTTTGTCGCACCGAAGACGCTGCTGCCCGTCCTTGGTCTGTGCATTTAAAAAGCCAGCAGTTGGATGGCTATCCCGCCATCGGTCGGCCTTTTAAGTTCCAAGGTGGTAGTGGAACTGTGCTATCCCTTAGTCGCCTCTTACGACACCCACGGGAAGAGATGGGGTGGCTAAATTCTTTAGTGCCGTAACCACACAGCACCCGTCCACATAATTTTCGTAAAAAGGGGTAAAAAGTTATTGCTTCACGTATTAATAGTACCTGGGTGACCGAGCCTAGCTCGGTATTTTTAGTAAATCGTGTTTTTTGGAATTCATATTTAAATTCGAATTACATATTTATAAAATATGAATAATATTTTTTTTAAAATAACGAGTGCAATTAAAAAAAGGGAAAAAAATAATTGATCAGGGACATCGGGATTTGAACCACGATCTCCTCGGTTGATCCCGACCGGCCGATTTCCCACCGAGCTATTACAACTTTAGTGACAGTTGCGAAATTTACCTTCGTATTCTAACGATATTGTAGCTATTTTTTGACTCCCTAAAAACAGGGATAAAACGTCATTTTCTAAAAATGAATCCTAGTTAGATGGATTTATCTCCCCCGAAACCTCCTATATACTAAATTTTATGGAAATCGTTGGAGCCGTTTCCGAGATTCAGATTATATATATATATACAAGAATTGCTCGTTTAATAGTATAAGATATAGATGATAATTTCAAAGATAATGTAGAAAATTTAAACTGCGAACGTGGATATCGTGCCTTTTAAAGTTTTAACATCGTTTTCTTCGTTTTGTTTTACTGACAGGATTTCAATGCAGGATTGACCATAGATTATGCACTTATATACTGGTAGGATCAAGTCAATTGATGAAATGTCAACTGCAATAACATAATTGAATTCGTTATTCTTGAAATGAATTTTTTCTTTAATGAATTTTTATTTGTATTTTAAATATTTAAATTTGTGCCAATGAAATACATAAGATGAAAGACGGAGATTACGCTGAGTATGATTTACAAAAAGTAGCAGAAAGTGTTTCATTTTTGGCCGATTGTTTTGATAATACCTTTACATTGCAATGTTCTTTAAATTATCTAAAAGACTATGTAAAAGAAACAAAACTTGAAAAACATATTTTAAAAGAACCAAGATTAACTTATAAAAAAAGTGACTATTACACGCGTTCCAAACAAGTTATAAATTCTAATGTAAGCATTACTGAAACAGTTTCGCAGTTTAGTAAACATAACAGAAATTTAAATAAAAAAATAAGTCATTGGGGTTTGCCTCCAGAAATTAGCAATAAATATGAGCAAAGAGGCATTATTGAGATGTTTGAATGGCAGGTGGACTGCCTTGGTAATCCCAGAGTTCTCTTAGAATGTCGGAATTTAGTATACTCCGCTCCGACATCAGCAGGCAAAACACTCGTCGCTGAAATATTGACCATCAAAACTGTGTTGGAACGACAGAAAAAAGTTATCATTATACTACCTTTTGTATCTATAGTCAGGGAAAAAATGTTCTATTTCCAAGATATTCTGTCCAGTTCAGGTGTAAGAGTTGAGGGTTTTATGGGTTCTCAATCACCGCCTGGCGGATTACAATCAGTTCATATAGCAATATGCACAATAGAAAAAGCAAATAGCTTAATAAATAAACTTCTAGATGAAGGAAATGTATCAGAATTGGGTGCAGTTATTGTTGATGAATTGCATTTGCTCGGAGATCCTCATAGAGGGTACGTTTTAGAACTTCTCTTAACTAAAATCAAATTTATTTCATTAAAATGTGATGATGTAAAAGTCCAAATAGTCGGAATGTCAGCTACATTGCCTAATTTGGAAATGCTGGCAGATTGGTTAGATGCTGAATTATTTATCACAGAATTCAGGCCAATACCTTTAGATGAATGTTGTTTAGTGGAAAATAAATTTTATGATAAACATGGAAAGTCCATTGGTTTATTAGAGAAACCAAAAAATTTAGGTATTGAAGGTGACTATGTGCTGTCACTTTGCTTAAAAACCCTAAGGCAAGGATGTTCCATTTTAATATTTTGCACAACTAAGAACAGGTGTGAGAACTTAGCACTAAGCATTTCAACATCGTTTTATAAGTTAGGATGTTCTGGTAATGAAAATGGAATGATTTTAAGAGAACAGTTGAATACACAAAGTATATTAGAGACACTAGAACAATTAAAAAATTGTCCAGTGGGCCTTGATAAAGTACTTAAAAATATAGTTTCGTTTGGTGTTGCATACCACCATGCTGGGTTAACTTTTGATGAGAGGGATATTATAGAAGGAGCATTTAAGTCGGGCGCTATCAGAGTATTAGTAGCCACGTCAACATTGAGTTCAGGTGTAAATTTACCAGCTAGAATGGTAGTAATTAGGTCACCTGTATTCCAAAAACAACCGATTAATATGTTGACCTATAAACAAATGATAGGAAGAGCAGGAAGAATGGGTAAAGATGTTAAAGGTGAAAGTGTCTTAATGTGTACACAAGCAGAACAAAAGATTGGCTTTGAATTAATGATGGGAAACTTAGATCCAGTCAAGAGTTGTATTGAAAGTGAAGACAAATACATGAGAGCAATACTAGAAATGATAGCAAGTCAAGACATTTGTACGAAATCTGACTTGGATTTGTACACAAAGTGTACATTACTATTTACTCAACAAAGTATTGAGCCCTCTCAAAATTTTTTGTTGGAGGCAACTTTAAAAGAGTTAGTTAACTGTGAACTCATAAGGATTCAAACTGATAGTGATAATCTTAAGTATGTTGCTACGTCATTGGGAAAGGCATGTCTGTCATCATCTTTGGCACCGAATGATGGGTTGTCTTTATTTTGTGAATTACAGAAGGCTCGTCAATGCTTAGTCTTAGAAACTGATCTCCATCTTATATATTTAGTGACACCATATAGTGTTAGCAGCCAGTGGAATAACATAGATTGGTTGCATTTACTTACTTTATGGGAATCATTAACGGCTGCAATGAAAAGAGTTGGAGAGCTTGTTGGTGTACAAGAAAGTTTTATAATTCGTTGTCTAAGGGGTACAAAGCAGTTGAATAGTATTCAAAACAAATTGAATATACATAAGAGGTGCGTTTCAATTAACAGCAAGTACAACAAGTTATGAGGAAAAAATTTTTTTTAAGAGTAATATTTTTGTAAAAGGAATTATTTTCACAGATTTTACACTGCTTTGGCATTACAAGATTTAGTAAACGAAATACCTTTATCAGAAGTGGCTTTAAAATTTCAATGTGCTCGGGGTTTTTTACAAGGCCTGCAACAAGCATCATCAACGTTTGCAGGTATGTTTAAAAAAAAATATTTTTTTGTGTTGTTAAGCCCAAAAAAAAAAAAATACGCGGTTGTTTAGTGGTTACAGCAATTGATTATTTCATTCAAGGTCGCGAATTTATCATAGGCACTATTTATATATATATATGGGCATTTCTCTGTAAGCTCGTACAGCTCCCATACAAATGCTGTCCTGGCAATTTTTTTTGCTATTTGATAAAAAACCGTGTCACATTTCGAAGAAAATTAACTATTATTTTAGTTAGATAAGGAGGCCCACTGAATTTATACGTATTTTCCGAAAAATTAGCAATTTTCCAAAAAATCATGACAGGGGACTGTTTGAGGCATTAGGGGACTGTCATAGATTATACACTTATATACTGGTATAGATACGCCACTCAGAAATTAAAATTGATGTATCACGACCTCCCCCACTAGCAGATGGCGTGCACATACAATTTTATTTCTATAATAATACTACAGGTGGCGCTGTTTATTTATTTTTTACCAGATTGATTATTATTTAAATAATATACTGTATGTACTTTTCACACTTTTTCCACTTATTTATTAATACAAACAGTTCATATTAATAAATTGGTGGAAATAGTGTGAAAAGTATTTCATATTTATCATTAACTTTTATCAAAAAGTAACAAGTATGTACATTAAGAATATTTTCTATTTTTTTTTTTGTGTTAAGTATTAAAAATTTGATTTCAAATTAATTCTATTTTACCTAATATTAACAGATAATCGAGGGTTTAAAAATAAAACACCAGTACCATATAGAATTTATAAAACTGTTGTTTATTTTCATCTTTTATTATAATAAACGGATGCTTGTTTTTTAACATGATCATTCCTATCAAAATTTCAAAATTTTCATTGGTTTAACTTCTCTGTATGAGGATATTCCCATTTGGGAAAGCGATGTAAGGGTCCTGAAAATTTTTAATATTCTTAAAATATTGCTTTATACATAAAAGTGATACTAAAGAGACATAATAATGAATTCTAAATGCAATGAAAGGAATAAAAAGAGTTAATTATTACTTCTATTTTATTAAGGGTGTGATTTAAACAGTTTGCAAAGTATTTGTATCATTGTTAGCAAAAAAATATTACTGATTAGCTAGTACAATTGGGCAACAACATATAGTCAGCAAATATTTCTAAATCCGTCTGCAATTTGTATTGTCTCTGAACAGTTATAGTATTTTTTTTTTTTGTGGCTGAATATATGTAAAAGCAGCAATGAGTGACCCATGTGCTGGTAATATAAGCCTTTAAGATAATTATGCCTACTGAAATAGTATGCCAAAAAATACCTAACTGCAAAATTAAATTAGAAAAACAAAAATTCGAAAGAAAGGGATCCCTATTTAGTAATATTGGGATAGTGTCATATATATAGCTTTATTTTCCACCCACTTTTAACGAACACTGCTGATTTTGAAAAAAAAAACGTAATCTATTTTTATTGCTAACCAAAATTTAAATATGAATGCCAATCAATCTTGCTCCGACAAATAATTATTTTGCAGTATGACTGTTTTTTTTTGTAGATACATAATAAGACAAGCTGCTTGCTTATGTTTGAATTACTAACTATTATTATGATTTTATAAAGAAAAAAATTTTGCAGCCTCATTTTATTATTACTGAAAAAATCCTTGTATGCTTGCCAAATGATTTATAGGCTGTTTTTCTTGCTAACCAAATTTTAAAATGGCATACAAATTAATTACTTCTTTTATAATTTTTTTTACTAAGTCGAATAGAGAAGAAAAGAGTAATCTTGGTATAATACTTAATGTCTAAATACTGCTTTGAAACGTTTCTTTAAATAATTTGAATACTCACCATCAATATCACATTTGAAATAACATTTTAATTCAGCTGATTTCGGCATTTTAAAATACTTAATCAAAATTGCAAAAATTGTAATCCGTGTAATAAAGAGCCAAGTTAACAGTCATGCAATCAGTCCGGGGTCCAAATAACAATCCAGGTGATGTCGTAACACGTAGAAGATCAAAAAGTCCGTAAACAAGCCAAAACGTAGGGAATAACACAATAAAATTAAAATCACAACGAACACTGAACAAACACAAATAAAAGAGTGATTCAAAATTCAAATATGGCCGACTAATGCACGATGGGCCTCAATAATATTGCCACGGCAAAAAATATTGGAGATAAATTAAAATATACTTATATTTTATAATATATTTTTTTATACCTATGAATCGTACAAAACATGTTTGATTGATTATTTAAATTAATTATATTTACAAAAATTCTAGACTCTACTGCTGCTACTGCCATCTATTTTTGGCACATTAATCTATCACCCCGAACTCACCCTCCTCCTCTAAAAGATGGCGTTAGTTTGTATGAATATTTTTGAATTACGATATTGTATGAGAGTTTCACACCCCTGGGGACTGTTTTGAACGTGACAAAGGGCTGTTAAGTGAGAGAGGATTGACGTACTTAAAAGACGTACTTAAAAAAATCATTTACCATTAGTCAAATATTTATTGTTTGTATGACATATTTTCGCATCAATAATCAAAAAAGTTTCTTTATAATAAAATAATACAAAATATAACTTTCTTTAAACATTTATATCAAAAATGTAGCCCTAAGTACTAGAAACATTTTGTGCTCACTGAGATCAATATAAAGTCTTATTATTATAATACTATTTATTAAATGAAATACTTACTATTATTAATGTAATTATTTAAATTTAAACATTCATTCACTGAGATCAACAGAGTCTTAATAATATCAATCATTAAATGCTTTATGCAATATTCATTAAATTATTTACTATTATTAATACAATGATGAGAAAAGTCTTTTCTATCAATTATATGATATTTCAACTGATACCTCCAATCAAATCCTAAGGATTTTTCGAAATCAAATATGGCACATAAAAAGTTTAATCAAAATGAACTTAACATTTAAAAAAGTTAGCGCTCGAAAACGTTTATTTGAGTAGGAAACTAATAAAATATTCTATTTCCCTTCAAAATCAAGTTAGGATTATCATTGATTCTATAGATCTGCACTTTTTGGTTACAAATCTTGAGGAAAAGTAACACGTAACTACGTACTTCATCGTCATTATCTCATTAATTACGGCAGCATAACGATGTTCTACATTTTTAGCTGGATATTTTACAAGGGCGTAATCTCCAGTATTGTTACATAAATTCCGAATCGTTTTATGACTATGAGGTATTTTACATCGTTTAGATACAGGTACATCTAAACCATTGAGATTAGATTTTTTCCAGGTCTAGACATCAACTTCATTTCTTTAGGTATCGAGTGACTATACTTCTACACAAGCCAGTACCAACTTTCTTAAAAATTTGTCTCTCTTTTGTACGTTTCAATGTGGAATAATTTTCTTTCAACTGCTTACTAATGACGTCGCCAACAATGCTTTCTTGACTAATTCTTTTCTTTGATCACGCTCCTCTAAAATTTTCAATAATCGCTAATCTTCTTTTGTACTTCTCAAGTTTTTTCTCTAAGCGTGCGATATTTTCATTTCTTTCTCTGTTAAACTTCATTCGTCGCTTTGTGAATATTTTTTTTCTTTGATTTAAACTAGCACTGGAGACTACTGGGCTTAGAGCTGGAGATATTTGATCTTGAACTGGAGTAGATGGTCTTGTAGAAGAGTATCTGCTTCAGGATCGGCGTTTTTTCTCGTATAAAGTTATTAGTGACGCTATTCAGTCTTAGTCTTTTGGCTCGGTATACAGTACAATGTTCTTTCCACTTCTTTAAGGCAGCTCTGTGGTCACGAGCTGTCATGTCCTTTACTAATTTTCGCAACCCTTTTTCTTTCTTCTTTTGCTACTTCAACTTCTCCTTTTTTCTAATTTGTTCTCTCTTTTCAGGGTATTTTATTTCGTATCGTAGTCGCTCTGCTTATCTCTTTTTCTGCAGTAATTCCTCTCGGGATAACTTTTTCTTCTTAGGAACCATAGTGTATGTGTTTTCGATAGACCTGTGTAAAATAATATAAGTTTATAAAGGAAAATAATGCGAAGCAATGATACTTTGATGATTCTCACATTAATAAAATATACTAGTGGATAATTTAACACAAACAATACATAAAAATAATAACCAATACGCAAAATACACAGTCCCCTGTTGTGTAAAAAGTCCCCTGCTGCATCTTCAGACAGAGGACTGTTGCCAGGGGACTGTGTATTAAGGTTAGATTTGACAATAGTTACAAAACTGATGTAAAATAGTTTTCTAAGAATCTACTGATCAATTTAGACATCGATGATAAAACAATGAACGATAAAGCAATACTTAAAGTAATTAACATACAAATATTATTACTTACCAGAGGACTGTGTGCGGTAGCGGATCAAACGCGAGTTCACACCACAAATGCCGCTCTGACACTAAACAAAATGACGTTTTGTCGCCGCATTCGGCAAGGCGTCCAACTTAACAATAATTGCCTTTCGTTTGTCTCTAAAAAACGTTTGTAAATATTGATGTTTTTTTTAATTATGGATTTAAATTTTTGGCAGGGGACTGTTTGAAAATTCTGGGGACAAAGTTTACAGGTGTTTACTAATATAATAACATTCGTAACGAGACCTTGTTTTAAGAAAATAATATTAATTTTTTTATTTTTCTTATCATATTAACTGCCAAATGTACGTAGTTTCAATAACTTTTTCGTAAATCTCGTTTCTAGGCGGAAATACAGTGATGGGGACAGCCTGGGGACTGTATTTTTAGAGCTTCTATCACGTCTAGAAAAAAAATTAAAATAGTTATGGTTCTAAAAACAATGGGCTCGTAAAGTTTCGAAGCTAAAGTTTCATTAGGAGTGATTTTTTTTTAAATAATTAAATTACTTTTTGAAAAAAATGGTCGGGACAGCCGATTACAAGATTACAGAGAATCGCCCATATATATACACACTGGAATACTTATTAATTTAATATGTACTTAATAAAAAGCGTAAAAATAAAGTTTAATGCTTCTGACTTCAAATTTATCATTTACCAATACGCCAATAACCGCTCTGGTGTAGTGTAGTGCGTGTAGTCGCCTAAAACATCGACGGTGTGCGGGTTCGATTCCCGCTCGGGATGGTCACATAGCACGCCGGACAGTTCTCTCCATTTCATCCACCCAGTATTTATACGGTGGGTGACATCGGTGTCTATTGACCCATCCCTACTGATGATTGATCCTAGGTACTTGAAATGGTCCACTTCTTTTAGCTGGGTACTCTGAAGAAAGATGGTAGACTTTGTATAATCATTACATTTAATATACTGCCTATTACGAATTAAATTTTCCCGTTTAACATACCCACTTCATAAGATCTATTACCTAAAATACTACTTATCGAACCATGTGTTGTCTTACTACACAAATGATAAATCCTTTGATCCTTACTCAATTCTTTTAAATTTTACATTTTTATCGTAATAAAATTTCTGTTTCTTTTGCCTATGTAATAATTTCTTTTTTATATTTCCATGAACTTTTGTCTTATAATAGGGGAGCCCAGGGGGATTTCGGATGTAACTCGGGCCCAGCAGTTTAATATGAGGGGAGAATCCCTGTACCCTGTTAGTTACTTTTACCCAGTCTGATCCCTCAATATAGTGGTGTGCGTTCAGAGCAGTCGGTCAGGTTATTAAAAAAAAAATCGGTCTACAGAACAAGTGGGGCACCTCAGATTTAAACAAAATAAGTTCATTACATGCAGAAAACAAAATTACTTTAATAATCTTGACGATTTGAACGTGACATCAATCTTATACTATTAAACGAGCAATTCTGAATCTCGGAAACAGTTCCAACTTTTCTCATGAAATTTAGTATGCAGAGGATTTCGGGGGCGATAAATCGATATAGCTGGGATTCATTTTTAGAAAATGTCGTTTTATCCCTGTTTTCAGGCAATGAAAAAATGGCTACAATATCGTTAGAATACGAAGGTGAATTTCGCAATTGTCAATAAAATTGTAACAGCTCAGGTGGGAAATTGGCTGGTTGGGAACGACCGAGAAGACCGCGGTTTAAATCCCCTTGTCTGAGATCGATTATTTTTTTACCTTTTTTCTAATTGCACTCATGATTTTTTATTTAAATAACCAGTTCATATTTTTTATTCTTATATCAATCAGAAAATATCAGTCATATTTTATCAATATGTAATTCGTATTTAAATATGATTTTCAAAAAAAACACGATTTACTAAAAATACCGAGCTTAGCTCGGTCACCCAGGTACTAAAGTGTAATACGTACACTTAACGAATATTATGTATTTCCCGCAGTGGCGTAGCATACTGGAGGGGTACCCTGTACCAAAATTAGTTTGGGGGCCCCAATGAAGGGTAAAGATAAAGCGTCCGTGTTTCCAGAAAATTATAACCTGGGAATCTTTAAGTCGCGAGTGAATAGGTTACTTCTAGGTAAGCGTGCTCCATCTTAGACCGCATTTTCTGCCGACGCACGACCGCACTTATCATCAGGTAAAATAGTGGTCAAACGCAAGCCTATCATTTTATAAAAAAAAGATATCTCATAAAAGAAAGAAAATTGCTTGCATTAAATTGAAATAAATATTTATAAATTATAAGTTATTACTTCCCCCTAGAGTAGACAATAGTGACAAGTCTGCTGTAGCTGTTCCTGTTCCATCGAAATCCTTGCGTATTTTTTTTAGTTTTCATCACATCATCATCATCATCACAGCAGCCTTTCACAGTCCACTACTGGACATAAGCCTCCACAAGTTCACGCCAAAAATGGCGTAAACTCGTGTGTTTTGCCCATAGTCACCTCTGCTGCCCGTCTTCGGCCTGTGTATTTCAAAGTCTGCAGTTGGATGATTATCCCGCCATCGGTCGGCTTTTTAAGTTCCAAGGTAGTAGTGAAACTGTGTTATCCCTTAGTCGCCTCTTACGACACCCACGGGAAGAGAGGGGGTGGCTATATTCTTTGATGCCGTAACTACACAGCATATTTAGTTTTAGTTTTGAAAAACTTCTTTCAGCTGTTGCGGTTGTAACTGAAAGGGCCAAGAATAGAAAGCAAGCTGTTATTACCTCCGGAAAACTGGATGCAAGGCTATTGAATTTTGTCAGCAATAATTCCACGAGTTCCTTATAGGAATGGGTTTTTTGAATTTCGGATTTGAAGCTTATTTAAAGAGCTTGTAGCTCCAAGCTGGTGAGCTGCAGCAATAGATGCGGGGATCCTTCGCTTCAGCCTGTAAGGCTCCATAATAGATGCGGGAGATTCACTGGCGCATAATCTGAAGAAGAGATTCAACGCTGCCGCCACAGTCTTCAGGTCCAGGTCTTACAGGGAGCAAATCGCTAGGGCAAAGTTCAAAAACTTTATTTTCAAACTAATTGGCGATAGATTATTGGGCTTTCCGAATGGAACCCATGCCTTTTGGTCTCTTACCAAAGCTATCCGAAGGTAACTTCTTTTAGTCTTCACTTCCATCATTGCACAAACCTGAAGGCTCTCCGGCACATTCTGCGAAAGAGAAAGCGAAAATTCTTTGCACTCTTTTTGCATCGAATTCAACTCTTGACGATGAGGGGAAAGCACAATCGTGCATTCAACGGTGCGAGCACGCGATTCGTAATTAGCGCTGTGAGCAAAGTATCGTTCGTCGTGTTCTGCATTCCTTTGACCTCCAGTGATCCTGATGGTATCCACACGTCTTGGATGCATGGTTTGCAACCAATCTGCGAACATCGCGCGCATTCTTTCGGCGTACATGCAAACTATGGAATGACCTTCCTCTGTGAGGTTTTCCCTGAACGCTATAATTTTGGGGTTTTCAAGCGTCGAATGTATACATCTTTTCTCTAAAGGCCATTGCCGACAGTAGCCGTTAAACATCAGATGGCTTCGTCTGCTCGTTTGCCCCCATTGTTATAAAAAGATTAACTAATTGTTCATAATGATTAACAGAATCCCGAAATAAACGATGCAGGACGTTATCATCTTTTTGGCGCACGCTTAACTCGGAAAAGGGGATTGCTTTTTTGACTTTTGTAATTTCTAAAGTAAAAACTCTATTAGACAAGTATGACAGTTTTTTAATGTTTTTCCCAGAAAGCACGAAATTACGTGACATCGTGGATAACATTTTACTTATTTTTGCTTACACACGTTGATTACCCTTTAGATAGGGGGCCCATATCATTGTTACAGCTGATACGGCGGTAGCTAAGCCCCTGATTTCCCGCTTCACGTCTCTCTTTCCTTCTCACTCTTTCTTTTTAACCTATATATTTTCAGATGAGTTTTTTAAATTAATTTCTAGATTAATATAAAATTAAGCATATGTACCCTTCAGCCTGTAATATCCCACTGCTAGGCATTGGCCTCTTTCCACCCCGCTGCTCCAATGCCGGTTGGCGGGTATATTCCCTACTATGAGTAACGATCGCTGTCAGGTGTACATGATAACAACCGGGACCGACGGCTCAACTTGCTCTCCGAGGTACGGTGGGGAGACCCACAAGGACTGCACAAACATCCAGACCAAGACAAACATCTGTATGGCCAATACAAATGTATGTCATGTGCGGGATCGAAACCGCAACTGCCAGCGCAACAGCCACAAACCAGAGCCGTGACCGTTGCACCAACGCGTCGTCAAACATGTCTTCAAGCACATGTATGAAACCGTTTATTGTACGAGAACGTGTTCCGAACTGTTACTCTATAAATAAAAATGAATGTTTCTAAGTGCATAACTCGAGAATGGTTCGACCAATTCGGCTATTATTTTTTGTATATTCACTAATGCCCACAGAAAGGTATAATACTAAAAAAAAACTTGAATTTTATAACTTATAACAGAACGAAGTCTGTCTGGGCCGATAGTAATACAATAAAAATGCCAGTATCTTAATGATATATTTGTTTCCTGTACTGTAACAGATATTTTATGTAATGCCATGTTGAAATCTCTTATAAATGCCCATTAAAGGTTTCTCGAACATCTTGGTCCCGCTTAACTTTGTTGTGTAATCGTAGGATTAATGTATGGATTTATTATAATGTACTTATTACTTTTAGGAATGGTCACAGCCTTCTGTCACCAACTGGGCTGGAAAAATATGGAAATGCTTATATCTCAATTTCAAGATCGCCTTCAATTTGGTATACATTCTGAATTGTTAGATATAATGAAACTACCGTCCTTAAATGGTGTTAGAGCTCGAACTCTATTTAATGCTGGTTTTGAAACAATAGCTAGTATCGCATCAGCGGAATCAAATGTTATTGAAAATATCCTTCATAAATCTGTACCATTTCAAAGTGAAAAGGAAAGGGAGGGAGATGATGATGTTGAGGTTAGGAAACGAAATAAAATGAAAAATATTTGGATAACTGGCTACTGCGGTTTGACGGCAAGGGAGGCAGCGGAAAACCTTATTTTAGAAGCTAGGAAATATGTAGTTCATGAAATTGGAGGGGCCGAAATTAAATGGAAGGATGTTAATAGTTCAAATCAAATTGTACATACAGCTAGTGCTGCGCATCCAAATAACACAAGTAAAAGTCAAATGACTGAACGTTGTGATAGTATTCATTTAAAAGAATTATCTAAAACTGAAAAGGAAAAAGATCATGATGTAAGTGAAAGTAGTAAAGATATAATTAATTCAAAAGATGAAAGTGTAAATAGATTTACTGCTGAAGAAGATGTAATTAATTTAATGGGTGAAATTCAGCCTGTTCCATTAAAACTGGCAGACGCAACATCACAACCTTACCAAAATAATTGTTATGATAATGAAGACAATAATGGTAACATGCCTTTGAAAAATGAAATACTTGATAAAACAAACGTTTGTAGCCTTAGTGACAATAATGTTAAACAGAAAGTTGATGCGACGATTACAAAAAGTCCTATTAAACAAGACCTAATTTGGGATTCACTCAATTTCACTGATGCTGCTTTTGATAATATTTCAAAATTGCCCATTTCTGACAATTTTCTATCACCGAATTTAAGTTTCGGTTCATATTCCAACAATTCTGATATGATAGTTCAGAATCAAATAAATGTCTCTACAAGTGTGTCGTCTAAAGATATTAGTTTGTTTTCATCTGATGGTGATAATTCAAGCATTTTCGAAGATAGTTTTCCACTAGATTTACTACCAAACACAATTATGGATTGCAAAAAGTCTGAAATAATTAAGGAATTTAATGATAATATTAATACTGAATCCATAATAAATTGTTTTAAGTCATCAGTACTTGATATTGATGATGATGAAAATTTCACGTTGGTTTATGAAGACGAAAAAAGCAGCCCAAAAGAAAATAATTCTATAGTGAGTATTTCTCAAGAAAATGAAATAGGAAATACTCAAGAATTCAAAGAAATGGGTGTGAAAACTAGTTTTATTAGCCCACTTAAACGTCATGCAGTATCGAACAAACATTGCTTACAATCTTCGGCTAAAAAAGTTAAAAAGTCAACGACATCCGATGTTTACCCAAGACATGTTTCATCACAAATCAAAATAAGTCAAACGTCCGAATATTTTTTGCTTAAAATTGCGAAAAATCATTTTAAGTGTTATATTTTGCGAGAAGATGATGTGTGTAAAAACTTTTCCTTTGTTGAAAATACTAAAGAAGTTTCAATTGTTTTTGATGTAAATTCAAATGATGTTAAAGTCAGTAGCAACTCGATTGGAAGCAATATATTGGGTCAAAAGAAAAGAGTTTCCGAAAACAATCAAAATAACATCGAAGAAAAGTTGCATCTGAAAGGAATAGCTTTTTACTTTAATAATTTATGTTTATATTTTGATATAAGTTCATTAAAAAGCCTTTTACCTGCATTACGACTAGGATTACAACGATTGTTTTCAAATGCTTCCTTAAAATTGCGAATGTTATCGGCAAAAACAAACTGCTTGTATGTTAAAAAATGGCTGGAGAAAGATTTATTAACGCAATGTGACGACATCACGATTGCCGAATGGTTACTGGACAGTGATGAAAAGGTTTCGAGAATTGTGGATCTGGTAAAATATCATCCATCATTCAAGTCATTTTGTAAAGCTCTTACTAATAAATAAATAAGTATTGTTTTTACCATCCGTACTAAATTTTTTTTTTAACTTTTAGACTAAGAATTATTGCAGTATAGATTTATATAACACAGATATATTTATAAATGATGAAAAGAAAAGTTACAAAAATTTAGATTCTCAAGTAATGGCATGTCTTAAAGCTTGGTGCATTTGGAACATATCACAGGAGCAGGTGAAGTCATTAGAAAAAATCCACTTTATAAAAAATACTTTGGGTATGATTTATTTATATTTATTTGATAAATGGATAAAAAACATCTTTTGCCATTGTAATATATATGTATATGTATATATAAATCAATGTTTGTCTGTATGTCCTTTATAGAATCGTAAACTATGCATTGATCATGTCATGATCTTCAGAAAAGTGTTGTGCATGAGCCCACAAAGGTTTCTAAGTTGGTACGACCAAAAAAGTATTTAAGAGAAAGCGTAGCAACACGCGCAGGGTACAGCTAGTTTAAGAATGAAGCAGTAATGGTTTTCGAAACAATTTTCGGCTTAAAACGATTGTGGTAAATCTAGTCTTTTAAAAGAAAAGTTTCACTATAGATACTGAGACTCAAGTTTCCAAGATCCTGGCTGACTGTGAGTACTATGGAATTACGGTGGATAAAGATCTCGCGTCCCTGCTTTTGATTGATGTGAAAAATTCACAAGAAGTACTACAGAAGAAGGCTTTTAAATTATGTGGAAATCATTTCAATTTTAACTCGTCCAAAGACGTGGCCAAGGTGAGAATATTGTGTTTAAATGTACTACTTATCGGTATATTTTATCACTGTGTCCGACTTATATTTGCAGCGTCATTTACAGAGAGGGTAACAATACCTAATGATGTTAATTCTCAAAAGTTGCTAATGATATCCTATTACTAAGACTTTCCTGACAGACTGTTCGTCTGTCCGTTTGTTTAAAAAAACCTTTGGAATCGTAATCAAAATCAAAAATAACTTTATTCAAATAGGTCCCATGAGCACTTTCAAATCGTCATTTTTACCCGCCTTCCAAAAAAGGAGGAGGTTTTCAATTCGACTGTATTTTTTTTATGTATGTTACTTTAGAACTTTTAACTGGGTGGACCAATTTCGACAAAAAAAATTTTAATCGAAAGGTGGTGTGTGTCATTTGGTACCACTTAAATTTATTTGAGATCTAACAACTACTTTTCGAGCTATATCTAATAATGCGTTTTTACTTGACTATTTTTTCGTCGACCTACGTTGTATTACACCGAATAACTTTTTACTTTTGATGATTTTTAATTTAATCGAAAGGTAATGTTTATAATGTGGTCACATTTAAATTTCATTGGGATAACAACTTTTTGAGTAATCTTTGATAACGCGTATACTTGACTATTTTTTCGTCTACCTAAGTTGTACTTGTCGATGTAATTGAAGTCGGTTTTTTTCGTTTGTGCGCAAATACGATTATACAAATTAAAAGTTTACAAATGATTATTATTTTTGTAAAAGTAAAGCTACCATCGATTCGGAATGTAGATTCTGCAGAGAAAAATCGGCAAGAAAGTCCACAGTTACTCTTATGAAAAATAAAAACTGTGTTTTAGTACAAAATTAGTAATATCTTGCATGAAATACAGCGCCACTAAGTCCAATTATCTTTATCAACCATTTAATCCTGCACCGAATAATACGCTTTATCTATTAATTTATTTTTAATAACAACTTTAACTTTATGTTGAACAATTCCAAAATTATTTGTGGGATTATTTTATACATGCAAATACCATCACCATAATTAGAAACTTCAATGTTTAAAACGAAACACACTATACTTGTTTTAAACGATTTTTTTTTGTAATGTATGTATTATTTTTTTCCAAAATGATATGTTAAATGCGACATAATTTTAAAAAAATATCCTTTTAGGTTTTAGGGCTATATGAGGGGCGTAAAGGTAGCACAAAGAAAAGCGTCCTTACCTCCCACAATAGTACGATGGCGAGCATCATCATATATTGGAGGAAACTTAATTCAATACTCACTAAGACCTTGTACCCTCTCACTCATCACGCTGTCATATATAGCTCTGACAACAGGTAAAACAACTTTGTTGTAATAATTTTTAAATAAGATAAGTTTATTACTTTAATTATATTCATAAACATTTTGCACTTTAAAATACTTCAAGAAAATTATTCATTGAAATATCGGAAATGCAAAAGTCGTCGACGTGAATGGCGCCGAGGGAGCGAACATGAATAAATTATTTGATTTTCAGGATAAGCCCGACCTACACTATGTACACTTGCACCGGTCGAATTAGTATGCACGAGCCGAACTTACAAATGGTGCCGCGAACATTCTCTATTCCATTAGAATATCTCACCATTCAAGAGAGCATTGAATCCGGCGATATCATGGAGTTCAACTGCAGGAATATTTTCAAAGCGTCCCCGGGCTACGTATTCGTGTCAGCTGATTATTGCCAGTTAGAAATGAGGATTCTCACCCACTATTCCAAAGATACGGTGTTGACAAGGATTATGAATTCGAATGTAGACGTGTTCAAGTCGATCGCGGCGTCTTGGGGTGGTGTTGCGGAAGAGTTGGTAAGTTACAACTTACAAAATTATTTTAATTTTAATTAGGTTAATTAGAACTTGTAATTGTAATGAGTTTGTACTTATTTAGCATATTGAACATACATTAAGTATATTTTAAGTCTCTTTTTGTCGCTATAATCGATAATATAAGAAATAAAGAACGGAACTTTTGATTTTACCTACATAATTTATAAATGTAAATAATACGGTTATGTACGACTAAAGTTTAAATGATAAGACTGGATAATAAAGTAGTAACTGTTACTAAATTGTAAAAATAATGCCTTTCCTGTTATAATTTGTACTATTTAGGTCGATGACGATCTCAGACAGAAAGCAAAACAGCTGTGCTACGGCATCCTTTACGGAATGGGCAATAAAACTTTAGCTCATTACCTCGATGTTAACGAGATGGAAGCTGCTATATTCATGGACAAATTTTACAAAACCTACCCTGCTATCAAAGTTTTTACACAGAAAATTATAGACGAATGTAGGAAAAATGGGTATATTGAGACGCTGATGAAGAGAAGACGATACCTGCCAGATATTAACAGCTATGTAGCGTCTAAAAAAGGTATTTTCTATCAGTTTTTAAACTTTTACTTTTACAAGGAACGCTTTTGATAATACGGGAGTTACTGATTGTCATTTTGGTACACCTGATGTTTTGTTGACGTTGCAGACTTCTGCAACGTGTGTCAAAAAATATTCGAGTATCTTTTAATTTGTTCATGTAATTTTTCTATATCAGGGGCTCTTTTATATCGATTTTCAGTTAGTATTTAGAATTGTCTTTTAAATTTAAAGTGTCTTATCACGATTGACACAAATTGAATATATTAATAATATACATACATATAATAAAATGGTAGGAAAGTCAAGTCTGTACATTGAATATTTTTTTAAAAGATTACTTGGGGTGTGATCTGCAATCGATACCGAAGCCAAAAATATAGTTTTTAGAATTTTTGTCTGTTTGTCTGTATGTATGTCCGGGATAAACTCAAAAAGTACTGCATGGATTTACTTCAAATTTGGCAAGAATATTATTAAGAAGTCGGGTCAACATATAGGCTACAGTCATAATTATTATCACGCTATCACCTACGGGGAACGAGCAGTGAAACTTTATTTCCTCAACGCATTCTATAACAACGTGTAATCTAACGACGCATATTTGAATGTTGTTGTTATTATGTTAATAACCATGCTATATAAGCTAGCTTCACACTATAAAAATCACGCAATATAAGTAACGTAGGCCGATAAACATAATTAAATGAATATAAGTAGTATCAAGACAATTTTAAAGCAGCGCCATCAATGAGATTTCAAAAGCAAAGGTATAATCGTAGGTATTTTTGGTGCTGCATACCGTTCACGCAGACGACGTCGCGGGCAGCAGCTAGTAACTTAAAAAATTAATTTTCAGTTTTAAATAAAAGAGCTTTAAATGTTCATATAAATTAAAATGAACAGGATAGCAAAGAAAATGAATCACCTTTTTTTACCAATTAACTTGTAATAGATATAGATAATACTAGTACGTACCTATATTAGTATTACTTTACCAGTACAAATGGTTTACAAAAGTCCTACGTGAAATAAAATTGTTTGTATTCTGTAAGTTTCATTATATTCCACACGGTATTCAATTTAGCTCTGGTAGAGCTATGCATTACAAAGCGTTTCCATTTCGCGATAGAATTGGTTTCTTTAACGTTCATCGAGACTGGATTCGAATTTGTTTGATAACTTTTCATTTGATGGATAGCTTTTTTTAGATTTATTACATTTTTGAAATTGCGAATTTGAATTTACTAAGTTCCACGACATATTTTTTCTTTTATTTTTTAACATTTAACGTTTATACGTCAGTTAAAATTAATCTAAAAAATTCTCGTGTCGCGGTGTTTGTAGTTAAACTCCTCCGAAACAGCTTGACCGATTCTCATGAAATTTTGTGGTCATATTGGGTAGGCCTGAAAATCGAACAACATCTATTTTTCATCACCCTAAATGTTAAGGGTAGTCCACCCCTATTTTTTTTAAATGTTTAAATAAATTATTTATTTTTTATTTTATTATGTTTTGGCGTTGAAAAATACACACAAGGCTAAATTTTCACGCTTCTACCATCAACCCCTATTTTTAAATAGCGTTTAGCGGCAAGACAACGTTTGCAGAGTCAGCTAGTAGTATATAAAAAATAAAATATTTTCCCGAATTAGTTTACATTAAAATTTATAAAAAAAAATCAGAATTTTTAATAATAATTTTTCTAATTTGAAAATAAGTATCAGATTGTAGCCTACTGTAGATACAGCCCTAAATTATCACCCTTCTACCATTAACCCCCATTTTTTAATAGTGTTTAGCGGCAAGACAACGTTTGCTGTATCAGCTAGTTAATATATACGATCGATAATCTGAGAAAATATAACAATTTTTTTTCTAATAACTAGGTCGGCAAACAAGCGTACGGCTCCACCAGACGGTAAGCGATTACCGTAATTTATAGACGCCTGCAACACCAGAAGCATCGCAAGCGCGTTGCCGACACAATCCCCAATCCCCCCAGGAGCTCTGGTCACCTTCACCAATAAGAACACAATACTGTTTATAAACAGTATTATTTAGCTGTGGTCTTCTGTAAGGTCGAGGTATTACCCCGGTCGGGCTGATCCATATTTTGAGTAGGAAATTTCCAGCTGTGTCCTACTTCAGTTAGATTATTTTCTTATAGGTGCAGCTGAAAGGCAGGCTGTCAACACAACGATACAAGGATCAGCGGCAGATATCGCCAAGGCTGCGATGTGCGCCGTCGATACAAAAACAAGGGCAGACATCGACAAACCTCGTTTAGTCCTTCAAATGCACGACGAACTTATATATGAAGTTAGAGAACCAAGGATGGATAATTTTATTGCAATTCTAAAGTGTTCAATGGAAGAGACGGTCCAGTTAAACGTTCCACTGCCTGTTAAAGTTAAAGTGGGTTACTCTTGGGGAGCGATGAAAGACGTCCAGTGTTAATTTTATTTAAAAATCATGAATTTTCGTATGTTTAAGTTGTTTGTGATATTTTGTGCAGTTTTTTAAATAAATACTATTCTTGAACATAATGTTTTCTTTTTTCTTTTGTAACATTTACGAATCCATAATATAAAGACTAAGGAATTAAAAACTTCGTTCCTTTAAAAGATTTTAAGCTAAAAATTCAGATAACTTAATCTATACTAATATTATAAAGCTAAAGAGTTTGTTTGTTTGAACGCGCTAATCTCAGGAACTACTGGTCCGATTTTAAAAATTCTTTCAGTGTTAGATAGCCTATATATCATCACGGTAAGACCAATAGGGGCAAAGCACCAATGAAGAATGTGTAAAAATCTGGGTTTTATTTTCATTTTGAGAGTTTCCCCAGCTAGCCCAAACTATTAATTCCACGCGAACGAAGTTGCGGACAGAAGCTAGTAGAGGTATAAAGGTTTTGTATTTAATTATTTATTCTGCTTGCTTTCGTATACTGTTATAAAATACTAGCGATACCAATGCTAATAATTCGCACTAAATACTCGTAAGTAAAAAATTTACCGACCGTCAATCAATTTGACGATGTTTCAAAATTAAAGCCGACCTATGAATAAGTTTAATAATAAATTAATTTGTAAAAATCTCACCACCTCAAAGAACGCTTTGCGTTTCTTTGCGACACCCATGATCGGTCTCTTCGATCTAACTCAAATCTGGTTCTTAAGATTCCACATCACACTTCTTCATTCTACGCCACCTCCTTCTTCGTAACAACTGTTACGCTCTGGAATTCTCTTCCTCTCTCTACAGGATAAGCTCAATCACTCTTTAGCTTCAAAAAGTATCTTAAGCTCACTATATGTCGCAAAAGTCGCCATGATTGTCTTTTTACCTTTGGATGATATAAATATGTATGAATTGTTTATATTTATGTATATATGTATGTGTGTATATGTGAGTGTATGTAAGTATGTACGCATAAGCATGTATGTATGTATGTATGTACCTATATATGTATAATTTTATATTCTATTGTAATTTGTTCTAATTTCTATAACAATTATTTGCGCAATTCCTAATCGCTTTTCTATGCCTTGTCCTATACCCAAAGTTTGTCTGGAGAAATCGCTCTTTTAGCGATAAGACCGCCTTTGTACATCTTCCTCTAATTGTACTACTTTTGTTTGTATCTTTTAATGGTGTGCAATAAAGAATATTATTATTGTAATCATTATTATTAAAAACAAAAACAATAATATTTTTTTTTGTTATGGATGCCAATAGTGCATGCAATTATCTATAATCTATAATCTATAATCTATAATATATATAAAAGCGAAAGGTCACTCACTCATCACGAAATCTCCGAAACTATAACACCTACAAACTTGAAATTTGGCAGGTAGGTTCCTTATAAGACGTAGGCATTCGCTAAGAACGGATTTTACGAAACTCAACCTCTAAGGGGGTAAAACGGGGGTTGGAAGTTTGTATGAAAGTCCTATGTTTTTGAAGTAAGAGACTTGAAATTTAAAATGTAAGCTCTATAGATGGTGAAAAGGTGTCCAAATAATATATCTTTAGAAATTAACTCCCTTTTGGGGTTAAAACGGGGGATGGTAGGCTGACTCACTTATCGCGAAATCTCCGCAACTATAATAGCTATAAACTTGAAATTTGGCAGGTAGGCTCTTTATAAAACATAAACATCCGGTAAGAACGGATTTTACGAAACTCGACCCCTAAGGGGGTAAAACGGGGGTTGGAATTTTGTATGAAAGTCCTATATTTTTGAAGTAAGAGACTTGAAATTTAAAATATATGCTCTATAGATGGTGAGAAGGTGTCCAAATAATGTATCCTTAGAAATCAACTCCCTTTTGGGGTTAAAACGGGGGATGGTACGCTGACTCACTCATCGCGAAATCTCCGAAACTATAATAGCTACAAACTTGAAATTTGGCAGAAAGGCTCCTTATAGAGCGTAGACATCCGCTAAGAATGGATTTTACAAAACTCAACCCCTAAGGGGGTAAAACTGGGGTTGGAAGTTTGTATAAAAGTCCTATGTTTTTGAAGTAAGAGACATGAAATTTAAAATGTATGCTCTATATATGGTGGGAAGGTGTCCAAATAATGTATCTTTAGAAATTAACCCCCTTTTGGGATTAAAATGGGGGATGGTAGGTTGACTCACTCATCATGAAATCTCCGAAACTATAATAGCCAAAACTTGAAATTTGGCAGATAGACTCCTTATAAGACGTAAACATCCGTTAAGAACGGATTTTACGAAACTCGATCCCTAAAGGGGTAAAACGGGCGTTGGTAGTTTATATGAAAGTCCTATGTTTTTAAAGTAAGAGACTTGAAATTTAAAATGTGTCCTCTATAGATAGTGAGGAGGTGTCCAAATAACTTATCTTTAGAAATCAACTCCCTTTTGGAGGTTGACTCACTCATCACGAAATCTCCGAAACTATAATAGCCACAAACTTGAAGTTTGGCAGGTACGTTCCTTATAGGGCGTAAACATCTGTTAACATCGGCTTTTACGAAACTTGACCCTTAAGGGGATAAAACGGGGGTTGGAAGTTTATATGAAAGTCCGATGTTTTT
The DNA here is from genome assembly GCF_905220565.1 of Melitaea cinxia. Taxonomy (NCBI): domain Eukaryota; kingdom Metazoa; phylum Arthropoda; class Insecta; order Lepidoptera; family Nymphalidae; genus Melitaea; species Melitaea cinxia. Next base: position 6,228,336 of record NC_059400.1, on the reverse strand, counting down.
GAGTAAGAGACTTGAAATTTAAAATGTATGCTCAATAGATGGTGAGGAGGTGTCAAAATAATGTATCGTAATCTATATATAAAAGAGAAAGGTCACTGACTCACTCATCACGAGAACTCAAAAACCGCTGGAGGGTTCATCCATCCAGGATGGACAAAGATGAAATTTGGCAGGGAGGTAGATTATAGTAAGTAGACGTCCGCTAAGAATGGATTTTGCGATATTCCACCGCTAAGGGGGTTTAATTGGGGTTGATAGTTTGTACAAAACATAAACAGCAGCTATAAGTTCGCCTGATAGGTTATTTATACTGCAGCCTGAAAATAAAGCTAAAAATGTGGTGTATAGTGAGGTTTTATAAAAATAACTATTAAATTATACTAAATTGTGCCTTTTAAAAAGTTACTCAGTGTGATAAGCATTTCAAGTGGCTAAAATAAAAAAATAGTTTGCGTTAAACATCTTAATAGTAATGCATATCTTCATAACCACGCGAACGTAGTCGCGGGCAACAGTTAGTTTATTATAAAACAAAGTCCCCAAAAGTGTATGTGATCGATTCCCTCAAAATCTACTGAACAGGTTTTCATGCGGTTTCACTAATGGAGAGAGGGCTTCAAGAGGAAGGTTTACGGAACGGCTAAGCAGATTTTGATGAGAGTTTCATTGGAAGTTTGCCGGTAAAAGTTTGTGAACACTGATTTCAACGCGGGCGAAGCCGCGGGCACCGCTAGTCTATAATATATATAAACGCGAAAGGTCATTCATCACGAAATCTCCGACACTATAACACCTACAAACTTGAAATTTGGCAAGTAGGCTCCTTATAGGACGTAGACATCCGCTAAGAACGGATTTTGCGAAACTCAACCCCTAAGGGGGTAAAATGGGGGTTGTAAGTTTGTATGAAAGTCCCATGTTTTTGAAGTAAGAGACTTGAAATTTAAAATGTATACCTTATAGATGATGAGAAGGTGTCTAAATAATGTATCTTTAGAAATCAAATCCTTTTTTGGGTTAAAACGGGGGATGGTAGGTTGACTCACTCATCACGAAATCTCCGAAACTATAACATCTACAAACTTGAAATTTGGCAGGAAGGCTCCTTATAGAGTGTAAACATCCGCTAAGACCGGATTTTACGAAATTCAACCCCTAAAACGGGGGTTGGAAGTTTGTATGAAAGTCCCATGATTTTGAAGTAAGAGACTTGAAATTTAAAATGTATGCCTTATAGATAGTGAGAAGGAGTCCAAATAATCTATCTTTAGAAATCAAGTCCTTTTTGGGGTTAAAACGGGGGATGGTAGGTTTACTCACTCACCACGAAATCTCCGAAACTATAACACCTAAAAACTTGAAATTTGCAGATAGGCTCCTTATAGGGCGTAAACATTCGCTAAGAACGGGTTTTACGAAATTCGACCCCTAGAGGGGTAAAACGGCGGTTGGAAGTTTGTATGAAAGTCCTATGTTTTTGAAGTAAACGACTTGAAATTTAAAATGTATGCTCCATAGATGGTGAGGAGGTCTCTAAACAATGTATCTTTAGAAATCAACTCCCTTTCGGGGTTAAAACGGGAGATGGTACATTGACTCATTCATCACGAAATCTCTGAAACTATAACAGCTACAAATTTGACGTTTGATAGGTAGGTTCCTTATAGAGCGTAAACATCCGCTAAGAACAAATTTTACGAAACTCGACCCCTAAGGGGGTGAAATGGGGGTTGCAAGTTTGTATGAACGTCCTATGATTTTGAAGTAAGAGACTTGAAATTTAAAATGTATGCTCCATAGATGGTGAGGTGGTCTCTCAACAATGTATCTTTAGAAATCAACTCACTTTCGGGGTTAAAACGGGGGGTGGTACATTGACTCATTCATCACGAAATCCCCGAAACTATAACAGCTACAAATTTGATATTTGATAGGTAGGTTCCTTATAGAGCGTAAACATCCGCTAAGAACAAATTTTACGAAACTCGACCCCTAAGGGGATAAAACGGGGGTTGGAAATTTGTATGAAAGTTCAATGTCTTTGAAGTAAGAGACTTGAAATTTAAAATATATGCTCTATAGATGGTGAGGAGGTGTCCAAATAATACATCGTAATCTATACATATAAAAGAGAAAGGTCACTGACTCACTCATCACGAGAACCCAAAAACAGCTGGAAGGTCCATCCATCTAGGATGGATAAAGATGAAATTTGGCAGGGAGGTAGATTATAGTTAGTAGATAATAGTAGTAGAGTAGAGAGATTTAGCGATATTCCACCGCTAAGGGGGTTTAATTGGGGTTGATAGTTTGTATGAAACATATACAGCCTGAAAATAAAACTAAAAATGTGGTGTATAGAGAGGTTTTATAAAAACAAGTATTAAATTATACTTAATTGTGCCTTTTAAAAAGTTACTCAGTGTGATCAGCATTTCAAGTGACTGAAATAAAAAAAAATGCGTTAAACATCTTCATAGTAATGCATATCTTCATAACCACGCTGATGTAGTCGCGGGCAACAGTTAGTGTATTATAAAACAAAGTCCCCAAAAGTGTATGTGATCGATTTCCTCAAAATCTACTGAACGGATTTTCATTTCAACGCGGGCGAAGCCGCGGGCACAGCTAGTGTATCTATAAAATGATATACGATTTATGTGGAGTAATTCTGAAGTTTTTTTCTAAAAATGGAGGAAAACATCTTAACCTTAGCATTTTAATATACATATATGATTAAGCAAAAACAAGCATATTTGTTTTAGTTGCGACTTCAAATTAAATAGATATCTCATGTTCTGTACAAATCATTATCAAAATAACAATTCCTTACATATTCAAACTATTCACACTATTAAGTGGGAAATATTTATTAATCATCTTTTATGTTGATTGATGTTATTTACAAATATATTGCATTTGACAGGAGTATTTTTACAACATGAATATTAAGTACTTATGATTAGTAACTAAATGTCTAGTAACTAATGTGTAAGTAGTACACTATAATGTAAAAGGACACCTACTTTGAGTGAAACAAACAAAACACCAGCACAATTTATCTCTAAAACAGAACTCGATGCGCATTACCACTTCCGGTGAACGAAATAACAGTACGCACGAAATCTAATCTCCGCGCCATCTCTTCCGGTTTCGGGAAATTTTCCGATTTTCCAAGTTTTCGTTGAACGAGTGCAGAGGTCGCCCCGCGAACCTCCCCTACGCGCAATCAATATCTGCGCGCTTCAGCCCTCGGGAAGGCCAGGCGGCTTGTCACCCTCCGCCACGCCAGCCGAGCAAGCGACTCGACCGATCCCGTACCTCGCAAGCCTCCTCTCAAAATGATTCATTCTATAAAATGATAAATTCGCGTTTCGTAACTGGCGTGGTGTATGCGCGCGAACTGTACGAGTGATTAAAGTTTGCAGTCAGTGATTTATGTAAAAATGCATCTACATTTCGAAAGGAACATAAATGCAAAATGCGACTGCACGATACTATCGCTGTCGTGGATGGGCAAAGTTCCCGATGAGCTGCCTGAGGTGAGACTAAAAACACGCACTTGATCTTCATTCACTTCATCACCTTCACAGTGTAGGTCCAAATAAAATTATAGCTTCGAAATTTAAAAGAATTTTAAAATTGTAATTTCAATTGTTGAAGATTATATTTTTTTTAGATATATTCTTACTTTTTAATGTAAAATTACTATTTTTATTAATGAAATTATTCAATTCCTAAATACATAAATTGAAGCAGTTTTAATTATTTTTATTATTTATAAAGTTTTTTCACATTAATGTATTAAATGACTATTATTTTTTATTTATTTCACACATAAAAAATTAACTTCATATAAAAAATTATTAATAACACGGCATTAAGTTAATTTTATTTCTTTTGAATTTTCAGTGTTTTTTTTTCTCACAGTTGAGTAACGTACCACCTTGGTTCACAAATTAACGGTCATTAAAACTACGTATCCATTGTGCTCTAACGAACCTGCGCATTATTACACTACATTAAATTTCTATTATCGTTTAGACTGAATACGATTTGCATGCTCATAACTGAATCACGTATTCACGCGAAGAAAATATTTGTAAGAAGAGATGATGAGGAGGTAATTCAATTCATGTATTATTTAGATTGTGGGATTGGAGTGACATGAATAGGGTTCTATTTTTAAATATTTTATTGGTTGAAAATGACGTAGATAAAATACGATAATATTAGACTTATTGAAATATGGTTATTGATTTTTATAATTATAGAAGTCACATTATATGTAACTATATATCTAATAAAATTAAAGTTCTTAATACTCAATAAAAGAAAATGAAAAGTGTAACTTATAAACAGATCAATTACTTACTTTTTTTTTACTTGATCTATGCTTATAAACCTAATTCTTAAAATAGACGACATTTAGTTAGGTAGTTCATGTAAATGCAACAGACACGCAATAAAAATAATAAAAATTGTTTCCAATGATCGACAAGTAACAACAACACTTCACTTTTTTGTGACCTAAAGTAGTTTAGTAATAATTTTAACTAATATCATTATAGTAAAATAGTAATAAGTAGTCGGATTACACGCGGTCAAACGAACACGTATTATGAATAGTTCAATACTTCGTTCAAACGAAATTACCATTATCTCGATTCATTACACTTTTTAATAAATGGAATGTGGATGCTTTTGCTTACAGTGTTAATGTGCTTCTAAAGGGATCGGTGAAATTTTTCCAAAGGTTTCTAAGTAGTCGTGTGCAAAGCCGTATTGAGTTACGCCAGTTTTTACTTAGTTTTGTTTAGTAAAGTTACAAGAGTTATGCTGTTTCAGAAGTAACACTTTTGACAAAAAAAAATACTTCCTAAAATCGACTTATGGAAAAATACACAAGAAGTAGGCAAACTCTTTGGAAAAGAGTTCATTCTTTTTTTAGTTTTTCTTATATATATGTATATTACGATATAAATACACTATAATATAATGCTATAAATTAACAAAAAAGTCAATTTTAAAAGTACTTACACTTTTCATACCCGTGTATGAAGTAAACTTCATCTCGTACTTGATATGTCAATAGCAATAATAGATTATTATGAATGGCGCAACAATAATGGCTATGTTCAAAATTAATTATCTTAGTTTTTGTTTTCATGTTTTTATTATGTAGATATTGTCTGTCCATAATAAAAACATGAAGAATGCTTTGAAGATATGCGTCGTGTGAAGCCGGCTTAAACAGGCTTTGAACTCACTTATACCGAAGACCGTCATTCAGAAAGCTTAGTTCCTTTTCTATTTACCTTTCTGCTCGTAATATACTTCTAAGCCTTTAAATTTTAAGGTATCCATTTTAGGGCCCTATTGTAGATTAACTACTAAATACCGGATGTTCAGAAAGTAACTATGCAGGGCATTGTTGTGGTGCGTTAAGAATCACTGATATGATTGTGAATTAATTGCATACTTATTGAACATCGGTATAATTATAATAGAGTTATCACTCGATCAAAAACATAAATGGTTACTTAATAACAAATTATTATAAGAAAAATTTCTAAACTTGATAAATATCATATATATATATACACACTCAAGTTATAACTTATTTAAAATTAACTTAATTTTTTTTGGAGTTAAATCTTTCAAATAATTCAATTCATTAAAAAGATGCGGTAACTTTTACAAATAAGAAGTAATTGCACACTCAACAGCTCCCACTAGGAATTACTCCTGTGTCAGGGGTCCGATAACACTCAATACACAAGCACAAACACCCAGAGTATGGCAAATATCTCTATGGCCAATAGAAATGTACTTATACCATGTGCGGGGATCAAACCCCCTACCACCAACAGTAACCGTCAAACATTCGTGGTTTAAATGAGACCAAAATATTAATTTTAATATCGTTATTTAAATGATTTAATTACGTGGACTTTACTCCTAACTTATTTACAGGATAAACTTTATCCACAAGCGGTGAAAACGGCCCTTAATGTTTTGATATCAATTCAATCAGCTTTGTTGAATTTATTACTTATTACCTAAACAAATGCTCAATTGTCAAATGTCATGCCAAGACGCTGTTCATACTTTGTACATTTTGAAGGAAATCGTAAACATTATTTGTTTAGTATCCATATTTCCTGTAATTTGTGTTAACTTGTTTTCTTATTTAAAATATATTATCCCTTAAATTATATCAGCAAAACGAAAGAATGTTATGGTTTTTATTTTCACGTTTCGATTCCAACATTTATTAAAACATAAGTGTGTTAGTCGTTAGAAGTGGGTTTATTTAAATAATAATCAGGTCCTGCTTTTAGTTATTACTATAATCATCGAAATCACAGCGCAATAATTATATCACAACGCAATAATGGTACTTTATACAATCGTAATGGATACCGCAATTAAAACCGCAAGCGTTAACCGCATTATCTTAAAGTTCCACCTTTCCTCAGATATAAAACATATTAATAGATCTATAAATTAATATTAGTTGTACCTATTACATATCTTATGAAGAAGATAGACTCAATGATTTGAATATAAACCTTAGTAATTTTTTTTAAATATTCCGTATTATATCTTAATCTTAATAAGATCCTAAGATGTACGGAATTACAAAAACTACCATAGGTACGTAAGTGGTATAATATTTTATACACATACTTTACCTTAGATCAAAGTATCTACTCATTTTACAAGTAGACTATATGTTAATGAACGAGCTAACTAGAATATTAATTTGTGTCTAGATACACATAGAGGTCTTCAATAATGAAATAATAAAGTTACTACATTTATAATGCCTTTAATCGCTTTCCCTAAAGTATTATTTGTAAAAACAAAAAATTATAACATTGTCTCAGCCAAGTGGTAGTGATATAAGAGGTGCAAGTAAAAATAAATAGTTACAAAAATAAACAACAATTTCTGAAAACAGTTCTTTCTAAAATGATACCACACATATTGTAGTAAATTTTAACAATATCTATACTAATATTATAAAGAGGAAAGATTTGATTGTTTGTTTGAATTGAATTGGTTATTTGAAAAATTCTTTCACTGTTGGGAAGCTAACTATTCGTAGGTGACATATTATAATTTCAAAAATATTGAGGAAAAAAAGTTATTTTGAAATTTTTGTTAAATACCCGTGCGAAGCCGGGGCGGGATGCTAGTTTTAAGTAAATTAACGTAAACAACTTAAAAAAAATAAGATTTTATTTTAAATGTACTAAAAATAATAAAATAAACTTTTCCTTTAAAACTTTTAGTATTAACATATAACATCATTAGGTACACAATAATTTAAGTATATGATATAAAAGCTTGTCGCGATATTCAAGTAAACACGAACTTGGAAATTATAAAAATTATAACTACCTAGTAGATCAATATTACGAGTATATACAATATTATATTATATTTAATTTACTTATTTATCTACGTAGGTAAAAAGATAAATATATGCTTCAAAAATTGTGTTCAAAGATTTCATTCACCCTTCAAACATACATTTTATATATTATTGCAATGTATGTTATATTGCAAGTTAAATGAAAGCTTTAAAAAATACATATGTAAGTATCACCTACTCATATTTAAACTTCTTATTACTCAAAATACATTAAATGTGAATTTAAACAGCAACTTGCACGCTTTGCCTACCGTTTTAAACATTTAGATGTTCATATACATTAGACGACAAACAAATCCCACCAAAAACATTTTCATGTAAAATGTTGCCAAGACGAGATCATATGGCTCGCACTGTCAAAAAGTTATCAGATCTCATGTAGAGCCAAGCTTCTAACTCTACACGCCCTAACTCTACAAACCCTAACTTTACAAACTCTACACCTTAGTCAAAATATGTGGCTTGGCCGTTTCGCTACCGTCACGTGGGCGTAAGGTGAAAAATGTATTCACTGTTTATTACTTTTCTGTTATACAATAGTTCTATTGAAGAAAAAATAAAAAGAAGAAGAATAATTGATATACATATAATACAAATAAAAATGAAAAGAGAATATATATATAAATGAGACAGGAAAGTCGTCATCTACAACATCGGCAGCCGGTAGTAACGAAACGGCCAAGCCACATATTTTGACTAAGGTGTAGAGTTTGTAAAGTTAGGGTTTGTAGAGTTAGGGCGTGTAGAGTTAGAAGCTTGGCTCTACATGAGATCTGATAACTTTTTGACAGTGCGAGCCATATGATCTCGTCTTGGCAACATTTTACATGAAAATGTTTTTGGTGGGATTTCACTTCTTTTTGTAAGTTGCTTATGACAATATTATAGCTGCATTTTACCTCCGACACATTTTATACCATAAATATCATCCAATCTTCACAATATTCGGTTAAGCACGCTGTTTTTGATTTTATGTTAAACTGATATGCAAACGGTGACCTCCGCCAAAATTTAAATACCAAAATTACAAAATGTAAATTTTCGACATAAACTAATAACCGATTTTTATTTTTTATGTATTTTATTATTATTATTAATAACAAGGAGTCCCTATATCAGTTTTCAGACCTCTAGCATCAAAATTTGCGGAAGTCTCATACAAACTTCCATCTCCTAGTTTAAGGGGTTGGGGGGTAAAAGTTCCAAGTTTTAGAATTTTTTTGTTGTTTGTGTACTAATACTAGCTTACATACCAAATTTCAGCTTTCTGGGACTTCAGGAAGTACTCTATGAATTTTGATGATCATCAGTGAGTGACGAAATCGGGGTTTTTTAGATATCAATAAAATCTAAAGTATAAGAGCTATGCAATTGAAACTTTATATGTTTAATAAGTTTGCTATTGACATCATATCCCCAGAATTTTGTTTATCTGGTATAATCCAAACCCAAGTTATGAGGGTTCAAAAAAACGACGAAGCACTTCGAGAAAAGATAGGTAGTGCTTTTCGTTTTTTTTTTTTTTTTTTTTTTGTTTCGTCTTGGCGGGGGCACTACCGTGCCCCCAGATTCTAGACTCGTTGTATAACTTTGTCTATGCGTCTCGTTTTTACCTAAAAACAAACGTTTCAAAGAAAAATCAAAAGTAATAACGGTACAGCATTGACATGAAACAACAGAAATCCCTCGACGTAATAAAACAAGAAGTTTCTATCTTGACTTTATTTAAGGTTGGGAATTTCGTTGCGAATGTAATAAGTAAAGTTTTAAACGAATACTAAAATATTCTTATTATAAGTATATGATTTAGCCATTTAGGTACATCTATACAAATAAATAAAATTGGAGTGTCTGTTTGTATTATTAATATAACCGCTTTATACCAAATGCATAAGAATGTAAACACGGTACACATACCAAAATAACATTTTTTAAATATAATTTTTGTCTTTGTGTCTGTCTGTTTGTTCCGGCTAATCTCTGAAACAGGTGGACCGATTTTGACGGGACTTTCACTGGCAGATAGCTGATGTAGTAAGGAGTAACTTAAGCTATTTTTATTTTAGAAATTTATTTCTTTTATAACACTGCGAACTGAACAATAACTTTTTTGTTAAATTTCACGCGGACGAAGTCGCGGGAACAGCAAATTTTCATATAAAATGTAGAAATGTTTAGTAACATAAATTATACATGCTTTATAAAGTTGACATGCTTTCACGCTTTACGTGCTCATAATAAGGTACTACATATACCTACTTATTAATATTTTTGTCCCTTTTAAACCAGATATTTTCATATTATATCAAATAAAATAATCATAAAATATCAAATATTTTCAAGTTTCGTATTATACTTTCCAAGACTTTGTCTGTAAATAGAGCTATAAAAAATATATATATATATAAAAATTAGAAAAAGCAATTAAAATTTATTAATAGACCTTCTTGTAGAGATATTAATGGTATATCTTTAAAGAACAAAATAATATATACGTATACTGAAGATTTATTCCTATATACCATTTAAGTAAGTTGGTATTTCTGTCTTTGATAATTGACAGCATAATACTCGTAAATGGACGAAAACTTTATACTGCAAAATTTTTAAGTTTCGACGTGCGTAAAATAACTACGGTTCATATAAAATTTCTTTTACGATAAAAAATATCTAATTCCATTCATAAATTAGGTAGCACCTACATTATTGGCTATATGATTTTAACAAAATCTTGATAAGCGATAAAATTTGAAGTTCCTGATGTTCTACAACGATTAGAAAAAAGGACTCGCCTTGATGAAATTAGTTTTCGCTCGGCAGCGCGGGGACGAAATTGTACTTATTTCCATCGGATTCACAATCAGCTGTTTGAATATAGAGACACGAGTTATTCAATTTATCTAAATCCGTTTCTGTAAAATTGTGTAAGAACGATAAATTATGGTAATAGCTTTATGCGGCATTCTACTTATGTAATTTTATACAACCTTTTTTGATTCATTAAGTAGATTGTTTTGTATTCAATATTCGTTTTTGGTTTTTAAGAAGGACATGATCGTTACATGCACTACTGTCTATTGTGTTGTGTTATGCTACATTTTGATATTTATTAATTCATGTAACTGTAATATTAAGACGTCTTATTAAACATATTTTGATATTTTTAATTTAATTACTTCATTTTATCACTCAAATATACAAAATACGTTGCGCAAAAGACAAACTTAAAGCCATACAGAACAGAAAACAATATATATTTTAAATGTTATAAAGGTATCGTGTATATTATCATATAATATACACGGACGGTCATCAGTTCCTATGGTAAGCAACTTAACGCTTGTGTTATAGGTAACAGCTGACTGTTATAGCTTTTTTTAAATAAATATACCTAGAAATAAATAAATATACAAAGAACGGTCAATTTTTGATATGATATTTAAAAATGTTTAGAATTCCTAATGTGTAGGTAACAAAAAAATAAAATCGTACATATTAAAATTTAATAGTTTCGGGTGTGGTAGATAAACATTTGGCAGATGTACCTTCATCATTACAGCCTATACAGTCCACTGCTGGACATAGGCTTCCACAAGTTTACGTCAAAAATAACGTGAACTCATGTGTTTTGCCCATAGTCACCACCACGCTAGGCAGGCGGGTTGGTGACCGCAGTACTGGCTTTGTCGCACCAAAGACGCTGCTGCTCGTCTTCGGCCTCTGTATTTCAAAGCCAGCAGTTGGATGGTTATCCCGCCATCGGTCGGTTTCTTAAGTTCCAAGATGGTTGTGGAACCTTGTTATCCCTTAGTCGCCTCTTACGACACCCACGGGAAGAGAGGGGGTGGCTAAATTCTTTAGTGCCGTAGCCACACAGCAGATGTACCTTACGGGTACTTAACTTTACCAGTTCCACAACTCTTTTTTATTATAATTAAAAAATTTAAATATAAATATTACACGCAGATAACGGCGGAAATTGAACCCACAACCCGGGCAGTAGAAAGCAGGGCCACTATAAACTGCGCCAACAGGCTAGTCATATATATGTACGTAGAAATAAATAAAGCTTAGGTAAAATATCAAGTTCATTTAACGAACAATCCAAGCAATAATAATATCTGATGTACCAATTTATTTGAACGTACCTTTTTGATGAATTTCTTATCATGAGTTTATTTCAAGTCGACCAAAATCTACCACAGACATAATAAACATATAAATTTCCACTCAAGCTAAAACATAGGCATATAGTACATATAGTGCTCTAGATATTATATCGTTTTGATTAAAATGGTACTTACGATTGACTAGAGGTATCTACTATACCTGTGTTTGCTGGCAAACGTAAAGAAACCGACTTCAGTTACATCGACAAGCAATACAATGTAGGTAGACGAAAAAATAGTCAAGTTGTAATTAGATCTCGATGAAATTTAAATGTGACCATTTGATAAACATCGGCTTTCGATTAAATTAGAAATCATCGAAATCGGTACACCCAGTAAAAAGTTATGCGAATTTTTGAGAGTTTCCCTCGATTTCTCTAGGATCCCATCATCAGATCCTGGTTTCCTTATCATGGTACCATACCAAGGATATCTCCTTTCCAACAAAAAAGAATTATCAAAATCGGTACATAAACGACAAAGTTATCCCCGAACATACATAAAATATATATATACGGTCAAATTGAGTAACCTCCTTCTTTTTTTGAAGTCGGTTAAAAAACCAATAAGCATCCTCGATGGTCAGGGATGCACTTTACGTAATATGCTTAATAGTCAATCGCTCTTTCATTTCCGGTTCACCAATGAAAGGATACATATGATATTAGATTTCAGACCAATTGCTATTAATTTCTGTTCAATCTGTGTTATATTCAACATGACATGTTATTAGCATAACGGAATTTTAACGTAAGTTCTGGAAGCACATGTGTGTTAATTAATTATTAAAACTAGACGACTAGCCCGTTGGCGTAGCTTGTAGTAGTGTGCTTTCTGCTCCGCGGGTTGTGGGTTCGATTCTGAGTCGGGGTGTAATAAGTATTGGTATTTAAATATTTATATATCCATGTATATTTATAAAAAAAAATATTTAGCTATATCGGCCGGTTGTTAACTATAACACTAGCATTAAGTTGCTTACCTTAGGAACAGACGACTGGTGTGAATGTTATATGATAACAAAAATAAACAAAAAAGCTAGTGAGAAGATCGAACGCTACACGCTTTCGACCAACTGAACTTACATTTTATGAATTATTACAAGAAAAATACATTAGCGTTTCGGGTTCACACAAGGGTTGATTTGTGTGACATATTAAGGTACACAAAAAAAGAGGATTGTTCTAAAGACCAAATGAATTTGTGAGTTGATGAGTGTTTATTGTTTTATAGAAATGTCTGTTTTGTAACAGTGTAAGGCTAATATTTAGCAATGAATCACCCGTAATCACCACTGATAACATTCGACAATTATCAGATGTAAGTTATAGCCTTTTAAGCTTTGTTCATTTTTTGTATCGTTTTATCTAAGGTTTTATCGCTTTAGTTATTATTTATATGTTATATCGGAAAATATAAAATTGAAAATATTTTAGTTGTGCAAAAGTTTTGTTTGGTATACTAAAAGCATTTTTGCGTCAATATGTCACGTAACGTATGAGTACATATATCAAATCGATACTCTATTTATAACACACAGTAAAGTGTGACCTAGGTTTAATGTTACATTATTGTACCCGTAATAAACCTGTTAATATTGCAATAGAAATGGCAAACATATTTTCTTTTTAACCGACTTCCAAAAAAGGAGGAGGTTCTCAATTCGACTGTATTTTTTTTTCTTTTTTTTTTGTATGTTACATCAGAACTTTTGATCGTGTGGACCGATTTTGACAAATTTTGTTTTAATCGAAAGGTGGTATGTGCCGATTGGTCCCATTTAAATTTATTTGAGATCTAACAACTACTTTTCCAGTTATATCTAATAATGCGTTTTTACTTGACGCTTTTTTCGTCGACCTACGTTGTATTATACCGCATAACTTTCTACTGCATGTACCGAATGTTGATAATTCTTTTTTTGTTGGAAAGGGAATATCCCTAGTTTGGTACCGTGATAAGGAAACCAGGATCTGATGATGGGATCCTAGAGAAATCGAGGGAAACTCTCGAAAATCCGTAATAACTTTTTACTGGGTGTACCGATTTTGATAATTTTTAATTTAATCGAAAGCTGGTGTTTATCATGTGGTCACATATAAATTTTATCGAGATCTGATAAGTACTTTTTGAGTAATCTTTGATAACGCGTAGTTGCTTGACTATTTTATCGTCGATCTACGTTGTATTACTTGTCGATGTAATTGAAGTCGGTTTTTTTTTCGTTTGCGAGCAAACACAATTATTTGAAGAACGATGCCAATCCTTGTCCAATCCTTAATCTGTGTCGTTGCGCCCTTGCCTGTTTTTAGCTTTATAAACATATTTTTTCTTTAGACTCTTATGAATATCTCTATCAAATTTGTCGACAATATTCATTACAGCCTATACAGTCCACTGCTGGACACAGGCCTCCACAAGTTTACGCCAAAAATAACGTGAACTCATGTGTTTTGCCCATAGTCACCACGCTGGGCAGGCGGGTTGGTGACCGACAATATTACTGATCTGTAAATGAATTTTAAAAATTGGCTATTTAAGCCCATGACCATGACATATACTTAATGTTTTTATTTTCTAGATCTCTACACTTGAAAATTTCCTGCAGTTTTTATATCAAAGCTAAATTAGGTATTACATATGTTTATCGTATGCTCGTATATTTATTTATTAATGATAATTACTAAGTGATGCAAAATTTAAAAATGTTTGAATAAGAAAAGAAATTATAGTTTAACTTTGAAAAATATATGTTAGTGTTTGTTAATTTTTTTGTAATTAATGTATAATTTTTACAGGAAGAAGGATGGAAGCTGAATCGTAACAACTACTACCAAGAAGGTTGGCTGGCGACTGGCAACGTGCGAGGCGTGGTCGGGGTCACCTTCACCTCCTCGCACGCCCGTCGCCCGCACGAACTGCCTCTGCGCACCAATTACAATTTGCGTGGACATCGCTCCGATGTAAGCTAAGTTTGATACATAATTTTTAACCATCAAGTGTAAACTATATTATTTAAGTTAGAATGTCTGAATGTTGTGACTCTGATGCCTGTACTAGTTTAGTTAACATAATACAACGTAGGTGTCGAAAAAATAGTCCTTTAAATATGTATTATTAGCGTAAATATTACTCAGAGTGAAGGAAGATATTAAAAATTAGCAATACTCTAAACACATATAGGTTGGACCATATCTTTGCTAGTCATAATCATTTCCGATTGACATCTTATTATATTGACATATTATTATAATATTATTTTTTGTATTAATATCATTAAGTCTGCAATGTTCATGATGTCCTAAATAAATATCTTTTTCTTTCACACAGGTAATTTATACGATTGGCTTGATAACTCTGGTTACTTGTACTTGGTTATGATTTAATTATTACTTTGTTAGGAGACAAGATATGATTGTTAAATTATATGACCTGAAAAGTTTATTATATACTATATGGTATAAACAAAAACCTGTGGCTTATGAGTGCAGAATCCCGTAAGATCCCGCGTAGGATTGATTAATCCCGCGGGATTGGAAAAACTGCGAATTTGCAATCCCTAAATACACCTGTAAACAAGTGTTTCAAAATTAGAACAATTGTTTTTGTTGGTTGCAAATAAAAAATCGACTTCAATTATATCTTTTTGGACACCATTAAAAGAAACAACAAAATAATAACATAAAATGAAAGATGCACAAATGCGATCTTATCGCGGAAAGAGCGATCTCTTCCATATAACCTTTAGGTATAGGATACGAAATAGAAACTATGATTAGGAAGTTAACTAATAATTTAATAAAATACATAGAGATAATATAAATAATAAAGATAAATAAATAAATAAATAAAGCCTTTATTCGCTGATCATTTTGTTGCAACTTAATTATTACAATATTAAAATGAATATAAAGTAAATACAATTATAATTAGCACTACATAATAACAGTTTTTAACTATTTTAGTAACTAGTTTATCTGTTAGGTTGTCCTTCAATATAGGCCTCCCCTAGTTGCTGCCATACTTTTTTTAACGAGCTAATCTTCTCCATCCTTTTGGTAGATTGTCTTCCCATCTTTTTATTGGACTTCTTTGCCTCTTACCATTCCTAGGGTACCACTTCATAATATTTTTGGTCCATTTTTCTTTGTTTGTTCTCATAATATGCCCGGTCTAGTTCCATTTTAGTTTTTTTATTGTTTTGCTAATATCACTCACTTTCGTCCTGTTTCTTATTTTAGCGATGGTCCACCGGTCTTGTAGTCTTATTTTATGCATAATTCGCTCCATGTGACTCTATATACGAGTACATTATACCTACTAATAAAACGCACGTATCACAAAAAAAGTCTATATTAACATATTTTTGAAGGCAAATAATACAATGTAGGAAGTAATTCAATATGCACCTCCCACCACATGGCAAGCACTAGCTTTCGATTAAAAAAAGTATCATCAAAATCGGTAAACCCAGTAAATAGTTATGAGGGTATAACATACATGAAAAATAAAATCGAATTGATAACCTCCTCCTTTATTGAAGTCGGTTAAAAATGTTTCAAAGAAATGAATAGTTGTGGCTGCGTAAGAGAATTTAAGATAAATTTTAGAGCCATAAAAGTACTGCATAGGCATAGCTGGATGTGATAGCATGAACTGATATCATAATTTATGATTATTAGCTATAACTAAAAGCCGAAAATAAAGACAATAGACTTGACCTGAATACCTTTTAATTTATATACAGAAACTTTGTAGAAAAGAAATTGTACCAAAATAATAAACGTAACAGTTGTTTCAACTGCCTTTTGCCTCAGTGGCAAATATTTATGTAGACCGCACAATTAGTGTTTGTTGTCGTTTGTTTGCACCGCAGCGGAGTTCCAATGTTCTATAATGGCCATTGTTAAGCGTTTTATTAAATTATATAGAAAAGGCATGATTACGTGAAAATAAGGTGAAACTTAATGATTTTAATCTAAGGCATATCAACTTGACGTACCAAAATACCGGAGTTTCAATTGAATGTTGTAATACTATCGCTACGAAAGTGTAGAGACATCTACGTCGTAGACATTTGCGTATCTTACGTTGACTACATCTGTAGGGCTATATATATTTGTTTATATTATATTAATATACTATATTATAACTTTTACTTACTTTGAAAAATGATGTATTTAATTTTTACTGTATAATATACTTGAATGTTTAATTAAGCAATTACTGATATATTACGGTTGTAATTACTAACTCTTATAATGAAAGAAAAATGGTTTGTTCACAAATCTACGTTGTATGTAGAATGTACGGTTATTGGTCGTCTTAATTACGTAATATACTACTGGTACGTGACTTACGTTTTCTGAACAGAAAAAGCTCTAACTATAAATACAGTCTGAAGGACAAAACTTAGTATATACACGTCAAGTAAACTTTACTTTATTGCTTTTCTAATTGAAAATGACTAACTTCTGCATACTTTAAGAAAATACGTAAACAGAACTTAGAAAGTATTCTACACTATAATTTTTTTCTCTATGAAAAGTGTGTGTGTGTATAAAAATTTGATGCGTAACTGTTAGAGACATCTTGTTTATATATAATATTGCTAAACATATTTTTGTGATAATAATGTTATTTATGGCACTTAGAATTCAAGAGATATTATATTTGTCAAGTATTATGAAAATAACTCTTATGTAAGTTTATATAAAAACATTTAAATAACTTGTTTGTCAGAGAGGTTCTACAAGGTTGAAGATTTTGTGCCTTTATTTAAAAATTCAATTTATATTTGAAATGTTTTAATTGTAGGTGGATTATAATAAATGTTTTCTTTGACCAAAAATAAAGATTTTTGTATTTATTCGTTTTCAACTCAAAATGTATGGCAAAAATTGTACCAAGTAAAAGACATAGTTTAATATGTTGGTAATAAGAGAAAATTAATCCTTAGTGCATTCGTTTTTTGATTAACTTATGATAATCGCTATTTCTGACGACAAAAAGCGGCACGGAATGACTATCATAATTATTCAATTATATATATTATTCATTTTATACATATAATACAAAGCAGGACCCAGCGACTTATGCAAATAGTTAATTTAATTTCTCTGATATGAGAATCCTGATCACGATCAAATGGAATTTTATTTATTAATTAACAATTTTTTATACCTACAAAATTATATATATAATATATTTGTCATGGAGACTCACGTATAATGGGTGTTTTTATCCCTGTAAGACATTTCTTCCAGGATTTTTTTTAATTCGAAATGTTTATTTAAATAAAAACGAAGAAATTGTGAAAAAACTACCAATTTTATAAAGGATTGATACTTAAATTTTTCCAACGGAACCAGAAAAGTTCTCTGTAAACAACAAAAACCTACTCCTCTATTACATCTCTAGACTTGACGCATTACAATGAAATTATGACGTATGACGAAACAAGGAAAACTACCTGTTTCGTCGAAAGAAATTGCGTTACAGTGAAAGTTCATAAGGATACAGCGTTTGTATTCCAACTGTTTTTTGATTTTCCTTAGATCTAAAAGGGCCTATTGTACAATTTTTTATATTATTAACAACACAAGCGATGAAAATGACACAACATTTATATATATAACTCTTGTGGTAACTCCTTCTTATTACCTACAAAGTCCTATAAAATGAATTAAAATTGTTTTAAAGCATTTCAGGAATAAAATATCTTTAAATTTTAAAAGTATCTCAATCCGAGATAGAACTTTTACGTTTTTTGTTTTATCATTTTTTAAACAATTTAGTGTCAAAGTAGCACGAAATCATTAGTCGACAAGCTGACATATGTTATTATAATTGTAACTAGAACTTTGTTATGTTTTATTATCTAAGGTACATTTAATTTTCCGAGTTCACCTTTAAACAGAAGCATACATATCATAGCCGCAGCCAGGAGCTCACGTTTAATACACTTTTGGCACATATAACAACATTAAATGATCGTCACATATCGTATCATAAAGGTGCTGAAACTTCAATTACAGACAAAGTTCAAACGTCACGTTAGCTATATAACAAAATAATTCTATTTTTGGAAAGATTTTATAGGAGATTTCTCCAATTTTCTTGTCTCTTAATGTAATATAACGCGTTATTTTATACCAAAAATAAATATAAGTAGGTATAAATACATGTAGTAAATTAATTGACCAATTTGGGTGACACTAATAATAACGACCTAAAGGTAATATAGTTCAATTGATTACTAGTATTAGGAATAGCAAAGGTTATATGCCTTATTAGGCTTCTATTTTTAACCTTCTTCAAAAAAAGGAGGAGGTTACTCAATTCGACTGTATCTATTTATATTTTTTTAATGTATGTTCAGGGATAACTCCGTCGTTTATGAACAAATTTTGATAATTCTTTTTTTGTTGGAAAGGAGATATCCCTAGTTTGGTACCATGATGAAGAAAACCAGGATCTGATGATGGGATCCCAGAGAAATCGAGGATAATTCTCGAAAATCCGCATAACTTTTTACTAGGTGTACCGATTTTAATGATTTTTAATTATTAATATAAAATCGAAAGCCGATGTTTATCATGTGGTCACATTTAGATTTCATCGAGATCTGATTACAATTTTTTGAGTAATCTTTGATAATGCGTATTTACTTGACTATTTTTTCATCTACTTACGTTGTACTCATATTACTTGTCGATATAATTGAAGTCGATTTTTTTTCGTTTACGAGCAAACACAATTATTTTGAAGTCGTTTAGTTATTATCTTTATATATATAAAAGCGAAAGGTCACTCATCAGGATACCTCTGAAACTATAACACCTACAAACTTAAAATTTGGCAAGTAGGCTTCTTATAGAACGTAGACATCCGCTAAGAACGGATTTTACGAAACTCGACCCCTAAGGGGGTAACACGGGGGATGGAACTTTGTATGAAAGTCCTATGTTTTTGAAGTAAGAGACTTGAAATTTAAAATATAAGCTCTATAGATAGTGAAAAAATGTCCAAATAATGTATCTTTAGAAATTAACTCCTTTTTGGGGTTAAAACGGGGGATCGTAGGTTTACGCACTGATCACGAAATCTCCGAAAGTATAACACCTACAAACTTGAAATTTAGCAGATAGGCTTCTTATAAGGCGTAAACTACCGCTAAGAATGAATTTTACGAAACTCGACCCCTAAGGGGGTAAAACGGAGGTTGGAAGTTTGTATGAAAGTTTATATGTCTATGTTTTTGAAGTAAGAGACTTGAAATTTAAAATTTATGCTCTATAGATAGTGGGAAGGTGTCCAAATAATGTATCTTTAGAAATGAATTCCCTTTTGGGGTTAAAACGGGGGATGGTAGGTTGACTCACTCATCACGAAATCTCCGAAACTATAACAGCTACAAATTTGACATTTGGGAAGTAGGTTCCTTACAGGACGTAGACATCCGTTAAGAACGGATTTTACGATACTCAATCCCTAAAATAAAACTAAAAATGTGGTGTATAGAGAGGTTTTATAAAAATAACTATTAAATTATACTAAATTGTGCCTTTTAAAAAGTTACTCAGTGTGATAAGCAATTCAAGTGACTGAAATAAAAATAATAATTTTCGCGTTAAACATCTTAATAGTAATGCATATCTTCATAACCACGCGAAGGTAGTCGCGGGCAACAGTTAGTGTATTATAAAACAAAGTCCCCAAAAGTGTATGTGATCGATTCCTTCAAAATCTACTGAACGGATTTTCATGCGGTTTCACCAATGGAGAGAGGGCTTCAAGAGGAAGGTTTACGGAACGGTTAAGCCGGTTTTGATGAGAGTTTCACTGGAAGTTTGCCGGGAAAACTTTGTGACATACTGATTTCAACGCGGGCGAAGCCGCGGGCACAGCTAGTAATAATATAAGATCGCCCATTAGATCGAATCCAAGAATCTTACCCGAAACAACAAATATATAAAAATGGAGCTAAAAAGTGCTTGTTTAATAATGCTTTTAACAGCAACAGAGGAAGGTAACAAAGAGCTTTTGGGTTGAAAATTAGAAATTCCTTAATTCTTTACCTTATAAGTCTCTAATTTTGTGTGCCTTAAATATGAGAATATAATAAAATTATAGTTACATTATATTACATTATAGTGAATGATAGTTAAAAGTATATGATATTCAGCACTTTCGAATAAAGTAATTGAATTTGATTGATGTCAGTGTCGCAATCATAAGGATGATAAAGAAAAAGTTTTTAATTTGTAAATAAACAATTTATTCTACTTGATAAACAAGTAAGATTTTTTTATTTAGGTGATCCTGGTTAAATGGAACGAACCCTACCAGAAACTAGCATCATGTGATAGTTCAGGTGTAATCTTCGTGTGGATAAAGTACGAGGGGAGATGGAGTATCGAGCTCATCAACGACCGCAGCACACCTGTCACCCATTTCTCTTGGTCGCACGATGGGAGGATGGCTCTAATATGTTATCAGGTAAAGAATCCTGTTATAATATTTTAAATTTTTATTTCGAATCTTTTTTGAAACATCCTAAATTTGTCTGGGTCAGTTTATGGTAATAAGTATTTCATTGGTAAGGCAGGACACATGTTGGTCAAAATCCTGAGCAGCTTACCTGGGGAAGTACTTCAATCTTACCTTCTATAAGATCAGCGCGAACTCAATCAAAAAATGGTGCTCTCAAGTATTGAAATTCAATAAATTTTTTACCTCGAGTTTATGCTACTGTTTTAGTCAAGGTAGTTAAAACCTCTAAAGAGGTTTAGGAATAACCGGTAACGAGCTTGTGTTGCTCTTGACTTCAGTCAACTATAGGATTTATACTTAGTTATTACTTTTTATTATTAAGCATACTACAAGCTTGTTTCCAGCCCTAATAGAACAAAAATTAATTTTTTGAAATTAAATTGTTCAATTAAAAATAAATAGATTTTATACAAAACCTTAAAATATTTATGATAAACCGTCAGAAATTTAATTTGTTTAAAAAATTTATGTACCGTTTACCTACAACCGTGCAAGAACTGCGGCTTGTCGGCTTGCGACTTGTGCGCTAATCACATAAAATTACGCAGATTACCTTTTCTTTGAATCTTTTTATACAATACTTTTTTATAACGAATACGTATGAAATTAAATATCTTTTATCCTATAAACCTGACCCACATACACGACTCTTTACGATTAAGTATAAACTTAAGCAGTAGTTCTCTAGAAAGAGACTAAACATTTCATTATGCTGTCTCAAGCTGCACTCGTGAATATCTCTCTCTTACTTTCTTAGCAATTTGAGCTATTAATATTAAATGAGACTTGTGTTTAAAGTTGAGGTAGCTACTGAATTAATTCACCCCATTGTGGAATTCCCTATTCATGCATAGAGTAACGAAGGCTATAGTTTAATTTGATTTTTACGTGAATGTGGTTTGTTTCGTTTAATTTACTTTTAAGTATTATAAAAGATTTATGCTCTGATATGTGGATTTTTAATAACTTAATAAGAAAATTATAATTATATTATTTTTTAAGTTTGTTTTTGTTTTCTTTGGTTTTGAAATTGTGATAAGAAACACTAAAAGTGTAAAAGTATTATTAATTCATTTTTTTTATGTATAACATTTTTATATATAATTTATTATTTAAGTGAGTAGGTACTAAATAAAATATAAACTGTAGGTTTTGTGTGTATTCAATTACCATTGGCTACCAGGTTCCTATATAATATATACCGTCACTACTATATCATGTCCTGTGCCCAAAGATTATCTGGAAGAAATCGCTCTTCAGCGATAAGATCGCCTTTGCACATCTTTTTTTTTGTAATTACTACTGTTTGTTTATATTTTGGTGTACAATAAAGAATATATTATTATTATTATATGTACATGTGCAATCAGCCTGTAACATGCCACTGCTGGGCATAGGCCTCTTTCTCCATGTCCAACTGCTCCACTGCGGTTAAACGGATATGTTTCCTCATATGAGTAACGATCGATCGCTAGGTATCAGATATTTATGATTACGACCGAGACCGACAGCTGAACGTGCTCTCCGAGGCACGGTAAGGAGACTCACAAGGAATGTCTATTCAAACCGGGAAGAAATATTTGTATATATATAAATATCCATCTCGAGCGGGAATCGAACCCTAGCGTTGTGCTAACCGTCGGTGTTTTAAGCGACTACTCGCAGCACAATACCACCACACCAGAGCGATTGTTCCTATGTACATTATAATTTAACTGCAGAGTTCTAAAGTTCGACCTTCAACTTTACGTTCAAGCTACGGTACGGAGCGTGAAATTGTAATACTAATATAGTTTTTATAACATATATCGTCCTTATTTTGTCATTTATAAAGACAACATATGAAATTAGATCATCTTAATTTGACACCTACAAAACCCCCGATTCGAAGAAACTTAGGTCGGAGTCGAACAACCCATATGTCTATGCAATATAATATAACCATACAGTATAAAAAGCGTTACATAATATTCATGTGGATCAATGTTTTTCTAAGCTATTCCTAAGCTGTTTCACGTATTCACAATCGATTTTGTAAAAGAAAAAAGAATTCTCTGTAAGCGGTGACAGTGGCTTTAATATAAATAACAAACTCCCTACTTTGCTTATGATAAAGGTGCTCGTGGAGTGTTGAAGATTTTCACGTAAGAGGCTTTTTATTTTGAACCTCTGTTGTTTCATCTCTTTCACCTCTTCGGAATGTACACAAGTGACAAAGTCTTAATAGTTATTGCAATATAATAAAAATAAAGATTGTTTAATTTTCGTATGAGTTAAATCTATAATAACATGACAGTCATAACAAGACGAGAGATGACAAAATGACAAGACAAAATGAGAGAGATTTTTAAAATTTTGAAAATGTTCTTTGATCTTAATCAGCCCAAAATATAATTTTAAAGAATAGAATGACGTAGGTATTTTAGCCATAATTCATTAAGTTTTCTAGACATTGTATTTCGATGAAAGGTACGTTACTTTAAATTTCCGAATTAACATCGGTGTAAGATTAGCGTTAAAATAACTTTCTTGTCATGCTTATACTCCTAATTTTCTATCACTATTTTCGATGGTGTATCTACAAAATGAACTATTCAATCTTTTCAAATCTAATATATAACGGTGCAATAAAGAAATACTAAAGTTATCATTATTAAAGTCTGAAGGAAAAAAAATGACCACCAAGAAATTGCACGTCTTCTTTTGAAATGGTAAGAAACTACATAACAAATAAGTCTAAGGACAACAGACAAGCTCTAGATAGAGGTGGGTTGTATGTTTGTTAGATGGAGGTGAGTTCACCAACTTTGTAATATTTACGCTAAATAGCTACAAGTTTTATGACGTATGAATATGTGCAATACATTCAAAAGAGGTAATGGCATACGAACACTGGTTTACTATGTGCAAGATATCATCTAAACTGTGATATAAAAACATTTATAAATTAATATTTTTTCAAGGCTACAGCTGTAGTGGTGGACTTAGGAAATATTGGTTATAAAAAGCGCTAATGTGATACGCCTCTTAGAGAAATATGTCACTCCAATATGGTTAAAAGGTTTCTCCATGAACTCGGTCGGGTAAAGGCATTTGACACTTAGAACATATAAGTACATACTCCATAAATAAGGGTTAATTTCTTAGTTACAAATTGTGTTTCTTAATCATAATATAAATACATTTTTTCGAAAAGTTGATTTAAAGAAAATACCTATAGTATTTGACTTCTAAATTCATGAATATATTTTAGATTACTTAGTAAAACTTAAATACTTATTTAGTTAAAATAAAATGTAGCTAACTATAGTAGTTTTAGAAAATATTAATATATTACCTATATTCAAAATAAATAGAAAAAAGGCATTTATTTTCATATTGAACTAAACGAATAGCGATAAAAAGTTTGTATATTTTTTTTAAATAAATTGTTAGTACTACGTTCTGTTATCTGGTAATAGAATTATTTAATAAATTAACTGTGATGCGATATAAATTGCTGTCGTTTTAGTTACAAAAAATATAGTGCAGGTCATTGATTCTATAATAAAAATAATTTAATTCTTTCTAGCCTGTCAATAAAAATAAGTTGTCGTATCGAAAATTTTTTTTAATACTAGCGACCCGCCCCGGCTTCGCACGGGTGCAATACTAAATATACTACAGAATGTCTTTATTTATAGTGTGAAGCTAGGTTATGGCATTGTTATTAACATAAAAACAACAACATTCAAATATGCGTCGTTAGATTACACGTTGTTACAGAATGCGTTGAAGAAATAAAGGTTCACTGCTCGTTCCCGTAGGTGATAGCGTGATAATATGTAGCCTATATGTTGACCCGACTTTTTAATAATATTCGTGCCAAATTGGAAGTAAATCCATGCAGTACTTTTGGAGTTTATCCCGGACATACAGACAGACATACAGACAAACAGACAAAAATTTTAAAAACTATATATTTGGCTTCGGTATCGATTGTAGATCACACCCCAAGTATTCTTTTAAAAAAATATTCAATGTACAGTTTTGACTTTCCTACCATTTTATTATAAGTATAGATTTTCAAAGCTGTACATAACAATAATTGAAATCTAATTTTGACTGTTCAATTTTTCTTAGGACGGTTTCGTGCTCGTGGGTTCAGTAGCTGGTCAAAGGTACTGGTCGTCGATGTTATCCCTCGACGCGCGCATCACTTGTGGCTGCTGGACCCCTGACGACAGCCAGGTCTACCTCGGTACAGCATCCGCACAGCTCGTCGTCATGGATGTACACGGCGCTATGGTTTCACAGGTCAGAATACTTAGTGTTGATAGTGCATTGCTAATCTGCTAAACGATATCAGAACAGTGTGGCAGATAAAACATTAGAAACATTAGAAAACAATAGATAAAACCCTGCTTATTTTTAGAATAAAAGTATTTGTAAATAATTTGTACGTTCTACACGTATATTATAACACATTATTTAAGTTAACTTTGGAAAGATGATGACGATGAAGAAGATGACGACGCGTTGGCGCAACGGTTACAGAAGTGGTCTGTGACTGTTGCGCTGGCGGTTGCGAGTTCAACCCCGCACATGACAATCATTTGTATGGGGCATACAGATGTTTGCCGTGCTCTGGGTCCTTGTGGGTCAAACCACCGTGCTTCGGTGAGCACGTTAAGCCGTCGGTCCCGGTTGTTATAATGTACACCTGATAGCGATCGTTACTCATAGTAGCAACCCGCATTAGAGCATCGTGGTGGATTAAGCTCTGATCCTTCTCCTACGTGGGGAAAGAGGCCTATACTGTGGGACATTACAGACTGAAGCGCATGGAAAGATGAAAAAGAACCAATTATCTATATTTGAATGTCACTTTCGGCTGAATTAAAAAACGAAAAGCTTTTCATTGATAAAAAAAAAGTATAAAAAAAATAACCATAGGAAATCTTATTTGATTAGTAGTGTATCGTAGCAGTCGTACGAATTTTCGCATAAAAACAAAAGCGCCTAGACTTACCTTTACTTTCTAAAGCTTTAACGGATTAAGCAAAGTTTGATGATTAATAAACTCAGTCTAACAATAATTGAAAGCCAACTTCCAAATCTAGTTTTCTTAATCAAACTTCGGGAGCTTTTCGACTTAGCGTTAGTCATATCGGTTTTCAATTAAAGAATAGATGATAATTTAAATTCTTCAAAAAACTTGTTCATAATTATTATTAAAAAAACTGAATTGTTGCTTGTTATGAATATTTTTTATCCTACTCGTAATAAGAGCAAGTAATTTATTTGACTAAAATTTCGTAGTCGTGTCAGACACTTTTAATGAGTGGTAAAATATACTTGCAAGGAATAATACAAACTACGAGTATATAATAGCTGTGTGGTTACGGCAGTAAATAATATAGCCACCTCCTATCTTCCCGAATAATACAGTTCCACTACCACCTTGGAACTTAAAAAACCGACCGATGGCGGAAAAACCTCCAACTGCTGGATTTGAAATACACAGGCCGAAGACTACGGCTACCAGCCCGCCTGCCCAGAGCGGTGACTATGGGCAACACAGTTCACGCCATTTTTGGCTCGAACTTGTGGAGGCCTATGTCCAGCAGTGGACTGCGATAGGCTGAAGTGATAATGATGATGACATAACAATAACTCGCTCACGAGTTAATTAAAAGTGTTAAAAAGTATATCAGAAGCAAATGCTCCGCGTAAGCGTGCTTTTATATTTAATTAAAACTTAAATATCTTATAAAACGAGATACCTAATTTTTGGTTTTATTAATAAGTTAGTTAATTAGTTCGAGTTAAGTATTGAGAAAATGTTTTAGAATTAAAATTTAAATGGCATACTATTTCTAAATGAAATCAATGATTTTTTTTTTTCTTTTTATATGCTGTTTTATTCAAAGCGCCTGTGGGTCATCAATCATGATTTTTTTTACAAAAAAATGTAAGTAATTACGCAATGGAAGAAACAAAACAAAACGTAATTATGATAACTCCTATAATAATGAAAATCCAACGAACGTGCTTAAGAGGTAACAGATGTTTGAGAGGGTTAGACGCGACATTATACAAGTGGTTGCTAGTATAGTGTTGGCATACACAAAACACCATCTTGAAATATTACTCTAAGATACGAACTAGACATGACCTTCATCTATCAGCTTAATGGATAAAAAACATTTTATATCTCCTTTAGTATGTTAAAGATAAATCGTAAAACGTTTGGCTGGAAAATTCCTGGCCAGGCTTTATTATTTTCAGTAACCGCCATTCAACTCAAACTTTTATCAGGCAACCCTGTGTCATCGTATTCGCAATGAAACAGCGCTCTTTTGATGTAAGATTTATTTATTAAACGTGGTAGAAGGTAACTAGTATCGACATATATTAATATACTCGTCAATACCCGTTTATTTAATCGAAAGCCTATGTTTATCATGTGGTCACATTTAAATTTCATCAAGATCTAATTACGACTTTTGGAGTAATCTTTGATAATGCGTATTTACTTGACTATATTTTCATCTACCTACGTTGTATTACTTGTCGATGTAATTGAAGTCGGTTTTTTTTCGTTTGCCAGCAAACACAATTATCCTACTAGTTGATATCTTACCATAGTTTTTAATATAATATTATCTTTACTGTTTTATCAGTAATTAACTTTTATTAATCTCATTAAACAGGCCAGTTGCGTGGCAGAAGCATTAGAAAGGTACCATCCCATACTATATATTTATTAAGGGTCGAACTAGTATTGCCGAAAAATGATCAACTTTTATCGCTATTCGCTATTCGCTTCAGCCTTTAATATCCCACTACTGGGCATAGGCCACTTTCCCCATGTAGGAGAAGGATCAGAGCTTAATCCACCACGCTGCTCCAATGCGGGTTGGCGGATATATTCCATACTATGAGTAACGATCGCTATCAGGTGTACATGATAACAACCGAGACCGACGGCTTAACGTGCTCTCCGAGGCACGGTGGGGAGACCCACTAGGACTGCACAAGTTGTGTGTGTGTTCTGTGTAGTGTGTTGTGCAGTCCTACTTTTATCACTAAAATATTAAACATGGTCTTATTTTATTTGTCGTTATCGGCTCTATACTACAGAGTGTATAGAGGAGCGAATGGCCAGCTGGATCTCAGTAAATGGATTCCGTTGAAATCTCTTGAGTGTAGCATCTTTGAGTGTGAAATTCGATGTGACATTATACTGAAACAGTTAAAATTCTCTTCTCCTACTAAAAAAAAATTGTAGGAACTTAGTTTGCTATACCAAATCAAATCAAAAATGAGTATATTCAAATAGGCTTCAAAAGCACTTTCGAATCGTCATTTTACACATTAAAATTTTAAGAGTGATTATTATGTAGAAAAGAAAAGCTACCACTGATTTGGAATGTAGATTCTGCACAGAAGAATCGGCATTAATTTTCTTGTGAATATACACAATATGTGCTGTGTGGCTACGGCACTAAAGAATTTAGCCACCCCCTCTCTTCCCGTGGGTTTCGTAAGAGGCGACTAAGGGATAACAAGGTTCCACAACCACCTTGGAACTTAAGAAGCCGACCGATGGCGGGATAACCATCCAACTGCTGGCTTTGAAATACACAGGCCGAAGACGGGCAGCAGCGTCTTCGGTGCGACAAAGCCAGTACTGCGGTCACCAACCCGCCTGCCCAGCGTGGTGACTATGGGCAAAACACATGAGTTCACGTTATTTTTGGCGTAAACTTGTGGAGGCCTATGTCCAGCAGTGGACTGTATAGGCTGTAATGTAATACACAATATTGTTATAAATATATTGCGCGCATTTTTAATATGTCTACTTTATGAAAAACAAGGTCGTTGTTGACGGTGCATGCTCGGACCTCAAGTATGTCAATGCTGGCGTTCCCCAAGGCTGTGTACTATAACCTACCTTGTTCCTTCTGCATATCAATGACCTGTTGCAAACTAGTGGCATTCATTGTTATGCGGACGACAGCACCGGGGACGCCTTATACACACGCCGTCTTAATATTTCTCGGGAACAAGTTGACGAGTGTCGAAACAAACTTGTGTCTGAAATCGAGTCACTTTTAGCCAAAGTCTCGCGATTTACTTAATCTAGTCCAGTTTAACCCCAATAAGACACAAGTTTGCGTGTTTACCGCTAAAAAATTACCCTTCGTCGTTCCTCTCAAATTCGAAGGTACTCCCTTAACCGCCTCGGTTAGTATTGGAATACTTTCAGCAGTACCGTGTGCAATGTCACGCAGCAGGCGCTAATAAATTGTGGAGAGATGGTGCATAGACAACGAACTTACCGTCAATCCTAGAAAGACGTAACAGGTAATGTTCACTAACAAACCACTACTGGGGAACTACAACCCCCCTAGACTGTTCGGTACGGAGCTACAGTTCAGCTCGGAGGTAAAATATCTAGGAATCATTCTAGATAGCAAACTGAACTGGAGCAACAATAGCCTTCCTAGCCTACAATAGCCTTCTGGCAGTGCCGTAGAATTACAGGTAAAAGATGGGACCTATCCCCAAAAATCACTCTGTGGCTGTACCAGTCCGTCATCAGGCCAATTATCAGCTATGGTGCAGTGGTTTGGTGGCCGAGAATCAGACTAATCACCGGTGAAGCAAAGTTACAACGACTTTAAGGCTGGCTTGCATGGCGACTACGGGCTGCATGAGGACCACTCCAACTGCGGCCCTGGAAGCCCTACTGAACCTGCCGCCGCTGCATCTGTTTATCCAACAGGAGGTGGGAGCGGCTGCGGTAAGACTCAGGAAGCTAAACCTACGGAGGAACGTAAAAGTAGCAGACACAGGAGTACTTGGCGAACTGGCAAACAGGAAACCGCTCATCGAAGCGGTTACCGACAGAATACCCAAACATTACGTATTCGATAAAAAATACAGAATACAATTACACGAAGACCCAGAGGAAAGTCTCAACCCCAGAGAGTTGAGAATCTTCTCACACGGGTCGACAACATCAACAGGTACAGGTTCTCGGGTTTACTCAGAAGACCGGAATATCCACATTTCATCGCCATTGGGAATCCACAATACTGTCTTCCAGGCGGAATGCATGGGAATCATAATGGCAACAACAGCGATCAATTCTAGAGAGGTACAGGGTTTTCCAATCCGTATACTTTCCGATAACAGATCGGTCCTGCAAACCCTACAGAGCGCCATTATGACATCAGAGCTAATATACGAGTGCCATCGAGCTTTGGCGAAGGTAAGTGAAACAAACACCATTACCCTTCAATGGATAAAGGGTCACAGTGGATCGCGAAGCAACGACGCGGCCGATCGACTGGCGAGGAATGGATCGGAGATGAGGGTCCACGGACCTGAACCCATTTTGCCTCTGCCTTTCGGATTGCTGCGCAGCCAGCTGCGACACAACACCAAGGTAATGCGCCAAGAATATTGGGCAAAACTAACTACCTGCAGGCAGACCAAGGAAGCTCTTTCGACGATCAACCCAGGATTGTCGCGCAAACTTCGTGGTTATGAGAGAGCCCAGCTCCAACTACTGGTTGGGGCTCTTACCGGACATGCCTTGCTTAACAATCACTTACACAATTTAGGTGTTACAGACAGCTCCCTATGCAGAGAATGCATGGAGGCTGAAGAAACGGCCTCACATATCCTGCTGGAATGCGGTAGTGTGGCGAACTACAGGAAACTACACCTCGGGACACCGAGGTCGCTCCAGGAAGTCGTCGGCAACGCGAAGGGTCTGCTAGGCTTCCTAAAGGAGCTAGGCTGGCACGAATAGTGCTCCTAGCCAATCACGCAAAAAAGGCGCACCAAGACGTCGAATTGCGGAAAAAAGCCCGTGCAAAACAACAACAACAACATAATAACATAAGGATCCAACGTATTTACGTACTTTCTGGGGCGTATTTATACATACGAGTACGAGTACCAATAATGGAGAGGAGCTGTAAATGAAGTTACTTTAATTTGCTCTTAACTGAGTACCTAAATTATGAAATTACTGAGAATTAATTTCCTTATTAGCTCGTGAACAGTCCGCTGGTTTTTAGTTAGTTGCAATGTGACACCCTTAAGTACAAACAAATTTTTGATACGACTATTTTTCAACTTTAGAAACTATTCTGTCTACCTGCAAAAATTGCCTTTTTTTATTCGGTTTCTTTTCTTTATGGAATCCAATCATCATTTCTTTTGAATTCCCTTTCGACCTCTTTTGTGGTTCAGTTCTAGTAGTCACAATTTCTTTTTAGTCATGTGTACATATTTTCAATACTACGAAATGTGACATGTTTAGATATTGTAATTTACTGATAAAATAAATATTTTTTAATTATTTTTATCATTTATAATGATAATACGATTTGCACACTATACACTACTTATTTTAGTAAGAGGGATAAAATATTTTTTTAAAGTTACATATAGAATAATATATTCAGGCACTTAATGGCTGAAAAAGTATTAAGGTTTCTGGACTAGAACGCTATGCATATATGATGATTCTGAAAACAAAACTGCATATAAATTATATGTACAATATTCGTTGTAAAGTTAAATGAGCGTTGTGCAGTGTTTTTGTGCTCCTGGGGATACACTTAGCTGAAAATGCTATAGTGTATCTATCTGTTTAATGTAGTATCAATATTTACGCTTTAAATATAAAGTAAGAGATAGTACAATAAATAGGATACAGGCTGGAACTAAACAGTCATATGTTCAATTTTGAACTAACAGCACATCTTTATTTTTCTCTATAACTTGAAAAGATTATAAAGTAGGTACGTTAAAAAAGTGTAATTATATCTCCTATATATATCTAATTAGTATCTCCTATACGGAGATACTAATTAGACTCATAAATTACCTTTAATTACTCGACGTCTAATTTATAACTTTAATATTAGAAACGTTAAGAACATAACATTGTGAGTCAATTTATTTCACACGAAATGAAAGTGTATATAAAATATAACAAAAAAGTTTTTATACAAATTTTACGAAAGATCTTTTTTTACCCAGCTGTGGGACTGGCAGTTAAAGATATATACTAAAGTTAATTTCGTTGGTTGGTACTTAGAAATAAAGTTAGTGGAACTGGATTTGAATCAATGCCAACTTTCATACTCCCAACAGTCCCAACACATTGTACACACGACCTCTGCCAAATTCGAATAATCATATTCAACTTCTCGCTTCGTGAAATCTTTTTAGAAGAAAAACAAATAATATAATAAGTATTTAATGTAAAGTAAATGTTATATTTAGACTTGTTCAGAAGTTCGACGAAAATTTGTTAAGAAAAATGGTTTTAATATTGTTTGGTAACGAGAACAATTTTTTCCATAGAACTATATACATGTATACAAATTGATATATTTTAGATTTTATCGTCATATGAAACGTAAGAGATCAATGTAAGTAAATTAATTATATAAAATATATAAAGGTACAATTGGTTGCCGAAGGCGGCATAACGTCAATGGCGTGGTCGTGCGAAAAGTTCAAAATGGAAGAAGGAGAGGAAATCGGAGAGAACAATGGGGGTCATGTCCTAGCGGTCGCACTGGGCAACGGAGAAATTGTACTGCTACGAGGACACGACGATGTGAGCCCCTTCCGCATCCACACCGGCTTGCGAGGCAGCACGCTGGCCATGGAGTGGGCCAACTCCAGGGAATTGCTTGCCGTCGCTGGTACACTAAATGCCGGTAACTTTATTTGAATCCTTAAGCCTATTTATAAGGCATATAACCTAAACGAAAATGTTTTCGTAGTAGGAATTCCTTTCAGGATAGAAATATTTTTAAAGATTCCCTGTATAAATAAATGGACAGCAGTAAAAATTTAATATCGTAGGCTCGTAGGCGGCATTTTATTAGCTTCTGACTTTAAAACTTTCTTTTATATTAGACATAAATGTAAAGAAAAAGTTGACTCCATTTTATGGAAAAATGTCTAGCTTTCTAAATGGGGCATTCAAACAGTTCTTAACGACCAAGCATTCTTTCATTGTATGTTATATTATTGTTGTATTATTAATATGTAATTGTCACACTATCGTTTCTTCTGTCTATATCTGGAATTCGATTTTTATTGTCAGTAATCGTGAATTGTGCAAGTAATCGTATACATTACTTTATTTATTATGATGGTTTCAAAAGAAAGATATACTTGGGTACTAATAGATTATGTAGGTACGTAGCGAAGTCACTAAATGGATACCAACTTCTTTGGAGCTATCATTTAAATCGGGGTGGTTTATCAAAATGAGTATAGAAATAAACATTTTTGGAAATTGAACGACTTAAAATCGTCATAGTAACAACATATTACACGAACGCTATTAACGTCACTGTTCTCTATTTATAGAGCCTAACGAACCCGAGGACGAACCGCCGTATAAGAACGTCGTAAAATTCTACTCCGACACCGGAGCTCTTATTTACACCGTCCCCATTCCGTACACCCAAGTAAGTGGTTTTTTATTTTACGTTTTGAGAGCAAGACTTCACTTAATTTGCTTGGTTTAAAATAAGGAGTCGTAAAGTGCGTATAGTCACGAAAATAACGTGTAAATTTTATATTTACAGAGAAATTAAAATGTACTTAAAATGAAAAGTTTTGTGAAAATGATAATTGGTTTAACGACAGTACGTTAAGATATGGAACTAACTCAACGTACCACCTACATTTAGTCTGTTTTAGCGTTATTACAAAATTCTGAAAAAGAAATAAAATCAGAATATATTATAAATAAAATCTAGTGACACTGATTGTTACTCTTACCTTTCAAGCACGTGACAGTATAAAATTTACGATTGGTCTACATGGCTAACTTTAATCTCTAAAAAAAGGGCAAAATATTCAATTGTACATAGTGAAATTGTTTTTTTTTTTTTTAATTTAAGATCGAAAAATAGCTGCATGTCGTAGAAGTGTTGACTCATAAAATATTTTAAAAACTTCCAAAACTCCTGTGTATACGATACCAATTAGGTCTTATTTACACATGGCTGATTTCTATTATTATTTAAAATTTCACGGTAGAAATTACTCTATATAATCACACCGATGTTGAAGTTTTGCACTCCTTTTTAGAATTAAAGTGGAAAAACCAAACGTTGAAGGAAAGCTTATTTCTACAGTTTGCTGTTAATTTTTTACCGTAGCAAGTCGATATACTTTTATTTAGAAAGCAACAAACGAATAGATTAAGTCTAAATTAGGCTTGCATAATACCGACAATATTAACGGTAGTAATAAAAAACTTTCATACAAAGAATTCACCGCTCCTCAAGCTCGTAAGAACACGTGGAGTGCTTTTAACTGCGCCCATCGTAGTTTTCTATAAAACTCCACAACGTTGCAAGTTTCTGCGGTAACTAAGTCGTTGTCGGCAATTCCTGAAAGGCCTACAAGCTTATTGTACCTGCATTTAGCGAGTGGAAAGAACTGAGTCGCTCCTACATACCTACTACTACGACTATATATATAAAATTGAATAGCAGTACATTTCACGAAAAGTTTATGGTTTTTGTCTGGATCCGTAGTATCTCAGAATTACAACCCTGCAGGATAAATTCATTGACGCACCTTATGAGCGCGATTCTCGAACACTACTATCTAATGAGTCTAACGATCATAATGTGTGTTGTCGGACACTTCCAAGCTAAGCATAAGATACATTGCAAC
This sequence comes from Melitaea cinxia, assembly GCF_905220565.1. NCBI lineage: Eukaryota > Metazoa > Arthropoda > Insecta > Lepidoptera > Nymphalidae > Melitaea > Melitaea cinxia. The sequence continues at coordinate 6,193,446 of NC_059400.1, read as the reverse complement.
ATTGTAAATAATTGATAGAAAAATAGCTCACATAATATGACCGTCCTATTTCTATAGAGTGGGAACAAACGAATAACAACATACATTACGTTTATTCACATTAGGTACGCATATACTAGTCGTCGAGTCTTCAGGATCATGTAGAAATAATCATTCACATATATTAAGAAGAGAATTTGTACCTACATAAAAGATCATGTATAAGTTTCATGTACTTAATTTATGCCATATTGTTACTGGTTATATGAAATATTATTAAGAGTGCTTAGGAAGTTGCGAGTCATTCCCATAACAAGTAAACTTATTAGGAAGACTCAATTTTTGTAATCAAGACTTAATGAATAAATATATTATTGTATTATCCTCATGTACTCGCAACATAGGCGCGCGTGACGGCTCTAACGTGGGGCCACGCAGCTAGGCGGTTGTTCGTGGGCGCTGGTGGCGCGGTGTGTACGGCGCGCGTGTGGCGCGTGGTGGCGCCGCTGCAACTACTGGCGCGCGTCAGAGCGGCGTCCGCGCTGCGACACCCTCGCCTCGCTGCCAAGCTGCCTCTACCGCCTCGGTTACAGCCAGCCCTTGCCAGTCTCTTTGCTCATACCATAAGGGTAAGATATCTACACCGTGCGAGTTCATTAAAGTTAAGTTCTTAATCTAATTAACTCATGTAGACGAGTTCATTAAGCGACTCAAGTCCATTAAGCAGCCTTTGGTTTATAGAGATTAGTCCAGGAGTAGGTAATGTCCGCGTCCAACATACTCAGGGATATTTCTTTAATTGTTTCGTATATTTTTCCGGGGGTGTTACCTAAAAAATAACGGTCTTATTCTCGATAAATGTCACTTAAAAACTCATATACAATAACTAGCTGACCCGGCAAACGTTATTTTGCCATATACGTTATTAACCCGTTCAATCCCCCCTCCTTTATAACTTAGGGGTATGAAAAATAGATGTTAGGTGATTCTCAGACCTACGCGATATGCAAACAAAATTTCATAAAAATCGGCCTAGCCGTTTCGGAGGAGTATGGTAACTTGGTAACTAACATTGAGACACGAGAAGTTTATATTAATACTATACGAGTTTAAGTGTCAAATCTGATTACCATTATTTACGATACATGTTTCATTAAATGATTATTTCAGTGTAACGTTCCCGAAGCAAACGAGCTCCGTCGCTTTGTTTCACGGCCGCCGGCTGCTGGCGGGCGCCTGCACTGCACGATGCTTCGACACGACGACGAGGAGGCGGGCGCCTACACGCTGTACCTCGAGCACCTGGGGGGACTCGTACCGCTTTTAAAGGGGCGAAGGACCAGCAAGATTAGACCCGAGTTCGTCATCTTCGATCCGCAGGGAGAGGGTAAGTTAATATACATCTATATCTTCAGTAAGTAATAAGTTTAAAGAGTGAAATAAACACGTAACTATATAAACCTGTAAAGAGTGTAAAACTAAGTATCATTTGCATCTATATATTATTTATTTTTACTTTTACACACCAATACATAATCGACTAAAAACAGAATAACATTTGAAAGTAACATAGTTGTATCAACAGGCCGCATTATCGCTGAAGCAGCGATTTCTTCTAGGCAACCTCTGGGTAAAGGACTGATATAGAAAGTGTATTATATTTATTTAAGAATTTGTTGTTATAAATATAAGTTATTACTTTAGCCACACAATGGAGTAGAGTATATTATATAACAGTATATTATATTTCGTAAATACAAATTTTCATGAAGTTGGTGGCATCAGTATTGGATACCAACCGAGCGACACGAATGGCATATAACTGGACATTTACGAAATTGGTACGATCGATATCGTTTATGGAAGTGATAGAGCTAGCGACGTACGACCGAGCAGGGGCGCTGCCGGCGGGCGAGCGCGCGGCGAGCAGCAGCAGCAGCGGCGCCGGCAGCGCGTCCAGCAGCAGCGGCGGCGCGCCCTCGCCGCGCGCGCCGCGCCGCGCCCGCGCCGCCGCCGACGACTCCTGCTCCTCCGACACCGAGCGCGAGGACGGTAAGCCCCGCCGACCATTTTGTGTCATACTGCTAGCAAACAAGTGTACGGCTCACCCGGTGGTAAGCGGTAAGCGTAACTTATGGACGTCTTAGGAACCAGAACCATCGCAAGCGCGTTGCCGACCCTACCCATAATCACGAACTCACCATAAAAACATAACACTGCTCGAGAGCAGTTGGGCTGCTCCAGATTTTGATAAGGATATTTCCGTCTGTGCCCTACCTCAGTTAATCTATCTCTGTTATGAATCTCGTAACACTTACGATAAACCAATAAACAAATTAACGCCTCACATCGAACGGCCCCAACTAGGATTTTCTTCTGTATCGGAGGCCGGAAACATAAACAGTACAGAATCACAAGCGCAGAGACCACACAAACATCTGTATGACCAATACAAATGTTTTTTGAGAACCCCTGCTCAATCTAATCTCTACCTAATCTGCTAGCCCTGCAGCCATTACTATGACCTCTAACCGTAACGTCAACACGTCGTCAAACGATAGCTATAGAGTTGCAAAATGTGTAAAACAGCGATGATGCTGTCTTTGGCGAAAAAATGAAATTGCTTCTGCAGAAGTTCGTTATAAACAATGATCTAACAGTGTGTTTTAAATTTTACCTTATATTATTTTTTCTGATATAGAATTATAGAAAGATCGAAACGGAATTAACTGCTCAATTGTGATGGAAAACTTTTACATTTTTGTTGCCATTCATTTTGTCGACGTTTAACGTATTAGTGACAATGCGAGATTTAACAGCTAATTGTATTTAACATTTTAGAAAAATAGATAATTTAACTTCGATTCTTATCTAGACATCAATAACTCCTAGTTAAGTTAGGTTGTTATAGTACTGTAATCTTGGGAATGACAAAAATGGTTTTATTCAGTTATGTGCAGTCTGGATATGATATGTACTTTAAATAATTAAATGAATTTATTTAGGATGCTCCGGATCGCCTAGACTACAAAGACGAAGACGTGCTCGCGAACGGCGAAAAACACGCAACACTGCTAACAAGGATGACGTTCCTGACGAATTAGCGTATATAGACTCGTTGCCTGAGGTATTACATCTTCAAATAAGCATATGCCATATGTTTAGTTATGGAAAATTTATAGCTAAAATTTTTATCTATTATTTGTTTTTGCAGGATGTTCGATTGGTAGAAGTGACTTCAAATATCTGGGGAACGAAGTTTAAAATGCATGGATTAGCTAAAAATGTTCCAGCTAATCTAGGTCAAGTTACGTACAAAACATCGTTATTACATCTTCAACCGCGACAGATGACTTTGATGATAACAGAATTAAGAGACGACTATCCAATCGGTCCAGACCCTACTTTTAATCCAAACATATTCTCTGAGGACGAGGAAGATGTGTTTCAGCCCAGTGAACAGAACTCGCCGTCTCATATGAACAATAATATTAGGAAAAAGTTTAACCCGGTTATTGTGTCTGACAGAATGACGAATACAAACAACATAATTAATCAATCTGAAATTTTTTCTCCTAATAACAATAGTTCAAATCCAGCGTTAGCTAGAGCTGAATCGTACGATGAATTCCCCTATATAGATACCAATGATACTATGAATAATGTACCTGAAAATGTGTACAATTCAAATTCTGTACGACATTCAGCCCAAAATTCTGAAAGACGAGTAAACAATTCGGCCGCTGTGACTAATCGACATGCAATTTCACCGCTACGCTGTGAAAGTTCTGTTCCCACTTTACAATCTCCAAAGAATGCCGTTGCTCCCACGGATATTATATTCGAGAGACCATCGCCGCAAACCGTAACTTGCGGTGGTCGAGGTGACTTTTGTGGAGGTCGAGCCGATTACAGCGTAAGAGATAACACGTCTTTAAAGGGCAACCTGTCTAATATCGACCAGCAACCGTTTAGTTTAAATCTCAGCTTAGAACCTAGTAGACAAGTAACTATTAAGAAGTGTGATAATCACGTTTCAGATAATTGTCTTTCAAAACTAAGAAAAAATATTTGTAGTAGAGGTGAGTCGTCATACGAAGTTAATGCGAGAATATTGAAATCGTTATGTAATAAAAATTATGAACATGAGGTACACCCGGACGCGATGAATAAACGTGCAGAGACGATAAAAAATTTACAGAAAGGAGAGGATCTTAAATATATCGACGAAGAAACACCGGTCGAAACGAATATTAACAACCTGACGGACAAGGCACGAGAGAGTAGAGTGCAAAGGACGACGACAGTAGTTCCGATTAGCCCCGTGTGTACCAGTCTGCCCGTGTACGACACCATGACGCGGAGCTGCAGCGTCGGCTACCTCGACCTCGTCGACCCGCAGGTGCTGCACGCGCAGGTCAGCCTCACCGCGCTACGCGGGGAGCCGCCCCGGCGACTCGTGCTGGTCAATACCAAGAGACAGCGACGTCCGAGGAGGTATCTGAAGGCGAACGATATTAAGCAGATAGAAAATTTCAAAACTCCGAGCTTGAGAAAGTGCGGGAAATCTAAGAGTCTCGACTCCGGAGAGTTATCTATGAGTGCAGAAAAGGGAAAAAAACAGACGAAGGCCGATTTGAACGTAAAAGTGGAGGTGTCGGCGAACTCGAGTAGCCGGTGCAATAGTACGGGAGAGGACAACAGCGGGGCGAGCGGCGCGGAGGAGGCGCGGCCCGCGTGTGCCGCCGGCCCCGCCGCGCCGCGCGCGCCCGCCTCCGACAGCGACTCCGACTACAGCAAGTATTATAGTTAGTAGTAGATGCTTTCTCTCACCCGCCCCCCACATACTTCAACGGTGAGAAAGACACGGCTCGGTGCCGCGGCTAGCCAGATTAGTTTTGAGCGCACTGCTTGGAGGCGTACCTGGGAAAACGTTGACCTGGTTAAGATAATCGGTTAGATCTTCTTCATAAATACTTGGCTTCCTATTGTGATCGTCAGCTTTCCATCTGACCGACGAAGCCTAGTTACGCTTCCAGATGAGCTAAACAAATGCGCATGTGGCTTTGCGTATTTACCGTCACTCCATCAATGACGACCGAGTAGACCGATGGCTTCGGCGATACTTTGGTAGAGTGCCACCCTAAAAAAATAGACTTTTGCACCGTAAAGTTTTCGCTTACAAATCCCACTAAGCTATCCACCGTTTCGAATACAGTTCTACTTATAAATAAAGTACACGCTTCATCCCACACGTGTAGCGATAAAATTTTGTAAGTTATATTATGACTAGCCCGTTGGTGCAGTTTGTAGTATCCCTGCTCTCTGCTCCGGGGATTGTGAATTCGATTCCCGTCTCGTGTCTGGGTGTGATATATGTATTTAATTACGCAAATATTATTTATTGTATGTATATTTCGAAAAAAAATGTATCTATACGAGGCGGCTGTTACCTATAAAACAAGCATTACGTCGCTCACCTTAGGAACAGACGACCGGATGTATAAAATATAAAAAATATATATTTCTAAGGCTCGTACCCAAATGGAATCACAATGTAAAAGTAACTACCTCGACGTGCACGTCACTAGGTTCGCTGGAACAGCTGGCGCTGCGGCTGCTGGCGGCCCGCGGGGGCGCGCGGGGCGGCGCGGGCGCGGCGCGCGAGAGCAGCTCCGCGCCCGCCTCGCCGCGGCCCGCGCGCGCCGGCCCCGCCTCCGCCGCCTCCCCCGCGCCCGCCTCGCCCGCGCCGCGCACGCAGCGCCGCCAGCGCTACTCCTCCACCTCGCCTATTAGGTACGCTCCTCTTTTAGGTTTAGCTTATAAACGCCTGTAACACCAGAAGCGTCGCAAGCGCGTTGCCGACGCTTCACCCGATTTTCCGACGACGACGACGACGAGCACTGGACACATAACCCTACTTATAGAACAGTGCCACGGACGATCCATTGTTTTTGAGGTAAAATCTGGAGTACATACATAGTTATAGTATGGTGAGAATCACTCATTCTGTACCTCGCTTTCGCAGACCACGGTTCGGGTGCTTTGGACCACTGGTTAAGAAACACTATTATAGGATCCCAGACTTCGAAGGAGATGAGATTAGTGCAGCACTCGGGCAGCTTAAAAACGGAAGGGCCGCGGGGACGACGGAGTTACCACTGAGGTCCTTAAAGTCGCAGGACGACCTGCCCTAAAAGCCTTGGCAAGACTCTAACGCCGTCATCCATCGAGGTACCACGCCGGAGGCGTGGTCCAGGAGTGTGGTGGTGCTGTTGTTAAGAGAGGCGATAAGTCTCTGTTGTAGAATTACAGACCAATCTCACTTCTAAGCCACGTCTATATAAGCGATTTTCGAGGGTTGTTACGAATCGTCTCGCCAGAAGACTCGTCGAATTCCAACCACCAGAGCAGGCTGGATTTCGAAATGGCTACAACACCGTAGACCACATCCATACTGTTCGGCAGATTATTCAAAAGACAGAAGAATATAATCAGCCGCTGTATATGGCATTTGTGGACTACGAGAAAGCCTACGACTCTATTGAGTCCTGGGCTGTCCTGGATTGTCTGCAAATATGTCATATCGACTGCCGATATATCGAGGTACTGAGATGTATGTACGACGCGGAGACGATGACCGTTCATATCTAGGACCAGAGAACAAGACCCATATTCCTCCGGCGTGGGGTAAGACAGGGAAATGTAATATCACCGAAACTGTTCACCACTGCGCTGGAGGATGTCTTCTAAGACCTTGGATTGGAGGGTCAACGTCAACGGCGAATACCTCTCTCACCTTCGTTTCGCGGACGATATCGTAATCTTTGCGGAGACGTTGGATGAGTTAGGCCAAATGCTGGCCGGCCTAAACGTGTCCTCCCGATGTGTCGGTCTCGGTATGAACTTGGACAAAACGAAAGTTATGTTTAACAACCAAGTCATAGCGAGACCGGTGTCGGTCGATGGTACCCTTCTCGAAGTTGTTCAGGATTATATTTACCTAGGCCACACTATCCAACTAGGCCGCAATAACTTCGAGAAAGAGGCTGACAGGAAGATTCGGTTGGGCTGGGCAGCGCTTGGCAGACTTCGCCGAGTCTTCACTTCGAAGATTCCGCAATGTTGGAAGACAAAAGTCTTCGAGCAATGCGTCCTGCCTGTGTTAACATACGGCCCCGAGACGTGGTCGAAATGGACTAGTCCACAAGCTTAAAGTTGCTTAACGTGCAAAGAACGGAAACGAAAACTATGCTTGGGGTCTCTCTCAAAGATAGGGTTAGAAATGAGACTATCTGCGAGATAACGAAAGTAACCGACATAGCCCACAGAATTAGCAAGTTAAAGTGGCAGTGCGCTGGTCATCTGTGTCGCAGGACCGATGGTCGTTGGAGCAGACGGGTCCTGGAGGAGAGGCCGCGTCTTGGCAAACACAGTGTGGGACGTCCTCCGGCCCGTTGAACCGACGATCTACGTAGGACTGCCGGTGTAGGCTGGATAAGGATTGCGGAAAACCGGGATGTCTGGCGCGAACTTGGGGAGGCCTATGTCTAGCAGTGGACTGCAATAGGCTGAACTGACTGACTGACTGACTGTGTCCCTAATCATTGCCATAGTAGGTATTTGTTACTCATCTAAACTATTATGCGTTTACAGGCAGTTATTGAACTCGCCGCTTCTCAATAGAAGAAGAAATAAAAAGCTCTCTGAGAGTTCGGACGATGAGTACTCGAACGGCTACAATGAGGTCAATAGCAAGAACTACAGAGATCTCGAAAGCTTCCAAAAAGCTCAACTTAGGAATAAGGTATGATATATACAACAACACCTGTTTGTTCAGTTGTAGAACTAATAATATTGTTAAATCTAAACTATAAGATCCGCATAGTTTTGCTCGTATTCGTTTTAATTATTTTCAGTTTGGTCAACTTTTATTCCTGATACCTTCATACTCAAAATATAATAATAATAATCTTATGCAAAAAAAAAAAACTTAACAGCAAAAGTATCCTCTTTATTACAACATCTTCATTATCTCAACATCTAGAGCTATACTAAAATTACGTCACACAAATTTCCCGATTTATTAACCCCTCCCCCGTCCTTGTCATCCTTTTCCTAGTGTGACGTCATATATTTTGCAATTTACCTAGTAATTATTAAATTAAAACATCAGCTTCGAAATTATTTTATTTCCATTGAAAATAATTTTCAATAAAATCAATATAAATCAAACATATGTATGAAAATTTAGAAACTAAGTAGTATACAGTGAGTGTCAATTTGCCATCTAAACAATTTAAACTTTAAGTTTTTAAATGAATCGTTGATAGGTTTAAATTTTAGATATTTATTGTAGATTTTTAGATACATTTTGAAAGTGTCATTTGTCACTTAATTTTGGACGCCTCCCTACCAATCTCCCTACCCTTTGTCATACGATATCACACGTAGTGATGTAGTTAACGGGTGGCGCTTACTTATTTATTTATTACAGCCATTAGCGTGGTGACTATGGGCAAAACACATGAGTTCACGTTATTTTTGGCGTAAACTTGTGGAGGCCTATGTCCAGCAGTGGATTGTATAGGCTGTAATGTACAGCCATTAATTAATATTTGTGAGCAACTTTCCACGTTTGGAAACCGATAACTATCGTTGCAGCTAAAGCGCGCCGGGGGCGCGAGCGCGGCGCCGGGCGCGGAGGGCCGCGGCCGGCGCCAGCTCGTGATGCACAACAAGGCGCCGATGTGGAACGAGAACAGCCAGGTCTACCAGCTCGACTTCGGCGGCCGCGTCACGCAGGAGTCCGCGAAGAACTTTCAGATCGAGTACCACGGCAAACAGGTGACTTACCTGTCGCTATGTCGCGTGTATTTTTTGTGCATGATTAAATTAAAGTTTTAAGACTGTTATCTTTAAACACAGGTAAAATCTGATTAAATTTTGGGTAATTAAGCATCATTATACAAATTAGTAGACAGGCATCAAGGTTGCAGGGTGTTTGTTGGTTGCTTTGTTTTTGTTTTAGAATAATAATAATAATAATACTCTTTAATGTGCACCATTAAACGAAACAACAAAAAAACATAATATGAAAGATGTAGAAAGGCGGTCTTGTCGCTGAAAAAGCGATCTCTTCCAGACAACCTTTGGGTATAAGGACACGAAATAGAAACTGTGGTTAGAAAGTAAACAAATAATTGGTGTGCTAATTAGAATATTTGAATAAAGTACAAATAGATAATATATATAATAATAAACACACATAATACTTACATATATAAAATACATACATATCTAAATACATAATAAATATGTATTATATCATACAAAGACAATATAGGCGATCATGACGTATTTAGTGACAAATAGTATAGTTTAAGGTATTTTTTGAAGGAGAAGAGAGATTGAGCTTGTCTAAATAGGAAGAGATTCCAAAGTTGGACAGCTTTAACAGATAAGTAATTAGAGTAATAGGAAATTAGAAATCGCGCGTTCAACGAATAATAAATACACATTATATCTCAATATAGCCCTCCACCCCTCATTGTGATATTTCGTGAAGCTCTTCCGAATAGGTACCTCCCCCCTGTCGAGCCTCGCGTGATTAACGCACGAGGCCCTGCCTGTATCATCCGTGTTGACGCTTTACACGCTTGGGGATATGAACTTTAGCAAGCGCTAAAGTAGTTTCTAATTTATTTAAAAGTTTTTGTGATCGTGATAGGAAAAGTTATATGTATTTTTGAGCGTATAGGTAAAAATTATTTAATAGATAGAAAGTTTATCTAACACAAATTATCGTTCATACTTTTTAAAAAAATGATAGCGTTTATAACATTTCAATAAGATTTTGATCACTAATGCGTGACCTTTTTATCGTTACAGGTGATGCAGTTTGGTCGTATTGACGGTAACGCCTATACATTAGATTTCCAGTACCCATTCTCAGCTCTGCAAGCATTCGCTGTTGCTTTAGCGAATGTAACGCAGAGATTGAAATGAGCACTCGCCGTCAGTTACAGCAAGCGGCTACGATCCTACGGTTTTTATAACCGTTGCGGTGCGTAATCTAGCATTAACGTTGGCGCGGCTGTATATGTTTACAATAGCACGGACTCCATTTTATGTAGTGATTTGTGTACAATTACTTTTGTATTTTCACATTCTCACTTTATTCCTTTTTAAAAATTTCTAAATGTATAAAATAATATTGTCCTGTCAAATTTTCTTGATTGTATACCAAACTGTACTGATTGTAAAAAGCTCAAAAGATAGACAATTAAAAGCCGTCGCAGGATGTAAATAAACAAATAGCATAGGCCAATCCTAGTTCATAACGGCTGGAAACTGCTTAGCATAAGTATTTTGGTCTATGAGAGTAAACAACCGAGTATTTTTACACGTGCATAGATAGCTGCATACAATCAATTTAGTCTCGAGGCAAAATAGTAGTAGTATACAACTAAATAAAATTGCCGCCATAGGACTTAACACAGAAACTATGTGGTATCATGTTGCCATAAATAGAAATATTTAAGGTATAGTTAGCTAATCAAATATTTTAATGTTTTAATGTCGTTACTCATTTCTAATGTGGCCTTCCTTTATTTTGTTAACGTAGTTTAATAATAAACTAACAACATTGGACAATATCGTTGTACCACTCGTATCGTTAACCGACTTTAAAAAGGAGCAGGTTACTCGATTCGATCGTGTATATATATATGTTCGGGGATAACTTCGTCATTTATGAACCGATTTTGATAATTCTTTTTTGTTGGAAAGGAGATATCCCTAAGGGTGGTACCATGATAAGGAAACCAGGATCTGATGATGCAATCCCAGAGAAATCAAGGGGAACCCTCGAAAATCGTAGTGACGACTAGTGCGTTTTTTAATTTTTTTCGTCTACTTACGTTGTATTACTTGTCGATGTAATTGAAGTCGGTGTTTTCGTTTGCTAGCAAACACAATTATGTCGTAATAAGTTTGACATAAATGACCTAGATTTAGACCTCTATCATATGAGCGTTTCTCAGGCCAGCGTGATCTTCCGACATTCTCCTTCGTGTTCCCCACCTCCCGTAACATGGCGGAATCAACCGTGCTCCGCTTACACAACTGAAATCCATTAAACCAATCTATCAATCAATCTTCCGACATTTAACTGTCATTCGTATCTTTCGCGTCACGTCCACTTATTTCTCGTCTGCGTCCACTACTGTATTCTGACAAAGACAACGCATTCTTAAGAAGCGCTAAATATGGATAGCATGCCTTATGTATATTATGTTGTTGCACCGAATATTATATTGCATACTTATATAATATTTTTGAATTTAAATTGAACAACTTACTTTAATCTCTTTTACAGATTGAAATAAAAGCGTTGGCTTATAATAAATAATACCTTTGATTCCATTTTACAATAAAAATAATTTTGACTGTTTTATTTTTGTCGTTAATATTAAGTGTCCAATTTTGTCTGAATTTTTAAATTAAGGGGAATGGCATTGTTGTATACTTACGTCGTTGTTAATTGTGTTATAAATTGACGTTTAATATTTATAAATAAATTCTTAATATTACGTGTCTGTTTGTAAGAATATATCAGTAGATAATAAAATAATATCTCCTAAGATTTTAAGTTACAGTTATTACTCCAGTCTCCAAGATTTAATTACATTTACGTACATTAACAAATGAGATTTTATGACATATTGATGTCTACAATTTTATACTAACTACTAATTTCCAAACAAGTATGTCTTAACTTAACAGGGATTAAGATAATATTATGTTAAAATATATAATAGGATTATGGGCAGTTTTTTTTAATTGAAGTAATCAAGGAGTACCTACCTATATTATTTAATTTTGTCTTTATGAAATGTATGGTTAATTAATTACTAGTGTAGTTTAATTGAATGTTAGTTTAATTTAGTAATATTTATACCATATTTAAACACGATTTCACTTATTGATTTCAAGACTGCACTTATAATTAATGTAAATATGAACTTGTTAATATAATTTCTATAATGAATCATTTGCTGTAATTTATAGGTTTTAAATATTTTAAAAATTAATATTTAATGTTTTAGCAAATAAATGTGATGTAAAAGCTAGTGATTTGTTTTGTTTGCTCAAAATAGTGTTGTTTTTTTTTTACTTGAATGTTGAAGTATCCGTTGTGAGTCCAATTAATGCTTTTTTATTGATCTGGCATTTGTATATAACCATAGAAAAAAATGTAAATAAAACTATTCTCGGAATATAACACTTTTTATTTATAAAAAAAAATTATAACAAAGGGATGTACCATAACTGTTTCAATAGACAAAAAGGTTTTATTATGACTTACGACATGTTAATATTTCGACGCCCCCGGGGAATAAAGTCGTAAAACAGTGCAGGATTTATATTTTTTATGAGTGTAGGCTACTTTATTTCTGCCGCCCCATGTACATACCTTTGTAAAATAATAATTTTCTATTTGTAGTAAAGGGGCCTCATTTACTACAAATGGAAAATTATTATTTAAATAGAATGAAAGTTAAATAAACGAATGAATTAATCATTAAGAAAGAGAGCGTAAAAAAGAAACAAGATATACAATTTTTGCTGCCCCTAGGACGCTGCCGCCCCTATGCCGCGGCATATACGGCCTATTTATAAATCCTGCCGGCCTAGCATGCATACAACGAGATATCTCTTGACGAGAGAGAAAGATAATGTCTACATCGAGTATTTTCTCGATTACCCTAACATGCGCACTACGAGAGACAAAATTCTCTTCCGAAGACTTCGCCTTGTCGAGTAGAGAAACATTATCAACCATAATCACAACTGAATATCATTCTTATTTCTTATGTCGTAAAGTTGAATTTACAAGGTTATTGACCAATTTCAAACGAGTGACACATGTTTTATTTAAAAATGTTCTCGGCCTTTTGGCTAAGATAAAAAGTGTATATCTAATTTAAAAAACTCTAATATGGAAAATAAAACGGCGTAAGTAAATGAATTTAATTATATATGTAAAACAATATGCTCGTGTTGTGCTTTATATCTTGTCGCACATTAGATAATTGTAATTCTATCACGCATTGTTTGTTTGTTTTTTTTTTTAATTTTTAAAATTTTTTGAATTTTTGAATTTTTTTTTTGATTATTGATTTTACTTTTATTCTATTTAATTTTATTTTTAGTTATTGATTTTTTTAATATAATTTTGTTTTGTTTTTTATTCTGAATGTTGTCTTGTCTTGTTGTACTAACCCAATATGGACTTATACTTTGGTCTAAAATAAAGTATTATTATTATTATTATTATTATTTAGAATAAGAAGCAACAGGGCGCAAATACGTTTTTTGTGTCATTATATGGCACACTTCACTCGACTTTTCGCATTTCCCGCTCTTCGTATACCGAAATTATATAATTATAATAGGGAAACGCCATGGTATACAAAAAATAGGCACCCGGTTTTATTTATTTTTTATTTATCGTCTTTCTCGTCGATAATATTGAAGACGAGAAGTTTCTCTTCCTAAAACGACAAAATTCGACAAAATTACGATGTCATGTTAGCTTCCGTAGAGATAAATATCACAGATCACTAAAATTTTATGATTATCTCTTCTTGACGTAACGAGAAGAGTATCGCGTGCACGCATGTTAGCTACTGTAGACATAGAGAGATAATACGAGAAATGGGGTCGACAAAATTTTGTCGTGGCGCGCATGCTAGGCCTGCAGGACTGTCGTAAAGTGCTATTACCACTGTTTTAATGTTTTTGTATTTTCGGCATCTGTAAGTCGTAATACATCTTCTGATTTAACGTTATAACAATTTACATTTTTATCCTCCGGAAGTCATATCACAACTATAACCCATAATAATATCATAGTCATATGATATGGAATGAACACCTGTCTTTATAAGCTGGTAAGTCGTTATCTATACGTATAATAAAATGGTAGGAAAGTCAAAACTGTATATTAAATATTTTTTTAAAATAATACTTGGGGTGTGATCTACAATCGATACTGAAGCCAAAAATATAGTTTTTAGAATTTTTGTCTGTTTGTCTGTATGTATGTCCGGGATAAACTCAAAAAGTGCCGCATGGATTTACTTCAAATTTGGCACGAATATTATTAAGAAGTCGGGTCAACATATTGGCTACATATTATTATGCTATCACCTACCGGGAACGAGCAGTGAACCTTTATTTCCTCAACGCATTCTGTAACAACGTGTTATCTAAAGACGTATATTTGAATGTTATTGTTAGGTTTATAACCATGCTATATAAGCTAGCTTCACACCATAAAAATCACGCAATATAAGTAACTAAGCTGATAAACACAATTAAATGAATATAAGTAGACAAGACAATTTTAGAGCAGCGTCATCTATGAGATTTTTTTGTATACATGAAATGTAAAGAAGAAACGGGTAAATTAATGTTATTTTAAAAGGTATAATCGTGGGTATTTTTGGTGCTGTATAGCGTTCACGTAGACGACGTCGCGGGAAGCAGCTTATACCATTATATTCACGTAAAAAAAATATAGATAGCTAATTTCCGTAACACACGTTACCGCAGTGTTCGGTAAGTGTTATTTGGTAAACGTACATTACGGCTTTATTATTAGCTTAATTTTTGATACTATTTAACGTAAACATGATTTACAAATTTCATTACGAATTTTAAGTAATGTTTTCGTGTAATACTATTTTTTTTTAGTGTCGTAATGCATACAAATAGTTTTCATTACATTACAACTTCACGGGAATAAAATAGTTATATATGCCGTTACTTAGTATACATTTAATATAAAAATCAGTTTTACACAATTTGGAAATGGCTTTAAAAGTACACGTGATGTTTAATTTATTTTAATAGCTACATGTTACGTAAAAAAATGCTGAAAATAATTATGTATAATACAATATTATAAGCCGTTTAGGACAAGCGATATAACAGAAACACTGTTTATTGCTCGTCCTGCAAAATTTACTTTTCTCTATTACTACTTTATTCCCCGGGGGCGTCGATTTATCTGCCACATAAGTTGCTGATACAATTAAAGCCTATTTTTACTTCAAGTCGTAAATATAACTCTTGGAATGACAGATTGCACATAGCAATATCTGAAGATAAAGGAGTTTAATGATTATAGATAAACATTCATCTGTCGGATACCGTCATACGCCAGATAGCTTTATCAGCAGCTGGTAAAACAAGTCTTTACATTTCTCAAATATGAAAAAATGCCATTAATATTACAAGTATTTTTACATTATTGGCTTCCTTTGTCCATTTATATAAACTAATCTTAGAAAAGCATTGTATTGAGTATTTTACGAATTCGTAAAAGAATACATTAGTGTACTAATTTCATGCATTAGATAAAATTTGTTGAAAAATAGTCTTATTATTATTATAGACATAAATTTGATTAAAACGATTTACGAATAAGTTAGAAAATCACAATAAAGTTAGATAAATTAAAATTATTCTTGTTTCTTTATTGCTATATTTTCGAAGTGTTTTATAATAATAATAATAATAATAAACGCTTCAAACTCAACGGCCCCTAGTAGATTTTCTCCCGTGTCGGGAGTTCTGAAACACAAAATACACAAGCACAAACGCCCACACCACGATAAACATCTATATGGTTTATTTATCACATGTATATAGTGCGCAATTTATTAATGAAATTAAAAAGGGCGAATTTTAATAATAAAAGAATGTAATAGAACAGTGCAGTTATACCAGCATTTTATCATATTTAAACAAATTAGTTTTGAGAGTGTGTCTTTTAATAATATTGTAACAATTTTAAGTATTAAAATTTAAGCTATACCATCATAGTACAGTCTATTTAGCCTGCAAATTATTTCAATAGCTTGCAAGATAAACATATTTTACAAGATTCAAGTGCAAATTAAGTTTGATTAAAACCAGTAATAAATAAATTAACAATTAATTATACACAACAAATTACTACACTAATAATGTAATATTATTAAAAAAATTCATTAGTTCTTAATTATTCAATTCCAAAAGATGTTCACAGTAATAACTTTAAATGCCTACTAGTTACCTTAAAAATTTGCCACTATATTTCCTTGTTTGCTGATTTTAACGCAATTATGAATACACCTTATTAAACTATACTAATTCAATGCCATTCAAAGTAATAAAAAAAGAAACGGCCTAACTGTAACTAATTTATTATATTTTGGGTTTATGTTTTTGTACATGTTACATTAGGTACAAGTACATATTTATCAGTTATTTAGCAGTTTTGTGACATATCCCAAAATAAAGCACACAATATTTTAGGGCCATGCTAGGAATTCTGGCGCTAAGTTAAGCGCAGGATTTTTTGTTAATCACTGTCGCTGCTCTGTCCTGGGACGTAGTCTTCATCATCTTCATCATCGTCTGACAGCTCCAAATCATCCAGATCTTGGAATAGTGATTCATCAACTTTAACTGCGTCACCTAGAATGGTATATTTTTTTTTTAGTTGTTGAATAGAAAAATTGTACATACAAAAAAAAACAGTTCTAATTATAGAAAATATTTTTTCACGTCACTTACCATCATCGAGAAATTTGAGATCAGATTCATTGAGTGTTGTGTCTCTTAAGAACAACTCTTTCCCTGTTAATTTAGTCTTGTCTTTACCTTCCTTTTCTCTCTTTGCAGGAATTCCCATATCTATTTCAAACTGCTTTCTCCATGCAAGGAAGGATTCTACAGTCACTCTTGTTCCCTCGAACCTTTTCTGTAAATGTATTCAGAATGTAATAAAACAGTTAGTGCAAGATATAAATTTGTTCTATTTTTTATTGTTAAAGAACATTGTTTGATATTAAAACGTGTAATCACTATCAATCATCATTCAAAGGCTACAATGAATAATAAATTTATAATGTTGTAACTTAATTTTTTAAGTTACAACATTAAAATTAAAACTAAAAACCAAAAAACAAAAGATATGGAAAAAAATATATAGAGCTCACCATTTCAGCTTCTTCATCTGCCTTTTTTTTAGCAAGACTCTTTTCTTCTCTGTCTTTTTTAATGCTATCCCATTTCTCATTGAGCCACTCTTGTCCAGCCGACACCAATGTGAAAACCATTACCATGTCTAGATTTTCCTGTGCCTGTAAGTATATAGTTTTAAAGTAATGACTAGCATTAATTTTTACTGTATGTATGTAAATAAATTACATATATTGTATCAAATATTTTAAAAAGAAATTGAAACTTAAACTGTGTAATCTATATTCATTAACATTAGTAGGCAGTTACAGGACTGTAAGCACAATGCATTATGTTTGAAAAAGGTACAAGCAATTTCAACCTATACAGGATGTCCCGTAATTAGTGGACCAACGGGTTACGGGGGCTAGTGAGACTTATTATCTAACAAAAATACAAAAAATTATAGCCCTAGGGCCTTGTAGTTCTTGAGTTATGCTTTATTTTCAAAATGTGGTGAAAATATCATCCACGTAAGCTAAATATTAAATTTTACCATATCTTTTTTTAATTTTAGTATTATTTTTTATTCAGGGTAGTTAAGAATACATAAGTCTTCTTAATTAAAATAATACTCAAGCATTATTAACAAAAACAAGAAAATTAGACCAAAAAATAGGTACAATTTTTACATTTAAAAGTTTACGAACTGAAGTTTGAACAAAGCTGGTGTAAAAAAAATGTATGGTAACCTTATGAAACTTTATTTTAAAAACATCTACATCTCATACATTTTTGTATTTTTGTTAGATAATAAGTCTCACTACCCCCCATAACCCGTTGGTCCACTACTTACGGGACATTCTGTATATACTTTTGAAGTATTCTGTTCATTACACTATACTATGAAAAATTATAATATAGTTGGATTTGAATGTAATAAAGTTTTACTTGTTCCATTAAATGTTTGTAGAGCTCATTTTTATCCACAAGTTCATCGAAACTTTCGTCGGTATTTATCTCAACTATAGGCAATTCTTCAGGATACTTTGGGGTGTATGTAAATACCAACTGGCATGCCAACCCTTCACCGTCGTCATAACCTTCCGATTTAATGGGTATGCTAAACTTATGCATAGGTTCTGTCTGTAAAACTGAAACACAATCATTCACATTTTAATATAAGATTGAATAACAAAAAATGGCAATTTTACTAATAAAAATAAAATAATTTACTTTGCATGTCTCCATAGTATATCGAATCTAAAGCCTCTATTTCACTCGTCTGTTCATAGTGATAGTCCATGTTTTAAACTATAAAAATGTATTGTATAAAAATAAACGTAATACTTTTACAAGGACTACAATTTAACATAACCAAATTTTAATTTAAAGCTAGAGGTTATTCAACAACGATAACAACAAGTTTATACGATATCATACACCCAATCTAAACTCAATCACAAACAGTCAGATACAAGGGTCTGAAAGTGCCGTGGTGCCTGCGGTTGTGGTTAGACATCTTGTCAATTTCACAAACGTCAAATAAATATTTTTTTTTTAAATTCACATTCCAGCTTCTTAGTTATCAATTATCATAGTAGTCAAATTTTAAAGTTACCAATTAAAATTTTCATACAAAGGATTCGTAATCTTAAGTTATAAGATTTTTAACTTAGGTAAAAAAAAGAATATATATTTATTTGTATCTGGTTTTAGGTGATTTATATTTTAAAAGAAAGTATTTTCAAAGGAGGTAAGGTAACTTACATTACTGAGAAATTTTATTCATACAGTATAATCATATCAAAAAATTGTCTAATTTTTTTCCGAAGCACAAGTGAAAAGCATTGAGGTGAGAAGTATATATTATATCCAATGCGATAATAAATAAATAAATATATCATTGACGAAAAGCTTGACAAAATGTCACTATCACTTGTCAGTTATCAATTTATTATTTGTTTATTATCACTGAAAAAATTGTGTAAAATCGGTTAACTATTACTAAATTTAGTTTTGTATTTAGTTTGTTGAAAATTATTTATAATAGACTCTTTGATAATAGTAGAAAAGAAATCTTAAGAAATAACTTACTATAAATTAAGTGAAATGGAATCATCTGACCTTTTACAGTCTTTTAATTCTCAAGTAACCACAGAATCAGTTACAGAGTCAGTTAGTTTGGTGTAATAGATCTAATAATAAGTTAGATGTTGTAGGTGAATGTAATAAAGTTTTTCCTTTCACAGAAATTCAATGAACGCATTGGACAGTGATTATGCGGAATTACAAGAACAAGTGATGGCTAATTTCCAAAAACCAATATTACCAAATGTAAATGTGCCAGAGAAAATTATTATTTGCTTAGACGTCTGCTACGATGATCAGAATTCTCTATTCAGACTCGGAGATGGAACAACCTATACTCCAATAAATATGTTAAAAAGGGTTTTAGAATTTTTTATACACTCTAAACATGCTATCAATAAGAAAACAGAGTTTTCCCTGATAGCCATGCAAGACGACAGTGCTTGCTTTGTACAAAATTTTACACATAACTTAAAGGATATACTAAATGCTATTGATTATGTTAATGCTGAAGAAAGCAAGTCAGAAACATTTGATTTTCAAAAAATTTTTCAGATTATAAAACAAGAAGTTGAAATACCACAATTTAAGCAGTCTGAATGTATAATTCGACCTCCATATGTTGTCCGTATGATTGTGTTGTATGCTCGCTCAAACTGCATACCTGTTATCGCTCAGGAGGACTCATATTTCAATTATTTAAAAAAGCAAGTTTATTTTTACATTGATATTTTACTTGCTCACGAGGAAGATTGTGCTCTTTATAAGTGTGCAGAAGTTTATGATTCACTACAGGATTTAGACGATGGTTACTCATATGTCTTTGAGGTATCAAAAAATGCAGCTAAGATACATGATTCTATTGCAAAGTTATTAGCGCATCCTTTGCAAAGACCTCTACAAAAAAATACAGATTATGCATTTCCATCTAAATTTTAATTTTGTTTTTAAAATAAGTCTTAGGGTATATTGTTAAGAAGATAGTGATTCTATTTATATTATTATCACATAATAATCATAAAATATAAAATAACATCAGCTTTCATTTTTCTACCCTTTCTATTTTTCTCTAATATAAGAAATTATTACTTGTACCTTTTTTATATAATAACTAATAATAAAAAATATCATTATCATAATATTGTTGTTCTTGAAATATTATTATAATATGTTTCTCCTCCTAGCAGACATCATGTTCCATTATCTTATATGTTAAAATATAAAGGAAATAAATTGTTAGGTCATTTAAGGATTTAGGGATTACTCTCAACGCGAGACTAACGTTTCGTGATCACATTATTAAGTGCTGTAAAAGGGCTTACAGACAGCTAGGATCCCTTTTACGAACTGTTCGTAATTTTACGAATATAGCAGCGATTATCGCATTATATAACGCTTTAGTGAAAAGCCAATTGGAATGCAACACAGTCATCTGGGACCAAATATAGTCTCATGTTGGAGCGGATACAAAACAAATTTATTAGGTTTTTATTATATTTTAGACTATATGACTATATCCTTTTCATCCTCATATGTATGCAACTTTGTTTGTGTTGGGCATGGTGGGATACAACGAGCTACGAGTCAGGCGGGAACTCGCACTTGTGTTATATGTATTCAGCTGAGGTATTCAGGTTAATTAGGCGTAAGGTACATAACGCTGATATATTATATTTACTGTGTTTGTGTGTGCCGGACAGATGTGGCGACGACGTCGGCTTCACCTACTTACTGGCTGTACCTCGTGGTCGCAATAATTTATGGAACGAGGCACCCCTGTCGCGGGCGCTTCGCACTCGCAACCTTGTAGCAGAGACGGATTTTTTTACTTGTACACTGAATGAATACACAAGGATAACGTTATATGTTGTTATTTATGTTAAATTATGTGTGCTTTACTTTCGAATTGGGTAGTACCTGTAATATGCTGTAATGATAGTTTTTAGTTAATAAATCAACAATATGATCGCAACTTTCTCATGCTGTTGAAATGTACATAAATATGTTGCAAAAACTTTGTCCTACTAATATAAATATAAATAATATTATAAACGCGAAAGTTTGTTCCTCTTTCATGCAAAAACTGCCGAATGGATTTTAATGAAAGTTTACAATTATAGCTTATACATTAAAATAACACATAGGCTATAATTTTTAAAGATAGTGTGTGATTGTCCAAAATAT
Organism: Melitaea cinxia; assembly: GCF_905220565.1. Classification (NCBI taxonomy): domain Eukaryota; kingdom Metazoa; phylum Arthropoda; class Insecta; order Lepidoptera; family Nymphalidae; genus Melitaea; species Melitaea cinxia. Next base: position 6,172,173 of record NC_059400.1, on the reverse strand, counting down.
ACTTAACGATAATTGTCAAATAAGTCAGAAAAAATCTGTCATTTGCGAGCTATTCTGGCGTACGCTGCAAAAACTGTAGAGTTTACACGTATTTAATGTATAAGAGAAATGTTTATCTTAATTAGTCCTACAAAAAAGTCCGCGACAGCATATATCTATCTTTTATGATTAAGCCATTATCGCAAAAACAGTGAACCATAAATACAATAAAAATTGATAATATATTTCTAATGCATATTTGGTAGTAACAAACTGATTTTTATGTCGCAGAACCAATTTTGATGAATTTTGGTATGAGATAGATATTGAGAAGAGAATAAGCTACTCGAAGTATTTACTAATCCTGCGCAGGCAAAGTCGCGGGTATCAGCGAGTTTTTAAATAAAAGATTAGAACTGCAGTAAAATAGTGTTTGAAAAAATATTTTTGGAGTTACATTATATTACAAATACGCTCTTTGTAGTAATATAAAGGAGAGTATTCTCTAAAATTATTAAAAATAAAAAATACGTAATAGGCTTAGGCCCTTTTATTTATTATGATATAGAGCATGCCAAGGTCAATGTGTAGATATACTATATACTTATATTTATTATTATTTTTTTATTTTTTTTTATTATTTATATTTTTCCGTATTTACACAACATATTCAAGTAACAAGTCCTTTTAGAGTTAGGTAAATGGTCATTTTAATATATATAGAAGTAATTTTACTTCTAGAATGAATCAAAAATGTTTCTCCGCGATCTTTGATTTACTTGTATAAAAGTTTTACGAAACTAATCAAAGAATGTTTTTTTCCGCTATAAATAATATTCCAAAACGAAGTGCTATATCAAAAACCAAATTTTCAGGTTCATTGAAGTGCTATCTTTATTAGATATTTAATGAGTAGGCCATTTGTTGTTTGGGTAATTTTATATTTATTAATGAGATATGATAAAGTTGCGGCCATTGTCACGTGCATTATAAATTATATAAATAATTTTGTTATTTCACTAAAGTAAAGAAAGAGAAGAATATAAATTTTTTTTTGTAATTCTGTATGTAACTTAATAAAAGCACAAACTTTTCAAAAGCTCAAGGCAAACATTTTATTTCAAACAAAATAAAACTAATCAAACTATACAATTTAGTAAATAATACAAAAATAAAAGTAACTTGTATGTAAATAAAACTTAAAAAAACACTTATTTATTAAAATGTTTTTTTTTTTCTGTTTATAACAAATATCTTTTTAGGCGATTTTATTTTTAGCAGTCATAAACTATAATGTAAGGTAAATTTACTTTGCCACTGCCACCTTTACAGTTTGTGTATCACTATCTACAATCACTTTTTATTATATCATGTAAATTTGATCATAAAAAAGTAAGTTTTAATAATAGAAAACATAGCAGATGCTTAAAAATTCTACAAGCATCAAAGGTGTTTCAACACAATATACTTAAAACTGATGGCTCGTCAAAATATACTACAGTAACACATTACTTTTTTAAAGATTGTGTAATCGTAAATGAAACTTGTTTTAAGCAAGTTGCTTGAAAATTTAAACTATAATTCTGTACTTTTAAGATTCCCTCCATACATACAAATATCATAACTACTTTATAATTTCAAGAGTTATCATGATCCTAGGTGCTTAACTTACATGAGCCCCAAGATTTGACACTGGTTGATTTATACAAGAAATAAATAACTTCACTTATCAGTCTCAACACTTTAAAATCTATTTACAACATTGTAATTAATTCTCCCTAAGTCAAGTAACATACTGATTACATCTACATGAAAGCATTAAGGCATAACTTAAACAAAATAAGTAAATGTTCTATCACCACAGAGTGTTCTGTTCAACTTTTTAATGACAAAACAAATGGAATGATAAATAATTTCAAACATAATTCCACAAAACTATAGAGAGAAAAAAAACATACTAAATTCTAGACTAAAGCCAATACTGAATGATCAATGTTTGATTTAAAGTAAACAATTTATAAAAAAAAATACACTAATAAATAGAATCATTATGCTTTGAGTAATTTAAACCATATTTTCATGGATTTCGTACCGTTACTTACTTAATAAACATTTATAAGAGCATTATTTTTTAGAATACAATGGGGCAAATTACTTTATACTAATGAATAACTTTAAAGTAATAATACTTGCTGATAAGCACATACATTTCATGTTTTCGTTTCTCAATATAATATCTTATCATTTAAATCTTTTTTAAATAATTCATGTTCTTCAATTCTAGAATTCATTTCCATTAGTGCTTTTGTCATTAGTAAATAATGATTACCTATAAAAGATATCTTGGAGGAAGACAGGACTAGATGAATAGGCTTTATTATATATATATATATATAATTCACATATTTACTTTAAACAATGCTCAATTTAAGGTGTTACCAATTATATGAAAAACAAATTGCAATGTATAAATTTATACTATCTACTTGTCTTATGACCAGGCACAGCAACCTTTCATTTCTTTTATTACTTAAACTTTTCAAAAAATTAAATTAATATATTGATACATGTAAGAAATTGTTTGCAGCAATATCTATATATAAATATCTACAAGTTATGAACTAAAATATTTGTTTAGGATTTTCATGAGCAATAACTCAGCTCACTAGTGTCAGTCATAAATAATTCCCAGTAACAATAGATAAAAGTTTTTTTATTGTGTGATTTTGTGCATCTGCCCAAATATTTTGGTTAACCGCAATGGAATGTGGTGTTAGTATATCATTCAGTCTTATGGCAAATTTGAAACCTTTTTTTACATAAAAACTTAAGAATTACAAAAAATTGTCTAGACCGATGATTATTTAACCATATTTCTGTATTTTTTTTTTCTAACTTTAATTATTATTTAAAATGTGATTTTATTTATATTATAAAAAATTTTATCCACTTGATACCACAATTTTTATTTGATTTATAAGTATTTTGAGATTTATTGAGAGAGATGCATGAAAAGTTCATTCAAATACAGTTATAGCAAATTTTGATACTAACAGAATACATGTCCCAGTGATACATTACAAACACTAGATTTTAATAAGTTTTTACGAATATATAAAATTATTAAATGATTTATAGCTAATTTAAAATACATTGTTTTTTTTTAACATTTTAAGAATTTCTTTATCAGTATCAAAACTCTATAACTGTAAATGTTGAAGACATTTTGTGATAACTATTTATTAGATTTATCTAACTTTTAATAATTATTATATGACAATTTACATATATTTTCATACTTCATCTTATCAATATATCACTTTTTCAATTGTTAATCATGAGTAAGATCATTATCTCACTAGAGTGACACTATAAGTTTGTAATATGAGGTATATTTTCTATCCCCAATTTGTTACAATAAATTAAATACTTTAATTAAAAGTTGATATCTAATGAGAAAGAAATAAGAATCACGTTATGAGTACTAATTAGATCACTATCCACTTTAATAACACTGAATTTAGGTGGGCATCAACTGTGACACTTTGGTTTCACTCTCACGCGCACAATTTACCATTACGATCGCAAGGGGCAATTCATTGACCACATATAGAGACGCGCGACGACGCTAGCTTAGGCTTCGAGTTAATTTTACGAGCCCTACACAGGACTGATTAGAGGTCTTGGGACAACCTTTCTCCCAAATTATTTTCCAAATAAAATGAACAATTTTTTTTCACCCGAGTTTTGTTATAATAGATGAATATTTTTTTTTTTATATTTAAGAACAATATAATCATGTTTGTAAAAAGTACTATATAGGTGAAGGTAAAACAGCGGAAAAAAAAGTTAAACGAAAAGTTGTTTACTAGTGTTTACTTGTTAGAATTTGAAAGTTTTTGTCCCAAGTCTATTTTGTCCCTTTTGTGGAGGCCCCACGGATATATCCCTTCTTCCCTAAGTCCGCCCCTAACGGTAAATAATAGTTATTGACGTGTGCTCCTGTCGCGTGCCGGAGCACAAATTATGCTCACATTTTTTTTTTAATTTGTCATTTCCTTGACTTATATTTTGGTAAATCCGCCCCCAGCGTTATACTATCGCCGAGGGGGCACGCGGGGCGAAGTGGGGCGGGGCGGGTGTGCGCAGCATCAGAGCACGCAGGCGGCGAACAGGGCCATGGCGCGTCAGGGCGGCGGGTTGTGCGCGTGCGCCGCGCGCTCGGGCAGCGCCGGCGCGCTCTCCTCCGCGCCCGCGCCGCCGCCGCGCATGCGCATCACGTACGCGTACGTACGATACCTCTTTATCTGTTTCACAAGATGTATATATTAACTGGTTAATCGTCTAGAATTTAGGGTGGCGTTACGAAGCAAGAACGTTCTGCATGCAGCTCGTGATTGTTTTGTAAGTCTTAAACGTCTAAGTAAATATATTAAACAAAGAGCAAACAAGTCTAAAGAATGTCTTTTTACTAAATGCATATGGATGTATCATCATTTCAGCCTGTTGCAGTCTACTGCTGGACATAGGCCTGCACAAGTTCGCGCCAAAAATGGCGCGAACTCATGTGTATTGCCCATAATCACCACGCTCGGCAGGCGGGTTGGTGACCGTAACCGTATGGATGTATACATGGTACATATACCAAAATTACATATTGTACAATTTTCGTCTGGCTGTCTGTTTGTTCCGGCTTATCTCCGAAACGGCTGGACCGATTTTGACGGGACTTTCATTGGTAGACAGCAGACGTAGCAAGGAGTAACTTAGGCTATTTTTTTTTTTTAATTTCATAACTCTGCGAACTGAACTATAACTTTTTTGTTAAATTCCACGCGGACTAAGTTGCGGGCACTGCTAGTATGTATATATTACGGCTATGCGCATGTATTGCAGATATTTATGATTATCGTCGGTAAGGTGCGCATGGTTCACCTCGTGTACGAGGTAGTGGTCCTTGTCCCGCGGGGCGTGCGCGTGGTCGCGCGCGTGCCGCAGCGCCGCCAACTCCTCCTCTAAGCGCGCCGCGCGCTCTTCGTGGTCCGTTAACTGCTCTCGCTATAACAATTTGTCTTTTTATCGCACACACTAGCTGAGCCCTGCGGTTTCACACGTATTAATTTGAAGAAAAACATACCTACTAAAGTACATTGACTATCAAATATCAATATCAATACAAAAATGATTTTTCAATTCCATCCAGTAGTTTCTGAGGTCAGGGCGTTCAAACAAACAAACATACTCTTCAGTTTTCAAATATAGATTCATAGAAGTATGTCCATATCGATATTTAGGTCAGTAAAAAAAGAATTTAACGTTTAAGGTTGACCAAAAAATACGCTATTTTTACTGGCTTTATTATAATCGCTATAATTTGTGCGAAATGGATGATTAGAAGTTTGTTACTTATTTTTAAAATTAATGATATTCGACCTGCACACATTCGACTTACATTAAATATGAATAGGAATACTATTAAAAAATATGAATACTAAATTACGCCAACCATAGATAATTTGGTGTGCGTGCAAGGCAGCAACGGTCGTTGAAATTTTCGTTGCGATCCGACGGCGCCGGCCAATGGAGGTGCAGAGTACGCCGCGCATACGAAGTTTATGGTTTCCACCCATGAGCACAGCTCTTTTGAGTCACTGGAATTATTAAACATGTTGTAAATATAACAAAAATGTACATTAGAAATAGTATATAAAAAATAATGCGTAATACGATTATTACAAGTAAGTATACTAATATAAGTTTTTTGATATTTATCATAAGGTTTGTAAAATACTAATAGTAACATATTCCATTTTGTAAATTTATGATTACTTAATATGATATTATGTAATTTAGGACTCTGCATTTTAGCATTGCACAAATTTAATAAAAAAAAAAAAAAAAAATTACATATTTGCAACCTTAAAAGTTTCATTACCTAGTTTGAAAAAGATATTCCGCTTGATCTGCAGTTTGTAATCTAAACACATGTTGTTTCTTCGTGTAATCTGTAGCTTTCGTTGCAAGTGCGTGATGTATTCTAAAAGAACAAGTTAACTTTACATATTTGCTTTTGAATTTCTCCATTAAAACAAATGCACAAACTATGACAACAGTAATTATACACTTGTTTCCATAATCAGCAAAATACACTAATATAAGTTTATGCAACTGTTTAAGGTTTAAATTTTTTTTCAAGATTCATATTAAATTACCCTCGACATATAACCCAATGTAATTAATAACTCTAGATTTAGAATATAATTAACCCCAGAAAGATAACATGCCACGTTTTAAGCTTGAGTTTCCGTGCCAGCTCTTTTGTCAGTCAACACGTCTGACAGGTGACCACTACTTTTCAGTAAGTACTATAGTTTACATGCTATGACTACGCGTTGCGCCTGAGGCGCATTTTTATCTTTTGTGTAACTTTAGTGATTTTTCGTGATTTTGTTTTTGTTATTTTTCACTTATGTTCATGGGAAAATGTAGTTAACATAGTAAGTTATCATCATTAGTAATTCGAATGGTTTATAGGAATGTTTTAAAATCATAAGGTCAAACAAAGGAAAATTCTTGAAGATATGAAAAATACCAGTGTTCAAGCCCTTGGTACATCGATGTTCTATTTTAGTGGACTTTAAACCACATCATCACCATCATCATCATTTCAGCCCATTGTAGTCCACTGCTGGACATAGGCCTCCACAAGTTCGCGCCAAAAATGGTGTGAACTCACGTGTTTTACCCATAGTCACCACACTGGGCAGGCGGGTTGGTGACCGCAGGGCTGGCTTTGTCGCATCGAAGACGGGCAGCAGCGTCTTCGGTGCGACAAAGCCAGTACTGCGGTCACCAACTCAGGCTGAGTGGTGGTGGTGGTGGTAGGATGAGGTCTAGGTTACAAATTCCTACTTCCTACTTTTTCAGGAGGCTGATGAAAAATCTGTAGCTAAAGTTCAGCATCACTGTAGCCAGAGTGCTATTTACAAAAATAAAATAAAGGAATGTCGTAGGTGACGTGTATAACGTGTAAAAGACCGCGTGTAGTGATCATAAAAAAAGATGTTTGCAGCAACTGTTTAAAATTATTTTTTTTTCCCGTATTTTTCATAATTAGAGACTAATTGTATCATAATTCATTAGTTTCTGAGAGAAAAATAATTAAAATATGCTGGCTATTATGAATACCTTTAAATATTTGTGTTTTATTTATTTATTATTAATGTGAAATTTAACTAAAGTAAAAAAAATATATATATTACTTAGTTTGTAAGTAAATTGGTATTAAAACTTGTGCTTCTCAGGCACATGTTTATCTTTTCGATACAAAAAAATAACGTTATCTTTCTAGGGTTAAGATTGGTTAACAATTGCTTTAGTTATTGTACACATTAATTTTGAAGTAAAATCAATATAATAAAAAATAATTATAGTATTATGTTTACCTTATAGCATTATGAAGGTTATCTGACATTTGGCTTCGTCTGAAACCATGTTCGTCTTTGTGCAGATATAAGACTAGATCGCGCAAAGTGCAGTAAAACATTTTCCAACCACGCCGGCCAAAAGGTGCTGTTACAAAAATATTATTCAAATTTTAAACGAAAAAAGTTTGTTAGCTAGACACTACAAAAAATAAGTCATAAAACATAAAATAAAACGAGAAATATATAAAATAATTTTGGAAAAAAATTCTTTCAACAAAATAAAGCGCTTTTAAAATAACTAGAAAATATTTGGTTAGCATTGTAGGATAATTGTTTGCTAGCAAATAAAAAAAAAAACTGGCTTCGATCACATCGACCGATCTTCAATTACAAAGAAGGTAGACGAAAAAATAGTCAAGTAAATATGCAATACTAGAGAGGTCATGACAGATAACTCAAAAATTACGAGGTAAATCACGTTCAAAAAGAACAAACCCCAGCATTCAGTAAAAATAGAATCAACAAAATCGGAGTCATGAGGTATACTACGTCAACAAAAAAATAGTAAATAATTAAACCTTATTAGAGATAACTTAAAAAGTATTTGTCAGATCTCCTTTAAATTTAAATGAGACCACATGACAAATTTAAGCACCACCTTTTAATTAAAAAATAAAAAATCATCGAAATCGGTTCACCCACTTGAAAGTTATGAGGTAAAACACACAAAAAAAAAAAAAATATAGTCGAATTGATAACGTCCTCCTTTTTGAAACTCGGTTGAAAACAAAAAGCAAAAATCATTTCGGAAATGTCATTCTCCCCCCACATATGCCTTTATAGCGGTTATACATACACAAAAATATTTTCATATAGACAGCTTAAGAAAATTATAGGTTGCTAAAACGTCACAATAAGCTGCTTTTTTTAAAAGTGTATTTTAAAATGCAAACCAACACCGACCATGTTGAATTTAAAAAAAGGCTCCATAAGTTTATTTTGTGCTTGTTTATGAATGCAAAATAAATACAGTACTCACTTTTCTTCCCATTCGCGTCAAAGCAACACTTGCGCATTACGTAGCCTTTCTTGTATTCGACGGCGCGACTTTGATCGGGTAGATCTAGGAACGGGTTACTACCCACTGGAGCTGTTGAACGGTTTTCCCCATTAGGCGGTGCTGCTTCTGTGTCTCTGTACACAAATCAAGTCAATTATATCAATATTAAAAAAATAGTTATTATATTATATACTTAAATTTTATCAGAAACCTTATCTAATAGTATGTTTCAATCTAGGTTTGTTTGCACACCAATCATAGATATTTGTGAAAACACAAAACTTTTAATTAATTAAAAACAAGGAACTTCACATATTGTTTTGTTTAGTTTTTTACAAGCATATTTCATTTAGGTCACCACATCACATTGCATTTTATCGTCTAAAGCATATATAGTGTAGCGTAGTATAGTACAGTAATCAATTGTTTTTAAAGAGTAACTACAATTCTTGCTAATTCTTTTCTGAAGATTCTATATGTTGAATCGATGTTAGCTTCAGCTTCTCTGAGTTTTTTTTTTAAATATTATTAAGACAGCGAACAAGCTTACAACCCACCTGATGGTAAGTGGTTAACGTATCCTATAGAGGCCTGCAAAACCAGCTCTAGGTCACCTTAGTCACCACAAGATCACAACACTACTTCAGAGCAATGTTATTTAGCTGTGACCTTCTGTAAGGTCGAGGCTTCGGTAAGGGCTGCTCCAGATTTTGAGCAGGGTATAATCCTGCTGTACCCGACCTCCATAAGCTTACTTGAATCGAGTGTAATTTTGTTAATACTCATTGTATTCAGTGTAGAGTATAGAGTATAGAACTAACAGCGCCCACTGCAGCGGCTGGTTGCGGATCGCGTGGTAGAGGTGCTTGAGCGTGTCGCGCGGGAAGTTGTCGCCGTCGTTGAGCTCGGCGAGGTTGTCGATGAACTCGGCGCACGACATGCGGCGGAAGGCGCCGCCCGCGCCGTGCAGGTCCGTGTTCAGCAGCATTATGGCGCACGTCAGCGTGTGCACTGCGTCTGGAACGAAGTAGGAATACTTAATACTCGTAATCGCTGTAGACTGATATTGCTACGGATCTAATTTAAATTTAACAAGAAAATCTTAACAATCGTTCCCTTAAAAAACCGTTATATATTTAACCACTGCTACGTACAATATTATCGCATCTAATATCCCAGAATTTATTACACTTTAAGAACATTTTTGGATGGAAGAATTTTAGATATGTATTTTAGCGTGTAAGATAAATTGGGTAAGTATTAAAAGAAACCTGCGCTTTAGTAATTAGTCACGAGGACTGTCTGGCCTACCCTGCGAGTTGAAGGCGCCAGGGTTGCACTCGAGGTACCGTCGCGAGAAGTGCACGAGCACGCGCTCCCGCTCCTGCGTCTCGCCGCTGAGAGCGAAGCGCGCCAGGAACGCCCTCAGAGCCTCGTCTAGCGTCGCTCCACTGAACTCGAAATGCTTCACGTACTCTTCGGCCACAGCTCGCGAGAATTCATTGCTTTACAAAAAAAAAAACTAAGTTAACAGTATAATGAAGAAGTAACTTTAAATAAGTTAGTAGTAGGTAGTTAGGTTAGTAGTAAGTAGGCAATATAAGTTACCTAAAATGTTGTAACTGAGTAAAGTAAAAAAGTAGTAAAGAGTTGAATAAATAATAATGACCCTAGGATGCTGGAGTATTAAACGTAGGAGTATATAAATATTATCTCTACATTAAGATTGATATGAAATTAAATAAAGATGATGAAATTAACCTTTATATTAAAATTATCATTTACAATATAATAATTTATTAAGTTGTGTGGCTATGGCAGTAAAGAATATAGCCACCCCATCTCTTCCCGTGGGTGTCGTAAGAGGTGACTAAGGGATAACACAGTTCCACTACCACCTTGGAACATAAAACCCGACCAATGGCGGGATAACCATCCAACTGCTGGTTTTGAAATACACAGGCCGAAGACGGACAGCAGCGTCTTCGGTGCGACAAAGCCAGCCCTGCAGTCACCAACTCGCCTGCCCAGCGTGGTGACTATGGGCAATACACATGAGTTCACGCCATTTTTGGCGCAAACTTGTGGAGGCCTATGTCCAGCAGTGGACTATGATAGGCTGAAATGATGATGAATTTATTGAGTACCTGCTTTTTTATATATGAAGTCACAAGAAACTGCCAACTAAGACACTTGGCTAATAACATTTGACCAACAAAAAAAAAAAAAAACAAACATAAAAACTAACTTTTTACTCAAATGCCTCGAGACATCAGACTTCTTAAACCCATCGAGGTGGTAGAGTCGTTTCGCGAGTCGCTCCGCCGAGGGAATGTCAACGGCCTTCGGGCTGTAGTGGAACGAGTGCAGGGAGTCGCCGTCCGAGCCTTCGTCCGAACCGGCGTCCGAACCGCTGCATAACTCCTGGAATATTACATTAAGGCACTGTTAATTTAATATTCAATATAAAAAATTGAAATGGGTAGCGCATAACTTTTGAACTTCTTTACCAAATCGCCTAATTCCTTTTTGTCGTGTTTGTTGTTGAAAAATCAATATAGTAAAAGAAAATAGAAATAGTAACAGAAAAAAAAAATCGCCGGGTCAGTTAGTTTATAATAATTAGTAGATGCTTCAAAACAATGGCCTAAAAATAATTAGAGTACCTATATATATATTTCTAACAATTTCATTAAAATTTTGTCTTACCTGATATCCTTGATTTTCTGGCGAGTTATGACCGTTTTCTTTACCATTTTGTGCGTAGTTACTATTATTATTATTATTATTATTTACAGTGTCATTCGAATTAGCGTTCTGCTTCTCTGGTCCCTTCACTTGTATAACTATTCTATAGTCTTTACTGTGATCTCCGTTGAGCGTGACGTCACTTCCGTGGTCGGAGTAAGTCGAGTTAGACTTCGCACGTTTGTGGCAAGGTTCAGAGACTAGTATCGTTGAGTCGGAGTCGGACGGGTCGGACAATTCCATGCGGGGACATTCTCTTCCCGTGTCGAACATGTCGTCTTGGTCTTGGTAGTCCGGACTAGATATATTCGAAACCGCTTCGGATAAGCTCATATCTCCTAGAAGGACAAAGAAAATCATTGTTTATTGTTGAAACAATTGTTGATACATAGCACATTATTGATATTTGAATTTTTTTGTCTTCTGGCAGTGTGGGTGTGAGTATATTTAAGTTCTTGGTGGTCATCAAATATAATTGGACAGTTTAAAATAAATAGTTTTTGACAATTCAAATTTTTCTAAAACTATTTCTTACGCTGAAAAACTAGAATTATCCAATTCTAATGTTAGATCGATAACCTATATGCGCTGTGTGGTTACGGTAGTAAACAATATAGATACCCCCTCTCTTCCCGTGGGTGTCGTAAGAGGCGACTAACGGATAACACAGTTCCACTACCACCTTGAAACTTATAAAGCCAACCTATGGTGGGATAGCCATCCAACTACTGGCTTTTAAATACACAGACCGAAGACGAGCAGCAACGTCTTCAGTGCGACAAAGCTAGCCCTACGGTCACCAACCCACCTGCCCAGCGTGGTGACTATGGGCAAAACACACGAGTTCACGCTATTTTTGGCGTGCACTTGGGGAGGCCTCGCAGTGGACTGCGATAGGCTGAAGTGAACCTATATAAAGCTGGCAATACTAATAGCATAGATGTCATTAGTGTAGTAGTAGTGTGTGTGCGTGCGTGTGTGTGTGCGTGCGCGTGCGCGCGGCGCTAAACAGCGGCGGTCACGAGTTCATTTTCGGGATAGATATTTGTGCAAACATTTTTTCCGGTCTTTCCACAGTGCCTCGGAGAGCACGATAAGCTGACGGCCCCGGTTGTAATCCAAATCCCGACCCGCAGTAGCCCAGCGTGGTGGATCAAGCTCTGACCCGTCTCCCACACGGAGAGCCCTGTGGCCAGCGGCGGGATGCCCCGGGCCGCATCACCGGCACGTCGGTCGGAGCGTTACCGTTGAGCGCGCGGTGCGGCAGCGGCGCGGGCGCGCGGTGCGGCGGCGTGGCGCGCGGCGACAGCGCCGACCACGACGCCGACGTGGGCGACAGCGGGGACGACGAGCTGCGCACGGGCGGTGCCTTACAGTTTACTGGCTATTGCCGACGAGCGGTACACCTATTCTTATTCTTGAAATGGCTACCTTGCGGATTTGCCAATATCAGAGTATTTTTTTTTATATATTTAGCGGCACACTGAGGGTGACTAGCAACAATTGACGTTGACGTTAAATATCTCACGTTAACGTCATATTTTTCGTTAAATCGACAAAAATGCGTTGCACCACCTGACAACGGTTAAAATGACGTCATAATTTAACGATAACTATAACCAACCACTTTTGGCCGGTTAACGTTTATTTTATGTCAAATTCCGTCACTACGTTGTAACGACATCAATCTCGCGACATACAAATTAGAGAAAATTAACATATCCTACATCGCGATATCAAAGTTATCAGACCGATCGAGTATGTATATATACAAGAACTCGCTAACAACCGGTAGCCCGCCAGACACAATACCCGTTTGGTCGGAGGATCCTCCCTTTGCGATGGTGGATGAGGAACTTTACAGCCTGCTCCTCACACCCCCAAAACGTTATTATTAAATCTTTGTTTTTTGCTATAATATTTAAATTTAATATCATCACTGTTTAAATCACTTCAAGGACAATTAAATCGAACGAGTTTAAGAGTTATTTAAGAGTTAGTTTCGAAATTACTTTTATAAACTTACATTGTTCAGTTAATTTTTGAGCACTTGTGCTTGTGAATTATGAATTTCAAATTAAATTTATAAAACAATACAAAATATGAAGTATATATACATAGATGGATTTCTTTGAAATAACAATGGAAAAAATAGCACGTTAAAATATGAAACTTACAGCTGAGAATTGAAAATTGACTGTAATAATATGTCTAAAGTGTTGCTGTATGCAAAAATTTACCTAAATCAAAATCAAAATCAAAAATGGCTTTATTCAAATAGGCTCCAAGAGCATATATATATATATATATATATATATATATATATATATATATATGTCTCATTGTACTAGTAACGCACTTAGCTACAACGTTAACAATTTTTTGATGGTGCAAACGCATAATGGCTAACTAACCATTACTCGTTATTTAACAATAACGAGTTCTCGTTAGTTACTCGCTAACGCTAACGCGTTATTGTTAAATTTAACAGTAACTGTGAGTAGAGTTTTAGTGCAACTCACCCTAATATTATAACTGAGGTAGGACACAGCAGGAAATTTCCTGCTCAAAATATGGAGCAGCTGAACTGCGAAGTCACTCGACCTTACAAAGGTTCACAGCTAAATAATACTGTTTTCAAGCAGTGTTGTGTTCCTGTAGTTGAGTAAGGTAACCAGAGCTGCTAGGGAGGATTGGGGGTTAGGGCCGGCAACGCGCTTGAGATACTTCTGGTGTCGCAGACGTCTATAGGCTACGGTAATCGCTTACCACCCATACACTTGTTTGCTAACCTACTTATATAAAGAAAAAAATTTTTTTTTACACAACTAGGTCGGCAAACAAGCTTATGGCTCAGCTCGTATCATAAACGATTACAGTATGCAGACACTCCCCAGGAGCTTTGGCTACCTTACTCACCACAGGAACACGACAATACTTGAGATCAGATGTAATAATCTGAAAGATTGAGGTACTTCCCCTGTCGGGCTGCTTCAGACTTTGAGCAGGATCATTTCTTGCTGTGCCCTATCCCAACGAACACTTAAATAAACTCAAAACTTTGAACTAAATATTCTCAGATTGCAATTTTTGTATTTAATTGCATTTTACCTAAGCACAGCAGTACATATAATTATGAATGAGTTAATAATTAACTAAAAACATGTGGTTCACTAAACATCAAGAAATGTCAGTATAATTAATTCTTAGGAGATTCCAAATACTGTGCACGAAAACACAAGAGAAACCTCTCAGTTTGACTATTTTATAAAATAGTAATGTAATGAACTTACCGTTGTGACATTCCATCCGAGATGGATGTTGAATTCGACGTGGCCGCCGATCCATTGCATTGAGATATCGGAGCGTTATACGTCCACACGATCCTAAAAGAAAATAAAAAATAATTAAGAACAAAGTTTATATTGTTCATATATTATACACATGCTTATTAAGTATTATGTATGTAGGTATGAGAGAGAGAGAGAGGGGGGAGAGGAAGAGGGTTGGGGAGAGAGAGGGAAGGCGAGGGAGATAGGGTGGGAGGGGGGTTGTTGTTGAGAGGGGGGGTGAGAGAGGGATAGGGAGAGAAAGGAAGGGAAATAGAGAGAGATACCTGTCTCTTTCGTCGGAGTCGGAACGTGGCGCGGACGTGGCGGGTGTAGCGGAGTCGGGGCGCGCGTCCAACAATGTATTGAGCGATGACGTCACATCCTCTTCCATCTCCACCGCCACCGCGCTCAGCGACGATTCCTTCTGGAACTTACGCCATGCTCTTAACGCGTTACGAAACTACACTTAATGATATCATATCCATACTATGTCACTTATCCATACCCACACCCACTTACAAATACACAGGCGTGTGTGTATACACTCACAAAATTACACATACATATCTACACATTATTGACCATGGATATTTTACATTTTATATATTTCTCATTTTTATTGTAACTGTGTTTTACTACCTCAACTCAACTTTGTCTATCTTAACTGTGTAATTTAAATAATGTAAAATCCAAAATTGGCTTTTATTTAGATACTCTGTATTGGTTCAAGAAACATAGAATGTAGCTGTGGATTCTTGTACAAATAAATAAATAAATATCAACTGTTAACGTCGCATCTTTAAAACTAATCTTTGATGTAGATAGGCCATGATAGATGGTTCTCGTGTCTTAAATAGTAATAAAAAGTTTGAGATGCGCCGATACTTCATCACGAATTCGTTCATATTTTTAAACACCATTTTTTTACGCGAAATGATATAATAGTTGTTGTTGTTGTTTATAGTTAACTGTTAAACACATATATATGTATATCCGAAAATATCGTAATGTTTATAAAATAATAGTAATTAAAATTGAATAAAATTTTGAGAATTAATGTTGTAGCAGACAATTATAATGGTATGTAAGGTAATGTTCTTGTTCTTTTTTATTTGTAATAAAACTCTAATGTTTTTGTGTTGTTATCAACGATCTATTGCTAACAGTAAAAAATACGACTTATTGTTAGCATTTTAATTTTACCACTATACTATTTTACCTATATTTTACTGTTTGGCAGAGGATAACGCTAACTAGAAATTAATTACGGACATAAATAACAAGTATTGTCAAGTTCCAAACTCCTACACAACAAAATTCTCTGTTGATATTTACTATTGAAAATCAATACAAGGTTATATTTATAGTTAATTTATGTATCTTTATACTATGTAATATGTATTGTGTAATAAGGTAACATAAAAATGTTATTTTAAGTCATTTTAATATAATGTTTTGTTTCAAGAGCAAACACAGACGGTATTTTTTATACCTTAAGAATTTATAAATGATCCTAATATGTCTCATAATCAAAAACGAACTTGATTGAGTCATAGACTTAGAAACAAGTGATAGTAACGAATTCATTTCACGTCTCATAAATTAGTGCGCATATTATTCATAGTACATTAATTATTATTCATTGAACGATAAAAAACGCAACTGTATAAGCAATGAAAAGAATAATATCAGATCGTAAGTCATTTCAGTTCTACGTCGAAATCATATATAAAATTCTCGTGTCACAATGTTAGTTTACATACTCCTCCGAAACGACTAGACCGATTTTGATGAACTTTTGTGTGCATATCGGGTAGGTCTGAGAATCGGCCAACATCTATTTTTCATACCCCCAAGTTAAAAAGGGGGGAGGGGGGGATTAAGGGGTTTAATAACATATATGGCAAAACAACGTTTGTGGGGTCAGCTAGTCTTATATATAAATTTCCCATGTCACAATGTTAGTTAAATCCTCTGAAATGGGTGGACAGATTTTTATGAAATTTGTGTGCATATCAGTTAGGTCTGAGAATCGGCCAACATCTAGTTTTTATACCCTTAAGTTATTGGGGGGGGGGGGGGGGGTATTTAGAGTGATAATAACATATATGGTAAAACGACGTTTGCGGGGTTAGCTAGTATATAAATATATGCCTTTTCTTGCCGATTCTTCTCTGCAGAATCTACATTCCGAATCGGTGGTGGCTTTACTTTTACAAAAATAACAATTTATTTTTAAAATTTTAATTTGCAAGATGACGGTTCGAAAGTGCTCTTGGAGCCTTTTTGAATAAAGCTGTTTTGATTTAGGTACTTTGTGATAACATTGGATTGTAGTTTTATTTTCTAATTTTTGCAAATTTCGTCAAATAGTAAAGATATCCTTTCATTAAAAAATATATGTTTAAAAACAAAGCTGTTCAGTTGCATAAGAACAGGCGATTTTATGTATCTTAATTAATTCAGATGATTATTTTCAAAACTAAAGTTCATTTTTCTACAAGTCTATTTTTAACAACATAGGAAAGTAAAGTATAGTGAAAGTAACTTAATATTTATAATACTATTAACAATATTTATTACTTTTAGAAACTATCACTATATTGAAGTAACAACACTCAGTAAATGCATGTAAATAAATTTTGTTCAGAAATTTAAATTTGCGGACGATCATTTTTAATTATTCGCCAACCCGCATTGGAGCCGTGTGGTGGATTAAGCTCTGATCCTTCTCCTACATGGGGAAAGAGGCCTATGCCCAGCAGTGGGATATTACAGGCTGAAGCGTAATGTAAAAGGACGGAAACTTTGGGAATATATTACATAACATATAAAGGCGGATTTGTATCGTACCTTATATATCCATTTTAATAAGACATATCAATTCACCTGTAAGTGATCCTCAGACCTCGAAGTCCGTACGATATGTTGTGTGCGCGTCGCCATTTCTGCAGAGGAAGCGTTACCTCCCGCTGGGGACGCGGGCTGGGAGTTGAACCTGTAGTAACATAATAAATGTTTATTACACTTATCGAAATATAACGCATATATATATATATATATATATATATATATATATATATATATATATATATATAGTTTATTGGTAGGTAATTCATATCCAAATATTAATACATGAAGCAAAAACTTTGTACCCCCTTTTTAGAAAAATTGCGCGAACGAGAATTAAATTTCGATTGAAGTATGAAATATGATGATTCGATGAGTAAATTGCGATTAGAGTATGAAATATGATTAGTCTGTTGTCAAATTGCGAATGGATTATTGTTTGTCTCTACTGAATGTCAAACATAGCCATCATAAATTCATTTATTAGTTATTTATGGCCAAATTTTCGCCACTGGACTACCACTATTTTAGTAAATATGTAATAATTGCTTAACACTCAATATCCACAGAAGGATGTAAATCCTGTGTTAATACATATATGACCTATACAAACATTTGTCATGTGTGGGATAGAAACCGCGCTAGCGCATTAGCCAATCGCTAGGACCACCGCGCCAACGGATCATGATTTTAAACATACATAATGTATATGTGGAAACTTTATCACTTATGTATTTATTGGTATTATTAATGAATTATTCACGTTTTTTCAATGAATACATTATGTAAATAAATATTAATGTGTTACATTTTGCTAGCATGGTCGCCGACGAAACCCGTGTCTGGCGATGAGTTGTGCCGCTGCGACAGTTCGACGCGTGCGGCCAGGCGATTTTCACTCGGTGACGCGGGCGTTGAATTATATCTAACGAAAGATGTCATCAATATTTATGTAAATAAGCTTCACGAGTCATTTTGTTACAGAGGTTGTTTTAGTGTTGTGCATATAACATATATATAATTATATACACAAGCTGTGGCCGCAGGTGCAAATTCGGCCTACAACTGTATTATTATTTAAGACATAGTCTGGTTACTGCTATAATCCAAAATATGGTAAGGAAACCTTTTGAAGGAAAATTTCTGCGTTTCGCAAGTATTATTAAACTTGAAATTTTAATCTAGATTATGAACTACTAGCTGTGCCCGGTGGCTACACTCGCGTTAATTTGAGGATAGACGTACTACAATATCATATAGCCTTCCTCAATAAATGGACTGTCCAACTCAAAACTAATTTGTCAATTCGAATTAGTAGTTCCTCAGACTAGCGCGTCCAAATAAACATTTTTCAAATGTATAATATGCATTAGTATAGAACATATATATATATATATATATATATATATATATATATATATATATATATATATATATATATATAGCCGACCGATGGCGGGATAACCATCCAACTGCTGGCTTTGAAATACACAGGCCGAAGGCGGGCAGCAGCGTCTTTGGTGCGACAAAGCCAGTACTGCGGTCACCAACCCGCCTGCCCGGCGTGGTGACTATGGGCAAAACACATGAGTTCACGTTATTTTTGGCGTAAACTTGTGGAGGCCTATGTCCAGCAGTGGACTGTATAGGCTGTAATGATGATAATGATGATATATATATATATATATATATATATATATATATATATATGTATATATATATATATATGTATATATATATATAGTTTTCCTTTGTAGAAGAAGAGGCTTTATCTTAGCTGTATCTAATCACGCTGTGAGTTATTAACGTTCAATATATTTTTTTATCGATAGTTAGTAGGATTAGACAGTTGATTGACTGTTATGTCGATTGCGGTATGTACCTGTGGTAGTGCGTGCGGTGCGTGGGGGCGTGGTGGTTGTGATGGGGATGCTCCACGCGCGACAGGTTGAGCATGAGGTCGCCGGTCATCATGTAGGCCTCGAACTTAGGCTGAGTGACGCGAGGCCGCCTCTCTCTGTCCTCAGTCAACAGAGCCTCGCAACTCTCTCCCGACTGAACGCCCGATCCGTTGCTCGACGAGTTGCTCGACGAGTTGCTGTTCGAATTACTAGACGGCGGTGATCCTGATCTATGTGAGATTTATGTTTTGCTAATAACAAACCGGGTGAGATTTATCTTTTTAATTAAATCGGAATGGTTGTAGCAAATTATTTCGACGCATATTTTCGTCAAGTTTTTACTATAGGATTACTAGTAATTAGCAATCATTTGTTTTAAGCAGTTGATAATTTTAAGTGATATGGTTTTTAAAATAATTTGGTCTATTAGATTTTGTAATGTTTTTTGTACGAAAAAGTTGATATGAAATATTATCATTTATATAGTAATAAAAATTAATAAAAAATCTTTTTCGGATTTTACCGTACTTTATTAAATTTTTTAAATGTCCTAACGTTAGGACGTCTGACAGACACCTCAGTCCTTCCGTGATCATGGTTGCTGTAAAGTATCCGAAACGTCGGGCATTTAAAAAAACTTAATAAACCGCGATAAAATCCGGAAAAAATATATCAAATATAAATTTAGAAGTTTGATATTTCAGTTTTTTTATATATATAACTATAAACATGCGTACAGCTCACCTGATGGTAAGCGATTACCGTCTCTTATAGACGTCTGCAACATACCGGAAGCATCGCAAGCGCGTTGCCGACCCTATCCTCAATTCCTCCTAGAAGCTCTGGTCACCTTACTCACCAACAGGAACACAACCCTGCTTGAATGTCGAGGTACTTACTACCCCAGTCGGGCTGCTCCGTATTTTGACTAGCAATCGTTTCAAAGATACAAACAATGCCGACGGAGAAGGTTCTGGTTGAGATAAGTTCGCTGGGCATGAGCACTATATCGTAAGGATACAAATATAGATAAAATTACATATTTTAGTGTCTAGCTATAGCGAAGTCTGGCGATCGATATAAAGTGTCATCGATTTTATTGCTCCTCGTTGTGTCAATTATCCCTCAAGGTGAGTAAATTCTAAGAATAAAAACCTTTAAAAACGCATAACCAACAAGTCAAGTTTACTATTTTTCATACTAGCTGTTTTCTGAGATTTCTTTTGTGTAGTAGATACGAGTATTTCAATATTTATAAGTGTGAAGTTACACTGGAATACAATTGTTATGCTATTCCAAAAGAATAGGATTCCAGGATAAAAAGTGGCTTATGTCATACTTTGACCGCTAAACTAAATCATGATATCACCACTTTACAAAAAAAATCAAGTCGATCACTTTCTTAGTCAGTGTGAAACAAAAACAAATACATAATGTATCCATGCCAAATTTCATCATCGATTGAGTAGCAAACATTCAACTAAATTTTCACTTTTATCATTTTAGTATAAAGACAACAATATTACTGAATTGTGACGTAATAATTACAATATTAGTTAATTTTGTGACGTGATCGTAATTGGAACGTAGCCCGTGCATATGACTTCCATATCATATATTCATTACAGTAACCGGGTCAGCGGTTTTATTAATTGCTATCACTGTCCCGACCGCCGCAGCCTCGCTAGCCTAAATGAAATTTCATTCATACAGGAAGATAAAAGTAAATAGAATAGAGCGAATAATTGTTACGGCCGTCAAAACAATCGTCTCGTTCGTGAGTCACACAGACGAGTGAAAAAATAAATTTATAGCAGTATAATTTCCGGCTAATAATAAGTTTTTAATGATATAATTACATTGTGATCTATAAAATGAAAAATGCATTATGTTCTTTAGTATACTTTGACTACGTCAACTGAATTTTGGGAATTTTCTGTTTATGAGGTACTAACTACTATGACTGAAAGATGTACATTTTTTTATAATTTGCTTTAGTAATGTAACAATTATATTTTTTTAATATTTTTTTTATTGCCTTTATGTATAACGAACGACGATAAATCAAGGAGGCGTCGTATTCCATTGTAGCATCGATATTTCTTTTAGTCTTTTCCTAATCTAATTTTTTCTAATCACGAGTCAAAACCATTTGTCTTCGAGTGTATACCAGTAGAGTGATAGTAGACGTTTCCTACGCATTGTTATAGGTACTCGTTAAAAGTGCAGGGTGAGGGTGGCCGTCTGCGACACATATGGCACGAGCTATCGGTTATCGCGGCCGGATGTCACCTGTCAAACTTACCGAGGGTCGCTATTCGATTACTCGAGGTGTGGCTAAATATAACTTGAGGGTATCCGAGGTATGTTAGAAAATAAAACCTATGTAAATATAACGTTTATGACTTTTCAATTACCGGCCCTATCTCTAACGAAATGGATTTTCGAATGACAGCCATATTTTAAAATTTTAAACTATCTAAATAAAGTTATAGCGGTCAATCGTCTGTGTATAACGAAAAAACTAGTGGATATTAAAATCTATCTTCTATGTATTATTTCCTAGACAGTCCTTATTGCGATATTTACATTCAATATGAATCTTCTTAATCACTTCAAATGTTTTATTTAACCTGTAAGTTTATATGCAAAAAAAATATATTAGATCAATACATTTTTATTATAGAGAAGCTCGCCGACGAAGTTGGGTGCATTGGTTTGGTATAGTATATAGAACACTCACTTTTCGTGTTTTATGCGTTGCGGGGCGCTAGTGCGACGCTCTGCGGCAGCGGACAGATAGCGCCTTACGTTCGCTTTGATCTGTGGGTCTGAAACATACTATATGAAAAGGTTTTGCCTAGACCAAAGAGTATTATCGATACTTATTTACATTTAAATTTTGTTTCTAAAAAAATGTTTGTTACAGATTAATCATACTACATACTGGAACAATTTTAATAATTACTCGACCAGTACAAAACCGAACTAACTCGAAGTAAGTAGGCTTTAAAATATCACGCTACAACTACAGTGATTATATTTTTTAACGCGAGTGCAACCACGAAATCCGTCTAGTACAAATAAAGGTTTGGGCAAACGCGTATGGAATATTATTTTCAATCTTATTAAATAGGTAACCCAACATCCGAATTGCACTAATTTAGTATTAAATCCATGCCATTCACTAAGTTTATTATAACATTAGATATTCGTGAGTTAGGGGAGTCCAGGTCGAATCCCGGGAGTCCCCTATAAAGTTACTCGGTGTATCGCCACTCTTATTTGCTGCGACTTATTTCGTAAAGGAGATGGGGACTTTTGGGCCAAAATGTAATGAGTAGAGGGTTTAAGAAAATGGTCATATTTTTTTTATTTTAAAATATAAAATATCAGCTCAATTCTGAATCTGAAAGCGGAGAAAAATGAGAAAAAATAGTTTTTGTCAAATTATTTGGGTATCGGTTCAACTATAATCGATTACAGAATTCAAAAAGAAAATGTTTGCACTAGTTAATTAACTCAAGGTATTTAGATGCACAATTAAAGCTGTAAACAATAAAGTGCATTTAAATAAAGTTACATTAATAGCGAAAATATCAATTAATATCTGATAAACCAAAATGATTATCGATTTCGTATTGATTTAAAATTAATCATATTTTTAATGATAGCTTTGACAGCTGACTGACAGTAATACTGTGTCCGTCACTCGTTTCGTGTTTACTGTTTTCCGATGCATTCTAAGTCCATTCCTGATATTTATTTATGGTTTCAAGTGTATATCAATATTTGTAATCAGTTTGCAAACATTCTTCACTAAATATAAACATTAGTGCTACAAAAACTTAGTGATCGGGTTTTTTTATAGACATTGTAACATAACCTAACTTTTACAAAAAGTCTAATAACTCCTCTCAGATAGCCAAAATATAAATAATTTTCAGCGAGGGATCAATAAGCCTAAATGCATTTTCATTTCATTACATTTTGACCCAAGAATATATGGAATCGTATCCATTTCCTTTGAGTGATACTCTCGAGGACACACGAATTTTACTAGCGGAAACCGCAAAGTTCGTATTAAATGTCATAGTTCAACCGACATATAAATTTAATAAGCGTTTATTGATGTTTTCACTGATAGACTCACCCTTTTTTAATCGTAAAGTGACGGGATCCGACGATAGTCGCAAGCATTTTAGCACTGAAACAAAATAAAATCCTTCAAATTATGGCGTTTATCTCAAAAATGCCATCTCATCGGTAATAGATTACGTTAAGAAATGCCATTCAAATGAATGAATTCAACACAAACATGGAGTAGTGCAAGGAGTTTTATCTATAAAATGTTGATCACTATCGTCGGAGCGAAAATTTCTATTTTTCCACAATGAGGGAAAGTCGTTTATGAATAAAAAAATTATTTTTTTTCATAGAATCTTTCGAGACAGGGCTGGATTAGGAGAGTAAGCGTTAATGTGAATTATGTGATTGCGTGTCGGGTGCGGAGTGCTGGTGAGAGGCCGTTCATAACGCGATCTTTGAATTACCAACCTCAAATAGCGCCGTAGAGGTCTAACTAGATATGCTCTAATATACGAAACTTATTTCTCGTTGCTGACAAACATATATTACATAGATATAGTCATTTAAGTATTTTATCTTTGACAAATTATTTTTTTTTGAATTGCTATCTAATAAATGAGGCAGAATTATTTAGAAATTAAATACACTGGAAATATTTTAAATGTTACTTAATGTTTATTTTATTATCTTTGCGAAACTCCACAAATTAGTTAAATTCTATACTAGGTTTTATAAAACTTAAAAGGTATTTATTAAAAAAAGGCCAATTAATCAGGTATTATTGAAAACGGGCCATTTTTAAGACTAATGTTATATTCAAAAAAATAAAGATGGATTAACTTTTTTAATGGTACAGCACCAAGCTAATTTAAATATCAGACTAACATTCCTAAGTGTCTTATTTGTTTCACCTACAAATAAACTTTTAACTAATCCCTTCAACAATCACCATTATTACGAGTGATTACTCGTTAGTAAATTAGGAGATATAATAAACGATAATATACAAATAGTAACAGCGCTATTGTACGAACGCCTCGTGGTCAGTAACGGGTAACGACGTCAATTAGTTTCAACGAGTTATCATCGATAGGCATGTTTCGGAGATAATGTGTCATGTGTGATAAATGGCAAATTCCTTACCTTCTCGGGTAGTGAACCGGTTCACATCAGTCCCATTAACCTTGAGCAGTACATCTCCCGCTTCGACCTGTAATTAAACATGCGGATTCATGAATTTATTCCTGAGCTAAAATATAACTCGGTGTTTACATTATTTTGTTACTTGTGCAGAAGACAATTCAACATCAGCAATAATTAAAAGAGATACATTTTTTTAACGATTCGAGTGTATAGTACGATTGTATGTGAATAATTTTTTTTTCCAATATAATCATTCAATATATGTATACATTTATAATGCACGATTTTTGTCCATTATTATCATATGCATTATATCAACGTGGCTGGTCATTTGCGTGGCGACATATTCGTGGACCTTTATACCTTCAGCTTACACCATCCACGGCTACAGCCATTCACAGAAAGGGTTTCTGATCCCACTTGGGCAACAAACAAGCGAACTGTCCACCTGATAGTAAGTGGTTAGTTTAGTAAAGCACCTGTAATATCAGGAGTATTACAATCACATTGCCGACCCTAACCGCTTGATTGCCCATTCCATTATATATTTGGCTGTGATCTTCTGTAAGGATATTTCTACAGTAGGGTGGCTCTATATTGTTAGAAAGACATTCCTGCAGTATCCTATCTCAACGACATTCAATGAATCTCAAAGTTCGCTTGTTACAAGAAACGAACGAAAACTTATGTTTATGAAACGGAAATGTCATGATAAATAAGATTATAAATATGTACAAAAAAAAGTAAGATATTATAAACCTTACATAGGCGATTAATGTCTCTAATAATTGGTTTCTCTTATAAATATTTTAATGCAACAGACGAAGAAAAAAAAAATGTCTGCATGAGGTATTGGAAATATGTTAAGACATCTATCTATGCTATGTTAGACGTGGCTCAGCGACCTAAGACTAAAAGAAAACAACGCAGATGCAACCGAGACAGTGCCGAAATTCTTAATTTCAACACCAAACATAACACTTGAAGACATAACGTTAGTTTTTGTTACGAGTTGGTCATGTTAAAAATATTCTTATTTTTTGTCCATTATCCATCTAAACTTTGTGCAGTATAGGTACCTACGGACCCAAATAAGAGTACATACTACTCAACTGATTATATGAATAGCAATAACCCGTAAACATGCGAGTTTGAACAGTACCGTTTTTGTAGCTAACGCTAGTTTAATAATAATTGTCGAATTTCTTTACTCTTTATACCTACTCCGACTTTTAAAAGCCACCGTGAAATAATTTAAACGTCTCTCTTACACTACTCGTGTCCATTAATTAATAATTATTTTCGTTACTAAGTAAATTAAAATAATAATACTCTTGTAAACATGTTTACTATTAAATGATTATTTATTGGCAGATTACTCGTCATAATAAACATTTGAAGAAGTGCCAAATAGTGTAATTATAAACTGTATATTACTACGAAACAGTTTTAATTTAATTACGTTTACGGTACTTTGATATAAGCTATTTAAAATACTAAACACTAAGTACATGCGCGCCGCTGACATGATATTTTTTGTTCCAGCATCTACCTTCTAAATATTTGCCACAGGTTAATTATGTATTTATAAATATAAATTAATAAATAATATATTATAATATTTTATGATATATAAGATTTTTGTACAAGATACTGAATCGTTTTTCTTGCAAGTCTGGATTTTAGTCATATCATGTCAACGTACAATTAAAATAGAACTAAATTAAAGTAACTTTAACTGTAATTTAGTTAAGCAATAATAAAATTAAGTGATACAATCGAACAGAGAATGAACAAATGTATTACTGTCCGACATAATATATGCATATCAAATAATATTTTTAACAAAAGAAACGTTTCGCTGTAACATATTATGTTTTAATACTTAATTTATAGCACGTAAATCAAAATATTTTAAACTGAGTGCTCATACTCGTAGCTAACTTACTTTGAATTTCTGCTATCAGAGGGAGGCTCGCTGATGACGTTAATATTACATGTTGCACTCATAATATGATCTATACATACACTTATAGTCACAAGACAGAGCTATCGTTACACGTATTACACTAAACTTTAACTATTCCACTTCACTAAGGATAAAAAGTCCGTATCGTCACTTCCTCTTGATTTCAATGATTCACTCCGCCACTCCGTCACTAGTTAACATTTCACAACTGGTCTCCGGTGGTTAAAAACTAGATGCAGATAAATATAGATGGGGGCTAGCTCCAAGATCGCACCCAGCTCCGTCGATGAGGTGAATAAAAAAAACATCAGAGATAATTTATTGTATTGAAATTACGGGAGCGCAGTGAATGGCGCGCCAACACGGGCGTCTGCCGCGTCCGTCGCCGTCAACTGTTATCAAACGAGGGAGTGCTAATGGAACGGGCATAGGAGATAAATTAAATCAGAATGCTATATAAGGGAGCAGGAAATAG
This sequence comes from Melitaea cinxia, assembly GCF_905220565.1. Classification (NCBI taxonomy): domain Eukaryota; kingdom Metazoa; phylum Arthropoda; class Insecta; order Lepidoptera; family Nymphalidae; genus Melitaea; species Melitaea cinxia. The sequence goes on along the minus strand of NC_059400.1, from coordinate 6,145,200 downwards.
GAATTAGTCGGCTGCTGCCCACCTGACCTCGTTAAGGATAAAGCTCGTAGGGGCGATGTGACGAGCTTTTTCCTCGATATTGACCATGAATTTCAGAAAGGTCGTTTACTAGCACGCGACGTATCAATAATTAATAAACTGTACGAGGCTTTTACCTAATTCTAGGAATCTTTTTTTATACCGTAGCATCTTCAATTTTTTATTTTTTGTTTTTAACATTAATAGTTTAATTACTGTTGAAAAACAAGAACTGAAGAAAATGTATTCCAATAAATATAGGATTCTATAATGTTCAAAAACTAACTAAAGTAGCTGCTTCTTTCTTGTTCGTTTACGGACGGAAATCTTTATCAATATCGAATTGACTTGCGGCTCTTACTTGTATAATTGGTTACGTTAACGTAAAAAGTTCGTGTAGGAAATTAATCACAGAGACGATTACATTAAATGAAATATTCTAAAAGTATTGTTTGTACAACTGTCGATAATTCTTTCTATACTTAGCATTATTTCTTTTATAGATAGGTAAAATATAATTATAATAGAAGTAGTTATTTTAGCTATCGCATAATTATGTTAGCTTATATTGTTTAGTATTATACAGACCGCAAGCGATGGCTTCGTATTTCTCACACGAGTTTCATAATAATATCGGCATATATAACAAACAATATGTACTGTAACAAGTATTTTCATGATTATAATAAAACCTTATTACGGAAGTTTGTTCGTATTGTATTTACATACAATCCTCGTTCTGCACCGTAAACGCGTTTTTATCATATACGCAAAAGTTAAACTGGATTGATAATTATTTTGCAACACTACGAATTAAATTAGATAACAACTAATATAATATAGTATAGCTCACGAAATAGGTATTACGTAGGTATGGTAGGAAAAGGACTATATTTTTTTTTATAAAATCGTTTTTAAATGTTTGTCTCTATGTCTCTACATGTGTCTCTGGAATGGCTAAAATAAGATAAAGGAGAATTACAGCCATTACATGGCAACATATACTTTTTAACCGACTTCCAAAAAAGGAGGAGGTTCTCAATTCGACTGTATTTTTTTTTTATGTATGTTACATCAGAACTTTTGACCGGGTGGACCGATTTTGACAAATTTTGTTTTAATCGAAAGGTGGTGTGTGTCAATTGGTCCCATTTAAATTAATTTGAGATCTAACAACTACTTTTCGAGTTATATCTAATAATGCGTTTTTACTTGACGCTTTTTTCGTCGACCTACGTTGTATTATACCGCATAACTTTCTACTGGATGTACCGATTTTGATAATTCTTTTTTTGTTGGAAAGGAGATATACCAAGTTTAGTACCATGATAAGGAAACTAGGATCTGATGATGGGATCCCAGAGAAATCGAGGGAAACTCTTGAAAATCCGCAATAACTTTTTACTGGGTATACCGATTTTGATAATTCTTTTTTTATTGGAAAGAAGATATCCCTAGTTTAGTACCATGATAAGGAAACCAGGATCTGATGATGGGATTCCAGAGAAATCGAGGGAACTTCTTGAAAATCCGCAATAACTTTTTATTGAGTGTACAGATTTTAATAATTTTTAATTTAATCGAAAGCTGATATTTGTCATGTGGTCACATATAAATTTTATTAAGATCTGATAACTACTTTTTGAGTAATCTTTGATAACGCGTAGTTACTTGACTATTGTTTCGTCGATCTACGTTGTATTACTCGTTGATGTAATTGAAGTCGGTTTTTTTTTTCGTTTGCGAGCAAACACAATTATTATCGCAATATTCGCACGGGATCAGGATAACGCCGTTAAAAAATAATGAGTATCCAGATAGAATATCCCACGTGTCATCACGAAGTCGCGGAACGGCTAGTTAATTAATAACAATAAATCTATTATATTCTAATATAATTAAATAGTACCTGGGTGACCGAGCTTAGCTCGGTGTTTAGTAAATTGTAAAGGATTAGTAGAAGACAGTTAAAATGATTCGCTGCCGGTTTGGATGAAGTCTTTTTTAACCGACTTCAAAAAAGGAGGAGGTTACTCAATTCGACCGTATATATATTTTATGTATGTTCGGGGATAATTTCGTCGTTTATGAACCGATTTTGATAATTCTGTTTTTGTTGGAAAGGAGATATCCCTAGTTTGGTACCATGATAAAGAAACCAGGATCTGATGATGGGATTCCAGAGAAATCGAGGAAAACTCGAAAATCCGCATAACTTTTTACTGGGTGTACCGATTTTGATATTTTTTAATTTAACATTTTAATTTCATCGAGATTTCATTACAACTTTTGGAGTAATCTTTGATAATGCGTGTTTCTTGACTATTTCTCGTATACCTACGTTGTATTACTTGTGGATATAATTGAAGTCGGTTTTTTATCGTTTGCCTGCAAACACAATTATTAATAATGAATGAACGCACGATGTGTAACAAAGGCAATGTATAAAATAAAAATAAAAAATGAAGGTAAATTAAAATTGATACAAATTACTAAATTACAATATTGAGAGCAATTGCTTCTCAAAAACTGATAGGCGCTCCAACAAAACGTGTTTTTTGGAAATCATATTTAAATACGAATTACAAATTTAAAAAATATGAATAATTCTTTTTACCGACAATAATAAAAAATATAATTAAATATAAAAATTTAAAAAAAAAAGCAATTAAAAAATAATAATGATAAAATATGATATTTTTTTTCGATTTTACCGACATAATAATAAAAAATAAGAACTGGCTATTTAAATAAAAAATTACGAGTGCAATTAGAAAGAAAAAAAAAGAAAAAATTATAATCGGTCTGGAAATTTGAGGATTTGAACCGTGATCTTATCGGTCGATAGCGTCCGGCCGATTTCTCATCTGAACTAATACAGTTTTATTGACAAGTGCGAAATTTGCCTTCTTATTCTAACGATATTGTAGCCATTTTTTCACTGTCTAAAAACTGGGATAAAACGACATTTTCTAAAAATCTTATTATTTATCTCCCCCGAAATTCCCTGCATACTAAATTTCAAGAAAATCATCGGTGTCGTTTCCGCGATTCAGATTCTATATATATATATATATATATATATATATATATATATATATATATATATATAATATAGAATATTTTTTTGTATTATTAATAAATGAATTCGATGTAATTAGTACGAACGTAGCGAAGCACGTACCGGGCCGCTAGTATATATATATATATATATATATCTACAAGAATTGCTCGTTTAATAGATTTTGCACTTACGTTTCATAAAGTTCATATTTGATGAAGTGGGCATAACAACGTGAAACAAAACAAGTAGTTCGCATGTAGGTAGGTGAGGATAGATATATAAACGCCTACCGTTTTCTACGCCCATGCATCTCAGTTACATCTACTCAAAGCCTACGTACTATTAGTTGGAAGCTTTTTCGTTACTAATTTCATAAACTTCATATCTTTGTGTATAATGTTCAGAATATTTCAGGTCATCTATTCAATGCAAACTAGATCATTTGAAACAGCATACCACTTAATATAACTCTGATTAATTTGAACTCCGTGTAAAAATTCTAATTTACATATTATGAAATTAGCTGTAAGTGTAAATGCGCTTTTAAGATAAATTTGTCTCTTAAATAAAAACTTCTCTATCATAGATAAGCGTGAATATAAAATTGTAATAAAATGCATTTTACTCGAAGACTGTTGTTGATTTTATAATAATAATTTCCTGCTAATTATGTTTGACCAAAATGGGAAATCTGGTCAAGTAACATTGACTGAAACAAAATTAAATTATATTATTAAACTTAATATTTTCCAGGTAGGGACAAGGAAAAAGGAAAAAAATAAATAAAGTCCCGAAGTAGCACGAGCTCTACATTTCGCGGATGAGAAAGGTAAATAGAGTAAGGATTATTTGCTGCAACGAGATATAGGTCAGGTCGTATCCTTAATATTACGGTTCCATCGAATTGTACGGTACGCTGCTTCCATGTCCTATGCAAATATTAATTTTGTTATTGCTTTTACACATGATATCCGAGGCGTGTTTCCTATTTTTAAAGAATGTTCTCAAGAATCGTAACAACTTAGTTAAAATCGGACGCAAGATATTGTGTATCCTATACATTATTTTTTATAATTTTACTTTTAGATTTATTATAGAAATGTACATACTAAAAGCATTAAGTATAGTCGGTAATCCGGTTCACATTTGAGACATATTATTTTTCCTTTTTTAATTTACTCGTACGAAGTTCTATTTCCTTTACACGTAAGTGGAAGGAAACCATCGACCTGTAAATTAATATCCGCTTTTCCGCGACATTCGAAGAAGACAGGATGTTCATTTGTCAGTTTGAAGTATAAGTGCTCTTAACCTACAAGAAAAAACGCCGTTACACTAACGTAGCTTTATTGTCTGTTCGTGCGACGCAGTTCCAAAATTTAAAGAACAATTTAACATTCACTTTTTTTGCTTGTTTAAATTACTGACTTATAATTAAAGTTAAGGCGAGTGCTCAATATGGCTGTATATACGAGTTACTCGTACTATTTTAAAACGTAAAAAAAGGTCTTTCTTTTTAAAGGCAAAAGTCTATATAACTATTAAACATATGGATATCATTTCTATTATATTGAAATTAAACTTTAAAACAAACTTTTATTTAAAATAGTTAATAAAAAAGGGTTGTCTAACAATAAATGAAACGAATCTAAACTCGGTTACGACTTCGCAGTGCCCATCAAGAGATAACATGTTCTGACTTATGTTCATACTCTGTCACCACGTCATGTATTGAAAAACATAATTAACGAAACTAACAAATGGTATAACACTTTTATCGGAATAGTGTAAATTACCAAAATGTCAGCTCAGTCGGATACATATATTTATGTGATTGGATAGCCACTGGCTTAAAAAGTTTTGCTAACTTTAAAACGGACAGCTGACATTGCTAGTAAAATAAGAGGTTGTAAATAAAACTGTATTTCGAGAGAGCATCATTTGAAAACAACTGGACTGGACCGATTAGTTTTCATTATCGGCGGTGTGTGTTCTATAATGGAAAATTATAAAAAAACTCCAAAAATTGAAAATTAAAAGTGACGCAGATCGATTTTTTATTATTTCACTAAGCTATGACTTAAATAACATGTATATGCATGCTTATTTTCACTGTTTGTACCCATCTCTCTATTGCGTACGTTTATTCATTGGCTTATAGAATTTATATGTATGTATGTATGTATATACGAATTTGTATTTTTAACCGACTTCCAAAAAAGGAGGAGGTTCTCAATTCGACTGTATTTTTTTATGTATGTTACATCAGAACTTTTGACCGGGTGGACCGATTTCAACAATTTTTTTAATCGAAAGGTGGTATGTGTCAATTGGTCCCATTTAAATTTATTTGAGATCTAACAACTACTTTTCGAGTTATATCTAATAATGCGTTTTTACTTGACGCTTTTTTCGTTGACCTACGTTGTATTATACCGCATAACTTTCTACTGGATGTACCGATTTGGATAATTCTTTTTTTGTTAGAAAGGGGATATCTCTAGTTTAGTACCATGATGAAACCAGGATCTGATGATGGGATCCCAGAGAAATCGAGGGAAACTCTCGAAAATCCGCAATAACTTTTTAATGGGTGTTTCGATTTTGATAATTTTTAATTTAATGGAAAGCTGATGTTCATCATGTGGTCAAATTTAAATTTTATCGAGATCTGATAACCACTTTTTGAGTAATCTTTGATAACGCGTAGTTACTTGACTATTTTTTCGTCGATCTACGTTGTATTACTCTTCGATGTAATTGAAGTCGGTTTTTTTTTTCGTTTGCAAGCAAACACAATTGTGATTAAACTTTATTACCGTTGCGAAAGCCCGTTACACTGCTAGCTCCTTTCTGTTGGGTTATCTGGAAGAGATCCATTTAGTGGTAAGATCGTCCATTGCACTACATGTATCATGCATATCATGCTATGCATGTTTGCTATGTATCTTTAGTTGCAATAAAGTGTTTTATTATTATTATTGGGCTTTTGGATATTATAAACGAATATAGGAAAATATTTAACATAATATACATATATGTATCTGTAACACATGTGTCTGTGAAATACGCACTAGAGTGAGTGAAATAGCCTCACACCTGGAATTGCATTTATTCCATAACAGTGTTTAACAGATATGATAATACTTTAACGTAGTCGAGTTTAAGCGTAAGCTTGTACGTAATAGTCGTTCAAGGTCGTATAGAATAAAATAATAAAATATTTATTTTGATCTCTACTTCACACGGCTATTACTAATGAATGAAACAGCTGGCTTAAGCTTTAATGATGCCGATTACGATCAAAGAGTTTCGAGTTTGGTCGGATCGACCAGCACTTGATATCGCCTCGCATGATTGACAGAACTAATGAGATATTGAAAAATCGAAAGCGCAACGCGTATGCTTGTCGCGATAAGGAGATACGAGCGTCGAGCGTACGAAAGCTTGCATTATTTTTTTGCTCTCGGAAACCGGATTCGCCTTTCTAACTATCGAACTTGTACTCTAGACGTAGACTTAACGAACTAAACAAAAGAAAGCATCATGATATATGGAGTCGGGGAACATGAGTATCAGAATGTTGAGCTTTATAGAGATCAGTGTTTACGCGGACTTTTATTGCCTATTAGTTGTTAATATTACTGTTACTGGGCGCTAAATTTACATACATACCCATATACCATATTTAAATTAGAAGACGTTTCTTCTCATTTTCTATGAGAACTTAATTAAGTTTGTGCGACTACAATGTCTACCAAATTGTTATACGCGTTTAATCTTTATTAATCTTTGTTTTCTTATGTCACTAGGTCGGCAAACAAGCGTACGGCTCACCTGATGGTAAGCGATTACCGTAGCTTATAGACGCCTGCAACACCAGAAGCATCGCAAGCGCGTTACCGACCCAATCCCCCCAGGAGCTCTGGTCACCTTACTCACCAACAGGAACACAATACTGCTTGAAAACAGTATTATTTTGCTGTGATCTTCTGTAAGGTCGAGGTACTACCCCAGTCGGGCTGCTCCATATTTTGAGCAGGAAATTCCTGCTGTGCCCTACCTCAGTTAAAAGTTTGTATGGCAGAAGATTACTTATCGCCATAAAATGAAATAAAACTGGATTTAAAAATTAGATTTTTCACAGTAAGTGCTATGAAACTATTGTCTTGTTGTGACTTAAATGCTCAGTTAGGTGACTTTAAAAATAGACTGAAAAAAAGAAAAACGTATTGTGGATTAAATTCAGTCCATTTTCCAAGTGGTTTGTTCCAATTTCACAAGCAGCAAGAGATCGATTTCTCGACGACATCAAGAATACTGGAATGTAATATTAAATATAGTTCATTTTTTGATTGAAATACAAACAGAAAGTCTTACGTTACAAACAGATAAATTGACGTAATTATTACAAACTTTTTTTTTCTTCATTTAAAAACTTACTCCCATATTTAAAGGAAAATAATATTACACCGTTGCCGGAGAATATTTTTTTTATACAACAAGGTGGGCAAACAAGCGTACCTACGGCTCATCCTGTAGGTAAGCGATTACCAGATACACTAACTGTTGCCCGCGACTACATCCGCGTGGTTATGAAGATATGCATTACTATGAAGATGTTTTACAAAATTATTTTTTTATTTCAGGCACTTGAAATGCTTATCACACTGAGTAACTTATTAAAAGGCACAATTTAGTATGATTTAATAGTTGTTTTTATAAAACCTCTCTATACACCACATTCTGAGTTTTATTTTCCGGCTGCAGTATATAAAATAACCTATCAGGTGAACATATCATCATCATCATCATCATCATCATTATAGCCTATACAGTCCACTGCTGAACATAGGCCTCCACAAGTTTACGCCAAAAATAACGTGAACTCATGTGTTTTGCCCATAGTCACCACGCTGGGCAGGCGGGTTGGTGAGCGCAGTACTGGCTTTGTCGCACCGAAGTCGCTGCTGCCCGTCTTCGGCCTGTGTATTTCAAAGCCAGCAGTTGGATGATTATCCCGCCACCGGTTGGCTTTTTAAGTTCCAAGGTGGTACCGGAACTGTGTTATCCCTTAGTCGCCTCTTACGACACCCACGGGCAGAGAGGGGGTGGCTATATTCTTTAGTACCGTAGCCACACAGTAACAGATTTCGTGATGAGTGAGTCAACCTACCATCCCCCTTTTTAACCCCAAAAGGGAGTTGATTTCTAAAGGTACATTATTTGGACACCTCCTCACCATCTATAGAGCATACATTTTAAATTTCAAGTCTCTTACTTCAAAAACATAGGACTTTCATACAAACTTCAACTCTACCCGAGTTTCGTAAAATCAGTTCTTAGCAGATGTTTACGCCCTATAAAAAACGTACCTGCCAAATTTCAAGTTTGTAGGTATTATAGTTTCGGAAATTTCGTGATGAGTGACCTTTTGCTTTTTATATATATATATATATATATAAAGTTATCGGTGCAAAAGTTTATGTTTGTTTACTCTACGTTTGGTGCGTCTTACTGTGACATACCGATCGTTCCATCTTCAAAATATATTTTGAAATAACTTTTATGCCAACGAATGAATAACAAATTATTCCAATCTCTATTTATTATAAAAATAAGGACGTTTTTAAAATTTTGATTTGATTTAAAAAATTCGTTTCATTTTAGCCGGGCTATTAAAAAGGACCAAGATGGTTTAATAATTAGGATATATGTATAAAGCTGAATACACTAACAAAATTGTAGAGTTTTTGTAGTATGTATAAACATGATAATCTAAAAAAGCAAACCACGAGTCAGATTATTTCTCTATAAAATAACACACATATTGAGTATATTATAGAAGGTTACAAGGCGTTTAGTAAGTACATAATAACACTAATTTACGTCAGCCTGTAATATCCCACTACTGGGCATAGGCCTCTTTTCCCATGTAAGAGAAGGATCAGAGCTTAATCACACTTCATACAAAGTTAGAACTGGCAGCTAATATAATAGCTTTTTTAAATATTGTCAAACTTAGCACGTACTGTTTTCTACAAAAGGAAATGAAAGGTATTTTAAACGACAAGTTTACGTATAATATGTCATCTTGTTTTACATATTGTTCTTTTTTCTATAAACACCTTGTGAATGGATTGGAAATAGTAGACAGAAAGATAAGTTAATTGCCCGTTTTCGATTTGTTAATAATGGAGCATGAAATCTTCTACATGTGCGATATCGAACGAGAACGAACGAGAAACTAACGAGATTGACTGATATTTTTAACCAACTTCAAAAAAAGGAACAGGTTCTCAATTCGACTTTACATTTTGTTTATGTGTATTAATCATCATAAGTTTTTACTCATAATTTTTTACTGGTTATACATATTTGATTTTTAAGCGACTTCAAAAAAGGTGGAGGTGTCTCAATTCGACCGTATATATATATATATATATTGTATGTTCGCAGTAAACTTCGTTTATCAACCGATTTTGATGATTCTTCCTTTTTTTTTTTGTTGGAAAGAAGAAATCCCAAGGGTGGTACCATGAAACACAATTATAATGATTCTTATTATATTCGAAAGCTGTTGCTTGTCCTGATGTCTCATTTAAATTTAATCGGGATCTGACGAATACTTTTTGAGATCTCCTGAATATTTTATCGACTACTTACGTCGTGTTGCTTGTCGATGTAATTAGATTAAAAATGACATAACTATTTATCATAAAAGAAGAATAGGCAAAAAAATAGTGCAAAAAATTTAAATACGTACAATAAGCGGCCTTATCGCAAGAAAGCTATCTCTTCCAGGCAACCCTATAGCCCAAGAGCCCGTGGGGGTCAGATCTTTATGATTTTATAAAAGCTGAAAGTTTTTCAGCGCATGCTCCCAACACAGGTTGAAGCAATGGCCAAATATGAAGTTAAAATCACAGTTGCTTTGGCAGATACCAGGTATAAAATTAGCAACATGAGTTAAACTTCATATTTGGCCATTGCTTCTATCGGTATTGGAAACAGGCGCTGAAAAAATTTCAGTTTTTATGAAATGAAGAGTCTGGCCCTACTGGGTTCTTGATCTACTAAGGTAGAGGAAACGCTACAGATTATACGACGTCCGCTCTGGTTGTAATGGTGCGTGTGCCGTTTCGGCGGCACCTAAAAAGCGACGGTCGCGGGTTCGATTCCAGCTCGGAGTGGATATTTGTGTTTATACAAATATTTATTTTCAATCTGGTTGTTAGTCCTTGTGGATCTCCCCAGCATGCCTCGGAGAGCAGGTTACTCATAGTAGGGAATATATCCGCCAACCCTCATTGCAGCAGCGTAGTAGATTAAAATCTGATCCTTCTCCTACGTGAGGAAAGAGGCCTATATAGCAGTGGGATATAATAGGCTAAAGCGTGTATACTAGTCTGTACATCTTAATTATAGTAGTTTTTTTAGTACAAATTAATGTTTCAATAAATGATCAATCAAACACTTATCTCAAATTACGCATATAGACGCCTACTCAAAAATGTTTAGTGTTCTATATGGATAAAATTAATTCTCTCATAAATACAGGACTAGGCAGTGCGTCATCCGTCCGTCTCGACTGTGTTACGTGATTTTCGTCTGTTTAATAAACGATGTGTTATTGAATGTTTTATAACACTGACCTCAAATAAGTTGTATCAGCTAATGAATTTATTGTATTAGGTATACCATCTGCATCAATTTTATTATAATGTTATACAAAACCAACAATATGTTTTCAGGCAATGTAAAAAATAATTTATATTATTTTTTATTAATTTTCATCTAATCTAAACAACTACTTATCTAATAATCTTCTTTTTCTAACACAAGGTTTAATGTATGGCGTTCAACAATCTTCAAAAAAAGTAAATGCTAATTTTCTAACTTGAATTTGGTATAATTCTCTTGAAGATATGTAGAGACTGGAGGGCCATTTTAGCATCTTGAAAGACAGTGTCAAAAACTTGTTGATAAAGCTTAAAGAAGACCGATAAATTATCAGATATTATTGATAGAGTGGAGCCAATTTCTGATCAATTTTTTAAGTTATTAAGTGATCAATAACTAAACAATGTTTATTCTTAGAACATAGCCCTGTAATTCAACTTGAAATTATCTTTTAAAAGAAATTTAAATGGACCTTTAGCATGTTTGGAAACTCAATTACTATTGTATATAACAATAATTATACATATTTACAATTCACAACTTAAGAACTAAATATTTACAGATAGTTTTGGTATAAATCATGTCCGCGTGGAATTTGTGTCATGAATGCTGGCAGCATTTCCCGGTTGAATTGCTATGCCGATTCTCTGGACAAAAAATGCACTAGCCCTCTTGTCACCAGTGGAGGCAATAAGGCGAGGAGTTATCTCATTTAAAAAAATTTTAGCACTGCTACTCCAAGGTATTGTATATTACATACAAGTTTATATCGATACTTATAGTTCAATAAACTAAACCCATACATAGACATAATTCATATAAGCCATATTTGCTTCTGAATGATGCTATCAATCACATTGAATCGGTTACACATTACCAGTTAATTTATCTGATATATGTCCAGCCTTGGTCTATTTCCAAAATATAAATAAATCTGTACACATTGGTTACTGGTAAAGATATTGGTATTTATATTCAATATTGTAATATGGTATAAATTAAACACGACACTAAAGGTTTCATTTACCGTTTAATAAGAACGAGTGCACCAAAAACAGTTATTTCAATAACGCTCACAATAAGTACTGAATGTCAGAAATAGCTTAAATATCTTAACATGGAAATAAGTCATATGTAAATAAGTTATATGCATGCGAGTTATTTAATTTAGTTTATGTGAGTTATGTCCATAATACTAGTCCTTAACATGTTTACCCTGAGCAGTGTATGAGTAACTGTCACATTAAATCAACATGGTTTCCAACTCAATATTTTTTAATTGCTGCAAACTATTCGTCATATTTATTAGTCTTATTGCAATTGAAGAAGTAATTGGTTGTGAGTAATTGTTACATCATGTTACAAAAATAGTGTCTAGTGATACTATTTTACTCAACCAAATATTAGTTACTGAGTCAACAATTTTTTGATAAAGTATCAATTTAAATATCATATATTATTATTAATGTAAATATTTATGTAGTATAGCATAATTTAGTAAATTACTAAAAAAAGTTATGTGATTATTATATGAATCATAAAATAGTTTAATTTTAATGACAAATATAGGCTATCTACAATATCTTAATTTTAAGTATTGTATTAAATATGAGACTACTACTTTTAATAAATCGAAGTACCATCAACTTGTTACAGATTTTTTTTAATAATGATTCAAAATAGCCTGCCTAATGTTTTTAGTAGATTATAGGCTTTAAAATAAATAAAGTGATAATAAAGAGATATTTGCCATGGTCTGGGTCATTATACAGTCATTGTGGGTCTCCCCACCATGCCTCGAAGAGCGCCTTAAGTAGTCGGTGCCAGTTGTTATCATTGTTGTTACCATTGTTGTTACTCATAGTAGGAAATATATATACCAACCCGAATTGGAGCAGCATGGTGGATTAAGAACTAATCCTTCTCCTACGTGGGGAAAGAGGTCTATGCCCAATAGTGGGATATTACAGGCTGAAGCGTAGCATAGTTTTTATTTTGTATTTGAGTGAATATAATTTGTCTTTAAAATTTAAGGCATTTAAATTAAAACAAATAGTTTTTTCTGCTCGCTGACCATAAGAAGTTACATAATTATTAAGATAATTATACTGACAACGTAAGAATGATGTAACAGTCAAAATTTTTATAATTCTTCTTTTATTGAAAATATTTTTAAGAAGTATTGATACTTCATTAGTAGATTAGTGTTCAAAGAATGTTTGTTTGCTTCATGTTTTTGTAATTTTGGAAGGGACTGATTAAATTAAATTAATATATTTAAGTTGGATTTTTTGCTTGGTTTTATCATCACAAATTTAGAAATGTATATAATGTTGCAATTGTGATTTGATTGTATTGGTTTGAGTTTTGTTTCTAGTAAATTTTATTTATTTATTTATTTATACCATTTTATTTATTTATTTCTTTAAAGGTACTTCAACAACTTATTTACTACTATCAATATAAGATACATATATTTAGAAAAACAGTTTATTGGGAACTTGTCACTTATAGAAGTACACAGCACTCATTATAAGTATAGGATTACTACTTTTGTAATTCAAAAGAACTTGGGTATAAGTTACTTAGGTAACATGATATTTTATCATATTTTTTGTTAAACTGAAGAAGTAATTATGTAAATGATATTAATAATGTAATATGTATGTAATGTATAATGTACAGGTATAGAGAACAGATAAATAGAATTAGGCACTATTATCAGAGTACATAACACACTGATATTCACTTAAAATGTTTAATTTAACTCAACATTTTTGTGTATGGTAGCATAACATCTTTAATTCTCATAGTCTTAGCTCTAAATCTATTCATACTGGTAATAAAAATTAATTATTTTAACAAACAAAAAAATATGTATATTGAATCTAAATAATATTTGCAATTATATGATAATAAAATTGTTAGCTATTTATCACGGGTTTTTAATTCGATTACACTGATTTCAATTAAATTTACTTTTATACTTTTTTCACGAGTAATAAACATTAAAAAATGTGTTTTTTTTACAAATAAAAATGAAGGTAAACTTCGCAATATAATAAAGTTAACATAAAATAAATAACGCAGGGGAAATAGATCCTTTTTCAAGAGGTAATATACATATAAGGGACTAAGGCTACGTAAGTTGATCGACTCTCTTTAAGCGCTTATTTAAAATACAATGGTTTTCTTACCTCACCACTGCGAGCTGCAGGAGAATTTTCTTCGATTTCGTAAATAATATGTGGCAAACCGGCTTCACCGAGCAAAGAAAATCCAAATCCCAAGTTGTCACAACGATTCAGGACCACTAGTCTTTCGTCAGCCATATTCAGTATACAGCAGCATTGGTCAATATCCTCCTTTGGATTTCACTTTTAAAACTGCTTAAATTGTCATATAGAGCGAACGTAGATGATATTACTCAATAAAACTAAAGAAAAGATTCATAATTACAACGTACAATAGTAAACGCACCCAGCAAAACGACGATAACCACAGATAAATAAAAAGTCTTTAATGGACTTTGAATAATGGCAATAGAGCAGTATATAGATTATGTAGAATATAATTAATTATAGACAGAGCACAGATAGAGCACTGAGCACTGAGCAGTATAAATGAACTCAACAAATTGACTAATTCAAAATTAGGCGGACCTAGCTGCGCCCGCGACTTCATCCGCGTGGAATTTAACAAAAAAGTTTTTCTTCAGTTCTCAGAATTATGAAATAAATAAATTTCTAAAATAATAGTAGGTAAAGCTATTTTAAAGTTCATGTTATGTTTATTATTTAAATATGTTTTAATTTTTGCTGTGTGGTTACAGCATTAAAGAATATAGGCACCCCCTCTCTTCCCGTGGGTGTTGTGAGAGGCGACTAAGGGACAACACAGTTCCAATACCACCTTGTAACTTAAAAAGCCGACCGATAGCGGGATAACCATCCAACTGCTGGCTTTGAAATACACAGGCCGAAGACGGGCAGCGGCGTCTTCGGTGTGACAAAGCCAGTACTGCGGTCACCAACCCGTCTGCCCAGCGTGGTAACTATGTGCAAAACACATGATTTCACGCCATTTTTGGCTCAAACTTATGGAGGCCTATGTCCAGTAGTGGTCTGCGAAAGGCTGATGTGTGATATTTTATTTTTATTTATTTAATGTTATGTGGCAACATCTACCGCGCGACTACGAACTACGTAACTAGAGAAAACTGACATATGCTAAATCGCGCTATCAAAGTTTTCAGAGTGATTGCGTTTATATACAAGAACCCGACAACAACCGTTGGGGGCAGTAGCTCACCAGATACAACTCCCGTCTGGTTGGAGGATCCTCCCTTTTCGATGGCAGACGAAGAACTTCACAAACTATACAATCGCACCCCCAAACTGGTGACCCTGAGCATGAACAAGCGCAACCTTCAACGTCATCATGACTTCCTCAAGCTTTCGAGCAGCGAGTTATACAGCCAGCCAGAATCTACGGCTACTACGAGTATTCTGACCACCAGCATGTAGCAGACGCCCGTGCCTGGTCAAGGCTGCAGCCTTCTCAGCGACTTTGGCACAGCACACTGCACTTCGGCCGGTCACCAAGCGGAGACACACGTCTCTCCCTATCGACGTGGCAGTCAGCCACTCCGCATCACTGCAGACAGTTCTGACGCAGCATGAACTATGAGCACCTGGTTCCGACTCACTGGAACATTCCGTTACATTACAAACAGATAAATTGACGTTTGATCCGAACAACGTTAGCTCGAAGGTATTATAATAGCTTTAAATTCTTCTTCTAATCTCAAAACTTTAACCATGGATATCTCCATAACCATTGGTTTCCGAATAATGGCAGTGTTACCTAGTGTAGCTCCCCCTCCACCCTCCACCAACAACCCCCCAAAACCCTATAATTCGATGGTTCTTAATCTAAGGCATAGCCGGGCCGAGTTCGCCACCGCGCCACAATCGTGACATCTAGTCGTCGGCTCCCTGTGGGCCATCCGACACAATTAGTCACTAAAGCAGCCGTGCCCGGTGAGAACCTGCGTCAGACGGAAGGTGAGGGGTTTACACTTACAGCGCATCCACCGCTCTAGGACTGGAAGCAAGTCTAGTTTCACTGCTAATTACTTCTTACGACGATATCTCAAAAACTATTCATCTGATTGATATAGTGTTTAGTGGCTTGACTTATTGGACGTGTAATAAATCGAATAAAAATACTCAAGACTTGGCCTAAAGGTACTAGATACCAGGCCATAAACTCCAAAAAAAAACTTATTGGGCGTGTTCCACTAAATGCCCGCGCATGGATTGGAGTAGAACGTTAATTCAATATGGATTCGCGTAGTGGAACGCACTGATTATTTCCTGATAGAATTTTTAAAATAATAATAATTTATTATTGAGTTATATAGCTCATAATAATAATATAATTCTTTCGGGTGCCATCTGCGCGTGTCATGCGCAGTCGATATGTATAAATAAAAATATTCAATACTGTCATTTTTAAGCCAAAAGTGGATTTCATTTTTGGGTGCTGGCGTGTAGCACCCAATTTTGATTTTGATTTTTCTCATAAACGAGGACACGCGCAAACAAATGTTATTGATCCTTTTTTTCATAAATTTTAACGCGCAAACGATTAAGTAAAACTAAATTATCATAAATTATAAATTCATAATTCTGGGTGCCAACTTCATGAACCTTTATGAAATACATAGCTTTAAGCCTTAAACAATGAAGACTATGTCAGACAATTTAATCTTCCAATTTGCTTGAGGAGCCGCAGTCATCTTTACTAACGTGTATAATCAAACTATTGTCAATCATAGTATCTATACGGATATCACGGTCAAAGTCATCAAATATAATCTTTTTAGTTTTTTCAACCACTTTCATCCAGTTATCTCTTGCGACTTTTTAAAGCATTTTCATCTTTTTCAAAATCAAAGTTGTAAGTATTTTTATTTAAAATATTTTTTTTTTTTTTAATTTATCTGACTGATATGACTCTAATTTTCTTAAGTTTTGTTTGGGAGTACCTTTATTATATTATTAACTATTATATATTATAAAATTATAACATTTTTTTATATTATACCGACAGATTATATTAAGATTACAAAAATATTCGATTACAATTGCACCTACCCCACTCCAGCCTGCAAAATAAGGATATTTGTAATAAAAAATACCAATCGATAGATTTTCAATAGCTCAATTCAACTACGTTGTCCTTTTAAATTTCTCACCTAAAATTATTTAATTAAAAATCAAAAAAGTTGTTGAAATTGAAATTTTTTTAATATAATATATATTTACTATATATATATATATATATATATATATATATATATATATATATATATATATATGTGTGTGTGTGTATTTTATATATGTAAGTGTTATGTATGTTTATTATTATTATATATTATCTATTAGTACTTTGTTCGAGTATTCTAATTCGCACACCAATCGTTTTTTTACTTCCTAACTGCAGTTTCTATTTCGTGTCCTATACCCAAAGGTTGTCTGGAAGAGATCGCTCTTTCAGCGATAAGACCGCCTTTGTACATCTTTCATTTTATGTTTTTTTTCTTGTTGTTTCTTTTAATGGTGTACAATAAAGAGTATTATTATTATTAATAATTTCAAACTCCTATATCTTTTGATGAATAAAATTTTGCCGTACATTGTACGCCAGTATAAAATTACATTGTCAGTCCAACACCATCTGTCAGAAACGCATTCTCAATTTTCATGACATTCATTTTCTGTAAGTATTACTATGCTCCATAGATTATACACTTATATACTTTATACTATGCTCTGTGGCGTTCATTCTTTCTATGGACCGGACTATAGTCACTACTCACTACTCACTTTACAAATATTGCATTACACATAACCCTTGTTGTGTAACTCGTGTTATTTAAATTAACATAATCATGTATATCGTGTCAAATATAGTAAAAGTTACTATTCCCAACTATTTAGCGAGCTTACCAATTCCCGATTCAATCGGTGGTTGGTTCCGACTTGGTGGTAAGCGTATTTTTCTTGTACACCTAATCAGCTAATTTAAAAAACTTATTTTAAATTATTATCAGAATAATGACTTCTATTATCAATTATTTTATTTGAATTTTAAATTACATCCTTTTACATTAAAAACATACTTACATTAGTTAAAACTGTTTTATAATAAAATTAATTAAATTAGGGATTATTTTTAAATATATTTTTATTATTGTTTACTTTATTAGTAAAGAAAAATATTTAGTTATATAAAAATTTGAATAAAATAACTTAAATTCCAGGTTGAATTGACAAGGCCAATGACATAGTTTCAAGTTATTGTTCTGTTTATAGCCTTATTCTTAGTAATGGTGTAACTAATTTATAACACGTTATAAAAAATAAGGTTTTGTTTTTACAAAAGATTAATATTAATTTTTTTATTTTATTTACAGTGCGTGATTGGCTAGCTCTAATCCCCCCAACTCTTGTTGTTGGTGGTATTTCTTATTACTCTTACCAGACTATAAAGAAAGCAAATGGTGCGAACATAGTTAATCCAAGCGTCAGAAAAGATATTCCAAAAGTCGTGGACTTTATTGACATAGAAGACATTACAGAAAAGGCATCCTTGTGTAGATGTTGGAGAAGCAAGAATGTGAGTAATATAAAATTAAAAAATAATCTAACTTGTGTAACTCATATCATTTTATAACCTTTTATAATCTGTTCAAATATTCCATACCAAAAAGCCTTCAAATCTTATTTTACAATAGCTTAATCAACAGATGTTGTTTTGTTTTACTACCAAAACAAATGCATAAAGATGTCTAAATCATTATTACAATGTCTAAATTTTTTAATTTTTCTCCTCAATTGTCTTGATTTTTCAGGCTGTAAGAACCTACCATAAAAATTAGAAACAAAAAAATCACTTGAATTGGTCCATTTATTATGGACTATAACATAAAATATGTCATGTGAAATTTTATTAAATTGCCCCCTCGCTTCCCATTTGTTACACTAAAGGCCTGTCTCATCAGTTGTGGATAACGCTATTTGCCTGTCATCTGTAACAGTTTACGACAGTAAAAAGATTATGATTAATTGTTTTTTTACCATCAAATTCTACTATATTTATGAGATATTTCTATTTGTATATATTAATCTTAAAGTTGCAGTTTATCAATTGAGGAGAAACGTAAAAAGGTAGAATAGGCCAGTGGGACCACTGTAAAAGACAATTTATATTGTCGTCCTTCAAATAGCATTTTCAAGAACTGGCTAAAACGGTCCCCGAGTCACACTTTTAACGACCCCTAACAAATTTTACTTCATAAACACGCTTCCCCCTTAAATTATTTTGTAATTAAAAATACGATACAGACATTATTAAATATGATTTTTTTTTACTGCAAAGATATAATTTATATAAATCATATATCTATAAATTGGCTTTAAGTACATAAGAATGACTTAATTGTTATGAAAAATGAACAAATTGCAAATGTCATATTTCCTTAGTACCCCCTTTCCCACGCGTCATATCTGGTCCTGTGACTAAGTCATGTCTCTCCGTTCTCCCTTATTTGCGAATTTATTATATGGACGACCTTAATCAAGTTTTGTACTAATCAACATATTTGGAGTCAGTTTTATTTAATTAATTTCTATTAAACTCAAACTTTAATTCTATGAAATGTGTTGACTTACTATACTTGTACTTACTTGT
The DNA here is from genome assembly GCF_905220565.1 of Melitaea cinxia. Classification (NCBI taxonomy): domain Eukaryota; kingdom Metazoa; phylum Arthropoda; class Insecta; order Lepidoptera; family Nymphalidae; genus Melitaea; species Melitaea cinxia. The sequence goes on along the minus strand of NC_059400.1, from coordinate 6,125,675 downwards.
TTTATTACAGCGATAGATAAATTTACATATTGCCTCTTTAAAAAAGATACAGATAAAAATTCAGATGTTACATTATAAAAATTTTAGTATTATTTTTTCTTTAACAAGTATTTTTACGACGACACATTTGCGCAACGATCACAGCACTTTGTGACTGTTGGGCTAGTGGTAGTGGGTTCGATCCTCATTAGTATCGGCAATGTACATGTTTGCCGTGGTCTGGGTGTTTGTGCAGTCTTTGTGGGTCTCCCCACCGTGCCTTAGAGAGCACGTTAAGCCGTCGGTTCTGGTTGTTATCATGTACACCTGATAACGATTGTTACACGTAGTAGAGAATATATCCCCCAACCCACATTGGAGTAGCGTGGTGGATTAAGCTCTGATCCTTCTCCTGCATGGGGAATGAAGCCTATGCCCAGCAGTGGCATATTACAGCGGAAGTGTAGCTATTTTTATGCATGTGATAAGTATATGCAGGTGTCCTTGTTAGTTTTACGATTGTTAGTTTTTTAGATATCTCAAGTTGGCCTCACGTCTAAGCGTGTAAAACAGTGAGAATATTTATTTGACCTCATTTTGATGTGATTGTATTCAGTTGATAATTGTGTAAAAATATGGCATTATTGAATTATGTAATGATTAATTAAATCTCTTATATTAAATATCTTACTAATCTTACTATAACTATTTTGATTTATTTATCTTAAACAAAATGATTAACTAAAGGAAGAGAGATGATATAGAATCTTTATGGTTTTATTGTGTACATTAAAATGCTCTACATTACATGTTTATCATAAGTTGTATCATTCTTACACAATTGTATCCAAAACGACATCATATGCTATGCTGATAACAAATAATCTTTGATGACAGCTCATGGTTGGCGATTTTTTCCAAATCTGAGTTGGGGGATGGGTAACTACTACTGGACCTAGCCAAAGTCAAAACATCTTCTACTAGGTACTTTAGCCCATTCTTTGAACACTTCATATACAACAAAGTAGCTAAGTCATGAGATACTAAGCAATGCTTGGTTAACAAGGCATTATTAAAAACATAACCTGGTTGCTTTCACTATCATACGACGCCATCGTAAGCCTTTCGGTTCACTTGTATTAATCGTTTATTTTATTATGACTAGAAAAAGGTACATAGTAACACTGTAGTATTTATTAATATAGTAATTGGTATGTACCCATAGAATGTTACTATATAAGGTGTTCAACTTCTAACTGTGTTCTTTCAAATCGTGGGTTTTGTTGATGTAATAGATCACGTTCCGCGTGAAATAAAAAATCCTAGCCAATTTTTAAATTTAAATTGTTTAAATAGACGAGCTACTTTGATAGACTCGTTCCTTATAATACCTCTTCTTGGGCGCGTAAGCACGGCTATAATTTACAAAAAACAAATTCTATGACAAAAAGAAATTCTTTTCATAAGTAGTTCTTTATTATAGTTGTATGCTGCATTCAGTATTAATATTTCACTATAACGACGTTTATTAGAACTAACAAAAGTAGTATTGAACGGTTAAGTAGAATTATGTTGCCAGAGTAGCTCATATTCATGTCGTTAAGGCAAAAACCTACAGAACACCTAATGGAACGCAGTTACGGAGTCGCACGTCGATCAGTATATCTGTATATATCTCATATGTACTTATATAAAATTTAGAAAACAATATAAATAGCATAAGTACATTCATGGTTATCCGAGCATGTATAATGTTTTTTTTTTTTTTTTAAATCGTAATTGGTACCCACAGGATAGGCTTGCCTTGTCTAATGCTGCTAGATATTAGCTAACAATGTCAGTCTTGATTTCTGCTAATAAATATGTACCTATATATTTTGATATGATGCATTAAATGTAAGTGACAAATTTAAAACTTCTTATATATATATATATATATATATATATAAATAAGCGAAAGGTTACGCTTCAGCCTGTAATATCCCACTGCTGGGCATAGGCCTCTTTCCCCATGTAGGAGAAGGATCAGAGCTTAATCCACCACGCTGCTCCAATGCGGGTTGGCGGATATATTCCCTACTATGAGTAACGATCACTATCAGGTGTATATGATAACAACCGGGACCGACGGCTTAACGTGCTCTCCGAGGCACGGTGGGGAGACCCACAAGGACTGCACAAACACCCAGACCACGGCAAACACCTGTATGGCCAATACAAATGCTTGTCATGTGTGGGGATCGAACCCGCAACCGCCAGCGCAACAGGTACAATCCATGGCTGTGACCGTTGCGCCAACGCGGCGTCCATAGTTCCAAGCGAAAGGTTACTCATCACGAAATCTTGATTCATCTGACCAAAAAAACGTTATTGAAAAATCCTTTTTTTGCTTGCTTTTTTCGAAATATGGTTTGGCAAAAATCACACACGAAGCAGTCACACACATACGAAGATGTCGTATGTGTATTGCTGCTAGAGGTGGCTACGTTGAAAACTTATTATATAGTTTAAAAATATTAACTGATTTTACACTATGATCTCGTTCTTACTTAAAACTTTTCTTATCCAACTAACACGATAGGTTTCCAGCATTTTTTAATCATTAATTAGCCTTAGGAATGATAGAAATTGTTTTTTAATCAATTGACTAATTTTAAGAATTCTCCACCTTGCTCTCTTTGAAGACCGATTTTAGCCAAATTTTCCCAATTTAGTACGGCTTTTCTTTTGTTATTATGAAAGCTGAGAGTCTGGCGCATTTTTAAGATAAACTAAGAAATTATAAGGTCACCTGTTTAGATTTTTAATTTAAAGTTGAAAAGTTAAGTCCTATTTCACGAAACGTAATTTTTTGACTTTAGACCAACATTTTCATAATTTTCATCAAAGCGACGAAGCTGATTATTTTATGCATAAAAGTACGACTCATGTGAATTCAGTTGCAAAAAATAAAACTCTAAAAAATCTTTTACTTTTTTTTTAGAATTTTTTTAAGATGGTCAAGTCAACATTTCTCAAAAAAACGAAAAAAAATCATAACTCCTAAACGATAAAAAAATCGCGTAACATACATGGGGGTGATTTGGATACCCCACAACATACCGGACCAAAATTTTTTTTATGACGTCTACTGATCGGCCATCCTGTATATAAAAGAGAAAGATAACTGACTTACTCATCACGAGAACTCAAAAACTGTTGGAATTTAGTGTTGCCCAAATGCAAGAACAAGACGAGACTTAGCCAGTCTTGGTCTTGGTCTTGCGCCAATACACCTGGTCTTGGTCTTGGTCTTGGTCTTGCGCTCCCAGTCTTGGTCTTGGTCTTGGTCTTGCAGCAAGAGTCTTGCAAGTCTTGCAATTACCTATTAGTCTAATACTATTTATTAAAGTTTACTTTAAATCTTAGAAAAACGTATTAGAATTGGAACATTGTGAGCTTGAATTAACATAGCCATAGTAAAGATCAAGCAGATTAATAGTGTGAGTGTGTGATATTTGAACACTTTTTGCTATTTTTTCTTGTAAAAACTTAAGAAATATAATGACTAAATGTACAATAATAGTACCTAAGTACCTAATTAGTTTAAAACCATATAAGTAATCAATATTATAATATATATTACTAGAATGAATTAATATGACATCTACTACCTATCCTTACCATTTTATCCTAATCATAATACTACTTGCGTGATCAGTATAATGTATTCATTTTCATTCTAAGCACTCTGAAACTTATTTATTCTTTGGAACACCTGTAGGTACTCTTAAAATTCGAAATTATTTTGCATGAGTATACCTACGCCCTATGGCGGCAATCAAATAGTGTCAAATGTTATGATTTCGGCGTGGCGGCAACGATTGTTTTAGATTTCAAAAGAAGCCGCCGGCGCGTGTATCATAACCATGTACTTCCGAAAAGCGGCAAATTTCTTTGAGAAGTAAGTACAAAACCTTTGATGCCGCATTATCAAAGTGCCGATGGTTAAAACATAACTATGCATGCACTCAGTTTGATTTTAATAGATATTTTTTTATTCGCTATGTTTATGGTATTAGTCGTAATGCGCATAGGTCCAGTTTTTCATATTCTTTGATACAGTTTTTTGCGTCTCATAGAATTCCTAAGCGTACCTACCTATACACCGAACTGTTACACCTAACTACTCAGTGAAATAGCGCTAAGTCCTAGCTGCAAGACGCAAGAGTCTTGCAGGCTATGTCTTGTTCTTGCTCAAGTCTTGCACGGTCAGTCTTGGTCTTGGTCTTGCTAAAAATACGCGGTCTTGTTCTTGGTCTTGGTCTTGCAAAAACGCAAGAACAAGACCAAGACTGCAAGACCAAGACTGAATTTGGGCAACACTATTTTGGATGGTAGTAGACGTCCGCTAAGAACGGATTTTGCGATATTCCACCACTAAGGGGATTTAATTGGGGTTGATGAGGTTATTTATACTGCAGCCTGAAAATAAAACTAAAAATGTGGTGTATAGAGAGGTTTTATAAAAATAACTATTAAATTATACTAAATTGTGCCTTTTAAAAAGTTACTCAGTGTGATAAGTATTTCAAGTGACTGAAATAAAAAAATAATTCGCGTTAAACATCTTAAAAGTAATGCATATCTTCATAACCACGCGGACGTAGTCGCGGGCAACAGTTATCACTTCAGCCTGTAATATCCCACTGTTGGGCATAGGCCTCTTTCCCCATGTAGGAGAAGGATCAGAGCTTAATCCACCACGCTGCTCCAATGCGGGTTGGCGGATATATTCCCTACTATGAGTAACGATCGCTATCAGGTGTATATGATAACAACCGGGACCGACGGCTTAACGTGCTCTCCGAGGCACGGTGGGGAGACCCACAAGGACTGCACAAACACCCAGACCACGGCAAACACCTGTATGGCCAATACAAATGTTTGTGATGTGCGGGGATCGAACCCGCAACCGCCAGCACAACGGGTACAATCCATGGCTGTGACCGTTGCGCTAACGCGGCAACAGTTAGTGTATTATAAAACAAGGTCCCCAAAAGTGTATGTGATCGATTCCCTCAAAATCTACTGAACGGATTTTCATGCGGTTTGACCAATGGAGAAAGGGCTTCAAGAGGAGGGTTTACGGAACGACTAAGCCGATTTTGATAAGAGTTTCACTGGAAGTTTGCCGGGAAAACTTTGTGACACACTGATTTCAACGCGGGTGAAGCCGCGGGCACTGCTAGTCTTGTATGTTAGCAATTATCATTATTTAATTTAAGGATGATGAATATAAAAAATACATAATAATTAAAAAAATATATTTCAGTGGCCTTATTGTGATGGTAGCCATGGAGCTCATAACAAAGAAACTGGTGACAACACAGGCCCAGTGGTTGTCAGACACAAGGAAAATAAGTAAATTTTGTATAATTTTCAAGCAGGTATTAAGGTGGTGAATGGAAAAAAAAATATGTAAAAACGCTTCATGTAGAATTTGATAATAGTTGCTCTTATAAATTGCATTTGAAGTTGTAAAACAGCTCTGTTCTATTTTTGTAAATGTAATATATATTGTTTATTGTCATGAACCTTGCCTACTTTACCGATTTCAGTGGAGCAAAGAAAGAATAAATTATTATACAGCATTTAAAATTGTTAATAAAAATAAGAAAATATACCATTAAAATAAGTGTATTTTATTGACAAACTGATATGTATTTAATTTGTAACATTTTATATATTGATTATAAAAACTGTATCAGTTGCTTTGTTAATTATTGTTTTCTTTTTTGTCTTATGTAAGGAACATTGTTACCACAAATAAGCAATCACAATAAATATTTGAATTTCTCTTGCTTTTAATTCATTTTTTATTTAGTTACAAAAATCTATAGAAAATTATATTCACTCATAATCTTAATCATTAATCACATCACAGACTTGTTTTGTTCTAAATTAAAATAAATTACATTTAAACCACATGCCAATCACTAAAAGATACAAGATGACTAAGTAATTTCTGATAAATACAATTATGGCACAGGTTTTTCCTCTTCTTGAATATAAATTAATTTATTACAAATAACGACATATTTACCTATTTCTTCAAATTATATGTTGGCAACCCGAAAATTTTATAATGTAAAGTCGTAGCATTTATAGGTACAGTACCATTATTATCTTACGTACAAAGTATTTGAATCAATATAAGTGTAAACAAAAACATTGCAAGATATGTGGCTCAGATATTAGGTCATGCCTCTAAAAACAATTTTCCTTAACCAAATTCAGTCTTTTATTACTTCATAAAACTCCAAACCACGTCGTAACTTTCGATTCCCTTATGTCAATACTTGATAAGATAATCGACGCAAGGAACGCATTATCTTGACATGATCTTCACAACTGTAAAAAAAATCGCTATCAACAAAAATCAAACAGGCACAAACAAAAAATGAAGGATACTAAATGAAATTTTTTAAAACATATTTATATATATATAATATGTGTATTTTTTTTTTTAAGTCACGTACTACAATAGTTTTTTGTTTTCTTAAAATGTATACTTTACCTCTATTCTTGTTTCTGCGACGATTTCTTCATTCCTCAAAAGTTCGTGCTTAAGGCCATTTTTCTTTCTGTAAATAGAAATTTTTAATTGAGATTTATCTTGAAATTTCAGTTATAAAGGTGTAATAATAAAAGTATGGAATTAAAATGAATTACGGATTATCTGCTTGTCTTAATCTGGAAACTACCTAGATCTCAAACATACTTATGTCTATCAAGTTACCTTTTGTCTAATGTATAATTGTATTGTTGTTGCTTTGCATTGGTTTATTATCTTTAGCATGAAAAAGACACAGTTCCAAGCTCAAAGTAATTTATTGTTAGAAATATAACTAATTTCAAGGTTGTAATTACAAGCAATTACCTACTTGTAATTGCGTAAAAGGACTAAAGATTTATTGAAAACATTTTATTTCTGCCGGCAGGTGATGCATAGATTCCGAGGAACATTATGGTGACGAAAATATTTTTATACCTATAGGAGATGCTTTTAACTATTATTGAACCTTTACATTTGTTGATTACTTTATATATTTTTAAGTTTTTATTGCTGGTTAACTGTATGCAGTGCCTAAAATTAAAAGACTTCAAATAGGTAGGTATAGGGAAAGAAATAGGGGGGGAGGAAAAGAATAAAAATATTAAGATTATATATATATGGATAAATTATTGGAATAAATGATGCAATCATACAAAGGCCTGACGCGAATGAACTATAAGTTCTATTTGTAACGGTAAATACAAATAAATTTGTTAATAATGTTAATATTTTTATTAGAAATTCGGTAATAATTAGTATGAGGGAAATATAATAGCACCAAGTCGTTTGATTCCCACTTCTGCGTTGTACAATGCGTTTCCGTCCCACTTGACCGCTTCCTACGCAGCCGCGCAGCCAGCGGGAATGTATCAAATTACCTCACACAATGCTCGAGCTGCGATTTCGTGCTCGCCGAGAAGCCGTAAAAGAAATGTCCCACCAAGGCTAATAAAAAACTTTTAAAAAATATGGACACAGCTATAATGGGAACCCCTGAAGCGATTTATATTGTGGTGCTTTATTTGTGTAGGTCGATGATGCTGTTTATATTTGGAATACATAAATTGGATACATAACTTAGATCATTGCGAGATTATATTCATATCGTAAAAGTCATTGTGTCTTTATATTTATTTTCAAGAGGACATGGTTTTAAAAGTCGGCGACAGCCATAATGTTAAATGTGCTCGCAAACGAAAAAAAAACCGACTTCAATTACATCGACCAGTAATACAACGTAAGTAGACGAAATAATTGTGTTTGCAGGCAAACGAAAAAACCGACTTCAATTATATCGACAAGTAATACAACGTAGGTAGACGAAAAATTAGTCAAGTAAATACGAATTATCAAAGATTACTCCAAAAGTTGTAATCAGATCTCGATGAAATTTAACCACATCATGTGACCACATGATAAATTAAAAATCATTAAAATCGGTACACCTAGTAAAAAGTTATGCAGATTTTCGAGAGTTTCCCTCGATTTCTCTGGGATCCTTTCATCAGATCCGGTACCACACCGGCGATTTCTTTTTTCTAACAAAATAATATATATACGGTCGAATTGAGTAACCTCCTCCTTTTTTTAAAGTCGATTAAAAATAGTCTAGTAAATACGCGCTATCAAAGTTTACTCAGCAGATATCGATCAAATTTAAATAAGACTACATAACAAGCGTTAGCTTTCGATTAAAGTAAGAATCATCAAAATCGATAAACCCAGTGAAAAGTTATGTGGTTTAATACAACGTCGGGTGACGAAAAAGCAGTCAAGTAAATCCGCATTATTAGTTATAGCTCGAAAAGTACTCGTTAGATGTCAATTAAATTTAAAAGGTACCACATAACACACAACACCTTTCGATTAAAAAAAAATCAACCCACTCAAAGGTTCTGAGGTAACATACATAAAAAAATACAATCGAATTGAGGACCTCCTCCTTTTTGAATGTCGGTTAAAAATAAATAAACTTATTAATAGACATATGAAAGTATTTTTATCTGTTACTAAAAATACTTCCCTATTATTCAATTGTTGTTACTCACATGTATATCCGTCTCCACAGAATGAGAGCGGAGTAAGCGAGGACGACGATGCTGCAGGTGACCGCAACCATGATGCCTGCAGCGGTGCCAATGGGCTCCCCGCGCATTCCCGCGTATCTTCTCTGAGAATCTTTGATCACCGGTTCCTCTTCTATACAAAATTTACAGGAAAATTGTTACACCATATCACATTTCTTATAACAAAAGTGTACCTACGGTAAATTTTTTAGGAAGAATATATTAATGAATGAATAAATTATTGAATTACATAATGATACTTTTTAAGCAAAGGCTTAAAACGGTGTCATGTAAATAAAAAAAAAAATATATATATATATATATATTACCAGAGCAGTCTGGCGATTTCTACTACAATTTTATGTTTTGGTGGATCAGGAAGAAAATATTAGTCGTATAAATTTTATGTGAATAAAAAACAGCAAATTTGTTAGTAACAAAATGATTCGATATAATTTTGTAATTCAGTGTCAGTGTTCAGTGTACCTTGGAGGAACTCTGCTTGTGAATCAGGTACAACCGGTACGTCGACTCTACCTTCTTCAGCATCTTCAGGAAATGTTGGCAAAACAATATGTTCGGGCATGTCATCTTTTGAATGCAGCATGTCAAATACCTCAGATCTGACAAAGTTATTAAATTAGTTTCCTTATGTGGTCTGATGGGATTTTGTTTTCGTTTAAGTTTCGAATAGTGGCGATTGTTCTGTAGGTTATACGTTTATAGAGCACATTTTTGTTTCTTTTCAGGTAAAGTGAATTATTAAAACTATAGTGTCTGTGTATTTGAATTTCGTAACCCATGAGAGAGCTCACAAAATTCTGCTAAGTACTACTTAATTGTTAGCACAAATAATGGCTACACAATTAATTTATCTACATGTCAAACTCTATCTTGTCGCTTGTCTCTTATTAAATGGATATTATGATAAAAGATAGGATTGAAATTTTCCCAGGATACGTATCAAACAATCTAACAAAAAAGCATACGCAAGTTGCCAATTTAGTTACCACAGGTATTTTTTGTTTACGTTTTTTTTTTCATTTTGCTCTACAGCTAGTAACAAAAAAATACTAGTGACGAATTTATTATTTTTACAGGGTACACTGTATAATAAATTGCTCACGTTATAAATACCCTGCTGAAATTTCCAAATAAAAAACGATGATTTCTATGGGAAATTATTGTAAACTATTGTGTGTTTGAAACAGGGATTCCAAAATTTACATACAATTTTTATCTGGGTTATTTGAGTTCCAGATAGATCTATCCCCTACCTTCCTCCTTACTTTAAAATAATTTTTGTCAATAATATATATAATTTTAGAACTAGAAACCTGCTTACTTTTATTTCAAAATAGTAGGTTAAGTAATAGTAGGTAGATGTAATAGTAATGTAACTTTTTAAATTCATTTTGATTGTTTTTGGATATCAACATACGTCGGTACTAGTTTTTTTTTCAATGTGATGTTTAATAAATTCTAATTGAACCGTTACACATACGCTGGTACCTACACTAATGTGTGGGTGCATTTGTACAGTTGTAAATCTCGTGAGAACTTCCAGTGTATAATGTTATAAAAAATTTGAATAGCCTCCCGCGTTTTTATCACAAATCTATGTGTGTGTGCGTGTATCACGGTTTTATTTGAAACTACGCAATCTTTAACCGATAAAAGTCTGAAGCAGTCATTTACATTCGGCTTTTATTGTGGCTTTTTATTAATAGTAATGTTTGTTAAGAAGTTGCTTTCATAATTTTAGAAGTCTATAAATAACACTCACCTACTAACTCCATCTTTGTCGTCCACCAGAAGTTTTAGGAGCGTGGCATTTGCCTCCAAAGTCTTGTACCGGCTGTTGTCCTCTACTTCTTTCATAAGGTTGGGCGGTATTACATCTTGTATTATGGGGTCTGGCAATGAACTTTGACTCTGACATGGTGCTGTACCTATAAAATGAATACGTTAGCTTAGAAATCTCCAGTTATAATGTTATTAATTATTATTGTAGTAATAATATATAACTATTAAATTAGTTATAGATAAGGTATGTCGTATAAAAGGTTAGGTTGAAATGAAATTTTATTTTACGATTTTATATAAAGAGAAAAAACAAGATAAATTTTGTTTTAGATTTTTATTTAAATTAAAGAGAAGTATCTAAGTTAGCTCGCATGTAACCAGTAAGTTAGTAGTTGTGTTTATTAAAACTAATATTGACTAAAAGTAAAGTAAAAGTTGACTCAAGTACGAGACGAAACGACGAAGGCTTGTCTTGTCCATAAATAAATATTATTGATAACGAAGAATCCAATATTTCAATTAGTGGGTCAGGCATATCTTTACTGTGTGCTTAACGGTTCTTTAAACCCGGTTCTCTTCAATCTTATGAAAATTTTAATTTACGCCTTAAATCCGAGTTAAAAGTTGTGACTCATCAGTATACACAGATCTAAGATAAGGTAACCTCATAATTTTAAAGTGAAAGCCAGACAACTAGACAAATGGACTACCTAGATCTTTTATTTATGCCTAAACAAGCTGTCGTGATGGTGTAATATGCATGAGTATTTAAGGTGTGTTAATTGGTCAAACTATCCTTAGTGAATACTTGATTACTTTGCTAAGTAGTTTATTTAATTATTCCAACATAATTTTGTACATGCTATAAATAAATAAAAAATCTTTTACAAGGTACGTTATTATAAAACATACGAAAATAGTAAATACGCTGTTTCAAATTTAGAGACTAGAGACTCCAAGCATAGCCCGTTCCATTGCATGTTGAGCGACTTTAAGCTCGTGGACTAGTCTCTTCGTCAGTGTCCACTGCCCAACACCGTATATTAAATAGGCAGGACGCTTTGATGGAAGACTTATGTCTTTTAGCATTGCTGAATCTTCAAAGTAAAGACTCGACGAAGCTAGCCAAACACTGCCCAGCCCAACCGAATCCTCCTATCGGTCTCCTTCTCGAAGTTGTTTCGGCCTAGTTGAATGGTATGGCATAGGAAGACAATAATCCTGAACAACTTCGACAAGGGTGTCTTCGACCGATATCGATCTCGACATGACTTGTTTGTTAAACATAGCTTTCGTTTGTTCATGAGTTTTTAATGCTAACTTAATTTATTAGTGCAGTAACTAACTATAACTTTGAAATTTAATATGTAGTCTTGAAAAGGCTTTGTTTTAAACAAGGGGAGCAATAATCGCATTACTGCGTCTTGTCCCGTTTGTTTGTCGCCGCAGCTGCCGGAAAAGCTGCCTAGCAGTTTCCGTGCACGATCTGATTAAAATCAGATTATCTATATACAATCTGATGCTGTATCAATAACATTTATCCATAAAAGTACTAACAACTTCATACACGGCAGCTGTATGTTTAATATATTAGGTACCTACTGTACCTTATTATACTTATCTTTATTTAGAATTGCAAATGGCATACATTTAAAACCAATAACATTAATTGCATATTAAAAATCTATGCTCTTGTTATGTTCTTTACTGTAATAGTAAGAAAACTGGTTTACCATACAAATATTTCGTTACACTTATCTATTACAGACAATTTAAATGCCTTAAAAATCTTCCTTATCCGCCTGTACCTAAATTGGTTAAGTGCTCAGTTATCTTGAATTGTTTAAACAGCCGAAACGTTACAAAGTAGCTATAGTTCACTACAAGTTTGAAAGTATTAGACAACTTGGAATGAAAGGCAAAAAAAAAGCAATGCTTTTATAACAAAATTATGTTTTTTTTCTGTAAAAGTTTATACAATATTGAAAACATTGTTTCTATGCGAATGTACTATAACTACCTTTTCAAACGAAGACATGTACGTAACATATCAACGTGATGCTTAAATAAGTGAATTCAAACCAGTTATAGTCCGGAATATACTAAGAACATTACCATGTTTCGGAAAAGGCATCTGGCTCCTATAGTGAAAATTATGTTCTGCTCTTTGTCTTCAACGTATGTACGTAACGTATAAGCATTTATTTACTTATAAAACATTTTATAAAGTCTGTTTCCCTTGCCGAGCAAATATTTTTTTTTTGCTATGAAGAGAAGAGTTGAATTTTATTCGCCACGCGATTTATAATACTACTATATTTTCCTAAACTACTCAGCACGGCACGAATAATAAGACACATTTAGCACAAGGAAACTAAATAGCGCCAGCCCGGTATTTTAATTTGAACTTGACCTTCTGGTGACGTGTTCTATCATCTTGGTTCTAGCATTTATTATTTTATTAATGAAGGAAAATTATAAATTTCTAAGGCGAATTGATACTGATTTACAGTTTTTTTTATTATTTTATAATAAATTTAATTACTTCAGGTTTTACTGTTCCGAAGATAAACTGATACAAAGCTATAAGTTTATAATCATCATCATCATTTCAGCCTATCACAGTCCACTGCTGGACATAGGCCTCCACTTAACTAGTTCACGCCAAAAAATGGCGTGAACTCGTGTGTTCATAGTCACTACGCTGGGCAGGTGGGTTGGTGACCGCAGGGCTGGCTTTGTCGTACCGAAGATGCTGCTGCCCGTCTTCGGCCTGTGTATTTCAAGTTGGATGGTTATCCCGCCATCGGTCGGCTTTATAAGTTCCAAGGTGGTAGTGGAATTGTGTTACCTATACCTTAGTCGCCTCTTACGACACCCACGGGAAGAGAGGGGGTGGTTATATTCTTTACTACCGTATCCACACAGCGTACACAGTTTATAAGTGTGAATATATTGTCAACGAAAGTGGTCAAGTTTTCTCATCGGGTCAACATTTTTATTCCACTTAAAAGTATCCAAGCTCATACATATAACATCAAGTAATGTTAAATGTATAAGAGCTCTCACGTGCAAAGGAGAAAGGTAGCTCGAGTGGTGTTGCGAACAATAATGACTGATTGGTCTTTCAACGTTTACTACGAATATAAGATTGCAATGAAATGTTATCGATAACCATAAAAATTACTTTCACATTATAATTTATCTTATTTTTGTGTTCAATAAAATCTGTTTTGTCCAGCGAACCTAAGTTATATTACACATGATATATTTTATAACACTACAAACTTTATATATTTATAAGTACAGGTGTATATATTGAATTATCCCAGTGAAACAGTATACTAATATGGATTCGAAGGTGACTGTGAGTACTTTCAGTCACGTATAAGCACTCATTTAGGACACGAGAACCTTGGTGACGCTGGTGATTGGTTAGCAACTTTTTTCCTTTTTATACACACAGCCAATTTTGTAATATTCTTGTAAAAATGATGTTGACGAATATATTTAGTCTACCCCGTTGGCGCAATTTGCACTGACCCTATTTTTTGCTCCGGGTGTTGTGGATTCGATTCCTGACTCGAGTCTGTATGTAACATATTATTTGTATGTATTTATAGAATTTTTTTTTAGTAAAAAAGCATTAAACGGCTTACTTTAGGAACAGGCGATGTTTGTATGTTACGCACTTCAGCCTGTAATATTCCACAGCTGGGCATTGGCCTCTTTCTCCATAATGCGGGTTGGCGGTTATATTCCCTACTACGAGTAACGATCGCTGTCAGGTGTACATATATAAAATATATATATACATTTGTAGTTTAAGGATTATTTCTTTATCTTTACGTAAATATTATTGGACTTAATTATGATCGAATAGGTATTAAAACTTCTACAAGGATCAAATGATTTCTTAAATAACCTAATTTTTTCTTTTAAACTTGATATTATTTAACAAACTAAGTCTTCGAAATGACTGGTCACCTTTCTAAAGGTAAAGTAATACGCTTGCGATGCGAAAGGTCGTTCTAAGGTAAATGAGTAAATCATCATGTTCATTCATGGACGTAATATACGTATGACGCATAAAATTATACTCACAAGTAAAAAGAATACGACAGACAATATTCTTAAATAAGGCTTAATCATCAAAAGGAATGATGTACCAATATGTATTTTTTGTTTCCGAGCAATGAATCGTCAAAATCATTCTGACTCACGCCCACGATCTCACCTGATTCTAAGAAAATGTTAGTGTCATTATAATTAAGTTGCAATTAGATTGTACTGGTGACCTGCAGTGAATAATAACGTTTCTCAGTCGGAAAATCGCTTTATTGAACGGGATGTGATGTAACTACGTGCTAACTAATGAATATTAAAATAAAAATCTATAAATGTCCGGATCAGTGATTTCCATTCATCATCTTATTGGACGTATGTAGTTAGGTTTAATATAATCTAAGTTTCTTTACATATCTAGATGAAGTATAATTTATATTGTATATTTATTGAAATCGATTGAAAGATTTTACATTAATTTATAGTAACTGTTTTGAATTTAGTACCCTTGTGTAGGTATAATTAGTTCATGTAGAGTTTTAATTTTATTATTGGTTAAAGGTACGAGTTTAATGTTTTTAGTTTCGTAAATATGATTGACCTTTAAGAAGTAATCTCTTTTTCTTAACGGCTAGAACTACCTACACAGCAAACAATCTTCAGGTTGTAGTTCTTTATTTACATACTCTTTTATTTTTAATTGCTCTATTACACAACTATAAGATGTCATACTAAGAGGTCTTCCAATTTTGAGTCATTAAAGACATAACTGGTTTTCCACTAAAATAACACATTATAATTCGTTTGTTCCTAATTCTTAAAGATAACGTTGTTTGTTTTAACTTTTTACTAAATGTTTAATATTGTTTGTCTATGAATTAGTAACAAAAATAACATATAACATTATTATATGTTTCGATTTTTGTAACACGTGCCATATATGGGTTTGTAGCCTTAGGTACAAAGGTGTTAATACTAAAAGTATACCGATTCTTGTTGTTGAAAAACTTAAGATTACACAATAATAATTATGAAAATGTAGGTATACAAGAACTTGTGGAATATTTAAGGATGATATTTTGTCTTACAAGATAAGAACTGTAAAACAAGCTGGTAAGTTGAAATTACTTTTTATAAGAAATATTATGTGTGGCAATGCACTGGTTCTTATTTAGATGCTAATCGTGAGATTACATCGGCAATGGGAAGTAATAAAATATTATTCGCTATTAGCAAACATCTGACACGAATGACGAATAAGCAAATGGACCTATTTCTTTATGTTAACTACAACGATGTTTATCCACATTTATCAGGTGATTTCTTGTGTGTTTAGAATCAACATTTATATTTGAATAACTTTTCGTAACAATATTATACATATTGTAGGCGTATATTTTTCTTTTAAAAACGTTCAGTTAAATACGTTTACTATTAAAATATCATTATTGAAATGCGGACAACTAAGTACTTAAATACTTAACAACAAAATAAGTAATCGACTCACCTAAAACAGCCACAATCACCACACACAAGAACTCGTATTGGGCCATGAGTCACTGGGGACCTGGAAACAATAATATGATTACAACAAACTAACCCGTTTGTAAATAGCAATTAAACTTTCAAAGTCATAGTAAAAGTTGTGCAAAACGTTGTTTGATCCAATCATAGATGCCAATTAAAATCGCACGAAACTGTTTTAAGACAATAAGCTTAAAAACTCTTGATTGGTTTTGAAAAAAATTAGTTTTTATAAAGTTTGATAGTAATTTATCTTTTATTTGTTTAAAAATAATAACGTTTAACATAATACTCGTATATGACATTGTCTTGGAAAAATAATTACTTACAAGTAAAGAAATTGATGGTGTGTATTGGAATAAAGTAATCTTATAAAAACTATTTCCTTATATGAAGATATACATAAAACAAGAGCCAGCAATATTATAAGAACAATATAATATTTTGACGTAATAATGTAATCATTAGATGACGAGTTACGAGTTGGTCTGTTGTTGATGATAGATATTTCACTTAGGATAATGATAAAAACAGAAAAATATTTTATATGTTCTTTTGAATTACAAATAATTGATATCGTCAAAGATAAGATAGTAATTATAAAGTAAGTAATTTATTTTTTGCCAATTTATTCAAATTGTGTTTCAATAAGATTTCATTTTTTGTCCACGAGAAATATACCTAACATCGCTTTTCAATTGCATAAAAAGCAACTTGAAAATTTACAACAATTATGGATATAAATAATATCATAGATATGTATATTATATTAAAATAATATATCTTATAGCATAAAAATTAATTGTCATATCAACGCCGTTTGAACATCAATATAACATAATTAACATAATCATATTAAAGAAATCAATATATTTATCTAAATTAGTGTCGCCCAGTGGTCGAAATTCGACTATAATTAATTTAAATTATAAAAAAGATTATTAAGGTACTAAACAAGTGTAAGGTACAAAAAAGTGTACAGGTATATGTGTGTGTGTTTGTCAAATACATGGTAGTGTGTGTAATGTTTATTTTTATTGATTTAATATATTTTTATGCATAATTTAAAGAAAATATTAGCATTCTGCTCTTCTTTTCTATATCAACTATACCTAAGTGTGCGAAATTTCGTACTCCTCCGTCCGCGCAACTTTCGTAAAAAGGGGTACAAAGTTTTTGCTTCACGTATTATATAGATGAAATGCATGTATTTTGAACATAAATACGAAACTATTTTGTTAAAAATCAGTTTTGTGTAATTGTAAACAAAACTCTAAACGCGGAAGTGTCTTTATTCTTTGCTTATTTGCTTATCCATTTTAATTGCCCTTAGTACCTGTTAATTTACTTGTTTGTTTGATTGAGAGTTTGAGCAATTTTTCTTACATCGTAAAACTATTATGCTGTATGACAAATAACGAATCCTTTCTCTATGGAATAGGTATATTGAGATGTCTAGTAATAAATAATTGATCTTTTAAATTAAATGAGTTATCACAATACATTGTTTACCAATATCGAGAATCAATATATTAATTGGTGAAGCAAAAACTTTGTACCCCTTTTTTAACCAACTTCAAAAATTCGACCGTATCCAATATATAAAATTCTCGTGTCGCGGTGTTTGTAGTTAAACTCCTCCAAAACGGCTTGACCGATTCTCATGAAAGTTTGTGTGCATATTGGGTAGGTCTGAGAATCGAACAACATGTATTTTTCATCCCCCTAAATGTTAAAGGTAGTCCACCCCTATTTTTTTTTTAAATTTTAGATAAATTATTTATTTTTTATTTTTTTATGATACAACATTAAAAAATACATACAACCCTAAATTTTCAACCCTCTACGATAAACCCCTATTTTTAAATAGCGTTTAGCGGCAAGACAACGTTTGCAGAGTTAGCTAGTATATATATATATATATATATATATATATATATATATAATATACACACACACACACACACACACATATATATATATATATATATATATATATATATATATATATATATATATATATATACATATATATATATATTATGTATGTTCGGGCATAACTTCGTCGTTTACGAACCGATTTTGATAATTCTTTTTTTGTTGGAAAGGAGGAAAAAAGGAGAAAAGGATATCCCAAGGGTGGTACCGTGGTACCGTGAACCCTCGAAAATCTAAAATTTGTTAATTTTTTTCGTCTACTTTATTACTTGTCGATGTACTCGAAACGGTTTTTTTTTCATTTGCTAGCAAACACAATGACTATTATGACATTTCGCACAGTTTATATAGAGAAAGAGTGCAAATTGCTAATATTTTTTTAAAAGTATACATAAAAAATACATTGAATCAATAAAAAAAAAAACATTTCACACACTACCATGTATTTGACACACACACGCGCATATACTTTTTTGTTTATTAAAATAGAAGTAAATACATACATATAAACTACTACTAGTTTGACAACAGAACCTTAATAATGTTAAAGATTTTATGTTGATCACTTCATATCGCCGTTTGTATAATTGGTTCATTCAATATGGTTATTATAATTTAATATAATTCAAGTTTATCTTTACCAATTAAACTTAATACATGACTACTGTAAGTTAAGCAAATAAATTTCTCTCTGAGAATGCAGAACGTGGTGGGATAAAATATACATATTATGCGTTTGGTGGATAGTACTCAAGTACTCTACCAAGACTAAGCTAGGTTGAATGTAGAGTCGACCGAGACCAGGGGACAGGGTAACAAAGGATAAACATTTTCATTGTGACAAATTACGAATAAGGCTTAATCTAATTAAATAATAAAAATGAATTCTGTGTAGAGTTCATAAAATATATTATGAATAAATTTCTATATGTATCTATATATTCTATTTAAATTTTTTCTTTAATATGAATCTAGTATTAGATTTATAATAATAATTCTGTATGTTTTATGTTAAAAATGGACTACAACGCCGATCATTTTGCCGCGATTCTTTCAAAAAATAACCAGTTGAAGTAAAGTATGTTGTATAAAAATACCTGGACGCGATGGGATCTGGATCTCCAATGTTCACTTTGCAACTCTGTATAATCTCCACTCGCTTTGTCACTTATTCGATCCGGTTTGACCACGGGTGCGCGGTGCGTGCGCATACAGCGAACTCTTGTGGCATTCTGCGCCCGCGCACACGCTGGGCCAGTGCCGCTGACCTCCTGCTGCAGGAAGTTCACGAAAATTTTTGTTGTATAATGGACGCGGTACTATCATTTTTCAATGAAAAATCACGCTACGGTATCTTTGTATACTTTCTTTGTTCTGTGAGTGATATATTAATAATTATGAATAAATAATATACGAGTAGAGAGGTATATTTATTTAAATTGCTTTGGTTTGTTTGAGAAACCACTGATGTAGCTATAACCGCACTGTTTGTTACAAAACTATAGTTAATATAGATAACAATGATTTATATAGGTAGCTTGTCTTACATATTTATCTAGTATGTACTTATCAAATAGGTACATGACATTACATTGTAAATAAATGATAAGTATTAGTTGTATAATTTATTTTGATTCGCTTTTTTAAATGTTTTATATCTTGAAATGTAAGATTCAAAAATTCAACTCAATCATATACTTATTATTGTAAAACGACGTTTTGGCGCAACGGTCTCAGCACTGGTTTGTGGCTGTTGCGCTGGCGGTTGCAGGTTCGATCCCCGTACATGACAAACATTTGTATTGGCCATACAGATGTTTGCCGTTGTCTGGGTGTTTGTGCAGTCCTTGTGGGTTTCCCCACCATGCCTCGGAGAGCACGTTAAGCCGTCGGTCCCGGTTGTTATCATGTATACCTGATAGCGATCGTTACTCGTAGTAGGAAATATATCCGCCAACCCGCATTGGAGCAGCGTGGTGGATTAAGCTCTGATCCTTGTACAAGGGGAAAGAAGCCAATGTCCAGCAGTGGGATATTACAGGCTGAAGCGATTATTATACGTATATTGTTTTTAAAGAAAAAAAAAAAACTTCAAATTCAGTACAAAAGTGTAATGTCTGTAATAACTTAAGATGACAAAATATTATATTTAACAACACGTGTTACAATATTGATAATAATGATGGTACGATACATGCCAACATCTGTTAAACTCCTGACTCACACACAAAGCGTGTCGATATCACAATGTTTACTTCGTTGTCTGTGTGTATTCTTGTTCTTATTAATAACCTAGGGCGAGGTTATCCAATGTTGAATGTGTTAAATTTTCTACTGTCGTCAGCTCTGTTTTTAACCGACTTCCAAAAAAGGAGGAGGTTCTCAATTCGACTGTATTTTTTTTATGTACGTTACTTCAGAACTTTTGACTGGGTTTTTAATCGAAAGGTGGTGTGTGTCATTTGATCTGATTTAAATTTATTTGAGATCTAACAACTACTTTTCGAGTTATATCTAATAATGCGTTTTTACTTGACGCTTTTTTCGTCAGCCTACGTTGTATTATACCGCATAACTTTCTACTGGATGTACCGATTTTGATAATTCTTTTTTTGTTGGAAAGGGGATATCCCTAGTTTGATATATGATAAGGACACCAGAGAAATCGAGGGAAACTCTCGGAAATCCGCAATAACTTTTTACTGAGTCTACCGATTTTGATAATTTTTAATTTAATCGAAAGCTCATGTTTATCATGTGGTCACATATAAGTTTTATCGAGATCTGATAACTACTTTTTGAGTAATCTTTGATAACGCGTAGTTACTTGACTATTTTTTCGTCGATCTACGTTGTATTACTCGTCGTTGTAATTGAAGTTGGTTTTTTTTCGTTTGCGAGCTAACACAATTATTATGAAATAAAATTTACTTATAATCCAAATTATTTCATAGTCCGTAGCGTTTATAAACTCTAGGTATGTAATTATTAATTAGTGGTTTAAAATATTTGTTTTGAAAAGAAAAATACGACGTATAATAATCTAATATACTAGCAGTAATATTTGTGTTTATATAATAGGTATGAATCATTTCTATGTATATTTATCAAAAAAACGGCTACAACAGTCGGCTGTTATGTATAACACAAGCATTGAGTTGCTTACCATAGGATCAGACGACCGTGTATGTATGTTATAAGATATATATTTTTTTTTATTAATATAAAATCAAGAGGTGCCTTGACAATTTTCAAATTCAAAAGATTTTTTTACCGTGGGACCATTATAATCATGTTTATTGATTGATTGGTTTACTGGATTGTATGAACATACAGGTACAGTAAAAAAATTCAGGAAAAGTGATAATTAGTTTCATACAGATAAAATGAAAAATAACTAAACTTGTAGAAATAGAAATAATGCAAATTGATGTTTATATACGATTTTTTTTCAATACCAATTTATTTATTTTTTTAAATATATTAGGTTATTACGATTTCGTTGCTTCATGTACTGGCGTGACCTCTCAGGAATTGAACTCCGCCCTGTGCTTCTCGTTACATTTTTTGCACCTACGCTTAGCACAGTGCAAATAACACAATAGATCTTGCTATTTTATACGCTAGCTACTATGATACAGCCTATAGAGTCAATAGTAGTTCTACGAAAACCATATTTGACATTAAAATTATATGGAGCAAACTGTTGTTTAGCGCTTATGGTTTTGGGATTATTGATAGTTAATTTATTTGATTAGTCTAATAATTCTAAATAAACACTGATGAACACTGAGAAACAAAATAAAAGTATAAAGTTTGCTCGCAGCGGCGTGGCTTCGTGTTTGCGTATATACTTACAGTGTCACGGGATCTACGACAGACAGCTGCACAGTACTGCAGTAGCAGAAATATAAATATAAAATTATTAAACATTGTAACTACAAACAAGACGTACTATATATAAAAGTTTATTGTCAACAACATTATAGATAAAGAGCACGTGAGCGCCTGACTTTCTTCATTTAATAAAAGCTGAATTTTTCTTAGCGCAAGCTACTAACGAAGGTAGAACCAATGGCCTATGAAGTTAAGAAGAAGACTCATAGTGTTTTTGACAGCTACCAGGTATCAAAATGGTAAAAAAAAAACAAATAAAAATTACCATAAAGAGTAATTATAAATTTATTTCTTCGAGGTAATTAATATAGGTATAACATTATTAAGCATTTGACAAATCGATTTTCAGCATTAGACAATAATTGTGAAAAAGATGCGTACAATTTAACTTTATGTTTGATGATAATTTTAAAAAGGGATCTGGACATTATTTCATTAGGTATGCTAGATGTATTTATTTAGTTTAACTGATTTCGGTTTGCAAAATATTATTAACTATTTATTATAAGTAAGTAGGTACATTATCAGTATTATATTCGAATACTTAGTATTAAAATCATCTCGAGACATTTATTTTTTCACATTTTTACCTTTACATAAATAAAAATGGCAAAAAGTGTAATTTTTATTAATAAACTAACAGGTAATATTTTTTGAGGGTGTTTATTGTGCCCGGTAGCGTTGCAATTATTTCACTTATTAAATAAAACTACCGGGTTAAACTGTGTTTAAGACGAGAATGCTTTGCATTTTCTGAAAAAAAATTACCATAGTAATGTAGATTTTTGTTACACCATTAGAAAATAGAGATTTCAACGAACAAAAAGCCTACGACATTTTTAAAAAAGTTGATATTTTGACGTGAGAATTTTTGATTGAAAAAGAGGGTGTTTTTTTCGATATTGTGGTCAAAATAAGGTGAAAAAATAAATATTGTAAATCAAAAAATTACAGTGTGTTTATGAGATAAAAAGGTAAGTTTTCATCAAAATTCGTAAAAAAAAAAAAATTCTTGTAAAAGAAAAACAAAAACCGAGAACTTGGTTTTTTGTTTTTTTCACATGAATTTTGAGGTTATGTGAAAAAGTGTTAGTACAAAAGTTGTAGATCTTTTTACTACCCACAACTTTGCTACTGAACTTTTTGAGATAAACCGTTTTTTACCCTTAAACCCCACTTCCCGACCTCGGATAACTACCCCGTAATTTATTTTTCCTTTCATTTTCGTTGTCTCTTTCTTTTAAAAAATTATTTTAAAATTTTTTGTTTTACATTTGGCATAAAGTATATACACATTAATATTGTTATTGAGTAGTTACTCGTCCCTACTCAAATTGCTTTTGCTACCGAGTTAATATAGTTTTTGAAATGCTTAATCAAATATTTTTTCTTGTTTAATACTAATTTAAATAATTGCTACACACCGTAAAATGTAACTTATAGGTATATCAAAAATAGCATCCACTGACAATGTCGTTTTAGAGTCTTGTTTTCTATCAATATGTATAAATAAATATGTCTGACATAAAACAAAGCAATTTTAATATTAAACAACGATAAAAATGAAATAATAACAGCAAGTAATTGTTAAATAATTATTGTAAAAAAGTAAAAGAAATAATGTATTCGATATAATTACACCAATATGCATTGGAGCCTGGGTAAGAAAAGCTTTGAAGGCATCAATAAATGTGAAATTAGTGCTAGAGAGCTAAAAAGAAAAGAATTAGAAATAAAACTTAAAGAAAAAGAATTAAATCAAAAACTGGATTATCTGCACACTAAAATTAAAAAGTTTAAGAAACAAACTGATACTAAGACTAAAAAGGAATTAGCAGCAGCCGCCGAATTAAAAGAAGCACGAAAAAAGTTACTAAAGGCCCTAAATAAGGATAATGTTAATAAATGTAGAAAGTGTCACAAAAAAGAAACAAAACAAGGAGACAAACCTAAAGCAAAGATAAAAAATAAAAAACGAGCAGAAGATATCATACATAATTTCTTTGATAAAATTTTTAAAATGGACAAAAATATTAATAAATTAATCAAGATTAATAGCCAGGATTTCGTAGCCGCTTTTAAACGAATTCTGATGCAGCCATATCTCACACATCGGTCTTCGGTAATGCAAAGTAATTGTGGTAAACCTATGGGGTTGAAGAGAGATCAGAGAAAGAGGTGGGATGCGTCAGCAGGTGATTGTTACTTGATGTCATTACGAAAAACTCCTCAAGTATGGATTTACGATCGATGGCCTAAGTTTTATCCGCATTATTTAGATGCTCGAATTCAGTGGAAAAGATGTGGATTCCTAATCATGATCTTATTTGGTTTTTTATTTTGGATACCTTGCTTTCTTTGTTTAGAAATATGTAAATGCTTATTTTGTGCCTGCTGTTCGGATTAGTAAAGAAACAGGGTAAAATAAAAATGTAATAATAATTAATGTTATAATTAGTATATGCGTTATGACTATTCACTTTTAATACTATGGTATCATATGTTATTTTTAAGGTAAATTGGCAAAAACTTTAAAGCTTATCTATTTCTGAAAATAAAGATCTCTATAATTACTAAGTTATTATGTAAGTATGATTCGCTAAGTGATTGAAAATGAAATTGTATGATCTAATTTAAACGATTACAAAAACACCATTAAAAAAAAAACTAGTTCAAATTATGAAAAACTATCGTAACGTTAAATTAAAGTACGTCTTTTCGACCACGCATCGTGGTTTTGTTTTTCGCAAAGATGGGTTTTACCTAAAATTCTCTTTAATAGAATTTGAAATAACTTGTTAATAATAATATAATAATAATAATAATAATATATTTATTTCGGGACTAGCCCATATAGTGTTAGTAATAATTTTTCTTATAATCTAGTGTTAGTACAGTTACAAAATATAAACTAAATACATTTTAATAATAATCTACGTGTTAGGTACACAAAACTTAAAACTAAACTTACAACTAAGTTAGTAAAACTTATAAATATAATATAATAATTTCTTCCTTTCTTCCTTAATGTTTCCAAAAGTAAAGCAATTTTAAAACGTTTTCTGTGTAATGAAAGTTGTATTTAAAGTTTATATTAAAAGTTCAAGTTGTTATTATATAAGTAGCTATCAGATAAATACACATCCGGCAAAGTGTAAATAGCACTCTATATAATGACATTCAACTAGTTGCTTAGCTTCGTCTGTGAAGTATTGTTTCAGTCACTGACTAATCGACATTCATTTTAGCCAGTGGCGTAGCGTGAGGGGGGGGGGGGGGGTGCAGGGGCCATGGCCCCGGGCCCCCTTATTGTTATAGTCGATGAAACTAATAATACCCATTATATTTCTGTTGGCTTTTTTTACGCGCAATAAATCGATTAGTTTTTCACATCCCTAGTACGTATACCCCTCGATATGGCTGGCATGGTCCTAGGGTAAATACACCCATGCAAACTATTAGTAAGTAATCTTCATAATATGAGCTATGTAGTTCTAAAGTTGTCTGGAAAAATAACTAAACTTGTATTTAACGGCAAGTTGATACTTTTTTTAAGAAATTGCAACTATTTTTTATCAGTAAATCACTTTGTGAAGCTCATTAGCAAATTCTCTAATAAATCCTATATAGAATAACAAAGCTAACTGTAACAAGTATTCCTAGCGGTGGCGGATTTACAAGTAGGATAAGTAGGTTGGAGTAAAGGCTGGCAAATTTTAGGGGACAAATTTGGTCTAATGTTTTTTTGTCTTACAGAAATAATAAAAATGATATATACATCCAGGAAATGAGTCTCGAACAACACATCGTACAGTGTTAAGTACACTCACAATTAATACAAAAAATTACCACACGCCTATTGCCTAAAAGTATATTGCACAATATACTTTTAGGTGATGATGATGAATTTTAAAAACAATCTTAAAGATCAGTGTCATCTTTTAAATGCAAATCAGTTTACCAATATAAGTACAGTATGAAAGCTTCGATATTTGAAGTGTTCATTGTATTGTATATGTATGTTAAAAAAAAATTCAAAACCGTTTCAATATTACAATTGGAAAAAAAATCTAGAGGTAATTTCAGAGTTAGATATATTGGGCATAAATATTGAAGACTATCGGGGATAGGTTTAAAATAACGTAAGTACCTACACCAATCACCTTTCGCTGTTATCGTTCCTTGTTTTGCCCATTAATGAATTTAGAGGCAATTGCAGTTACTGGTCCTATAGGTGGAAAAAGACTGTCAAATCTCAGGTATGCTGACGACACCATTCTTCTCGCAACATCCGTAGAAGATATGAGAGAGCTGTTCCATAGGCTGGAGTTGGAAAGTCTAAATATGGGGCTTGCAGTAAATCGAACGAAAACCAAGGTTATGATAGTGGATCGAGCCGGAAACCTATCAAAAGATACTCTCAACATTCCGGGCATTGACACCGTCGATCGCTACATTTACCTAGGTGCCCAAATCTGCAATGACGGCAGTTGTGTCCCCGAAATAAGAAGGCGTATTGGGATGGCAAAGGATGCTATGGCGCGTCTGAACAACATCTGGAAGAAAAGGGGAATCGGTATCAGAACCAAGACCAGGCTGCTACGAGCCCTTGTGTTCCCTATCTTCCTGTATGGAGTTGAGACATGGACAATCCTGGCCCGAGAAAGGCAAAGGATTGATGCATTCGAAATGTGGTGCTGGAGGCGAATGCTGAGAATACCTTGGACTGCGAAACGCACTAATGCGTCGATCCTGGCCCAGCTCCATATCAAAACCAGGTTGTCCACCATATGCCGACGGCGTATTTTGTCGTACTTCGGCCACACGATGCGCAGAGGCGATAAAAATCTGGAGAGACTGATTGTGGTTGGGAACACGGACGGCAAAAGATCGCGCGGTCGTTCACCAACGAGATGGGTAGACCAGGTCAAGAACTCATCTGCCACTAAGTTATACACGGTCGTAAGAGACGCCATGGACAGAGACCGGTGGAGGCACATCATCCGCTCCAGATGCAACCCTGATGCTGACCACAATCCTCAGACATGAGGGACCGACAAGAGAGAGAGAGCAGTTACTGAATCATGTACAGAAGTTTATTGATTTATCATGGTGCTACAAGAAATTTACGTTTTTTTTTATAAGCACGTTGCAACGCTAGTAAAATAAATGAGTGATTTTTTTTTATTAAAGACTTGTTTGTATTCTTAAATTAATTTGCAAATTCGTCACTGAGTCTTAGTTGTATTGACGTAATATTGATGAAATAAATTTTGAATAACAAAAATTTTAATGGAGCTGAATTTCGACAGAGACTGGATAAGCCAGTAGAAAAAAGTCACCATAGATTCCGTGCGTGTTACGAAAGTTATTCAATGTCAATGTGATTCTTCAAGTCGATTGCTTTTTTTGTTTTTTTTTTTTTGAATGTGAAAACGGTAATCTTAATTAAAAAAAGTGTGCTTTACTTCACACGACTGAAGTAAAACTTCTTTAGCAATAGGCTTGCACAATACGACTGCACTGTGTCTGAGATATACGAAACGTAACTGGCGATGAGAGAAAGAAAATGTGTGCTCGATCCTCCTTTCTTGTTCCGTTCGCCTCGATCAATCACACTTTTCGTAACGCTCTCGTCACGCTTCCACCAGCTTACTCCCCAAGTCAAGCATACGTAAAGAAGTTTTACTTCAAAATATAGCTCGGGTAAAAATTGTGAAAAAAATGGGGCGGAAAATTTTCGGTGGGCCCCGGGTGGCAAACCTACGTTTCGTTACTAATTTTAGTCATTCAGTTATAGTTACTTTAGCGTGCTATAATAGTTGTTACTTGTTTGAGTAGTCTGTTGGCGCAGTTTTCAGTGACCTTGCTTTCTGCTGCGGGGGTCGAGGGTTCGTTTCCCACCTCGAAGGGGTGTGATATATGTATTTATTGGAACGAAGTTCCTAACTTCAGGCTTGAAATTTGGCTGGGTGAGCGAACTAAAAAAAAGGTGATACTAAAACCGTAAGAAAAATATATGATGACTGTATAATATGACATTTGTAAAACTAAAATATTACTAGTAAACTTTTTTTTAACAATTTATGTAATTTTATAGTCGACAAAAAAGCCATATGTTTTTTTATTTCACTTAATAGTTTGAATTATTATTATTAGATATTATTATTTTGTTTGATTTATTTTATTTTACGGTATTTGTTATTTTCTAAAATACTAAATTTCCTAAATACTTTTATGTACTTAATTAAAAACCAATCAACAAAATTTAAAAAAAAATCAAGAACTAGAATATATATATAAAGTTCAACATTTTTTTTTCAAATTGTGTTGTTTCTATACTATCCGAAGGAACTTCGTTCCTACTTAGTGTCCCATGACACCACATAATTTTTTTATATATGATAACTATTTATATGTATTTATCGAAAAAAAAAAAAATATGTTGCTGTTACCATTAACAACCTTTAAGATGCTTTGTTGTAAGAACAGACGACCGTGTTCGTATGTTAAAGATATTTATTTATGTTAATTATGATTATATTACTTGTGATAGGGAAATTATCCGTCAACCATCTTCTGATCCTTCTCCTGAAGAATTTGTGGAACAGAGAAGCGTTCCAGGCGGATTCTTTTCAGGTTGGCTGTTTATTTAAAAAAAAAAACAAGTCTTTTTTTAACATCTTTTTCAGTTGGTCGCGACAAGTACATTTTAATGAAAGTAAAAACATTTTCATAGTTTCTTTTTACAGAGTGCAGAATGTTTAAATTTTATCTTATTAAATAGGTTTAAAAAAGGTAACGTACAGAGTACAGACTACTCAAAAACTCTAGTCTTAATAAAATAACAGCGAAATGACGTTTCAAATGGCGTTTAAATCTTCATTAATTTTTTTGACGTTTTTTTAATGATATATGTTTCTTATTCTTATTTTAGGGAAAATATATATACATATTTTGGGTTTAATATTTAATATTACATATAAATTAACATTTATAGCCATATGAAAAAAGTTCATATAAGACGATTTTTTATATTCTTATACATAATCGGAAAAAGGAGCTATGGGACATGAATTTAACTCTATTCATAAATTACCAGTGGTAAATTTTAATAGATGTGGTAATAACTTATTACAAATTTCTAGTTATAAAAAAACAACACCTCAGCATGAGAAAACTTATAAAAACACTAAGGAAAAACAAATGCATAGAAGAAATCCCTTAGTTGGCAAATTTCCAAATTGCGTAAAAATAAAAAGTACATATCCACTTGTTATGAAAAAGAGGTCAAGGTCACTCACAACTGTTACTACCAATGGTTCTTCAAAAAGTTCGTTTTGTGGTAAGTAGTTACAACTCTTAAGAGCTAAAATAGTTACATTAGGTAGAGTAAATGAAGGAGATTTGGAATACAAGTTTATAAAAAAATCATACCAAGGGAAAGAACAATAATAGTGAAAACAACATATACAGTTAGTTAGTGAAACTATCTAATAACAATAACTACTAGCACAAAAATAATCAACAGTTTTATAACATAAATTTTGATTTACACATAAAATCACAGTAACACACCGATTACCTAACGTGAATATAATTTGGAATAGCGTATTCCAAATTAATTTCATTTTCAAATATTATCCTTTAAAGTACTGTCCGACCGAAACTGGTTTTTCAGCTAGCTCATTCATTCTTTTGTAAAGCTGTTTTTTCTTGCAAATAATATTCAAGAGAGCAACATTAGCAAGTTGATACGCTATTCTTCATATCCATTTGAGACAAACTATATATAATTTTTCTTCCATTATAAGGGTGTATCTTACTAGCATATCCTCAAAGCTTTATCAAAAACTGGTTTGCGACCTACTTTTGTTTACAAAATTCTGGTTTTGAAAGGTCGTTTTAATTTACAAGCCGAAATAGAGTAGTTCACGGTATGTTATAAATTGTTGCCACCTTCAAAGAACCCCTTTTTTACTCGAACGGCTTGTATTGCTGAAACCATTTCTTCTCGACTCTACTTCTTTCATTTTTTTATATCTGTTAGTAGAAGCGGACATTACTAAAACAAAAAACGATCAACTATAAACTAAACATAAGACAAAAAATACAAAACAAAAAAGTGTGTAGGTACACCAATTTTGCATATAATTCGGAATATTTTTAAATGATTTCACATGCCGTATATCGAATTGGCAACATCTGTAATATCCCACTGTTGGGTATAGGCCTCTTTCTCCATGCAGGAGAAGAATTGGAGCTTAATCCAACACGTTGCTCTACTGTGGATTGGCGAATGTGTACTATGAGTAACGATCGCTGTTAATGTTTATGATAACAACCGGGACCGACGGCTTAACGTGCTCTCCGAGGCACGGTGAGGAGACTCACAAGAACAGGTACAACCGGAAAGAAATATTTGTACAAATACAAATACTAATAACCATTTTTTTATATCATATCAAAAATCGACCGTTCCAGCGGGGATCGAACCTGCATCTCCGACTGACCGTGTCGGTGCTCTAGCCAATTATGCTATGGAACGATGTACCCGCTAGATCGAAATTTTTGATATGATGATTTTATATCCGGTCCGTCTATAACCCAACGGAACGGTCGATTTTTGTTATGATATTAAAAAATGTTTAGAATTTCCTAATGTGTGGGTAACACATAAAAAAAATTCGTACAAATTACAAATACTCATACCGAGCGGGAATCGAACCCCCAAACCGGTCGCTGTTTTAGGCGACTACTCGCACCACTACATCAGAGGGGTTGTTGCGGTTTTTAATTGGCAACAAACATTACCTAAAGCTAAAATGCTGTGATCTATTTATGTCTAAAATTATTTGCAAAATGAGGATTAATTTTAAAAGTCAACTAAATTATATATTTGTACCAGTGAAAACATATTATGAATATGCTTAAAAGTCGAGATGTGAATTGGTTTCTTACTTGAAAGCAGTATTATTTATCTGTGATCTTCTCTGAGGTTGAGGTATTATCCCAGTCGGACTGCTCCATATTTTGAGCAGGAAATTTCCCGCTGTGCCCTGATTCTCAGTCCGAGCGCTGTGCCCTACTTCAGCAAACAGTATTCCAAATCACCTTCATTTACTCTACTGGTCTACAGTCCTTAATTTTAATAAATTTAAAAATAAAGGTAAAATTTTAAGTTTTATATACTTACATCGTTAAATTTAAACTTTTGTTGTATCATAAAAATTAAAATCTGTATCGATACTAAAGTTATTTCATATGATATTCTTTGATAAAATACTTGTTTTTTCAATTCGTATTTTAGGTAGGAATACACCGAAACCTATCAATACTAACACTGCTCGAAGATCTTCATCGAAAGAAACAAAATCTTTATATGGTGTATTTTCTGATAACTTTAAAGAAAAAATTTATAATATACTTAAAATTAGAAATAATAAAAAAGAGGACAAACAGACTTTAAAAAGAGATGGCAGAATCAATAATATTCAAGTCTTATATGATGCTAAAGCGTCAAGGTCTGTTCCAACTCCTGTAAAAAGACGTAGAAAGCGTGATGTTTTCGGATATTACAAAGGATTAAATATGTTTTACAATTCAAAATCATCATGTGATATAAATGGATTTCGGTACCGGCAATATAAACCTAATGTATGTTATCAGCTGAGATGTAAAAGTAGCAGTTTTTTGCAATGTCATAGATACCGTGATAACAGTAACAAGCAAGAATTTTCCTACAAGACAGAAAAACAAAGTGAAAATAGTCGTAGCTATAAAATGTTTCCAGTTTGTAATTGTTGCACGCCAATGCATTACAAGTTGCTCAATTTTCCATCGAATAATATGAATAAATGCTTTGAATTTAAAACAAGTTCAAGTAGAAATTGCAGAACCCAGTCACCCGTAGTAATTCAACAGACACGGATACACCGAGGAGTTATGACAAAACCTTCATGTTTTAAATGTACAAATGGAGCTGGAGACTCAGTCGAATGTCATAATAGTTTAAAGCCAAAAATCGAATTGAATAATTGTAACGTTAAGACACAAAAAATTAATTGTGATGATGTAAAATTTAGACGTAAAGTGAGAAAACACCGCGCAAAACCAAGAGTTTCCTTATTTGCGATTTATTTTAACCAAAATTATTTTGCTTTACTTATAAAAATGACTGTAAAATGTTTTCTTTTCGGATTTGCGATTCTAGCATGGTCTCCTTGCATTGTATCAGTATTTGTATACTGGCTTGTTACTTATCCGTTACGACCGCAACACATTTTTAGACAAGCTAAACTTGATTCTTTTTGTAAGTACGGATCATGTTTTAACGGTAGCGGATTTTGGCGTTTAATTTTTCATTCTACAGTTTGCGCTTTAGAGAAAGTCGGTCACGCTTATAACGTACTGTGCTCTTCAATAAAAAATCAAAATCACACAAACAAAAACACGAACGTTTCAAAGCCTTGCCTGCCGCGACCATTTACGGGCAATAAAAATTTAATTGGTACGCATCGAAAATTTCACATTTGTGTTAATCCGAAAAAAAGATACATTTTGTATTATGCGCGAAATAGGGGATGGATCATGAAACCAATAAAAAAATATCGTAAACGAAAACAAAGCTTACATAGATGTTTACCTAATATTGATAAACAACAAAATTTAACGGAAAATAATAGATGTCCAGGATTTTTAAATATAGGAAATCATGCATCTTCCGCTTCATTGAAAAATAAGCCATGCATAAATATATCTTATAAGAGACCTATCAACGGAGATAATATAATGGACCAAAATACTTGTTTATCAAAAATGGTATCTACAAGAAGTTCACCTCTTTTAACAAACACAGAATGCTTAATAAATAATAGATCGTTGACGAAGTCTTTGTTTAACAATTTTGAATCTTGCCAAACACCTGTTTTTCAAAAAGAAAATGCAATATGTGTTCCATATTATACAGAAATTCCAATGTATGAAAAATCTGTACCGATTTGTAAGAACAAAACACCGAAATGTAAATTTCGCTTGGGAAATGTTCCTTATAATACTCAAACATCTTCGCGTTCTATGAAAAATATAACTAGAAAAAAGCATCTTAGGCCATCTCATACTTGTTATAACTATCAATATTTAGGTAGTCATGGCAAACGTAGCGCTGGTCCTTGTTCACATTCTCAGAAAAGAGTTTTATTACATGGTGAACGGTGTCCGTCTGGCCTTAAGCATACTTTCGCAAAACATTCAAGACAAATACAACGACCTAAGTTTCGTATCACTTCTGTAAAAAGTTGTAGAAATTTAACATTAAGACAGAAAGTCTTGAATTCTTGCAAAAGTAATATCAATAAACTAACAAGTGTGGTGCGTGAAACCGATTCAGAAGTGTGGAAGACTGATATTTGCAACAATATGTATGGTTCTACTTTAAGAAAAAAACCATGGTTCTGGGTATACAAAAATTGTCCTTCTTTCTATCCATACTTTCTAGTATGCTGCAAATTTAATAAAGATGTAGGTCATTGTTTATTATATGTACTTTCAGCATGCGTTTGGTGTCCAATGATATGTTGCTGCTATTTTTGTTATGAACTATTTTGTAAATGTGCGTGTTATTAAAAACGTTTATAAATAAGCAAGAAATATTATTTTAATACACAGTTTCAATGCGGCTTAAAAAAATCTGTTAATATAAATAATTAAACTTATAAAAATTAAAAGAACTGAAGAAATTATATACAATATGTACCTATATATATATAAAGAACAGATCGTTATCGAGTTACTGCAACTTTAACGATGACTATTAACATTACTCACCACACTCAGGTGAGTAATGTTAATAGCCTTCTCACCCCATGGACAAACAATCTTAATATTAGTAAAGATTCACAGATCTATGCTGTGTTTCCATTGACGCGGAGCTGGATGGAGTGGAGCGAAGCGGACCGTGAATTAACCAACCAGTGCTCGAAATCTCTCCGCATCAGTGGAAACAGTGTAAGCAGAGTGGAGCTGACTAGCTGAGCGGACGTTTAAAGAAAACACAGAGTATAGTAATACTTACAGAAAGAAAACCTATGAACACGCTTCTCGAGCGAAGCCAAGCAGACAGTGCGAAGCCGGAAGCGGTGCGTAAGGTAAACTTGTCAGTTGGGGAAGTTACAATATATAAGAAATTAATTGAATAAATCAATTTAGTGGAAACTTTTTCTTGATACTCTGTAAGAATTTTTAAATATTACATTATCACATGTTTCAAATAAAGTGGAAAATTTCTTGTGTTTAGAAAGGAATTTTATACGGTCTCGAATCTAGAATCTATATTTTATTTTTGTATATGAATAACTAAATACACCTTGTCAAAATTTTCAAAAAAGAAATCAATTTTTTTTGTTTTCGATGGATTTTTAAAGTATGAAATGTTGATCCGTTCAAAGTTGAGCGAGTTACGGCTTTTTATTGTTTACGGTATGTATGTGGGCCCACAGTACGCGACCCAGGTATAATGAAAAGCAGGTCTATCGATTTAATACTTGTAAAGTAAGATTATCGCGAAGACAACACCAGATTAGAATTTTGGGATCAGCTACACCGACAGAAGGGATGCTGTTTGGGTCGGGCATCGATGATTCAATTTAGAGGTATAGACTTTAACTGTTTATTTTTCTCAAAACAGCTTTTTCAAAATCGGTGACCACGATATCTAAATAAATGATACTTAAAAAAGACAAAACCGGAGTTGAATGCAGTCGCCGTGGTCGTAAACGGCCGGGATTACTATTATTATTATTACTTTAAAAAACTAAAAAACACGCTTTTATAAATAAACCAAACTAAAAAGTAGATTTTTTTTTGTTGTTCAAAATAAGGATAGATTGATAGTGAAAGACATTATTTTAAGGTAAAAAAGCGTGGGGTGCCTGATATTAACATTCTATTGATAGGATCGTGTGGGATAAGAATGCGCTGTGGGTAAGTTTGCGCAATCCCATTCATTTTGGACTGAAATATATGGATTTGAGTACCCTTACCAATAGCGCACACTTGCCTCATATGACTAGATACCTACTGATAGAAGAGGTGGCATTATCGAAATATTTTCAAAAAGCACCCCAGGCTTTTTTACATTATAATAATTTCTTTTATTATTACATGCTTTTTATTAGCTTCACCAGTACATCTGTATGTTTGTAACCGACTCCTTTGGACTCCATTTTAACCCACTTCTAACGTTCAGATTTCATTTAAAGGTAGACTTATCGAGGACCGATTACAATACACTAATTTGATAATATATAATAGATAATATTCCATTATCCTAATTAGGATCGTCAGGATTAAATGATTTTTTTACGCATCCTTTGCGTGAGAGACAGAGAGATAGAGCAAGCGTGAGATCTTGCGCATGCGTACCAGGATTAAATGGAAAAATACCTATTATCAAATTAGTATATTGTCATCGGTCCTAGATAAGTCTACCAAGTTTAAATGAGATCTGAACGTTTAAAGTCAGTCAAAATGAGGCCCAAAAGAGTTGGTTACAAAAATACAAACATAACGGTGAAGCTAATAAAATGCGTGTAAAAACGAGTAAGCCGATTCACTTGAAATTTTGCATACTTTTTATATCAGAAGGCAGTCATTGATCGAAGGATTTTTTTCGATGCATACTTTTTTATATCAAGGAAAATGAAGTCATTTTTCGACTGAAATCTCAACTTTCACCTTTGATTGCCGACCATTTTTTCAAAAATTGATAATTTTTCAAATAATTTGATCGAAGACTAGATAATAATAATAATAACTCTTTATTGTATACAACAACAATCAACACAATAACATATTACAAATAAAAAACAGTGTACAAAGGCGGTCTTATCACTAGAGGAGCGATCTCTTCCAGACAACCTTTTTGGCATATCGGAAAAAAATTAACCTACCACCTTTAAGGTTAGAGCGAGAGAGATTTTCCGAGTTTTAAGGCTGCTTGGGGTATTACAGTAGCTTCAACTTTAAAAAACTTTTATAAATATCGATGTCCACAAAGGGCGCGTTCCACCTAACGCCCACAACGCCATTGATCACGACCGCTTAAATTGCCGTTCCACTAAGGTAAAAAAGGATACGGGCGTTGTACTTGTAGGCGATTTATAAGTGGAACGCATGTTTGGGCGCTTTCAGGTGTCTGCTGCGTGCTCGCAATATGTTGGCATGGTGAAAACATGCAGCTGTGGGGGATTGGAGTAAAACTTAATTCAACATGCATTCCCAGGAATCAATCATTGCATTGTTGCAGAATCGAGGGAGAGATAACATTCATAATTTGACATTGACAGTTGTTTTTTTAAAACTCCCGCCGCATTATGATGAAGGCCAACTTTGCCCCCACCTATATTTTGTGTCCAATATGCTCGCGAATAGTGACGTCAACTATGACGTCGAGCGATCGCTTTCGAGTGACTCGACGACCACGGGCCTTAGGTCAGGTGGAATGGACGCAGAAAGGGCTTTGCGGGCGTTGTGGACACTTAATGGAACACGGCCATTGTCAAATGTCAAATGTATTATCAAATCCAAATGTCAGACTTCTGTTGTTTGTGTATAATTAATAAATAAATTAATTATTATTAGATAACAGTGTCACCTACCAATGTAGTGTTTTTTTATAATAAAGTTAATTTATCTCTAAACTAAAGTACCGCATTTTCATATGAAGTTAAAATTTAGTAGCTGAGTTACTTGCGTTTAAAATGCAATCAACGGAGAAACACACTAAATCAGTAGATCTTGTATCGATGGAACCGGCTACTAGAGTAAAACAACTGGCTAATTTTGGGGCTATGGTCGAAGTCGATCCAAATGTTCCACCGAGAAGGTGAGTTCTTAATTTCATGTCGTGTACTTAATAAATGTGACTCATTAGTCTTCCTGTTAAAGGTGTTTTTATTTAATTAATTATCTATACTTTAAAAACGGTTTCAATGCCATATATTTCAACATTTTTCGCTATAATGAACATCCTGTCGAAATGAAGAACTTATGTTTTAAAGTCATATGAAACATACACTAACTATTGCAAAAATAAATTCCAGGTATTATCGATCGGGTTTAGAAATGGTGAGAATGGCCAATGTATATTTAGCCGAAGGGAGCCTTGAAAATGCTTACATACTGTATATGAAATTTATGACTTTATTTCTGGAGAAAATAAGAAAACATCCCGAGTATAACACAGTGCCTTCCGAAGTTAAGGCAGTGAACCAGTCAATGTTGAAGGAGGTGATGCCGAAAGCTGAGAAGCTTAAACAGAAACTATTGGAACAATTCAAAAAAGAATATGTGCATTATTTAGAGAATGAGGTATTTACAATTGATATTTTATCATTTTTGAAGATCACAACTGAATAACAATGCTTTCAAGCAATTTTTGTTCCTGTGGTGAGTAAGGGGGCTAGAGTTCTTGAGGAGAGTGGGGGGTAAGGTTGGCCACATGCTGATGGTGTTGCAAGTGTCTATAACTCTATAGGCTACGGTAACCGCTTATCATCATATGGGTTGTATGTTTGGCGACCTTGTTGTATAAAAAAGAAAATTTGTATATATATATATATATATATATATATACCTTTCTTTATCTTAGATATATTTGCTTATATTTTAGGAGAAAAGACGAATAGCAGAAGAGGCGAGAAGGAAACAAGAACAGGATGATGCAAAACTGGCTCAGCGCCTTCAAGCTGATGAGAACAGACAAGATGGACACAATACCACACCTCACTTACTAAATGCAGTATGTACAATTTTCTTAATTGTAGGCTCTCATTTTAAAGAAGCTCTCAAAAATAATCCACTTTGATTTCCTTCACCTGGCATTCAATAGTGTTGATTTAACAGATTTTTGAATTTAGCATTTATTAAATTAATGCTATAAAGATTTACAGTTGGTCAAGTAGTTGTATCATAAATGTTCCTGTATATAAAAATGATTATTTGTACAGTAAGGGACTTTTGTTCTAGGAAGAATGGGCAGTATCCCCATCTGCTCCCCCAGTGGATGGTATTCTATATCCTGACGACTTTGCAGCAGAGCCTCCTCGTGCGACGCTTATACCACCCCCGAGACCTCAACAGTATGTTGCGATTTTTTATATAAATTTCAAATTATATGTTAGACAGGCTTTCATAACCTCACCTCACGTCTGTAGTATAAAAAAAAATTTAAACTAATTAATTGTTGTATATGGTTTCACTACTAAATAGAGTAATTCATACAATTAAAATGTTGAAGATGATTGTAAAGTGAATAAACAACATCAAAAATATTAGTAGTAGAGTATAGCATGTTACATGAATCCAGAAGGTAACTTTTAAAACTAGTCAAGTTCACTTTTCCACTATTTTACCTATTATAACAATTTAAAGTGAAAACATATTTGTTAACAAACTTAAATCATTTTAAAGGAATTTACATTATATAAGATGGTTTGAAAGAAATTAAATTGAATCCAATCCTCCATCAAACCGTCTGAAACATTTATTCATAAAATTAAAATTGGATGATGATGACATACTTATTTTAAAAAAAAATATTTATCAATGTGCAGTTATTGAAAACATATTAATATCAACATTGTTGTGGTACGTTAATAATATAAAATCTTTTTATTGTAAAAAAAAAATTGATTAATTAACACGTTGAACGCCATAAGGGACACCAGTTGGGCCTGACTTGTTTAGTCCATGGGCACAGTTTAAAAGTCCTTATTTACAAAATTTCTATGATAAGTTTTTATTGCATCATTCTTCAAGTAATATTTTTTAAGTTGAGTCTAGCTCACGGTTATGTGGTGTCCCCGACAGTATCAACGGAAAAATTGTGTGTCAGTTACATGGTGTCCCCCATGGCTAAAATCTAGGTGGTGTTTAACGTGTTAACAGCCAGTTTCAATATTGTATCTATTTTTGAATTTGCTTATTAGTGATAGAATTTTGGCGTATGCTCCCTAAAAAGTGTCTAAAATCTATTGCTAGTAGGCAAAACCAGGGATAGATAGATTATTGAAAGTGACCGTTAGTCAATACATATGATGTATCAGCCGAAGTAGAACTAAGTAGTCCCCAAGTAACCGATTGCGAGTACATGATAATTGATGTTAATGAAATTGTTCTTACCTTACACTATAACTATTCAGTTTTTTTTTTATTTTACCTTGTTAAATTAGAATAAGTAAATTAGGTGTTTTATATTTTTATAGTGTCCATAAGAAATTTAAAAAAAATATGTATGGGAATTGTTTATGTCAATAAATTTGATCCACTTTAGAGCACAAACTGGGCGATCAAGCTTGGTATATAGAATATATTATGTGATTAATTCCAATGAGAACTGTTACATTTTAGCTACATTTACTGTTCTTGTCATTTCTTAGCTATCTATTTAATTTTAATGTGGGAACTTTCGATTGATTTATATTAAAACTAGGTGACCTCGCAAACGTATTGCCATATACGTATTTAACCCCTTTAATCCCCACCCCCCCCCCTTATAACTTAGGGGCATGAAAAATAGATGTTGGCCGATTCTCAGACCTACCCTATATGCACACAAAATTTAATAAAAATCGGTCCAGCCTTTTCGGAGGAGTATGGTAACCAACATTGTGACACGAGAATTTTATATACATATAAGATATACAGTTTTACATCATGATATTTTTAAATTCATTTTGCAGCAAACTATCGAAAAATACCTTCCAAAATCCAGAGGACACCACACACTGACATATTTTTACATAGACAACCCACACAGGCTTAGATTTATACGACACACTTTTACATGGTTTGTTTTAAACAGTACCAGCGAGCCAGTGGTGGGGGGGTTGCTGGGTGAGAGGCGTCTCCGCGCTGTAGTTGTACCGGCAGCGCTATTGACGCGTTTCCTTGCCCTCGCTGCAGACAACACAGCGAGGAACATCGAGCTCTGTGGTATCCTAGCTGGCATTCTGGTACGTACTAACACGTTAAAGACACTAAAGGTACCGCTCAACTGACAGTAGACTATGAATACAAAGTACACTGCCGTATAATATTAAGCAATAAATATAATTTAGAATAGAAGTGATGTCATATATCGCGTTTATTACTATGTCATGTTAGATTTTATTTTCTTCTATAGTTGTTGCGGCAATAGTAATACGCTTCAGCCTGTAGTATCCCACTACTGGGCATAGGCCTCTTTCCCCATGTAGGAGAAGGATCAGAGCTTAATCCACCACGCTGCTTCAATGCGGGTTCGCGGATATATTCTCTACTATGAGTAACGATCGCTATCAGGTGTACATGATAACAACCGGAGCTGACGGCTTCACGTGCTCTCCGAGGCACGGTGGGGAGACCCACAAGGATTGCACAAACACCCAGACAACGGCAAACACCTGTATGGCCAATACAAATGTTTGTCATGTGCGGGGATCGAACCCGCAACCGCCAGCGCAACATTAAGGCAATAGTAATGCGTGTTAGTAAATCATCACAGATTTGTAAAAAAATTTAACATTAGTAATTGTAATAAAATAAGTATAAGAAATAGCAAGGAAAAGGAACCTGGTATTCGTTGCCATTTTGACGTTTCGCGACAAGGCTAAATTCCTCGTTTTTTTGTTTTTGTTTAGTCGTTTTTTCATTTAATGAATTATGTAGGTAATTGAAATATGTCCCGGGTAAATTCTATTTTTTTATCATTTGCGTTACTTTCCGAATTAATTGGATCAATTTCAACAATTTCTATTTGCTTAAAAAAGTTGATTGTTTATCGATTGTTAATCTTAGAAGTGGAGTAGGAAGCTAAAAAAAGCTGGTTAATTTGATGAGCGAGTTTTGTGTACTAATATTCGATAATCGAGAATTACTATTGGATTTTAAATACACGAGGTAGGGTATAGGAGGAAATATCTTGCTTACAGTCTGGAACAGGCCAACTTCTAAAGTACCTGAACTCTACAAAAGATTATAGTCAAATAATAGCCAGCAAGTAGTATCGTGTTCTTATAACGAGTAGGGTTTTATTTCTGTATTGAGGTAGGGAGCAGCAGGAAATATCTTGCTTACAGTCTGGAACAGGCCAACTTCTAAAGTACCTCAACCCTACAAAAGATTATAGTCAAATAATAGCCAGCAAGTAGTATCGTGTTCCTATAACGAGTAGGGTTTTATTTCTGTATTGAGGTAGGGAGCAGCGGGAAATATCTTGCTTACAGTCTGGAACAGGCCAACTTCTAAAGTACCTCAACCCTACAAAAGATTATAGTCAAATAATAGCCAGCAAGTAGTATCGTGTTCCTATAACGAGTAGGGTTTTATTTCTGTATTGAGGTAGGGAGCAGCAGGAAATATCTTGCTCAAAATCTGGAGCAGTCTGTCTGCGGAAGTACCTCAACGTTACAGAACATGGCAGCTAAATTATATTGCTCTCAAATATTGTTGTGTTCGTGTGATGTGTAAGGGAGTCAGTGCTCCTAGGGAGGGTCGGGCATAGGGTGGACAAAGCGCTTGCAGTGCCTCTGGTGTTGTAGACTTCCATAAGCTTCGGTAACCGCTTACTATAAAGCGGACCGTAAGGTTACTAGCATACTCATATTCAAATTCATATCTTAATTTGCCTCCAAGTCTATGTAGGGTCTTATTAATACTAAATGGCCTCACTACTTAGATACTTTTTTCTTGGTACGTTATATCATAGGCTATGATAACCGCTTACAATAAAATTTACAGTAAGGTTCCAAGTAGTTACTACTAAAAAAAAAACGTAGTTCAACACTATAGTTGATTGTACCAATTGTGACACAGGAACGCGATCAACTGAAGATAACTCACGTAGTGGTTCCGAAGCAGACCGGCACTGCGGACTCGTGCAGTACCAACAACGAGGAGGAGATCTTCCACTACCAGGACCAGCACAACCTCATCACGCTCGGCTGGATACACGTGAGTACTTGAATATAGGCTTAAACAACATGCCCTGGAGTGGAGAGCACGTGTTAGGAAACGCAGTGTGGGATGTCCTCCGGCCCGCTGGACTGACGATCTACGTAAGAGTGCCGGTGTAGGCTGGATGAGGATTGCGAAAAACCGGGATGTCTGGCGTGAACTGCAGGAGGCCTATGTCCAGCAGTGGACTGCAATAGGCTGAACTGACTGACTTATCTAAAATCAAGTTTTTAAATTTTATTGCACATGGATTTTGCCCCTAATGAATAAAACTTAATACAAAAAAAAAATTAGAGGTATAGCTTCCGTATTCTTATAAATTACAAACCATGTGTAATTGTATAACGAGAAATACTTGAGCGGGAGTTTCCGTCACTTAATATATAATAATCTGCATGCATTCAACTTCTAATATCCCACTGCTGGGCATAGGCCTCTTTCTCCATTTAGGATCAAACTTCTCCAATCGGAGCTTAATCCACCACGTTGCTCCACTGCGGGTTGGCGGATATGTTCCCTACTATGAGTAACGATCGCTATCTTATATTTATTTATATAATTATTTATAATAACAACGGTGGGAAAATCACAAGGACTAACATCCAAACCGTAACGCAATATTTGTACAAGTACAAATATACATCACGAGCGGGATCGAACCCGCAAATTGTAGGTGTTTTAGGCGACTACTCGCACCACTACACGAGAGCGGTTGTTAATTTTTAATTTATATACTAAAAGTAACTATACTATATATATTTCTATCTCTATATACTATATATATATATATATATATACATCCAGATACATTTTTGGCGTCAAGCACAAACTGCGTTATTACGACGTCCCTCAGTTATGCTTACATTTTATATGTTTTTTCTGCGAATGTTGCTTATTTTTTTCATTTTAAATTCCGTGGGTTATATCAATTTCTTTAAATTTCTTTTTTGAAAATATTCTGCTTACAGTTGTGCCCAACCATTTATGAACCCCTTTCATGATACTTATGTTATTGCTTCCTCCATATATCCATATAGCCTCACTTAATGCACCGATTATTTAGCGTCCTATATAAGTAATGATGAAATGAGTGAGAAGTAAGCTGAAACGCGACGTTGCCAGTTTTCTAGTAGGTGTGATCATCTATCG
Organism: Melitaea cinxia; assembly: GCF_905220565.1. Lineage (NCBI taxonomy): Eukaryota > Metazoa > Arthropoda > Insecta > Lepidoptera > Nymphalidae > Melitaea > Melitaea cinxia. The sequence goes on along the minus strand of NC_059400.1, from coordinate 6,082,658 downwards.
TTAACTTAAGAAATAATTCTATTACGCTCGTTGAAATTTTAACATGTAACGGTCATAGGAACACCTCCAATTTTTCATCTTATAATAGCTCTCTGAGTTGCAACATATATTTTATTTAGGCTTTTAACATTTTAATTATTGACGACGTAGCACATCATCAGAATAATAATATAATAAATAATTATTTATCGTTATGTCCATTTGTTATAAGTATTCTTTGACAGTTCGCAGGTTATGTCCACTTTCCTGCGAACCGTCAAAGAATAATAATAAATAATGTTCCCTTATCCTGCCATGGATTCTTTCTGTACATTGAAGATATTTAAAAAAAGTGATACGGTCTATGAATACAGGTTACTGAATCGAACATTTTTTTTATATATTTGTATGTGTCGTTGTGTCTTCATCACGCCAAAACAGCTAAACGGATTTCAAGTAATTTTAGAACATGGGTAACTGGGCATCCAAGAATACGAGGATATTATTTTTTCTTCTTCGCTGACGAATCTTATAGGTTAATTAAGTTTTATAGCCACAAATAGTTGTGCTGCCTGCTTTTACAAACAACATATTATTATCATTTTCAATATAAAAATGTCTCACGGCTAAAATATTTTTATACAGACTAAATAGTCTAACTACTTAACTCTATTTCACTAGAATGATTTACCTAAGTCGTCGTCTGGCAAATTTAAATGTCGTCAAACAATATTTACTTATAAAATATAAAGTATATCTTTTAAGTAGGTTTCTAATTTTTTTTAAGTGGATAACAATAGTTTATTAAACATTATACATATTTACAATTCACAACTTAAGAACTAAATATTTACAGATAGTTTTGGTATAAATCATGTCCGCGTGGAATCGTGTCAAGAATGCTGACAGCATTTTCTCGTTGAATCGCTATGCCGATTCTCTGGGCAAAAAAATGCACCAGCCCTCTTGTCACCAGTGGAGGCAATAAGGCGAAGAGTTATCTCATTTAAAAAAAATTTAGCACTGCTACTCCAAGGTCCAAGTGTTTCGACTGCAAATGGCACAAAGATGTAATTTGAAATTAATGACGAATACTTGTGCCGTTTAGTCGTTTCAGCTTTTTCCGCTGTGGCTCCCGCTTTTAAGGCTGTTTCCCTGACATGAGAAGGAGCAAGTGTGTCAACGCAGGTTGCGTCCCACAAAAGCGCCCGTCCCCTTTCCCAGGGAACCAACGTCAATCCATCAGGTCTCTTGCCATCATTGCGACTAATTCCAGTAGGCTCGATAAGAGCAGGAACGTCGATGGTGGCAAGAGCTTTTTTATGGTATCGTTTAGGGAACCGTGGCGGGAAAACCTACCTGAACTCTTGTTACAGGAAAGGCCGTGTAGTCCGAAAGAATCGACCTCTTTTCCGCACGGAGATCTGTGTTCAAAGCACAGTGGAGCTCCCAACCGGAGACCGAGAGCAATTCTAAAACTTTCATTAATTTTTTTAAACTAAAAGTGTCCCAAAGTTTTTTGACGGCATTGCGTGTAGCCTGGATTGGGTCAAAAGCCAGAACAGCTGCAAAAAAACTTCGTATCCTTAATAACAGTATGCGTCAAACTAACGTCCGTATATGTGTTACGTATTGCGTAGCCCTTACCTTATATACGGACGTCGTAAATCTGTATACCTACTATTCGAACCACTACATATTCGACGTCCATGACCAAACCGTCACTAAACAAAAAACACAAATTTTCAGTAGGGGCGCTCAGTAACCAAATAAAAAATCATTGCAAAAATGTATTAAATGTAACAGAACCTTTGTTTTTTCAGATTCAAAGACTGCTACCCAGCCTGGCTTCCATATTCATGCAAAAAAGTATAGATAACGTTTATCTAATATATAAAATTCTCGTGTCGCGGTGTTTGTAGTTAAACTCCTCCGAAACGGCTTGACCGATTCTCATGAAATTTTTTGTGCATGTTGGGTAGGTATGAGAATCGAACAACATCTATTTTTCATCCCCCTAAATATTAAGGGTAGTCCACCCCTAAATTTAATTTTTAATTTTTAGATAAATTATTTTATTTTTTATTTTATTATGATTTGGCGTTAAAAAATACATACAACCCTATGTTTTCACCCTTCTACCACCAACCCCTATTTTAAAATAGCGTTTAGCGGCAAGACAACGTTTGCCGGGTCAGCTAGTTAACTTATAGATATATTTTTATTTTTATGACAAAATAGTGTCACTTTTCCGTTTAATATGTAAATTCAATTCGTAAATTCGTTAAAGCCTCACTTTTTCCTTTTAAGTGTACTTTTATTTTATTTTACTACTTAAGCAGTATTTTGCAACCGAGCGTCAAATAAGCAGCGACACGTGCGTAGCAACTGTTTTTAAATGATTTGTTTTGACTTAATTGAATATTTCAAAACCTTCAAATACAGTCAGTTTGGCAACGTCGCAATAGGACGTCAAATAATCGGTTGTATCGGAAGAGTTTTAGCAGAGTATACGCTCTGTCGATATACGCGCTAGACTAGCGCTGCACCGTTGGTGCGGAATTTCGCGGAAGTTTTAGTTATACAAATGCAAATGTCTCAACGATTTTTTGGCTTCCGGCGATTTTTGTTGTAAAGGTAGCTAGAGCCAAGAGGACTAATGGGACATCGATTAAAAAAGTGGCGTCCGATATGCGGACGTCTAAAGGAGGTGGACGCCAGTTTAGATGCATTTCGGCCCATGTGGGACGCCTAATTATTAGCAGGATGTATATATATGTATGTATAAATAGATCCTCGAAAAGTATATACGTGCATAACTTCCGAACGACTGCATCAAATTGGATAATTCTTTTTTTATTTTAATCTACTTCTAAAAAAGGAGAAAATTCTAAAATCGATTATTTTTAAGTGTTCGTTAATTTAACAATAAATTAAAAAAAAAAAACTAAATATTCACGAAAAAAAAAATGACGACAGTACACATTTCGATGGGTCATTTACTTTATGATAAATTATATTGTTTTGCAATTGCTTGATACATCTTACATAACGTGAAGATATGATATTATATAAGTTAATATTTTTTAGTTTTAATATTTTTTATATCATTGGCTCAAAAAAGCTTAATAAACCGCGATAAAATCCGAAAAAATTGTTTCTTTATCAAGAGTGAAATTCGCGTGAACATTAGGCTATAAACCGTGTTAGAAATGAAGAAGTATCATAGGAAGCACTGTCCCGCAGACGCACCCGACGCAGACCGCCTTCCTGTCGTCCGTGGACCTGCACACGCAGTGCTCGTACCAGCTCATGATGCCCGAGGCCATCGCCATCGTGTGCGCGCCCAAGTACAACGAGTGAGTCGCACTGTCGCTTGTGCTTAACTAACCACTTGTATAGCCGATTAATTGTGTAATTTTGTGGCATATTTTCATAATAATGTATAATATCTTTTATACTTTTTTTTATTTATAAATATCTACACAATACACTCCTGTTGGTGAGTAAGGTGACCAGTGCTCCTGGGGGATTGGGGATTGGGTCGGCAACGCGCTTGCGATGCTTCTGGTGTTGCAAGTGTCTATAGGCTGCGGTACTCGCTTACCATCAGGTGAGCCGTACGCTTGTTTGCCGACCTAGTGACATAAAAAAAAAAAAAAAACAATACACACACGGTCGTCTGTTCCTAAAGTAAGCAACTTAATGTTGTCTTATAGGTAACAGCCGACTGGTATAACTACATTTTTTTTTCGACAAGTGTACTTATAAATAATACATATATAAATATATAAATAAATATATATATAACACTCAGACTCGGGGTGGGCATCGAACTCACAACCCCCGGAGCAGAAAGCAGGGTCACTACGAACTGCGCCAACGGGTTAGTCTAATTACAAACACAGTGCGCTGTTAAGTATTTTTGCTGCACAGTCTGTAACATAAATTGTATTTTTTTCTGTAAATAAATAAAATAAAACCAAGATAAAGCTAAAATAGAGACCTATAAGGAAAGAAGTTAATTTATTTATTTATCAATGCTTTGTTGCACAATATGTTATTGAATTTTATAACATGCGACCTTGTTGATATCATTAGGCACTCTATATCAGCTAACTACAGGTCGTACAAAAGTACAACCTAAGTATTATATTAAAAGCAAAAAATGCTTTTGTTATTGGCATTGTACAAAATACAAGCATTTAATGTTTACGTTTATTACAATTATAAATTAACAATATTACACTACTTTCCGTCTGTTCAAATTTCGAATATATTTGGGAATAAATATGTTAGTAAAGCAAAATGCCGTAGTTAGCACATTTTTAAATGTGTGCCGACCTATGTACGGAATCGGATGATTTCATTTTGATTACACATAGAGGTATTAGGTATAAAAGGTTTTAGATTGAATGTAAAGAAATAATGAAAGCAGAGGCGGCATTTTTTGATGGGGGTTTCCAAAAAAGTAAACAAAAAACTTACCATTCATTTTATTTGTATACAAAATCCATTCCGTCCATGCAGATTCACTACCACTGCAGGCGCCGGCTCTAAACTCCAGACACGAAAAACAAAATCATGAATTGCTTTCTTCATATCCACGCAACCAGGGGGTTTTGAAATATTGTTCAGATTTAAAAACACGCGTAAAAGATTTAGTTTTCGTACATTTTTGAGTAAGTAGTAAGTAAAATTTCAGTTCGAGGCGCATTTCGAGAGTCTTTCACGCTGTATATTAAAATATACACTGTATTAAAATATTTTTAACACAAAATGTCGCGCACTTTTTTAATACTTATTTAAAAGAAAATTTGCAAAATAACTGACGAAGCCAACACGTTTGTTCGTATACATAAGAACGGCAACAGCGCATAGGCAAGTTATCCCCGCGGCGCGTGGCACGCCCCGCACGTCGTAGAGCTAACATATAAGTGTGCGAAATTTCATACTCCTCCCTCCGCGCAATTTTCGTAAAAAGGGGTTCAAAGTTTTTACTTCACGTATTATAATATGTAGATTGATATTTAATAATATTCGTGTTCGCAGGACCGGCTACTTCGCCCTGACTCCGGAGTATGGCATGCAGTACATTGCGAACTGCAGGCAAAGTGGTTTTCATCCACATCCGAACGACCCACCGCTTTTCTATGTACGTAATAAAAAAATTATTTATGTAGATTATTTTTACTATTTTATGTGGAATATTTGAATTGTTATGCGGTTGATCGTTACGTTTCGTAACTTTTGTTTTCTAATTTTGATATAATTATTAGTATATTAGTATTTAATAGTGTATGAGAATCTAATCTGATCTATGAAATACAAAATATTTGCTACTTAATTTAGAATACTTTCATGCTTTCAATTTGTACAAAATAGTGGTCCTCAACTACTGCGGGTTTATACAGTTACGGCAGTGTGCTGAATTCTTTTTTTAAATATTTATTATATATTATTATAATTCAATGGTGAAAAAAAAGTCTAGAATCCTTTAAGTTCCGATAAAAGTTCTGAGAATTTTCTTCAATCTGCTAACTAACAATAGAGAAGCACTATGCAAGATTCATAAGTTAATGATAAATTAAGCCTTAATCTATTTTCTCTTAGTGTGGTCTATGCCCAGCTGTGGAAAGTTTACCTTATATATATAAATATATATAATAATTATTAAAAACTTAAATTTTTTATTACAGACCGTGTCCCATATCCGCATAGATAACACAGCGCCAGTGGAAATGGTAGACCTCAGAAGATGAATGGAGAAAATGAAAGCCATACGTGCCACTTCCATAGCGTATATTGATTGCAGTATTTTTATACGGGATATCAAATAATATCACTAGGTTAGAATTGCGCACGCTAATATAAGTAATTAAGCTGTGACTACACTAGCATCCAGTTGATTAAATGATGAAAAGTGCAATTGTTTTTTTTTTTAAGTATAGATCACGCTAAACTATTATTAATAAATTTATAAAAAGTTAAAATTAAAAAGTTTGTTCCACCGATAATATGAATCAAAAGAAATCTATTATTTATATTGTTTGTTTGGACCTGCGTTTACAAGTTTTTATTTTATGTTGATAGCTTTTATTATCTCTCATTATGTTATTTTGTTTTTTGTTTCGGAATAAATTCTGTGATATAAATTATAAATTTATTAATACCACTCGGTTACAGTTAAGTTTCGAATATTTTACAATGGTATCCAGTAAAATCTTTATAAAGGATAGAATCAAATATTATTTGATAGCGCTGTTATTAAAAATAATTTTTTATTGTTCAAATTTGTTGTTTATGCTTGGTTTATAAAAGGTTTGTTCACTTGCAATGTTGGTAATAATGTAAAATAATAGGAACTCTTCTAAACAATGCTTATTAAACTTAAAATTCTGAATTATCTGTCATGTGAACTTTAGTTTCATGCTTTAGTGTTGATTACGCCGACTTTTAAGGTATAGTTAATTTTTTTTTGTTTCAATAATAGTCAATTAAAATATTTATTTTAATATAGAAAAGAATAGTTAAAAAAAATACTCATGTTCGAATGCGCAAAATACAATGCGAATGATATGTCAAGACACGAGACATTAAAATTGTAGTCGGCCTTGTTCTTTTGGTAATTGGTCACAGATATTATATTATTTATTTTGTTATTAAGATATAAAGCATCGGTTAGTTAAGATAAGCGCGAATTTAAAATTTTGTCTATATTTCGATGAATAGATTTTTGTCGCTTATAGGCCAAAATAAATCGTCGCCTTTAATACGATTCCTAAATCGCCAAAAATCAATAATATAATAAAGAATAATAAGTATTATATATGTATGTTTGACTTTTGATCATTCGTACATACAATATCGATGTTCAGGAATTCTGCAATTTCAATTGTACTCCATTGCTTAATGTGACTTTTATTACACTACTTTCTTTGTTATAAAATTTTAGTGCCACTAGCACGCAATCGTAAAATAATTATAACATCATAATGACACAATCACAACTGTAGAGAACTGAGCCTTTCCAAAATAACTTTAAATACGTTACTAAATAATATATTATTGTAAAATAATTGTAATAACACGTGGCCTGAGTAATATGCTGTTCTATATAATGTGTTCATAGTTACTATTAGCATACATTCTATGACCACTATACCTAACAAGATCAGATCGCTTTTGCGTTAAATAATGTTGAGTAAGAGAATATGTCCTAAGAGCTATTTTTATAACATATATAATATGTAAAGATGTTTAAAGTAATCTCCAAAAAACTGAATTTTATTTTATAATTACAGGTTTCTGCGAATAAATAACGGATAAATATTCGATGAGCTAATATATTACCGACTGTAATTATTATTATTCGTCCAAATTACTGAATAGTCAGTAGTCAGTTTTATATAATTATCTTTAGGAATAGTGTAAAAATGCGTAACTACATTTGTGGAGAAAAAGCAAATAGAACCTTATTGCAACGGCGAATTTGAATTGATAAGTTAGAAATTTCAAAAAGTATAGTTTGTTACGCTAGTTTACACTATCTTCTTATATCATACAGCAATCAAGAATGTTATGTAGATTTGTTTCCCTTGAGGATACCCGTACTGTTACTGGATCCTCCATGTATCTATCTGCACATATTTTTATATACTATACTGTATTAGAAATTATCCGCTAGAAGTTTTGTATCAAAAGAATGAGAATGCTTCCCACATTTACCATTGTTTTACGAAAACATCACATAACAGGCTGCCAGCTTAATAATTATGTAGTAAACATACATAAAAATGTCATGGTAGTCCATTTTATTTGATTTGATAATTGGATTTATAAACAAATAAAAAATTATAAACAAATTATTATTTGAAGGTTCTAAAGGCGTAGCTTGAAGACTGAAAAATGATGTCATATTAATATTACAAGTTTTAGTTTAAATTCATCATTTAGTGTTATTATTTTTTTTATGAGTGTTATCTTTTTTTATGAAATTTCTCAGTATAAAAAAGCAACAAAAAAGTTTGTTGTAAATATGACTGTTTTACTATTGACTCACGCGCATTTAGTTTTAGATGACACTTAAGTTCTAATTTTTGTAAGTTATGTTCTATAACGATTGTGTGGTAAGAACACTGCGAGGTGTCGTACTGAAACATTTGTTGCATATTAACCTGATGTAGTGTGATTTGTACGGACCAATGTAAATAAATAAAAGGCATTTGTTTAACATATAGTTTTTTATTTATTTTTTAAAATTTGCTTACAGTGATATGTGGTTAAGGCAGTGACGCGTACTGTCAAAGCATCTACATTTTTGATACTAGCGTCTCGCTCGGCTTCGCACTAGGGCAAGTTATATAAAAGGAATGCGTAAAGCAATATTAATTACATGTTATTAGAGATTAAAACCTTTTTAATAATTATTGTTACGATGAAAATCAATTTTAATAATAAATGTTCAAAGGGACACAATTAACTAAGTGTAAGTATTAGTAATTAATTGGGAAAAAAGATTTCCGCCTCCTTCATAGGAGGATAATATTTAGTCATAGAACATTATATTATTATCAAATCAGGATAAAGTTAAATCTATCTAAGCTGTTTTATATGTCGACAATTCTTAAGTAGCCACACTACTCTTAATAATAACATTAACTAAAATAAGTTAATTACTTTTGCGACTTAATTACGACGATATTATATTCTGCGTATTACACTAAAACTTAATGAGAGAGATGACATTTTTGGATAAGCGATAATGTGTAAGATAATAATGATAATAATGCATATTTAGAAGCATAGCGTATACATGAACGCATTAAATTAGTTTTGCGTTTATGTAATATTAATATTACTAAGGCAAGCGAAAAGAAGTTTCACACTACCTGTATACTTGACCTACATCTACTTAATATTTCTGTCTCATATAATACAAATAAATCAAATTTGGTATCTTTGTACGAATATAATTCTCAAAGAATATTAACAAAAAAATATAATAGTCTATTCAAAATTCATTATCATTCATTCATCATCAAAAGCATACTTATTACATAAATTTATTGTATATTGTTGTAACGGAATTCGTCAAGCATGAAACCATTCGTTACTTACATACTTGCGAGGATTTAATTTACGAGGTTACTACGATTCTAGCTATCGCGTAAGTTTGGGATATTAGGTACAGTAATTTAAAAACACTGTTTTTTTTCTAAGATGGGAAGTGCCCCAATTTACTATCTTAAAGCTAGGACTGTGTAATAACTATTAAATTAAATAAGTCGATTTTATATATAGGTGCTGTTACAGCTATACGATATAAGGTCGCTATACAAACGAGGACCGATATATATTGCTACATTCGATAATACTTTGTTGAAGATAATACAATTTACATAGGTATTAAATCTTAATATATTCTATAATTACTAACAGAAGCAATATACATTCTACAATTTTATAAGGCACTCGGTGCGTGGTAACTTACGTAATAAGACTATGTACGTACCTATCTATTACTTATGCTTTTACTTACGTCAAAGTCAGTTATAAAAGCGCAACTACTTAAACATAATTTAATAAAATAATCACGTAAATATGTATATAATAGTAAAGTAATTAAAATTTAGTAATTAAAGGTTTTTAGTTTTTTAATGTCTTGTTAACATTTGAATTATATTATCTCTAAAAACTCTTAAAGATTAAACTACAATCAAACTGAATTTAAGGCACTTTAACCTGTCAATGCTTTTATGTATGTTTCTAAGTATATATCACATATACATATATTATGATTGATTATATTTAGACATGTATATTGGATATTTAGTAAAACAGGTTTAATTTTAAACATTTCTTAATATCATATCAAAAATCCCTTCCAGCGGGGATCGAACCTGCATCTCCGACTCACCGTGTCGGTGCTTTAGTCAATTAAGCTATGGAACCATGTACCCACTAGTTCAAACTAGGACAAATTTTTTGATATGATGATTTTATATTCGGTTCTTCGAATTAAACGAATAACGGTTTAACGGATTTTTGATATGATATTTTAAAAAAAATGTTTAGAATTCGTGTTGCACGTTAGTGTGGGTAACACAAAAATACATAAATAACAAGTTTAACTTTGTACAGATATCAGTGCATACATTTTTGTTTTATTCTGTCTTATGAGTTAGGTGTTTCCTACAGTTATAAGTTATTAAAACAAAAGAGTAAAAATTACACTTATTTTGCTAAATTTTCTTAATAATATGCTAATTAAAATTTATGAGAATGTACCATTTGGGGCATACTGTGTTGCTAGACTTCCTTTGGACAAGATCAACAATAAATTGTGTTTTTCTCGAGAAGTCTACTTCCCAATAATCATTAGTAATTAACTAGACAAAAGTTAAGCGACACATATATAATACGATTTTAATTTTAATAACGTTTCAATAAATTTATTTTATGGTGGGCTATGATGATACGTGACTTTACATAGATCTAAAAAATACAAATTTGTTGTTATATATAATATTAATATTAATCAAAGAGTTTGTTTTGCTAAAGGGCAATAAAAAGCTATAGTTTTTATTAAGGAAAAATAAGTTAATATTTATAAAAGTATTATCGTTAATAACAAAATAAAACAAACTGCAGAATATATTTAGTAATAGTTATAGTGAGTAAAAATTAAAGTAACAGTTACAACAACAGCTGTTATTTGTTTATTTTTATTAGTGGTAGCGGAGTTTTGGTTTTGTTTCTTGGCTCTAGGTGACTCCACTTTAATAGTTTTGTTCATCATCCAGTAGTAGACGTCGGTTAAACCTTGGTCGTTAAGCTCCGGTCCCACAGTTTTTCTTATGCGTTCATTGTACGTGTTTAGCCAATTTATCTGTGATAAATTTATATATAGTTATATACGAGTTATACGATGAATTATATTTGCCAAATCAATTAGACGTAAATAGATCGAAAAGCAGGTTATAACTTACCTCGTATTCGGTAAGGAGATTTTTATCGATCAGTTTAGGTTCGAAAGGAATAAGCGTAGCCTCTTGAAAACCCAAGTAATTATTAGGACGCTGTACGACTTCCAGAACATTCCCTAACTTCACTCCGAACTTTCTAGCCTCATACCACGCTGGTTCTGAAGATTAAATAGGGAAGAGTACGTATTAGTGACTGGTAAGATTTTTTTGCAATATCGTTTTCTCAAAAAATAAATAAAATAAAATAAAATAACTGAAAGTTAAAAAAAAAATATTACCGATAGTTATAAAGTATCCTTCTCTAAATGTATGTAGGTTAGTATCTTGTCTGTAGTCTATTACAACAGGATCTGAAAATACCGAATAAAATATATATTTCGTAACGCTATTCTTGATTTCAGCGGTTCAACCCGTAACCCTTACGTAAAGATTTATGTTTCGAACACGTGATAATCTTGCCTCTTGACATAGTCCAATTTTATATACATTTTATTATATTCTACGGTCAACCCGTGGCTATGGTATCTGCTACGTCACCGAAATATGGGGACTTTCAAAATTACAATCGCGGCAAGTCCCGTAGAATTAGAAGTAGTCTAGATTCGCTACCTTCTCTTCGATTCAAAGCAGCTCCAACGCCATGTCCCGTCGGTTGTATATAGTCCTGCTTGTGGGCCCAGAGCGGCGCCCGCACGACAGGGTCGGTGTGCGCTGCGGGCAGAGTGGCGGGTGTCTGCAGCGAGCCGAACGCGGCCAGAGAGCGGAGCACGCTCGTGTACGCCTTGCGTTCGTCGCGTAACGGCGTCCCGTAGTGTAGTGTGCGTGTCACTGTGGTGGTACCCTCTGGGGAAATGTGTGTAATTAGTACTGAAATATTTAACGAGTTCAAATAAATTAAGTTTTAAAAAATAATACCGTCATATTGCCCTCCAGACTGTATAACCAAGGTCGAATTAGGAAATATACGTCTATTTGTTTCATTGGTGGCCCTGTACTCCGGTTCGGCGCCGTTTGGGCCGAACGCCACGCGAGTATGCATGGAAAGACTGACGTAGCCGGCCTGAGTTGCGCGAGTTAGGTCCACTTTCATTGCTATAGTTTTTTCGAAAAGACTCGATTTTCCCTATAATTTTTATAACATTTAAACCAAGACAGACAAAAAAAAATGTTTGAATTTAAATTAAAAGTATATTATCTTAAGATGATTAATTTAAATCTTATATTAATTATTTTATTGAAATAAAGTTAATTTCTTATTATTTATATTTTTAAATATACAACGTACCATACTTTCCATATAACACATGACCGTACACATTGCGACGGCATCACGCAGGTGTGCTTTTCTCATTCCTTGTATCTCCGCTTGATTCTTTTGAGCCTTTAAATAAATAATCGGAGACATTTGAAACAGCCTCTTCGACTGTGAAATACTTTGAGCGATTGCAGCTGATGCACCTCTTTGAAAAGTTCCAGCAGTTGGTATGAGGATCTTAGATTCCGTGGCTCGTCGTAGATCCGAGTATATCGTTGTGTATTCATTCACCCTTTAATAACAAATAATTTTAATAAATAATAAACCAAAAAAATTCAATAATGAGTCCAAATTTTAATAATTAGTGATAAATCTTGAAATAAATTTCGATTACCTTGTACAGTTATTCGAAGTCGCAAAACAGTTGTACACAGCCAGTATTTCTCGAACTGGCATGGAAAGTTTTCCGGGCGGTGCGTACACACGTACGTCTTTGATGCTAATGATAACGAATGCCTTCAGAAGTGGTGCATAAGGGTTATCCTTCCCGCGAATGTTGAGAAGCCACGCCACCTCGTCTAATGCGGTCACCACCATCGCGTCCGCACCCATCAATCGTAACTCATTGCGAACTGCCAACACTTTCTCACGCCAGGTCACACCTGTATATCGCGTTTACATTAAATAATATATATATAAGCAAATCAACACTCCTTCAACTGGAAAAAAAAGGTCAATTCTAGTATATTTTTCTTCATGTTATTATACTACTTCTAATTAACTTGTGATATTTGTTGGGAAATAAGTCCTTTCTGGTACATAGTCATAGTCATTCCATGGATTATGGCGACGAGTGACAATTGGCAAAAGGAGAATGTGAGAGTGGTAATGCAGGAGAAGAAAAAAGAGGAAGAATAGGAACCGGGGGACATGCCGTTATAAAACCGGCAGGATGGAGTAGCAAACACCTTGAAGTAATGCTAACGCGGTTCCGGGGTGTTAGTTACTAAAGAAAGAGAGGAGGGTTTTAGTGAGTAAAAATCATATACAACCTGCCAGAAATGGATAAAAGGTGCCTTTTTAAACATTTAGCTCCTCTCTCTAAAAAAAAAGTCCTTTCTGGCAATTGGTTTCATTTTAAGAAAATATTTATTGAATTATATTTACTATAAAATAAATTGTAATATTAATTCTAAATTGCAAATTATTTTTAAACATACGATCTAAGCTTATCTAGTATGTATAACCAGTACACACCGTACCCAGTAATAAAAAGAAATAAAAATATGAATTCTGTCATTCATCATAGTGATAAGAGTAACAATATCATAAATTATTTTTAAGCAGACCTGTATATTCCATCTTGTGTAAGTTGGCTACTATTCGAGAGAACTCTGGCCGTCGTTTCAACGGGTCAGTCTCTTCATTCCACAGCTGATCGACCAGTGTCGGTATGTGCACGAGCTGCAAGCCTTCACGCTGCAAGTTTGTTGACAAAATTTGCCATTCGCCGACGGATGTGAGCCGCGCGTCCCCTCCAATACGACCGTTTCGCCCTGGACGCTCCTGCTTTAACAGATACTGAGTGGCATCGTTTCTTAATTTCTTATGTATCTGGGTGTTATAAATGGCGTGGGTGTCAGCTTGGACACGAGACTGGACTTTACTCTTAAGAAAGGTTTTCATGGTTTTAATATTAAAATGTCCAATAAATGAATCAAATTATAATTTAAATATTATATTTAATTTGTTTTTGGGTTTCTAATACACTATATTACACTAATAATTGGTTACTACTAATAGAAATAATAATAATTCATATAATTCTTATTCTTCTAATTTAATTGTTAACAATTTTATAAATTTTATTGTTTATAAAATATAAACATTATAATATAAACATTTCTACTCAAATGTCAACTGTTCTGTTTTGTACTTTATTTAGTTGATGTTTATAACTGATAAGCGGGTTTTTCTGAGGTAGGAGGAGGAGGAGTAGGTTTCACAGCAGGAAATTTCCAGCTCAAAGTAGGGAGCAGCCCGACTTGGGTAGTTGTCGACCTTACAGAAGATCGCACTGAAATAACACTGTTTTCAAGCAGTGTTGTTTTCCTGTTGGTGAGTAAGGTGACCAGAGCTCCTGGGGGGGATTGAGGATAGGGTCGGCAACGCGCTTGCGTACTTCTGGTGTTGCAGGCGTCTATAAGCTACGATAATCACTTACCATCAAGTGTTTGTTTGCAGACCTAGTTATATTTAAAAAATCGTGTTTTAATGCTGCTGGCTGATACTACATTATTTATAGTCTCCACTGTTCATGACATTGGCGGAATCAACCGTGCCCCACTACTACAACTGAAATCCATTAAACCAATTAATCAATCAAATATTTATAGCTTACATTTTTATGCAGCTAGCTGTAAAACGTCAACCTGAGCGTCACTATGCATCAGCGTCAGTCGTTTTACGCGATTTCACTCTTCGTATTGATTTCAAAGACCCATCGTATATCGTTTCTTAAAGAGTAAACTCCAAAAAAAAAATACAGAAAAAACAAAGGTTTTAAGTTTTCAAAGTTCAGAAAAAAATAGTTTTTCAAACAATATATTGTATCTAAAATTATTGAAGTAAACCTTCTTTACGTACGTTTAACTTGGAGAGTAAGCTGGTGAATGCGTGACGAGAGTGTTGATCGAAAAGTGTGCTCGGGCGAGGCGAACGGAAGTTGAGAGGGCGATATAAGTTAGTGAAGATAGAAAGAGAGAGAGTTATGTTTCGTAAGTTTTACTTCAGTCGTGTGGTCTAAAGCACAATCGTTTTTTTTTTGTTACTGTAAACTTACATCTATATTTATACATATAAAAAAAATTAAAGTGTCCGTCTGTGATTTCAACTACACTAAAACAAGCAAACGATTTAAAAAATTGTGTCTGTCCGTCTGTTTTTTTGTTTGGCCGGGTTTATCTTCGTAACGATTCACCCGATTTTTATGGGACTTTCACTAGGAGAATAGGGATTGTGGAGCTTCTTTTTAACCGACTTCCAAAAAAGGAGGAGGTTCTCAATTCGACTGTATTTTTTTTTTTTTATGTTTGTTACATCAGAACTTTTGACCGGGTAGACCGATTTCGACAAATTTTGTTTTAATCGAAAGGTGGTGTGTGCCAATTGGTCCCATTTAAATTTATTTGAGATCTAACAACTACTTTTCGAGTTATATCTAATAATGCGTTTTTACTTGATGCTTTTTTCGTCGACCTACGTTGTATTATACCGCATAACTTTCTACTGAATGTACCGATTTGGATTATTCTTTTTTTGTTGGAAAGGGGATATCCCTAGTTTGGTACCATGATAAGGAAACCAGGATCTGATGATGGGATCCCAGAGAAATCGAGAGAAACTCTCGAAAATCCGCAATAACTTTTTACGGGGTGTACCGATTTTGATAATTTTTAATTTAATCGAAAGCTGATGTTTATCATGTGGTCACATATAAATTTTATCGAGATCTGATAACTACTTTTTGAGTAATCTTTGATAACGCGTAGTTGCTTGACTATTTTGTCGTCGATCTACGTTGTGTTACTGTGTCGATGTAATTGAAGTCGGTTTTTTTTTTCGTTTGCGAGCAAACACAATTATTATACCGGAAATCAGACTTTTTGTCCGAAAACCGGCGTACCGCACCCGAATATCTACCGCTCAGATATAGATATGAAATAACCAAACGTTTATACATAATATATAATAATACCAGCTGTGCCCACGACTTCGTCCGCGTGGAATAGTGACTTTGGACAGCATTCTTTCGGTTTATTTTGGATTATAAACACCGTCGTTTGGGTATTTACATATTCAACGTGATTCTTTAAATTGGCATAACTTTTTTATTTATGAACCGATTGACATGAAATAAATACTAAATGTTAAGTGAAGCTTATCACAACATATTAGTGACAACCGCATCTAAATCCAATAAGCCGTTTCTGTGGTAAGCGTGCACAAACATATTACATTCACATTTTTACTATATGTATTGATTGATTATAGAGCAGAAAAATTTGTTTGTATGTTTAAACACATTAATCTCAGGAAACACTGTTTCGAATTGAATTTTTTTTTAAATTAACGCTTGTGAAACCATGTGACACAGCTAGTTTATCTAATATAATTTGAAACTAAACTACATATACATATATGGAATGCGAGGTTGCCTTGTTAAAAAGTGGATTTAATCAACGGTTGCCTAGATTTCAGGTCAAATTTTTATGTATATATAAATGTACCATTAGATGAGAGAAGAGAAATTTTCATATCGCTTATGTTATGCTATCAAAAAAATAATAATATTATATTGATGTTGCCTTCTTTAATCAGTGGGCTACCCAACACTAAAGGACTTTATCAATTCGAATCCGTAGTTTCGGAGATTAATACAAACACGAAACAAACTTTTTAATTGTTCTTCATACAGGTGTATATTGAACAAAAAAATACGAAAAATTTTTTTTTTCATGAGTAAAATAACGTTGATTATAAGGTATCTAGTAAAGGGTAAACGTACAGCAATCCATTCAACTATAGTAGGCTGACTGGGGTCATCTGCATCAAGGATCGTCCAGGCGCAGGAGAGAGCGGCACGGGCACGGGCCACGTCGCCTGCGGGCACCCACACAGCGGCGGCGCCGTCTGCAAGTACCGCCGCAGTACCGGCCCCGTCCCAACCGCTAATGTACTCTAGCCGTCGTTCTTCGGGGGACGGCTCCTCACTCTGTAGACCAATAGCGTTCAATCCATATAAATAAAAAAGACTCGCAGAAAAAATATGTAACATAACTAGCCACTGAACCGCTGTTTCACTAGCATATGTTTTTAACTGACTTCCAAGAAAGGAGTAGGTGCTCAAGTCGCATGTGTTTTTAACCGACTTCCAAGAAAGGAGGAGGTTCTCAAGTTTCATGCATTTTTTGTATGTGTTTTACCTCAGACCTTTTGACTGGGTGATCCGATTTCGATCATTTTAAAAAATAAAAAATAAAAAATAAACTTGATATGGTGTTTTGACATCTAATAGAACTTGTAATCAATAGAGTTCAAAAGAGTTCTTTCAAAAAAAGTTCATTAAAGATGAATAAATAAAACTAGTATTATCTTATGTGAATAACTGAAATGTGTATTTGGCTCTGTACCAAGAAATTCAAGTGAGAATAATTCAAAATATTAAGTGAAATAAAAAAACATGTGTCTTTATTTTTGTCGACAGTATAAAATTACATAAATAATAAAAGTTTACTAGTAATACTTTAGTTTTACAAACGTCATATTATACAGTCGTGTGACTGATATTACGTCACTTCCGTTATATATTTTTCTTACGGTTTTAGTCTCACATTTTTCTCAGTTCGGTCGCCCAGCCAAATGTCAAGCCAGCCGTAAGGAACTACGTTCCAAAAAAAAATATTGTTTTATTCTCTTAGAATAATTTTGGTATGCCTATGATGTAAATATATTTTGTTTTGCATATTGTTATGTTCGCTATGTTGTTAAATATTTATATAGGACAAGGTAATGTATTGATGTCAGGTGTTTGGAGACCAAATAGTTGTTTTGTCTTTCCAGACTTTGTGACACTGTTCTTCACTGTAACGTGTTAGAGAAGGTTTTTTGTTAACTGTCGATCCGATCCGGTTTCTCGTTGACATCTAAACTCTCTGATATTGTAGCAAATGTCCCTGCTTCTTCTAAATGACAGTGACTTACCAAATGTTCATCGCTGTAGAAAACGATAAATGCATCTAGAAATGCATTCATTTGTGTATAGCTTGTATTTCTCATAGCGTTGCGTAATTTGCCGAGGGGTGTAGTGGGATTATTGGCGTCAGCACATATCTGTGGTGGCGGAGCTGTTGGTAGGTCTTGGCTGACGATCAGGCTCACTTGGCTAGATGTTGTAGTTGGGGCGAGGGTTGACGTAGTAGTCGGTGTTACACGAACACCAAAGGATACTGGAACAAAACGATATACGATTAGTTTTTATTAAAATGTTAAAAAGTATTCTTATGAACACTATTAATGAAGTGTTTACTTTTTCAGTTATACCGCTATTAGCGCTTTAACTTACTTTTTATTTAAGTGTTAATAATGTAGTATGTGTTATTATACATAGAGAACATTTATAGTAATAATTATCAGCCGTAATCATACAATACAGACGAAACGTTGTTTGTATGTTTGTCACACTACTACCGGCCTCGAATTGCAATATTATGCTCCTTTTCCTTTCAAGCGTAGCGCGATGTTTATAATATAGCTTCCTTCGATAAATGGGCTATTCAACGCTATAATAATTTTTAATATCGGGTCTATAGTTTCTGAGATTAGCGCGTTCAAGCAAACAAACTCTTAAACTTTATAATATAAAAACGCAAAAAGACTACCTTCATCTTGATTTCGAAAAAGCGAAAGAATACCTTCATCTCGCTCGTCTATTTTCTGAAACGTTTCGTCAAAAGGAGAAAGCGGCTAGCGACAACGACGGCCCTGGCGCGGGAACGTACCAGGAGATCAGTGCAAGGTGGGAGCTTGATAAGGTAAAGCTTTCAAAAGCTCATGCGTGAAACAAGGATACAAGAAGGGGCGGGTTTGTGTCTCTCGTTCTAGCACCCTCCCTCCATTCAGATTATTCCTTCTCTTTTGTATTTCAGTCAGTATATATTGGTATCAAATGATGTCTTAGTAGTTAAGTACAAATGGTTTTATTTTATTAATAGATAGGTATTTTAATAATAGGACTACAAATTTATTTAATTCCATAAATAATTTGTCGTCAAATTAATTTACTTATAAAAATATTTATGTAATGGATTATTGAAACTGGTGACTTCTAAAAATATATTATATTAGGTGAAGTGCAAAAAAGTTTTTAATTTAGCTTTGCATTTTCCATACAAATGTTTTCCGATGTGATAAAATGTGCAGTCCCTCTAAAGATGGGAAAATGTGCAGTCCCTCGAAAGACTGAAAATTTTAATAAAAGTTTGCCGTTACTGGTCATGTCAGTCTGATATATAAAAACGAACGTAAGAATATTTACATATTGTGTGTGTGTCTGTATGTCTTAATCAATACTGCATGAGTATAATTTTATACAAGATTTTTTTGATTCGTATAATTTTGATATGTTGTTGATTTTTAAAATGTAAATGAACTATTTACAAGAAAAACACGGATATGTTTTGTGGAAGGTTAAGTTTATATGCGTTGTTTTAGCGCATATAAACTTAATTTTCCGTTTTTAGTTTATTGGTGCATTAGAGATTAAAATAACGTTGTCAAAAGATACAAATTTCATTGATTATTCTTTAGCCATCTCTTTTCAAGGGGTACGCTAAGGGATGTAGACAATTAGAATGACGTCAAAAACTAACAGGAAAGTATACATTGTAAGGAGGTTTCTTCTTCCTTACATTATTATTTATCCTGTCATCGATAAGATGACGCCTGATGTTATTATATTAAATAAATAATGGCTGTAGCCATTGTTTTAAATATAAAATAAATTGGTTTGTAATCATTTTTATTAAACAACTCTATTATGCCAAAATATTCAAAATAGGCGTCATGTTTGACATAAAGTTTCTTATGTCGCTATGATGTCGCTTAGCTTACTGGATGGAAGTTTTATATCAACTAATTATCCACGCAGACGCAGTTTATATTAATTATATCAGTAAATAATAGTTTTGAATTATAAATATGTGTAATACTAGAATAAGCCTTTTATTGTAAGAAAAGAAATAAACAGGTCGATGAAATAATTGTAAAATGTAATGAGAATGACCAAGCATATTTTTAATTAAATATTGTTTGTCAACATTGCATTATTAAAAGAGATAGGTATATAAATATAAGTAATAGTATACATACAAGCAATACAAGACAGCTGTTTTATTAGGTACCTACTTGGCTAAATAAAATTCATACTAATAAAATGTGAATTGTAAATATGTATATTTTGTATAAATAAAGTGTATATTCATTATGTATTGTACATGTACATAATTAAAATGCGACATATACGTGTGTAAAAAAAAATGTTTACAAAGAATAAATCGTCACACGATATGAATAACATCATTTTATATTACAAGTACAGTTTATACAAATTCTTATAATTTTTTTTCACTTTCTATCCCTTAGGATATTCGAAGAACATTCCCAAAGGGACAAAATATCCTGCGAAGTACCAGGGCAGCAAATTAACATAAGAGGTTGTTTATATCGCGTCGTCCTGCGCAAGGATAGGTTACTCAAGGATAACGCAACGACCGAAGCGTTGCATATTGCAGCGGACATTCACTTTGCTTGGAATTATACCTACCATTATGTATCACTTATTCAAACAGGTTTGCGACATTAAACATCTTGTTATATCGGGCAGATACTTCGATTCAATTAGTTCTATAATTATGTCTTTGTTTGTTTTATTATTAAAATTTAAAAAAATGTAAGAAATCAATAAAGAAAATGTCATAATTACCTAAATAAACAAATATATATAATTTTTTTAAAGACATACAAATAATAAAGATCATCTAAACAAATAGATCCAAGACAAAAAATAAATTAAGATAAAAATTAATTAAAACTAAACGAGAATATAAATTATAAAGGCTGATTGGGATAGATAATAAGACCAACGAAGACATCGTTGTAAACAATGGTTTGCCCCCTTTTTATACTAGGACAATATAGGTCGGTAAGAGATGAACGCTTTCGAAAAGGGCGCAAAAAGTGCGTAGGACGATGGTTGTCGGCACTTACAGTCCCTTCGAAATACGAAAGCTATTTTAAATGCGATAAAGGATATAATGATTTTAAAAGAGGACACTAATGTAATAATAATTGTGTTTGCAGGCAAACGAAAAAAAAATCGACTTACGACAAGTAATACGTAGGTAGACGAAAAATTAGTCAAGTAAATACGGATTATCAAAGATTACTCCAAAAGTTGTAATCAGATTTCGATGAAAAATAAATTTGACTACATGATAAATATCGGCTTTCGATTAAATTAAAAATTATCAAAATCGGTACACCCAGCAAAAAGTTACGCGGATTTTTGAGTTTCCCTCGATTTCTCTGGGATCCTATTATCAGATCGTGGTTTCCTTATCATGGTACCACACCAGGGATATCTCCTTTCCAACAAAAAAGAATTATTAAAATCGGTTCATAAACGACGAAGATATCCCCGAACATACATTAAAATATATATACGGTCGAATTCAATAACCTCCTCCTTTTTTGAAGTCGGTTAAAAAATTATACAAATGCTTAAAAAATGGAATATTGTGTACAATATAAGTTTCTTATAAAAATCTATATAACGTTATTTTATATTATTGCAAAAATATTACGTATGTACCTATGTAA
The DNA here is from genome assembly GCF_905220565.1 of Melitaea cinxia. NCBI lineage: Eukaryota > Metazoa > Arthropoda > Insecta > Lepidoptera > Nymphalidae > Melitaea > Melitaea cinxia. The sequence continues at coordinate 6,060,998 of NC_059400.1, read as the reverse complement.
AATAAATAATTTTCGATATCCATAAAATAATACAAAACCTGCACCTTACCTGAAACCGTGATAGGGTTTAGTACTAAGAGAAAACTATTATTAAGATTTCAGATTTCACAACAGGAATAGGTATTATAAATACGAAAGTTTGTGAAGATGCATGTATGTTTGTTACGCTTTCACGCAAAAACTAGAGGACTGATTTTAACGAATCATGGTACGTAGATAGCTGGAGAACTAGACTAACACATAGGCTACTTTTTGTCCCGACATTCCCACGGCATGCATCGGAAATTACGCGGGTGAAATCGCTTAGCACAGGTAGTTGTGTATAATTATGAAAAATATGCTTAGGGTACTTAATAAAAATAAAAACGATCCAAGAAAAATTATGATTAAAAGTGCCTATTAAAAATCACGCGTTCTGTCTTCAGACTTTAGTCTCAACTTATGCATAGTCGTTTTAGTTGTTTAGGTTCTAGTTTTAAAGTTTTGTATAAGTAATTTTTAGTTTGTTAGAGAGGGAGAGGGCGCATCTGTGCTCGTGTTAACATTGGCTCTGTTATAAATAATTGTTTTTATGATATAATAGTTGTAAATTGAAGAGTAAAAGTGATAATTACGTGAAACAAGTTGTGAATTCACCGGACTAATGTTATGTGCTTGATAAATGTGATATTCACGAAGAAATATTCGAAAAAACAACCGAAATCTAAATCAGCACGAAACGCTTCGACTGGGGAATAATTTACGAAAATAACTTATAAAGACTAACATCAACACCTGTTACGCGAAATCCAGGAGAAGGATAAGTGTGAAAAACCGTATGTTTTGAAAATCTTGTTTATAGTATAATTTCAAATATAAACGGAAGGTAAAATAAAAATTACCGCCATCTAAAGATACCGTAATAGCGCCATCTATCGGGGAGTAGCGAAGATATCTGCAACAATAATAAAAACTCCTGCGCAACAACAGCTTCCAATAGAGGGCGTTAGTGGTACATAAACAATGGAAGAAGTCGTAAAAATTTTACAAAATATACAAGATGACATATCAAAGAATAAGCAAGAAATGAAAGAGATGGAACTAAATATTAAAGAATTTATAAATAGCAAAATAGATGAAAAATTTCTCATTTTCGAAACCAAAAATAAAGAGTTGGAAACAAAAATTGAACAACAACAAAAAACTATAGATATCTTAGATAAACAACTCAGAAGAAAAAACGTTATATTTTTTGGAATTGAAGAGAAAGAGAAAGGGTATGAAAGTTTACTCTCCATAGTGTTAGATATTATCAACAACCAGATGAAAATACCTTGCCAGAAATGGGAAATCGAACACGCTAATAGGATAGGAAAAAACACAGGTAAAATCAGGCCAGTAGTTGTCACAATAACAACAACAAGCAGGAAAATAGAGATACTTAAGAAGAAAAAATCGCTGAAGGATGCAAATATTTACCTAAAAGAAGATTTTCCGCCTAACGTGTTGCAAAAACGAAAAGAATTACAAGAAGACCTTAAACGCGAGCGCGAGTCAGGAAAAAGAGTAATTTTACGCTACGACAAAATTGTGACACTAAAAACACGCGAATCTGAAACCCGTACACCCACAGAAAGGAACAAAAATAAACGTCTTATGTCTATATCACCTGAAGAAACATTTAAGGAAACGGGAACAGAAAGCAGCAACGAAAGGACAAAACAAATAACTAAAAGAAACAAATCACAAACTATAACTAGCTTCTTACGCCCGTCGCAGCTGAACCTTAACGAACAGGCACCACCAACGGTTAATGCGAAAGATACTCAAAAAAACTAACTAGCGCCTCTGCAATTTTAACCTCTCTACCTTCTCCAAGCCGGCCGGTCACCGAGGAGAAGTCAGACCACTGCCTCCTAAACCACGATCAAAACCAAATCAAAAACAATAAAAATATAAACACAAGCAAAAAACAAAAATCACGAAATCTCTATATAGCCAGTATAAATGTAAGAACATTATTATTAGACAGCAGAATTGAAGAGTTAAGATACGCTGTTAAGTCAATAAAATGGGACATTATAGGTTTATGTGAAACAAGAAGAGAAAAAGAAACAATTGAAGAACACACCGATTTTATTTTGTTTCATACACCTGGGACGAAAGGAAGAAATGGAGTGGGATTCTTAATTAAAAAGTATTTAAAGAATGATATACTGAATATAAAAAGCTTTTCAGACCGTGTAGCGTTACTAGAAATACAAACATCTCACAACTCTACCTGGTCTTTTGTTCAATTATACGCCCCTACAGAGCAAAGCACTAAAGAAGATATTGAATATTTTTATAAAACAGTGCAATCGGCCTTGGACTCAATCCACACTAAAAATGTAATTTTGCTTGGTGATTTCAATGCAAAAATAGGAAAAGCTAAACAAAACGAAGGAAGAAATATAGGTAAATACTCATATGGGAAAAGAAGCTCTCACGGCGAAAGACTAGTACAATTCGCAGTCGAAAATGATTACTGCTTCATGAACAGCATGTTCCCAAGCAAACCACACAAAAAATGGACATGGCGATCCCCTAATAGTCAGCATTTTAACGAGATTGATTACATACTAACAAATCAATCCAACTGTATAAGGAAATTTGATATAATAAAAAACCTGAACTTCAATACTGACCACAGGATGATTAGATGCGAACTATCATTAACTTTAAAATCAAAAAGAAGAAAAATAAAATCCGTTGACTACACTAGGCAACAACTGACTATTTCAGCGGACGACACTAGCTACTGGGGAAATAAATTCATGGAAGCTGTTAATTCACATGTACAGGTACAAAACCAATACGACAAGCTAGAAATAGTGTTACAAGAATTTTTGAAACAACTGCCACGGAAAAACAAACATATAAACAAATATATAAATGATGAAACAGAAGTTCTCTTAAAACAGAGGAAAGAATTATATACAAAAAAGAGAACAAAAGAAGTAAAATCCGAAATATCAAGAATAAGCAAAAAAATTAATAGAAATATTTTACAGCAAAAAAAAGCAATACTACAAAGTACCTTCGAAAAATTCATAGAAAAGACAGGGGCTGTACGTAAAGCTTATAAAGAGTTAAGTGATAAGTCAGAGTGGACAGGAAAGTTGAAAAATAAACAGGGAATTATTCAATCACGACGTTCTGATATCATAAATGAAGCCACATACTTCTACAAAACGCTTTACACTGCCACAGGTAGTACCTTTTCCTTCCCAGCCACAAAATCGAACGAGTATCATAGAGCAGGATTCCACTGCGGAGACACCAATCATTTTGATTTCAGAAATCGAACACGCAATAAAATCCCAAAAAAACGACAAGACCCCAGGAAGCGACAACATTACCAACGAAATCCTTAAAACATTATCCGATGTACTTTTGAAACCTCTTCAAGTATTATTCAATAATATACTTAGAACCGAAAATACACCAGACCAGTGGTCAAAAGCTACAATCATATTACTATTTAAAAAGGGGGATAGAAGTGATCTAAGAAACTATAGACCAATCAGTCTCATGTCTAATTTATACAAAATCTTTTCAAAAATCATATTAAGTAGGATAACAAGAACTTTAGAAGAACACCAACCGCGCGAACAAGCAGGTTTCCGTAAAAGCTATTCGACTATGGACCATATACAAGTTGTAACACAAGTAATTGAAAAAGCGAAGGAATATGGCAAGACTTTGTACATGTGCTTTATAGACTATACAAAAGCATTTGACTCTCTACATTTTGAAGCTATATGGATATCACTTACACAGCAAGGTGTCAACCAGAAATACGTCAACTTAATTAAAAATATATATACAAAATGTCTTGCTAAAGTGCGCCTAGAACGTGAAGGTACCGAATTCCCCGTACAAAAAGGAGTAAGGCAGGGAGACCCCCTCTCACCGAAACTGTTTTCAGCAGTACTCGAATCTATTTTCAGAAATCTAGATTGGGAATCAAAGGGAATAAAAATAGATGGAGAACTGCTGAACCACTTGCGTTTCGCGGACGACATTGTGGTATTCGCAGAAAGTGCTACCGAATTAGAAAGTATGTTAAATGAACTAACAATCGAAAGTCAAAAGGTGGGATTGTTAATGAATACGACGAAAACCAAAGTCTTGACCAATGGAGTCCCTCAAGATATTAGAGTAGAAAATGAAATAATTGAATATGTTAAAGAATATATATATTTAGGACAGCTAGTATCTTTTAAAAATAATACAGGAAAAGAAATAGAAAGAAGGATAACTCTAGCGTGGAAGAAATACTGGGGATTGAAAGAAATAATGAAAAACAATGATATTAATATAAGTATAAAGAAAAAACTGTACGAAATAGTGATATTACCATGCCTGACATATGGTTGCCAAACATGGTCACTGAGAAAAATGGACGAAGAAAAAATTACTATCTGTCAACGTAAAATGGAAAGAAGCATGCTTGGTCTAAAACTATTAGATAAGGTTAGCAACTTTATTATCAGGAATAAAACAAAAATGATAGACGTAAGGAAAAGAACAAGACTGCTCAAGTGGCATTGGGCAGGACACATCTGTAGGATGAATAATAACCGATGGACAAAACGCCTAACAGAATGGATACCAAGAGACAGGTCAAGGGAAAAAGGAAGACCAAGTAAAAGGTGGAGAGATATCTTTAACCAGAGATGTGGACCGCTATGGACACGGAAAGCACGGGAAAGGGATACATGGAAAGGTTTGGGAGAGGCCTACGCTGCAGAGGCGACTATTACTAATATTTATTAAGTTATATTATAAATATGTATAGGAATAAATTGTATAGCTTCAATATATAGGTTAGGTTAGGTTAATATATATCATACATACATATGTTTGTACTAACAATAATTGAAATTTATTAGTAGTAGAAATAAAGGCTATTTTTATTATTTTATTTTTATTTATTTTATTTATTTTATTTTTTATAAGTAATTTTTAGTAAATAATTATTTTTTATGCATATTATTATGTAAATATATGCATGTCTACGTTTATGTATATGTGAATATAGTTTTTGGTGTATTGTATATATGAGTCTTACACATAGTATATTGTTTTAAATTGCACCGTGTGCCTGTTATATGTTACACATGTTTCGTTTATAAACGGATTGTCTGTAAGAAATAGTGATTTCTTAGCTCAAGAGAGCGAAAGTGACAGTGGTCAACAAGAACGTATTTGCTTTTTATTCAGTATGTTTCTTTTCTCTTCTTTTGTGTTCTTATTGTAAGTGTGCAATAAAGTTGAAATAAATAAATAAATAACTAAATAAATAATTTCTTATTTCTTCATTATGACGATAAAAAATCGAGAAACGACGACCAGAGGGGGAATGAATGAGTGCCTGTTGTTGCGTCACATGACGTCATTTTTTACCAGGACTTTATAACTTAACAAGAGTTTTCATTCATTCAAAAGCTTTAGAGAGAAAAAGAGATGCGTAGAGTGCGCCCCAAGCGTCTTGTGCTAGAGGTCACAATATATTTCACACAGAACGTACTTTGCGATTATGATTTTGAGTGTTTCAGATCGACTACTCTATCAATACCTATTCTAAAAATTCTGGATCTTATTAGTTGTAGGAGTTTGAATGAAGCATGTATTTAAGGGTATAAATATATTTTACTTGCTATTTACTACTGGTTTAGGAGAACGCAATATGTAGCGTATGAAAAGGCGATGGGCACGTTGTAAGTGTTTTAAATTCTAGAAACCAACTCAAGAACTTGTTATTTTGTTAAATAATTCTGTAATAAAAAATTCTTCTTTATATAAGACAAAAAGTATATAAATATCTAGACGAATATTCTTTATCATATTGAGGACAAAAAAATATATAGTACCCAATTAGGATGTTTTAGAAGTAATTTTACTATCATTGAAAAGACCTTGATTACTTACTAATAAAATCCAAACTTCAAAAAATTATTTTTTTAGGGTACGATATGATAACTTAGTAATGGTAAGTACTTATACTATCTGCTATATATAAAGTTAGATTTTTAAAATTTTATAGGGGAAAGTAGCACAACACCATAAAAAAATATTTTGAATAACAGTAAAAAAAGCTAAAGATGACTGGGAAAAATTATAGGGGCAGCGGAAAAGATTGTACGTATAGAAAAATAAAAAAAAAAATGTAATTAACTAATAATAAATATATAATTACTTCTAATGGAAGTACAAACACAGGAACGGGTGAGTTAGCTGATACTGTTTAGTGATGATGAGATAAAAGAATTAGGTAGCTAGAAGAAGCTCTGCAAGTCCATATCTGATCTTTTTAATTTCACCATCGTAAAATGTGTGTTTATAGCTTTCTTTGTCAATACATAAATAATAAACAATATTCAAGTACCTTTCCCATTCGTCGTGTCTACTGGTTTTAATTGAAATTATTGTACTACTTACTAGGAGCTTCAAATATACAGAAGGTAGTGTACTAAAACGATAGGTAATAGGTTTCTATCGCATGCGAGAAGGTAAATGTAAATGAACATTAAAACAAAAACTTATTCTTCTATTTATACGATCCTAGTTGAGAAGTTTGCCAATACCTGCCTAAAGATAATTATTTATTTCATTCAATAGCGTAATTGTGGTGTAAACATGAAGCTATGCGGTATTTGATAGTTCGATTTAATAATATGCAAAATTCACTACAAATAGCAGAACGCTTTTCATTACACATATTTTAAATAAGCATAGATAAAATAGTAAAAAGTGTAATAAATAAATTAAAATTTAGCAAGATTCTTCAATAATTTAGTGCGTAAAACCTTTTTTTTTCATGATCGATTAATTTTACTATATTTTTTATCATTTATTTTTAACAACATACACAAACTAACGACCAATACATTAAGAGCTACTTTAACTGTTGTGCGTTAATGTTTGAAGGAGATAACGTGCATACAAAATTAACGAGAGGAAAGGAAACAGCTTATTCGTTATGAGTTAACACCGTTGGTTCAGAATTTCTGGTTATGAAATACGAGTTATTATGCCAGCTGCAACTCTTGCATTTACTGTATCCCTAGTAAAGTGGTTAGCTTTGACGCATGTCACTGCGTTTTATAGGCGTGTTCATTATGTGATCGACGAAGAAATTGTCATTTAAATTTTATTGTATGTAGTTTTGTAGTTGTAACCTATTTAAATTTATATAATAATGTTTAATAAGCTATTCTTTATTTAAACTTTATTTGGTTTGTTATAATTATGTCAGAAATAAAATCTTTTTGTTTTAACCTATTTTTTTTAATAAAAGATATTAGCTAGGTATGACAGCTATAGTCTATATTTACTATAACAAATTTTAATTTTAAAAAGTATTTTTTATATAAAATTTATAATAGCGTTTTGTGAAGAAAACAAATGAGGTGAACACGTGTCGGAAAGGGTTGAACATGTGGGCTACGTGTACTAGGGTAGCATAAAGATATAGAAAGATAAATGTCACACATGATACTTACTACGTACTCTTTCTTCGTACGCGTGCGTCGGGTGTTTTGGTGGCGGTGTGTGCTCTAAATAATTATGTTGTTTACATTTGAAACTAAGGCGTGTTATACACATAGACAGGTCGGCATTAATAAACACAGACTGGCCTAAAATTAAATGTAATAATTATCTAGTTACATGTTTAATAGTTTATATATGGTAACAAACTTTTAGATGCGATTAAATCAAGCATGTTGGTAAAATCAAAAGGAACGTGATAAAATAAAAATCATAGGTAATATGTTTTAATTTTAGCAGCATTTGTTGTTATAGTTGATTTAATACTAAGTATATAATAGCTCCGAGCGCTAAAAAGTTGTGGTCTCAAAATCCAAAACAGTAAAAGTTCTTCAGATGAAACAAAACCATTACTTCGAACACATTAACTTCCCTAAGAGCCTGTTACACTGGTTGTTAATAAAGTTTAGCCTGCACATAAGTAACGAATAGACTTTAACAGCAGGACGTATAAGTAAATTTTGTTAAAAATTTAAATAACCTTTACGCAAATGGTTACAAAACCAGGTCACCATGACCATATTGCTGAGGTATATTCTGTTCAAAATCTGGAACTGTCTAACTGGGGAAGTACCAGTGAAATAGCCCTCATAGCAGGGTGTAGTCGAATTGCGTACCGTTGCGTACCTATGTGTGCATGCGTTTGTGTAACCATTTAGAATTGAAATTAATTATCTCTGATTCTGTTTTGAATCTGTTTTAGTAAGTCGGTATAAAATAAAATAAAAAACCGTATGGTGTCGTGGGACACCAGATAGGAACGAAGTTCCTTATTATAAAATATAAATTTAAGTTTAGTCATTTATTACAATGATATATAAAAATATATAATAATTATCGAATGATATAATAATAATAGCAAACCGCAATTAAAATAACAGTCATCACTAGACTATACATTAGACATTGTATAGCCATAGTACATGACTATACATAAGAATCTTACGGTTTTATTTAACGTTACGGACCTTTTTTTGCTGGCTAGGGTACCCCTCCGTAACGTCCCATAAGGAACTTCGCGTTTAAAAAATGACATTTAAAATTCAAAATCCAGTAATGCTTATTATCCAGCCTTCTCCTATTGGAATACGAGTACATCATAATTCCAAGTCTGTTGGTAACACTCAATCCGTCAGTATAGATTAGTATTTTTTCACTTGAATCATTCAATCAATGCTCATTCCTGTCTATGTTAATTCTTGTCTGTGATTGTAATTTCTGTTGTGTAAAATTTACATTTCCCTAATTTACATTTCATTTCATTTCATTTTTTTTGTGACTTTTCTTTAGAGGGAATTAATAGTTTGAACTGCTTTTAAACTATCTCAAACAGTACAAGTAATTCGATCCTAAATACTTCTTAATTCTTCTATCATACTAATCCAAATATAATTGTTTGTTCGCAAACGAAATAAATCCTACTTCAATTACATCGACAATACGTAGGTAGACAAAAAAATAGTCAAGTAAATATGCATTAATAAGTATTACCAAAATATTGGTAATAAATTATAATATATATTACATGGCAAGCACCAGCTTTCGATTAAAAAATAATCATCGAAATCAGTGCACCCAACAAAAAGCCCAATAAAAATAACATACATTAAAAAATATAGTCGAATTGAGAACCTCCTTTTTTTGAAGTGGGTTAAAATGTATGTTATTTTCATGTTCAAGAAAGAGATGAACCTAATACTGTATACTCACACTTATATATATATATATATATTTATACTCAGCCTATCGTAGTCTACTGCTGGACATAGGCCTCCACAAGTTCGCGCCAAAAATGTCGTGAACTCATGTGTGTTGCCCATAGTCACCACGCTGGGCAGGCGGGTTGGTGACCCCGCATGGCTGGCTTTGTCGCACCGATGTCGCTGCTACCCGTCTTCGGCCTGTGTATTTCAAAGCCAGCAGTTTGATGGTTATCCCGCCATCGGTCGGCTTTTTCAGTTCCAAGGTGGTAGTGGAACTGTGTTCTTTTTTAGTCGTCTCTTACGACCCCATGAGAAGAGAAGGTGTGGCTATATTCTTTACTGCCTTAACCACACAGCAGACTGAATACTCAGGTAAAATAATTAAATACCTAGCTAGGTATTTGATAATACACAGTGGAGTTGGGTGTGGTATTAGATCATTTAATTCTATTCTATTAAATTATATATATATATATATATATATATATATATATATATATATATATATATATATATATATATATATATATATATATATATATATATATTAGATTTAAAGTACCTAACTTGTTAGATTGAGCGACGTTGCAGTACAGAACGATGTCGAGGCGAATGTATTTTTAGATGTAAGTACATGTCTTTTATGCGGGAACAAAGTGCAATTGTTATCATTCCTTTTACTTTTCTCAGTCTTTATGTTTTCCTAGTACTAGAGATTCAAGTGAGGCCATTTTGTTGCCTTCAAGTTTCGTTTTTTTTTAAAATGTCAGGATAAAGTAAGGATGAAAATTATTCGGTAAGTACTTATTTACTTACGCTTAAAAAACTGATTTCTTTTTGAAGTAATTTTTTTTACACATGCTTGACTTGATGATATATATATATATATGTAATTTCGTACACTTATAGTTTATATAGAGAAGGAGTTCAGAATGCTAATTTTTTTTTAAATTACGCATTGAAATATATTGAATCAATAAATAAAACATTACACACACTACCATGTATTTGACTCACACACGCATATTATATTATACTCGTGTTGATTGTCAAAGTCTGTAGTCAAATTGAAATTTTTTAAAAAAAGGTTCTTTATTTTCATAATTTTATGGTTTTCTTTAATTTAAATTTTTAATTATGGTCGAATTTCGACCTCTAGGCGATCACTAGTATAATTTAAATCTAACCTACAGTTATCCGTGATGTCCGTAGATCTCTGTGTTGTCAAGCAAAGTGTTGCTTTTGTTAGTTTTCTTAAAAATATCATATTTCACCATTGTCCTTTACTGGTAATTTCACAAACCATCTGAAGATTGATCAGTCAAAATGCCCTTTCATAATACCTTCCATAGGAACATGTTCTCCTGGTACGTAAAGTCATTGGGAGTGACATGCCCATTATTTTATGTTTAAGGAATTCCCTTTTCCAATTTACACTTTTTACCCGGCTCCTCAAAACTCTTGCAAGTTTTAATTCTAACTTTCATAATTAACAAATTATTAAACTTTGAAGGTCTTGAAGGATCTGTTAACTGACAGTAGATCTTGCTTACATATTATTTATATTATGTATATTATTTGGTCTGTTGTGCTTTGGTCAAAAAAGCACCAAAACGAGGAGCCCTTCCTTAACTAATTAAGAAAATCTTTGCTCTATCATAACAACTAAATGAATGATATATAAATTATATTTTATTGATTGTGGAGCCCTTTAAATTATTTATAATAAAACACACTATACTAGGCCCGCAAAGAGTACGAGGAGATCGAAAGGGCTTCAAAAGGGCTTGTCGAATTTCAAGGTTTGACTACGCAGTAGGCGTGGTTTCTTCAACCAATAACGAGGGAGTATCTTACGCAAAGTTACGCATAAGACGCAAGCCCTTCCTATCTACAAATATAGTAACGCAACGTAGTTTAGTAAGTACGAGTACAGTGCACTTGACCTTTTTAATAACATGTTCGGTAAATAAAATTATTCTCGTTAACCATTAATGATTTCATACAATATTAAGGGAAAGCTTATTAAGTAGGTATGATAATCTAGTGAGATATTAATTTAAAATTCCTATATACTCGTATTATTGTTATTGTTTCTTTCTTCCTAATTATTTGCTTTCGTTACATGGCTCTTACAGCGGTTACCCATATAAATCAAACCATTATAAGGATCGATTTTTTTTATATTAGTGGTCGCCAAGTGGTCTAAATCCGACCATAATTAATTTAAAACTACCTGGGTGACCGAGCTTAGCTCGGTATTTTTAGTATATATTTTTAGTGTTTTTTGATTACATATTGATAAAATATGAATAATATTCTTCGATTTTACCAACATAAGAACAACAAATATGAACTTTTTATTTAAATAAAAAATCATGAGTGCAATTAGAAAAAAAAAGGAAAAAAAAAATAATCGATCTGGAGACATGGGATTTAAGCCTTGGTCTTCTAGGTCGTCTAGACCGGCCGATTTCCCACCTGAGCTATGACAACTATATTGACAATTGCGAAATTTACCTTCGGATTCTAACAATATTATATAAAAAATTTAAGAAAATATATAAAAAATGAATCTTAGCTATGTATATCGATTTATCGCCTCCGAAATCCCCTGCATACTAAATTTAATGAAAATCGTTGAAGCCGTCTCCGAGATTCAGATTCTTGTATATACCTACCTAAACCTTCCTATGGAATCACTCTATTTACTAAAGAAAACTGCATTAATATCCGTTACGTAGTTTTAGAGATATAAGCATACAGACAGCGGGAAGCGACTTTGTTTTATACTATGCAGGCCTAATTTTAGCTGTCTGATATAGAACAGGGATGAGGTCTACATTAGTGCGCTCGCCTATAAGGTGATTATTTATTCTTGAAAATATTTTACAATTAGCTAGAGGTAGATATATATCGAATAAAATTAATATTGGGTAGGTACCTACCTGCATACTGCATGTAGATGTTTTGATCATGATATCAAAACTCAAACTACGAGTATTCAAATTATAATCAAGTGTAGGTATCTATTATTATATATTATTAAGCGTTATACATATATTATTAAGCGTTTTTGATAACGTCTCAATAAAATAAAAAAAAACAAATAAATATGATTTGAATAAGAGTGAGTTCATGTCGATATATTTTTCACAGACTTAAAAAAAGAAGGAGGTTACTTAATTCGACCGTATATATTATATTATGTATGTTCGGAGATAACTTCGTCGTTTATGAACCGATTTTGATAATTCTTTATTGCTGGAATGGAAATATTTCTGGTGTGATACCATGATAAGGAAACCAGGATCTGATGATGGGATCCCAGAGAAATCGAGGGAAACTCTCGAAAATGTGTCAATCATGTGGTCACATTTAAATTTCATCGAGATCTGATTACAACTTTTGGAGTAATCTTTGATAATGCGTATTTACTTGATCGTTATATTACTTGTCGATGTAATTGAAGTCGGTTTTTTTCGTTTTCCGGCAAACAATCTATATTATACATATAATAAAATGGTAGGAAAGTCAAAACTGTACATTGTATATTTTCTTAAAATAATACTTGGGGTGTGATCTACAATGGATACCGAAGCCAAAAATATAGTTTTTAGAATTTTTATCTGTTTGTCTGTATGTATGTCCGGAATAAACTCAAAAAATACCGCATGGGTTTACTTCAAATTTGGCACGAATATTATTAAGAAGTCGGGTCTACATATAGGCTACATATTATCACGCTATCACCTACGGGAACGAGCAGAGAATCTTTATTTTTTCAAGGCATTCTGTAACAACGTGTAATCTAACGACGCATATTTGAATGTTGTTGTTATTATGTTAATAACCATGCTATAAGTTAGCTTCACACTATAAAATCACGCAATATAAGTAACTTAGGCCGATTAACATAATTAAACGAATATAAGCTGTATCAAGACAATTTTAAAGCAGCGCCATCTATGAGATTTCCAAAACATCATCATAACCACTAATATTGTTTATCGAGAAGTCCTATAAGTATATATTCCCTATTCATACCCTATTCTGTATTCCTTATTCATTATTTTCTCCATCTGCTTCAGTCACAACTTATGACTTAATTCAGCAGAATCACCATAAAGTCATTTATTCAAAGCAGGCTGAAAATAAGCACTTTTTGAAGGTCAATTTTACAAAAGACAGTCTACCTCTGTTACTGCACTTTCTGTAGATATGAAATGTAAAGAAGAAACGGGTAAATGACTGTTATTTCAAAAGGTATAATCGTAGGTATTTTTGGTGCTGTATAGCGTTCACGCAGACGACGTCGCGGGCAGCAGCTAGTTATGTTAATAATCGTTACTTGGTACCCACTCTACTGCAGCTTACATTAAGAAAACTAATGCAGACGTTAGTCCACCGACCAAAATTACGCTAACTTAATTGATATCTTACATGCATTACATTTCTTTAGGAATTTATAGTCATGAGTCACGCCATTTTTGGCGCGAACTTTTGGAGGCCTATATCCAGCAGTGGACTGTAGCTGAAGTGATGAGTGATGGAGACGCGTTAACGCAACAGTCACAATGCTGGCTTGTGGCTGTTGCTATTGCGATCCCCGCGCTTGGCATAGGTACATGTACATAATTTGTATAGAACATACAGATGCTTACAGTGGTCTGGGCGTTTGTGCTTTGTATTGTGGTGTTTCTGGACTCCCGACACAAGAGTAAATCTTCATGGGGGCCGTTGAGTGTGAGGCGTTTATTATTTATATTTATTAAACACAGATTTTCCTTAGAAAAAGCAAAAGCTTATTCACGCTTTTAATCTATAATTTTATTATAAGTTCAATTAGACAGAGTGGCTTTTAAAACCAGTATAATCCTCCCTTTAATAGAGTCTGTTGGTATAATTTACAATAATTAGCGAGAAACCTGACCGATAGGCGTTGGTTGTTATAGGAACAGTGTTGGCAAACGAACAAACCGACTTCAATTATATCGACAAGTAATATAACGTAGGTAGACGAAAAAATAGTCAAGTAAATACGCATCATCAAAGATTATTTTGAAGTCGGTTAAAAAATCAAAATTGGAATAACAAAAGCACGGGCATTACGAGTATAATCCTGTGGATATATATATATATATATATATATATATATATATATATATATATATATATTTAAATATAAAACTTTTCTTTATAGTAGGTAAATAATAAATACAGGTTTTTGTTTCTAAGCAACCAACCAATGGGAAGTATGAACGACACGGTGTTCTTCTTATGAGTTATGTTAACCTAGTACTCTCGTCAACGATGCTGTTGCAGATCCGCCATTACCGACAAAAAAATACTTAATAAAAAAATTAATTAATTATAAAATTTACGGTTCTCCGAGTAAAATGATATTTTTGAACTTGAACAACAAAGAATAAGTAATCTAGCTACAACAAACGGTTATTGTAATTATGTGAACTAATTTATAAAAATAAATAAAATTAAAATTACTTTAGTTTTAAAATGCATATTTGATTATTTTACACGCTTTTTATTAGCATCACCTGTATGTTTGTTTGCTTGTAACCGACTCCTTTGGACTTCATTGTGACAATTGACCCAAACTTCAAGCGACTTCAAACGTTCAGATTGCATTTAAACTTAGTAAGACTTACTTATCGAGGACCGATAAACAACCTTTTTTTTAGTTTTGTTTATTTATAAAGGCTGTTTTTTAGTTTTTTTTTTTTACTTTTAATTATTTATTATAAAACGGAGTCTAGTAGGTAAATAGGCTTCTTTTTTTATCTACTTTTTAAAGTTTTATTTAACATAAAATTGATAAATAAACTTTAAAGTTTTTTTAACCACACTTTTCATATCGATACATCGATTTTTTTTATTTTACCGGTTATTGGAAATATATCGGTGATTGGCGATAATGTCGAACTGTTCGGAAAATACCAAGGCTCCATAGACACGGAGAAGGTTACTTTAGCAGAAATCAATAGTTCATAATTTGAGATATAGAGCTTGCTACCTATGTAAGGGTATAATTATTTTCTTCATCTGAAAAGGTGCAACTAAACCAACGCAGGTGGGCTAGAGAACGTGAACCAAAACGTTTCAGCTTGTAATATCCCACTGCTGGGCATAGGCCTCTTTCCATATGTAGGAGAAGGATCAGAGCTTAATCCACCACGCTGCTTCAATGCAGGTTGGCGGATATATTCCCGATTATGAGTAACGATCGCTATCAGGTGTACATGATAACAACCGGGACCGATGGCTTAAAGTGCGCTCCGAGGCACGGTGGAGAGATCCACAAGGACAGAACAAACACCCAGACCACGGCAAACATCTGTAGATAACGTGAAAAATAATAAAATGTAATTAAAGTAATTTTCTCCCATTTTTTTAATCCAATAAAAGTTTTTAAATTTAATCATTTTTCAGTTATTTTTTAATAAATTATTACAATTATTAAAATTTAATTTAAAAAAAAAATTTAAATTTCTTACTAAATTTAAATACATGCGTAACTTTATCGATCTAGTATTAGGGTATCATATTCTTTAAGCGATCGATATTCATCTGAATGAAGTGTCAAACTTGTTTCCCTTTCCTTTCAGAAATCAATTATCCTCCAATCCATCATCAATAAATAAATATATTTCTGAATGTAACAAATAAATTTAACGCAACTTACTAACAAATTTTCAAAAAAAGAGTTCTAAGGAAAGGGTTAAACTTTCTCGAATTCGGATGACTAGGATAACATAAATTTCAAGTGATACAGACCCAGTCATATTGTATCCAAACAAAGAGTCTGCTTTGTTTTTTTATTGAGATCGAAGATTTTTGTTTATTAGTTTTTGGAATGCATTCAGAATTATCAAAAGTGTATGAACGTAAGAGTATTTTACTTAACCAATAATAGAAACAAAAATAATTGCGTAGCTAGTGCGTAGCAGACTTCGTATCAAGATTTCGATATAATCCCTGATCCGTGTAGCTTTCCAATCCAAAAAGAATATTATGTCCTATAAAATTTTTTGTATAAATCTACGTTCACTTAAGTTGTATTATTGATACTGCATATGGCGGTAGGTATACGGTGGTAGATAAGGTCAGATACAAGGAATGAAGTCACTCGACTTGTGCTACTTGGACAGTCACCGTTAGTCCCATTTAATGGAAAACATTTCGGCCAATAAGTTTCGCAATAAGTTAAGCAGGTTCGTAATAATATTTTATAAACACGATTTTCATCATTACTATAATAGAGGAAATAACTAAACGAATTCGAGGCGGCCTATGTCCAGCAGTGGACTGCAATATAGGCTAGGTTGAATATATCTATTTAAAATGATTTTTATGAAGGTACTTACATGAAATAGTAGCAGGTGACAGCAAACATTTTGCTTTTCAATTTAATTATAGGTACTATATATATAAAGCTATTTTGGTTTAGGGAATTTGAGATGTGGACATACCTATGTTTATATACCTATTTTTACGTGAGCGTAGTGCACTGAAAATAGTTAAAATTAATATCTAAACAAGGTAAAAAAAATATCACTCGATTTAAGTTGCGGAGGGGTACCCTAGCTGACAAAACGTCCGTAACGTTATATAAAAGAGTAAGATTTTTATGTTTAGTCACGTATGATGCCTATACAGTGTCTAATCTATAGTCTAGTGATGACTGTTATTATTATTGCAGTTGGCTATTCGATAATTATTATATATTTTTATAAATCATTGTAAATAAAATAAAGGTGTTAAGATAATTTTGTAAAGTAGTTTTTTTATCGATTAAAGATCATAATAAAAAAATTATACCAGAATAATTATCTTCTTCGTACCTCGAACAAAGTTTAAAATAATATTTTATAACAAGGAACTTCGGCCCTATCTTGTGTCCCATGACACCGCACGGGTGTTTTTTTTAAATATCACTAACCAATATATTCGCTAAACTTTGACATAGTTTGTGCAGTTCTTTCATGCAGTGTTGAAAAGAAGTGAATGTAGTTATTTTTCAAAAAATAGATGAACTTGTTAATGTAGATCGAATTTCTGGTAACGCTTTTAGATATATAATGGAACAAAAATGTAAAAAAGTTGCAATTATAATTAAAGAGGAATCTTGGTAATGTGTAAATTAAATTTTAATATTTCTTTAATCTTTAGAATTTAACTAAACGCCTAAAGTAACTAAATCTCTCGAAAAAATAACAAGCAGACCAAATAAATGCACTACATAATATTTATACATTTTTCTTACAAACTTCTCGCAAAACTCGAAAACGGTTTGATGACTAGCCGAATTTTTAAAAGTTTTGTGATTATCCTTTGTAGAAAATTTTTAAGTATTGAAAAAATCAAGCAAATTGCGTAGTCAATTGGATAATTTTAGAAAATATAACGATTTTTATAACTCTGTGCGTTTTACAGTTCACAAGGCAGGACATCGTTTGTCGGTGAACTTTTTTTTATTTTTATTTTTATTTTTATTTTTTTTTTTATAGAAGAGGGGGCAAACGGACAGTTGATTCACCTGGTGGTAAGTGAAAACAACATCCACAGACACCCGCTACATCAGAAGATTAGCAGGCGCGTTGCCGGCCTTTCAAATAATAGTAAAATCAGTAAATAAAAATATCATCATAATGTATTTACAAAAAGATAAACATTATTAATAAGACAATAATAATTTGTCTCCAAATGTGGGTTTTCATACTTGACCAATTGCGGTCAACTCTGGTCGAAAAGTAAAAGTGGATAAGATTTGTGCCAGAGCTGGCTTGGTTGCCAAGTGGCCGGCGCGACGGGCCAACGTATGCGGCCATAGCACTAGGAGCGCAGTGCGATGAGGCGATACGTCAATGAGTGCATCGGCGCGGCCATTGCACTTTTAATCGTACGTTAGCTCTGCACTTAGGGAGCTGGTTTAATCATTGTTAGCTGCGACTATGTATTCTTCTCGAATCGTATTCGATACAAACTTTATTTTTTTTTATTAAACAATTATTTTATATATTTTTATTAGTTACTAGCGACCCGCCCAGGCTTCGCATGGGTGCAATGCTGATACTAAATATACTACAGAATGTCTTTATTTATAGTGTGAAGCTAGCTTATGATATGGTTATTTACATAATAATAACAATCAAATAGATCCGTTAGATAACACGTTGTTACAGAATGCGTTGAAGAAATAAAGGTTCACTGCTCGTTCCCCGTAAGTGATAGCTTGATAATTTGTAGCCTATATGTTGACCCGACTTCTTAATAATATTCGTGCCAAATTTGAAGTAAATCCATGCAGTACTTTTTGAGTTTATCCCGGACATACATACAGACAAACAGACAAACAGACAAAAATTCTAAAAACTATATTTTTGGCTTCGGTATTGAGTGTAGATCACACCCCAAGTATTCTTTAAAAAAAATATTCAATGTACAGTTTTGACTTTCCTACCATTTTATTATACGATAGATTAAAAACGTTTGTTTATCATTATATACCTGTAATTAAATTAGTAAGTAATTATTAACTTAGTAATCGAATTTATTAGCTCTATTATTAGCTTGTTCGCTATCATGGTATATTTTTAGTTCTTACATATGTATGCCCAATTTATCATAAAAATTAGTCCAAAAATAAAACCCGGTCAAATTGTCTTTTAAAACCTAGCACTTTTCGAATCCCGCTTTATTCATTGCAGAAGGGAGAACACAGCTCTAATAAAGACAATAGCGGTCATTTATCACGGACGCACGCAATTCGATGTGATGGCCGCTCGTTTGACGTGACCCCTTTACGGGGACTGTGCGATCTATTCACGGTCTAGTTGGGTTATCGAGTCGACGAGCTCTTTTTGGAAATTTAGATTTACTTGAAGTTATATGATACTTACTCATAATCTCCGTCTACTTCGGTATACCTAGATATGTTTAAACCAATCGGCTAATTTATTTTATTTTTATTTGGGAAGGATATAATTTTATGTTACATTATTATAATATGACTAATTACAACAACTGAAATTAGTAAAGTTCCCACTTAGCTAATATATACAACAGCACTATAATATTGCGTGAAACATATTGTTTGGGATAAAAAAATTAAACAAAACAAAACGGAGGAAAAAAATTTGTTAAATTTAGTGTAAAAGGAAGGGAAAAGCTCTAATTTAAGTAGGCTTACCTACATCCCGACTAGAAAAAAGGTCAGGCTCAACCAGATCCCGACTAGAAAAAACCCGAGTAGAAATTTTTTTGTCTTCCTTAGAAGGACCGGACCAGGCATGCCTGATCAGGACTAGATAAGGCAGCTAACGCAGATGATTTATCTGGACCTGGTCGGGACAGTCTAGCAGGGAGTCCATTTCTACACAGTTGAGAAGTCGTAAGTAGTAGGAAGTAGTTAGTAGTTAATTATTAGAAGTTATAATCAATCAATAATAATAATTAATTAATAACATTTAAAAAATTAATTAATATTTAAAGTAAAAACATAAATAAATAATACATTGGAAAAAATAAACGGAAATAAATATCATAATAATTATGTAAAAAACATAATTATAATAACAATTCGCTTTTTTTTGCTAAACAATTTTTTCAAGAATATACATTCGTGTTTTTTAAAAGGACTGGTCCGAACCGGCTGATCAGGATGAGATGAAATTTCCTGATCTGGATCCGATCAGGAAATCACATCTCATCCTGATCAGGTCCAGACAAATCATCTGCGTTACATGCCTTATCTAGTCCTGATGTGGCATGTGTGGTCCGGTCCTTCTAAGGAAGACGAAAAAAATTCTACTCGGGATCCTGATAACTGCCCGAGTAGAAATTTTTTCGTCTTCCTTAGAAGGACCGGACCAGGCATGCCTGATCAGGACTAGATAAGGCATGTAACGCAGATGATTGGTCTGGACCTGATCAGGATGAGATGAGATTTCCTGATCTGGACCTGATCAGGAAATCTCATCTCATCCTGATCAGCGGGTTCGGTTCGGTCCTTTTACAAAACACGAATGTATATTTTTGAAAAAATTGTTTAACAAAAAAAAAGCGAATTGATATAAATATGTATTAACATAATTATTATAATATTTATTTCCGTTTATTTTTTCCAATGTATTATTTATTTATGTTTTTACTTTAAATATTAATTATTTTTATTTATTTTTATGTTATTAATTAATTATTATTATTACTTAAACTTTATTTATTAACTTCTTATGATTAACTACGAACTACTATTTCCTATTACTTACGACTGCTCCACTGTGTAGAAATGGACTCCCTGCTAGATTGTCCTGATAACTGTATATATACTAAGTGCGCTTAAAAACATTAATAGCGCGATTCAGGCTCAGTTCGCGTCATTTCTTTCAGGCCATCCTGATCTGGACCGGACCAGGTCCTGATCCAGTATGCCTTACCATACTTGGTAAGATTTTACATCAGGCTAGCCTTGTCTGGACCGGACCTGGTCCTGATCCAGTATGCCTTACCATACTTGATTATATTTTACATCAGGCTATCCTTGTCTGGACCGGACCTGGTCCTGATCCACTATGCCTTACCACACTTGATTATATTTTATATCAGGCTATCCTTGTCTGGACCTGACCTGCTCTTGATAGAGCTTGCCGGATCAGGCATGCCTTATTCTATCCTGATCCGGTCCAGATACATGATCTGGTTGAGCCTGACCTTTTTTCTACTCGGGTGTATATATGTATACTAAGTGCACCTAAAAATATTGATAGCGCGATTCAGGCTCAATTCGCGTAATTTCTTTCAGGCTATCCTGATCTAGACCGGACCGGGTCCTGATCCAGTATGTCTTACCATACTTGATTCTATTTTACATCAGGCTGTCCTTATCTGGACCGGACCGGGTCCTGATCCAGTATGCTTTACCATACTCGACTAGAAACAAGGTCAGGCTCAACCAGATCATGTATAGTGAGTGTGAGTAACGATCGCTATCAGGTGTACATGATAGCAACCAGGACTGACGGCTTAACGTGCTCTCCGAGGCACGGTGGGGAGACCCACAAGGACTGCACAAATACCCAGACCACGGAAACACCTGTATGGCCAATACAAAAGTTTGTCATGTGTAGGGATCGAACCCGCAACCGCCAGCGCAACAGGTACAATCCATGGCTGTAACCGTTGCGCCAACGCGGCGTCATCTATACATATAATAAAATGGTAGGAAAGTCAAAACTGTACATTGAATATTTTTTTAAAAGAATACTTGGGGTGTAATCTACAATCGGCACCGAAGCCAAAAATATAGTTTTTAGAATTTTTGTCTGTTTGTCTGTTTGTCTGTATGTATGTCCGGGATAAACTCAAAAAGTACTGCATGGATTTACTTCAAATTTGGCACAAATATTATTAAGAAGTCGGGTCAACATACAGGGTACATATTATCTATCACGCAATCACCTACGGGGAACGAGCAGTGAACCTTTATTTCTTCAACGCAATCTGTAACAACGTGTAATTTAACGACGCATGACGCATTTTAATTTTGTTGTTATTGTGTTAATAACCATGCTATAAGCTAGCTTCACACTGTAAATAAAGACATTCTGTAGTATATTTAGTATAAGCATTCCACCCGTGCGAAGCCGGGGCGGGTCGCTAGTAACCTAATAAAAAAGGTGAATCAACATTGTATCAAGAAGTTTGTTATTATTGTAAAACCATCTGATTCAATTTGTCTATGTTTTAGACATGTAAAATTAGGAATGGACTTAAACCGGAACTTATAATGCTTAATAAAGTTTAAGAACTCTGTCCAATCCGTTAATCTGAACTTTATACTGCGGATTCCACACAACAGAACCATACTCAAGTAGAGATCTGATATATGAATCAAAGAGGTGTGAAAGTGTTGAGCTGTATTTAAAATCAAACCAAGCATATGTTAGGCTTGGGGTGTATATAATTCAGATGCTCGTTAAACGTTAGTCTATTGTCTAATAAAATACCGAGGTCTTTTACTTCCGTGCCACGCGTTAGTGTTATATTATCTAAATTATAATCAAACTCAAAGTGTTTTGGGCTTCTAGAGAACGTTATTACATTACATATTTTTATGTGTTATAACAGACATCGCGAAAAATGTTATTTATACAAACAATTGGGGAATGTGTCGTTGCAATAGGTATTTTTATTGTAAGATACCCGATTTGAGAGTAGGTACGATTTTTTACCGTTCAACCATCAATGATTATTACTTGTGAGATATTTAGATTTTTAATCGACCTTTGATAAATATACAAGTACAAAGCAAGAAGTTAATTTAAATAAAAACATATACGAATCGAATTAGGAATCTCCTTTTATCGTCGTAAAAAAAAAACAGTTGTAAAATTTGGTGATTTCTTTGTAAATGGAACGAATACGAATTGGTTCGAAAGCTTTAAATGTTACAAAACTAAACGGGTTAGTGGGCCGTCGAGCGAATCGGGACGAGAAGGGTGCGGCGAGGCCTTTACAAAAGCGAGCCCTCACCTGCTATGCTTCCCTGGTAGATATTTATTTTTATGGGCAGTGGATAAATGTCAGGGGAGTGCCGGCGGGCGGCGCCTTATGGCGGCGCGGGCGTTATGACTGGGCTTTACGGTCTCAGAGTAATAAACATAAAAAGTATTATTTTCTTTCTAATGGTTAAAGGGCTAGGAGATGACCATGAAAATAAATAGCATGAAAAAGAACATTAAAGCATTTTTGGTTAATAATTAAAAATCTAAAATAAAGTTAATATTAATAAGAAAAAAGTAAAAAATTAAGTTTGTATCGACGATAATTACATACTTTTTTTAAAGTATATACAACCAACGTAATTATCGGAGCACGCCATTCTTTATCTTATACTATTAAACGAGCAATTCTTGTATATATATATATAATCTGAATCTCGGAAACGGCTCCAACGATTTCCATAAAATTTAGTATATAGGAGGTTTCGGGGGAGATAAATCCATCTAACTAGGATTCATTTTTAGAAAATGACGTTTTATCCCTGTTTTTAGGGAGTGAAAAAATAGCTACAATGTCCTTAGAATACGAAGGTAAATTTCGCAACTGTCATTAAAGTTGTAATAGCTCGGTGGGAAATCGGCCGGTCGCGGTCGGGATCAACCGAGAAGATCATGGTTCAAATCCCAATGTCTCTGATCAATTATTTTTTTCCTTTTTTTAATTGCACTCGTTATTTTAAAAAAAAATATTATTCATATTTTATAAATATGTAATTCGAATTTAAATATGAATTCCAAAAAACACGATTTACTAAAAATACCGAGCTAGGCTCGGTCACCCAGGTACTCAAGAATAATACGAAAAAGGGCCGTCTGGAGCTAACCTCTTTAGTGTTTATATGATCCTAGTAAAAAGGGAATAATAGCGTCCCATATTTCTCACGCTCGCACCCATCGAGCCCCAGGGATCTTCTCTCTATCTCTTTTTAGTTTCTGGGTAACACTATTCGCACTCGAAGGTAGCACGATGAGAATCTTTCATTTATAGGTATATCTTTTTTAATGCTTTAAAATAGTTACTTTATAGCATTGGCACCAACCAAAACTTTCATTATCAGAACGACGTGACCAAATCAAAAATCCTGATTGAGTGCAAATAATATATTTGTCTTTTAAATAACTCTAGTGTTTTATAATATAGCCGCCTGAACATTTGCTATTGCTCGAAAAACTCGAATAATGACTTTTAGGTGCGTATACGTAAACGTTGTTAAAACTTGTGAAATGTATCAATATGCGGATGATACATGTCTTCTGTCGGCCCATCATGATATAAAACAAGAATAAAAAAACTTTAATATGATTTTGACCAACTTTCAAAATGATTCCATGATGTTGGCCTTGTATTAATACAAGATAGAAGAAAAAACGAAAGCCATCTATATAAGCTCAACGCAAAATAGATTCTCTGGAGACATACAAATCACTGCACATAGCCACCAATATTTTCATAATTCATATACTGGTACCTGCAACTGTAACACCATTGACTTTGTTAAAACTCAGCGTTACCTTGGTATTACTACAGATATTAACCTAAATTGGAAGTAACATATAAATAATGTTTGCGACAAATTACGTGCCATTTTAGCCAAATTAACCATAATTAAACCCAAAATTCCATTCACAATACTATTAATGTTTTATAAATTTTTAGGTGAATCTATTATATCTTATGGACTAAGCACCTACGGTCGTACATTCAAATCACATCTCGATAGAATCTATCATCTGCAATTACGAATCTTAAAAACAATCGTACCCATATACATAAGAAATAAATACAAAAACAACTCCTTAAAATTATTTAACTACTGCAAATACATACACAAATAAAATATACATAACTAATAGAACGATATTAAATATAAGAAATATTACAAATCACACACTGAAATACCTAGACAAGTAGACAGTAATTTTTATGGAAAACGTACGCTTGAATATATTATTCCTTTCATAATAAATAATCTGCCATCGAATTTAAAAGAAAAAATTAAAAAAAAACAACTATAAAAACATATTTAAAAAATTCTTTTTAGACCAACATATAGAGAGAGAATGAAATGGGCGCATTTATTATTTTTATTATAATTATTATTATTCTTTAACCACTTGATGTTATTTTTTTTTCCAATTATATTCACATGTATAATCTATTATTTGTATAGCTTTTTATCATATTTCTATATTAGTATATAATATCGTGTGTACTTTAGTATTATTACTTTAGAAACACAGTGCACTGTTAAACTGTTAATTGTTTTTGCTGCATTGCTTATCACATATAAATTGTATCTATTTTTTTTCTGTAAATAAATAAATAATAAATAATCATAATTTGTTTTTAACGACTTTAAAAGAGGAGGAGCTTCTCAATTCGACTGTATTTTATTTTTATGTGTGATAGGTACACATTGTTTTTCATTCCCACAAACACAATTACCAATCATAAATTCGTAATCTACATATAAATAAAAATTAATATTGCTAAGCGTATAACTCGAGATTGGCTCGTCCAATTTAGCTAATTTATTTTTTTATATTATTTTCCTTGTTAGGTTTTAATACAAATAAAAAAAAATATTTTTTACTATGAACTTTAACTAAGTGCAATTACGAAATTTACTTACAAAACTTAATACAAAGAATTTTTGAGTTCACGCTGAACATCCTAAACCTATGAATTATTAGTAATGATGATCAGCCAATCTCCCCATGATACAATATATAATTTTAGCACAAAATCTTATATGGAGGGAAAAAATGATAAGTCGCCCAAATCTATTAAAGTGTTAAATCTATCTATACTAAGAAATGGAGAGCCGGTTTCTTTTTGTTTGGTTATAGTGCGCAAACTACTATGGATCGGAATAATACAGTTAAAGATACAGACGTACAATAAGATGCAGCGTGTTTCGGATAAGGTTTTATATATGATATGTTGGTGATTACTTATCGTGTAAAAAATATGGACGGGTAAAGGTCGCTAGTCTACTATATAACGGATATCTAAACTACTACATAATGATACATGATAATTTTGACAATTTAAATTTAGCAAAGCAAAAGTGGACAAAGTTTCATTCAAATTTATACCATTATTACATTACCATTTATTAACAAAATAAAAATATTTATTTTTGCAGAATGATAATTTTCTTATACAGTAGGAAAGATAAAAGTTTAGACTTTCATTTTCACGTATATTGTATTGGTACTTCGAAGACGACTACTCTGGTGTAATGGTGCGTGTACCGTGTCAGCGGCTCCTATACAACGACGGTCACGGTTCCGATTTCCGCTCGGAATGGATATTTGTGTTGATACAAATATTTTTTTCCAGTCTGTCCAGGTTGTTAGTCCTTGTGGGTCTCCCCATCGTGCCTCGAAGAGCACGTTAAGCTGTCGGTCTCGGTTGTTATCATTTACACCTGATAGCGATCGTTACGGATTAAGCGTAATCCTTCTCCTACATGGGGAAAGAGGCCTATGCCTAACAGTGGGACATTACAGGCTGAAGCGAGCGAGCGACTTCGTAGATAAATAAAGTGAGTTGTAAAATAGGTTGGCAATAACTTCTTTTCTTAACACTCATGGTCGTAAGCAACTTAGGGTGAGTTGCCCCAAAGCTCTACTTATTATTACTGTTTAACAATAACGCTAACAATAATGAGTAATGGTTAGTTAGCCATTATATGCGTTTGCACCATCAAAAAATTGTTAACGTTAAAGTAAGGTGGGTTATTAGTACAATGAGACATATGCTACTTGAAAATGAACGCGGGTAAATTTTTGTATATTGCAACACTTGAGACATACAGTCAATTTTCAATTCTCAGCAAAATTTTATATTTTAACGTTCTATTTTTTCCATTGTAATTACAAAGAAATTCACCTGTGTATGTATACTTCTTTTTATTGTTTTATATATATTTTTTTTGAAATGGATAATTCACAAGTGCTCAAAAACTGACTGAACAAAGTAAGTTTATAAAAGTAATTTACTCGTTCGATTTAATTTTCCTTAAAATCTATCGATTATTTTGAGTTACCTTTCTTTTTTAATATTTATTTACGTCATTGTCTGAATCGAAAGAACTTTTCCACAAAATATTTTGTTGTAAAGGCATACCGAATGGAAATATCAAATATTATAGCAATAATTGTGTTTGCTCGCAAACGAAAAAAAAAAACCGACTTCAATTACATCGACGAGTAATACAACGTAGATCGATGAAAAAATAGTCAAGTAACTACGCGTTATCAAAGATTACTCAAAAAGTAGTTATCAGATCTCAATAAAATTTATATGTGACCACATGACAAACATCAGCTATCGATTAAATTAAAAATTATCAAAATCGGTACACCCAGTAAAAAGTTATTGCGGATTTTCAAGAGTTTCCCTCGATTTCTCTGGGATACCATCATCAGATCCTGATTTGTTTGTCATGGTACCACACCAGAAATTTCTCCATTCCAATGTTTCCTTATCACGGTACCACCCTTGGGATATCTCCTTTCCAACAAAAAAACAATTATCAAAATCGGTACATCCAGTAGAAAGTTATGCGGTATAATACAATGTAGGTCGACGAAAAAAGCGTCAAGTAAAAACGCATTATTAGATATAACTCGAAAAGTAGTTGTTAGATCTCAAATAAATTTAAATGGGACCAATTGGCACACACCACCTTTCGATTAAAATAAAATTTGTCGAAATCGGTCCACACGATCAAAAGTTCTGATGTAACATACATAAAAAAAAAAATACACTCGAATTGAGAACCTCCTCCTTTTTTGGAAGTCGGTTAAAAAACAAAAATTCAATAATGAAGTAAAGACGGAATTTGACATAAAATTAACGTTAGCTGGCCAAAAGTGGTTGGTTATAATTATCGTTAATTATGACGTCATTTTAACCAATGTCAGATGGTGCAACGCATTTTTGTCTAACTATCGATTTAACGAAAAATATTAGGTTAACGTGAGATATTTAACGTTGACGTCAGTTGGCGCAACTCACCCTTAATTTTTGTGTTATAGGAAACAGTAAACTGATATAGCAATTTTTTTTTTTTGATAAAAATTAATAAATATATTTGGAAATAAACCATATATAAATACATAAATATTATACCCAGAATCAGGCGGGAATCGACCCACAACTCGAGCAGAAAGCAGTGCCATTGCTAACTGCGCCAACTGGCTAGTCAAGCTGCTATTCACAGGTTACGTAATTTTATTACCGATCTCCACTAACAATAAGATTATGTTAGCGCATACAATCCTTTATAAATTCCGAGTTATGCCGATACGTATCATCTCAATCTTGTTATAGAGTAAGCAAATTAAATAAACTAAGAAAATTTAAAACATGTACATATTCGGTTACAATTTAGATAGCACATTCTTTCCGTTCTCTTCCTGAACATAGATGAATGGGAAAAGATTTGATTCGTCATTTATCTGTATTTGATATTATTTGCATGGCAGAATGAAATACAGAAAAATAATTTGTGTGTACAATAAAAACAATGACTAAACGGGGCATACATAAACATACGAATAAATGGGGCATACACTGAATGGTTTAATATCGAAAAAGGTGTTAGACAGGGATGTGTAGCGTCAACATGGCTGTTTAATCTGTTCATTGACAATTGTTTGACAGATTTAAAAGAGAATAAAAATGCGTTGAGAATGAATGAGTTACTCGTCAAATGTCTTCTCTATGCTGATGATTAAGTATTACTTGCGTCTTCGCCCGAGGAGTAGCAGGAGATGGTAACTGATATGAGTGGAGCTTTTGTAAGAAAGGGAATGAAGATGAATGTAAAGAAGACGAAAGTGATGGTGTTTGAAAGAGATGAGGCAGTGAAGACTGCAATATCGTGATTGGAGATGAACAAATTGAACAGGTGAATGAGTTTGTGTATCTGGGTTCAAAGTTTACAAGACATGGAAAGTGTGAGAGTGATATTGAAAGAATAGTAAATGCAGGAAACAGGGTGAATGGAGCTTTGCACTCCTTTATGAGCAGTCGGGAGGTGTCTAACTAGGCTCGTTTTAGCTGTGCATGAGGCCTGAGGAGGTGTTGGTTCCGACACTCATGTCCGGAAGTGAAAGTTGGGTATGGCAGAAGAAACATGAAAGCAGAATAAATGCAGTTGAGATGAGAGAGTTAAGAAGTATGATAGGAGTTAAACTGAGTGACAGGATAAGAAATAGTGTGATAAGGAAACGTTGTGGTCTGAAAGAAGATGTAGTGACAAAAATTGAGAAAGGTATGCTCAGATGGTTTGGTCATGCCGAGAGAATGAGTGAAGAACGATTGACGAAAAAAGTGTATAAGGAGATGGATAGAAGGGTTGGAAGGGGTAGACCTAGACGGACGTTCCGAGACCAAATAAGGGACGTCTTGAAAAAAAGCCAGGTCAAGAGTACCCTAAACCGAAGAACATGTATGAAGGAAAGTGGACGAAGCGAAAGAAATATGTAAGGATCGTAGCAAGTGGAAAGAAGTGGTCTCTGCCTACTCCTACGGGAAAGAGGCGTGATTGTATGTATGTATGTATGTATAGTAAATAGTTATAGGTGTAGTTTACACATAAGAGCACCGCACATAATATAATGAAAAATATTTGATAAAAATTATTATATAGTGCCAGTTCAGTGTAATTAATTTGATTTGACGGAAACGACTATCAGAAGGCAGATAAAAATAGTTGTTTATAGAATGGTAATGAAACAGCAGAGTTTGTGAGTTTTTTGTTTTACATATTTTTGTGTGTATCAAGAATACATAGTATAATTTATTTTATGGATTTATTTTCGTATATAAATACCAACCACCAAAATTAAATTTTATATAATGCACTTTTAATAATAAAGCTTAATTAAATTTTAACACTACTAGTCTAACAATTTTAATAATTATTTTTAATGTTTATTGCTAAAAGGATATTGTATATATTGAATACGTGTCGACTGAACATTCGCCATCAGTAGAATACAAATAAAATCGAGAAAACAATTTCATACATTTTATTTTTACCTGAATGTTACTTAGAAGAATAATGTAGGAAATATTACATCGATCTTTTCTGCATTTTAGATTATGCAGATTGCTGGCATCTAAAATTTCATGTATAGCGTTTCTAAGAATATAGTCAAGGGGCGGACGGACGGTTAGCGGACTTTTAGCAATAAATTCGAAAAATTGATAAAATAATTCCGTCCGTATGTACTGGTATATAAAACCGACGGTTTAATATGCCTAGAAGTGTAATAGATAGACATAGGTATTCCTTACTACTATAGGTATTCAATTCTTTGTCAACTGTTTGTACAGTTCTCTACCGTTTCTCTTTTTCTACGCTATGTCCTATGCCCAAAGGTTGTCTGGAAGAAATCGCTCTTAGCGATAAGATCGCCTTTGTACGTCTTTCTTTGTATGTATCACTTTCTTTGTAATGTTTCTTTGTGGTGTACAATAAAGAGTATTTATTATTATTATTATTATAGGAACATGCTAATAGGCTGCGGTACGTTTTCTAATGTTAATTTATAGATTTAATTTTTGCTATCACCTTTGTTGCAATATAACAAATGCAATTGTTTTCATTTTTAGTATTAATGGAAGTTCCTTCTAAAATTAAATCCATTTAAAAGGTGTATACCTATGA
The DNA here is from genome assembly GCF_905220565.1 of Melitaea cinxia. Taxonomy (NCBI): domain Eukaryota; kingdom Metazoa; phylum Arthropoda; class Insecta; order Lepidoptera; family Nymphalidae; genus Melitaea; species Melitaea cinxia. The sequence continues at coordinate 6,030,449 of NC_059400.1, read as the reverse complement.
CATCTAAAACGATAGCGATGTACTTTCTCTAACGAAGACTAAACTTCTCCGTTTATCTACCTGTTCGAAGGTTACTGCGCTTCAATTCGCATTAAACCATAATGTCTTGTCTGTTAGGTTATATTATATGGAGGGGACCTTCACAGAAAGTTTTTTTTTGTCAAGGCAAAAAAAATTATATTATAACAGTAAAACTGATTGATTAAACGATTTACGGTGCAAGGATCTCCTAAAGTTTGGTTGTCAACTCAAAATGGTCTTTAAAACTATTTCCATATAGATTCTGTTAATCAGTGTAGTATCGGAATATTAATTACATTGAATAGATAGTTTTTAATAAGATTTACAATATTTTCTCTTATTATTAGTTGGTTGACCTAATAGTTTAACCCAAACATAAAAAGTTAACCCATTCGAGTAAATAAGCATTTCGAATGAGTGTATTCAAAGTGTATTCGTTAGCAAGGATAGCCAATTATATCTTTTTTCTTTTCGGTGTCTACACACGGTGGTTCACGATCTAATAGGTTGCAACGACGCTTGAGAAAACCCTTGTTTAGCCTCTTTGGCGCCTCTACGTAAGATTTTACAAATAAATTCTGATAAGAAATTATATTATAATGATTTTTAAATGATTAAAGTTGCGTATATGTTAGTATATTGTTATATAGAAAATGCTTATATTAGTATAAATGTAAGATTAGGTACTGTATCTATATTATCAGAGACCATAAAATGATTTGCGTAAACGGGAAGTGAACCGGACTAAAGCGATTCTTACGACCACTAAGCCCTTAACTTTAGGAAACGTAACATTGCTACTTAAGTACTTACGTTTATTAGTCGTTATAATTCAAGAATTTGTTCTTACCTTTAAACAGTAGACTCGTAACAAAACAGACGATAGTTGGATAATTCATGGTTATATTCGAATCTTGTTTTGGATATTTTTAAAAGTTCATAACGCGAGGTCACCTTTTTTCGAACATTTACTTAAAATTAGTTTTATTTAGAACATATATTAAATGCTTAATTGATTATTATGTCAATGATTTTTATTAACAATAATCAAAAATCCATTTCAGGAGTTACTTGTAAAATAGTTCTGTAGAAGATAAATTCACGAGGTACGTTCGTCACTTTGTCAGTCGCGCAACTATTTCAGCGGTTTTGATGGTAAAAGGTCGGGTTTCAGCGCAGCTCAACCCCACCACCCTTTGGTGGTGTTTAGAATGGGGACAGGGAGCGTCCCGAACCCATAAAGAAAATTGTCTTTCCTCGTCTAATTGAAACAATATTTGGTTTCCGTCAGATAATTAAGGTTGTATCTGGTTACGAGATTTATGCAAGCTTACTTTAACTTTGAGGGTAGTTAAGTAATAATTTCTAAAGAATGATTGTAGTTTTTTGCTCTTGCGATTTATGGAAGTTGTGTTTTTATTTCTTTATACTAAACTTATATTGAGCTCTAATTGAACTTGTGATTATAATTCATTATAACTAATTACACAGGCCTACAAAAAAATGCTCTGTACCTCTGACCAGACCCATTTAGGATTATTTATTTAGATGCGGAAATCCGTCCCTATATCCCCTAAATTTGGGGTATATACAGGTTACAGCTAAATAATGCTGCTTTCAAGCAGTGTTGTGTTCCCGTAATTAGTAAGGTTACCAGAACTTTTGGAGTGATTGGATAGGGTCAGCTAAACGCTTGCGGTGCTTCTGGTGTTACAGGCGTCTATAAGTTATGGTAATCGCTTACCATAAGGTAAGCAGTACGCTTGTTTTCCGACCTAGTTATATAAAAAAACATAATAATATTCTTTATGGGCCACTGTTTTTATTTGTGAATCATGTTAGTTTACTGCGATCATATTGTTAAGAACAATGTGAGGATCCGTCAACTTAAATGAAAATCTGGAGCTGAAGATTAAAAAATGGAACAAGAAAATTTAAGTGAGCTACAAAATTCCACCAAGAACCAAATTTCTGGTCTTCAAAATTTCGCGACTTGCTACTACTACTTAACTTGTTTAGAAATTTTGTATCTGTTTATTTAGGTACTTATTTACTTATTCGTTAATATTATAGTGAAAAAATATTGCGTTGTTTGTAAATGCTTTTTGAATATCTAATATATAAATAAATTACGATGAAAAAACCACATTACGATGAAAAACAAACATTTGAAAAATCTGACAGAATAAAATAAAGCTTAACTTTGACTAGTCGATTTAACAAACAAAGTCATTTCCCCTAATTGGATGTTACGGGAATCAGGCGGTAAATGTTAGGCCAGGCAATCGTGTCGTGACATTTACGTTACGCCTTCACTGCCCGCCCCGAAGTGCTCGCTTGATGAATACCGCGACTTTGTCGGCGTGATTTAAGGTGTATAAATATTTAGCTACTGTTAGAGTTTAAACATATTTATTCCATTAAATTATCAAAAATCACAATTTTTGTTCTTAAATTTAATAATAATTGTGTTTGCAGGCAAACGAAGAAAAACCGACTTCAATTATATCGACAAGTAATACAACGTAGGTAGAGAAAAAATTGTCAAGTAAATACGCATTATCAAAGATTACTCCAAAAGTTGTAATCAGATCTCGATGAAATTTAAATGTGACCACATGATAAACATCGAAATCATTAAAATTGGTACACCCAGTAAAAAGTGATGCGGATTTTCGAGAGTTTCCCTCGATTCCTCTGGGATCCCATCATCAGGTCCTGATTTGCTTATCATGGTACCAAACTAGGGATATCTTCTTTCCAACAAAAAAAGAATTATCAAAATCGGTTCATAAACGACGGAGTTATCCCACTTCATGTGGCTTAATGGCACCAGCGACCAATTGTTCAGGTAACGAGAAGCTTTTTTGCCTAAATCAGGAAAAAATTATGAACAACTAGCTGACCTGGCGAACTTCGTATCACCTTATTTTTTTCTGAAATATAATAATAACATAATATATCAAAATAAAATATAGCCTATCTTTTAAGTTGGATCAAACTGCACACGGTGTGCAAATTTGACTAAAATCGGTTAAGTAGTTTAGGAGTCCATTGAGGACAAACATTGTGACACGAGATTTATATATATTAAGATTTTTAAGGCAAGACAAGTTAAAAACTTTAGCTCTTTTCTAAATAGACTCAGAATTAATGAGAAAGTTTCCTCCGATGATATAATTGATCATTTTATGAATATAAAATCTCGCACACAACTAACTAACTTTCATGAGGTAGATTTCAGTGTTATTTTTAACCAGATTGTTAATAAAAAATTTAATAAAGATATTGTTTTAATTTTTTGAACTCTTGGTAATTGCAGTAAAACATATTTAACAATGTTAACCAAATGAACACTATTTCTTGTAGGCTGTCGAATTTTAGAGATCAGTATTCTTCTTTTGAATAATCTTCCAGTCCTACTTATTCTAATGTAATTTTGATGAAATATATAAATAGTCCGATTAACATTAGACATTCCGCCGTCGCCATAGATTCCATGTTAGTAAAAAGCAAATTAAGCTCAACGGTCGAAAATTTCGTTTTTGTTTGGTTTTATCTCGAAAAACAATTTTAATTAAAAATGTAGCCCACGTAGATTGTAAAAAAAAAAAAGAATGGAGCGGCAAATTTTTGGTAGGCCCCGGGCGGCAAAAATTCACGCTACACCACTACATTAGTCAGTTTTTGTTGATAACTACTTCAAAACATCACGATTGTTTTTTGTATTGTATCATATACAGTAAAACAAATTGCAGTAGTGAAGTTCATGAAAGTATGTATGTATGTTGTACATGTGGTCTTCCTTAATCGAATTCATTATCTAGTATCCGAGAAACTTTTCTCACGCAGCTATATAATTAGTAAAATAAAAATTGTTGTATACCTTTCATTACTAGGCGCATTATGGGGGTAAGGACACGTTCTTTTTCCAAATGAGGGTCGAAATATATCCACCACACTGCGTCACTGCGGGTCGGCGGATATGTTCATTACTATGACTACCAATCGCTATCATATATATATATGAATAACAACCGTGACCGACAGTTTTAGGTGCTACCACCTTCACGACAAAGATAAGTTCCAATCGAGTCAATTTAGAAAAGTAACAGATTAATGGCTTGAATAAGTACAATTTTTATTAACTGAATTTAAGACATTATTAATAGTAAAGAATAATTTTAATGTGAAATAAAATACAATAAATATATAAACATGTTTTTATTAATAACTGAAATTTACATTATTTTAAATACTACAACTTCATACATATTAAACTATATATCGTAACAAGCCTTGAGTACTTTTAAAGAGTTACTGGTGAAATGCAATGTTTTTAATTATTAAAATAAATAATGTTTTCGTGAAAAAAAATTTGGAATGTAGACAAGCAAGAGAAAAACAATTTTTTATAAAAATATAACTTTTTAATAGTACTCATTTCGTTGATAACAACTTGAATATCAGAGGTTGAGCAGATTAATGAAACACTTCATTCGAACGACTTCCGTCAAACTATACTGAACGATGCTATATAAATATATACATATTACATGTTGTACAGTACCCGACCATAAATAATGCATGTCGATCTTTGGAAAGAGACAATCGGCTGGGTACTGTACACATTTAATTTAAAAAAATATGTTCTAGCCAAGTGAATCGGAAAGCATATCAATTAGGTAGTGACGTACCATAATGTAAAGTTGACATAAATAAACATTACATTTACAGAAATTACGTTGTTAGTTTAATTAGTTTTAAATTAGTCTAATTATTAAGTATTTAACAACAGAATATTTATCGCAAGAATGTTACGAAGAAATTGAAAAGACCAGGAGTTAATTTGAGAGTTAATAGTACTCAGAGACGACACTCGCGTGAATATTTTACATTAATAACAATTAAAATTTATTAAACAGAAGAATAAAATGGCAGTATTTCATTATTATACAAACGGAAAAATATTTATAATAATCATCACCAGCCGCGCTCACATCTCGATTATTTAAAATAACTACACACAAAACATCTAGAACTATTATAAACTATGACTATTATATACATAATGTACACAAATTGAACTACTTTCTCCTTAGTACGGAAAGTTTCAAGTTCACTGAAAACCTGTGTATTTATTTCACTGTCGGTAAGTGAAATGTGAAAATGTTTCAAAACGATTATGACAAATTAATGCGTAATGAACGGGTGCATTTTTTGATATTGACGGTTTAAATTCTTTACATATAAATGTTGGTAAAAAAATAGAAACTAATGATTCAACACAGAACATGAATTAATTAAACAATAAGTCTACTTCATTAACGTTATTATTAAATTACAGTGCCCCGTTTATGAAAAAACAACAATCAAATAAATACAACAATACACAAGTGTATACATTTTTTGTAGGCCGTTTATTGTATATCTAAAGGGAAGCGAGGAAAAAACAAAAAATTTAATTTGAACGATTAGAGAACGCTAATATTACCGATGTAAATTAAAAATATTGTCAAATATTTTATGTATGCAATATTTAAGAAATATATAATGTTAATGATGTACGTCCAAGTTAAGAATTAATTTTATTTCATATTTAGGTAAGATAATAATCAAAGGAGTTAATGTCACTCTTAATTAACGAGAATATCTTTTATATAGTAGTTACAATTTTTGAAATCGTATTCTAACGCAAATTTTATCAAAATAAAAATAAATGTAATCGAAATGATTACAAGCTTTAAACTTATAAGAATATTCTACATAACATTTTTACTTTGTTGCAAATGTTTAAAGAATTACGTATTTTGTTGAGAAAAATTAATTTATTACACAACGAAAAGTAGGGAATATGTAAATGAACACTTTCAACATCCATTTTGCTTTGGAAACTATCCTCATATTATTATTAATTGACTATTCTCATTTAATTCAAGTCTGTAACACTTGTATGTATATTGAAATGTTTCTTTCACTTTACCATTCGCCTATAACTACTCTATATTTACTCGTTTCATGTTAATAAATATACATAATAAGGTTATAATGTACAATACACGGTCTAACGTATTATTTAAAGAGGTTTAATATAAAAGAGTATTATTTAATTTAATTATTATATTATATATTATTTATTTATTCAAGCAGTGTTATCCACACTACAATTCGTCTACCAAAATGAATGTCTAGAACGGTTCCGACTAAGATATTCCATTAAAATTTATTTTTAGATATGCTTCATGCCACAAGCTCACTTGTATTATATTATTTATAAAGTAATTGGTTTTCTATCCTTTTCACTGTAACTGTAAATAACTTTTTAATAACATAAAACTACTTACACTTTGTTGCTTAAAATTTACTTTGTTTAGGTCAAAGTAAAATATTTATTTTTTTAGAAGTCATTAGAGAAATTAAAAGTCAGAGATGTAAAAAAAACAAATAAGTTTGTTAAAACATATACAAATATATACATAACTTAACTTAAGCCCAAGATCTTTAATTTACATGAGTGTAACAAACCTATGTGTATGAAAGACATCGATTTGAAAGTATAGATAAAAATTATGCAGTCTCGTCTTAAAGACAAAAGTATAAATTAATTTTACAACGAAACCTTAGCTAATAACACTTTTGTTGATAGATCACTGTAAATAAATTAAACAGAAAATATTATAAAAGTGTAATCCAACAGTTCTTAACCAGAATTAATTACAAGCATCAACAGGTCGAAATATACGTAACATTGCTGGGCTGCCGACGACAATAATTGTCACTTTATTTTATAACTCATTCAGTTATAACTAAAAACTTTAATCTTTAGTTAAAAATAGAACCTAAACGACAAAATGTCGTCAAAAACAATCTCATGCGTAGAGCCGGACTATCCACAGAGGCCTTACGACACAAACTTACAAGCACCATGCTATTCATTTTAGGGGGCTTGTCCACACAGCCTGTTATAATATAAATAATATAAATATATTAAAAATAATGATGCATAAGGTTCAAATACAATCAATAAAAATAATGACATAGAGAACCTTTGAATGGATTAATCCGCTCGTTTTCAATTATAAGTTAATTAAGTGTTTAGTCTTGTTCAGACCTGGTTGTCATCGTTTCCGGATATTGCTAGTTTGTCTGCCGCTCGGTAGAGGGGATTCTTGCCTTTAATGGGAAACGGATGAGCTTCAGTGTTGAACACCCACTCGTCGAGAGAGATTAGCGAGTCATCAGAAAATAGGAGGTATAAGTACTGGAAAAAAATATTCAAAGTTAAAATGAAGAATTGGCTTTCTTACATATCTTCGGTAATAAAATAAAATTACAATTTAAGCTAATTTTTGGTTTGTAGTCATGTACAAAATGATATTACTAATATTATACACATATATGAAAGTAACTTTGGTTGTCTGTCTCGAAATACTAATAATGAGTCGTAATATAAGTACCTGCTAAGTACCGAATTTATGCGTAGGTGAATTGAAATTTTCACTCATCGGTCCTTCAAACAACCACTGCTCTTGTGTAGTGGTGCTAGCAGTCACCTAAAACACCGACGGTTTGCGGGTTCGATTCCCGCTCGGGATAGATATTTGTATATGTGCAAATATCTCTTTCCGGTTTCGATGTCTGTCTTCGAGGATCTCCCCACCGTGCCCCGGAGAGCACGTTGAACCGCCGGTCCCGGTTGTTATAATAACTACCCGATAGCGCTCGCCACTCAAAGCAGGAAACATATCCGCCAACCGCAGCGGAGCAGCGCGCTGTCAGCCCCGCCCCGCCGCCCCGCCCCGCCCCGCCCGCCCCGCCCCGCCCCGCCGCCCCGCCCCGCCCCGCCCGCCCCGCCCCCACCTTGAGCGTCTCGGCCAGGAAGTAGCTCTGCTGCACGTCGTCGCCGGGCGCCGGCGCGCGGTACACGTTCAGCAGCCCCGTGTAGCCGCCCTCCACGCGGCAGTGCTTCTCCAGAGCCTGCGCACGCGACCCTTATTATATCATTGTGCTTGCTCGCTGACGAAATTAAACCGACTACAATTACATTGACAAGTAGCCGAAAAAGTAGTCGAGTAAATACGAATTATTAAATATAACTCTCTACTCTCTTTTTAGATCGTAACCCATATGACACGTATCACCTTTCGATTAAAACTAAAATCATCAAAATCGATCCAACTAGTCAGAAGTTCGGAGGTAACATACATAAAAAAATACAATCGAATTGAGAACCTCCTCCTTTTTCGGAAGTCAGTTAAAATACTATAAAAATAACCGTAAGCCCGTGGTCTGTAATTATCTTAAAATTTGTTTAATGTGTGTCATGTTCATATAGTTGTGGTGTACGATAAAGTATTAAACAAATAAAGGAGAATGGGACTTTTGGGCCAAAATGTAATGAGTAGAGATATTGTTTAAAAAATTGGTCATATTTTTTTATTTTAAAATATAAAATATCAGCTCAATTCTGAATCTAGAAGCGAGGAAAATTGAGAAAGATAGTTTTCATCAAATTATTTGGGTATCGATTCAACTATAATCGATTACAGAATTCAAAAAAAAAAAGGTTTGCACTAGTTAATTAATTCAAGATATTTAGATGCACAATTACAGCTGTAAACAATAAAGTGCATTTAAATAAAGTTACATTAATATGGACAATATCAATTAATACCTGATAAACCAAAATGATTATCGATTTCATATCAATTTAAAATAAATCATATTTTTAATGACAGCTTTGAAAGCTGACTACTTGTGACTAACAATAATACTGTGTCCGTCACTCGTTTCGTGTTTACTGTTTTCCGATGCATTCTGAGTCCATTCCTGATATTTATTTATGGTTTCAAGTGTATATCAATATTCGTAGTGAGTTTTCAAACAGTCTTCACTAAATATAATAAATATTAATGCTACAAGAACTTAGTGATCGCGTTTTTTTATAGACATTGTAACATAACCTCACTTTTACAAAAAGTCTAATAACTCCACTCTCAGATAGCCAAAATATAAATAATTTTCAGCGAGGAAGCAATAAGCCTAAATGCATTAATTGATACCATTTTCATTTCATTACATTTTGGCCCAAGAATGTATGGAATCGTATCATTCTCCATTGAAATTAATTCTTAAAGTGTGATTCACTTACATAAAGAGTTTCTTACTAAAATTTGACCCTCGGTGGAAGAGTGGTGAGATTTATAATAAAATTTTAATCGAATTAAAATGTTTTTATATGGTTGTATAATAATATTTTAAAAAATTGTTATCTACTCAAAATTATGAAATTAAAAAAGGTTTTGAAGTTTTCATTTTACACAAAATGTTTGAATTATTGTAAATTTAATTATAGACATTTTTTAAGAATAAATAAAAACCTCACCCGAAACACCAAATATAATTTGTTATAACTCACGTCATGTAAAAAGAACGCTGAAAGAAACTGGAGGTGGTGTGTTTGCGCATGGGTACACTCGCGCACCAAAGTACTGCTGTTTTGTTTTTAATTAGGCTCACTCGCGGCTTCGTATAATGGTTATTGGTTAGTACATTAAAAAATACTAGAAATACCTCTGCGAATAATTCGCTCTAAATAAGAATAATAATTATCCCTTTACAAAATTACATTTTTTTAAACAAAAGCAATAACAAACTTTTTAGTGATTATTATTTTTAGTGATATTTATTTTTAGTGATTATTGAAATGTTATATTCAAAAATATTAATTATCTGTACTCTCGATATTTGTATTTTAATAGTTTTTATGTGTTTAAAATGATAAATTTGACATTTGTTTTTAGTGAAATAAATAGTAAAAGGAGTTTTACAAATGTCCCTAAGCTAATGTCTTGTTAAAGTGTGCGATAAATCCGGAAAAAACGTGAATTACGAATGACAGGGGTTTGTTTAGGAAATAAGACTTTTTCACTTCTCTATGTAAAACTGTTTCGTAATTTAAAACTTTTGTGCGCGATAGTATTTTGAGTCGACGTTGAAGTGTCCAACCAATAGCACACCGGCAAGCATGCGGCGCGTGATACACACGCCCCCGCATACCATACCACCAAATAGACCGATAAATCGCTTTTGCGCAGCTTGAAGGCCAGCGTTCTTTTTACATGACGCGAACTATACCATTGAACAATCTTTTGCCTCATACATTCAAAGCAATTTACTGTTCGAAATTAATTGGCTTACAAATACAATTTTTCACGCCCGTGTTGAATCTATTAAAACTTATTTGAGTATAAAATATCACAAAACTAGTCCATCAGACTCGGAACGATCTGACTAGATCTTGGCCATCTTTTAATTTTTCAACATTACCTGGACAGCCTCCCACCCCCAGTCGCGGTATTTCTGGTCCTTGGTGAGACGCCACATGATGAAGTAGCTCTCGAAGGTTTCAGGCCGCAATAAGTACATTTTTTCGTTACTCTTCATAGCTCTAGCCTCTACTGCACCCGAGAATCTGAAATGGCCATGGTTTGTTAAACACAAGCAGCTAAATATCAACTTTTCTATTAATAAATCCTCGCATACCCTTGTTATAATGTTTTGAGGTTTAACATCGAACATGGTTCATTTTTTATTCGACCTCTGTTCTTAATATTCAAGTTATACCAAATGACAAACTAAAGCGATGACTTTTTATGTTTTTTTTTTTCTAATAATACCAACGTTTAACGTATACACACGGTCACCTGTATCTAAAGCAGGTACTTAAATGCCATTTCTAGGTTTAGAATCCTGAAAAGTATTTTTATAGAAAAGTCAACTGATATAATACATGTACATAAAGCATAATATATAAATGTTAAACCTAGACTCGAAGTAGGAACTTAATCCACAAGTCTGAAGTAGAAACCAAAGTCATTGCTTACTGCGCCATTATTATAATAGGCCTCGTTAGTTTGATTTTCATTGCTTATTGGACATTTTTAAGGAAACGAGACAGCACTAATAAAATTTAGTTGCCTTCGTAGTGTGTATCGAGACTAGATGATGGAAGTGTATTTGAACATCTGAATATTACTCAAGAATGACGTCAGTTAATAATCAGTGGTTTGGGGAACAATATTTTTGACATCCCTTAACAACTTCTCTTGATATGAGTCATTATCCTACGCTACGCTTCAGCCTGTAGCATCCTACTGCTGGGCATCTTCAGGCCACTTTCTCCATTTAGGAGAAGAATTGGAGCCTAATCCATTACGCTGCTCCACTGGGTTTGCGGATATATTCCCCACTATGAGTAAGTGTACACGATAACAATCGGGACCGACAGCTTAACGTGTTCTTCGAGGCACGGTCGGAAGACCGGAAATAAAATTTTTGAACAAACACAAATATCCACTCCGAGTGGGAATCGAACCCGCGACCGTCGGTGTTCGGGCGCCGCCGACACGGCACACGGCCCATTCCACCAGGCGGTCGTGGGTGTGTGCAACACTAGCGGTAGTCCTCTCACCGGAAGGCCTCGGGGCTGAGCTTGGTGTCGGCGCGGTCGTAGCTCTCGTGGCACGTGCGCGTGAGCTGGCGCGCCACGTCCATGTAGCGCTCCGACTGCGAGTTCTCCAGCGAGGTGGACGCCAGCGCGAACATGCCGCCTGGACGGCCGAACGAACTCATTAATTACTGTACACCAACAATCACAAGCGACAAAGGTTATACAAATAGTTATTTGCCATTATTTTTACATTTGAACACATACTAATGCCGGGCAAAGCTGTATATATAATAAATATTAAAAAGGAAAGCGTTAAGATACATACTACAGTATAACAAAAAAAATATTAAAGAGAAATACAGGGATACGCACAACACGCAAACAGTACGTAGCAACATCTTATATATAAATAGATAATAGCTGTATCTACTATATATTATATATTATTGAAATCGTGATGAACTCGAGAATGTAGCTTTCTAATGGTAAAGGTATTATTAAAACCGTTTTACCAATTAGAACAAATACACAATTCCCTTTACAAAAGTAATAGCGTAAAGTCGCTTTGTAGCAATGAGCAGTACTGATGTTATCACGATAACACAAAAAGTCCATCCGATCATTCCAACAAGCCTGCTATTTAAACACATAAACAAAGTTGCCTCCCTTCTTTCGTAATTCTTCCCATCCCTCGTTTTACGTCTTAGGGGTTATCCATTAATCAAGTGATGCTTTAAACTAACCTCCCCCCCTATATCCAAAAATCACGAGTATTTTTTTCTGCAATAAAAATGATCTCTTCCGAATATTATCTTCAAGGACAGTTATAATCTGAAATTTTTGAAAATTAAGCATCGTAATACTAATTTCTAGACGGGCATCAAGGTTGCAGGGTAATTGTTGTTTTTTGTTTTTTTTTTTATTTTTAAATCGCGCCTTTATCGAAAAAAAATATACGTGTATCTCAATATAATCCTTCCCACTTCTTGCGATATTTCGTGACGTTTTTCCGAGCCCGTTTCTAGGCTCATGTGATAAATGGACGACCCCTTGCTTTAGTAGAGTAGTAGTGCAGCACATACGATCCACTCACCCGCGAAACAAGAGAGATGGTCCATTTTTTCCTCAAATACCCTGCCGTACTTGACCTCGGCGAGGTAGGCCAGGCCCGAGGGCGATATCCTCAGCATTTTTTCGAGCGCCGCCTGCATGGCCTCGTCGAACATCACGCGAGCCTGCTCATCCTCGCCGTTGGACACCAACCACGCCTTCAACAAGTACTCGTAGAAAGAGTCACCTAGAGCTCCGAGAGACGTGTGCCCTGGAACATTGAATATCATCATAATTATACACCTGATAGCAAAGAGTTATGGCTTTGTGCAATCCAGAAGGAGCATTAACATTTGTAATAAAATACGTACGACGTTGCATAAAGTTTCGAAGGACTACCGTATTAATATATTTTAAATGTACAGCACAAAATGTTTGATATTGTTTCTATTTATTTCGCTGACTTTGTGTGCATATTGATTTTTTATCTTGTTCCAGCTTTTTCAGTTGATTTTCTATTAGTTGTTCTTCACGCAGGCGGGTTTTTTGTTTTGTTTTTAAGTATTATTTTATTTATGTCTTTTTAGTCAGACAAATTACGTAATCGGTTCAATTCATTAAAACAGTTTACATCATGTGGTTAATTAAGTAATTTTTTAGGGTCAAGAGAACTGATAGCAAGCCCGGAGAAAGATCTCACTCTGCTCAAAGCAACGTAAGCCTGACCTTTAGCAAATAGGTGACTGCTTAAGTCAACAACTATTAGTTTTAATATAATGAAATTATTATGAAAATTATTTGTTTGTATTTGGTATTATGTATTTGTTATTGATTTTATTAATGTAATTGTAAATTGGTGTGACATTATTTTATTAATTTTTATTTGTAATTTTAATTGTGTTTTTTTTAACCATTGTATTTTATTAGAAAGGCTACACCCCGAAGTTGATCATCGCCTAGGAGGCGAGTTTGGCATGGCATAGGCGTGGGAAAGAGCAAAGTCCACATTTTTTAAACTTTAATATTGTATTTCTTTATTAGTATTGCGGTAATAATAATTATGATATACCTTTTTAAAATCCTTGTATTGTGCCCTTCAATTTGATACCCATATTGTAGTATTCGAGAAATTTTTTTTTTTTTTTATTAACTACAATGGCTTCGCGCAGCCGCCATGTTTGATTTTTTTTTAATGTCACCTATCTAAGAACACTTGGGCAGCTAAGATGAACCTAACGATACCTCAATTATGTAAATCCATTCAGTGGTTCTGGAAATATGAGGTAGTAAAGAATATTACATACAAATATACATACAAGATACGCGCGAAAAACATAACCCTTCCTTGGCAGTCGGGTAAAAAAGGATTATCAGATATTTATTTGAACAAATAAATGTTTCCGGTTTCTTCGTTTGTCCAGTAAAGTGGGTGTAACAGTTTACGTGGCTGTCGGTCACGGTGTTATCACATACACCTGATAGCAATCGTAACTCATAGTAGGGAATATATCTGCAAATCTGCAGTGGAGCGGCGTGGTGGATTAAGCTTTCATACACCTACGTGGAAAAAGAGGCCTAGCTGTGGAATGTAGTATGGCATATTGTATTATTGATTTCCCAGTACATATGGAATCAAGTTCCTTTTTTTTTCGATAGCCAGATTAAATAAAGTCATTAAAAAATTTCTTCATGTTTTTAGTATACCTACAATATTTAAGTTTGTTCAAAATGATCCGCCTCACTTTCATCGTACTAATTACTAAATAAACTGAACGATTTCATAAAAAACTGTGATAGTAAGCGACTTTGTTTTGAAGCATTTATCAGTCTACGTGATAAGCATCTCGTCTAATGTCGTGTACGACTAGTTTAATTATAACAAAAAACATATTTATCAAATTTGTTTTGTTTTTCTGGGTCACGGTAGAATGTTATTCTTTAGTCATCACTTCAGTCTACACAGTCCACTGCTCGACATAGGCCTTCTGAAGTTCGCACCGGATATTATGGCGCAAACTCATGTATTTTGTCCTTAGTCACCACGCTAGGCAGGCGGGTTGGTGACGGCAGGGCTGGCTTTGTCACACCGAAGACGCTGCTGCCCGTCTTCGGCCTGTGTATTTCAAAATCGGCAGTTGGGTGGGTATCCCGTCATCAGTCGGCATTAACAGTTTCAAGGTGGTAGTCGAACTGTGTTATCCCTTAGTCGCCTCTTAGGACACCCACGGGAAGAGAAGGTTAATATAAAAAAGAACTATCATAGTTAATTTTTCTTATATGTATCAAAAGAATTCTTTCAAGATTTTCGCGTATGTATTTTATATGTTTATGAAAATACTTGTATACGAAAATAACATTAATGGGCGATAATCCATAAAATTAACGACACTTCCAAACGTTTTCTATTTCTAGAATTTGGTCACCACTAAAGAGCATCTTGTCAATTTCTAGAGATTTAATGACCCACGCTTTACTTCTCAATTTGACCCAAAACAAAATAGGCAGCAAAATATTCGTGACATGAGAATGACAAGCATAGTTTCGTACAAAAAGTAAGATCTACTTACTTTGTCCCCACTGTCCTGTCCTAGGGTTGATGTAGTTGGGATAGAGGCCGTCTGGTTTTTGAATGTTGTGAAGAACTTCGCGTATACGATCTACCTTCTGCCTGTAAACTGGGGTAAGAAAAATATTAATATAGCTATATAAATAGCCATATTTTTTTTTTATAAAAGTCCCCCAATTAAGGTATTAAAAAAAAAATTCAGATCGGATTTTTTTTGCACTTTTAATTTTATTATAAAATTTTATGATTTCTGTTTCGTCGATAGCAGAGATGTAACTCCGAAAATTTTAGTATGTTAGGATAGAATAAAAATTATAATAATTTTATTTTGATTAGTTAATAAAAATATTGTTACGAATGATATTGTTTACCTTCCTTGCCAGTGACATCACTCAAGTAAGTGAATTCCATGTGTAGAGTGCCCACTTCAGACAGAATACTGTTTGCACCCGCCCAGTGATACTGGCGATTTGCCTGCAACATACAACGTTTGCGTGATTCGTTTATACGCATAAACATACTGTGAGTTTCACGGTTTTACCTGCCTAATTCATGATGGGTAATCCTGTGTATTAATACAATTATAAAGTATACAGTATCGAGGCCAAGGATCCAGTCTGGATGTATGTCCTTGTGAGTTTGCTCACCGTGACTCGGAGAGTACTTACGATAGTGCTACGCGGAATGATCATATTAAAAGAGGAAGGAGGAAGGTAGGGGTTCGTTATAGTTTTAAGATGTAAAATGAATCATTATTAGTATATAGTCGTTTTGTTGTAATCGGATCATTAATTAGTCCTTGAATTATCGTTGACCAAGCAACTCAATAGGAGACAAAGTGCAAAATATGGAGAAAATCGAATATTGCGTGGTAATAAAATTCCTAACCAAGTAAGGAATATTTTCTCAAACTAAAATGAATGAGATGGCATTGGTTTACGAGGATTCTCGCCTAGGAAAAACAATTCTTAACTAGTGGTATAATTTAAGCTGGGCAGGGAGTCACTTGAAGATGAACGAAGGCCGGGTCGCCCTTCTGAGGTGACCACGCCAGAACTTATTGAAAAAGTAGACATTTTTTTCAATAAGTTCTGGCATGTGGCGTTCATTAATTATTAACTAGTGTTTTTTTTTTTTTAATTATGAATCTTTTGAAGATGATATTAGCAAATATATATTTTTAAATTAAAGTGTAAAAGAACTATAGTTAATTCGCACTAAGAAAATAGGGACTCAACTCTGTTACTCAGTTTAGCTACGCCCTTGACATATTATTTTTAAATCTAATATATAAAATTCTCATGTCGCGGTGTTTGTACTTAAACTCCCTCGAAACGGCTTGACCGATTCTCATGAAATTTTGTGTGCATATTGGGTAGGTCTGAGAATCGAACAACATCTATTTTTCATCCCCCTATATGTTAAGGGTAGTCCACCCTTAATTTTTTTTTAAATTATTTTTTTATGATACAACATTAAAAAATACATACAACCCTAAATTTTCACCCTTTTACCACCAACCCCTATTTTTAAATAGCGTTTAGCGACAAGACAACGTTTGCCGAGGTAGCTAGTCTTCTTATATTTTTATCTATGAAAATCGTAGTATGTCGTGTTCAAATTGACCAGTTGAAGTAAGCTCTTCATACAAAAACAATTTCATATAATAGAATAACAATATACTTAACGAGCATCGTTAACAAATACAAGTAATCTTGTTGAATATTAATCGTTAAGTGCCTTTATTTTGAATCGAATCTCTCTCAAATTGATAAGGTCCGCTGCGAATACACGTTATAATAGAGAGATCATTATACAGCGAGTGACGGACGATTGTCGAGAGCTTCTATTGAATTACGAGTACTACATAAAATATCCCTTAATAATTCTCCGATCTTATTGACTTCTATTTCAATTTCACTTTTCTCATTATTTAAAGTGGAAGATTTACGTCAAAGTTTTTTTTTTCACGGTATTCTAATCATAAAAATCTAATATCAAATGGTAATTTCTCTGTATTTTAAATGTTATAATAACGTTTGTAGTTTTCTAGATATTATCAAATTTGTATATAAGAGGCGAGCAATATTTGCTTACTTTTATTGCGTCGAAATATTTCGCATTTTAGACATTTTTCCAGCAGAAAGAAGCGTTTATTTAGTAGTTGAAAACGAATATTAATGTTTTATTTACTTTATACTAAGTTTCTGTTTTAATATTCGAGATTGAAGACCAAAATTGGTAACAACTAAGTAAGGAAAACAAACTAATATAGAGTCTCGTATTTACCTACAGCTATTAAAGAACGGTCGAGTAAGACGAAGACTGGTAAACGAATGTTCCATACGAGCTAAATAAAGAATAATCGTGTTTGCTGGCAAACGAAACTAAAACCGACTTCAATTACATCGACAAGTAATACTCGTACGACGTAGGTAGACGAAAAAATAGTCAAGTAAATACGCATTATCAAAGGTTATTCCAAAAATTGTAATAAGATCTCGATGAAATTTAAATGTGACCACATAATAAACATCGGCTTTCGATTAAATTAAAAATCATCAAAATCGGTACACCCAGTAAAAAGTTATACGAATTTTCGAGGGTTTCCCTCGATTTCTCTGGGATCCCATCATCAGATCCTGGTTTGCTTATTATGGTACCACACTTAGGATGTCTCCTTTCAAACATAAAAAAAAAGAATTATAAAAGTCGGTTCATAAACGACGATGTTATCCCCGAACATCGAGTCGAATTGCGTTTTTTGAAGTCGGTAAAAAAATACGCTTGACTTCGTGTTCGTATAAATTTTGCTACTCATCATTAAAAGCGGTTATTGTCATTTATAATGGGTTACCAATTAAAAACAGAGCGCTATGACAGCTGTAGAGATAGACGAGAGAGAGAGAGAGTGTGACTCATAAACTTCATGCCATTCATAATTTACTGGTACGATATATCAGCAAGAGTTTTAGTTCCTCAGGAGTCCCTAAGGAACTAAAACTTTGGATTCACACATTTGGAATAGACATATCTGACACTATGGTGTTTGCTGATGCAGAAGAAAAATATACAAAAAACTTTTTGGACTGCACTGCAAGGGATTTAACGCAATTAAATAAATGAAATTTAAATATTACGTCAGTTTTAATTGCAAACTTATCGCAAGCCCGAAGAGACAGATAAACAAGTCAAAGCTTTTTATTCAAACGGTAGATAAATTCGATTCACTCGGCTCTGCGCATACGACGAATTAATTTCGTAACCGATTCTTTATTGATAAGAATAAGGTATGAAGGATCCGTGGGCTAATGAGAGCATCGTATCAGGAATGATAACGAAGGAGACTGCGGCGTCGGCGGTCTTTGATGTGATAACGAAGAGCCAGAGGTTCGCGATGAACGGAGCATTGCGATTTGAAGACGGTTTAATTAAATGAATGAACATTGGTTTAAATTCGACGTATTTTTCGTTTATGAATGAAACCGATATTTCGCAGCGGTGTTTTAGCATCTTGTTTATAAGGAATGACAGTCGTACTCTGTTTTATGTACAGGCAGAAGCAATATAACGACCGCTTTGGTGTACTGATGCGTGCAGTCGCCTGAAACACCGACGGTTTGCGACTTCGAGTCGCGCTCGGGATGGATATTTGTACTAATATTCCTTGCCGGTTTAGATGTTTGTTCTTGTGGGTCTCCCCACCGTGCCTCGGAGATCACGTTAAGCCGTCGGTCCCGGTTGTTATCATAAATACCTGATAGCAATCGTTACTCATAGTAGGGAATATATCCACCAAGCCATCAACCCGCAGTGGAGTAGTGTGGTGGATTAAGCTCCCATCTTTCTCCTACGCGGTGAAAGAGGCCTACGCCCAGCAGTGGGATGATACAGACTGAATGCATGCAATGCAGAAGCAATATTACAGAGTTCAGATATTAATTCGCGTATTCTAAATTAAATAACAGTATATAAATAAAATTCTATTTTTATATAATTACCTAATTTTAAGAAGCTTCGCCAGTAATTGATTTGCTTAATGTCAATTAAAATTGTCTATATTGCAATGTCGGTATACGAGTATACATATATGCAAAACCATAAGCTAATACGAAAAAATTCAAAAAAAATAAATTGAGGCTTTTTTTGCGTGTTTACGGTTTTATTAAATACCAACTAAAGGATTTATTAAAATTATAACAAAAAATCCGTAGTACCTGCAAGCGTACATCTTTCATGCAAGATAAAATATTGTATTGTAGCGAAGTACTTTAAATTAATAAAATTAAATTAATATATATGCAATATTTAAAATAAAATTGTAGCCGCTTTATTCGTCGGTCGTAATTAAGCTTCTCGTTTCATTTTACAAATTCACTGGCGTCGAGCTCCGTTGTCCACTGCAGCGTGCATCACGATATATTGTTATTTCACGTATTAATCAGATTAGGCTCATGAACGGATTATTGACTTGTTATACAATTTAATCTAAGTATGCTAATAAATGGAGAGCCGGTTTTTTTGTTCGGTTATACTGCGAAAACTACTAAACCGTTCGGAATAATTCTTATACCATTAGATGCAGCGTGTTTCGGAGAAGGTTTTAGTATATGATATGTTGGTGATTACTTATTGTGTAAAAAAATATGGACAGACAGAGGTCACTAGCACATATATAAAAACACTGCACATACAAATTAATAAATCATAGAAAACAAAAGCAAGCCTACATCTCTTTTTGAAGTGAAAATACTTTAGAATAGTGTGATTTGAAACTCGATGAAGAGAAAATGCGGCACGATAAAGAAACGAACACATAAATGTATGTGAGGGAACGAGATAGAATACATTGCACAATATTTTATTCTCAGTGAAAAAAATCTCTTGTAGGCTACTTTTCAGAAGTTTCGCTTCTGCCGTGTGTGAATTGCACAATTTTATTTTAAGTTAATTTCTAATTAGATATATATAATAAACGATAAAGGTTTGCCATTGTGCGCGCGTTACGAAAAAACTACTGGATAGATTTTACTCAACTTTAGTCTAATATGTATGTATTAATCTTTACAAATATATTACGGCAATGACTTAAGGGGCTACCAGATAAGGCTTATAAAGATTTGTAAGCGAAACATATTTTTGTTTTCAATTTTTTTTAATGTGTTTTCCTCTACACATATACATTACTTGCTGTGCCCCGCGGTTACCTGCGTTAATTTGGGGAAAAATTTACCTAAATTTAATGTAGATGATTTTCCTGCCTCGGTAAATGGACTGTCCAACACAAAAATATTTTTTTAATTTGAGATTTCCTGAAATTTGCTCGTTCAAACAAACAAATAAACTCTACAGCTTTTTAATATTAATAAAGATTAATATAATAAGGAACGTAGAGCAATCACGTTACTTATTTTATTAATCAGCAAATTAGTTGGAATCAGCCAGTATTTAAGGATAACAAAACGAAAGCCATTTTGTTTTATTATTTGTTTTATGTAAGTATATCTAATGACAGCAGAACTTGTTTTATTTTTCACTATTTGTAATAAACATGAAACTGTAGCTTCGAAGAATTTAATAGTTACAAAACGGTAATCTTATCGATATAAAATTATGTTGAAACATTAACAAGGTCGTGTAGTGTCAAAGACTAAGGGTGAGGGACGTTTGATCGATAACTCAAATTTTTATTTTTATCATTAATGTTCGCTTTTGTTTGTGCATTTACATATTCTTTACGCGAAAAGTATTAATAATGTACCGCTAAATATTTTTCTAAGCGCAAAGCTCGAAAACGGCTGAACCAATGCAGCAATTTTTTTTAAGTTTTATAATATTTTATAAAAAAAAAATTACGTGATGAAAAATTGGAAAGTAGCATAACGTAACGATTATTTAACTTGCTGTGTGGTTACGGCATTAAAGAATATGGCCACCCCCTCTCTTCCCGTAGGTGTCGTAAGAGGCGACTAAGGGATAACACAGTTCCAATACCACCTTGGAACTTAAAAAGCCGATCAATGGCGGGATAACCATCCAACGTCTGGCTTTGAAATACACAAGGCGAAGACGGGCAGCATCGTCTTCGGAGCGACAAAGCCAGCCCTGCGGTCACCAACCCGCCTGCCCAGCGTGACTATGGGCAAAACACATGAGTACACGCCATTTTTGGCTCGAACTTGTGGAGGCCTATGTCCAGTAGTGGACTGCGATAGGCTGATGTGATAGAACGATTATTTAAACTTTAGATACGCGTTTGAAAGTTCGCAAGGCCGGACAACGAATATAATAGGTATAAATAAGACGGGCAAAAAATATTACGATAATACTAACATCATTGCGAAAAAATTGAAAGCACTACGTGCTTACTTCTAAAACTATAGGTATAAAATCACTTTACTTTCCTGATTAATCGAAATATATGAATCACGTTACTTTCTTGATTAATCGATATAATGAATGGCCCATAAAAATAGAGTAATGTAATGACGCTGTAGCTAAAATAGCAGATTAAATAGCAATCTTACCTTATTAGAGGGATTGATAAGGGCGTAAGGGAGACCAGTAGGCGTCTCGAAGGCTGGCAGCAACGCGTCGGCAACCTCTGCGGCCTTGTCGCGGAACACTGTGTCTCCGGTCAGCGCGTAGCAGGAGAGTAGACCGCCCACGAAGCGGATCGTCGTTTCGAAGACTGACAGATCAGTGTCCTGAATGATTTAACAGTTTAACAGATTTACACGACTTCTGTGTCAATACACTGACTGTTAACATAACTCGATTTTAATTAAGGAGTTGGCGAGCTATAAGATCGCGATGTATTTGGAACTGCCAATGCCTTGGCAGACAGTAAATAAGCCTTGGTAGACAGTAAAAAAGTACTTGTCGCACTAATGCCTAATCCATTTGCCTTAATTATATAATCTTATACATAAAAATCTCGTATCACAATGTTAGTTACCATACTCCCTCGAAACGGCAGGACCGATTTTTATGAAATTTTGTGTACATATCGGGTAGCTTTGAGAATCGGCCAACATCTATTTTTCATTGCTCCTAAGTTGTAAGGGGGGGGGGGGTTAAGGGGGTTTATAAAATATATAGCAAAACAACGTTTGCGGGTCAGCTAATATATATATTATATTTGTTAGGAATTCCATTAAACTTTTAATTACGACCGTACAAAGCATTTACTTCGTTTTTCTATTTTTTTACTATTCTGTCTGATTTATATGTCTGAAGTTAACTGTACACTTATCATATCAATGAACATTATATATTTATAAAAAGCGATATTACTGCGACATCCATTCATAAATACATGTACCTATACCTAACCTTAATAATTACATGTAAATTATGAAGGTCGTTAATGCGAAGTAGGTTTGAGACACGTGTCAAGTAAACAACATAGTGTTATACAAACACACGAAAAAAAGCAAACCATTAAACGGTCTGTAACATACGAGTTGGTTTAAGGCATAATGAAACACATGAATATATCCTAGTAGAACTACATAAAGTTTAAAATTGTTTGGTATTTAAATTTTTAATGGTGCCCGGGAGTGTAGCTAATTGAACATTTGATTGGTGGCGCTTGCTACACGGCCACTATTCTTTATTTATGTAGTTGTAGTTCAAACGCTCGTGTACATTTTAGCCTAGATATCGTATTTACCAAGTTTTTTGTGCACCAAGTTTTTTGTTTTGTGTGTCATTCCGATTTGACACAGGCTTGATTCATTCGATTCAATTAAATCAAAATTCAGGATTGTTTTTCATACAATATATTGTTTAAATTGTGGGTTTTATAGTATAAACTATGGTTGCTATGTATTTTAAACAATAACACTAATATCACGAGTGCGCAACTCTAAGAATTTTTGTTGTTATTCCTTGTCGAAATATTTACATACATATGTATGCGTTGTTTTCAAACAGCGAAAAGACGTTTAAAAACAAACTTAGATATGAACTACAACAAACACATCGACAATGCGTCAGCGCAGTGGTCACAGCGACTGACCTACTACTACTACTGCTGGCGTACTAGTGTTTGCGGGATCGAGCCTCGTACATGACAAACGTGAATAGGCCATATTTGTCGATGACTCCCGACACCGAATTCTCATCTTATTATAGCAATTTAGATAGTGAAGCATTTATTTTTTACTTGGTTAAAACGACTGAGTTACAACGAACCTAGGTTTATGTAGTCGTTTTCCTCCATATTAGTAGGGTACGCACATAACACACAGATGGTCTTCATGTCAAAAAAATTGATCTTTTCTAAAACAAATTCGGATAGATCAATAGGTATTGTAAAATTAGAGGTGATCACTTACGATTTCGTTGATATGGAAATGTTCAGCTATCCAGTCCCTTCCCTCTCTGAACTCGTCCATGAGGCCCATGATGTAGAGCGTGTCCATACCGTCGACGATGGTAGCCCCCAGGTCTCCGCCACCGAACACGCTGGTCAAGTGAGCACGCTTCGATATCGGCTTCAGTTCGTTTTTACCCCATGCGTACAGTTTGTAGTTGTTCCACGCGTGACGCATCATCTGAAAAGATTGGCAATAGTTGAGAAAGGTTTCGCCTTAGAGAGGAATAGAAGTATAAAAGTTAAGACCCAGGGTGTTACAGATCCAATCACATGGCTTAAACCCGCAGTGAATAAATGAGACAACGAACAAGGCACTAATAAATGTTAGTGTCTATAGGCATATTATTTTATTCAAAATTTATAAGAAGGCACAAAATTATTACAGTTTTTGGTTGTAAATATTTTAATTACTTAAATAAATTTATGTTCAAAACCTTAAACCTAAATATATAATAACATTTGTCCAAAAAATAATCACCCAATATAACAGTCTGTTCTTAAAATCTTTCAACAAATACGAGTCATCAAAAATTTGCAGATTAAAATGTGATTGTATTTGGTAATAGATACGTTGTACATTTCTCGCTAATTAATCATTTCCGAAAACTCATATTCAGACAATATATTTTATATTTTAAGTAGGTTTCGAGAGAAACGGCAATGATAAGTCGCTAGTAATTACGCTAATTATGCTAAATACGGTTATTGTACTTACACTCTACACAAAACTGTTTAATTGGTGACTATAACGTTGGTTGTTCTTAATATTTATTATTTAGAATTATCACTAATTTCTTATTATTATCGTTACTAATACATAGATATGTGCAGTTCTTGATTATAATTATTATATTTTTGATTATAAGAATAAATGAATAAGCCCTTTGTTTACTATAAATACGAGGAAGTTAGTTTATGTGGTGATAATGATTATCATCAAAGCTAAAAATTGTAAATTGTTAAAATAGAAAAGTCAGACAACGTAAATAAATATAAAAATGCTCTGTAAAACAAAAACAAAATGTTAAAAACGGTTTGAGTAATTTTCATTGCCCTAAGATAAATAATTAAATAAATAAAGCAATAGTTAGTATGAAGTGGGACATAATAGAGGAGAACCCACCCTGGGTGTGAATGGCGATGTATGATAAAAATAGTATGAGGAATTGGTATGGAAGAGCATTAGGAGACACCAATCTCCTTCTATGAAGGAGGCTTAGTTTTAAAAAATATCAGTAAATAATTTTATTCACAATAATGCAACGCTTCTACAAAATATAAAAACAAATATAGTCTGGACATGGATAAAGCATTATTCGGAAGTTCTTTTAATTAATATTCGCGAAACGTGTCAGAAAAACAGTACAACGTGTTAGATAGATTCACGGTTTGTGGACTCTTTATAAGAGTTGTTTTTGTGTAAACTGCAAGCCAGCTAACTATTCTAAGGAGTTCACATTTCGCTTTTCAAAGGCGTCGAGAAAGAATTCTTCTTAGAAAGCTAGCAAAGCCGTTGCCCGCAGCGCAAGTTTTAATCTCGGCGGCTCCGTAGAGCGACCGAACATTAATGAAAGGATATCGGACTTTCCGCGCTACCATTAATTATTATTAGGTTCCGCCAACTTTGTCGAGTGTCGCCAATGACTTGGAAAAACCGAAGACTTTACCAATTAATTATTAAATAGAATGAGGAAATAGAATGTTGACATTAGAAAAGCAGCTCCTAAAGACGTTCGAGGTCAGGTCACAATCAGTGGATAACGTATATTATTGTTTTATACTATCTTAAGATAACCTTTGTTTGTTATCGCTTTCGCCTAACGGGAAAACTTGTTCGGAAAAAAACTAAGTCATAGTAATGTAGCATTTTATTTTTATAAAACATTGGCTCAACTACTATTACTACACTTACTATGAAATTACTGCATATTATTTTAATGTTCTGGGAACATACATATCTGCAAGATAAGATAAATTCAAACACGCAAAATTATATTACAGCAATGTAAGGAAAGATGAACACCATGTATTAATACGAAATATTAATTTTATACCTCAACGACTTTTTGTTGTTTCAGTTTTGTAGCGTTATAATAAAGAGGGTCTTCCCGTACAACACTCGAAACGGATGACGCCCAGCGAGCCGCCCGGGCCATCCTTTCCCGAGGATCACTCTGACTTTCCAGTTGGACGAGTTGAGTCATCAAGAACATCACCATAAGGAACGATGTTCCCACTGTTATCAAACGAACTATTTTTCTCATTTTTATCGTCGTAAGCTAAACACGATATTGTTGTAGTTGACGGGTATTTTGAGAGCAAATTGTCGCTATATTGGGTAGGTACTAAGGTTTTAAAATTTTAATATGCATATATTCGCACAGTTGAAATTTCTACTTTCATGTTATTTGATTTATTTATAGCACTATTAATTGTTATTTATACCAAATTTTTAACGAATTTAGTAACTGCTAATGTAGGTTAAGTCTGCGCGACTAAGCGCGCGCGCGATTCTAAGCTACTGCGCGATATGATGTGCGCGCCCGCTGTTCACACGTTATCACGTGAACGACAATCGATTTGTGGTCTCGATTCACTATAAGTCAATGACATCAATGTCACACACGGTTGTGTTTTGACGAAATTCATTTCTATGTTTTTTTTTTTACTTTTAACATTATTCTGCGAAAGATTCCTTTAAAGAAAAAAAAAAAAAAAACTACCAATAGCACCAAAATAGTCACTATCATCAAATACATCGCTAAGTGTATATTCAATTGGCCTTAGTTACTCAGCAAGATTATGAATGATGATAAGGTATTCTACACATAATTCAATTAGAATAAATCCGTAAATAATTATATGAATAAGTACTTATAACTTAAAAATCATTTAATATAAACATCCCGTTTTAACTATTATTATTATTTATTGTAGTAAAATAACAATGTAAGAATATAAAATACAATTATTAATAATAAGATGCCACATAAACTCATTCAAGTTTTACCGGACATCAGTATTGTCGACATTATCACAAGATAACTATAGGTACATAATATATTCGACTTAATGTTGAACTAGATCATTTTATTTTCAAAGCATTTATTAATTATATAATAATTGTCACACATCAATCGGTTAAGCGCTGTATGCCGATAGACCGACCAACCAGTTTAATTTAATTCGGTTAAAAAATTTTATATTTAAATTTTTGAAATGGTGTTATTGTATATTATTAATAAAATATTTTTTAGGTATCTTTTTATGTTTTTTTGCTGTTAAAGATTTCTGTTAAGCTAAAGGAAGTTACGTTAGCTCCTGTTTCATTAATTAACTGAGGAAATTAATTGATTTTAAGTTAATTGCACAAAGTTGCGCTTTAGCCTGTAATATCCCATGCTGGCCATAAGCCTCTTTCCTCATGTAGGAGAAGGATCACTTACGGCCGAACCCAATATTCAATCTAAAGATAGAGATAGGTAGTTATCATCGACTGCTAATAACTAACTATCTATCCTTTGTAGTTGTCCCAATAATTCGCATAGGGGACTACTATCTCCAGTTAGCTGTAGATAGACCGGCTACCTGAGCTCTCCCTTACATTCCAGTATACGCAGCGTCACAGACGGCCTCAGTTATGTTACACAGATGTTTTGTAGTATTTAAATTTGTCATACAAATTTTATTCATATTAAAGTAATCTTGTTTTATAAAAATATGGACTAATCAATTTTTAGACAGACTTTTTAATTTATAATAAATGATATTATTTTAATATGGAATGCATGGTAAATCTAGTAACGGAACGTTTTAATACGACACGAAAAGACGCTACGAGGCACAGTGGGCTGAAATTCACGTTTCATAGACATTCAAATTTATTTTTACAAATGACGCTTTTTTTGATTGAATGCGATTGAGAATAACTGCTATATGCCTTATATAATGAACTTTCAGGTTTATAATCGAAAACAGCGCAATTAGAATTTTTTTAAAAAAAATTTGTATGGAGTCGACATAATAAATGATGATATCTCCATAATCGCACAATTGCGCCTAATATCCTCTTAGATTATTAAAATATAAATTATTTTTGATTTTTTGACATACTTCATGCTCAGGTCAAACTTGCGTTTTTTTTTTTAAAAATCTTTAAAAAATTTACCAATTTTGTTTTCTTTATTTTTTAGTTATTAACTAATATCAAGATTTACATGGGTGTATATATACTTTCCACTTACTCAAATTAATTGTGTGCTATATTAGAAAGTGAAACTCATTAAAAAACCATAAAAAGGTTTAATTATTACAATAAAAATATAATATAATATGATAAAATTAAATAAGGCTATGAATATATTATTTTTATTATTGCCTTTTCCGTATCACTATCTTCAGAGCCGAACGCAAAGGCAGAGTTTATTTTTGCAGTATCCCTAAACTCGAATTCTGGTGTTTGAATATTCATCAGAACCAATGTTTCAGGAAACACATTTTTCTTTTTCTTTGCATTCATTCGTTGGGCCTTATTGCTGAATTAAGTAGATCGGACGAAAGAAGAAGGCAATTAAAAATATCTTCATTGAAACTTATTCTGCTCTTCTTACGTGAGTGATGTTCTCTGAATCTTCTGAAATCTGTGTTTCTCGCTTCTGAAGCCTCTTCACATAAACTCCCAAACGGTACTTTTGCGTTACTAGCGATAATTTCGGCTCCATGAAGCAGTTTCGTGTGCACTGTTGATAGCATGTAGTACCAGTTGTATAATTCTATATACTTTTCAGCAGTTATGTACGCATATTCTCTAAATTTCGAAACATTGATAGATTGACCTGAAGTTATGGCTTGTAAAATTACAGAAAATCTTGGGATCAGAATTCTACAGAAGATGACTTGATGGAGCTCGGATTTTCTTCTCTACATTCGCGCATCAACATGATGGAATGTCTTTTTCATATCGCATCTTAATTAGATATTAAGAAGTAGTCTGCTAGAAAAGAAAATGAGAAAGCCGCAGTGGATGCAAGAAACTATCCAAGCCAGGTTCAAAACGGAACTAAACCTATTAATCGATATCTCAAGATAAGGTTATGGCACAACTAACGATGGGAACACTGCAGGACGAGTTTTTGAATTTCCTGTGAAGATTGCGGCTATCACTGAACTAGATGAAGATGTGATCCGAAGATTTTCTTTCCGAAGAATCATCTGATCCGAATCCGATTTTCTGATCCGAAGATTCATCTAAGTGCTGGCTTTGAAATACACAGGCCGAAGACGGGTAGCAGCGTCTTCGGTGCGACAAAGCCAGCCACCGTGGTGACTATGGCAAACACACATGAGGAGCTTGAATTTGCGGAGGCCTATGTCCAGCAGTAGACTGTATCAAGCTAAAGTGAAGATGATGATGATGATGAACACGGAATCGACTATCTGTTTAAGCGTTATATCAAGTCAGTCAATCAGTCCACTGCTGGACAAAGGCCTCACTCTCACGCCATTTTTGGCGTGAACTTGTGAGGCCTATGTCCAGCAGTGGACTGTATTAAGCTGAAATGATGAAATGATGATAATTCATCCAATCCACTTATGAATACAAAGAAAAAGAAAAATGTGTTTCCTGAAACATTGGTTCTGATGAATATTCAAACACCAGAATTCGAGTTTAGGGATACTGCAAAAATAAACTCTGCCTTTGCGTTCGGCTCTGAAGATAGTGATACGGAAAAGGCAATAATAAAAATAATATATTCATAGCCTTATTTAATTTTATCATATTATATTATATTTTTATTGTAATAATTAAACCTTTTTATGGTTTTTTAATGAGTTTCACTTTCTAATATAGCACACAATTGATTTGAGTAAGTGGAAAGTATATATACACCCATGTAAATCTTGATATTAGTTAATAACTAAAAAATAAAGAAAACAAAATTGGTAAATTTTTTTAAAGATTTTTTAAAAAAAAAACGCAAGTTTGACCTGAGCATGAAGTATGTCAAAAAATCAAAAATAATTTATATTTTAATAATCTAAGAGGATATTAGGCGCAATTGTGCGATTATGGAGATATCATCATTTATTATGTCGACTCCATACAAATTTTTTTTTTAAAATTCTAATTGCGCTGTTTACGATTATAAACCTGAAAGTTCATTATATAAGGCATATAGCAGTTATTCTCAATCGCATTCAAGCAAAAAAAGCGTCACTTGTAAAAATAAATTTGAATGTCTATGAAACGTGAATTTCAGCCCACTGTGCGAGGCCATTACGCTTTATTGAATCGTCGTTTCGTTTGAATTTTTATAATTTTTTTACAAATCAAAATTCAAATTATACAAATCATTGCAAATTATACAATCATTCACCAAATTGTTTGTTTTATTCACAAGATGAGTAAAGTAAGTATTATTTCACAAAAAAACTTATTATTTTTATTCAATCAATTGTTGCAAAAGAGCAATATCACTTGAACTGCTACTTGAACTTGAGTCCGCCATTATTTTTCACTCGAAATTAATTTTATTTTAAACAAAGAAAATACTTTTGCAATTAATAAATCTTAGTTATCCCCCGAAAACTATAGATCGGATATTGTTGTTACTAAAGATAGCCAACGCTACTGACAGATAGAACTCTATTATTATTATCGCTATATATATATATATATATATATATATATATATATATATATATATATATATATATATTTTTTTTTTTTTTTTTTTTTTAATTTTCAACGCCTACATTATGTTATCAATCAAGTCTAGTAGCTGTATTCCGGGCAGGATAACATCTGCCGCGTCCGCTAGTTTTATATGAAATTCAAATAGCACTTTTAAATAATAAGTTACCTTTCTTCGTTGTAGGACTTCTTCAATATTGTGTATTGGAAAACATTTGGCATACTCGTACATTATATTAATGCAAGAACATCATACGTATTTGTTGCACTAAAAATAAAATCTAATCAAAGGTAGCATTCTGTTCAGCTGAAATACTACTACCTACTTTAGATGAGTCAGTACAGTAGCATACATACTACCAAATTTTTAACCAATCCTCCTTTCATGAACTACGAAACATATAAGTTGTAGTAAAACAAAACACTTATGTCCTTGTGTCTTAGAGCTAAGAAACAGATACGAGTACACGAATACGTCATTATTTTAAGGTAAATTTTTACGTAAAGTTTAGTAGAAAACAAATAACCTACCACCTAATCTATATTGAAAAAATATATTTTGAAAACCTTAATTAGTGTAGATCTCACTCAATTGTCGATAGTTTCCATAAATCGGAAGACAATGTCGCTGATAGCGAACGATAGTGAGAACTTCATCTAACCATCTGGATGTGTCGAGCAATCTCGGTCGGTAATTAATTGCTTCGACGGCGACTTCACTTCACTTCACTTACCCGCGTAAATCTAAGACTTCAACAGATTTACTGTTATGGCTCCACCAGCCACAAACAGCTACCCTCGAATCTTAACCTAGATTGCGATAGTATCTTGACACATTTCAGGACACTTATCATAAGTGTTACATACAGTTACTAGACAAAATAAACATCGATACTGGCTATATACCCGTGCGAATAATTCGCACTAAATATGTATAATAATTATCACTTCACAAAATTACAAAAAAGTAAATTGATTAAATAAAACAATAAAGTAAGTTGATTTGAAATTGAACAAAAAATTTACCGACCGTCACTCATGTGGACGTTGTTTCAAAATTAAAGCCGGCATATATATTATTTGAGTAATTAATTAATTTACAAAAACAAAAGCAATATTATTGTTTTTAATTTGTGGATGCCAGTAGAGCAAGCAATTATCTACTTATAGAATTATATATAATTTATGTGGAGTAATTGTGAGGTTTTTTTTTTCTAAAAAAACAGAAAAGAAGGAGGCAAACATCCTTAGCGTATTAATATAATATGTGATGCAGACATATTTTTTGCTTATGATAAAATATTTGGTATTATAATTTTTAGTACTGGTAATGACTCTATTATAAGAGTAACGTTGTTTATAGAGTAACGTTGTTTATTTTAGTCTCACAATCAATCTTATAATCCATATTTATAAATTCAGTTATACGTACAAATAGATAAGCAGATGCTAAAATTTAATAGAATGTTTATTTTTAAAAACATTATAGGAAGTTTGTCCCGCAGCGCCACAATATCGAGAAATAAAATTGTCACGTGTTCTAACTGATAATAAAAGTTACGTATTTTTTACGTTACACAATACATGTAGCATCCACCAGAATCGCAATTTCTAACTATTGTAACTAGAAACCGAATATCCAATTAAATGTTTTAGCATCTGTAGTAACTGTTTTATTAGTAAGCAGTAATAGGTAGGCTATTTACTGAAAATTGTTAACAACTTGTTTTAAGCCATTATACAAATAATGGAATACGAGATTTATTTTTTGAATTTCAAAGATTTCTTAATCGAAACATGCTTGTGTTATAAAATGAACTCTTCACGTCTAATGTATAATATAGTATAGTTTTGGATATTAAAAATTGTACAGTCAGGATTTTTATGCTTTTTTCGTGTCTTTCGTCGTCGTTGCTTTGCTTGTCTGAGCTTCTGTCGAAGCTTGTTACAAGAGCTGTAGTTTTTATTTGTTAGCTTTAAATTATTACTAGACCTGTTCAACAAATTCCAGCTTATTAATTTTATACAAACAGTTTAACTATTAAATTACTTCTATAACTCGTTATTAGTTCGGAGGTAATTCGGTCGATTGAGTTGTAGTCTTTGTTTTTAAATTAAAGTATGTCTTTAGTCACCAGCTAAGAAGTACAATATAAGAGTTTTTATTATTTACACATACAGGTGTAATGCAAATGCCTTTTCATTTATCTCTCTTATAACGATACAATCTCGCATTCGCCTGCTTTTTTAACCAACTTCAAAAAAAAAGAGGTTGCTCAATTTGACCGTATTTTTTTTAAATGTATTTTCGGGGATGACCTCGTCGTTTATGAACCGATTTTGATAATTCTTTTTTTCTTGGGAAAGAGATATTCCAAGTGTGGTACAATGATAAGGAAACCAGGATCTGATGATGGAATTCCAAAGAAATCGAGGGAAACCCTCGAAAATCATAGTGACGACTAGTGCGTTTGTTAATTTTTTTTCGTCCACTTACGTTGTATTACTTGTCGATGTAATTGAAGTCGGTTTTTTTCATTTGCGAGCAAACACAATTTTATTATTGTAATATGATAAATCAATTTTTACACATACAATGAAAATAATATTAGGAGCAAAAAAATTAAAACAAAAAAATAATTCTGTTTAAGTTAAAAACATGTTTTTGAAAGTATAAACTAATTAATAAGAAAATAGTTTTCGAATTTAAAAATTAGTTACAAAGACAAAAAAGCATTAAATCTACCTACCTGAATAAATTTCCAAGCCTCAAACATTGTATAGCCATTGTATAATATTAATTCTTACGAAACGTTTCCCATGTCATCCATTAGAGACTAGAGTCGATCGAAATATGGCTTTGGACAATGATCGTTCTACAAATCACCCACGAGTGCTATCTGAAGGTGTCAATTCTTGGCTGTCACTGATCGATTGCAACCAGACGCCGGGACGCCCGTATACCCTCTTTCAGACAACACATTTACTAGCACACAATACACAAAAGTACGACTATATATGTATATATGAAACGAGAAGAATAAAAGTATAATTATAATGTTGCGTCGACAGCGTAAAGCGAACTAGCAATCCGTTAAATTAAAGTAATTATGAAGAAAAAGATGGATGGAACAGACAAAGCGCAACAACATCGATTATAAGATAGGGACGTTTCTCCATCTTGTTAACTCCATTCAGTAGATCTGCTTTCGAAGTCGAGATGTTTTATAATATCGAGTCAAACGCTCCTAAGAATAAATATCATCCGTCTGATATTACTTCGCAAATCTTTGATTAAACAACGTCTGTGTACGAAACAATATAAATTACTTTTATATAATATACATACGTATAGTCGACGTAAGATGTTGACGGTACTGGCGATATACTTTTGTAAATAAAACCCTTAAAAATGAAGAGAAAAATAAGACCTTTTAAAATTACTACGTCATAATGTACATATAAAACACAATATTAATTTACATGTATCTAAATTATTAAATCTTTTTTTTTTTTCTTGTGTGTACTGATTTTTAAACAATCATTGTTCTACAAATAACAATCATTACTCGTTGCATATACGCTACTGTATGTAAAAAGTTAATTTTAAATTTTTTATTATACACCTGTTTTTAATCAACATCACAAACCTTAAAAAAAAATTCATGCTATTTAACATTGTTACCGCTTCACAGAAACCACAAACATAAACACGAGTAATATCACGAGATTCAACTAGTACAACTAAGCATTAAGCTCACGGCGCTTTGTCATGATAAGACAGTCTACAAGCCTAAGGACGGGGCGCGTTTTTCACTAATGGAAAATCTGCATAATGGGACGTTCCCCTCCTGATTCGATTTGTTCGAAAAATGTTACTTCGGATCTTCGTAGTCCTCTAATGGACCGACGCTATTTACTAAGGACGACAGTTTTTGTAGACTCTTAAGCAGTGTAATCACGGGTTATTTGTGACTAACCTTTCTGGAATATAAATGGTCTATGAGCGTCCCAACAAATATGGGCTCCTCGTAAGCGATATCCAATATCGACGTACCCTTGAGCACAGTCGTGTTTCACGTCTATTATAGTGGAGCTATCAAAGAGCTTTGTAAGACTAGTATTCCCCAAGCAGAACGTGACGCGATGAAAATGAATTCAAAACGTGTAATTTTTATTTCGCCAGTTATGGCAAAGTTTAAATAAAGACCCGAAAACATTTCAACGGAGATTATATTATGTTTGCCATTACTTTTTATTAAACAAAAACAATATCGTTATATTTCCATGTCTTTTTTCTTTTAATTGAGATAGACCGGAAGAAGCAGTCGTTCTTTTTCCAACGCGAATTTGCCAAACAATGTGAGTGATAAAAATTGACTGGCGGAATATAATTTCCGCGACGTACTGACCGTGTATTATGACGCAGACAATGTAAAACCAATTTCGTTTAGATTCGTCGGTCCCGGGGGCGTATTTGAATAAATATTTTGATAGAATACAAGCAGAGCGAACGTCATTTATCATAATCAGGATGACGTCGCGGCCGCGCTCGCCACACCTTCTGTCCTGCACAGCTACCGTGTATCGCCGGACTATATTTAATACCTCCTGTGCTCAAGTGCTTGTTAAATATGGGATTCGTCAATTATTAATACATAATTTATCATAATGTCAGCCTCATCACTTTTTCATATTTACATCATATAAGAAGTAGCTTATAATAATAATGGAATAATTTCATCAATTGTAATAAAATAATCTAAATAGCTTAGTCACGAAAAGATTAAGATTACGTGTGCAAAATGACACAATGTGTAAATAGGATAATGAAACAATACATATGTTAAAACTATATGTTAAGTTAACATAAAACATACGTTATAAAGAAAAAGTACAAACGTGAAAAATTATATTTAATCTATATATGTAAATAAAAATGAATGTTGCTAAGAGCATAACTCGAGAATGGCACGACCAATTCGGCTAATTTGTTTTTTGTATGTTTCTTAAGGCCTACAGAAACTGTTAATAAAAAAAATTAAAAAATTAATTTTTACTATTTTCTTTTGACAGGATAAAGTCTGTCCGGGCAGCTAGTAATTTATAAATGTTTTGAAAAAAAAAATTAGTAATAGGGCTTTTAACTGGGTCTTGGGTACTTGCGCGTGGAAAACAACTTATATTAAAGAAATCAAAATTTGTGATGTTTACTTGATAAATATTTGTAGTTTATATTATTAATCATATTTGTCATATTTATAACGTTTAATTATTCGTAAGGGTTAAAATATTAAATTACCATTACCGTTTGCATGAACATTTTGAAAAGAACCACTCACGCCGGAATCGCTCTATAAAATTAACAAATTATTTATTATCAAAATCATTCAAGACTAATTATTTATATTTATTACTCTATTTCTTACTCTTCTACTATACTACTTATTTGTCTTTACAATTTAGCTAGTATCCTGCGTTGACTTCTATGGCCACTGTTCTACTAATTGACGTAGATTCTACAGCATAATGAAGGTAATTGTATAATAACTATTACTAATTTCACCAAATAAGATAAGAGCAAGCAGTGACTCGTCGAACAAATAAAGACAGCGATGCCAAAAAAAATGTGTAACAATAAGCATTAACCTTGTTTTAGAAGCACTCGTGCAGAGTAAACCCAGCTGGGAGTACGTCTAATAGAACCACAGAACGCTCATATAAATTTATAAACGGTTGCATGTAAGCGCTGCCAATGAAACGACCATTGAGGCTCAACGGCGGTGTATTTGTTAGCGCGGGACGGAAATCCGTATAGGCGCGTATCGCAAACTACCTAGTTTCCGTAAGCGCCGGCCACTCTATGTATGGATGAATGGGCCTATATTGGTAACGAGATATATCGTCTAAAACCAACAGCAGCTTAGGTAGATAAGCTATATATCAATTAGGAAAGAATTTTTTTTTAAAAAGTCAATCAGGAGTTACGATTTCAATACTGCATTAAAAAAACAATGTTGAAAACAAATTGGCAATAAATCTGTTGCGGACTAAAACAACTGTAACTGTACGCACTCAGTTGCTACGGCTACTAAGTTACGATTTAACAGTACAGCGGACTTGGCAGAGTTACAATTAAAAGCTTGTTTCGCTAAAAATGGACAGTATATTTTTAGCATCTATTCGACGTTCAGCTGCGGTAAATTTTGTCAATTCTTTTTAAAGTAAACGTACTGAGTGATTGTGATGGATATGTATATACCTATAAAACAACTGAGACCGGTGTATTGTTAAAAAAAAAAAACAAAACATACAAATTAGGTATTATAATAGAATGTAAAACCTTGTCGAAAGTATAAACACTAACGAATGTGGTTATTTCGAACGAACGAACGAAGTTTTATTTCTGAGCTCATAATAATCTATACTTACTTATATTATATAGCTGAAGATTTTGTTTGTTTGTTTGAACGCGCTAATCTCAGAAACCACTGGTCCGATTTGAAAACTTTTTTTAGTGTTAGATAGCTATAGCTAGATAGCTCATTTATCGAGGAAGGTTATAGGCTATATATCATCACGCTAAGCCCAATAGGAGCGGAGCACCAATAAAGAATGTTTCAAAATCGGGGGTTCTTTTTTCCTTTTGAGAGCTTCCGCTGCGTGCACTGCGGAAAAAGTTAGTTTCGCAAAAATCACGTATGACGGAATTGTTTCCCTTTAAAAGTTTTCAAAAAAGTCTGCGACAGCATATGTCTATCTTTAAAGGTTGGCTCACTATAAACTTTTTTATACTGACCAAATTCGTTCTGAAATATTGCATTATTTGCGGAGGTGTTTTTATAAACATGATATTAATCCTTATCTAAATAAATACGTTATTCATTACAAGTATTTAATCTAAACTAATATTATAAAGTTAAAGAGATTGTTTGTTTGAACGCGCTAATCTCAGGAACTACTGGTTCGAATTGAAAAAAATATTTTTGTGGTGGATAGTCTGTTTATCGAAGAAGGGTTAAGCCTTCCTCGATAAAGAGATGATAATAGCGTGATGTTATATAGCTTTTAGGCTATATAACATCACGCTTCGACCGATAGGAGCAAAGAATCAGTGGAAAATGTTGCAAAAACGGGGAAAATTATTCATATTTGAAGGCTTCTGTTGCGTGCGCTGCGTGAACGGTTCAAGTTACCCAAAAAATATGAATGAAAGAATTATTCCTCTTTATATGATCTAAAAAAATGTCCGCGACAGTATATTTATCTTTTAAGATTGACTCAATATAACCTTTTTATGGTAATCAAATTTGGTCGAAATTAATGCATTAATGCCAATTATTTACCAAAGAATATTATCAACATATTATTAATCCTTATCCAAATAAATGTATAGTTGATTAAGAGTATTTAATTGTAAATAAAATTGTCCTTGACATCACTTAATTTTAATTAACATCTTAGAAGATAATACAATTTTAAAATCACTCCGCAACAAAATTAACACGCGCGCATTATGCAAAGACAAGACGCTGCGCTGGTCGGCGGGCGAGGGGGAGGCAGGAGATATATGTAGTTACCTACACATCTATTGATAATATAATGGATCAAGAAGATGCGGCCCATTACCCACAGGAGTTTCTTAATTCTTTGTGGCTCGAGTGGCCTTCCCCCACATTCCCTAAATTTAAAAATAGGTGCCCCAATAATTTTACTTGGAAATCTTAAACCACCAAATTTATGTAACGGGACCCGACTTCAAGTCAAATTTCTGCGTAACAACGTGATCGTAGCAATCGTTTTGACTGGTCCAGCAGTTGGTCGATTTTGACGGGACGTTCACTGGCAGATAGCTGATATAATAAGGAGTAACTTAGGCTATGATTATTTAAGAAATCTATTTATTTAACAATAACTTTTTTGTTAAATTCCACGCGGACGAAGTCAGCACAGCTTATTGTAATTAAAAGTTAAATAGTAGTAATTAAAAGATAATTTTTATTTGCCAAGGAGAATTTATTATTAGGAAAAAAAATGGTAAATTATTTTAAGATATTTTTTTCTGATATATCATTTTTTCCAGCAGTAATACTTGCCTTCATTGAGAGCCGTGGTGCACCACTTGAAATATCTCTTCTTTGAACTACACCGCTGAATTTTTTTTAAAGCTGACTGAACGTATATTGTCAACAGCCTCGCGGCCTTCATACTTCGAGTCATGAACAATAAACTTCTTGGTAAATATTTACTACCGTTAAGCTTCGACCCTACAGCCAATATTGTTGGCTCGTTAGAGCACGAGATGTAAACATTGATAACTTTTTATTAGATTTGTATTGTGACATCACTTTTAACGCTATCAAGCCACTAAATTGTTTTTAAAAAGTTCTTACTTTCTTATACACTAAACTTAATTATAATTTTTTAAAGAGTTTATACTAAGTATTATTAAGACTGCGAAACTTATTTAGTCTTATTTTTTGCGTGTTAATATCTAAGTACGTTAGAACATTAAACAATCGTTGATAAATAATCAAATTAGTATATTGTATCCTGAGAACGGAGTATAGATGAAGTGAGAATAAAAGTTTGTGCAATAGGTACAGAGAATTCACGTTT
Organism: Melitaea cinxia; assembly: GCF_905220565.1. Taxonomy (NCBI): domain Eukaryota; kingdom Metazoa; phylum Arthropoda; class Insecta; order Lepidoptera; family Nymphalidae; genus Melitaea; species Melitaea cinxia. Next base: position 5,991,664 of record NC_059400.1, on the reverse strand, counting down.
TTTTTTTTTGTTAGAGACGGTAAAATATTAAAGATTTTATTTTTACACTTTACTCAGAAATAACCAAAGCTTTTATCTAATCGTCATAAGATGACTCAAGATGAGTGAAAAATAATTAATTATTACATTATTATTTAAAAACATGAATTTGACACGCTAAAATATAAACTTTTACACAATTCCGACTATTATTTAGATTTTCATAGATATTAAAGTTTTACAATGTATGCAATAATACTATCGCCTTTCTAAGGCATATAGAGGTATAACAGATATATTGAGATGTATTCCAGCACCGCAGCGGCGGTTCTATCCCTTGTGTAAACTTTTATTCGTGGTAAATCTTCGGATTTAGGACTTAGTCTTTTCAGATCCTAGTAAAGCCTACATTTAAGAGCTGCGCTTTCGTCTCAGGTAGTTATATCAAAAATCACGGCAAAGGACACGAAGTTTTTACGAACTTACTAAAACACTAAAAAGTTATTTTAACTTTAACGTTAGAAGATTAATTAATGACATAGAAAGTTTTTTATTACTGTCATAAATATAGTCATAGTTATATTGATTTTAAGAAATAAAACAATGATTTCATAATTTTTACAGCTGCATTCGAAAAGATACTAATGGCGTCGTAATAAACATTTTACTATTTCAAAGATTTTATCGTCTTCCGTAATCTTACTCACAGATGACTCATACTGATCTGCGGAACTATTATTTAAAAATGTCTCCAATAAAAATATTATACCTTAGCTTTACGTTTTTTTTTTTTTCATTTCATATATATTTCTATTTTCTTGTATCATAGTTTATAGTTGTTCGTAAGAATTTATTTATATATTTTTTTGAATTAATGTAGTTAATTATTTTTTTAAATGTTTTTTGGTTGTAAATTTAGTTAGTGAGCCTTATAAAACTTATAACACCCCTCTGTTTGCGCCGGGGGTTAAAAGTACAATAAATGCATATACACACTGAAGATTTTACTTTAAAAGTCATAATTGTATTTGCATTAGAAAGCTTTTTTACTCAGGGCATAAGTCATAAGCTATAGAGATTTAAATCAGTACAGTACTACATTCATAAATGACAACAAATCCTGCAATAGAAAATGTAAACTTAGAGTAAGATCTAAATCGAATTCTGATAAGATTAAAGTTATCACTACTTTACGTAAATACAATAAGTTCAAAACAGTTTCACTGTATGCTTTGTAAGCACAAAAACCTTAGAAAGTTGTTAAAAAAACAATTATTCTCCGTGAATAGTCTTTGCTGATACTTACAACGGTCAATGAAGTTTCGAAGAGCTTGTGACACGGAAAAGGCGTTCGGAAATCTCGAGATCTCGTCGAGGACAATGGCATAGCTCTTTTTTAAATTTCATATTTTCGTACACTAACTAAGAAAATCACAAAAACTTGTCTATTTAGAAATTACAATAACTACATTCATATAGGGAACACATATATAAATTCAGTGCTAACTATATCAAGTGCCTTCTACTAATGTTAAATGGAATACTAAATAGCGTTTAATACATAATATCTAGGTATCGTGTAGGTATGTGTAAATTTATACACTCTGTATCAGGACTGCCGGTTTGAAGCCAGTTATCTAATTAATCGCCTGTAGGATTACCATAATGCATGTGATGTTTGAATAAGCCACGGGCACAATTTGAAACCCGTGGATATTGTTAACTTTAATTTAAAAAAAACACTAAAGAAACAAATTCAATATTCTCTAAATAACTTTGTCTAAAGGTCCTGTGCAAGTCGTTTTCGATTCAATTTGTTACTCGCAGTAGCCTATATGCAAGTTACGACCTAAAGTAAAGTAAAAAAATCTTTTCATCTATACGGCGTTGGCTCGGAATGCAAATTGTGACAACTCAATCCTGAACACTAAAAGGGCGGGAGATAGGTATAGGGATAGAAGACTAGTGTATCATATGCGGTTATCATATTCATGTCGGCGAGCCCCTGACAAATGCATTATCGATGACAATTTTAATTTTATCGTTTTATATGATTTGGGAGGGAACAGCAGTAAGAGAGGTGAAAAAAGAGTAAAGGGCGGAAAAGAGAGATAACTGTACTTATAAATTAATGTGTCGTTGGCATATTCTTATAGAATAATTTTATTTAAAGCCAGATTCTTTTATTAAAGACTGGCTTCATAAAATATTTATTTACTATGTCTTAATGAAAGCTAATCTTTATAATATATTTGTAATGAGAGCGCTAAAATGTACCTACTTTAAAACGAATAATATGAATGCAGATAAATTAATGTTCGTTCGCAGCGTAATATTCTCTGTAATATCGGGTCTTAAAGGCGAACACTGCACCGCGTCGCTCCGTGCTCCGTGCCTCGTATTGACTAAACCCCCAAAGATAACGCCAAAGACGAATACGAAATTGCTAGAACTTTCAAAACGATTGTCAACTCCGACTCGAATCGTGCGAATTCTTTTCGTATGAACGTGTAAATCTGTAGAGATTTTCAGTTTAGCTAGAAAACTTTAATATCTATCTTGTGAAATAAAGTTAAAACCAATTTTACCAGTTTTCTTATTCTATACTCTATTACTACTATTATAAAATCTACCTATATAAAACAAAAACGCTTGAAATAATTACAGAATACGGCTCAATATTCTCAAAACATTAATGAAATTAATCAACACCTCAGAGTTGTTTTTTTTATAGCGAAATGCTAAATTTTGGCTCACAACATCGCCGGTTTCAGCTGTATAAAACAAAAAACAATAAGGTAATTCAAACACAAAGTCGTAGAGCGGACATGCGGGTAGATTAAAACTCTCGTCTGTCAGCCAACGTGCGGTCCGCGACGAAAACTATGCTTTGACTGAAATTACGAGCGTCGCATTTTTCAATATAAATACGGATGTGTCGTCGGAAATTTAGTTTATTTTGCGAGTAAAATTACACTCAATTAAAATGCAAGATAAATTTCAGCAGCATTTATAAATGGAGTTTTGACGCTGTCTCTAATTAAAATCTTTGTATGTTCGTATTAATTTATACAGAGTTGCCTATATGAGGATGTATATTAAAATAGTTTACTATACGTCTCGTCTTAACGGTAATTACGAGTATTTTAGAAAGTAAAATTATACATAAAATATGTATATTAGCTTCATGTAAATGGCACATGTATACTGAAGAATAATTAAATAGCCGACGTGTGACGAATAAGCACAACGTACCCATTTATTTGTACGAACAAATTATATTACAAATCGAATTTTATGTCAATCTATCAAATTAAAAGTTTATCTAAAAAGAAGCTAATGTAGACAAAGGATAAGTTAATGTAAAGGAAAAGCTGTGGTATCAAATCAAAAGCTAGCTTTAAAACGTTCTTTCATCGAGTCTTTCAGATAAAGGCGTGACAAATAAAAGAAACCGCAAATTCAATAAGTTTCTTTACCACGAAGACAAGTCAGTTCCGAGTCACAGATAGTCTTCGGGGTGAATCAGGAACTCGTACTTACATATAAAATCTAGTATTTTAGTCAACTGCCGTCTTTAGACTTTATTTTTACTGTCACCTACTAAATGTAGACATCTTCCGTAGAGTAAAACTATAAGTTCGTTTATATTAATGTGATTGCAAATAACGTATAAAAAATCAAGCCTATAATATATTTCTGACGGGTCGTTATAAAAATTTAAAAAAAAAGTAAGTTTCAATTTTTGTTTTCATTTTATAAATGCAAACTACTCTTTTTTGCTAATTTTTATGCATATTTATTTTTGTAAAAAAATATATACTAATATAATATTTGAAAATGAGTTCAAGCAATATTGAAATATTTTAATTATTTGAAGAGTTGTTTTCAATTCGATTGTTTGTTTCCATAAACTTACCTAATACTAATACCTACTAATTTTAAGTTTAATACCTTTTATTATTAACAGTTCCTTTTCCTCAATATTTATTCATAAATACTTATATATTCTTTTATCAAATTAGTACTTGGCTAATAAGATAACCTTATAACAGATAAATAGACCTTTCTATTTGTTTTACCTTTACAAAAGATGCCAACACGGTGTTTCGAATAACACCAGAACTTCTCAATTGGCTAAGTTAACATTTGGCACGTACATTATCCTGCGATGAGCGACCACTCTCGAGCGCCACTCCGTCCCGGCCAGATAGTGGAACTCCTCTTTGCATGCAATTACACAACGATTACTTTGTTTCAGTTTACCCACTTTAAACTTACTAATTGTATTACCTGCGCCGCCTTCCACTTTAGTGTTACATGCAGTGTTATGTTACATAAAGTAATGCTTAACATAAACTGCTCACAACAGAATTTTCGTTTGAATATTATCTAGTCATAATTCGGGCAACAATTTAAGCCATTTACTTCCTGTAGCGAATACTTATGGACTCCGTGAACTCTTTTCGTATCGATGTAATAAATATCTCCGGATTTATGTCAGCGTATTCATCTGTAGACTAAATCGCATCTGGAGTCACGAGAAGTATTGTCGAGCAATAAGATTTTTCACACGACCCGCGCGCGTGCAGCCCGCGACTAATATCATAAAATACATATTTCAACCATGCCATCTGATAAACTACAACAAGAATCATGAGTTCTGATTACTCGGATACGGAAAACCGCTAACAATATACGTTATGATACATAAGTATCTCTGTGAATATTTTTAAGTTATGTAAGTAAGTTAATACCGGTTTTGATGAATTTTGAAGGCAAGTATCTACCGACAAAAAGTATAGGAAAAATATTAAAAAATATTACTATCCATATATGAATATTTTAGCTTCTAAGCAAGTAATACCGCTAATGTATCTGGACCGGATCACGATAGAATGAGGCATGCCAGATCCGGCAAGCTCTATCAGGACCAGGTTTGGTCCAGAGAAGGATACCCTAATGTAAAATATAATCAAGTATGGTAAGGAATACTGGATCAGGACCCGGTCCGGTCCTGATAAGGATAGCCTGATGTAAAATATAATCAAGTATGGTAAGGCATACTGGATCAGGACCCGGTCCGGTCCAGATCAGGATAGCCTGAAAGAAATTACGCGAACTGAGCCTGAATCGCGCTATCAATGTTTAAGCGCACTTATATTATTTTAAATGTAATTTCAATTATAATTTTTTATTAATTGTGACAGTGCGAATTAAGGTGTGGTTTTTGGTATTTTATGTTGAATTTTTTTTTATAATTCTTGATGATAAACTTTTAATTACTTTATGCAGTCAGTATTTCTACTAAAGTGGTATTAAAATTAAAAGAGCATTTTGGAAAGGTCTAAAAAATCCTTTTAATTCTTGTTTTATTTGGGTATGTTTCACATCAAGTTACTTTTTATTTATAATAATTGCTTTATGCACGCCTCCAAGGAGGCTGTGCTTTATTCTAACAAAATGAAAAATACGGGATGCGCATACTCTTAAAATTCTATATTTTTATAACAATACATTACCTAATATGCTATAAAATATACACTTAAAATATAACTATAAGTTAAATATCATTTGAACTTTTATTACAAAAAGAATCGACTGAACGTGCGAATGATATCAAAGTAACGCGAGAACCACTTGGCAAAATAATTTTTTTTTTAATTTATTATGTCAAGGAATCATTATCATTTCAGCCTATCGCAGTCCTCTGTTGGACACAAGCCTTCACAAGTTCGCACTAAAAATGGCGTGAGTTCATGTGTGTTGCCCATAGTCACCACACTGCGCAGGCGGATTGGTGACCGCAGAGCTGGCTATGTCGTACCGAAGACGCTACCGCCTTAAACATTACCTTTACCAGTCTTCGGCCTGTCTATTTCAGAACCAGCAGTTGGACTGTTACCCCGCCATCGGTCGGCATTTTGAGTTCCAAGGTGGTAGTGGAACTGTGTTATCCCTTAGTCGCCTTTTACGAAGCCCACGGGAAGAGATGGGGATGGTTATATTCTTCATTGCCGTAACCACACAGCAAGGAAGCTTGTTGATTATAAATGCTGACAAAATCTTAAATTTTGTGCAAAAAGTATTTTGACGATTTTACCATATAATAAAATATCATAATTAGATGCGAACAAACGAGAGCCATCTCTGATTATCTGCAATAACCAAATCAACTAATCGAACTTATACACGTTGTATGGTCGATCATTAAGTTGGCCATTGACGATCAGTTTTTCGCATCAGTTTTTGGCGTCAGTTAAACTGATCAGTTTTTCGCGTCAGTTGAAATGTTTCCCCGCTGACTGGCGTCACTCCGGCTCTTCAGTTTTCGACCGACCGGGCTGTTTTAAGGGCGTGTAGGTACTACCTATTTTTGTTAAAAAAAATGGATTCTGATTCGGAAGACCTTAGAAAGAAGACCGAGACATTAATTATAAATTTATTTATTTATTTCTGAGCATTATTTATATGTATTTATAAAAAAATGTATCTATTATATTATATTACATTGCTTACTTGTAGGAAGAGACGATCGTGTGTATGTTAATAAATGTTATAAATATAAAAAAATAAAAATAAAAATAGTAGGTGTGTAAAATAAAACTTTTTGTCGATGCTGTTTAATTGTTTCCATTATTTGTTTCCACAAAAATTCTGAATATTTATATATATATTCTTTTCAATTAATTCTGTCATTATGACTCTTCTAGGTGACACCGACGCCGACATTTTAAAAACAAAAACTACACTAGTGCACTCATAATCACCGCGGACGCTGCGAGCAGAATGACGCGGTTGGTTGGAACGACGATTACACACACACACACACACGGGAAGATCGGCGCGACGCGCCGGATTGGATTTACGTAGCGCGTCGTCAGTTAAAATTCTAAAGCGATGGCTCTACACTCACGATCAAATTTTAGAGAGCGCGAAAAACTGATCAGTCAAACAGACGCGAAAAACTGATCGTCAATGGCCACCTTAAGTCCTACACAAGTACTTAGAGGTCGCTGCTAAGTATAAGCTGCAAACTTAAAAAAAATTCAGCCCTATTTTACACTAGAGAAAATTCTGAATATATATAGGTATATATATAAGCACAGTCAGGGTCAGTCTATTTATAGAAAAAATACTGTTTCTTGAAATAATGTGAGATTTTTAAATCGAAAAAGATGAATAATGTCTTTTATTTCGATAAATCGATCATTGCGAAGTTTTTTATTTATGTAGTCTACTTGATAATTAAAAGATAAATAATTGTCTATTCGTAAACCTAAATATTTTTCACGTGTTTTCTGCTCTATTAGAAAATTGTCAACAGTTAATCGATCATGGCAATAAAATATTTACTTAAATTATTATAACAGTATATTTTTACAAATGGTCAAATACAAAATTATAGACACAATTTATAAATAATGTCTAAAAAAACTCTTGAAAAGTAAAACTGTATTTTAGTAATACTGTAGTAAAATTATTTCTTAGACAAACATCCAAACGGAAAAAAATGTTGGTTTATCCCATAAGAGGATTTATAATTCCATTTTAGAACAGCTTGTTGGGCGAAGTGATGACACACGGATAAAGAAAAGAGATGTTTTTTTTTATGATAAAGCGATTAGAATATATTAATAAATTGAAAAAATAAATAAATGTAAGCCCAAGAAACATCTACAAAAGAAAATGTCTTGACTCACTGGGTGACTGAAGTTAGGACATATGAATTTTTGTATGTAGGGTCACTACATCTTCTAAGGATGGATTTTTAGAAAATCTAAGACTAAATTAGTAAAATATGAATTGAATGACTTGTGTAAATATAATAAAATGATGAACTGTTATTTTTCTTAAAAAAATAAAGTAGAACATTTTCTTTTTATTTCACTAGCTCTAAAAAGTTCAAGGTAAACCAAGGTCCAACGATTTCGTATAGTTAAGACAGATCGATAAAAAATATTAAAATTGTTTAGGTACCGTTAAATATTTATTCATATTTGGTCATCTGTTTAAACTCAATATCCTAATGTTGGATGAGTATTTTATAACGTGGTCTATTTATGTAGCTTAGTTATGAAATCCAGGCATTAATATAATTTGGTCCAGAATTAAATTCCCCAGTCGCAATCTATAAAGTGTCACACTATGAATTATATATCCACAAATAAAGTAAAATAAGCAACAACATCGACTGTTTCAATAGGCGTTAAGAATATTTATAATTCGAAAACAATTTAAAAAAAAATATCTCATAAATTGTAGCCAACGAAATCTCGCAAGCGATAGGAAAAAGACATCTCATCCGAGATACAATTTATGTCGCAAGATAGAAACCGCACATGCAACGCGGCATGAGTTGACTCCGCAAAGAATTCATTTCAATTTCAATTCGAGCTTGCCAACTGCACGGCTCGCGGCGAGGCTGCACCGGAGTACTTTAGGAAGCGTCCCCACTGTGACTGAGAAAGGAAAGATTTCTTTAACACTACTAGACTGGACCAGACACGACAATTTTAACGTAATTTTTTTATTGCCAATGTTTAATTAGCCATTTATATTATGGATGTATATTTTACGTAAATACAACAATCTGAAATCAGTTGAACGGATAAAATAAAAGATAGTAAGCTATACTCATGACTTTTTAACCGTCTTCAAAAAAAAGAAGTGGTTCTCAATTCGACTGTAATTTGTGTTAAAGCGAGATCTGACGAGTACTTTTTGAGTTGTCTAATAATGTGTATGTAATGTAATTTGATGATATAAATTGAAGTAGTTTTTTTTTGTTTGATAACAAACAAATATACATCAATCAATACATATAATAAAAATGTAACGGGTAAAAATATTATTGAGACGTTTATTAACGCAAATAGAACCCAAAACGATGATTGTCAGAAATTTTGTCTGTTTGTCTGTGTGTTTGTGCACGCTAATCTCATAAACGGCTTATCCTATTTAGACGTGGTTTTTACTAATATATTGTGACAAGCTTAGCTTACCATTTAGTGTTTGTTTCATGTCAACCGGTTCATAAATAAAAAAGTTATGCCAATTTAAAGAATTAAGCACCCGATTAGAAAAAAGGTCAGCCCGAGTAGAATTTTTATCTCAATCGGACCTGGTAGATGGCGCTGCTATCAGTATGTAACTCCGAAACTACTGAACCAATTTTTATCAAATTTTGTAAGCATCTGTAATTTTGTCTAACTTGAAAGATATGTTGGTTTTTATTTCAATTGGACCCGTTAGGTGGCGCTGCTATCGGTATGTAAGCTATCAAATTTTGTAGTTGTTTTCTGGACAGGCCAATGTCTGCCGGACGGGTCCGCTAGTTAATAATATGAAAATAAATACATAATTGATTTTTAAAGTAAAAACATAAGTAAATAATACATTGGCAAAAATAAACGGAAATAAATTATGTTAAGTAACATATTTATTATATCAATTCACTTTTTTTATTAAACAACTTTTTCAACAATATACATTCGTGTTTTTTTAAAGGACCGGACCGAACCGGCTGATCAGGATGAGATGAGATTTCCTGATCTGAACTCGATTAGGAAATCTCGTCTCATCCTGATCAGGTACAGACAAATCTTCTTCATTACATACCTTATCCGGTCCAAATCAGGCATACCCGGTCCGGTCCTCCTAAGGAACATGAAAAAATTTCTACTCGGGGCATGTAGTCACTATTCCACGCGGACGAAGTCGCGAGCATAGCTAGTTAACAATATAAATAAACATTACACGGAGAGAACGGATTTTGTAATCGAAATGATGGCAGATAATCTCGCGAACCTTGCACTTATTCAGTCCGAACTTAGTAAGGCTGCGACGATATGCGAGTTGCAACCTTTTTGTTAGATAAAATAAACCTTATTGGTTAAAACCCATAAATATATCTAAGGTTTGGCGCTTGGGTCAAGTGCTAATATTTTATTCAACAATGTAAAGATCAGTATTATAAGAGTGATTGCAAGAAATTAACTGTCAATAGTTATAATTAGTTTCATTTATTTTCTTTTGCAATTTACAGAAAACATTAATCAGATTATATTTACGGAAACATTTTTAATTTAACGAAGTTCTACTTAATTACTATGATGGTGTAAATAAATTCGGCAAATAGTGAATATTTTTCTCATTTTAAATACCATAACCTATGTTGGGAAAAATTATTAATATAAGCATCTACAAATACTCCGGTCAAAACGGCAACCAGTCTGGTTTAACGGAAACAATATAAATATTTTAAAAATACAAAAAGATTTATATTAATAAATTTAATGAGTTCTCTACTTTTGCAAAAACAATACATACCATTAAAAGTAATATTGTGACTACTTTAATAACATAATTTAATTAAAGCACGTACATATGTGTTTGTAATCCATTAGCCTTGTATGTACTGCGACAGTAATAAATGGAATAACATCATAAAAACGACAAGAGGGCAATGTATTGAAAAAATAATTCAAGAAATATCAAACTGACAATCAGGGAAACGTATAATCAGGACCAAAGTTAAAGTAGAAATAAAGTAATCCAAGTTACTCGAGAATTTTATGATCCCTTTCTATGAAAGGAAATATTCTTTGGGATGTCAAAAGGTAAACTAGAAAACTTTCTTTTCAAAATATTTCTTATAGAGCGAATATACTTTTTTGTTTGATAGGTATATGAAGCATTTCTTATACTTCGCTTGAGTTTTAAAATAATAAGTTTGTAACAAGAATAATAGATTCGTCCAGTATCAAATAGCTATACGGGCTCAGAGATGGTATATTTTATTGTAATAGAATATCGTATATATCTCATAAAGTCACAAATAATCGGGAAAAAGTTTACGACTGTAATTAATTAAATATCGTAAAAAGTTCAAGCAAAGAAGTAATCATTCATTCGGTATGTAAATCTCAGTAACCTGAGCGAAAAGTTAGGTCGTCGACAGCCGTTCAGACTTAAAGGGAGATAATATAGAAAACAAGGTGCTCGAACCATTGGACCGAGGAGACGAGTTGCTCGTTTTATATGCAAATTTTCACGTCCTTATGAATATGAAAATTTTCTATTAGAACGTGTCGCTGTCAGCGATCCATTGACGTCGTACTACGGTACGTCTTTTTTATAGTTTTTCGCCTCTCAGCGTTTTCAGACATGCAAATTGAATCAATGACAACGTTCTTTCGACGCTTGATATTATAAGGATGTTGCGACGTTTTTTCGCTTCTATTATTTTAATTCAAATACGAGCGGAGTCTGTTATTATGTAAGCGTGTTTTATTTTGGCCGTGTGGTGTCGGCCGAGTAGAATAGCACCACCCCCTTTCTTCCCCTGGGGGTCGTAAAAGGCGACCGAAAGATAAACCTGACCCAAAATCATCAGGGTCCTGGAGAAGGAAAACTTCATTTGAAACCCGAAATGGGGTCTCCGTCAAGCATTCATAGCATAGCTCTAAAATGCGAAAGACTCCTGCAGCCGAACTGGCTCCACATGTATCGACTCGTCGTTCCTGTGGGCCTAGCCAGTGAGGTCGAGAGGGTGGCGCAGAGGTTAGGTAACTCTGTTTTCCTGAAGAGTGACCTAAGCGACACTGTCTAAGTCGTCTGCAATAGACGGACTAAGGCCATTAATGAATTTATTTTCATAAATTTTGGTCCATCGTATGGCGTTTTAAATCTTAGATTTTATTACGCTATTTTAATCATGTTGCTTTTTTAGTTCGTTTTAATTTCACTAAACAATCTTAGAGATATATTTACACATTACAAATCTGACATAGTTTTTTACATACATACTTTAACTGGATTGTTTTATAAACGTAAAAACTCTAAAGTTCTTAATGAAACATTCTTGGCTTCAAAAAAAAAATTGATCGAAACTTTAAGTATGACTAAAATTATGAATATAAATTAGAAAATCTGGCGAGAAATTAAAATAAAATCATAAGTTTTGATCAAATAAAATGCAGTACAAATGATGAAATAAATATAACAGTCATAACTTTAACGACAGTTCTACTGGGAACGGTATCAATAAGAGGTAACTTATGGTCACCATAAGCGGACGAGCACGTAATCACTCCCCTGGGCCATTTCGTATGGATACTTCCTGAATATTTTTTACATAAATCCATGATCGTTTTAACTTATAACTTTCTACGATATATTATCATTTTTTTGTATTGAAGCTAATAAGAATATAATAACTTTATCATCGTATCAGATTTAAGTTTGTGAGTAAATACGGAAATCAAAATATAATATAAATTAGTAATCGCCCAGTGGTAGAAATTCGACCATAATTAATTTAAACTAGTGTTAAATAAAAATGTCAAGTACATGGTAGTTTTTGTTTTTTTTTTTAATACGTCGTCGTACGTACTACGTCGGCAAACAAGCGTACGAATCACCTGATGATAAGCGATTACCGTAGCTTATAGACGTCTGCAACACCAGAAGCATCGCAAGGGCGTTGCCGACCCAATCCCCATTTCACCCCCAGGAGCTCTGGCCACTTTACTCACCAACGGGAACACAATACTGCTTAAAAACAGTATTATTTAGCTGTTGTCTTCTGTAAGGTCGAGGTACTACCCTAGTCGGGTTGCTCCATACTTTGAGCAGGAAATTTCCTGATGTGCCCTACCTCGGTTAAAATATTTAAAAACGTCCAATTCTGTACGACATGGTTATAGTTAACATTATTAAAAAGAATTTACTTGTATTCCAATAAATAAAAAATAATCACTAGCTGCGTTTCGATTCAGCTAAGTACATATGTATGTACCACGTGCGTTGACTCTCGTTGACTCTCCATATTTTGAGCAGGAAATTCCTGTTGTGCCCTACTTCAGTAACATTTTTATGCATAAAATTAAAATAAAAAATATAGTTATATTCTGCACTACTTCTCTAATATAAATTATAAGTGTGCGAAATTTCATACTTCTCCGTCCGCGCCATCATCGTAAAAAGCGGTACAAAGGTTTTGCTTCACGTATTAATATATAGATGTTGTAAAAATACATAACTATGACGTAAAACGGTAATAGCATAGAAGCTTAGTAAGTATAATATAAAATAAAATATAAAAAACAGCAAAGATTAAAATAAGTAAATAAGTAATTCGAAAAGCTTATAAAATGAAATTTAGAATAATTCGCCGTTTTCCTAACATTCCTGCGTCTCTCAATTTGACATTAATATAAAAAATGACATTAAATCATGACATCGTTTATGAATTGCCTGAAGTTGCTTTTTATATTTTTATACGTTTATTTTTAAATATTTAATGAGAATGGTATTTGAAAGCACATTACACACTCCAAAAAATCTTCGTGAACTAACTCTGATGGGAATACCTAGAAAGATTGCTTAGTGAGATTTATCGTTACTCTGAACATTACATTTAGGATTTTTTCTAATTTTACCGCTTGGATTATAATTAAGAAATTTCGAGAATAAATTGTAGGTCTATTATTTTATTATATTCAAAGGTATTACGCCTATTTTTATTTTATTTATTATTATTCGCTCACGACAGACATTTGTATCGACCATATAGATGTTAGTCGTGTTCTGGGCGTTGTGTTTGTGTATTGTGTGTGTTTCCGAACCCCCAACACAGTAGAAAATTCTACTGGGGGATCCGGTGAGATCGAGTTTATTAATTTATTATTAATTTATATTACACTACAAATACATTATAAAAATAGGTTTAGTTGTATAGTAAGTACAATGGGCGAACTTATGAATAATTAATAATTTCTTCCAAATACCTTTCTATTATTATGGAAATTAAATAAAAATTAATATTTGTTTCTAACAGAGGTCCTGTTTAATATACATAAATTAATTTGGTTTTTGAAATAAACTCTCATTTCAAAATACATGTAAAAATGTGAAACTTGATTTGTCAAAAAAAAATCAACCAAATTATTTATGTGCATATCTTCATTAGTCAATCGAATCAAACGAGACTGACGATGAGTCACGGTCTGTGTCAAGAGCAGGGTTCGCCAAACCGATTCATAAAGGTAACCGTTTGAAACGGTTACCGTATGAATCGGTTACCGATTGAAAAGGTTACCGTTTTATTTCGGTTCCAAAACCGAAATAAAACGGTTACCGATTAAACTGTAATACCGAAATATAACGTTATGTATTTCGGTTTTAAATGATTCGGAGAAGTAACTGAGGGTGACAAAATCTGTGAGCCATCGTTTGAAATGAAGAATCTGTAATGTTCTTTTGCTTTTATTGATAATGCTTGGTTTTTCATAAGACTGGCTTCTTTAACTATGAAAGTACACATCTGCACCGCGGCCATTAACTGTGACAGGGAATTATTCTTGGCATTAGCCAATAGATGTCTATCATTGTCATATTTTCCCAAACAGTGGAAGGTCGCCCACGTGCGCATTCTCCGCAAGCCAGGAAAGGAAGACTACACCCACCCAAAATCATATAGACCAATAGGCCTACTGTCAATCTTAGGAAAAATAGTAGAAAAGCTCCTCGTGGGTAGACTTCAGTGGCGCTTCTTTCCAACTCTTCACCCAAGCCAGTATGGATTTGTGCCGCAGCGTGGAACTGAGGACGCGCTCTACGACTTGGTTGAACATATACGAGCGGAAATAAAGTCGAAAAAGATAGTTCTTCTAATCTCGCTTGATATAGAGGGCGCATTCGACAACGCATGGTGGCCAGCCCTTAAGAAACGGATGATAGAAAAACAATGCCCCAGAAACTTATATGCCCTAGTAGTGTCCTACTTAACGGACAGGAAGATCAGAATCAACTATGCGAGAGCGACAAGTGAAAAGGGTACATCGAAAGGCTGCGTCCAAGGATCAGTTGGTGGACCAACCTTCTGGAACCTAATCCTGGACCCGCTACTCCAAAAAATGGCAATGTCAGGGATTTATTGTCAAGCATTTGCAGATGACGTGGTCCTTGTGTTCTCTCACCACCAGACTAGCGTATTGCAATCCCAAGCTGATACGATCCTTGCTGCCGTTCATGATTGGGGCACCCTTAATAAGTTGAGCTTCGCACCGCACAAGACCAAAGCGATGCTACTTACAAGAAAGCTCAAATATGACCTCCCCACAATTCATATGGCTGGCACTCGGCTGGGCTTTGTAAACGAAATCAAATTGCTGGGCTTGGTCATAGACTCTAAATTGACCTTTAACGCGCATGTGTCTGCTATATGTAAAAAAGCCGCAGATATATATAAACAACTAGCACGCGCGGTGAGGGTTACGTGGGGTTTGAATGGTGAGATAGTGAGGACCATATATGTGGCGGTAATAGAGCCTATAGTTCTCTATGCAGCAAGCGCATGGTCTCCGGCAGCCGAAAAACTGATGACTATAAGACAGTTGGGCTCGCTTCAGAGAGGTTTCGCTATAAAGTTATGCAAAGTGTACAGAACTGTATCTCTGGCATCGGCCTTGGTCCTTTCGGGTCTATTACCCCTTGATCTTCGAGTCCAGGAGGCTGCTACCCTATTTAAAATCAAAAAAGGGCACTGCGTGGACTTCGTTCCACCAGGAAAAGAAATGGAGCGCAGGGTGGGATATTTACAAAATCCCCACCCATCTCTACTCATAACAACCGAGTATGAGTGCTTGGAGAGCCTGGATCACCAAACTCTTAAAGATCACCGAATAATCGGTCCCCTTATATTCAGACGGCAGCAAGATAGAGGGAAGAGTCGGAGCTGCCCTAACATGGTGGGAGGGGGATAGGGAGTCCGGGTATTCTGCGTTTCAACTTGAGCCCCACAATACTGTTTTTCAGTCAGAAATGTATGCACTCTACAGAGCGGTAATTATGGCAAAGCGGTCAAATTGGACCTCGATCAACATCCTAAGCGACTCAAGATCCTCGCTCGACCTATTAAGAAGCCCATCAGTCACCCACCACCTCGCTCTCGATATGAAAAAGTGCATAAGTGATATGCAAGAGGACGGCAGAATTGTGAGGTTTTTCTGGCTCAGAGCCCACGCAGGAACGCCGGGCAATGAGCGAGCGGACGAACTAGCTAAGAAGGCAGCACTAATGAATAAGTTGGCCCCCGACTACGATCAAGTCCCAATATCGTACGTTAGGAGGCGTATACGTGAGGAGACGGTGAGGAGATGGCAGCGGCGCTATGAGTCGTCTGTGGCTGGTTCGGTCACGAAGGTGTTTTTACCGTGCGTAAAAACCGCCAGGACTATAATCAAGAATATGACACTAACACCAGTCGATGTCCAAATTCTAACCGGTCACGGGGGCTTCTCGGCGTACCTGCATCGCTTCGGCCTTAAAAGTAGTCCCTCATGTGTGTGCGACTCGGAGTGCGAGGAAACGGTGATCCATATTCTTTTAGAATGTTCACGGTTTAGCCAAAGGAGACTGGAGTTGGAAACCCAGCTACAGATAAAACTAGACCAAATTTCTCTAAACACTATCTTGGAGAAAGAGACTACAAGATCGCCTTTTCTCAAATTCGCAAGAACGGTCGCTCAAATGGCTGCCAGAGCAAATGGTTCGGTCGCTGCACTATCTGCCGTCCATACAACACAGCCCACATTACAGAATGCAGCAGTTGCACAATCCAGCATTCCAAAAAATCCAATTGCGAGGTCACTGCAAGCTGTCCCTAAACTGCTGCGGAGACTTCTTGGGAGGGCAAAAACACCGACAACGTCTCAACACACCACCCTGTACGCCACGTTTGAAGAGCTAATTAGAGAAAGAGGAGAACGTGGCGACCCAAGTATAAGGACGCGGGGTGTAGCCCTTTTCATGAGTGACACCGCAGAAAAAATAGGTATCAGTTTCTGTCGCTCGGAGAGTTCGGATCGAGTGATGGTGTCGCCGGGACTCGCCCTGCTCTTAAAAGGGAGTACCGCAAAAACGAGCATTAAGCGTGACAAGATTGATGCTCTGGACTTGCGGATGGTGAGTGGCTCGGACTATCGATGCGTACAGCTGCAAGAAAAGGTTATCGTACTGTTCGAATGGGGCGAGGAGACCCCATTCGCGCGGGCATGCACAATACTCTCAAAACTCTGCGGAGAAGGCCAAGACAATTAAGCCATCGTCCCCAGTTGAGGGGCCGGTTCTCAGTGAGCCACCACTGAGTGAATCCGAACGCCTACAACTGAAAATAGCAGCACAGAGATCACACACCACTTCCATGACCAATAACAGTGAGCGGACTTCCGATACCCGCTTGGTGGCACTGCAGAATTCCATCCACAGATTGGTCTCTCCAATAAAGACGACGTTTAATTCGTCTCGCCGCGCGCCTCGACCTTCAACATCGACGGACCGACAGGCTATGGCTCTAAGGGAGTTTCTGAGGGCTGACCATCTAGGAAAACCGGTTAAGCCGAAAACTCACCGAACTAGGGCCGATAAGGGACAAGTAACCCCGCCCAGGCTAAGACCGGCATCGAACCCGCTAGACCATGCTGTTAACGCAATGGTTGAATTCCTAGCCATAGTAAAAGCCAATCGAGAAGTCAACTTGGCCACATGCAAAAAGATCTTGGAGGCCCATCAGCGAGGCAGCGAAAGTCTGCTAATGGTGCTGCTCGATGAGGCAGAGGCAGCCATATATAATAACGACACGTCCCAGGTTATCAAAGGACACATGTCAGGAAAATATATGGCAGCCTATAGTGGCACGGGTGGTTTTGTGGGCACGGCCGAGGCTGCGGGGCGGGAAAACACGTCACCAAAATTTTTAACACCTCCGAGGGACCCGGTTTTGGTGGTTGCCAAGTGCACGAGAGTAATGCTGGATGACAGGATGCTTGAGATGGCAAAATCCATTTCAGTTGATCTTGATGTCGACGCGGGCCTCGTGGGCTGGCAATTGCCGAAGCTGGAGTGGATAAACGGGGTACCTGGGTGCGGAAAAACGACACACATAGTTAGGAACTTCGATGAGAATGTATAAATAGTAGTTACCACGACGGTCGAAGCTGCCAAAGATCTTAAAGAGAAACTAGCCCGCCGCTTTGGCGACAAAATCAGGTCTAGGGTACGTACTATGGCCTCCATTTTAACAAATGGGTTCAAAAAGGGCACGAAATGTAACCGTTTAACGGTGGACGAAGCCCTTATGAACCATTTTGGAGCTATAGTAATGGCGGCTCGGCTTTCGGGGGCAAGCGAAGTTGTTCTCATCGGAGATGTCAACCAGTTGCCTTATATAGACAGAGAAAATCTGTTCGAAATAAGGTACTGTAGACCTTACCTGACAATCAACATCTCACGTGAGTTGTCCTGCACATACCGGAGTCCCATGGACGTTGTATATGCCATCTGCGAGGTATATATAAACATGTACTCGTCAAATCCCACCATCCACTCCCTCAGAATGAATGGATACACTGGCGCGCCAATACCAAAACTTCAAAAGGCCACCCTATACTTGGTCTATACGCAGGAAGAGAAAAAATTCCTGATGGACCAGGGATACGGTGCTGGAGAGGGATCGCGCGTCATGACCATTCATGAAGCACAAGGGCAAACCTACAGCGAGGTCATCATCGTCCAGACAAAGACCGAGAGGCTACAAATCCACGATAGTGTGCCTCATGCGGTAGTAGCGTTAACAAGACACACTAACAACTGTGTCTACTACACTGACGACGGTGATGACGCAATCGGCAGGTTCGTTAGCCGAGCGCTGGGTGCCTCGACAAAAACAATCTTGGAGCACAACCTGAAAAGAACCATCCACAAGCGTGATATGTCGTTGGCAAGGGCTCTGCTCAAGATGCTGGGATCAGGCGTGGCTCATGATATAGTAATAAGAAAGTAGATATATAAATATATAGATTCTTATATCCTTTTGGTTTATCAAATAGTTACAAATAGCAGTTATTTTGCATGTTGATATATTTATTTAAATTTTAGTTAAGCTAAGTTTGATTATTAATATTATCTCAACTTTACACTTTATATAATGACCTTTTTAAATGAATTTTATTATTAACAAGTAGTATCTTTACTGTTAATTTTTTATGCGAAGTAATTTTAATTATACTTGCTACACGGCATTAATATATTGTGGAATGTTGTGTACCCCGTGATGGGATACATATTAGATAATAATGTAATAGTGAATTATATATAATGTTCCATATGTATTTTGTGGATGTACCTATAAAATAAAATAAAAAAATAGATAAATAAATAGTTATGTAGTGAAATTTAAGTAAATAACAGAAATAGATAACTTATACATAGATAAACAAATAATAACTATATAAAAAATAATATATACATATATAAGAAAAAAAAAAATCCTTACTAACAGTAACATAGGTTAAGTGTACATTGTAAGTAGAACATAAGTGTACATATATGGTAACTAGGAAATAAGTGTACATATATGATAACTAGGCAAATAAGTGTAAATATAGACATAGATAAGAAAAATAATAATGTTAGAAATTAGAAAGCAATTATGTGTATACTTCTGCATAAACAGTATTTAGTAAGGAAAAAAAAAAAAAAAAAAAAAAAAAAAAAACCGTCGGCGTCGGACCACGTCCTAGTTTTACTAGGCAGTCACAGGACTGTCGATCTGTAGTATAATAAGTAGAAAAATCGCCTGTAGTATTATAATGCATGCATGATAAACAAAGGCACGGGCATTTTGAGCCCGTGGATCAAAATTTATAAAAAAAAAAAAAAAAAAAAAAAACTATGAAAGTAATTAAGTTTTTTGTTTTGAATTATTCGTTATATGCAATGTAAACATTAACGCGAAAAAGAGATGAAAACTTGCTTGCGCCACGCCCGGGGCCTGTCGTCTATCACAAATAAATAAGTTTTGAGTAAAATCACGCAACACACGGGAGCGAATGAGATAGAGATATGGTGTACGTTCGGACCGCAATCCGAGCTAGCGAAGCGCAGCTACAAGAACGGGAATTGCCCGCTTAAACTTACGACGCGAACGTTATGCCTACTACCGGTTTATTTCGATACTGTATTACCGATATGATTCGGTTACCGAATGATTCTCTTACCGTTATTTTGATTCGATAAGTACCGTTTTATAAAGGTAAATAACCCATACCGGAATATCCCTGGTCAAGAGACGTTAAAATAACAAAACATTTGAAAATAATATGTATTCAATACATGAAATATTATATGATATCTAATAAATAATTTGCTCATATTTCTTTTAACATTCGGGGATATTTACATTAACAATTCCACTTATTTACATAAACGTTATACAAATTGAAATATTGACATGTTACAAAATCAAATATTTTATTTAATAATTTAAATAGGAATCTTGTAAACTTGAAAATGTTTCGGAATAGTAGCGAATTTAAAAGACACGAAAGAAACCCTTAAACCTCCAATTTGTAAGACATAAAACTCACAAATATTTCACCAAAGTAGTTGCTAGTCATGCGATCAACGGAATTTAAAGATTTACAAATTTTATGGCCATTTTGTTTGTGAATTATGAGTCACAATAAATAAAAAGTCAAATCTATTTGAACCGTTGTAACGTAAGTAGAATGTCGAATAAGAGATGTACACGCTTATTGTCAATCAAAACTTATTCTTTACATGTTCATAAAAAGTATTTTCAACGGAGACATTTAAAATATAATAGAATTATTTGTACTTAGACGTTCATTACCCGTCATTCAAAAAGATCACTTACGCGGTACACTTGCTCGCTGTGAAACATGCCAAAAGCTCACTTAATATTTGCCATGAAAAAACTGGAGCCAGACTGGAGAGAGTAAGGTACGAGCAATTAAGTTCTAAACCAGACAGACTGCTACTCTTCTAATGAGTCTCTGGATCAGGTGCATAATAATGCATTGTTGTTGGTAACGGTTTACCTTTGGATTTATTTTGGACGAACATGTAAATATGTATATATAATATTCATCATTGCGTAAGTCTGATTTTCGAAAGTGCATGTTTTTATTGTTGTTATACTAGTCAAAGGAGCTCTATCCAGGAACTCTGTATAACATAACAACCGCGATCAGACAAACAGTTTATAAACTCGTTTAATACAATTGTGTATAATACACAAACGTATTTTGTTTCATCAAAGATCTCTCTTTTTACAGACCGCAAATGCCAATTATTTAACAACTCATACAATAAAAACTTTAATTTATTTTAAACAGAGTTGGATAGTGGCAGCAGCGTTTTGGGCGGTTTTTTAACATGAAATCGAAATTATAAAAAAAAAAAAAATATTAGTTACTATTATTTTTATTTATCACTTTGTACACTTTTTTGTTTACTTTAGAAATACAATATATTACTTGTACATCGTATCATTCCATTAAACAAAAATAAATCGTTATTAATTTAAAGATGTTCAATTTTGATACTGAAGTTCAGCTAATTAAATAATTTTCAGTCCAAGACTGTAATTTTATCAAATAATAAAACATCAATGTATATAACAAAACAAATTATTTTGTTACAAATTATTTGGAATACGTACGTAAATTGCCAGTATCACCGACACGACATGAAAAAGTCGTTGGAGAAAACGTTTTAATAAAACATCTGAAAGGTCGTCAAATTTTACTTTAGTAAAACCGTTAAGAATCCGATTCACCTTTGTGACTATAATGTCATAGTAAACTACCAGGGCTGTAAGATAAAACTTTCATCTTGATTAGGTATATGGAAAAAGGTAAAAACCATTAAATATAATGATACCTCCAACACATATGTTAATAAAATATATATCTTTATATCTAGACTTGAAAATTTCATGAATCGGCAGAAGCCTGAGTTGTAAGTAACGGAGCAGCCCAAGTTTGCATTATGCAAGCCCCGTTCTCTTACTAACTGCAACAACTTGGAAACAAGCCGTAGGAGATTTGAAACTACAAGGTAAAGATCATAAGGTTTAACATAAGTATTTAAAAATAAAATTGCTCAAATATTTGTAATTTATCAGTAACTCTTTAATTTTTGGAATATAAGTGAACTTCTATAAAATACTATAGTAAAGGTGCACTTTCACCACTATATAGTTGAAAACAATATAGTCCAGAGATAATTTACTTATACTACGGGATAATTATCATAATATCCTTTAACCAGAATGATTGCTCTGTATATGGTATTACGACTAATGGTAGTATTGACGACGCGTTGGTGTAACGGTCGCAGCACTGGTTTGTGGCAGTTGCGCTGGCAGTTGCGGGTTTCGTTGTGTGTGTTTTCGGACCCTACACAGGAACTAATCCTAGTGGGGGAGGTTGAGTGTAAGGCGTTAATTACGGTATAAGTAAATATATGTCCCCGTCATAAGGCATAGTCTTAATGTAATTACAGAATTTTAAAGCAGAGAAAGCGTGACTAAGGTTTGAGACGGTTCGTAAGTGGCGTGAAAAAGTAGTTCGAGCGCGCCAGCCCGCATAATGCAGTTCACACACTCCTGCTAACAGCGAGTTTACGAGCGCCGTCTGAGAGTTCGCTTGCCAGTACTTTGAATAAATATTTTATTTTTCAATACTTCTATTCTAATGTATACTGAAACTCACATTTAATCGTATATTATATTAGACAATTAATAATTATATGTATATGTGTATCTTACATATCTCTTTTAGAGACTAGCGTTACAAATGCTGCATTTTAACAAAACACACTAGACCAAGCTGGATCATTAAAATATTTGAAAATTGCAGCTACTTTTGAAATAATAGCCGGGACGTGTCTCGCATAGTCAGGTTTCTAGAGGGCGAGGTTGCGCAGATGTCGAGCGGCAACGGGCGCAACAATCCGCACCGGCACCGTGCCAAGCCGGCTAACCCCGCATTTAAGATGCTTTAACTTACATAAACGTGCCACAATACTGCAGCTGCTGAAGATATACTTTTTCAAGTGAATTTCAAGATTTGCGGTCGGCCTGCGTCTTACGCGGATTTGGTTTCCAGATAAATTTAACAGTGTTACAATTAAAGATCACCGAATAATCGGTCCCCTTATATTCACAGACGGCAGCAAGATAGAGGGAAGAGTCGGAGCTGCCCTAACATGGTGGGAGGGGGATAGGGAGTCCGG
The DNA here is from genome assembly GCF_905220565.1 of Melitaea cinxia. Lineage (NCBI taxonomy): Eukaryota > Metazoa > Arthropoda > Insecta > Lepidoptera > Nymphalidae > Melitaea > Melitaea cinxia. The sequence goes on along the minus strand of NC_059400.1, from coordinate 5,968,579 downwards.
GTATTCTACGTTTCAACTTGAGCCCCACAATACTGTTTTTCAGTCAGAAATGTATGCACTCTACAGAGCGGTAATTATGGCAAAGCGGTCAAAGTGGACCTCGATCAACATCCTAAGCGACTCAAGATCCTCGCTCGACCTATTAAGAAGCCCATCAGTGACCCACCACCTCGCTCTCGATATGAAAAAGTGCATACGTGATATGCAAGAGGACGGCAGAATTGTGAGGTTTTTCTGGCTCAGAGCCCACGCAGGAACGCCGGGCAATGAGCGAGCGGACAAACTAGCTAAGAAGGCAGCACTAATGAATAAGTTGGCCCCCGACTACGATCAAGTCCCAATATCGTACGTTAGGAGGCGTATACGTGAGGAGACGGTGAGGAGATGGCAGCGGCGCTATGAGTCGTCTGTGGCTGGTTCGGTCACGAAGGTGTTTTTACCGTGCGTAAAAACCGCCAGGACTATAATCAAGAATATGACACTAACACCAGTCGATGTCCAAATTCTAACCGGTCACGGGGGCTTCTCGGCGTACCTGCATCGCTTCGGCCTTAAAAGTAGTCCCTCATGTGTGTGCGACTCGGAGTGCGAGGAAACGGTGATCCATATTCTTTTAGAATGTTCACGGTTTAGCCAAAGGAGACTGGAGTTGGAAACCCAGCTACAGATAAAACTAGACCAAATTTCTCTAAACACTATCTTGGAGAAAGAGACTACAAGATCGCCTTTTCTCAAATTCGCGAGAACGGTCGCTCAAATGGCTGCCAGAGCAAATGGTTCGGTCGCTGCACTGTCTGCCGTCCATACAACACAGCCCACATTACAGAATGCAGCAGTTGCACAATCCAGCATTCCAAAAAATCCAATTGCGAGGTCACTGCAGGCTGTCCCTAAACTGCTGCGGAGACTTCTTGGGAGGGCAAAAACACCGACAACGTCTCAACACACCACCCTATACGCCACGTTTGAAGAGCTAATTAGAGAAAGAGGAGAACGTGGCGACCCAAGTATAAGGACGCGGGGTGTAGCCCTTTTCATGAGTGACACCGCAGAAAAAATAGGTATCAGTTTCTGTCGCTCGGAGAGTTCGGATCGAGTGACGGTGTCGCCGGGACTCGCCCTGCTCTTAAAAGGGAGTACCGCAAAAACGAGCATTAAGCGTGACAAGATTGATGCTCTGGACTTGCGGATGGTGAGTGGCTCGGACTATCGATGCGTACAGCTGCAAGAAAAGGTTATCGTACTGTTCGAATGGGGCGAGGAGACCCCATTCGCGCGGGCATGCACAATACTCTCAAAACTCTGCGGAGAAGGCCAAGACAGTGGCCCGCGAAAAATTAGTGTGGATGCCATGAGGACCGGCTTCTTTAAAGGGGACATAACAAATTACTATGGATGCCTAATAGCATCAGAAAGGCACGAAATCATAGTATATGAAGACAGGGGGGAAGATCTGAATTTCCTGAAAGCAGAAATTAAGCCATCGTCCCCAGTTGAGGGGCCGGTTCTCAGTGAGCCACCACTGAGTGAATCCGAACGCCTACAACTGAAAATAGCAGCACAGAGATCACACACCACTTCCATGACCAATAACAGTGAGCGGACTTCCGATACCCGCTTGGCGGCACTGCAGAATTCCATCCACAGATTGGTCTCTCCAATAAAGACGACGTTTAATTCGTCTCGCCGCGCGCCTCGACCTTCAACATCGACGGACCGACAGGCTATGGCTCTAAGGGAGTTTCTGAGGGCTGACCATCTAGGAAAACCGGTTAAGCCGAAAACTCACCGAACTAGGGCCGATAAGGGACAAGTAACCCCGCCCAGGCTAAGACCGGCATCGAACCCGCTAGACCATGCTGTAAACGCAATGGTTGAATTCCTAGCCATAGTAAAAGCCAATCGAGAAGTCAACTTGGCCACATGCAAAAAGATCTTGGAGGCCCATCAGCGAGGCAGCGAAGGTCTGCTAATGGTGCTGCTCGATGAGGCAGAGGCAGCCATATATAATAACGACACGTCCCAGGTTATCAAAGGACACATGTCAGGAAAATATATGGCAGCCTATAGCGGCACGGGTGGTTTTGTGGGCACGGCCGAGGCTGCGGGGCGGGAAAACACGTCACCAAAATTTTTAACACCTCCGAGGGACCCGGTTTTGGTGGTTGCCAAGTGCACGAGAGTAATGCTGGATGACAGGATGCTTGAGATGGCAAAATCCATTTCAGTTGATCTTGATGTCGACGCGGGCCTCGTGGGCTGGCAATTGCCAAAGCTGGAGTGGATAAACGGGGTACCTGGGTGCGGAAAAACGACACACATAGTTAGGAACTTCGATGAGAATGTGGAAATAGTAGTTACCACGACGGTCGAAGCTGCCAAAGATCTTAAAGAGAAACTAGCCCGCCGCTTTGGTGACAAAATCAGGTCTAGGGTACGTACTATGGCCTCCATTTTAACAAATGGATTCAAAAGGGGCACGAAATGTAACCGTTTAACGGTGGACGAAGCCCTTATGAACCATTTTGGAGCTATAGTAATGGCGGCTCGGCTTTCGGGGGCAAGCGAAGTTGTTCTCATCGGAGATGTCAACCAGTTGCCTTATATAGACAGAGAAAATCTGTTCGAAATAAGGTACTGTAGACCTTACCTGACAATCAACATCTCACGTGAGTTGTCCTGCACATACCGGAGTCCCATGGACGTTGTATATGCCATCTGCGAGGTATATATAAACATGTACTCGGCAAATCCCACCATCCACTCCCTCAGAATGAATGGATACACTGGCGCGCCAATACCAAAACTTCAAAAGGCCACCCTATACTTGGTCTATACGCAGGAAGAGAAAAAATTCCTGATGGACCAGGGATACGGTGCTGGAGAGGGATCGCGCGTCATGACCATTCATGAAGCACAAGGGCAAACCTACAGCGAGGTCATCATCGTCCAGACAAAGACCGAGAGGCTACAAATCCACGATAGTGTGCCTCATGCGGTAGTAGCGTTAACAAGACACACTAACACCTGTGTCTACTACACTGACGACGGTGATGACGCAATCGGCAGGTTCGTTAGCCGAGCGCTGGGTGCCTCGACAAAAACAATCTTGGAGCACAACCTGAAAAGAACCATCCACAAGCGGGATATGTCGTTGGCAAGGGCTCTGCTCAAGATGCTGGGATCAGGCGTGGCTCATGATATAGTAATAAGAAAGTAGATATATAAATATATAAATTCTTATATCCTTTTGATTTATCAAATAGTTACAAATAGCAGTTATTTTGCATGTTGATATATTTATTTTAATTTTAGTTAAGCTAAGTTTGATTATTAATATTATCTCAACTTTACACTTTATTAAATTATGAAATTTAAGTAAATAACAGAAATAGATAACTTATACATAGATAAACAAATAATAACTATATAAAAAAATAATATATATATAAGAAAAAAAAAAAAAAAAAAAAAAAAAAAAAAAAAAAAAAAAAAAAAAAAAAAAAAAAAAAAAACCTTACTAACAGTAACATAGGTTAAGTGTACATTGTAAGTAGAACATAAGTGTACATATATGGTAACTAGGAAATAAGTGTACATATATGATAACTAGGCAAATAAGTGTAAATATAGACATAGATAAGAAAGATAATAATGTTAGAAATTAGAAAGCAATTATGTGTATACTTCTGCATAAACAGCATTTAGTAAGAAAAAAAAAAAAAAAAAAAAAAAAAAAAAAAAAAAAAAAAAAAAAAACCGTCGGCGTCGGACCACGTCCTAGTTTTACTAGGCAGTCACAGGACTGTCGATCTGTAGTATAATAAGTAGAAAAATCGCCTGTAGTATTATAATGCATGCATGATAAACAAAGGCACGGGCATTTTGAGCCCGTGGATCAAAATTTATAAATAAAAAAAAAAAAAAAAAAAAAAACAGTGTTACAATTTCAAAGTTGAACTTTTTGATGATGCAGATTTTTTGCCATTTGTCTTTTAAACGTAAGATTTAGGTATTATGTACGTATGAAATTTAAATGGCAAGAATAACCAGAACATATTTAATATTTTTATATCTACAAAACAACTGTTAATGATGCATTTCATGGCAAAATGTAAATGCGAGCGCAATACATCTATGTGCACAATCTTAAAAAAGTTGACCTAGTTATAAAGACAAAGAGCTCCCACTACCAGGTTTTTTCTTAATACTGCATCGGGAACAATAGTGCAAGCAATATGAAGAATACTATATCTTACAATACATGGCTCTGGTTTACGAGTATTAAGAAAAGAGATATGTGTTTCTGAGAACTTAATTTGCACAAAATCTTTTTTAGTGCGGTAGGGCACACCAGAAAATAGCCTGAGCTCCCGGAGAGGGTCGGGAATAAGTTCAGCAACACGTTTGCCTTTTCTTGGTTTGTTTTCATTATGCATCTGGTGTTGCAGGCGTCTATAAGGTACGATAATCGCTTGCCACCAGGTGAACCGTACGCTTCTTTATCCACCGAGTTATTAAAAAAAAGTTATTAAGTTACAGACATTTCACGCATACATAGATATAACCGGATGAACGAGGGCTACATCATCTCAGGAACCAGACGATACGATACAAACATTTCTATAGATTTTACACATTAAAATATAGAGAACGATTAAGTTTTCATCTCTTTCGATCTTAAAATGTTATCGGAAGATTATGTCCAATTATTGTAAAATTGCCAGCGATCGCATCAAGCTCATTGCTAATGACGATAATACGTATTTATCTTTTACAAAGTCTGAGTGATTCAGCGGAATGGGAACTCTCGACAAAAGCTAAGATAATGCCATACTTCAATCATTTTTTGATATATTTTTTTAATTTAACGATTTAATCTTGATCTGCACAAATACATATTATAAACTAGCTGACACGTTGTCCACTCTTGCGAACTGTCAAACGTGTGATGTTAAAAAAAGAACTTACACCATAGAAACAGAACGAATCCCACGTACTTATTACTTTTCTTAAACTTTCATAATTGCTTTTTACTTTTAAAATAGTGTAATCATTTAAAACTTTAGGTTGCACAAGCAATCCTCACACCGTCTCGGTAACTCTGTGTCTTATTGAAAAACTAGCTGTGCCCGCGACTGCGTCCATGTAGCTTTAACAAAAAAAGTTATTGTATCATCAGTTCGCAGAGTTATAAGATAAATAAATTTATAAAAGAAGCCTAAGTTACTCCTTATTACATGAGCTATCTGCCAGTGAAAGGCCTGTCAAAATCGGTCCAGCCGTTTCAGAGATTAGCCGGAACAAACAGACAAACAGAAAAAAATTGTAAAAAAATGTATCTTAAATAAATCCATATGCATTTAGTAAAAAGCGCTTATTATAATATTACAAACAGACACTCCAATTTTATTTATTTGTATAGATATGAAATGAGTGTATACACATCACACAAAAATACATAAATGTTGTGATCATCACTGAAGCAGAGTGACTTTTAACTACCTTCTTTCAAATAACATCACAAAATCGTGTATACTTTAGTTGTAGGGTCGTTTTGCTACAGGTACCTTGGTATACTTATATTATAAAGCCTTTATATACATAGGCCAGAACTTTCCTCACAGGTAAGATCATATAACGTCTAATTTGAAATTACAAACTTTAATCAAGAACGCCTTTATACGAGATTAAAAGATTCTGAAAATTTGAACCTCATTCTACGGTTACCGAGACACGTATAAAAGAACTTTGGCAATAAATGGGTAAAAGAGGCTTCTAGCTCATTGCTTTCACTAAGTTAAAGTTGTTGAAAGTGGCGCTTCGTTCGAGCCAAGTTAGTGGTCAATAAACTTAGTTGCCGTCTTTGTTATGAGAGTGTAAAACGGAGAACTTCGCTAAGATGAATTCTTCAAGGGCCTGTTTTTTTAAAACTACGTGTAATGTTTTATAAATTATATTAAAATCAATAGTTAGGATTTGTTTTTATCATGTTAATTGTTCAAACTAACTTTTTTATGCATTCTGTGTCGATACTACTTATTATACCATGGCCTGGCCATAAATACTGTTACAGTTAATAATAAACAAAATATTACATTTGAATTTGGAACGTGTCATTTATTATATATATATATATATATATATATATATATATATATATATATTATATTATTGTTCTTTGTTTGATTCTCATTTTTACGCCAATTTGTTTTAAAATATTTTGTGATATTAAAATGGAATGGGGTGATAAAGAGAACCGAATCACTGTGATTGCATTACACAAAATAGGTATGGAGTCATATACAATTTTTTAATTTTTTTTTACAATTGAGCAATATTTTAACAAATAAAATGATCGTATTTATGCTCAAAGCTCTAAGGAAGCTTCCTAATTAGTCAACAGAGTATAACGTGGGAATTATTCGAATTCAGTGATGGTTTGGTGGGTTGTTAGCTATGAAGGAGTGACTGAGCCATATTTTTGTAAAAAGGTAACAAAACAGCTTCGCAAGTTTATCAGGATACCATTCTTGAGGAGGTAGTTGAGCCCTTTATAACACCATGTCCAGAAACTAAGAATAGTCGTTTCAGCAAGACACGGCAACGGGTCATAGAGCTCGATCCACCCAATCTTGGTTAGAAACCAACGTGCCGGACTTCATCAGAGCTGAAAACGACGTCATCTAGCCCCAATCTTAATCCGCTGGATAATGATTTATCAGTTTAGAGTAGTAGTCAGTTTTAGAGAGTATGGCTTGCTCTAAGTGCCTTGATAATTTGGAGTCCCTAAAACAATCCATACGATTGGCAGTGAAGAATTTTCCCATGGAAAGAGTGCGTGTTTCTATTGATAACTGGCATCAATGTTTAAAGGACTGCATTGCAGCCAATAGAGGCTAGCCAATACATATAAATGTAATTAACTAACACACTGTAATAGTAATAATTGTTACGTGCAATAAAATAAATGTTTTTTGCTTTGTAACAATATTCAGGGCAAGACTATGTATTTAAAATAAGTTCTATCTGGAAGTCATTATGTCTATAGCATATAACAGATATATAATAAATTTAAAAGAAAACCTATTCGTCGAGATCAGTAGTAATATAAACTTCTAAAGCATAAGAATATCTCACGTTAAATAATGAAATATTCAAGGTTTTATTAAATGAAACATAAGTTCTTTATAATTGGATCACTGCAAATTCTTTCCGAGAGGAAAGGTGAAAAGTAATTAACGAAGTTCGCCCTGGGAATGGTTCTGCAGACTGAAATAGGATTTGTTTGCCAAGAATTCAATCACAAGGGCAGGCGACAAACGATCGAGGCTGGGCTTTATTAGAAATATCTACATATTTGTTGCTATTCTATATTGATTAAATGTATTTCTTAAATCGAATTGTTAATAGTTATATTTCAAGAAGACTTTTTTCTCTATATATTTATGAGTTTACTTTATATTTGTTTCAGTAAATTCAAAAGTCCAACGAGAAACATATATGAACACGATAATTAAAATATTAAAGAAAACTAGCTACATACCCGTGCAAATAATTCGTATTAAATAAGTATAATTTAATTTCACTTTACAAAATTACAAAATCATGTTGACGTTGTTTCAAAATTAAAATCGTCATATATATATATATTTAATAACGAATTAATTCACAAAAGCAATAATAAATCTTTTAGATGTGGATGCTGGAGCGCAAGCAATTGTCTATAAAGTGATATATAATTTATGTGGAGAAATTGTGAGTTTTTTTCTAAATAGGAAGGCAATCTTAACCTTAGCGTGTTAATATATGTTTATGATATATGATAATTAATATGTTATTTCAATTTTCAGAGTGAAAATATTTTCAAAATAATCACATCGGAAGATAGATTAAATTAAAAATAGTCAAATGTCCCTGTTAATTAATCCCACAGAGGCAAGAATCTCAACGACGAAACAGTCAGCCAGTTACAGCCATGTCGCTCGGTGTTACCAAGTTTACACAATCAATCAGTGTTTTCCTACTGACACGTCCCTAACATTATTACGGTCGCTGGATCGCGACCGACGTCTAATCAATTTCAACAATAACCTACTATGTTAAATACATATCCAGGAAACATTAAGGAAATTCGATGTAGTGTATATATGTGTTAAAGTCGAATCATGTCGTATATCATAAGGTAAATTGTATACAGATCTCATATCACATGACATGGTCTGCCCAAAATGTTTTCTTATATTAAGGAATCGAGATACGACGTTCAATAATGCACGATTTAAGTTTTTATCGCCCTTGTTTCAAAACATACCAATATTTAACTAATTATAATTCACTTACACTAAATGAACAATAATTGAAATGTTGAGTATGCAAGACAGGTCCAAATTTATGTTCTAATTTTTAAATAATGAGCAGAGGTCGGGTGGAGAAACAATGAGGGCGATAAAAAGTGTCTCGTCCAAAAACGCATGCCTCTCCATCTTCGTCCGGCGAACGTGCGACGAACCCGAGCAGCCCCCGCCCGCAACAATACATGATTAATGTCCCGCTGTAACACGAGTATGATTAATTTCGCGACGCGTAGGAAATCAACGTCCTAACACAAATACCTACATATAAACAACTAAAGCTCTCAAAACAAAATTTATTTTCAAAAAGTCGTAAGAGAATTGAACCACTTTTGTATATAAAATAAGTTAAGCAAAGGCGGTAAGCAAAGGAAAATTACAAATGCAGACTAAATCGATAAACATAATGTGATAAACGAATCACGACAAGCCGCGACAGGGGGTAATGTTTAATGTAGATCCGATGGGACAAAACGGAGTATTTCATTACGAACTTCTTATCACGGGACCGTATTGAGTTTAATCAAGAAGATCCGAAGATTAATGTGGATCTGTAATTTATTATACTTAAGAAGAAAAAATATAAAATAATTTCTTTGATAAAATTTATTTTATTCACTACAGTATACGACGAAAAACATTATATTTATTAAGTTGAAGTTACTTAAGTTGAAAATAAAAAAACACGTTTTAATTTTAAAAGTCATTAAAAGATGTAATGTCTCTATTAGCTTGCAAGCGTTCTACAATTAAACATAAGTTTCTTTTATTAAGGAAATGTGTTGGAGTTTAGTGGAAGCTGTGGAAGCACATCTCGAAATTTCTTGCCAATCACGGAAATTTCCTCAATATATCTATCTACTTTCTTTGATCGCGGATCACGACATATATTTTAAAAATATATTTACTTTTTGTAACGACGACTTTCTTGTTGTGTCGACCCGGACGCAAAACCCTGCTACTACTCCTATCATTTGCCCAGCTAGAAAAAAGGTCAGGCTCAACCAGATCATGTATCTGGACCGGATCAGGATGGAATGAGGCATGCCTGATCCGGCAAGCTCTATCAGGACCAGGTCACAAGGATAGCTCGACGGTAAGGCATACTGGATCAGGAACCGCTCCGGTCCAGATCAGGATAGCCTAATGTGAAATATAATGAAGTATGGTAAGGCATACTGGATCAGGACCCGGTCCGGTCCAGACCAGGATAGCCTGAAAGAAATTACGCGAACTGAGCCTTAATCACGCTATCAATGTTTTTAAGCCCACTTAGTATATATACCAGAGGGGAGTCTATTTCTACACAGTGGAGCAGTCGTAAGTAGTAGGAAGTAGTTAATTAGTAGTTAATTATCCGACCAAACCGGGTGATCTGGACCCGATCAGGATATCTCATCTCCAGACAAATCATCTGCGTTACATGCCTTATCTAGTCCTGATCAGGCAAGCCTGGTCCGGTCTTTCTAAGGAAGACGAAAAAATTTCTACTCGGCTGGTTCGGTTCACTTGTTCTGTCGGTTCCTGTTTTCTAACTTACTCAATGATGTAAGTACTTAAATGTAGTAATTTTTATTTTGATTTTTAATAGAACTTAGTATTATAAAGATAATTTCTTATTTGTTACATTTATTTATCTTTCTAAATAAATGATTAAATTAAAATAAAATTACTTACATCATTTTTAAATCATGTCCTTTTGAACGAAATAAAATGTAGGTAATAAGTCCAAGCATTATCATAAAAAAAGAACGTGAGCCAAAAGTACACAGGTAATAACTTCTTATCTGTCTGGTCATATACATAATAGCTAAAGCAATGAACAAGATTGCGAAAAAGACGTTTACCCTAATTATTACAAATTGCTCTGACAGTGAGGAACGAGAAAGACTTAAGATGGGCACTGAACGGCCTAATAATAATACCCGGAGAGATTTGTCGGTAGATTAACGGAATGGCACTTACAGTTTGTTGTGTTGTTACAGAGCACTTTCGCTCGACTTCCGCTAAAGAAAACCTTTAGGCGTTACGTAAATAAATCGTAGAAATGTACTTCCATTAACAATAGTGTTATGTATCCGACTTGGGCACGTGATGATTTTACTGATGAATCACGACTGTATGTAGTTGAGCGAATTACACAGTGATAATTATTAATTCATTTATATTATTAGTTTAGATCTAGTTTGTTTACATTACAATACACAATACTGTACATAAATATATTTATATTCTGCAACAAAACAAGTAGCTAATATATTCTGGAAAAAATGAAGTTAAATTATATTAAATGCCCGAAGTTATCATTTCTTTCATCATTACGGGGATCTTGTGAACATCTTTACTGTTCATTAACAATCAAATAGATATGCCAAAAAAGACATTTCCACGGCCGAAATACGGACTGAAAATGTTAAAATATATACAATGAACCTGTAAATATATTTTTTAAATGCAACACATGTCGTAGACAATAAGTATTCATTACCACATCATCATCAGCCTATCGCAGTCCACTGCTGGCCATAGGCCTCCACAAGTTCACTCCAAAAATTGCGTGAACTCATGTGTTTTGCCCATAGTCACCATGCTGGGCAGGCGGGTTGGTGACGCAGGGCTGGCTTTGTCGCACCGAAGACGATGCTGCCCGTCTTCGGCCTGTGTATTTCAAAGCCAGCAGTTTGATGGTTATCCCGCCATCGGTAGGCTTTTTAAGTTCCAAGGTAGTAGTGGAATTGTGTTATTCCTTAGTCGCCTCTTACGACAGCCACGGGAAGAGAAGGGGTGGAATTATTTTTTGCTGCCGTAGCCACACAGCTTTTACACAATAAGTATTGCATTAAATAAATAAAAACAGAATAAATCTAACACAATAAAGATTTCTAGGAAACCTATTATATGGTACTGAGCACTGCACGTCGTATCAACGCAATCACATCGTAATTCGTCACCTATAATAGCCTTCTCGGCATATCTCACACTATACAGAATCTCTCACTGTTGCCACGACGGACGCAGTAAATTTTGCCTCGCACATTCTCCCCAGCCTACTGACTATTAAATCACCCTTATCTCTATCTTCATGCAATGTATTGAAAACTGAACGCAACATATCGGCGATCGAGAATTTTGACAAATTAGCGTGTAGCCCGTAAAACCGTCCCAGAAAAGCTAAGCGCATCGAAGAGAAATGGGCAAGTCCTATCTTTACTGCGATCTACTTCACATAATGGCGGATAGCAAATTAATTCATTACACGAATCGCAGACTTCGTTATCTACGCAGGTACGTTTCGGCCTAGGAGTGTCGAATATGAGAAATATCATAATAAGATCGGGTTTCTGGGAACGTTTACCTTGAACGTTCATACCGGATCCTTTGAATGCTAATCACTACCATGACCGGCAAATATTATCTATATCTAAACCTTTAAGCAGGTTAAACGATACGTGTACCCTAAATGGGGCGGTACGATGTGCGGATTTGCAATGAAAACTGTGTGTACCTTATAGTCCAGTCAACATAGTACAAAAACGTGTAAAATAGAGATAAAGCTCCTAAAAATATAAGCCATTGCTCATCCGATCCAGAATGACGTTTACAAAAATTGGTCGGAAGGATTTTCTAACACGCGAAAGAATTAAAAATGTATTAACAAATTAACTTACAAGTGTGTATTTAGGCTAGGATAAGAGTTATATGAGTAAAACTCAAATAATTTTTCGGGTTTAACATTCATATTATACCCTCTCGCTACTCCCAATTCACCAGTCACCTTACCTACCAACAGGAACACAACACTGCTTGAAAGCAGTATTATTTAACTGTGATCTTCTGTAAGGTCGAGGTACTACCCCAGTCGGGTTGCTCCATACTTTGAGCAGGAAATTTCCTGAAGTGTCCTACCTCAGTTAAAATATTCAAAAATGTCCAATTCTATACGACTTAGTTATAGTTTAATATTACTAAAAAGAATTTACTTGTATTCCAATTAAAAAAAAAAAATAATCACTAGCTTCATTTCGTGGTTTTACTCGTGTATTTCGATACAGCTATCTAAGTACATATGTATGTACCACGTACGTTTCCTAGCAATCGCTATCCATGCTAACAACTTTTCCATTTTATAATATTAGTAGAAAGTACATTTATGTCTAAAGTAAAAAAATATTTCAAGACTTTTTTATAATCTTGAATAAGATAATAATAATACGATAAAATTTAATGTTAATTGTTAAAGTCGTAAACGTTCAAAGTTTGCCGGATCAAGGGGAAATGTACATCGCAAAGTAATGGGGATCTTAATACTCTGGCAGTAGCCAGTATTAAGTTATAAACTTCAACATTTACTTACAGATATTTAACTTTAATCTGTACCTAATATTATTGATAATTCAAAGAGAAATTAAGAAATTACTCGTCTGTAACTTTTAGAGCAAAATTTTGAATTAATAAATGAATATGCCATCAGCCATGTGTATTGCAGACGATTCCCAACATTTACTTTTTATATTTTTTATGATATTTCTTTAAAATGCTAATTTTTTTAAGCTTTATAAAATACCACACCAAATACCACACCACATTTTAGTAAAAATTGAGAAGTTTGTTCAAAAAGTGCTCATTTCACCCCTATAGGAGCTACTTCTATACAATTAATCTTTAATACAATCTATTTTTTACAAATATCTTCGTCTTCATCCTATTAACACTAACTTATATATCATTCTTGCCTCTCTAAACAAAATTACTCTTTGCTGTAGGTATCATAGTACTTTGGTACTTTTTAAAGAAATATAAGCGCATTAATAATAAAAGAAAAAAATAATATATACAACGTCATTTAGTACCAAATGGTGCAAATACTACGTTCATATCGGTTGAACAATTAATTTTTTTATTAATAACTATTAAGCTATTATCTTTTCGTTACTTTTTACTTTATGCGATAGTAAAATAAAATAAAAAACTGCTCGAAAAACCAGAAAAATTTCATAACCCGTAAAGATTATTTTAAACTTAACACGTATTGACAGTACGCAAGACATGACTTCGTCAGTCGGGATGGCTAGTAAGTACCTAATAATAAAATTAAGTTAGCTCGTGTTGATATTTTATTTCTAATTAATGAACAAAACAAAACTCTTTGTAATCAACCACTATCCTTATTGTAAGTGTAATATAGTCATAAACAATGATGTGTTTGTAGTTTGTGTTCCATATATGTGTCATTTGCAACATCTTCTGCGGTGTAACTCAAACATATGCATATGGTATGTATGATTCCCATACAGAACTGTATAGTGTATAAATAAAAAAGTAAAGTTAAAACATTGAAACTATTTGACGTTTTTTTTTAAGTTACATAAATTTTTTTTTAAATAATCTATCAACACCATATTTCTAAAAATAATATCGAGAAAAAGAGCACGCATAAGTCATCAATCCGCAGTAAAAAGTGCAATAACCTTTTGAAAAGTGTTTGCTATACGAAATTATACTTTTACGCCAATCTACCGTGACTCACACAAATATTTAATATTCATACGGTTGGATTTTGTTTTCACGAAATGCTTCAAAATAGACACGCGATAGTGTGCAGTATATTGAGAGGAATATCGATGGTATTGACGGCGGCGGCGCCCACTCGTTGACAGGACAATTGGTGATTTACGCTTAGGATCCTGACTTCTAATTTACGACTTCAGCTCAAAGCTCCGCCCGATTGCTCTTACTGACCATCGAGCTCCGTCTTTAAATTGTTGGGTTTTAAATATACTATAAATAGATAAATAAATTAATGGCGGTATTTATAATCACGGTTAACGTTGATTATATTTTTCTGCTAGTCAAGCACACTAAGCGTTCCTTTCCTCCTGCATACTAATAATAAGAAACATATTTTATTGAATAACCAACGTTACGACTAAGTTAGACATGTATAATTATGTTTATATAACGTAGGTATAAACACATATCGAAAGTTCGAAGGCTTACAATCGTAAGGGATAGGGATTTCTTAAAGAAGATTTAATAATAATCGTTTTGCACGATCAGTGCAACAACACAGATATGGATGGTAGGGAGCGCCGCGGGTTACTCTCGTGATCAATTTTGTTGAACTTTTCTTTGATATTCCAGACCGAGCTCCGCAGCTAAATTCTTAAGCTTTCGATTATTTATGTGGCCAAAGCCGACGGTCGCTTCCCCTCCCAAGCCCTCTGCCTTCGCATGTCACTGCGTAAAGAGGAGTAATCGTTTGCGGTTGCCGTTGAGTGAATTTTTCCATTCGGAAAATGGTCGAAGGAATTAGGTAACTCAACGATTCATATTTCAACCGAGGCTAAGGCTCGCGACTCGTATATCAACTGCGTACACTTGGAAAACACAAGAATTTCCTCGAGATTTTTTTTATGTCGCTCGTAAAATAGAAAGTACAGATGGAGCAGTGAATCGCCGAGTGGCCAAATAATTTTGTTAGAAACGAAAAGTGAGATTGCTGTTGAAGGAACAACATAATGCTTTGAATTAAACCTTTTATACGCCACGCAAATGTTTGTTTTCCTTACCTGAAACAAAGCAAATCATATAATTAATATACTTTTATTATAATGTGTAATTTTAACATAACGCTATATAAAAACTATCTTATAGTAATATTATTAACATAACTATTATATATTAAAAGAAACGTTAATACTAATAAATACTACTAATAGTAATATATTTACATACAAAATAAATATAATTATATTACTGAAATCAATTAAACATAGTTGTAGGAAATTTTGTGAAAACCTAGAAATAGAAAAATAATTACATAAATGACACTCGCAATTTAAATCTAACAATGCTTATGACAAAGTTGATCATGAAACGAGTGATGCAATTTCCTCCATAACGAAACAATTAACTTCCTAATAATAGTGGCATCCGCGACTAGTTCAATAATAGCCGTGCAATATTACATTTATTACAGTGAACATAGAATATGAGATACGTCGAATGTATTGAAATTATATTCGCGTTTCTATTCTACATGCATATAATATAATTAAAACAGCCCTATATCCGATGTACATGACACATTTTAGGAAGGGCAGACAGATAGACAGGGTTTTGACAGAGGTCTTTAAAAGCAAAAGAAACCAAAATGTTTAGAATTTGTTTCTCGTTGTCTGTAGGTTATTTCTCACATCACACAAAATCAATTGCAACATGAAATAGGATAAGATTTTCAATAAAATCTGGTGGTGGTATTATCTTGGTGTACAGTCTAGAGCGAAGTTATTACTCTGGAAACAATTAAAGTATAATTGTACCAGTGTAGTTTTGTATAGATGTGTACATATAATAAAAGCAAAGCAGACGTAGTCATGAGTATTGTCTAGTGGATAGTATGGGCCAGATAATATAATTTAAAAACTCATAAGTATAAAATATTATTGTTTAAACCTTTTATTTATTCATATTTCATCCTTATTTTATTTCAAACGGATTTAGGCTGTAATCATTTCCATTTAAAGGAAGGTTAACGACATTTTGAGATTAAAAATTTTGTTATACGTAATGTGACTTAGCTGAAGCATAAAATTAAATTTTAAATAGATTTAAACGTAAACTTAAAGCTTTTAAATTCTCGACAGACAAATGTAGTATCTGATATTCATGATAACGGTTAGAAGAATAGGTTTATAAAGTATTTGAGCATCATCATCATCATCGTCATTTCAGCCTATCGCAGTCCACTGTTGGACATAGGTCTCCACAAGTTCACTCCAAAAATGGCGTGAACTAATGTGTTTTGCCCAAAGTCACCACGTTGAGCAGGCGGGTTGGTGACCGCAGGGCTGGCTTTGTCGCACCGAAGACGCTGCTGCCCGTCTTCGGCCTGTGTATTTCAAAGCCAACAGTTGGATGATCATCCCGCCATCGGTCGGCTTTTTAAGTTCCAAGGTAATAGTGGAACTGTATTATCCCTTAGTCGCCTCTTACGACACCCACGGGAAGAGAGGGGGAGGCTGTATTTTTACTGCCGTAGTATTTGAGCAACAATATTGAAATTAAAATATTTATTTATCCAATTTAAAAAATTGTAAATAAAAATAAACATCATATACATAAAATAGTATATAATAGGTATATTCTTTCGTAAATAATTATTACAGCACTATAAGTTAAATAAATAAAAAAAATATGTTTAGGACATTTTCAATTACTTACACTGCAACAAAAAAAAGCTTAATAAAAATAAACACCATATACATAAAATAGTATATAATAGGTATATTCTTTTGTAAATAATTATTACGGCACTATAAGTTAAATAAATAAAAAAATATGTTTAGGACATCTTCAATTACTTACACTGCAACAAAAAAAAAGCTTATGCGTCCGCAACGCGATGGACACAACTATGTAGTAATGAGATAAAATTATGTTACAGAAGGTTTATGATAACATAATTTAATTTTAATTTCGGTTCTTTCATATTAATGTTATTTCACATTGGCTTTTGGCAAGCGATGCCTATTTACCTACATATTTTATTGCACCCACGTCCGCAAACGCCACGCAACTAGCATTCCAATAATTACATTCTAGGATATGAGGTTGAATTCCGCTTAAAGCCTTAAAACATTGGTATCTTTAGACTCTACATACATGTGTAAGGAAACATTAATAGTATAGTTCACATTACAGTTATTATTTAATGCGATTTTTTTACATACGAGTATGTTTATTTATTTTTATATCGTTAAATAAAAGTTCAGGACATAAACCTTTACAGAAAATTTTGATTACTTATACTCACAAAATTGATTAATTGATTCAGATGCCGGATATAAGTCTCTATCTCCATGTAGGAGAAGGCTCAGAGCTTAAACTACCGCGCTACTTTACTGCAGGTTGGCGGATATATTTCCTATTATGAGTAACAATCGCTATCAAGTGTCTATTATAACAACTGATAATAATAAAATAAGTGAGTAGCAATGTAAAATAAAATAACTTACTGTAAAGATAGTTTTTAAAACAAAATAATGACTTCGATAACAATAAATTCGATATGGATGAAACTCGACATTTAATAGTTGATTTAAAATTGATAACCTTATCAATACGGGTAAAGCGCATTTGATAATTTTTTTAAATTTAAAACACATTATCATCTAATAAATTGCGCGAATGTAAAGTATGAAACAAGAATATACATATGTAGAAAAAGACGCCAAGCTGATCAAACATAGTTCTTTCTTGTACAAGTTAATATGACTTTTTTTTGAAGAATATGTATATACTTGATGGCTTAAAATATTTTTTTTAAATAATTGTTTAAACGCTTCATGCTCTCCAGCTTCCAGTAAGCTGAGAAAATTGTGTCGGAGGTCCATTATACAGTTCGAACTCGTGTTTTACTAGCAAATCAGCTAGTTGTAGTAACCAGCACATCAACGAGTCGTAAATTTAAATTAACACTGTATTTAAAGTTCTTTTATTATTTGCAGTAAAAAGGAAAACTTGAATCTCATTTCTTTGTCAATCGATAACTAATATAATCTGGTGATATATATCATATATACTGTTACGAAGTTTGTAGAGATTTGCTTGGAAGCCAAAGTGTTACTATGAAATTTTTCATAACCGATAGCTTCAAGTAAAAATACTATTCGTTGAAAATTAAATGGACTTCTTTTTTTTTCTCAGACTGTCTGTTTTTTTTAAGCCGACATTTGAAATACACAGGCCGAAGACGGGCAGCCAGCCTTCCGGTCACCAACCCGCTTGCCCAGCGTGGTGACTATAGGCAAAATACATTAGTTTCCGTCATTTTTG
Organism: Melitaea cinxia; assembly: GCF_905220565.1. NCBI lineage: Eukaryota > Metazoa > Arthropoda > Insecta > Lepidoptera > Nymphalidae > Melitaea > Melitaea cinxia. The sequence continues at coordinate 5,950,388 of NC_059400.1, read as the reverse complement.
ACGCGAACTTGTGGAGGCCTATGTCGAGCAGTGGACTATGATAGGCTGAAATGATGATGATGATGATGTTGACTGTCAATGTTTGTTGCCACATAAATACTTACAAAATTTACATCACGAATTGTTGTTTATGTTTGTAAAGAACGATTTAAGTTACACTGTCATATCAGTCTAGCAGTTTTGAAAAGATAATTAACCTCTGTAAAATTGTTATCTAGTTATGGCATAACCAAGGGAAATTCGAATTAATTTTCATATATCTGATATACCTAAGCTTATAAAATAAGATGGTACTTATGACAAAGAACTACGGTATACACCGTATACGATAAAGCATTTATGAAGTATTTTACTGTTCTCATTAAAACGTACCTAACGTTCAAACATCGCTAAGCATCCGTTTAATAAAATCTCGTTAATGGTCAAATTGTCTCCGAAAGTTCTTGCGACTTGCTCTTTTTTGAGCAAAGATATCTTTGAAAGCTTCCGGCGGTAAACGGTCCCCATATAATTAAGAATCATTCTTACTGACTTTCAAACTTACACAAAAAAAATTGTTGTGATTAAAACAAAAAGACTAATAAGCTCGATCATTGAACTAAAAAAAAAAAAAAATAACGATTTGGAATAAAGCAAAAAAACATTAAAATTACAATTAATTATATTTTCATTTCTAGATTGATTAGATTATATTTTAGATAAATTAACTAAGTATATGGTTTAACTTTGAACATTTTATCAATAATGTGAAGTAACGTGATATTGACTAGAATGGAGAGGTAAAGCGTTAACCGTTCAACGCTTAGTGTTGAACTCGGAACTCATGCTGGCGCTAACAGCTTCCCAGCGGTTTAACGAGGGTGATAACATAAGATAACAACATACCATACGTTACTTGAATGACTTGTATCATGAAGTATTGTATGTATAGAATTAGGGTTACAAGTTCCGTAAAATTGTTACATAAATTATGTCACTTTCCATGACAATGTGTTTGATAATGTGATTTAGTTCCAAAAAATCATTAGACCCCGAAAATAGAAACTAGTTAAACTAAATAGTATGAACAAAACAAGAAGAATTTTCTTTTACGACACTAAAAAAATACTCTATGAATAACAGCACCATCCAACCTAACGGTGGCATTATTTTTCTAAATCCTCCGATATCATAAAATTATCTCATACCTACAATAATTTTATAAATCTAAAGACGGTTATCTCAGAATCTACCGTTCCGAAAATATGTTATACAAAAGATGAAATACTGGCTTAAGTTCGCCTCAATTCCCGGTTCTGATTGATGAGAAACACACAATAAACAAAAACCAAAAATAGAAAAAGAAATCACATCGTTTAGAGGTAGCTTAATTCTCGGAAGCGTGCTATTTTCGCGTCGATTTGAATTTTGATTGGACGATAATCTAAACGGCGATGGTACTCGCATAAACGATCGAACTGCATCTCCATGGCGTCGAGCTTCCCGAGGGATATTCAAAGATAAGGACGAATCACAAGCCATTGAACCATGCAAAGAAGATATTTGGTATAAAGGAATTTCTAACATAAAAAGACTATGTCGGTTCATAGATCTATAATAAGACAAAATAAGTCACAATAATCATTAAATTATATATTTTTAATATTTGAAAAGAAAAAACTGAAAATAAAATTTAGTAATTTTAATCAACCAATAAGTGTTGTTATAATTATGTAATTTTTACATAAATGTCATCGCCTAAAGATTTTTTATGGGTCCTCTGATAAAATAATTTATAAAATCGTGATAACATTATCAGAATGGAATCTAAAAACGTAATATTATATTAAGACTTATTGACTAGCTCGTTAGCGCAGTTTGTAGAGATCCTGCTTCCTGCTCTGGGGATTTTGGGTTCGCTTCTCACTCCGAGTCTGGGTGTAATACATATATTTATTTATATATGTATTATAATATTTATAAGAATGTTTATCGAAAAAAAAATATGTACCTACACCAGTCGGCTGTTACCTATAATACAAGCATTAAGTTGCTTACTTTAGGAACAGACGACCGAGTGTGTGTTGAGTAGACATTTATTATTATTTATATTTTCTATTACTATGTATTTTATTAATATTATGTATAACGTTGATTACAAATCAATGAACTTAAATTATTGATTTTAGATTATTCTTATAAAATGCTATGTCTGTTGGCGCTAGTTATCTTGTCATATCCTTCCTATTACCTAATATCTTATTAAATCAGACTTTTTGAGACCAACCATTATAAAGATGTGAGTAATAGTGCTAAATGTTTTTCAACAAGAAATTAACATATACAATATATTAACTTTAAGCTCTTGATGTTTAATTTTTTTTTATATATTAAGTAAACGGTTTTATATAATTAATACAATACGGAAAATATATATTCACGTAATTACGAAGGCTTATATTACCAGGTTCTCGTGAGTATCAAGCAGAACCGCGGAGACAATGCACGCTTCCTAATAAACTTGCCTAATTAGCGGTAGCATTATCTGTCTATCGAAGTGTTTTCAAAGGCGCCGTAATTTTACAAGCATTGTTAAGAATTTAAGATACAATTATATTTTTTTTCTTAAAATTAAAAGGTTCAATCAGTGTCGATGAAGAAAGGAAGCTTCAAACCAGGTTCACTAATGTTTAAAAAAATAGACAAGATAAGAAATGATAATGAAAACCTGATATTTTTATTACCATTTTCTATAAAAACTTACAACTTGTAGGTACCTATTAGAGTAATAACGTAACGGTCAACAATCCATGAAAAACAACCCTATTAGGATCAAATATTCGGATTTCATAATTTTGATTTATCTAATAGATATCTATAGATCGAGTCAGATTTGTATGACTATCATAGATTTAAGGAAAGTTGTCATTTTTTATCTTATGAAAACTTATTCGTTATACAAACAGTTTCTAAGAGACGTATTTTGTTTTATCTCATTGTTATCTAAATAGGCATTTTTTTTCCAAGTATGATCTAACAATTACTTAATTTTTTTTTCAAACACAATTTATTTTTTTAGAAACTGGTTTTAACACTGTACATAGTCTTGCCCTAAATATTGTTACAATGAAAAAAATTACCCGGCGCCGAGTCTAGCTGAAAGGACCATTCTTGGTTATTGAACATGGTGTTGTTAAGGGGCTTAACTACCTTCTCAAGAATGGTATCTTGATACACTTGTGAAGATGCTTTGATACCTTTTTTTTTCAAAATATGGCTCAGTCACGCCTTCATAACTAACATCCCACCAAATCATCACTGAAGTCGGATAATGCCCACGTAGAGCACTCTGTTGACTACTTGGGAAGCTTCCTTAGAGCCTTAAGTATAAATGCGGTCATTTTGTTTGTTAAAACATTGTTTAATTGTAAAAAAATTCTAATCCGTAAACAAAATTTTCTATGAAATCCTTTTGCATACCGCTATAGTTATTTTTATTTTACCACACTATTCTTTTTTAAATTGACGCCGCGTTGGCGCAACGGTCACAGCACTGGTTTGTGGCTGTTGCGATGGCGGTTGCGGGTTCGATCTGTTGTCAAAAACTATACTTCTAGAATAAATAAAAGAGTGTATAATATGTGTGTGTGTGTGTGTGCGTCACATACATGGTAGTGTGTCACATACATGGTAGTGTGTGCAATGTTTTTTCCATTGATTTAATGTATTTTTTATGCAAATTAAAAAAAATATTAGCATTCTGCACTCCTCTATATAAACTATGCGAAATTTTATACTCCTCCGGGCAATATTCGTAAAAAGGGGTAAAAAGTTTTTGCTTCACATGTTAATATATAGATAAATTATACTCTACATATGAGAAATTGATAAGTGAAATATTCGTATAAACATATCATTACAGCCTATAAAGTCCACTGCTGGACATAGGCCTCCACAAGTTTACGCCAAAAATAACGTGAACTCATGTGTTTTGCCCATAGTCACCACGCTGGGCAGGCGGGTTGGTGACCGCAGTACTGGCTTTGTCGCACCGAAGACGCTGCTGCCCGTCTTCGGCCTGTGTATTTCAAAGCCAGCAGTTGGATGGTTATCCCGCCATCGGTCGGCTTCTTAAGTTCCAAGGTGGTAGTGGAACCTTGTTATCCCTAAGTCGCCTCTTACGACACCCACGGGAAGAGAGGGGGTGGCTAAATTCTTTAGTGCCGTAGCCACACAGCACATAAACATATAGTATAGTTAAATGTATTGTGGCCGTATGTGGAACATTTCCAGTCGATTACAACATATTACTTAAACATGACAATACGGAAATAAGTATCGTAATTTTCTATGGGCGTGTCGTTTCCCAATAAATACAAACACGATAACATACTATGGGTTATTATTATTCAAACATAAAAAAAAACGGCAAGCGTGTGTACAGAATTTAAATGCGTTCGCGTTAACGTGACCGGGGCATGTAATGTTTTACTGATAATTTGAAATCTTAATAAATCATTCTTATCACACGCCCCGAAATATATAATGGTGAAATGCAGGAGTATCATTTGCATATTGGAAAATTTCGCACAATCCTAGCTTGAATTTTTATATATTTTTTCTTTTACGATCTTTTATTGTCGATCACTCGTGATAAACACCAAAAATAAGCATGCCTACCCAGTCTAAAAAAGATAAGTGAATCTTAATACAAAAACTTTTTGGCAGACAAGCCAGATGTTCTGTTGAAATTATATCAAGAGTTATTTATACGTTTTATATCGGCAGGCTGGCGAGCAGCAGTAACAAAATCTGGCTACTGGGTTAAAGTCTTGGGGTACTATCCTTTCTTAAGACAAACGTTTATACAAACATGAACGTACATAGGTATATGTGCGTTAGTCGTAGTGTATCCGTTTCGTTTGTTTCTGTATAGTTTTTAATCAACAGCATGATTATTCAATTCGATTCTAAATTACACAAAACAAATAAAAGTATGCGTGATGAGTTTTTTAAAATATGTACATATATAAATCTATAATATAAAAATGAGTCGCTGAATGTGTTGCTAAGCGCAAAACTCGAGAACGGTTGGACCGATTTCGCTAATTCTTTTTTTAAAATATTCCTTGAAGTGCGAGGATGGTTCTTACGGAGAGAAAAATTCTAAAAAAAAAAAAATTAAAGAATCGACTGTTAGGCGATAAGAAGTTCGCCGGGTCAGCTAGTAATAAATAAATCTTGTTATGTTACTTATTTTGGTGTACAATAAAGAGTTATATTATTAGTAGTATAAATAATATTAGTAATATAAATGTGGTTAACATACACAAACACGCGCGCAAAAACGTACGCACGTATACACATATACACACAAATAAGGGCTAAGGATTTTTTTCACGCGGAACGTGTTTTATTACACCTACAGAACCAACCATTTGAAGGTACGTAGTTAGGGGTCGAAAAACCTGTGTATAAATTGCGATAACGATTTTCCGATCACTATCAAAATTATCTCCATTGTATTTTTGTTCAAAATATACCACATACTTTTGATAATTTTCGCCTTAAACATTTACTTAATTAATCAACTAGATCTGGAGCAATAAGCTTCGTATTACCGTTAAATTTATAGCGAAAACAAGTAAAGAAGCCCAAAGTGGATTTAAGTTAGCCGCTAATGGCTTCCGAATCAATACGAAGCCTTTTACACAAAATGTCCGATGGATTGCTACTACATTTACACTCTTTAACGGAAATCATTTACTGAATCATATGAGATCAATTACAGGAAAATAAACAGTGAAAATACGACTAGAGTACTCATTCGATTTTATCCGCGGTGACATTTACGATAACTGTATCACTCAAATGAGTTATAACTCAATTTTTGATGGTTCCTATCTTCTAAAATGCCTATTTAGACAATTCAATGAGGCAAATGCATTATTTAAAATTCGAATAGTAATTACAAAGATTAGAGTAACAGCTACAATTAGGATTAGGATAGGACACTACGATATATCATAGATTAGGATCAACAGGATTCATTTATCTTTTAAAATGAATATACATAATTAACTTTATATTTTACTTTGAATAATTGTGTTTGCTCGCAAACGAAAAAAAAAACCGACTTCAATTACATCGACAAGTAATACAATGTAGATCGACGAAAAAATAGTCAAGCAACTACGCGTTATCAAAGATTACTCAAAAAGTAATTATCAGATCTCGATAAAATTTAGATGTGACCACATGATAAACATCAGCTTTCGATTAAATTAAAAATTATCAAAATCGGTACACCCAGTAAAAAGTTATTACGGATTTTCGAGAGTTTCCCTCGATTTCTCTGGGATCCCATCATCAGATCCTGGTTTCCTTATCACGGTACCAAACTAGGGATATTCCCTTTCCAACAAAAAAAGAATTATCAAAATCGGTACATCCAGTAGAAAGTTATGCGGTATAATACAACGTAGGTCGACGAAAAAAGCGTCAAGTAAAAACGCATTATTAGATATAACTCGAAAAGTAGTTGTTAGATCTCAAATAAATTTAAATGGGACCAATTGGCACACACCACCTTTCGATTAAAACAAAATTTGTCGAAATCGGTCTACCCGGTCAAACGTTCTGATGTAACATACATAAAAAAAAAAATACAGTCGAATTGAGAACCTCCTCCTTTTTTGGAAGTCGGTTAAAAAGAAAAGGAAGTTAGAGACAGTCCAGAACATCGATAAAATAGCTTATGCATTTTTAATAGTGTAAGAAAAATACATATCACAAATAATAGAGTAGCTGTAGTGAGTAGTACAGAATGAATAAGAGTTCATAGGGCGCGGGGGCGTTAAGTCAACATTTTAAAGAATCGAGCGAGCATCGTAAGAAGCAAGATGAGACAGCAGCCGCAGTTCGGTCATTAGGCGTAATAAAGAGTTCCGGGACAGCGCTCTATTTGCTAATTACAATCCGCATCTACGAGGGCTGTCTCTAATATAAAGTAATTATTCCTTACAAGAATTTCCCAAGAAGTATTGTATACATTTTAACAGAGTATATAAGTAGACCTATGACGACCTTATATTATTTAGTTTAACAGCCCGTAAACATCTAAATACTGGACAATAACCTTTTTGCTGTTTAAGAAAAGAAAACAAATTTAATCTACTATATTTTACGGGTTAGCAGATATAGATACATATCAAAATCGTCTTCCAAGGCGTACAGGAAGCCTTCTTTACCACCGGTAGCGAGAAGAATTTCAGAGATAGATATTATAATTTTTTACTAGCCGTTTAATAAACGAGCTTATTTATTTATATATTATAAACATAGGATCTAGGATTGAAAACTTGTGTCAGCCCTGTAACACGCGGCTCCCTTTCATATAGTCATGAAGGATACTAATGTGGTATATAGAGCGGAACATAGTGTGATGAAAATGTCGTCAATTTAACGACGCCATTAATATAGTCACGATAAGGATCCTACAGCACCTTGTCATCGATATAAGTTACCGTTACAAATGAGTTATACTGTAAACATTGATCCCTTACTGTTTACTGAGAAAGGTGAATTCAGTACATTAAACATATGTAAAATTACTTCAATATCGATCCTAGGATTCCTTTTAAAATTTATATTCAGGAGGGTATTTTGAACTCGAAATTGAAGCTAAAAAAAGTAAATATTTCGATTTTTGTGTGTCTGTCTGTCTATAACTAAGCCGTAAACTATGCTACAACCTCAATTTCACTGAAATTGAGCACGATTTAAGTTATATCTAGGACAATGGATACTTTTATTTAGGAATGCAGAATTTATCCAGAACGTTTTCCCTGGGAGAAAGAATAAAAATCAAAATGAGCACTAAATTTTTTCTATTTTTGTTAGCAGTTAAAAAATAGGTATTTGATTATTACTTTCGAGTCGTCATAAACACTGTATGAGATCCATAATAACCTGAAAGGCGGAATATACTGAAACATTTTAACTAAATACCCAAAATATGTATTTCATAACATTTTAAGTTCGAGAGTACATGTAATAAGTAGTAGTAATAGTAAAACATTATATATAAGTTATACACAGTTAAGACGTGTAAGACTTTTTGTAAAAAAAAACCGTTAAAAAATCATTTTAGATTTCTTTAAAACAAAACTAATAAAAATTATTCTTAAAATGCAGTGTTTTCTTAAAACTAAGAATTTAAGTTATGTTGATCTCAAACTTGTCTTCATTGATGCTCGTATGTTTAGAGCGTGAAGAAATTGTACCACACTCCAAGTAACGTACCTACCGTAGAATTGTCTTCAGCACTATAACACAATACGAGTATAAAACTTAAATTAAACTTTATGTTACCGGGTCTGATGTATGCAATTTTAAATTATATAAGTCTACTAGCTAACCCCGCAAACGTTGTTTTGCCATATATGTTATTAAGAGGAAAGGGTACCGGGTCTTTCTCCATACAAACGTAGTCGACTGTTTTCTCCCTGGATAATGACACTAGATCAAATATTTTTGTGACATAGAACTCTTTGCTGCCATGACCATGCCCCTATGTTTTGATTTTTTTCATATTCTTATTATCATAGGAATTAGGAGACTTCAAAAACTCGAAATATTGCATATTTTTTTGTACATTTTCAGACACTCATTAAAAAAAATATATGCATATTTTCAAAAAAATGAAAACATAGGGGCATAGCCGAAGTCTTCTTTTATTTTCTAAAAAAAAATTTTTAAAAAAATTGCCATGTTTTGAGGAGAAAACAGTCGACTACGAAACACTGTTTTGGTCAAAAATTATATACCTAAAACGGTCTGAGCTGCAGTTGTCCCTTTCTTGCTTTTTGGGGGATAGGTCTGGGGGAGGGAAGGGTCAAAGCAATACGTATATACGCCAGCGAAGTGATGCCTCATAGTCGACAATTATATCGATACACTAGTGATGTTATTTTTAGTCGATATTTTCTAAAATTCGTATTAACAAAATTAAATAATTTCTGTTTTCATAACTACAATAAAACCGTATTTGTATATGCGGTTTTTATTGTAACACTGTGCAAACCTGGGCTAACGAAGGGTTTCGCTAACAAATAACAATGATAATTATGGTAAATAACTGTGTTGTTTGTTTTTGGTATCAAATTAAAGGGCTCAATACAAGGATTTCAAAAAAGTATATTATGATTATTATTACCGTAATACTAATAAAAAATACAATAAGAAAGTTTAAAAAATTAGGACTGCTCTTTCCCATGCCTATGCCAAGCAAGCTGCGAGCCGCGCTTCTTCCTCGCCTCCTAGGCGAAAAACAACTTCGGGGTTTACTCTTTCCAATATATTTTTTTATCAATTTCGGAATACTCTGTAAAAAGCTATGCATGGTCAAACATAAATAAATATAGGTACGTAGCGACTTTAAAACCTCCTCTGTTTTTTTTCATCGGTAAAAAATTGCTTAGCTGTTATCTTGACATTACTGAGGAGCAGATTATTAAATTTGGTCGAATCTATGTACCTATGCGATTCGTATTTGGACTTCGCAAATAGAATCATATTTCTGAATTGCGTAAAAAACTCAAGTAGCCCCACTAGCGTAGCATTCCTTGGAACCCCGGGAACCTTGGGGCCCTGTATCAAAATTAGTGGGGGAGGCAGGCAAATGATGGGTAAAGATTTCTCACAAAAAATGCTTGCATTGAATTAAAATAAATATTTATTGATTATAAGTTATAACTTCCTCCTAGAATAGACAATAGTGAGTATAGTCTGCTGTAGCTGTTCCTGTTCCATCAAAATCCTTAGGTAATTTTTTATCAGTTTTAGTTTTGAAAAACATCAAGTTAATACCTCCGGAAAATTGGATGCAAGGCTATTGAATTTTATCAGTAATAATTCCATGAGTTCTTTAATGGAATGAATGTTTTGAATTTCGGATTTTAAGCTAATTTAAAGAGCTTGTAGTTCCAAGCTGGAGAGTTATTAGCCTTGACCTGCAGCAATAGATGCGGGGGATCGTTCGCTTCAGCCTGTGAGGCCAATACTATTAGTGAATTCCTATGAATCTTCCGCATCTATATGGGGGATTCACAGGCGCATAACCTGAAGAAGAGATTCAACGCTGCCTCCAGGTCTTACAGGTAGTAAATCGCTAGAGCAAAGTTCAAACACAGCAGAATTGGCGAGAGACTATTGGGCTTTCCAAATGGAACCCATGCCTTTTGTTTCTTACAAAAGCTGTCGAAGGTAACTTTTTTTAGTCTACACTTCCATCATTGCGCGAACCTGAAGGCTCTCTGGCATATTATGTGACAAAGTAAGCGAAATTCTTTGCACTCTTTTTGCGTCGAATTCAACTCTTGACGATGAGGGAAAAGCACCACCGAGCATTCCACGGTGCGAACACGCGATGCGTAATGTGCACTATGAGCAGTGTCGTTTGTCGTGTTCTGCATTCTTTCGATGTCAAGAAGTCTAGTGGTGCTAATTGTATCCACCAGTGGTTAGCAACCAATGTGCGAGCTTCGTGCGCAATGTTTCCGCGTACATTCAAAGTGTGGAATGACCTTGCTAAAATTTGGGGGTTTTAAAGCGTCTAGTGTCTACATCTTTTCTCTAAAGGCCATGGGCGACGGTAGCCGTTATAAATCAGATGGCTTCGTCTGCTTGTGGGCCCCATTCTTATATAAAAAAGATTAATTCATTGTTCATAATAATAAACTGAATCCCGAAATAAACGATACAGAATGTTATCAACAATTGGGCGCACGCTTGACTCGGATAAAAGGGGACTGCTTTTCAGACTTCAGTCATTTCTGAAGTTAAAACTCTATAGGTATGTATGACAGTTTTTTTATTCTTTTTTCCAGGAAGCACAAGATTAAGTGACATTGTGGATAACATTTTACTAATTTTTGCTTACACACCTTAGGGGCTCTGTAAATAGGGGGCCCCGTATCATTGATACGGCTGATACGGCAGTAGTTACGCCCTGAGTGGCACCCAATTCCCTACTTCGGGAATACGTATATTCTCAACTTACTTTACTCTATTCTTTTTAATCCCGTTGTACCTGCTTATCTAAAACGACGATTTAAATTTCTTAGTGATTCCAATGAACGCAGTTTTCGTTCTGAGGAAAGCTTACTTCTTGAATTTCCCTCTCACTCCTCTTTCGTTTATACTAAATATTTCACTGTTCAAGCTTGTCGACTTAGGAATTCTATAGACGTGTAAAATCGGTTTCTATTTTTAACCGACTACCAAAAAAAGGAGGAAGCTCTCAATTTAACTGTATTTTTTATGTATGTTACTTCAGAACTTTTGACTGAGTGGACCGATTTCTACAATTTTTTTTTAATCGAAAGGTGGTGTGTGTCATTTGGTCTCACTTGAGTTTATTTGAGATCTAACAACAACTTTTCGAGTAATATAAATAATACGTTTTTACTTGACTATTTTCGTCGACCTGCGTTGTATTACACCGCATAACTTTTTACTAGGTGTACCGATTTTGATGATTTTTAATTTAATCGAAAGCTGATGTTTATCGTGTATTCATATTTAAATTTCATCGAGATCTGATAACATGTTTTTGAGTAATCTTTAATAACGCGTATTTACTTGACTATATTTTCGTCTACCTTTGTTGTATTACATGTCGATGTAATTGAAGTCGGCTTTTTTTCCTTTGCGTACAAGTCGAACTCGGCCCACCCACTCAAAAATTCTGAAGTAACATATATACAAAAAAAAGAAAAATACAGTCGAATTAAGAACCTCCTCCTTTTTTGGAAGTCGGTTAAAAATCAATCTGATACGTATTATTATTTTCTGTTGGTGTTTAATAAAGTGTATTGTTATGTTATGTCATGTTAATCAACCACTCTTTAAAAAAATTCAATCGATTACGTAATTTGCCTAATTAAAAAAACACAAATAAAATAATAATTGAAAAAGTCGCCTTCATGATTTTTGTAAGTGTACAGTACATAATGTTTGAAATTGGTGTGATTTATTTAGCTATCTTTATGTAAATAAGTGTAATTATTGAATTTTTATCTTGTTCCAGCTTTTTCAATTGACTTTCTAATAGTTGTTCTTCACGCAGGCGGCTTTTCTTGTTTTTTTTTTAATTATAATATTATTTTTAACCATTGTTATATCGCCGCAATTATATGTTAATTAATATATATAACCTATAGGTATCTATTTATTAATAACTGCGACAAACATGACACATTACAAATTATATAGGTACTAAGGCAAACATTTTATACTGTGTATGTACTACATTACATATATATACTATACTTACACTTATATTATGTACTACATGTATACACTATAATTATGTATGTATTTCATTACCCATTCTTACACACACCTCAACCATGTAATTACATACCTAATTCATAAATAAAGTACCTAAGTATTTCGATAATTACCCACAAAAAATATAGACATGTATCAAGTCACAAAGAGTATCCAAGTCAAAATAATAAAACATAATAATAAGTAGTTTACGAAATTCAATAATAGTAAGCCGAGTTTCAGCAATACGATGCAGAACAAATTCAATAAAACAAGCCAAATTCAGAAAAATAGCACTATGCGCTCTATGTACTCGTAGTCAATCACAAACGAAAGATGCGAATACTAAAATATCGTCAACAATTAAGGTTAAACAAGTCGCTCGTCTTTCCATACAAACGTATAACAGTAACTACTACAATGTTCGACGTTGACCATTCAAAATTAAGGATAATATCAATTGATCTCGTCATTATCTATGTATGTATGTACTCAAAACCGTAAAAAAAGTGTACATTTAAAAAATACAAGCTTCTAAACTTTCGTATTTCAACACTGATTTTAGCCCAACTTTGGGCGAAAATAAATAGTATACGGAGAAAGAAAACTCTAAAATAAAGCCCATACCGATATAGTTTAGTTATTCAAAAGCGGAAATAAATTTATTTCGAAAAGATACATTTAGTAGTTTTTCTATAATAACTGTTATGCTAAAAGTCTATTCACATTTTTTTACGCGGTCGTTTTAGTTATGAATCTATGTGCCTTTCAACCTACGCGCGGAACGCTACTGCGGGGAGTGGGAGGGAAGGCAAGCGCCGCGCCATCCGCGCGCGCGGCTTTACATTATTATTAAACAATGTCTTGTTCTGCTGCCTGTCTTAATATTACTTTGAATTCCCATTTTGAGTGAAACATACGTTGCGTTTGAATTTTGACTTTGTCTCGCTAATCGCTATTATTAGTACAGTGAAGGGAAGTGACTTGTATATTGTTTCTCTATAAAACAATCAATAATAATAATAATAATAATAATAATTATTATAAATTCTTTATTTGACCAAATACTGTACAATTTTATAATCCACCAAACTGCGTGACAGATTATCGGCGGAATTAATGATTGTCAATCATTGATCTATAGTTTTTAACCGACTTCCAAAAAAGGAGGAGGTTCTCAATTCGACTGTATTTTTTTTATGTATTTTACATCAGAACTTTTGACCGGGTGGACCGATTTCGACAATTTTTTTTTAATCGAAAGGTGGTGTGTGTCAATTGGTCCCATTTAAATTTATTTGAGATCTAACAACTACTTTTCGAGTTATATCTAATAATGCGTTTTTACTTGATGCTTTTTTCGTCGACCTACGTTGTATTATACCGCATAACTTTCTACTGAATGTACCGATTTTGATAATTCTTTTTTTGTGGGAAAGGGGATATCCTTAGTTTGGTACCATGGTAAGGAAACCAGGATCTGATGATGGGATCCCAGAGAAACCGAGGGAAACTCTCAAAAATCCGCATAACTTTTTACTGGGTGTACCGATTTTGATAATTTTTAATTTAATCGAAAGCTGATGTTTATCATGTGGTCACATATAAATTTTATCGAGATCTGATAACTACTTTTTGAGTAATCTTTGATATCGCGTAGTTAGTTACTTGATACACTGACTGACTTACATATCAATGTTGTCAATAAGTAAAGTACCTTTTCTAGTCGTTTACTAAGTTCTTAGTAACCTGCCAGCAACATTTTACACAATAACTAAATAGGTTTAAAAGACTCGCAAATTTTTATAATTCTGTGAATTCTGTGAACATAGCCTCGAATGCGAATCTGATATAGGTATACGCTGACAATTGGTGGTCCTTGCTAAACCGTTCACAATATTTTTTTGACAAGAAATAGGCAACAGTCGCGTCGTTGTCGCGTGTCGCGGCAGTAGGTACATCAAAGGTAGACAGACGTATTTACGTAAACATGAATGCTCTTATTCATTGCAGCGGTTGATTGTTCGTGTTAGCGCGAAATTTATAAGTAGTGTGAAAAATATTTTGTGTTTTTTATTATTATTGCGTTCTACAAGGAAATAAACTAGAAAGTAGTCTGAAGTTAATTATTCTAAAAACTATATTTATTAGTTTTTTTTTTTTTTTTTTTTTTTTATGTCACTAGGTCGGCAAACAAGCGTACGGCTCACCTGATGGTAAGCGATTACCGTAGCTTATAGACACCTGCAACACCAGAAGCATCGCAAGCGCGTTGCCAACCAATCCCCAATCCCCCCAGGAGCTCTGGTCACCTTACTCACCACCAGGAACACAATACTGCTTGAAAACAGTATTATTTTGCTGTTATACTATTTACCTAAATGATATCTTTGGGGCACTTGGGAGCAAGAGATTTAGGGTTTTATATAAATCATCGCTTTCCCTAATACTACGAAAAAAAAACAATTTAATCGAAATTTTGTTTTTATCGTGATTTATAGAAAATAGTTTACAATTGCGGTAAATTCCCTTTCCCTTTAGTTGTACCTAATTTGTAATCCTTGTAGGATCCTGTAGACAATGCGTATCTACCGCAGCGTACCCATGTAGCTTAAATTTATTTACTAGCTACATACATCTGACAACCTCCGTAGCGCGGTGGCTAAGTCGCCAGCTGAGGGACTCGTGAAGCCACAGGTTCGATCCCGCACGGCGCAACAAAAAAAATTTAGGCTAAAAACTTTAGATTATGGACCGTCGATTTATGGGGATTTGTGAGCATAATCTAAAGTTTAACCAGTATGTATATTCCGAGTCTAGGTGTGTATGTATTTATGTATGAATATTCTAGGATCACCCCTAGTTCACTAGGTACATGGTAACATAACACAAGCCTTTGCTTTTAGTTAGTGTGATTGTTTGGGCAGGTTATTCTTTATTTTAGTATAGTTAGTAGTCTCACTACTTCCGAAAATTTTGACACTTTGAGACTAAATGAAGCACAGGAATATCTTCATAATATAATACTATACTTGGTACAAGTATAGCATAATATCAGTAGTTCGGCTGGAACTGAAATCTCGAAATCTACCTATCAGATCTGACAAATACAATACCTACAATACAATTAATCTTTATTGCAAACTAAGTAAAACAGATAATACACAGGACAGGATAAGACCAATAAAGATAAATAATACTAATACAGATTACGTTGTACAAAAATTATTTCCTTTGTTTTTTCCTACTCCTCAAATCATATAAATTAACTTCAACTATCACCAATTAGTAGGTAAGTAATATTTTATACATTACTAGCGACCCGCCCCGGCTTCGCACGGGTGCAATGCTGATACTAAATGTACTACAGAATGTCTTTGCTATTGTTTTATTATTACTTATTTAGGCACGCGCCGCCGGCTGTCCGGCCGTAGTACCGCCGCAACCGTTATGTCCTTGCAATTTAAATTTGTAATATCTTCGAAAATATTCATTTAAATTACATGCTGTAAAGAGCTATATTGATCTATATTAAATGCATAGTGTATTGAAGATACTTAATGGGACAAGAATTAATGCTGTATTGCTTAAAATTGCTTCGTAAATAAGACATTATTTCTCGTAAAAAGTAAAGGATAAAAAATGGTTTATTGTGGGTTATCCCTAAGAGATAGACATATACCATCGGGGACTTTTTTGTAGATCTTTTTAAGATCTACAATACTGTAGTACAATATTTTGATCCATCTCGTAGGGTTCTTCAGCCAGCGCGAGCGTTTGCAATGTAAGCGCAAAAAAATGTGTTTATTAACGACATCACATTAGAAACCTCTAAAATTATCAGTGTTTCTCTACTATATTATGCATGTATTATACATATAAACCATCCCCTTGAATCACCCTATGTAGTAAAATCGGATCAAAATCCGTTGCGTAGTTTTAAAGATCTAAGTATACATAGGGACAAACAGAGAGCGCGAAGCGACTTTGTTGTATACTGTGAAAGTGATAGCTCATATCTCAAAAATATCTTGAAAAGAAATAGGTAAGTAAGTAATCTAAAAAATGAGCCGCGCCGATGCCGACGCGCGCTTTATACCTACATATAGGTATCTACCTACCGTTGCGCCCCAAATTATTTATTTTATGTTTTTTATTTTATTGTCATTGGTGTTCAAAAAATAAAATAAAAAAAAAACATCTAAAGTAAGCAGTCTTGTTATGGGTTACCATGTAGCGATTTAATGCTAATAATGTGACTGGTTGTTTGATGTTTTTTGAGATTGAATTGAGATTATTTCAGTAATGTTATTATTAGGTATTGATTATTTATTTATCTATGATAATACGTACTAATCTATTTCATTTCATTTATTTATATTATGATATCTTTATATAAATAAAAATGAAATGCCAAAATGTATGTACACGCAATTTTTTTTTTCAGTTATATACTAATAATAATAAAAAATCTACATATTAACTCCCAGATGGATCCCAGATGGGATTCCCAGACTCGGAACTCACGAGACTCATAGTGGTGGCGGTTTAGCCACCGCGCTACGGAGGTCGTCAATGAGATCGTAAACGCATTTGCTAGCTTGTCACATGTACGCGCGCGATATTTTGTCACTGCTCTTCTCGGAGTCTTTCCCGTTCGCACACTATGTCAGGTGAAATAGCATTCATTTAGGCCTCGCCTACCAACGAGTTCGCGCCGTCGACTTGTTGACCCTTAATAGCTGAATAGCCGGCGCACGCACACTAACAACACGACAGTCACACATAGAAAAAACGGGGCGGAGATGGCGCGGGGCGCGGTAGCGGCATGCAGCGCGACAGAAACATTTTATTCAAATACCTATTTTTGAAAAGTCTCTTCGGTACCCTTTCCTCTTAACCCCTCTCATATAACTTATACTCTCATACCTACCCGATATGCACAAAAAAAATCATAATAATCGGTTTAGCCGTTTCGGATGCGTATTTTAACTAACATTGTGAAACGAGAATTTTATATATAAGATATTTAGGATATTTTATAAAAGTTTCGTTATGACATAATACGAATATGTACTCGAGTGTAGTTAGTGACTCTCAACTGCGATTTCTGAACGTAATTTACGAACTAAATAGTCACCTTGCTGATTCCCGACTAAGAAAATGTATTTGCCATAAATATAACGAGACAGTATATTTATTTAGCAAAATCGATCTTGAAATTTGAATAATCTTCGCTATTTCCTATATTCGTATACAAAATCTACGGTAACGTGAAAAACTAAATAATTGAGTAATAAAATAAATTCCTAAAATCTGTTCTAAAGATGGTTGTACTGGATATATGGAGAGTAAGCTGGTGAGCGCGTGACAAAAGCGCTAGGAAAGTGTGCTCGGGCGAGGCGAACGGAAGTTGAGAGCGAGATATAAGTTAGTGAAGATAGAAAAAGAGAGAGTTTTACGTTTCGTAAGTTTTACTTCAGTCGTGTGGTCTAAAGCACAATCGTTTTTTTTTTTTTTTGTTTTTTCTTCTTTTTTCTAATATATATGAATGTTCTTCTATTCATGTTTTTGTTGTTTGTTTGCTAGCTATATTACACAATACAATGCCAAAAAACCAGAACATATCATAACAATGTGCTAATCAATGATTCATCACAAGATCATTTACAACAAAAAACAACTTAGTTTAAACGTCCTGAAAGACCAAATTTGTTTGCTTTACGTAATGTTCAAAATTAACTTAATAATAAATGACGTTACGTTTGCGAGTGACACTAGGATTGTTTTCGAAGTTTAAATTCGAAGCTTTAGTGGAAATCCCATGTTACCCTGGTCCCTGACTGAAACACTCAGCTTCACAGAATTTGCGGTTAGAAAAGTTTGTCAACTAATCAACATTGACATAAGACGTTATATATTACATTAGTAATATATAATTTTATTTTAGAGAAAAAAAAACTACTTCTAATCGGACAACCACTAATAATGTATTTACAACAATATTATTCACACCTACTTCCAACAATAATATTTCATGGTTATAGAAACTATGAAGAGAAAGTACACTTTGAACAATACTTAAAATGATGTGTAATTTTTTTTTTTTAAAAGCAACTGTTGTGTTTCTAAATATATATTTAAGAATCGGTGTCAGGCCGTCAGCTTCCTCATTAAGCTATATAACACATAACTGTAAAGAGGCGACACAAGTGAAAACTACTGTTAACTTGTTGAATTCTACTAAAATAAAGAATAATGTTTTGGTTATTCTCTCATCGGAACCCTATAATATAGGATGAAATACGACTATAATAGGGATAATAATGAAATTGATATTATTGTACTGCGAAGATTAACCTATAGTAAAAAAAAAAAAATACTTGATCATTTTTATTGTTCGAATCAGAATAAAAATAAACATGACTTGGCGAAATACAAATTGTATTAGCAATGTTGTTTTGGCGTTATTGCTAACTCTGCTAATCATTTTATTGACTTTTTTTCAAACATGCTCAGCTTAATTTAATTTAAAAAGGTGCAATTTTAAGTTTTAATTACCTCTTTAAAATATTGAAATATCCACTATCTGTCATTTGTTGAGGTCAAATAGAAAAAAAAAGTGCTTCTTAGAATGAAGGATATTAAGACCTTCGCAGTGAGGACATAAAGAAGCAAGTCTGGTTTTACAATTGTATCATAGTATTAGAATAGAGCTCGGTCATTGACATCATAGTAATTGTTGACAGCAGGCCATACAATTTGTACGAAATTATATATAACATATTAGTTTTAAATTTGTCTATTGTTAATTTTATAGCCTAGGTATTCTACTAAATCAATGCTGACAAAATGGCATTGAGGATCTTTGAGGCGTGTCGGCAAACAGTTTTTGTGTCCAATGATCCAATGTGTGTCAATTTGAATGTTGAACGTGCAAATTCTACGAGTATCATTCCGTTATGTAAAGCAGAGTCTAGCCCATTTTTGTAACTTTCAGTATTGTAAATTGTAGTAAATACCAAGAAATAGTTTTGAAAAAATATGAACAGATCTTATAACACATTATAAAACTTAGTTGTAAAATTTGAACTGATTTGAGTCGTAAATTTACAATTCAGCATCTTGAAATAGAAAATTATTATCTAAAAGGTAGGCTTCGCAAAAAATACATTATTTGTATTACAATATTACAATACAAATACAAATGACCAGTAGAAGTTTACTAAAACTTCAAAATTATCTGTAATTTTTCTATTTAGAGTTGGAATAAATAAAATAACGATTAAAGAAAATATGATTACTGATAGCGATCGTTACTTATCGCAGGGAATATATCCGCCAACCTGCATTGGAGCAGTGTGGTGTTCTCCTACATAGGGAAAGAGGCCCCAGCAGTGGGATATTACAGACTGAAGCGTTATGCGTAACTTCCAACGCTTTTTTTTTTTGTAAAATTACTATGTATAGAAAATTTTAATCGTGAGAATTAGGCCTGATGAGGTATACAAAATATAAATTACTAGAGGTTTCAATATTGTATGGGTACTATTTGGCACACGATTTACGATAAAATTACACTTCCTTAAATTTACATCCACATATAACAGGTTAGACAAGTTACAGTGTTATGTACTTGACAAAGATATAACATTGTTTAATTGTTTCGAGTTTACACAAAAAAATAAAATAAAAGGTCACTAACATCGCGGCATCATTACTTAAAAATGAATGCTCCGGTTTATAATCATCTTAAAAGAAGTTAAAGCAGTGTACATGTATACCCCTTTAGCACTTTACATTATCAACTTAGTTGATTAATTATTTACGCGAATAGGGTTTAAAATATCGTGATAGATTGACGATTATCATCATTTTTATCAAAGGACGACGGACAAAAAACACGGAGGATTTTTTTATAAGAAACGACGGAGGAATTTGTTATGTTATTGCATAATTACATTTTTTATACTATAAAAGTGGCAAACAAGCGAACGGTCCTCCTGATAGTAAGCGGGTATGTACCGTAGCCTATGGAGCTTGCAACACCAATATGTAGTACTGTAAGCGCGTTGCCAAACCTAACCTAACCCCTTACTATCGCCCGGAACTCTGGCTGACTTACTACACATAGGAAGACAACACTGCTCAAGATTACCATTTTTTAGCTGTGATCTTTTGTAAGGTTGAGGTACTTCCCCAGTCGGGGTGCAAGATAGATCCTGCTGCGACCACGTACGTATTAACGTACCAACTTACGGTGCAATAGCATTAAAAATTCTTTTTATTCTTTGAATGATAAGGCTTTTTAGTGTAGAAGTTTAGAAGATGTATCTAGTTTTACATACATATTATAATGACATTTTTCATGCACATAATTGATACGCCCATTTGAAGAATAATATGTCTGAAGACCTTGTTCCATTTACAATCACTTGTTGAATAATATTGCTAATGCATGAAGCAACGAAGTCAATGGCATTATCTCTAATACCCTAGTATTATAATATATAAATAAACTTTTCATGCAAAATATACTCAAGTACTATTGACTTGTAGTGGAGTTATCCAGTAGCATTCAGACATCTCCCAGATACGATAGGTGTGGTTAGGAAGAACCATTCCCGTATAAGTGGTAATATACATTTGTATATATCTTTTGTAAATTCAGATTGTTCTTTATGAAAGATATTTGGCATGTAATTGCCATTCTTAGCGTATAGTCTGATTATCTAGGTGATGAACGTAATGATTTTGCCGCAGGAGCAGGATAGGCTAAAAAAATAAGCACACAAATTACTGTAATCATTCTGTGTGATATAAAATGGAACAATAAAATAAAATAGACCGGGCAAGTGCAAGTCGGACTCGCGGACCGAGGGTCCCGTACAAACAAAAATTTTAAAAATATTTTATTACATGATGTAACTAAAAATTTATGCTTTTTGAAATTTTCCTGTTATTTCTGCTATAAGACGTTGCTTCGTACCGAATTTCAAGATTCTGAGTTCACGGGAAGTACGTCGAAAATTTGCAGTATAAACGACTGTATCTCTTGATTGCGTTGGCTTAGAAGTTTGATTTTTTCACAGCTTCAAGGGACAGTAGACTTCAGTATTTGAAATGAATTTCAGCTTAATACCTCCACGCGTTCCTGGGAAAAATGGTCTTAACAGACAGGCGGAAATCTAAGTGATCCTATAAGGGTTGGTTTTTTTTTCCTTTTGAGGTACGGAGCGCTAAAAAACAGATAAGTTGGATTTGTACCAGCACGCAATATGGACGCAAAGGATTACACACCGTAAAGACGGCAATAATTTTTTTCATAGTAATTAACGACGTAAATTTTTAACGTTATTTTTATTCGTCGTTATGTAGGTCATACTCATGCTGCAAACATTTAAGAGGTCTACTGCCTATGGCTCCTGATAGACAGTACTATAAAAACAGAGGGATGGATACGCTGCGAAGTTTTGATTCGGTTAACATCTTTTGGTTAAAAAAAGGCAAAAATGCTAACAATACGCCAAAAAAACCTTGATACGTAAGCGGTGTTTGGGTGTTGCGTGCACGGAAACGAAATAAAATTTTATTTATACATTTAAAATTAGAATAAAATATAAAAACGATATTTAAACATTCTATTTAAAAATACAAAAAATACTAAGTAATTGTTATGCATATAAAGTTTCTATTTTAACACATATTAAAATCTTTACTTGGCTCGAAATGTGTTTTATTAAATTCAAATTCGTTGATCTCTGGAACAGATCAAATATGTACAAAAGGATTTCGCGTAACGTGGCAGAATAATAACAGACTGATTGGATATTTATTTAACGCGACGAAGACAAATCGTTAATATATTATGTACAAAGGTTTAATGTAATTACAGCATAGTTTATTCAATTGAACATACGTAGCCTCTTTCAAAATAAAAGCTTTGTATGTCACAATGGAATGTGAAATTGAATGGAATGAAAATCTGTTTATTTTACTTTAATTTTAATTTTGTTATTGGTTTGCACAACATAATTATGTACTGCAAAGGTTATGTCAATAGTTGCATGAATTGGTGGCATGGCTGATGTTTCTTTTCTACGTTTAGACATCCGGAGTTTTCTTGGAGCGAGAATCCGCCCAAGTTTACTTGTTGTTATTGTTTTGCTGGGGTGTCTCTGCGAGAGTACAAATACTACCCATGTACTAGATTTTTTTTTGTCTTAATAGCAAGTCCGATCAGTTTCTATATGGCACTATTAAAACTACAAATGTTTTGTAAGAAACTAAGTAAATATGAAGATCTAGGTCCAACAGCAATCAATATTTTGAAGTCCCGAAGAGTACCACGACTGTTATTTATTTTATTTATTTATTTACACTTTTTGCACACCAACACAAAAGTAAAATAAGTTTAATGAGGTTAAAAAAAATAATAAATTTGCATTAGTTGCAACAGGCGGCCTTATCGCTAAAGCAGCGATTTCTTCCAGGCAACCTTTGGGCAGAGGACTAGAATTGATTGTTATTGGGGATAGGTACGCAAAATAAGTGCTATCAGTCATAAACATAAATATATATTATATATATTCATACACACACATATACATACATATACATACAAATACACCTATACTGTTACCGATCACTCTGAATTAGATTTCAGGAAAAAAAGCAGAAATCTGTTAATCTTATTTTGCAAGCTTCTTTTCCAGTGATCAAGTTTACTAGTTTCTCGAAAATTACTCTCGATTGTTAACATTATAGTACCTAAGAAATACTGATCCAGTAACTCTTAATTTCCGGAGGAAAAGAATCGTAATGTATACACTGACCCCAGGCCAAGGTACAATTTTTGGGCATGTACACAGGAGTAGTCCGATAAGTAAACCATTTCGATCTCGGCCATTTAAAGGTGAAGTAACGAGAGATCTACAGTATTAGTTATTTATCTTTTTTTTTTCGTTTTTAAGTTCACATTATAGCAGAAGTCTAGGGCTTGGCACTAATTCCTATATTTAGTCATATTTTATTCATATTTTGGCAATAATCTGTCAGCCTTGGAACTTAACTAATGGACCTTGTGGGTCACAAGTTAATTGAAGTGGGTCATTTCTCTATAATAATTTTGAAATATACCTTAAATTTATTTTAGTAAATAATCTTGACAATTATAAGCAATACCACTACTTAAAAAGACATTGACAATAAGTAAGTGTTTTATATAAACTATAAGCTAGTATCACCTTTATTTGGAAAAATCCACAATGTTGATCAACAATAATAATTTTTATCAAGGGTGTTTACTAACTTAAATGTTCTCTGAAGTATGGTTAAAAGACCCACAAGATAGAAATCTTAAACAAATATTTGTATATATACATATATAAAAAGATGTTCATTCCGGACCAGCATAAGTCTAACTATAACACCTTATCTGTGGTGTTAAGGAAAGGAGATAAAGTACATATATTTGACCTTTTCATATAGGGCAATTAATAAGCATTTAGAAAGCAGCTCATGTAATTTTTTTAAAAATTGGATTTTTTTTGGTCGTACCAACTCAAAAACCGTTGTGGACTCACGCACAACACTTTGCCGAAGATCATGACATGATCAAATGCATAGTTTACGATTCTATAAAGACCATGTACAGACAAAAATTCATTTATATATATAGAGATTCAATATATTGGTGACTTATCTCCTTTTTCCTTGACACCACAGATATAAGAATAGTAGTAAAATATTATTTTTATATTAATTATTTTTTATTTCTTATGAATTAAATAGTTAAAATTATTTTGAAATACTCAAGGATTTATTTCAAAATAAATTCAGGTTTTTTTACACACATTTATATGCAACAATAGATAATTGTTCAACAGCTACTTGTTTTTATTTTGTGCGCATCAACAGAGACTTAGTTATCGCAGCAGTTTATCGCAGTTTTAGCTTTGCATAAACTGCACACATATTTACTAAATGTTATTTTACGCCACATGAAAATTGAAATAAAGATAAATATAAATTTTGATACACCAGCAAATTTTTTATATTTTTCCACTACTTTTAATATTTTAAATATATTCATTTTAGAATAATTTTATTATGAATTTTAGTTACACATTTCGGCTTACTGTTTGTTTGGTTTAAGTTTTACACTTAAGTAATAAACTATTATTAGTTTTACTTCAGCCTCAGAGAGCATGTTAAGCTGTTTGTCCCCGTCATTATCATAAATATCTGATAGCAATCATTACTTATAGTAGGGAATATAACCACCAACACACTGTGGAGCAGTGTGGTGGATTAAGATCCAATCCCTCTCCTACATAGAGTAAAAGAGGTCTATGCCCAGCAGCAGGATGTTACAGGCTGAATCACATGATTCAGATGGATTTGTAATAAACTATTTTTGTTTTATAACAATGGGGGCAAAAGAGGAGACAAAGCCATCTAATCTTAAATGGCTTGCGGGGGTAATGGAGTTGCGGGGGCATTGCCGGTCTTTAGGGAATTGATTTTTATACACTCAATACTTGAAAACCCTCAAATTGTAACGCTCACGGTAAATTTCATGAGGAAGGTCATTCCACAGTTTGCATGTATGCAGAAAAAAAAATTTCCTAAAAAGTATAATTTTGCACAATTGTAGTACATTAACAAAAAAATCGATGTTTATCTGTTTATAGGACAACTACACTCACTACAAACAAGTTTTGTTTCACTTAGCTCCTTCGAGTTTAGTTAAATCAGATTGTTGACTTTTTTGTTTAAAGTAAATAAAAAGTTTCTTAAAATTGCTTTAATCTTGTAGATTCATTTGTTTACTTAGACTGGAGAATATTTTATTTAATATTTTATATAACATGACTATGCCAGAGTTTTAACGTTACTTAACATTTTATCTGTACTTAAAATGCATTAAATTCGTGTATTTTTTTTATTTAATTTTAATTTTAAACTAAATATAAAATACATATGTATACAAGAAAATATAGTAAAAAATTGATTTTCTGTTGTCCATAATATTATTCATAGTATTTGCAGTACATAAGAGCAATTATAAATCTGATAAAAATTATCTAAAATGGAAAGATTTTAACATCTAGTTAGTGTATATATTATTATATTTTTAGTTCAGTTGTTTTATAGGATTATATTCTATTTATGTGTATGAATTAAAAGTAAAACTTATATACTTAAAGCTAATGTTTACTGTTTTCTGTTCCAAAGAATAGTGATGGATAATACATATTTATTATTATTATGAAAATATCTCTTATGTATGAATAAAATACAACTAACCTCTTTAACGGTGTTCCTTTTTTGTATGACATCAGGGTCTGTACTTGGGTCTATAGCGGGAACCACATACTTCTTCTCAGAACCCTCCATTTTTAAGTCTGATACCGGTATATCTTTGCTTGCTGCATTATTTCCTAATTCAGGTTCCTCAATGGCATTAACGGGAGGCTTGCTTGGTCCCTTTGAAGATGAGACAGAGGGTGCCACATCAAATTGTGGCCTTTCAAGCACTTTCATACCCATTTCCTCGTCTATCTTCGCGCGTAAACGGTTCCTATCTTCGACTACGTGGGGATCATCCCCGTCTTCTCTATGACGAACGATACCAACAACGGGAAAGTCACCGACTTCATTCTGAGCGAGCGGTGGAGGCATAAGAAGTTCTGGTCCTGCTTTCTGAATACGTTTGTAAACATTATAAACACTATCATTCACACTTGTAGAACTTTTGAACTCGGGCAAATAAAATAATGCGCCTAGCCACACGACAGCAAATGTCAAAAGTACAGAAATAATCAAATATTTTTCACGAAGACGAAACGATCGTCTAGAAATGGACGGCACGGGAACCCCATTAACAAATCGCTGGTAGCTGGGTAAAAGTCCCGTCATGTTTACGTAAACACAGTATCTACTAATATCCTAAATGATAACTAGAAACGTCAGTTTTCATCAGACGACCCGTCATTGGTGATCGCCATTAAAGAACTGAGTTGTAAATGTAAAGTGTGAGTTGGTGTAAACTGACAGATCTAACTTGACTTGACATGTAAGGCCCTGTACTCATGTGTAATAAGAACTGTGTGATTCTGTACACACTATCGGGAGTGGATATATTATGGATAAAAAATGAGATCTTCTAAGTGAAAATTACACTCGAGACTACTTTATATGTATTCTTTATTGCACTTAAAATTTTTGTACAGACCTGTACCTTTAAAATTGGAACCAAATTAATATTTCGTAATTGTTTATAAACATTGTCTTCTGTGCAAGAATCTTGTCACATTTAATACATTATAGCTTTTAATGTTATAAAAAAATAACACTTATTTTATAATCTTGATTTTTGTTGAAAAAATATCTTTTCTAATCTTTACAGACTAAAAATATATAAAATATTATTGAGATGAAAATCGTTTCACTTTTTTTAAAACAAATTTGTAATAGAGGGCAATTAAATTTGTTTATATTGTATATATTGGTGAATTATATTTTTTTTGAGTTGTTTTTATTAAAAATAGAGCTGTAATCGACTGAATAATCTATTATCACGGTCCATTATGGAGGGTAGAAGGGAGGTGAATCATCTTTATATATCAGAAAGTGTCCGTCGAAATGCATTAAATTAAGGTGGCACCACATTAGCATCCGGGTAGCACTCAAGGTGCACGTTTCCTAATAATAATTCTTTAAGGTTATATTTACTACATCATTTTGTCCAACGTATGTTATTAAAATTGTCAAAAATTAACTAATTTAGTCACAATGATATTAACTTCTTTAACTCGGCATACTTCAATTGATCTACAATTGCTACATTCATACCATACCCTTTGTCTACACCAGTACGATTGTCGAAGGTTTTTGAACTGCTATTTATAGCATACAACATACAGCTGGACACTGTTTCCACTTTTCTTCCATATAAGATGATTCTCCCTCGTCTAGCCTCCATAACTGTTGCAAGTTTGCAATGCAAAGCTTTATAAATCTGTAGACATCTGTGGTCCTGTGATAAATGTTCATAGCACGTTCTTTTATACAGGTCAGATAACTAAGCCCAATTTCAATGGTGAGAAATTAGTACGATAGCGTCATAACTTTTTTTTCGCGTCACCGCCGTTGAATTACGTCATCGTTATCACTTGGTGCGGTGCGCAGTGCGAACTGCGCACGCCAGGTGAGTGACGTTTCATTTTTTAAAACATAAATGCGTTACGTGTACGGTCTTATACACAAGTCGGGCGAGGTGGTGGTACGTTGGCTTAATAGTTTACAGCTGCCAGAGCCATGACCATAGATAATACATTAATATATGGGTAGCCATGACGATCGCTTGGTGTGCTCTGACGGCTGTAAGCCATTAAGCCAACGTATCCCTACTACTGTTGTTTCGCGACCTGTGTAGAAGAATACGATTAAATTACGGTCTCACAGTCACGGTCTTATATATTTAATTGTGATGACTATAATCCTCATCTCCATCAATGAAGTATTAGAGCTCGCGCCACGTAAAGGTTCATATTATGTTTTTATAACCAACTTCCAAAAAAAGAAGAATATTCTCAATTCGATTGTATTTTTTGTTGTGTATGTTATAGTTCGCGTTATGTAAAAAGAACGTTGGCCTTGAAGCTGCGCAGAAGCGATTTATCGGTCTATTTGGTGGTAGGGTAGGGGGCGGCCGTGTTTATCACGTGTCGCATGCTTGCCGGTGTGCTATTGGTTGGACAGTTCGACGTCGACTCAAAATACTATCGCGCACAAGTTTTAAATTACGAAATAGTTTTACATAGAGAAGTGAGAAAAATTATTTATAATATATAATTCGCGTTATTATAAAAGAACGCTGGTTGTCAAAATGCGCAAAGGCGATTTACAGTGCTGCCAACTCTTGAAAAAACTTTTTCGTACTGTCCATTTTTTGGAACAGTCTTATTTGGTAAACAAACCACTGTCAATCGTAATTCACGTTTTTTCCGCATTTATCACTCACTTTCACAACACATTAGCATACGGACACTTGTAAAACTCCATTTACTATTTATTTCACTAAAAAACAAATATCAATTTATCATTTTAAACAAACAAAAACTATTAAAATACGAATATCGAGAGTACAGATAATTAATATTTTTGAATACAACATTTCAATTACTAAAAAATTTGTTATTGCTTTTGTTTAAAAAGAAAATTGTGATTTTGTAAAGTGATAATTATTATACTTATTTAGTCCGAATTATTCGCACTGGTATTTCTAGTATCTTTTAATGTACCTACCAATAACCATTATACGAAGCCACAAGTGAAAGCCTAATTAAAAAATAAAACAGTAGTACTTTTGTGCGCGAATATACCCATGCGCAAACGCACCCCCTCCAGTTTCTTTCAGCGTTATTTTTACATGACGCGGACTATACCTACTTATCTTATAACTTTCGACTTCTTCGATTTTTTTAAATCGATAGGTACATGTCATGTGGTCCTTATATTTAAATTTAATTGAGATCTAACAAGTATTTTTCGAGCTATATCTAATAATACGTATTTACTTGACTATTTTTTCGTCAACTTAAGTTGTGCTATGTGTTGTACCACACAACTATTCACTGGGTGCACCAATTTTGATGATTCTTATTTTAATCAAAAGCTGATGCGTGTCATGTGGTCTCATATTGATCGAGGTCTGATGACTACTTTTTGAGTAATCTCTGGTAGCGCATATTTACTTGATTATTTTTTCAGCTACTTACTTACGTTTTATTATTTTTCAATGTAATTGAATTCGGTTTTTTTTTTTCGTTTGCGAGAAAACATAATTATTAGAGTTAAATTTCACAAGCTAACACGGCGAACTTTGTGCCACCTACGACCATACTTTTTTGGTAAATATAGCGAATTTATTTTATACAAACCTTGTCCTGATAGTAACAAATACAAAAAAAGAGTTCAAAAAAAGATGAATATAAATATAGACATAGGAAAAATAAAAAATTGAAATAAAATTAGAAAAATCTTTTGTTAAATATTAATAGAACAGGTTTTTTAATAACCAGTTTAATTCCCGGTGTGGCAATATTCTCTTATCGTAAACAAATGAGAATAGTTTCGGATTTGTAAAATATAGTAAATAGGATAAGGAAATAAATAAGTAAACATTTTTAAATGAATTAGGTATATATTTGAACTTTATGTATACAAAAATATTTTTCACGTCAAGTAAAAATAGCTTATTTAACACTATTTTGTTTAAATTCTACACAATTAGGTAGGTTTATTACAAGATATAAGGCTAAACTAAAATTAATCGTGTTCAATTTATTTAATATTATATAAACCATTTTATTCTCAAATGAGATCAGTCTTAACTTACAATAATACAATGTACAATGTTTATAATAACTAATCTAAATATTTTTTAAATAGGTGGCGATATCTTACGTGTGATTATTTTTTTAGTAAGAACTATTTAACAGGCTGTTAATCATATTTTCGCTATGAACGGGGCTTAAATCGTGACATATAGAAATCGCAATCAGGGCAATAGCTTGCCGGATGCATGACTGTTTTCTTGCGGCATAAATTACACGGCGATTTTTGGGCATTTGATAAAACGGATGTCTGATTTTCATTAGAATAATTGCCATTCAATGCCGCCGGTGGTATAGGTGATTCCGTTCCACCCTTTGTTCCCGGCTCAAAAGATACAGATTTCTTTTGAATTTGCTTTGGCAAGGGTACATGTTGATAAGGGTTGTAACCATTTTGAGAATATTGATATTGCTCATTATTAGCAATATCATCTGAACTAGTAGTTGAATTATATAAAGGAGAACGTTGTTGAGTATTTGCATAATGTCTCCCATCTATTGAACGGTTTTGATTGTTTACATTATTATCAAGATAACAGTTATTAGACATTTTCTGATAATTTCCATTATAGTCATCGACGGGTACGTCACCATGTGGCGGTGGAACCCTTTGGTATGCTGAATGGTTGTTGTTATAGTTAGTTGTATTATTCACTTGGGAATATCGACTAGAATAATCAGAGTTAGCGTAACTTGTCGGTGGGTTGTGATAGCTCTGATAAGCTGGTGAATTGGTGGGAACACTTTGATATGGTGAATTATTATTAATATTATTCGGTGTGGTCTTATTATATTGACGATTTGCACTATATGTGGTTCCTGGTAAAGCTTGACCTGTCGTTATCATCGGTAATTTGTAATAGTAGCTGTTACTTTGACCTTGATTAATTTGATGTAGATGACTTGGAGGATGAGGATAAGTATTCGGAACCGTTCTTTGAAGGTTTGGTACATGTTTAGTAACATAAGTAGCGTTATGCGATGTAGGTGTAAGTCTATTAGCAGGGTTTTGACTAAAATTTGGTGGGTTTGCATTGCTTTGATGACTACTATACACTGACGGAGGTTGAGTGTATGGTATTTGATTGTTATCATTTTGTGCAGAATTAGCTGGAAGTGCTTGATAAATTTGATTATTACTTTGGTGGCTCAGGTTGGAATTAGCCAATATCGGCGAGTTACTTCCATGTATAGAAGTGCTTATTTGAGGATTGTATTGCTGTTGTGGCCGTGTCTGAGCTATTTGATAAGATGGGTATGAATTCTGAACTCTATAATAATCTGCATGCACACCGTCATTAGCAGCATATGATGCTTGAGATGTTGAAATCGAAATAGTAGATCTCGATGATTGGCTGTCGAAAGATTCAGTTCTTTGAAGAGAAGGTTTATCGGACTGAAGAGGAACCGTTATAAGTTCTGTTCTATTCAAAGCAGACTTTAAGACTCTTTCTAAAATTGGATTAGGAATATAACTATCTTCCTCTTGATCTTCTGCCGTCGCAACTAATATGACTTGATCACAAAAAGAAACAGACTTCTTTTTTGGTTTTGAGCGGTCACCGTAAATGTTACTGTTAGTCATTTTCTGATCGTCATACTGTTCGTCAATTTGTTTCGCGTCTAAGGAAGAAGATGATGTGCGTCGATTATAAATTCGATTGTGGGATTGATTTGAACAATTTATTACATCTCTGTTACTACTTATACCTGTGTACGCAAGTTGAGAGCGCTCAATTTCATTATTTATATTTAGTGTACTATTTTCGAACCTCGAAGCAAGATCTCTGATGGTATTTTTACTGTCAGATACTTGAGACATGTTTTCATTGTTGTTTGTCAATTGGCATTCTATCGAACCAGATCTTTTAAGTTTAAGAGCCGCTTGTTTAGCTTGCAACTCTCGAACCCAATTATCACTAGGAGTCCCAATATTTTCTAACTGTTTTAACTTCTTGGAGTACTCTTCATTTCTCAGAATCTCATTTCTTTTTTCCTGTAACTGTGCTAATAAAGATCCTTTCGGTACTTCTATATCACTACTTTCTTGCCCATTTGATTCTTGGGAATTCGCAGTCATATTTTGTATTTGCATTTTCATTAAATCGTCTTGAATTGGAGTTAAATCAATTGGTGGAGGCGGTGGAGGAAATTCCTCGCTTGGTTGTCTGGAATGATTTACTGAGTTCATTGGACTTGGATAAGGTGGCAATTCAAATAATTGAGGTGATCTTCTCATTGGCATTACGCAATCGACGACATCGATACCATTATCAAATACATCACCAAGATTCTGAATATTGTTGTGCGACGGTAAGATATTTGACATTGTATCTTTTTTAACTGGACTTTGTTCTTGATGGATCATAGCTTTTGTAACAACAGTGTGAAAATTTTGAGAAGTATTAGGCGAGTCATCGAGCCTATTATTATTATATTGATTCATAGGATTTCCATCATAAGAAGGCAGAAATGGTAGTGATTGAGGCTCATCGCCAAACTGTTCTGAAAAGCCACCATCTTCTTCATTGTCTTGAGCGTAAGTGTACTCGCCATGTGTAGGGTGCGGCAATGGCTGTTGTGGTCGTGTTTGAACGCCGTGCTCTATCACTTCTTGTTCGAACTTAGGCCCGCTAAGCTGAGAAGTTGTTCGCAGTGGCGGAGGTGGGGGTACTTTTGCTGCAGTCAGCATTTTACCAGCGCTGCCGTGGAAACTCTTTCTCATTAATTTACTTCGCTCTAAATTAGGATTTGTGCCGTTAGCGGTGGAGTATTCTAAATGCCCCTCAGATAAATACCCACTCAAATTGGTCTTATCGTCGCTTTTTCTTCTTCCAACATCAGCATCATCTACAGAAGAAACACGCGATTCCTTGGTCTTTGATTCATTATTAGCATCAGCCCCTTCAGTCAAATCTGGCATTGAACGGTTCTTTCGCCTTATTAAGCCACCCATCAGCAATTTTCTGCGTATTTTATGCTGTTTCTTATTTGCCTTTTTATCTTCTGTAGGTTCTTCTTTTTTCTCTGGAGCTACCGTCATTTCCTTTCGAGCTCGACCTCGATCTTCGCTTCTTGAACGTTTTTCTCTAACTTTATCTTCTTCTCTAGATTTGTGCCTAGGTGGCCGCTCTCTTGGAGGGTTATCTATATCGTCTTCAACATTTTTAGGTGACTTTTTAGAAGAGCCTTTCTTTTTAGGTAATGTGGCATAAATTTCAATAGTGGTCGGAGACGTCTCGAGCCCACCTCTAGTATTTCTAATTGGAGCTGATTGGGGAATTTCAGTGACCCTATTCATTCCTGCTATGCGACGTTGCAGACTACGAGCCCGCATTACGCAAGTATTGTGTTTCATTCGAGCGAATGTCATGGTGTGTGGATTATTATATGGTGCATCCATAGCAGCTCGAGCTTTTGAAGCGGCTGCATCACATAGAACAAGGGCAGTTTCATAATCAGCAGCATCTTCAGCGTGACGAGATTTTTCTAATAATCTATCAGCTTCTAAACAAAGTGCCTCGCAGTCTCCTCTTGTAGTCAGTTCTGGAATTTGAGCTAGTTGCAGATTATGACGTAAGCCTTGCTGCAGAGGAAGACTGTCAGTAGAAGATAATGAATAAGAGTCATAGCCTGCATCACACGATCCACCACTAGACAACTCTCCTTTTCGAGTTGGACTGCTAGGAATACTGCCAGGTCCTCGACCTCTTGAGTACATATATGGACTTTCAACAGTAGAAGACGAAGCAGAAGAGGCACTGTTCCTATCTCCACTCCAGTTTCCCGAATCCCTGCGTGCTCGAGGTCTTTCCTGAGTATCCGACGTAGAGCTTGTACTCAAACTTCTCGGCAATTGGGCACGCCGACTAGCTTGAACTTCTAACATATTTTCGACAGCTTTTCTACTCACGTAATCACTATCGTTATCTGGACCAGGAGTAACGGCTCGTCTAGCATAGCCCGCTATTGGTCGCTCTGGTGCAGGAGTTACAGCTCTTCTTGGTTCTGGTGCAGGAAATGGCACTACATCTTTTGGCGCATGTCGTGTATCACACGGAGTTCCGTCAACTGCGGCATACAAGAGTAACAGAGGTTGAAATCGACCTCTTCTGCACTTTTCGACTACTTGCGACCATTCAGGTCCTATTTCTTTAACATCTGCGTCATCAAAGTAGATCCATAATCGCAACTTGCTATGGAAAAAGAAGGTAGAGTAGTGTTTTCCATAGTATGTGACTAAGCCAACTAAACGATGCGTGGCACGAGCTGCCCAAGCACGGTCAACGCAAGCATGAAAAGCATCTGTCGGTCGTAACTCGGTGCCCAACGCTGCGTATACCGCTGCGACATGTTCAGCCGCTGGTCTATCGGAATCCCAAACCATTCCGATTGAAACAACTTCTGGACGATTCATTAGTGTTCGGCAGATTTGAATCTTAGCTCCACATGCATTCTGAAATTAAGAAACATGAATGTGTTAATTGTTTACCTCAATTAATTGAATTACTAAATTCTACATATTTATTACTTTTTTTAACTAGCCCATGCATAGTTAGAAGTTAAAGTACTTACTGGACAATCTCGAATATCGCCCATGCCTCCAGCTTTTTTTAAGAGTAAACCAAAGCTATCGCCATGTTCTCCAAGAGCAGCTTGAGCGGTCAATGCTGTTGCCGATACATAATGAACCATCTGAAATAACAGGAATTTAAATGAATGCGTTGTGATGTCATTTAAAGTAGAGATGTATGTATCATTAAAAGTTTTAAAGCTTATATGGCTGCTAGTATTATAGTTTATTTGTTAAGCAGAATATTTACCAGACACCGACGGTCGCGGGTTCGATTCCCGCTCGGTGTGCATAATTGTGTTTAAACAAATATTTATTTCCGGTCTGGATGTTAGTGGGTTTCCCCAAGCTATCGATAGCGGTTGTTATCATGTACACCTGATAGCGATCGTTACTCATAGCATTGAATATATCCACCAACCCGCATTGGAGCAGCGTGATGGATTAAACTCTGATCCTTCTCCTACATGGTGAAAGCGGCCAATGCGCAGCAGTGGGATATTACAAGCTGAAGTGAGCGAACTTAATAATTCCAATATCATTTTTCGTGAGTATAATACTTACTTGAGTAAAAGGCAATGGTTCGGACGTAGCTTGACAAGCACCGCAAACCGATTGTTCTACAAGCATCATAGCAAATTTCCTGTGTGGCACACAATGTGGAGCTCTACAGGCGTCATCGTCTCTCTTGTCACCGGTGCCAGCTGCCACATGAGCGTGTACTCTAAGTAGCAGGTGCTCGAAACATTCGCTGGCATCGGCCATGCATCCTAGTTGAAAACGGGCACCTCCTCCACCAAGGGCCCTGCGAAGACTGTCTGCTGCTGGCGCCCGCTCTGCCGACCATTGTAACTGCGCGAATAACTCCTGCAAATGAAAATTTTAAAATTATTCCTATGATTCTATTAAGAGCTAACGACTTAACATACTAAAAACTTGATGTTTTATGGGCGTTATGTGGTACATCGTCAGGCTATTTGCACTTATGTCTATATAATAATCTTTACAATTTTTTATTTGCGTCAAATTGATAACAACTATTTGCAAAAAAATGTTAAGATAATTTTTAGTGATTTTTTCCGTGTAATAATAATAAATATATTATATTATATAAATCATAATTAGTTTTTAAATTCAAGAAGCGTCGGGAACTGCACGCTGAAAGAATATTTCAATAAAAAAGTAAATACAATTTGTAATTTGTTTTTTTTTTGTGTTATCGATTCAATGCAATTTAATTATAATATGGATGAAAATAAATCAATATTTTCATCAATATTAAATGAGACACACATTTTCGAATCGCATCGATCAAATTTCAGCTAAATAACGGTCGAGAAGTAAATTAAAAAAAAAAAAGTTATTTTTTTCAAGCACCAATCAAAGTTAAAAGATTAGATTTCCTAAAACAATTGACTCGTTCGCTTATAGTGCCACAAATGCACATTTTTATGTCCGTAAATTTTAAATTAGAGGATAAAGCTAAACTTGTTTGTTCTAGATTTAGTGAAATTGAATGAAAAAAAAATGAAAACCCTACGTAAAGTCTGAAAGAGCGATGGCACTTTTTTTAACACATTGTTAATTTTGCACATTTATTTTCCCACTTATTGTAAATAAAATTGATTGTAATTTTTTATTTATTTATTAAATACCTATTTTCAGATATAGAAATGTTTTCGACACGATTCGCAATCAGTTTCAAGAAAAAAGTAATGTGAATATACATTGCCTGAGAC
Source organism: Melitaea cinxia (assembly GCF_905220565.1). Classification (NCBI taxonomy): domain Eukaryota; kingdom Metazoa; phylum Arthropoda; class Insecta; order Lepidoptera; family Nymphalidae; genus Melitaea; species Melitaea cinxia. The sequence goes on along the minus strand of NC_059400.1, from coordinate 5,914,359 downwards.
AATCATAAAATCTACTATGTTGCTAATCTACTATCTATATATTGAATACCGACGCGTATATAAGGATATTTTGAAGTATTACATTGTTATAGCAACCGCTCTGGTGTAGTGGTGCGTGTAGTCACCTAAAACTAGACTTGCGGGTTCGATTCCCGCTCGGGATGGATATTTGTATTTGTACAAACATTTCTTTCCGGTATGGATGACTGTCCTTATGGGTTTGCCCACTGTGCCTCGGAGAGCACTATATGCCACCGATCCCGGTAGTTATCATAAACATCAGATAGCGATCGTTACTTATAGTTAAACATAGGAAACATATCCGCCAACCCGCAGTGAAGCAGCGTGGTGGAATAAGCTCCAACCCTTCTCCTACATATAGAAAGAGGCCTTTACCCAGCGGTGAGATGTTACAGGCAGAATCGTGATCAATAATCTAATAACTAGCATGAAATATTTCCGTCAAAATTACTTAAATCGTTGAGATTTTAATAAACTATTATGTTAAAGTATTATCAACATATCGTACACAAGACTATTAACCGCAAATCCTAAAATAAAAATCAACACCAAAATGAAAGTCTAAAGCCTACATGCAAAACTCGCTTTCGTTACGGTTTTTTAAGATTTAAATTAGCTTGTATACGTTGAAAGAATGGTATAAACCAGTATGGCACGAATATGATGGGGCAAAGATACACGCGCCGTGACCTGTGGAGATCTCAAAGTATAATATATTATATACTTTTTAAGATAACAAGAATCTTACTTCGACGTATACATTTCTATGAATTTAAAAATAAAATATTGAACAAATATATTTTCTAGGACGTATACTTCGCTAGAATTAATCATAAATTTATTTCCGTTGAATTAAAACAGAACACAAAAAAAGAATACAATAAAAATAATCACAAATTTACACGCCAAAAGTAGATAGGTATATACATTATGCATCAAAGTATAAATAAAAACTTAACGACGATTCTGTCCAATGCGTTCACCAGCGGATGCAGTTCAGCGTGCCTTCCGCTTCTGACTCAGGTTTAAGTGAACGAACATAAATAAACAAACCAATTTTAATAAAATTATCCTAATGATAACATTTAAAAAAATATTATATAAATTGTATCATGTCAGAAATTAATAATAGTTACTACAATTTATATCAAAGCAATCTAAAGTCGTTGATTTATAAATAACAATACATATTAAAGAAATCGTTTATATTTACATGGAGGTGAGAACTCGGCTACTTCTCCTATTGTTGCGTGTGAACACGCATATGCGCTCCCAGACACGGACATATTCCGATTCTGATTGGTTAGAGAACACATTACTTATTTCTAAAAAAACTCTTAAAAAAGCTAATTGTGAGTTAAGAATAATAAGGCGGTTAAAAAAAGTCTAAAAATCCCAGCAAATTCAATATACCTACGCACCACGTGCCTTTTTCGAATAAGATCGTAACTCACAAAACATTGGTTGTTTGTTCCTTTTAAATAGGTTTTAAGAAACAATAGCCGTTCCAAGACAACTGTATATCGATTGTGCATGGTAACTACGAGTCGCATTTTAAATATTCTTTAAACAAATCGCCGTTGGAGGCATCACACAATTGACTTACAGGTCAGAAACTGGCAGTGCATCTCAATGCTGCCTTAACCGTATTGTATACCCGTTTAACATTTTCTCAATTTATATTTTAAAAGCTAATGTGAGTAAAAAATTTAAATGCAGTACAATAAATCACGCAGTATAAACATAATTATATTATTTTTCTTTTTATTTCTGTTTTCTCGTGCATTACTATAATAAAATTGTTCTGTTTTTCCGTCCATTATATCGTTATACCATCTACATCCATCACTATGCGCTTTGTTCTTACACTCATTACCTTTCCTTTTAGCTCCTATCAATTGATCTAACATTTGCTAAAAACGTTGTAAGTTGCGAGACGATACTTACATACATATTCATCGCGGAAAATAATTAATCACCAGAGAAAGGTATTAAGTAAATTTTGTTCCATAAAAGCTAATTAATTACCTAATTGTACATTTAAATACATTACATTACAAAATAAAAAAATACAATAACACACAAATATTCTCAATACAAAATAAAAAAATACAATAAAACATTACGTCAAAATATATTAGATTATAGTATTTTAAAGTTCTTTACTTCAAGTCATTTAATAACACTATTTTTTGCAAGCATTTTTACTACAAAAAATTAAGAAATAAAATAATAAAAATAGCTTATTAGGAATTCATTACACAAACTTACTCTGAAGAGAGACAATGTATTTTGACTTAGAAGTGTTTCAGGTGGGTCGCGTCTAGAAGCGGATGGCGGGCGGGACCTCGGTAAAGTATTATGCCGCACTCCAGCAAGAGATCCACCTATTAGATCTTTCGGAGGCAACAATTCTCTATCCTTTAGAACTTCAATCTTCTGCTTCTGTATCGCCGTGCCACCTTTGCCTCCATCGTTCGTTTCTTTACGCTTGTATCGGAACTTAATCATCTCAGTGACTAGTCCGCATCGCTTACACTAAGTACACACACTATCGGCAACCTGGCGAATTAATCGAATTCGAGACCTCATTTAGATTCAATCTCCATACTAGTCGTGATCGAAGACAATAGCCGCGCGCTAAATATACATAAACCTATCACACGCTGTGTCCGCAAACAACTTCGTATAAGGCAATAAGTAAACGAAACACGTAGAACTAAGAAATTCTACATTAAAATTCTACTTAGATGTTAAGTTACGTTCAACTATTCCCCACAGTAAAGTAATAACCTGGGCTCGTTAAAACATATGTAAAAAAAATTAGGCGGGAAGTCACCGGCTGCGAACAGGTAGAGCGGCAGGTGGTTCATTTGAAACACTATCGAACAACTGCCGCCACTAATCCATGATATGAAACCACTCTGCCACTAATGTCAATCTCAGTTAATGAGTCACTTCATTTAACTAATCACTTAACAAACTTGTGCAGCTTTACGGTGTAACGATACGATCGTCTGCGCGAAGGCTTTCTATGAGACTGACTCGAGACTCAGAGCAGTGGTGCGGGGGCGGGAAACTCGAGCGCCACTACCTTCCAGGTAGGTTCGCTTTTTTTGTAATCTATTGTTGACGTACCTCACGTGGGCTCGACGTCGGCTCGACGTCGTCCCTGTCTCGCTTGTTTGTTAGCGTCGAGACCGTCTCTATCATTTTAGGGGCACAATTCTTTGTTTATGTTTCTATAGCAATAACCAAAACAAGAAACACAATAACCCGCGCCATAAACGCTAGTGATGGTATTGTACCAGAACATGTGCAAGTTGTAGCTGCAAGCTATTAGAAATGACTTGAAACATATGAATTGGACACAAAAAAAAATATTATTAAACGTTAACGTTTAGTAGTATTTTTTACCGACTTCCAAAAAAGGAGGAGGTTGTAATTCAATTCGATTGTATTTTTTTTATGTATGTTATTACTTCAGAACTTTTAACTAGTTATACCGAATTTCATGATTTTTGTTTTAATCGAAAGCTGATACTTGTCTTGTGGTCCCATTTAAGTTTGTAGAGATCTGATGACTACGTTTCGAGTGATCTTTTTCATTGATTTAGTATTTAATTGGCTATTTTTTCGTTTAACTAAGTTGTATTACTTGTCGATGTAGATAGTTGAAGTCAGTTTTTTTTCGTTTGCGAGCAAACACAATTAGGTATATACAGTAATATTTAGTTATAATCGCATTCTGTATTCTTATTCCTATCTCACATTTAGAACTGCCAAAGTTATTTATTGTATTTAACCTAAACAAATAGTGACCCAGATGTTTTTAATTTAATCATTAAATAGTTAGAAGGTTTATCTTAAGAAAGAATGACTCACAGAGGAAAATCTGAAGGGCATATACAAACTGACAAACGACCGACTACCAATTTAAATACCCTTCTACGTACGTGTGACGTGTGAAATAAATCAAAATATAGGACCACTTTCTTCGGGTGAGTCAGAGTACCGGTATGTATAAAATGTAAGAATAAAAAGAATAAAGTTCCAATCACAGACGACCTATAATGGCGTTAATTAGAGAAATTGCAACGCTTTCTGAAATGTTATTCTGAACTGAAATACCAACAAAATAAGCATTTATCATCAAGACAATAGTTTGACAGTATCTAATTAACATCCACACACGTAAATAGTTCAAACATTTTTTAAAGATAAGCAAAACGGAAATACTTGTTAGGTTGAATGATTTTAAACGGGGCTGGTTATCGTAATGGGAAATCGCTTAAAAAATGATTCACTCATAATATGTTCACCAAACTTGGTTTAACCTCTTACAAAGCTAGCATTTTGCCCAAATGGATGTTGGACAAACACCACCCACACACTTACTTTTTTATAAATATTTAACTAAATATACCTAAACGTCATCATTATATTCATATATCGTGTGCACTATTTTTTTCTAAATGTATGACGGCATCCAAAGAATAAGTAGAGTTTGAGTGGTAACTCGGCAAGTAGGAGACGGTCTTAGTTTCTGTCGATACAAGTATCAAAGAAATGAGTTACAAGTTTCGAAGATATAATTTCAATCAAGCGTTGTAACCGTGGGACGATTCTCACGTGGTAGCTCGCGATCCAGTTACAGCTCGTGTGCCGACTGTGAGAAACAATAATCAATTATGATATAAACAACATCCTACCTAATTATAACGCGCTGTACAGAAATAATACTTTTTAACTTTCACTGGCAGGAAGTTAAAACTTGCATCTTGTAAGTAATTTCATCATAGCAACATTATTTTCTGTATGTTTTACTACGTGCATTAATACTGTTTCTATGTTTTACACTATATACTCGTAGCTACAACACCTTAAGGTTAATGTGGATATTGTAAACTAGTCTTAAACCTAACATTCTTATAATAGCTTTCGAATAGAATGGAAATAAAATAAATTAACCAGTAAGAAAAATACCATTAGATATCAGTCTTTCAGAGTTTAGCTTTCCTTTACGTATAAGGAAAATAAAGACGTATAAGGAAGGTCAAAAAGAATTTTGCAGTTCAATATGAACTTTCGTCATCGGTTCTGAGAACAGACTCATTCACAAGCGGATTGGGGCGGAGATGCCTCGCATACTAAGCCATTGCAAAACTGGTACATATTTATCAGGATTTTTCACAATACCATTAAGTCATACTTAATTGACTATTGGATGACAAAATTCAGAGCTACATAATATTAATTATTACTTCATTGGAAGCTATTAAGGTAATTAATGCACTATTTTGTAACCTTTTTAAATTATACTCTCACTTGTGAGAATATGGGTACTCAGATAGTTAAAAACAAACAATAGATGTGTCAATTCAAACTTTAAATTTAATACAGCTTCTTGTTCATGATTACTAACGATCTATTTCATGAACAATTTATCACAACGATTTTGGCCTATTTATTTCTTTAGAAAATAAAACCATTAGATAAAATGAACGTACCTATAAGATGTCTGTTTTTTAAATTTTGGTTAAATATATGGTGAAGTTTCATGTTTTATGTAACACATTAAAATCTTAAAGTTTAAACGTAATTCATAAAGCAAAATCAACTGTGAGTCTGTCGAACTCTGAATGCATTCGCCTCGATTGGCTTTACGCTGAATTATATGTACGGCAATCGATTTGTTCTACGCGCAACATCTGATTCAATTGTGCCGTGGAAATAGCTCATTGTGTAAGCTATGACGATAAACTTGGGATGTTAATAGTATTCATTATTATTTTAATAAATCAGCTCAGAAAACTAAATTATATTAACTATATATATTATATTATTTTGTATATTAAATTAGAATGAAAAAATGTTTGTAGTAAACATACTACAGCTATAGTAACACTAGGATCACGGACTATAAAAATTAACAAAGCTAAGTTATTTGCTGCAGTTTTGTAAATTACGGTCACCTATTTATCCAAAAAATTAACATACAAATAATCGAAATAAGTTTAAAAAGGAATTGAAGTTCGTAAATGTTATATTTGACTTTTATTACAGTAATACGAGGTTCATTGTGTTATGACAATAAGTGTATGAGCTCATGTTTGTCAAGCAGCACGAACATGACTTCGTGTTGATAAACATGTCGGTAGTGTGGACTACAGACAATAGGCCTGATTAACCTGTAATTTGTGTCAAATTACAATAACTATTCTAATGAATGTACAAGGGTCTATTGAATTCATCATAATTATGAAGAATGTTTATATAGCAATACGTACTCAAAAGTTAATTATCAATATTCGATTAACGGTATTCAAATCTGCTGTTTTCGATTCAAGTTCAACATATCTTGAGCTATGTTCTCCATGGGCGCAAAATTGGCCATGAACAAGCGGTATCTATGCAATGAGTTGTCGCAGACACATTTAAATAAATTAATGATACAAGTTGTATATTTAGCGCGTTCGCAAGGCTAACGAGCGACCACCTCGTGAATGTTCACTAGAAATCAATTCCAATATGTTATACCATTCCACTCACTTATAACTCAAACACTAGCGATAATGAACTTTGACACACAAACACACACGAGTTGCGAAACACACACTCAAATTCTACACATACATAGTATATACTACGCCTATATAATGTTAATACATAGTGTAGAGTCGTATTATAACGATAAATACGCGTCTGCTCGCGGCGGTAGAGCGACAACTTATACACTCTCGCAGTGAGACAGGCTGCGTAGGCACATGCGAGTGACAGAGACGAGCTACGGAGGCTTCGGCGCCACAAATGTAGTATCACGGGTGCGAAAGGGACGCAAAAACAACTTAAGCGGGAGTCCAGTTACGTATCTCGTCTTGATACGGCTAAGATGAAGTCTTTGTGGCTAGGAGCTTTTGAATATGCTTTTCAATTAGCACACGTACATATCAATGTTGACGCTTTAAATTATTCGCAACATTTATAACCCCACGCCAATATCTTCTCTCAAGTTTATGTGGTGTTTATATGCGCACGAATTTAATTGTGTATTTATAATCAAGTTAAGATAAAGACCGCGAATAAAATAAACGAATTGAATTAATTACATTTGTAAAATTTTACAATCAATGAATATTGCTTAAGAAATTACGTTATTTTGAATTTCTTTGTACTTATTGCAAATTTTATTTTACTTCAACTTTAAAACGTAAGAAATTTTATATTAAAAAAAAAATATTTATTACATACTTACATATAAAAAACGAATTGCGCGTTAAAAGCTATGTTTATTCGACCTTTGAGAGATGCTAACTTTATTCGAGTACAAAGAACTGTATCCTGTTTATAATTTCTTAATTACAGATATCACATAAAATAAAAAAGAGACTAATTATCATTTATTTCAATAATTAATAATAGGTACCCCAAAAAGTCGATACTCTTTAGAAAAAAAATGAAATCGAGCGGGCTCTGTTCTATTTCTATTTATACTTGATTTTATCTTTGCATAATCTGTTTTCAAAAGTTTTCTGTTTAGTATTGAAGAATTATTATCTAAAGATATACTAGGAAAAAATAACGCGATCTTATAAACATTTTGAATCTCTAAATTTGTTGAATGGTTTTATACTAAATTAGAGGTTAAAATTGAGACACAATGCTTAATTTGATGTGTTGCCGATCCAGGTACCTGACTGAAACGGACTATATGTGAAATATCAAGAAAGGATTGTATAACCATACATTTATTCTTTTAATATAATAAATCATGATGTCATTAAAATCAATAGACACGGATGTAACGTTTGATTTTGTTCCTATAGCTCCATCTGAGCTTTATAACTGTTCTGCATCAGACGTGACCTACACCTTTTCAACCCTGTTATAGTGAGGGTTTACAAGTTCAAACTGTGAACAAACTAAAAAAAAATTAAGAACTTAAAAAACCTTTTCGTTTCCAAAAAATAATAGTAACAACACACTTAATAACTTACGTGATATCTATATATTAATATGTGAAGCAAAAACTTTGTAACCCTTTCTTTCGGCTATCCATAAATTACATGAATTTCAGGATTTTTTTACCCCTCCCTTGCCCTTGTCATAGATGGTCACATTTATGAGACCGCCCCTACCTAGTGTGAACTAGACACATGTATTGTAATTTCACCCCTATAAGTTCTTATTTATTTAATGAAAACATCAGTTTCGACATTATTTTTATTTTCATTTAATTAACTATTACATATATTATATTTTGAAATGTGATGTCATGAAATTTGATCCCAAACTATCCCTTGTCACACTTTGTCGAAATCTTATCCCCTTATTCCCCCGCCCCCCTCTCCCCATTATCGTGTGACGTAATTTATGGATGGCCCCTAATGTATTACATTATAATAGAAAAATATAGTAATGTTCGTATTACGTATATACATTTAGTATAACAGTTACATACAGTTTTCCAATCAGTAATCTGAGAAATAGTCAAGATTACAGCACTAGGAGCTAGACGCTAGGGTCAGTCTAGAACCGGTTTGCGCAACTAGATGCGTTTCCACGTATACACGACACCCGTGTACACAACGATGATAACGCTTACGTAATGCTATACGTCTTATCATTTAGTTTACGCACTTGATACATTTCTTCCGGTAACTGTTTTAGGTTACGGTACTCTACACTAGCTTTATTTAAATCTTACTAAGGGCCGGATTAACCGGTCAAGTCTAAAGTTTATCATGCTATAACACAGAATAAAATTATTTACATGAAATAACGAATAGACTATAGCAGCAGGAGATAAACTAAGCCTAAGACTTGTTTCTACTTAATTAACAAACTACAGCTCCTACCTTTATAGCATATTCGCGAATAAAAATATCATATAAATATAGTGGAATTCGATGATAAAAAAGAATGATATACTAAAAACTTCTATCTGTTGGATACCGTTCGATATCTTTCAAATAGCGTTATCCACAACCGGTGAAACGGGCTTCTTAATTGGAGCCACCAAAAATGAACTTTTACGAAATCGCATCTGAATTAATAATAAAAATATAATGTTTGTTACTTTTGGAGTGCTCAACTAAGCTGTCTATTAAATTATAAATGTTGAATTGATTGCGAGAGCCCCTTTGATTAGATCTGAACGGGCGCGAATTCTCGCAATATATACGAGTATGAAATAAATGTCAAAAGTTTACCTACTGCATCATGCATGTATAATGTAACGTTTTTATCATGCAAAAAACTCGTTTCAAATTACTTATCTTTAAATATTAAAAACTGAGTACAAAAATTTAAAAATACCAATAATAATAACATATAGAACTATAAGAGAGTATACTAGAGATAATAACCTATAATTAACCTTATAATTTTGCTTCTTTGCTATTTGTGTTATAATAATAAATAAATTCATTCAGGCTATAATGTAATTTTGCTGATGTTTTCAAAGGAGCTCACTATAGAAAGTAGGACTAATGGTCAGTAAGTGAATATTGAAAAAGCTTAAAAGAGACACACTTGACATTTTGTGAAGATGATAAATTATCTTGTACTGAATAGCCTTGCTGCAACAAACATTCACACGATAAAAATATTCCTATAAATTTTGCTAAATTTATAATCCTACTAATATTATAAATCTGAATGTAAGTTTGTTTGTTGCGCTTTCACGCGAAAACTACTTAACCAATCGTCATGAAACTTTGTACACATACATATTTTTGAAGGTATTAGAAGTAACATAGAATACTTTTTTAAAACAAAATCAATGCGAGCGAAGCCGCGGGTAAAAGCTAGTAAAATTATAAAGAAGAGAGTTTTTTTTTGTTTGCTTATAATGGATAAACACAAAAATTTCTGAACAATTTTAAAAACTGTTTTAACAGAAGAGAGCTACTTTATCAACGAGTAATATAGGATATATTTTAATGGGAGAAAACACACTGAGAAAATTGTGTAATCCACACGGTAAAGTCACGGGCGGAAAGCTAGTTAGTTATAGATAAATAATGTGTGCCTTTTAAAGTTTAAGCAAAATGTATAAAAGCGTTGTGGTGTTGGCGCATTCGAAATGTCACAAGTGTAATTTATCATTATTTACAAAAATTAAATGAGAAATGTTGGCATATCTCGTTTGAAACCTACTCTTGAAACAAGAGGCGATGTATGTCGCCGTCCCACTTACTCGCCACGTGCGCTCTACTCACGACCGAAAGTTATACCTATACCTACGCCGAAAAACATCGTCTTACCACTATCTCCTCGGTAACTCAATCAAACGTGCCCATTTCTCGCTTAGTCAGGATACGACAGATATTCTACGTGTTCGTGATTTGGTATAAATGTATAACTTAAACCGTACAAAACCCTTTGTTTAAAAAGTTAGACGATATAATAAAATATAAAAAAAGATTTATAAAAACTAACAATTAAAAAGTACCGTTATTTGTTAAGATATGGTACAACGGAAGAATTCAATTTGCTTTAGTATTTATTAATGTAACATATGTTCAAACCGAAATAAATGAACGGTTTCTATTTACAAGCTGAAACTAATAGGAATAATCGGTCAATTACAACACAAACCGAGAGTAATTACGACAGATAAAATTTAGCTAAGATAATAGTTAGAACAATTCGCATTCCATACTACTTGTAGGTACGAGTTGAAGGCTATAGGCTCTATCGATACCGCTTCTAGTACATTTGAGTTATAAAAAATAATGGTAGAATTTAAGTGCACACTTTATATTCTTTTACGGCCTGATCGACATTTACATCATTAAATAGAATATATCATAGATTAGTGCACTCAAACTTGGTGTTTTAATACCTTTTAAATTTATATTTGATTTGCTGTCTATTGATTGCTAATTAGGTTTTATTGAGAATGCAATACACATTGAAGCTCGTACATAAATCAAAAATTTGTTTAGAACAAAAATTATACAAATGCTTATTTATCTATGGATTTCTATAAGCTAATCACACAACATGATGTATTAAGCATCTTATATAGTCCAATATTTTTAAAGTATATAGTATATAATTGTTTTTATTAAATTAATTATAAGGAATAGCTGAAGTGGAATTAATGCTCTATTCTGTTTTCTTCTAATGCCCTTTGTGCTTACCTACTATGTTTTATAAACAAGCAAGTGGATATATAATACCATATGAATAAATATTAATATTGTTTTTTTCATTTGGTAAAACTATCTAGGTCACGTCATATTTATGCCAAGTATTAATTTAAAAAAATATGCTTATACTCAAGCACCGTAAGCATAATTCAGGTAACCCTCACGCGCCTCAAGAAACCGCAGTGCAGTCGTGTGTCAGATGGCAATGACATCTGCGATGAAGATTGACGTGCGTTTAAATCGCTTAAAGACGCATTCATGTTGGCTGATTTGCACTTTATTTACGTTTTCCCTTTTGCAAATAGATTTATATTTGTATTTAAAAACATAACTAGATAATATATAAGGAACAGTTAAGAATAACCAATGTATACTGATTTAAAAGCTTAAATCACGAAAGATACAGCTTTGTTAACACATCAAGCAAAAATAAAAGAGATAACAAACATAATTATCTATGATTGCGATTAGACCATAAGATGGTGAGTAAGTACCTATTATTTTAAGTCCTGTTTCTATATTTAAGAAACTATTCGTTTTGTTGTTAACAACCCGTTCATTTTCAACTAAGGCATTCGCCTACAAAAGACGGTAATCATCCCATCTTTGTCAAAACATATTTGCGTAGTAATATAATATTTTGTAATTTTATTTGTAATCTTGGTAGCAAACGATGCAAGCAACGCTTTACAATAAAGGAAAAATAGCAATGTGACTTCACGCTTACTAGACTTGTATTCGTATTAGGGTTGTTGCGAATAATCGCATCTGCATCCGCAAATGCGGATCACCCGTATTGAATAAGATATCTGCATTCGCATCCGAGTTCGAAAAATATGAATATGATACTAGTATCAAGATCCCATGGATTTTTAATGGATTTAAAACCGGATCCCCATCTACATCCACGGATGTCAAAATTTTTGCATCCGCAACAACCCTGATACATACTATCAATGTATTCGACATAATCATGTGGGATTCGTTACGACTTTTACAAGCTAAAACACGCGCCTACTAACAACGACCAAAAACTACTGAATAAGTAAAAATATTATATACCTACGCCTACTATCTACCCACGATATCATAATTAGTCGCAGCGGTCTTTTAAATTATTTAGTGATTTTTTCCTTTGATAATTCGACACAATATTAATATGTGTCGCAACCTGGAGACTCCATGTGTCGGAGGCGGTGGCGCCACCGATAAGACGAATTTATGACCTGTCAATAATTTAAAAATAAAAAGCTTTTAATATATTATATAAAACTTAGTACTGTAACTATCAAAAAAATACTCTATTAGTTTAAAATATTTTTATATTTTAATCTATTCGATCTATAAACATTTGTATTCAACTATATCAATAGATTGTATAATATTAATATTTTTCCGTATTTTAATTATTTACATAATTAGTATCGTTTTATATTTATTATCATTGATTATCCTTTTCATTAAAATGTAGCTAAACTTTCTAATGTAAAACACCAGTCTTCGAGTTAATTAGTAGTAATTTTGCCGGGTGGAAACTTTGTAAACGATATAGATATAGATATAGCACAAACGGAGGCAATTCCATCTGCATTGACGGCTGCATCTAAATACGAGTAAATATTTATTCTAAAAATAAAGCCATTAATTGATGCTTACATAAAAACGTTTGAGTTAACAACAAAATTATATAAGACATCACGACTTATTAATAATTATATTAATAAGTCGTGATGTCTTAATTGTCAATTATAAGTTTAATACTACGGTATGTACTGGAGGCTCATTATCGTATTATTTAACGTTATAAATATTCGTGTAAAATGCAGGCGCTACGTTTAAATCAAAACACTGTCAATTTATCTCGACAAATCGAAGCTATTTGACTTATTAATGCTGCAGCAGAATCAACCATCATCTATAGCAAACCCCTTTTTAATAATATTCCTATCACCATCTCTATTCTATTGCTTAGCTACATCTCACTGACGCCTATAACTTTTGCTTGTCTATTTTTATATTAAAAAATTATGATAAAAATATTCGATACAAAGCTCCTAGAAGTATAAACGAAATATGATTAGGTAAGCACAGATACTTTTCTAATGCTAAATGAATAAAAGGAAAAATTAAGGTTCAAAATAAGATGGTAAGCCTTAAAAATAACCTAAAGTGTCATTTGTTATAAACACAAATGGTCATTGTCTGCCTATATGTATATCTACTCGTAAGTATATCTACGTCGTAACAGTGCAGCCTAAAGTAACGAGAAGTGAAACCAGTTCTGCAGCTGCTCGTGCGCGCTCCTATAGGTAGTGAATACCCGCGTTATGTTAGTGGTATATCATTTTCAGGTCTTATGGTCAAAAACTCGAGAGTAAAGAAATGCTATAAGTTACTCCATATTTTGTTTCTTGGTAAGGACGTACTCTTATATCAAACTAGCTGAGCTTTTCGGTTTTACCCGTGACGATGTTAGTGGTTCTTACTCCGCTTATTATTACAGATTACGTAACAAAAATTATAAACTGAAATATACATAAGCCGTATTTATTTCAAGTTTTACATAAAATGAGTTTTGAGGTTTTTAAGATTTTAATAAAAAAATAAACAAAGAAAAATTGTAACTACTTATAAGATATCCAGTTTGTCCCAAATATACTAATATTTTGGAACTCAGAAAACTATTACGTAACAATTATAATGTTTTATAAAATATTCTGTGATATATATATGTGTGGTTACGGCAGTAAAGAATATAGCCACCTCCTCTCTTCCCGTGGGTGTCGTAAGAGGCGACTAAGTGATAACACAGTTCGACTACCACCTTGGAACTTTAAAAACCTAATCGATGGTGGGATAATCATCCGCCCGCTGGCTTTGAAACACACAAGACGAAGACGGGCAACTGTGATAGGCTGAAGTATTAAATTAAGTACATTAGTAATGTACAAAGTACATTATATATAGATCACTACGATTTCATGTAAAAAAAAACATGCGCAAAATGGTTATCAAAACAGTTTAAGACTATATTTTGATATTTGTCAAGATACACTAACAAATTCAATCAATAAAAAAAAAATAATTTAATGCCAACGAAACATTGTTGCATGCGGTTCTCAAGTAAAACGAATGCTACAGACGATACGCTCTAACATTCGACACACTCGTATATTTATGTAAAAACTACTATTATTCTACACAAGCACACACTACTTTGGTTTAAAGTAAAATTCACCAGACTTATTTTAAACTGTAGTTGGTACCTGTGTACTTGCAGAAATTGACAAGTTAAATGCAGTTTTACAGTCTTGTGGCCGACGCATCAATATAAACGCTGCAATTAAAGTAAATTTAAAAAGAAAAAATAATGAAATGTAATACTTACTATTACTTATTTTGTTCTTTATAAAGTTTAAATTAAAGCAGATATTAATAATTTTTATTTAATAAACCAGGAAGTAAAATAACACATCTTTAATATACATAATCACAATGCAAATATGTTCTATATAAAACCATTATTACATTGATTTGTAACCACATTCTTGTTATAATAATACAATATTCTTGTTATATAATGTATATTCTTTATAATAACATAAGATTTTTCTGATAAATTTGCAAATAAATGAAATAAATGTTTAAAAACGGAAAATAATACATTCAATGTTACTATTATAATATTTAACTTTTATTTCAAAGAAGGCTCAAAGTAACTTTGAACTTATACAAACTGCTAGTTTTAAGATCTAGTTAAGCCATTTCCTAGTTTGTTATAGTGTTACATTGGAAAAAGAAGCCACTACCCAGCAGCGGATATTACAGCCTGAATCGTCATTGTGTGTAAAGTTCTTATGTATACAAATTAAAATTCACTTGTATGTCTAGAACTTTGTGACTATATATTTTAATCTATAGTTTACAATTTATATTAACATACTAGCGACTCGAACAAATGCCATGTACGAGGCTGTAAGAGATATTGTTTTATTTCAAAATAATTCTTACCTAATTAATCACACAAGGTAATACATAAACATAACAATTAATTACTAAGTACTAGTGATCGCCCAGTGGTCGAAATTTGACCATAATTAATTTAAATTATAAGTTTGAACATTATTAAAGTTCTGTTGTCAAAGACTTTACTTCTATAATAATAAAGAAAAAATATATTTATGCGTGTGTGTCAAATACATGGTAGCTCAGATTAATAAACAAAAGTTGTTTATTAATCTAAGCATGGTAGTATGTGTTATTTTTTTATTTAATGTATTTTAACCATGATTTTTAGAAATATTAACATTCTGCACTCCTTCTCTATATACCATAACTGTGCAAAATTTCATACGCCTTCGTCCGCATGATTGTCGTAAAAAGGGTAGGCATAACGTTTTTGCTTCACATATTCATATGTATATATATAGGAGAAAATTCTCATCAAATTAATGTTAATAACGATTTTATTTAGTTTGCGGTTTCGTTCACGTTTTTCTTTTGTTTCTATTGTCACCCTCTTCGATCATTGTAGTGACATTCATATAGTTAACAAAATAGTAATTTAACTTTTATTTTCGAGAAAATTTACCATTAGACGTCGTATAAATATTTGTATAAACACAAATATCCACTCCGAGCGGGAATCGAACCCGCGACCGTCGGTGTTTAGGCGCCGCCGACACGGCACACGCATCATTACACCAGAGCGGCCGTCAGCGGTTATAAGTAATATAAACTTGTGAGTTATTTCAGTAGTAGGTACAGCAAACATAAACTATAGACATTATCTTACACTCGATAAAATATATTTTTTTTCTTTTGAAATACTTTAATGATTAGTTCAATGATATTGGATGGTGTAATAACACCGTAATTGGCTGGCCCAGTTTGGATGCGGCTCGAGGCACGTACTGCCAAGACATGCTTCTAAGAACGTGCCTATCTACAAATTCTTGGTACACAATTATGTAATTATACAAATAAAATATCATTGAAATGTAATAACCACGGAATACTTATATTATAAATTATTTAGCGATTGCGTTGTTCATTCACGCTTATACAGTAATTGCGATTTTATTAATGCATGCTTTATCGTTAGTTGCCGGCCGATTCATTCATGTTTTCATTATCATACTTATTTTATTGACGGTGATAATTATGTCTAAATGTAGGTAGATATGCAATTAACTTTATAAGGAGAATTGAAAAGTATATAAATATTATAAAAAAGCATTACCTAAAAAATATTTAGATAAAAACAATGAAATCGGTTGAAACTAACGAAACATCGTTGATTAAAAACAAATAACTTAAACAACCAAATACTTCTAAAATTCTGTAAAAGTAGTTTGACGTGAAAAAAAATCGTATCATGTATATTAACACGATAAGGTTAAGATATTTACCTCCCTTTTTTAAAAAAAAAACCTCACTATTGCTCGACATAAATTATATTTCATTTTATAGATAATTTCTTGATCTACCGGCATCCAAAACTAAAAAATTTAAACTATTTAAAAAGGAAGGTAAGGTATGCTTTAAGAAGTAGGAAGGCTATTTTTTTTCTCAAATCGACTCGGGTGAAACCACGGGAACCAGCTAGTTTTTACATAATCGCGTTCAATATTCTATTAAAACTATATTGCCTATATCACAAATATGTCACAACACGTTTCTTCAACGTATTAAAAATAAGGACGAAAATGATTGATTTTATATTTTTAAATAATTAAGTTGTAGTTTTTTTATGTGAGGTAATTGAACTTATTAGATACAAGTTCTGCAATCTCTAGCAATCATTATATACATAGACGAGGCTAAGAGCTTTATAGACTAAATAGAAAAATAGAAATAAATTGCTGTTGAACTGTTGAACGGCTTTTTTCTGTTAAGAACATGGAGTATATACTAGTTTTTTACATTATACTCATAAATACCAGCTTTTATGAATACTTTACTTAGCATCGACTTAGCCACGATGTTAGTGGATTTGAGGCAATTTGATTGTTGTTACCATACATATATTTCCAGTTTCAAGATTGAAAAAAGTCTAGACAATGTCTCATAAACTCCAAGGTAAAGGCCCAACTGCAAGATATAGCTGGGTATCTAAATCACGCCAGCGCATTTTGCAAACCAGTTCCAAGGGTTTAATATAAAGAATGAACTCACTATGAAATTCCAGGCTGCGGTATACAGGAGCTATTTAAGACTCGTTCGTTTAAAATAACTAGTAAGAAAAATGAAATTGATAATTTTTCATTTACCCTTGTCTAAGTATAAATAAAATGAGCTCTTCTAAGCTTACCAACTTTTACATTTACATTTACATATTATGTTAAATAAATAAAATAAATACAACTCGGCAGTATTTTTTTGTGCCGGATTCAATAAATAATGAAGCTATTACTAAAAACTACACAACCACAACAGACAAATACAAACTACAATAACATAAAATTTATGCAAAAAAAAATACCCCTATTGAGCCCACAGCATCTAAATTCTCAAAATATTGGTAGTAGACCTCGTGCCATTGCCAAACTTATCAGTTAACCAAATTAATTTTTGCTCACCCGTGGACGCAATGATCTTATTAGTCAGCTATTTAATGAGTGAGTAGACTTTTGGCCTTCAAGGTTAAAATGTTTCCTTTCCAAACCTTTGTTTGTTAACTTTTCAAAATTATAAAGTCATACCCTTGGGTATTTTGTCAGCTTTCCAAACTGCCAACCGGCTATAATCTTTACAATTTTAGATGCCGTTTCTAATTAAATATGTACATTTAGGTTTAGTCAATATTAATTTTAAAAATAAAATGATATGGGTGCGAAAAAGTTATTTTATTTTTTATTTTTCATGACACATATGTAACCTACAAAGGATCCTTTTACTGTCGTTCCAAAAGAAGCGAAGTCGTCGTTTTATTTTCGAGACGTGTCGAAAGTTGTGGCTCAAAGATTTGAGGTCAAACAAAGCACTGAACTGTTCATTGTTCACGAAAAGGTCACGTTTGATTGGCCACTCGAACCGTGCGAGACTAAACGAAAAAGTTTTTAAAACGATATCCATCTGAGATGGTACATTCGAGTAACCACATTTCAATTTTTTAAGTAACATAAAAAGCTCACTCGTTTTATTATTCGACTTCTATTTGTGCGACTTTATGCAACTTTATGGTAATGTATACGTGTGGCTGCATAGTTATAAATATTATACGAATACCTAGGTTTTAATATATGTCGTTAAAGCTTACCTTCAGAGCGCAAAAAATGCACGATGGTCCGAGGCATGCGTGGCCTGTGAGCTCGCGGAAACTGCGCCGAAAAATGTCAAGATGCCACAGCACCTGCAACAAACAATTATCTATAAGTATAAATTTTAGTCAATTATTCTATTTGGAGCAAACATTCCACAATACAATTGGCACGTCAACTTTGTATTTTTAAATGTGCATTATGAATAATTATCTGCACAACCATCAGCGCATTTCAGCTGCACCTTACCTGCCCTTATCCAATAATACGGAAAACTAAACTTTACCCACAAGATACACATACAGCTGCGGTCTATTTCAATTTGATTTCGTTTAGGGCAATTTAGCACGATTAATCATGGATATGAGTACGGGGGTTTGGGCCCTATCAGTACTCGTAAAACGAAACGATTTTAAACATTGAACCTCCAAATCAATAGGAATCGTAGATACGAGGAAGCTTATATCTGCTATACATAACTATATCTACTATATCTACGAGGAAGCCTATAGCTACCATACTAGTTGCGATTAATATAGAACGAATTGTAGATATTTAAAACATTCTTAAGAGATCTAACGTCGAAAAACAATTAATAAAGAATACCCATATCTTACAATCGATGCCGATTTGAAGAAAAAATATTTTCAAATTCACAAAAAGAATTAGTAATTTATAGTAATTTATACGCTATTAAAATATTACGAATATAAATATATATTTCGCAGCTGCGCATAATATACATAGCAACATAAATTTTAGAATATTTGAAATACATAGATATTACATACACGTATTATTAAAACTTGTAGTAATAATTTTTCATACGTAAATATGAGTGGTAATTAATTTTTATAATTGTATAAAAATAATCTAAGAAGTTAATACCTAAGTAATGAATATGCAAGTAGTTACTAATTAAACAAATCGTGTAAAAATTACTGCTCTAAAGTGCGAAAATTATGTATAGTATGCAATTTTATATATAAACAAAATATAAGGATGATATTCTGCATTCAAGGTTGAGCACGTTTAAGACTACAACCGACGCAGGCTTCACGGCACGTATCGCGTCAGCTGCAGGTGGCATATGACATCGTAAAAAATTGTAACGAATAAAAAGAAAGCTAAATATC
Organism: Melitaea cinxia; assembly: GCF_905220565.1. NCBI lineage: Eukaryota > Metazoa > Arthropoda > Insecta > Lepidoptera > Nymphalidae > Melitaea > Melitaea cinxia. The sequence goes on along the minus strand of NC_059400.1, from coordinate 5,894,781 downwards.
CAACGAAGAACGCACCGTTTATAACACGGACAGTAGCTTTTCATTTATAACGTATGAATACGAGTATAGCTAATCTATTCGCGGATTGACATTTTACAAGAAACGCCCACAAGCTTCCTGTCTAAATCGCCTACGCGCTGTACATATTTTAAAACTTTATCATTCCATTTATATATTAGACAAAACTAATAATCGCAAATCAAAGTAAAATTACATTTTTGTACAATATCCAATTTATAACTTTTAAATAAAGGGGCGGATATAAACCTTCATAAAATTACAAAACAAACTTATCCATAAATTTTTTTCGATGTACGTTATTATAAAATATTCTTTAACCTTGAAGGTTCCTCCATATACTCTAGATTGGCGAGAAATTTAAAATTGGAGTTAGCTGACTAAGGAATACACCTGCTTACGTAGTTTTTCGCAATTGTTTTCGGAGTCTTATGGGCAGGTGCGCGCCCTGTCCGTGCAGCTGTGCGAACGATGGCGCTCATCTTAGTTTTAATTCTTTAAACGATATTAAAATAAAACCTAAAATTGATTTCGAGTATCGCAGTCGAACGAGTTGTTTATTTTAAGTATTAATTATCGCATGTATAACTGGATAAGTGGATAATAAATGTAATTCAGGTAACTAGTAATTCTTGTTATTTCGTACATTCCTTTAATTCAAGATCATTGCTAAAAAATAAAATTTATAAAACTGCTATGCATAAGACGATGAAATTCATTCTTCAAGATATTTATAATAACGACAGATGCGCAAGCCCCGGTAGCCGTTAGAGCCGTACAATCAGCTACAAAACGTAGATTAATACTGATTTCCTTATATCACGTAACAGAGTCACTGTTAAGCTTACTTGCTTAAACAATACGTGGATGTGTAGTAAGATTACAAACACAAACTTCTGTCTACCGGAATTTTATGTAGTTTTGTATATATTTTTAATTTAAATTGTATATAAACTCCTATATAGTACTTAAAAGATTTTTGTTAAGCAATTATAGTAACAAAAAAGATATTGCACTATTGTTATTTTTAAATAAACTAATATTTTATTGCAATATTCGTACAAGACTAACTAAGATAATTATTTAAGTATTTTGTAGACTTACGCCGAGTTGCACGAAACAAAATTAAAATTTAAGTAGAGATTAAACTAATTTAATCACAAGAATTTCATACAATTCTTGCGATTAAATTAGTTTAATCACTACTTAAATTTTAATTTCTTTTCGTGCAACTCGGCGTTAGTGTTTTAAAATGTATAAAATTAGATGACAGACGGTATAAGTATATATGAAGATTAATTATTATTATTTTTTTTATTACCTTAAACTAGACGCCATTAGAAGTCTCATGTTTACATAAGAATTATCACAATTCGATATACCAAATGTTTTCGTAGAATCCCGATAAAGGGACCTTAAGATAAACAGTTCAAACCAAATAAAATACTATTTGCACTTCTTAGTTTGAAAATCTTAGTTTTTTATTAGTAAGATGTTAAGTGGATCAACTTAAAATTGTATGTCTAAATAGCTTTATTTTGTTGGAAAGTGACAAAGCGCGATCAAATTTGTTTAATGATAACGGATGTAGACGAATGAAGATTTAGAACGAAACTGAAGACTCCCGTCAACTTAGTTGATAAGATAACCTTTTTTTTATGCAAACAAACATATATTATGATGAAACTTTTACATAAAAAGAGGGATTAATTTCATAGCATTTTATGAAAGTAATTTGTGAATGAGCTATTCTTGGTAGAATTTTACGGCTACGATTGTATCAAAATAACGAAGTAACAGCGGCCTCTAGTGAGATAATATTAGTTGTATTTTATTTCCTTTAAGCAATGATATATATGTTGGGATTATAAAGTATAAAGCACATAATGATTTATTGTAAACTTTTATTGTGTTAATTTTATTAAATTTATGTCGTAAGGCATTCATTTTATCGAGTGCCTAGTTTACAAATGTCTTATATACCTTGGGGCTTAGCCAAGTTGACAATCTACAATCGATAACGCTATTAGAAAACTAACCAAATGTATAGGAATGACATCATCTCAACGTAAAGTCACGTGATCATAACAAACGAATAGAAAATTCGTAGACAAGTTTACTTGTTCAAAATGTTACAACGTCGAACGGAATCGTTTCTACAACGACGATCACTACATCCCATACAAATGGTAGCCATGTTACAGTTTTGACAAGCGTCAACGAAACGATATCGAAATTTTTGAACGATAGTTAAAAGATTGCCGAGACCCAGTAGTAAACGTTAAAAAATGGCGTCTATTATGATAATATGAAAGAGTTGTGTTAGGACCGAGAATTATTTATTTACGATAATTTTGAACTATATGCAGCATTTAGCCATGATGATTTTGGAAAAGCCATGCTGAGTTATTATTGAATAGGTTATAGTAATTTTAATTAGTAAGATTTTATTTACATTGTCTAGTTACAAACTTTTATTCTTTTTTTATAAAAATTAATAAACGCTTTACACTCAACGGATCCCCCAGTAGGACTTTCTCCTGTGTTGGGGGTCCGGAAACACACACAATACACAAACACAACACCCAGACCACGACTAACATCTATATGGTCGATATAAATGTCTGTCGGGAGCGGGAATCGAACCCGCGACCGCTAGCGCAACAGCCAGTGCATTTACCGTTGCGCCAACGCGACGTACTTAACTTCGTACGTCGTACGTAACTTTTATGTAGGTCCTTCATATTTAATTTATCATTTACCTACATATCGCTGTCCCCGGGCAATAAAGCGGTAATATCAAAAATCAAATTTTACAGGAGAAATAAAAGAAGCTAATTTGTTTATAGTGCAGTGTACAGTGATCCAAAACAGACGTTCAATATGTCAAATGAAAGCTATTTTTTTACCAATTTAAGCTTTTCAAAATAATTTTTTAAAAACAAATCGTATAATTTTTTAATGAAATAATTAAAAAAAATGTATAATACAATTCATAGATGATACTATTTTAATTGCAAGATCATTAACAATTACTGTAAAGATGTTCACCGGTTTTTTGTGTTATTTTTCTTAGAGTAATGCAATAATACATAGCTTAGTCGTAAGAGAATTATCCATGCAATAAAACGGTTATTGTCATTTATTCTAACGAAATATTAATAAAAAAAACTGAAAAAAATAAGAGTGATAGATTGATACTCAGAGAAGCCAAAAATTAAATAACATTAAAAAGGGTGTAACCGGTGTATACCGCTTTATTGCCCGGGGCCAGCGATATGATTAATAAGTTATTAATAGTATTTTGTAAATGTCCAGTTAATTTTATGTTCAATGTTATGTACCTACTTAAATATAAAATAATTAATAAAACATTATTATTATTACAAATAAGTTTATTATTGTTTTATTAAAACACTGATGATATTCGTGGCATGCACAGTTGAAAAGAAAGGATTTTTCAGTCATTAATACTTTTTATTTACAATTCACTCAAAACCTACATTTTAGGTATTATTTGTTACTTTACATAAAAATCAATTAGCTACAGTTATTGTACATAAATATTAGTTTCATTATTACATTTTAAGTATAAATTAAAATAGGTTTTGTTATATACAAACAAAAATTAATTGTTCCTCTGATATTGCAGGCAATTTGAAATTGTATATAGCCCTCAGCTGAGACCACTATCACTACATTAGACATTTTAAGGAATAGTGTTTGTCGGAGGTAGCGATGATGGTCTCAACTTGTAAAAAATGGTAAAATTTGCATCAAATTGTCTAGTACCAACTAAACGACTTAAAATTACATTTCGGCTTTCTTCCATTGCTATCTTTCGCAATTCTAATCACAACCTTTCCTTTTCTCTTTGTGGATTTTTTTTCCCTTTCCATGAATTCCAGTAAAGCTGCGAACTGTTCTGGGCTTGCTCAAGATCTATATTCCATCATATAAACCACTTAATTTTTAGGATTTTATTTTATTTTATTTAGGACAACAAACAATTGCATAATAAAAGTTTATCAGCGCCGTTATCCACATATAATATTATATACATGGCAGTACAATATTTCTGAAAATGTAAATTACAATTTAAGAGAAAAGAGAAAATGAATAAAATTAATGAACATGACAGCTAACGAAACGATAAGAACAAGTCCTAACCAATTCTTAAAATTAAAATTGCAAAGATTTAACACCTAATATTCTTCCAAGATATTTTTCATTCCTATTCAGAATCATGTTATCATAACATGTCGAGTTTTTCTAGACACAGTAATGTTTAAAATTAACACTGTGATATAATAATAATAAACCAAATATAAGAACTTTACCTTATTTCGGTTACGCATAAAACAATAAGTTAATAACAATTTCTTCTTCAGGATTAATGGCTTTCAATAGTTCTAATAACAATTTGTAATTTTATGTATTACGACGTTGTGACTTTGACGTTAGTTTGACGCTCGTAAAAACGCTCATCATAGACTAAAGTATTAGTTTTTTCTAAAAGATGTTGTAGAATGAGCGTTTGACTCAGTCGTGTCAACTTGGCTACCAATTTAAAATGACTTACGCCGAGCCGTCAACGATTGTAGAAAGACGTTCGATACGAAACGTTTGTAACTTGGCTAGGCCTTCTTGTCAGACGTATACAATTCTATTAGACAGGTACATGAGCGTCAACAAGTCGCGCGAGGCGTCGTTCATAACGGTATAGAGCTACAAGCGTTTATATCTTGGAGATGTTGTGTTGATTATGTGTTAATCCTAAGCTTTTTCCCGTTAATTTGAAATAAATAACCTATGAGTTCGTATTAAAAAATAATTGAAATAATCACTTCAGCATATATTCAGATTATTGTCAAGATCCATATAAAATGTAGTTATTTCGCACCTCTATTCTCTATTTATTTACAGAATAATTTATTTTCTTTCTCTTGCTTGAATAAGTACATAATATTTCTAAAAAGATGTTTAAAATACATACAAGTATCTTATATACAAGTATCTTCTAAGGTTGCCTGGAAGAGATCGCTGTATTAGCGATAAGGCCGCCTGTTGCAGCTGATGCAAATTTTATTTTTATATTTCATTTGTTATGCTGTTAAAACCTTGTATTAGTGTGCGAAAGTGTAAATAAATAAAATAAATAAATAAATATCTTATATACAAGTATCTTATAAGGTTAAAACAATTGTAAGGTATCTACGACGGCAATAAATAATAAGTTTTAGATTACGTATTTAGTATTTAAAAGTTGATTAGTACCTATAGTGTATGACTTGCAATTGTTGCCAGTAGTGTACCGTAAAACAAAACGAATAATAATGATAGAATTTATAAGCAACATATATTTAGATAGATTAGTTTAATTGTGCAATTGATACCATGTTTTGCAAAAGCTTTTATATTCATTACAAAAAAAGAAACATTAATTTGCACCTAGACTACGACTTGTAAATCACAGACCGTAACATTGTTTCTATACTATATAAAGAAGCATACAACTAAGTGAAGGCTAGTTTTACTCACGTTTTTGTGAACGGGGAGTGCAGTGGTGCATCTAACATATTGAATCTATTATAACATTTCTAACCACGATTTGACGCTTCTTGACCGGCGTGGGAAATGGCGATCTCACGATTTGAACGGAATAGCATAAAATTATATTATAATTCTGTTTTAAACGTTTATTTGTACGTTATTGACAATCTAATAAACGAGTGTGAAAACTTGTTGAAATTTCATTATTTATTCGATTTCATACTTCTGAATTTAAGGTGTGACCTTTAAATATGTAAAAGTCTTACATGCTTTTTAAGTCAAGTTTACGAGTAGCTTTATTTCTCCAAGTTCACATATAAAATCGTGTACTTATTAAAATATTTATTATTATTAAAGATTCTTTATCTTCCTTCAATACGCATAACGTGTTACTCATATAGAACCCGTACACTTCTTTGCTAGATCGCATACTTGAGGCTAAAAAAAACAAAAAAAAAGAATTACAGGCAACTGCTATGCAGAGAGTACTGCAATATTACTTTTTTAACCTGTTAAGAGCTTATTTCGTGTATGTTTAACGATTAACTAATAATATTAAGGGAAAGTAGTTAATTATTGAATTTATCAGTTAGGTAATAAAATTTATTATTCGCATACATTTCAATTATTGTTTAATTACTGAAGTATATTATATAATTGTTTGAAATGAAAGCTGTATGCTCAAGTTTAGACCAACGGAAGTAGATTTGAATAAAAATATAGTGAGTGTGCTTCCCCCACGGAAACGGCTCGCCTAAATTTTAAAATAATCATAAACATCGTCATTGGTATTTAATACGCCCTGCCCGTTGCACTAATTGTTTTGCAGATATAATATTGATAATATTGGTGTAAATTCTATTGTTATACCTTGCTGATTTGAAATCACTCTTCATTAGAACTTTGCCAAGGATTTGCCGGGATTTTACCGGCTTTTACAGTAACATATCGAGATTTATTTTCTCAAAAATGTTACTCGGTCGGAGCAAAAATTTTAAAAGGGTAATTTCAAAGTATGATTGTAAGCACAGCCTAGCAATTAGTAACCTCGGAGTTTATAAATAATAAATATTCGTATGTCGCAGTGTAAGCAATGGTCAGTTAAAATTTACATATTTTTGAATACGTAATACTAATATTAATAACACCAAAGTAATATGCAAATTTGGCATGCATAAGCAAAAATTTAATGTAACTTAAATAAAACTGTTTCTTACTATTACACATAAATTAAAAAAAAAATTATAGTACTTATAAAGATATCTATTTTATGCTTAGAAGTGAAGAAACTTTAAAAATCTTGTTTATTTCTTCAAAGTAATAATAAAGTGATCAATTTACGCCTAATTAGACATAAAAATCGTATGCGTATCACTTGACTCTAGTGCCTACATAAATTTCAACTTTCTTATAAGCTTTATTACTTGGTAATAAAACTGAAAATTGTTTCATTCAAGCGTTGTGTTTAGTCGCGGTATTACCACCGTGACGGCGGTCACGCTTTATAGCTACAACCAATCGAAAGAGTAACGGATGTCAAATATGATGTACGATAAATGTGATGTAATTATAAAACATACATTAATTACTTTCTGGTTCAGTGATTATACGTTTCCGAAATATTCGATTTCAAATTCCAAAATTATTTTTGTAAAATAACGTTTACAATTATATCAATGTATTTTTAACTCAAACAACATTGTTCACATCTTGATCTAATTTAAATGGGACCAAGCACCAAATTTTGATTACGAAAAGAATCAACAAAAAATGGTACATGCAGTAAAAAGTTCTGAGGTAACATACAATAAAAAAAAGTCGAATTGAAAACCTCCTTTTTTGTAGTCGATTAAAAAGGGCGCGTTTCAAGATACGAATTTTTTTTTTATTTCATTACAGATACTATCCTTACCTATTATGTACGTATATACATTTGTGTATTTTGAAGGCAAATTTTGTAAAAAATTAAAAAAACATAGGTATAATATATTATAATTTTTAATCTTGTTTTGTAAATTTGGAGAAAATTGTGTACGTTGTAAACTCAAGTAATTATTACGTCTCTTATGTTTGGGTGAAAGAGGTAATTCTTGAGGCGAACGGCCGCTATCAAGAACCGGTCAGAGTGTGGGCTATTTCGACGAACTCTTTATATTAACCAATTATTTTTTTGTGTACTACTTCATCATACTAGTCTCTCAGACTATTAAATTAAGGTATAAAACAATTTGATAGATCATAATTATTAATACAGCATTCATTACAGTAAAAAATATTTTATAGTATTCAAAAGTGTACTACTATTTTTTAAATAAATATATACCTACTATAAATTGATCTGTAGTCGTATTTTTCGTATCTAGTATTAAACCGATCAAATCAGAATAACTTTATTAAAATAGGCTAGCTATATAGGAAAAGCAGTTTCGAATCGTCATTTTACAAATTGAAATTTTAAATGTTATTATTATTTTTAAAAGTGAAGCTACCACCGATTCGGAATGTAGATTGTGCAAAGAAGAATCGACCAGAAACTCCGCAGTTACTCTTTTAAAAATAATATATAAAATATATCTTATATATAAAATTCTCCTTCTCCGAAACGGCTGGACAGATTTTTATGAAATTTTGTGTGAATATCGGGTAGGTCTGAGAATCGCCCAACATCTATTTTTTATACCCAAATGGGAGGCAAGTCAAGGTCAACCCAAACCAAAGAGGGTAAGGGGCTTAACAACATTCACTTCAGCCTGTAATATCCCACTACTGGGCATAGGCCTCTTTCCCCATGTAGGAGAAGGATCAGAGCTTAATCCCCCACGCTGCTCCAATGCAGGTTGGCGGATATATTCCCTACTATGAGTCACGATCGCTATCAGGTGTACATGATAACAATCGGGACCAACGGCTTAACGTGCTCTCCGAGGCACGGTGGGGAGACCCACTAGGACTGCACGAATACCCAAACCACGGCAAACAACTGTATGGCCAATACAAATGTTTGTCATGTGCGGGGATCGAACCCGCAACCGCCAGCACAACGGGTAGTAGTTTGCGGAGTAAGCTAGTTTTAGTATAAAACTAGTAATATCGTGCAAGAAATACAGCGTAACTAAGTCTACGCATCTTTATTATCTATGTAATCCTGCATCGAATAATAAGCTTAATTATTAATTTCTTTTAAATACAAACTTTAAATTTATTCTCAGACAATTTCAATATTGTTTGTGGGATTAAATTATACATGCGAATACCCAAAAAGGAGACGTTCAATTGGCACAGTCGGAAACTAGGACTTACAATTTTGTTATTCTTCCTCGTGTTTACACTGCGATCATTACTATTGATATCAAGGCAGTCAATACTTAAACATCTCGCAGGGAGACTCAAGCTCCAAGATCGTAAACGCCGCGAATAGCCTCAGTTTTTGCAAAATAAATACAGTCTCGATATCTTTAATATTACCCCACAGTAACCGTAAGACATGGACGCCATGGAAATGGGTAAAATATGCGGCAATATAGTAAGCTTACAGTAACTACGTCGGTCAGTTGTCGAACTTTTCTACTGCGAATGCTGCGGAACACACACAACAAGTGATGTAACAAGCAAGAGATTAAGTCTGTGTTAAACCTAGTTGTTTACTCGTTTACTTTAACTTTCTTTTCTTTCTTTACATCGCAAAATGAAAAAAATTAAAAAGACTTAAGTTGCAAATAAACTGTCGTTTCATATTTAAGTTAGTATAAAGGCGATTATCATAATCCAGTTTTAGTGTTTATGTCAGAATTATCTAAGGTTTATTAATGTGGCTTTCATCGTTTATTAATTTAATTTTTGTCGACTTAATGAAAAACTGTTATAAAAATTATGCAAACTATAATAAACGTAATTGAATTGAAAACGTAAATTAATTTGTCTTATTCTTCTTCTTCTTTAAAGACAATGGCTCCATCAGCTTTTCACCGATGATTTTGCCAATGACAAGTCCTAAAAGTGGATTAAAGTCCGGAGACAGGGTCAATTAATTTGTAATTGTATTACTATTTTTCAGTGTTTGATCTATAGTGTGACCATTAATATGTGAGTGTGAAGTGACATTGATGTTACCTATATTAAATTCTACAATATGCGTCTGAAAATCATCATAGAATCAGTTATTATAACTTCAAAATATGCTACTTCGAATGTAAAGAAACACAAAGTCACGTTCTGCTGAATAGACATCCGTTCCTGTTTTTGGCAAAGTTTTTTATAAATCAAAATTTAAGATTTAAGAAAACTATAGTAGAGCAAAACAAACGTCTTTATATAAATTTAAATTCATACCCCATTAGTACTCACAGTCCGAAACGAGAACCTCAAACCGATGCATTTTACATACGATCAAAACTGCCCTATTATAATGGAGCATCCCTTTACTTAAATGGGGGGACCGGCCAACCGTGCAACGGCTACCTGGCTCTAAATGTACCTGTATACGAAATCCCGGTTCATATAATTACTTCCAAACAACTACAAGCAAATTACTATAGGCGATCGTTTGTCTCGCTTCCATGCATACAAATAACGTATGAAAACTCGGTTTTCTCTTTCCCTCGCACTCGTTGATGTCTTTTACTAGCCTTTTTAGGAGAGCAGGACATCGGAAAACCAGAACAATCTTCCTATTAAGGAACAGAATTTACTGTCATTTTTATTTATTTTCTGTAATTCCGTATACAATTCATTTTTTATAATGAAGACAGTATTGTTCCTTATTACTTTTTGATGTTAATATGATACATATTAATTACCTATTGGAATGGAAATGTTAACTGACTGACTGAAATGTTTGGAATTTTAATTGTTAGTTTTTCTTATTGATTTGATAAAATTTGTATTCTGAATAGACCATACAAAGATATGAATAGGATAAAAAGTTCTATAGGAAAAGGAATCTTAAAAATAAAATAAAAAAGTAACGAGAAGCGAGAGAGCGGCTGAGATCGAGAATTACAAGGGTTGTATAGTGGTTGGTCTGGATCAGATTACTTAAATTATAAGACGCTGCATGCAGCTTATAAATCTTTGAGCTAAAAATCAGCTATGTATCTGCGTGTTTTGATAATGTTTACATTTGTTAATTTTCTCGCAAATACGGTCACTTTAAGAATTAAAAAAAACTAACACTAAAACTACTAAATAACAATACGATATCTTTATCATACATCATAAGCAAGTACTCTTAAATGGAAAACTTTATTCAGGTCTAATAAAAATATTGGGAAGGTCTTACCTTAGCGCCGTGATACAGAGCGCTGCTCCGTGATATTTTTGCCTTTGTCATTGTACACAGTAATCCAATCGATTCTTACACAGTTCATCACATTAAAATGTTCATGTTTACAAGTTTTAGGCACAGGAGGCACGGTAAAGTTCTATGAATATCGCTTACGAGTGTGTTTACTACGGGAGCACGTACGTGGGAGTGTAGTGACGCGCTTGTGTAGCTAGCGACTGCAACGCCGGCTTGTGGGGTGGCATAGTATGGAACTAAAGTGCCCGCGAGTAGCCTCAGCTACGACAACCTACTCTACGCTCTGAGGCTTTTGGAATCCGCCATTTTATTTTATGACGCATAATGGCGACGATTTTTTACGTCAATACAAGTAAATATTGTCATCCTATAAGTATAAGCGAAAGTTAGCTTTGTACCACTATACATTTCTTTTACAATGAATATACGCATGTATAAGTACTAAATGCAGATATTTCAAATTTATGGTATAATGTTGTGCCGTACTACATTTATATCGAAAGATAATAATGACAATTTTTACGCTTGAATTGAATAGTATTTTCTATAAAGAGGCAATTTTAATAAATTTTATGCTTCTAATGTTCATATGTTTCTTTACAAGAGAGCACGTACTCGTCCGACCGAATTAATAAATTAATCCGTCTTACCCGTCGAAGTAGCAAGAGTTGAGAGTTTTTTTTTTTTCTTTATTCGAATATTTGAGGCAGGTGTTGAAGATAAAAAAAACTCGTCGATACGTAGAGATCCATCAGGAAGCATTATAAAAAAGTTTGGTTTTTACATTCATTTTGTGTGTGTTCCTCAATCCATACAAAATTTCTTACTTTTTTACTCTTTACTTATTCCATATACTGGAATAGAATAATATTTTGCAACTAGTCCAATAATATGGGCAACACACATATGTTCATTTTTGGCGCGAAATTGTGGAGGCCTATGTCCAGCAGTGGACTGCAATAGGCTGAAATGGTGATGATGAGTCCAATAATAACATTGTACAAATTATTAATGACTTCGATTATACTTCAATTTACATTGCTTTATTTGTGTAAGTAAATTTATACTTTAGCATGTAAGTACACATCTATTTACACACATATAGGTACATAACAGTGCTCGCGGTCGACTATGTATTGGTTAGGTACTCGTATTGGCGATAGTAACTGTATAGTAATAACCATGACACGGCGGTGTCTGTAACATAGAACAAAAGGTTTCATATATCATTTTGTCTAATCTCACGTGCGCGATTATAAACGTAGTAATTATTGCACGTATATTAATTATTTTCTAACCGACTTCAAAAAAAGGAGGAGGTTACTCAATTCGACCGTATATATATATTTTTTATGTATGTTCGGGAATAACTCCGTCATTTACGAACCCATTATGATAATTCTTTTTTTTTTTTGGAAAGAAGATATCCCTAGTTTGATACCATGATAAGGAAACCAGGATCTGATGATGGGGTCTATAGTTGTATTTAAAATTTAAATACATTTACGAATTTAAAATACCCATGTCAATATCCCGACCGTATAATTTGGGTTTCACGTCCGTAATCCTTTATAATCCTTTGAACACAGAAAAAAAAAACTAATAAAGGATAAAAACTCTTTTTTTTTTCTTTATTATAACAATAATGTATATAGATATACTCATTGTAAAGCATAGATCCGCTAAAGTTAAGTTGTTTACTTTTAAGTCTATTATAAGTAAAACTAAGTTATTACTACTTATATTGAAACAAAATATTGTTATATTACGAACACAAAATGTTAGTCGTATTATAAGCAACTGAGTAATTACCTAGAAAAATACAAAAATTGTATTTACCATATTTTATAATTTTTTATAATTAAATATTTTTTAATTTAATATCAAATTTATTATGATAGGATGTTATAGGCAGTATTTCGCTTGCCAAATAATTAATTAAATAAATAATAATTACACAAAATATAACACATAACATAGGTAAGTAACATTATTACTTTTCACTTTTTGTTTACTTTATATATAAATTGTAAAAGATCAAATAAAAACTTGGCTTACTAAACTGAGATAAAAAAGTTCTCAGTACTAAAGAGATAATAACATATATTCAACAAGACTATATCTCATATCGTAAATTTTACAAGTAAATGCACGGACTTATCGTTAAAAACAACAACATAAAATATGCCAAGTGACTTTGTAATAAAGGATTCAGAAATATGGATATAAAGAACAATTTTATTATTTTTAAACAATTGATGATATTTTATTATTATCCTGTGAGGTTTGAAGTTATTCAATAATGGATAAAGGTTTCTTCTTTAAAGGTTAAGGTTCCATCAAATCTGTAGATCTGTGCGTTACTGCACAATAGCGCAAATACTTATGCTAAATTCAACAGACTCACATACATATTACATGTAAGTGTGAGCAACAATTCATTTTTCATATGTGATGTGGATAAAATACATTGAACATTGATTTCAAGGTTGCTTTTTATACATTAATGTGTTCATCCTCAAAGCCTTTTAAGTACCTTTAAAGCCTCGATCTTGCGTAGCCGCCGCACCACGTTATACCGAAGCCCTCAGTAACTCATCATACATTCCATGTATCAAGGAATGCAGAAGAAATTACATTAAGTATAAAAAGAAAGCTTGTAAATAATGTTGTTATTATGAATAAGAAACTTGGTTTTTTTACTAAATATCAATTTTGTTTTTATATTTACAAATCATAGCAATAGATGCTCAATTCTTATACTCGTTTTTTTATGGATAAAACTGTTTAACGCTTCTAGTTTTGACCCTTTACATAAAATAAATAAAAAACTTTTTAAACTGTTTTGTTTCGGACGTAGAGCCAGGAATTTTAAATTAATAGGTTTTTTATAAGATCATTAAAAACGTTATGATTCCATTTCATGAATAACACGAAATAAAAATAGTATTTTAAGTTTATAATTACGAAAATCAAGTATTAAGAAACACAGTGTAAGAGTAAATCATTAAAATTGTATTAAATTCAACAAAAAGTAATGTGTGACTGCTACTTTATCAACAATGTGTGTAAAATACATTACAACAATTTTTCATTATTATTTGTGACACGCGCCAAGCTCTGGTCAAGAGTCTGCTGAACCAGCGGTCGACAGTTTGAATTCAAAAACAGACCGGTACGCTCAAAACAATGAACCCGTTTCTTGCATCCTTCTCTAACATACGCAACTACTTTCTTACTATACATACTATTCTTATACTTTCAAAATCACTTTAAGCTTTTATCAAGAAAACGACTTTAAGTTCCTAATAATAAGATGCAAATCATAAGTTTTCTTCGATTATTTGTATTCGTAGTAAGACGTAGTAAAACTAAACCAGTTTTGTGCTAAGAAGTACAACAAACCTTTTTCCTAAAATCATATACCGTTAATTATTTGGGTAAACAGTTTAAAATAAACACTTTGTAGCCTTGTTTTTAAAGAAATTTGCCAAAGAATGGTGTTCTGCTTTTAGTAGCTTAAGATGTGTATAATATTGAAAAGAGATTTTAATATTAGTTTTAATCACCTCGCCGTGTAATTAATAGAAATATTTTTTCTGACAGACAGACATCCGTAGTTCAAAAAACAAATTTTGTTTAGTGCCTGCGAAATTTTTGAAGCAAAACTTCAGAGATTGTGAAATTGCTTAAAAAACAATGTCTTCTCTCTCACTTTCATTTTGTACTATTTACGTTAAACTTTGCGTGATATGGAAAGAAACACACAGACAAACAGACAATAATTGTTAAAATTGGCTTGAGTTTGGCATTTATTGTTCTCATAAAGAATATAATATATAATTCGTTTTTTCTAGAAAAACATTACGATATACCACTATACCACAAAGAACGGGGATAGTGACCAAAATAAACAATCTGATAAGTATTAACTTTCAACGCAGGCAACACGATTTAAAAGTTTATTACATCACAAATATACTTTTTAACTTATAAGACTTTTCGAAGAAGGAAACAACATAAAATTTCGGAAAAGATTTAATTTCGTCACGATACGACGCGACGTTACGAAATAATGAATCAACTCCGTTATATAAATTAGCAATCAATAAAGGCATCCTGTTACAAGATGTATTATACTTATACATGACACCTTCGCATAAGATTTCCAATAAATGTTCACACCGACACAACAGCTATTGTTCTTAGTTTAATAACAACTTCCGAGATTGATAAACTTTCGCAGTTTTGATACGACTTTCAGCACGATGCAGTGTAAAACACTTGATTCCCACGATGACTGAACTACAAAACGAATAACAGCTCAAATTGCTGATATACCATTCAATGTGTTAGTTATAAACGTACTAATGATGTAAATTTCGAGGTTTTTGTTTCAACGCTGCTACTGTATACAATTTGAAATTAAGACGTTACTTTAAGGTACTCTGTATAAACAAAAGTAGGTATAGAGTATTTGTAATATAGCTATAAATCTAATAAAAAAATAGTATTTGAAAGCTATAATTCGCATTCGGTCCACTAGTTACCTAATATGTACATAACAATTAAAAAAACTGGATGGCGATAGATAATTCAAGTCAAACAACTTACGTAGACAACGAACTTTCATCAAATATTAAAGCTATTAAGAAATAAAAATACTTGTCTTTTGCAAACGTTGCCAAACTATCGTGACTACACGCAAGCTGTTATGAAACCTATGCTACATCTAGACATCTTAACGTCGTTTTCAAATAAAGATTCGGCGATAGAATTTCACACGCTACCTCGTAAAAAATGTAATATTCTTCATAGGTATAACGAAGTACAGGTTTACTTAATAGTAGTTAATAGTAAAAACGATCAGATAAAATTATATAATGGTTTTAATTTTTATAGTAAACGTGTAGTTTTTAGTAGTTAAAGGGCTTTATTGAAATTAGTGATATGGAATAATTATTATTGTAATTTATATATTATTGTTGAGACACAGAAATAATAACGTTTTAATATTTAAATTAAGTCGAAAATATTTTTTGTTCAAGTTTTATTGCTCATATTAAAATAAAAATATATATAGGTATATGTGTATCAATTAATTCACTTACAAGATATAATCAACCTGTGTATTCGATTTTGCTTATAATATTGGAATAAATTAGCAATATTAATTAATTAATATATTTCACAAGTGATAACAAAAAAAAAAGTAAGTTTTTATTAAACAAAATTGTTTTTGCTCGCAAACGAAAAAAAAACCGACTTCAATTACATCGACGAGTAATACAACGTAGATCGACGAAAAAATAGTCAAATAACTACGCGTTATCAAAGATTACTCAAAAAGTAGATCTCAATAAAATTTATATGTGACCACATGACAAACATCAGCTTTCGATTAAATTAAAAATTATTAAAATCGGTACACCCAGTAAAAAGTTATTGCGGATTTTCAAGAGTTTCCCTCGATTTCTCTGGGATCCTATCATCAGATCCTGGTTTCCTTATCATAGTACTAAACTAGGGATATCTTCTTTTCAACAAAAAAAGAATTATCAAAATCGGTACATCCAGTAGAAAGTTATGCGGTATAATACAACGTAGGTCGACGAAAAAAGCATCAAGTAAAAACGCATTATTAGATATAACTCGAAAAGTAGTTGTTAGATCTTAAATAAATTTAAATGGGACCAATTGGCACACACCACCTTTCGATTAAAACAAAATTTGTCGAAATCGGTCTACGCGGTCAAAAGTTCTGATGTAACATACATAAAAAAATAAAATAAAAATACAGTTGAATTGAGAACCTCCTCCTTTTTTGGAAGTCGGTTAACAAAATTACTGTTGTTCTTCCACTTCTTTCTTTTACTTTCCGCTTCAATATTTTCGATCTTATATGTTTCGTACACGAGGGGTGCTAATAATTTATTTGAGCTGTGCTTTGTCCGTCTTTAATTTTAGATAGATTACCATGTTGAAGGTTTGTACCCCTAAAATTTCAACAAGGTAACTGACTAAAAAAAAGCTTATAAGCACATAGCAAAAATAGCTTTAATAAAACGATACTTATTGTTATAGTCATAAAAAAAGTGTGTAAGGCAGCTTTAATCTCACGTCAGAAGACGCGCTCTAAATAATTTTCATTAAAGTATCCAAGAAATGATATACGTGAAACTGTGGTTTAATACTTTATAGTGTATTTGTTATTATGTAATATTCTATATTGTTCCTTGAAGCGCGACCGACCTATATTTCTCACGGCGATCGCAGTGCGTTGCGCGCGCCGTTCGTGGGAGTCCCTATAGCTTCCAGGTTATCAAATTATTATCTACTTACAGCCATGCTTTATATTTTTAACTTGTAAAAATTAATGTTTAAGGTATGAAAATAAAAGTAACTAAAGATAAATACAGAAATGCTTGAGCTACCATATTTTTTCTTCGACAAGTGTCAATTATAAGCTCACACAGGGTGCGTTGAGTAAGTATTAAAAGCACTTGAAGCTGTCGGTCCCGGTTGTTATCATGTACACCTCAGAGCGATCATTAGTTATAGTAGGGAATATATCCACCAACCCGCGTTGGAGTAGCGTGGTGGATTAAGCTCAGGAGACATATCACCCCAGCTCAGGCCTAGCAGTGAAATATGCAGGCTTGAAGCGTTTTTTTTGTCTACCTACGCTGTATTACTGATCCATGTAAACGAAGTCAGTTTTTTTCGTTTGAGATTAAACACAATTATTATTTATGAGAGCAAAAAGTACTTAATAAGCTGAACTGATCTGATCAAACATCACGAAAACAGGTGCCTAAGTTAGTTTAGCTATCTAAAAATAAAATCAAGATAGTATTCTAGTTTTAAGGACTTTGATCGGTATTTTCCTTTTTATTGGATATATTTTATTCTAAATTGTAATTTCATCAAAATATTTTTATTAATCAATAAGAAATCACATTAAGTTATAACCACAATAAAAGATTCAATGAAAGCGGGAAGCAAGACTCGACCGCGGTCTCACAGTCACTTCGATACCATAAATTGGTATTGCAACTCATACCTTACCTTATATAATTCTTTAAAAAAAAATAACCCTTATACCTTATTATGCGTGTAACATTATTTAGCACAATTATATAATATTCGATTAGGATAATCAAATACGTATGTATACGAAGATATTTTAATGTGCTAGCAATTATTATTTTTCATGACCGAGTTTCAAGTTCTTTTATTTTAATACACGTGTAAAAGTCACGACCCGGTGTCTGCACCGGCCACCTGTTGTAATTAGAACATTATCCCGGGTGAGACGTCTTGCCTGGCTGACTTTCCCACATTTGTCTTAGACGTCCGCCTTATATTATGCGATTAAAATTTTCCGTTACGGTGATATTGTTATCCTTTTATACATTGAAGTACTTCTACCATATATTCGTATCTTTTTTGACGATGTAGGTTATTTTACAACCTATACAGTCCACTGCTGGACATAGGCCTCCACAAGTTTACGCCAAAAATAACGTGAATTCATTTGTTTTGCCCATAGTCACCACGCTCGGCAGACGGGTTGGTGACCGTAGGGTGGCTTTGTCGCACCGAAGACGCTGCTGCCCGTCTTCGGCCTGAGTATTTCAAAGCCAGCAGTTGGATGGTTATCCCGTCCATTGGTCGGTTTAATTAAATTAATACATACTTGAAAATGATTTTTTTATTTTAATTTAATGTAGTTTCAGTTAATCAGACATTGCAAGCTGGCGTAAAATATAGAACTTATAAATAAATATATTTAACCTATAAAACATACACCATGGACTATTCTTAAGGTAGTATTAATACGCGTATTTCTTTAAATTGCTATGTTAGGTTGCCATACTTCTCAGTAGCTGGAGCTGTGATGTTTGCAATAAATTGTGTTGCACCTGCAGCTGCAACCATTCATTTAGTGTCGTAATTACGCACCATTCTTAAAAATATTTTTTACTATTTTTTTTTTTTTGATGTTTTCATAACGTTTACAATTATACGACAAAATCGATCGAGATGCATCCGTTGATAGTAACAGTGAGCCTCTGAATAATCTACGTAAAAAACGACATAAAACTAGTAATATATGTATGAGCTGTAAAAAGTACGCATGCACTAAGCACGCAATATCATACTGCAAAGATAGTCAGGGTCATAATATTGAGTTTTACGACCAAAACGGTTTATTTTTTTAGCTATAGGTACTATAATTCTCATTCATAAGTATCATATTAGCTACATGTTACAGAAAAGTTTATGTTTAGTTTACATTTTGTTTCTATGAGACAGAGGAAGTCTATTCTGTTGTGTTTTTGATGTATTTTCGTAGATTTGTCAGTAGTAAAAAAATAATTAATTGATGTTTGATTTCTTTGCCTGAAATTCCTTCGATTACATTATAATCGTTTTAATTGTTTATAACAATATTTTACAAAAAATACTTTTAAATATTGAAATTATGATGATTTTGAATTCGGGTCTCCTAGACCCAACCCGACTGTTATTGCTACATTTTTCTTCTGTACTGATACTGGGTTAATGCCTGTGTTTTAGATCAACTGATATTTTTTTTAATTAAATGTTTATATAAAGATGTATTACACCAAGACTCAGGGCTAGGACCGAACCCACAAACCTACAACAGCAAGCTAACTGCGCCAACGCGCCAGCAACGTAAAAATGACAAATTAGTGACACTGCATAAGCTAAAAGTAAAGCTTTCCACTTTTTTAATATATGGGGACTCAGTCATAAAATCTCGTTCTGTCAAACAAGACCACTTCCAGAGAAATCAATGTTAAGCTGTAGTTGATCCACTTATACGCAAGACTCATTTTTATTACGTGGTTTTAAAATTGACATTAGTTTGTAACAGTTTTTCTCGTAGTTTTTTTCTTCGGAACAATGGTCGTTTTTTCTGAGATTAGTCACAGAGGTAAGAACGGTGAGTCATCAAGTCGTAAGTTGAGAGGTCACGGTTTAGCGAACTTGTATACTTTATCAGGATGTAAATGAATATAGAGCAATTACATAACAAAGTTAAGAACACTGAGTTAATTCATTGAACACAGTATAATGTTATATATTTAAATTGTAAAATATTATTAAAATTAAATGTCCCATCGACATAAAAAATTGGACTAAATTGGATACACTGTTATTAAGAAATTACTTTATATTCAATTAAAATTTTAATAACTCGGATTAGTACAGTATCCACTTACTAAATTCCTTCTCGTTCCTCTACTTTCTACATCAAATCATTCACTGTACAAGCTGCTCGACTTTGGAACTCCTTGCCCTTGTGGATTAACTGTTAATAACTCTCAATCTCTTTCTATTTTTAAGAAATCCTTAAAACAGCACATTGTTAAAATGGATGGGATTTAATCCTTAGCGTATCCAGTCATATGATTATCTCCTTTTGTATACATGTATGTATTATGTAAACAATGTATCTATATATGTGTGTATGTCTATGTATTGAGTTATTTCACGTTATTTTCTATGAGATGAAACGGTATACCTACACCTTGTTTATTAATCTGTGCCTACACCTTTAATATATCATCCATCGCCTTTACGATAAGGCCGCATTTGTACATATTTATAATAAATAAAGAAATTTATTTACTTATTTTTTTTTGTTACTTATTTTTTTGTGTACAATAAAGTTTTATTATTATTAATACCTCTAAATTTCCTCGAATTCATATAAAGAAGATATCTAATAGGTGTCTATAAGAAATGTATAAAATATGACTTATCTTTATGTATCTCCTTAACCTGTTACGTAATTGTTCACCACCATAAAAAATACGAGTTGAATCGCTGTGGTTCCATTTCATGATTTTGTCTAATTCAAATTAGAAGAAGACAGAATTAGGGTATTCTGTTGACCGACAAAGTGATAAAAAATAGCTCCACTGAACCATAATGTCGTACGCAATAGACTATTGATAGACGTGTGTCCAATGAGCCAACAGAGCGCGTAATATGTTCAAAATGAGGTTCAATATTTACGGACAATCAATCGACTTAACACATAATTATTGTAAAAACTTTTGAGATGTTAGGAGACAGCTAAAAATTAAAAAATAATATTATTTCTTTTACTTAAAAAAAATTAGGATTTGTGCTTCACTGTGTTAATCTCCAGTGCCTGCTTTGAAGTATAAAAATACCTAAAAAATTTACATTAGTCCTCTTAAATATATCTATTTATTTATTTGTTAATTGCTTTATTAGACATTTAGAATTAAATAAAAGAAAATAGAAAAAGTTTATTTTACAAATATATCAATGTATTATTATTATCTCTTAACAATGATAATATATTTATAAAGTTTTTCAAGACTCATTATTTTATTACGTTAAAAACGTGCAAATCTGATGTATATGGTTGTAGGTGTAGTAGTAGTTGGTGGTGTAGGTAGGTGTATGGTGGTAGTTATCTCTTAGCGATACAAAAAAAAAGTAATTTATTGTACCTATTAGGTTGTCATTTTCGGTTTAATTCTGTTGACTGTTCTAACTTTGTTTAACAAATCCATCTGTTACAATTATTCCATATCTTCATCTCTCTCACGTTTTCACGAAAGTGGTACAACACATTATAGGAATACACACGACACACAAAAAGTTCCCATAATTCATTGATATAGACGCTAGCGATGAAGGGAACAAATCTACTTAGAACACAATTATTTAAACATTACTAGTTCTCATTTTGTATCAACTTGGAATACGTAGGAAACGGAATATTATATATCTTTGTTTTGACAACTTATTTCCGTAGCAGTAGGTGGTCTTAAATTATAAAATGACAAATTATCTTGATATTATCTGTATTATTCGAAACAGTAATCTGTGTTTAAACGTACAAAGAAAGAAAATAATTACATTGAGAATTACGAAAGTCGTTTTCAATATTTTCCATTTTTTTAACTTAAAGTTCCGTTATTAATTTCTACTTAATTCATCATACAATAATTTAAAGGGTGGGCCTGTTTCAGTTGTAAAACTATCAGGTATATACATAAGTTGCAATTAATAATATATTAGTTAACAAAACAAACCTTACATCTACACGTATAACAAATCAATTGAATATCATCATTATACCATAAATTAAGTTTTTTAATTAACAACATATGTTCGTAGAGACTAAGATATAAATACATGTATTTTTTAAATTGTAAACCAACATGTTATACATTAGCTACCATGTTTATTTTAATTTAACGTTTTTAGAAATGTGTACGTATCAACAACAAAGTGTTGTGTATATCTCTCAGTGAGAGTGAAAAGTAAACTAGAAGCAAAGCTATATTCAACAATAAAGTACAATATATAGATCTCGTATTGTAATATAAGAACGAGAAGAAAATCGTTCGCTGTACTACGGTATCCTCTTCTAGATTCGCATAATCATGCAGGTTTATCGCATGTAAACGAAAGTAAGAGACGAATTTTTAAAGAAATTTGGTTGCGTTAAAAAATTAAATCTATTGCATTTCGGTTACGATTTAGAAATTTTATTTATGGACTAAAACATCTTGGCTTCAGATGTGTTAAATGGTTTCATTTAACTCATTTGTTTACTCATTCGTGTTACCCCAATCTTGATAGCTGGTACTTTCAAGTAAATACCATACATAATTTTACAAATGAAGAATTATTCAAAGCGAAAAAGTTGCAATTTAACTCGATTCAAATATTTTTCAAATATTTTTGCTACAATTCGAGTGTGCCTCCACGAGGCGTATTAAATATTCACAATACATAAAGCAATGTATACCACAATGATCACTAATTATAGCATGCACGCATTATGCAGATGAATTAAAGAAGGGCGTGTCGGTTTCCCACGCGGTTCCTTCCGAAGGCGGCGACCCATGACGGTAGCGTCTTGACGCCCAACGCATGTTCTGCGAGGCCAGATATAAGAACTGAGGTCCGAGTTCATTTACGCGAAAAATAGTAGCGTGAAACAGTAAAATATTCATGCCAATTGTTAAATGTTGAAAATGTTCTTTATGATGCTTATTTTTTTTTTTTTTTTGGTAAATGTGCAAGTGCTTGGATAAAGAATACAAACATTTAATTAAAATTAGCAGTTTAAATTCTAGGCTTTCAGAGTAAACCCACTCTTAGTCTATTTATTACTAGCTGTGCCCGCGACTTTGTCCGATTGGAATTTAACGAAATAGATATTGTTCAGTTCGCAGTTAATAAAAAAAATCTAAGATAAAAGTAGCCTAAGCTACTCCATATTACATCAGCTATCTGCCAGTTAATCTCCCGTCAAAATCGGCCCAGCCGTTTCAGAGATTAGGCGGAACAATAACAGACAGACAAAAATTAAAAAAAATGTTATTTTGGTATATGTACCGTGTATACATACATACATATGAATTTAGTAAAAATCGTCTATTTTAATGTTACAAACAGACAATCCAATATTATTTATTTGTATAGATTATCATTATATATAGGTATTATAAATTTTATAAACCTCGTAAACGATCTGATTGAAGTAATAAAGTATTGTCATATTATAATAACTTTTTCAATGCAAAAAACTATACAATCGCAATTTTCTGCAATTACCCTGTGATATTGTCATTGTAATGGTTCCCATTATTTTGAAAAATTCCTAAAGCATATGTAAATTAGTAACATAAACGAATAGAAATTTCTTTATGTAATCACATAAATGGGCAATAAACGTTTATTCGTGTGACCTAGGGTGTAGTTATGAAATAAAACGATGGGACTTAATTCAAAAGAAATGAAAGAATGAATGACTGGACTAAAAATGGAAAATAAATGTCTAATAAACAATCAGATGAAAATTTAATTGGAGGACTACCGCAACCTCACCACCACCCAATTTTTATGCCCTCAAATATAAATATGACAAAGGTCTTTAAACTCAACACCTGCCACTGAAAAACACGTTTCTTGAATGAAGATGAAGTTATAAAAGAAAAATTGAATTTTATTATTGTTATAAGGCTTATAACAATAATATAATTCAATTATAACTTTAACGTAAAATTTTCAAGCCTTTTATCTAACTAAATAGCAGCCATTCCTTAGATCCTAAGGTCCTAATGGTTTTAAAAAATGGAAAGCTCTAAAATACTTTAAATTTACACACGTTTTAAACGTATTTTTTTTTTTTTTTTATGTTACTAGGTCGGCAAACAAGCGTACGGCTCACCTGATGGTAAGCGATTACCGTAGCTTATAGACACCTGCAACACCAGAAGCATCGCAAGCGCGTTGCCGACCCAATCCCCAATCCCCCCAGGAGCTCTGGTCACCTTACTCACCAACAGGAACACAATACTGCTTGAAAACAGTATTATTTTGCTGTGATCTTCTGTAAGGTCGAGGTACTACCCCAGTCGGGCTGCTCCATATTTTGAGCAGGAATTTCCTGCTGTGCCCTACCTCAGTTCGTACATACCTCAGTACGTAACATTTTTCTTCAAGAAGTATAATCAATTTAAGGTTTTTTTTTTTTTAATCTAATGCACTAACTTAAGAACAAACACTAAAAACTTTAGAACCAATTACTGTTCGTCATGTTATGCTCCCTTAAGTACTTGATATGTCCTTTATTAATAGGAAAAAAAATAAAGACATATCAATACATTATGGCAATCTTCTGGTCACCGAGTCCAGCATTACAGTAACATAAATATTTATAAATGTAGGGCTCGCGCAAAACATCCATCCGCCGCGGAAATCGTTTAACTATCAGGCAGCACACGATGGCATCCCGGGCATGTGGAACTACAAAAACATACACGTTGCTCGACCCATTTTTATTTTTTACGCATGCTATTTATCGGTAATTCCTACAATATTAGAACCGTTCGAAGTTATAGGAAATAAATAATTAAAAAGTAAATACAAAACTTATACTTCCTTCTACATATATGGATGCTGTCCCATGCCCATGGCGACTGCAACTTAACCAAAATATTAGGAATCTCAAAATGATATTCATGGCAAGTGTTCTTTGAATGAAGGTTTTAACAAAAAACATCAAGTTTTCAGACCTTTTTAAAAAAGTTCAGCTACTCTCAGCTCACGTTCCGATTGGAAAATTTTCATACCAAAGTTTATGTCACTCAACCTTGCAACACGAAAAATAATAGAACAGTCAAATTATCTTTTCATTATAATATATAGTAAATGTTTCGAATGAATAGCGTCTCATTAAAATACTGTATTTGTGAATAGCACGTTTGCAACTGCGCGTTATGGTTGGAAATAACATCTTTAACATTTAACTACAATGGTGAGTTAAGTTTTTGTACGTACTGCAGGTGGTCATAAATAATAAAAAAATAGGTAAAAAAACTTTTTAAGTTAAACGGTTTTATGTTAAACACACATTGCAATGTTTAAGATAAATGTACTAAAAACCAAAAAATAATAAAATAGATACAGTCGTGGGAATTATAAACATATGCATAGACTAGACTAAAATAAAACCGTGGGGCACGTCAATTGTCTACAAATTATCGACTTAATGTGCGATAGAAGAATCGTTTAATTCGTCGTTAAAATAGGCAGTTGGCCCGCAGACGGTGAGGAAATTACTTACTATTTTCTTGCTCATGGAAATTCCAATAGTTATACACTCCATGTAAATAAAAGAGATGTTTCAACTTGTAGACAATTGACGTGCCCCACGATTTTATTTTAGTCTAGTCTATGCATATGTTTATAATTCCCACGACTGTATCTATTTTATTATTTTTTGGTTTTTAGTACATTTATCTTAAACATTGCAATGTGTGTTTAACATAAAACCGTTTAACTTAAAAAGTTTTTTTACCTATTTTTATTTTCTAGTTTTTAGTTTTTATTTCGCATTCTGTTTAATTCATTTAGTGCTTCATTATTGCAAGGCCCATCTTAAATATTGAGGTTGTATAGTGCACTGTATTCTTCTTGTCAAGCCCTTTTATTTGATACCCATATTGGTGGGATTGATAAAAAATTGTTATCAGACATTTGGTAGCGGCGGCCAGCTTAGATTTCAATTTTGCATAGTAAATTGTATTCTACTTGTTGAGACCTTTCATTTGATACCCATGTTGATGGGATTGATAAAACCTAAGTTATCCGCCATTTTGTAGAGGCCGCCATCTTGGATTTTAATTTTATATAGTACATTGATTATACTGGTTGAGCACTTTCATTTGATACCCATATTGATGGGATCGATAAAACCTACGTTATCCGCCATTTTGTAGCGGCCGCCATCTTGTATTTCAATTTTTTATAGTATATTGTATTCTGCTTGTTGAGCCCTTTCATTTGATACCCATATTGATGGGATTGATAAAACCTACGTTATCCGCCATTTTGTAGCGGCCGCCATCTTGGATTTCAATTTTTTATAGTATATTGTATTCTGCTTGTTGAGCCCTTTCATTTGATACCCATATTGATGGGATTAATAAAATATAAATTATCCGCCATTTTGTAGCGGCGGCCATCTTGAATTTATAATGATAATGAATAAACATAATTGTATTGTCACCAAAATCCAAAGTGTATACAAAATTTTAGATTAATCGGTTGACAGGAAGAGGGTGAAATTTGAATTACTAAATTTGACCCAAGAATAAATAATAAAAAATAAATAAAACAAACGAGGTGAGCTAAATAAAACCGTTTAAAAAAAAGATAATTTTCATTTACGGATATGTATGTATAATACGACACAGGTGAACTGAACCTTACTTATCGTCTATTAATCACGAGTGGCACGAAAGGGGGGGGGGGCTTCTATCTATATTAATCTACAACAGCCTTTCCCAAACTGGGCGATAACGCCCCATTGTGGGCGCTGCAGGCTAAAGGGTAAGAGACCCAGAAAAAAATGGTGTCGTTGTGTAAAGGCTTGGTGGGCGATTTAAATCATCCTTCACATTATTATTTTAGAATCGATTATGTTTGTTTTATTTTAAATAAACGATACCCTGTCTGAATACTATAAAGTTGCATTTCAATAATCATTCTCATTGGCTGGTGTAGCCCGTAAGAGTAACTTGAGACCTAAGCGCCGCTGCCCGACTAGAAAACAGGTCAGGCTCAACCAGATCTTGTATCTGGACCGGATCAGAATAGAATGACACATGCCAGATCCAGCAAGCTCTATCAGGACAAGGTCTGGTCCAGACAAGGATAGCCTGACGTAAAATATAATCAAGTATGGTAAGGCATACTGGATCAGGACCTGGTCCGGTCCAGATAAGGACAGCCTGATGTAAAATATAATCAAGTATGGTAAGGCATAGTGGATCAGGACCCGGTCCGGTCCAGATCAGGATAGCCTGATGTAAAATATAATCAAGTATGGTAAGGCATACTGGATCAGGAACCGGTCCGGTCCAGATCAGGATAGCCTGAAAGTAATTACGCCAAGTGAGCCTGAATCGTGCTATTAATGTTTTTGAGTGCACTTAGTATATATACAGTTATCAGGACAGTCTAGCAGGGAGTCCATTTCTACACAGTGGAGCAGTCGTAAGTAATAGGAAATAGTTAATTAGTAGTTAATTATTAGAAGTTAATAAATAAAATTTAATTAATAATAATAATTAAATAATAACATAAAAATAAATAAAAATAATTAATATTTAAAGGAAAACCATAAATAAATAATACATTGGAAAAAATAAATGGTAATTAATATCATAATAATTATGTTCATTAACAAATTTATAATATCAATTCGCTTTTTTTTTTTGGTTAAACAATTTTTTCAAGAATATAGATTCGTGTTTTTATAAAGGACTGGAGCGAACCGGCTGATCAGGATGAGATGAGATTTCCTGATCTGGACCCGATCAGGAAATCTCATCTCATCCTGATCAGGTCAAGACCAATCATCTGCGTTACATGCCTTATCTAGTCCTGATCAGGCATGCCTGGTCCGGTCCTTATATGGAAGACGTAAAAATTTCTACTCGGGTGTGTACCCTCTGCGCTCAGGTCTCAAGTTAACTCTTGCGGGTTATAGTAAAAGTCTCGTATAGAATTAATGTTTATTCTCCGTTAATATACAAATACAAATTATAACCACTATAACAACAATTATAATATAACAGCAATTATATATATAAAACAAATAACAGCAATTATAAAAATATAACTCACAATAATTAATTTAATTTGAAGTTATATTGTTTTCTAAGTTGCTGAAAAAATGGGGGGCACTATAAAATAATTTATTCCTAGAGTAGGAAGTAGACAAATTAAGTTTGGGAACCCCTGATCTACAGTAATCTACACTAATATTATATAGCTGAAAAAATGATTTATTTTGGCGACCGTGCTTTCTGAGGGTTGTGGGCTCTATTCCCACCCTGAGTCTGGGTGTAATATATACATATATATTTATTTATATATGTATTATTTATATCTATGTTTATCGAAAAACAAAATATGTAGCTACACCAGTCGGCTGTTACCTATAACACAAGCATTAAGTTGCTTACTTTAGGAACAGATGACCGTGTGTGTATGTTGTAAATATTTATTTATTTGTTTGTTTGTTTAAACGCGTTAATCTCTGGAACGTTTGGTTCCAACTGAAAAATATTTTTGTGTTAGATAGTCCATTTACAGAGGAAAGCTTTAGGCTATATAACAACACGTTTCGACCAATAGGAGCTAAGCATTAATAACATGTGTTAAAAAAACTGAAAAAAAAATAAAAGCTTTTGTTACGTGCAATGCGTAAACGACAAAAACTGCGTATGACGGAGTTGATCGCCTTTAAAAGTTCTAAAAGAAATCCGCGACAGCATGTCTAATTTTAAGGTTAACTAATTTTAATATTTTTTATGGTTACCGTGAAAAAAGATGGAGAGAAGTCGCTAGTATAAAACATAAAGCAAATCGTTATTGTGGCACTGAATTTATAACCGTCAGGGTATCTATTTACTAGTATAGAATGGCAAAAAATTTGATAAGAGTCCAAGTCTCAAAATATACTTTGTATGCAAGACGCAGGTAATTACTACGTATTATAATTTACTTCTACTGAACATACAATTAGTTATAAATTTAAACACACATTATTCACAAGTACAGAATTCTCTTAAGCTATGATAAACATATTCAGTACATTTATTTTAAATCAATCATTTGTAATTCAAAGGATATCTAAGCTTTCTTTGCATTACAATCAAGTAACTGGACATACTCGTAAACATTCCTACATATCTATTTTACTTTGAAGCTATACAATCAAAAACTTGAAAAAAAGGTACAAAGTACTTCTTGAAGTGAAAATTCTTTGGCAAACTAATTTTTAAGTCTCGTTTATATTTATACAAATCAAAAGCTTCAGATTTCCGTTCCTGCGCCAACGACAAAAACGTTGCCGTTTCATCAAAACGTTGCCGTTTCATCCGTATACATTTTTACCCTCATGCGCCTTAAGAAGTTTCACTTCAAATATGCCTTAGAATATTGTTTTAAACCATTATTCAATAAATTTAAAAAATAATTTAACAGGCTTTTAAAATAAAAAGCATTCCATTTACATCAATATCGTGTAGGTACGTAAAAGCCTATAACTCACGTTTACTATTAACCGCATTAATGCCGCTATAACAATGTATAAATAGTTAATCTTTCATTATGAAGCATTTGTTTCCCGAACATAGCATAAACAGGCACGTTTACGTTTATTGCGGCTATCCGACGACATGTTCGGTTTAATATTCTTCATTATGAGTATCAGTCACGTCGGATATTCGACTAGTTTATAGAGAATGTTGTATACAACTACGTGACCTAATAAAAATATGTCAACACTAGCAAGTTACACGTTATAACAATTAAACTTAGAGTTTTTTTTTTTTTTTCGTAATCGGTAGCCAAACACTTAGATGTAATAAAATAGTAACCGGTCGATGTCTGTATAGATATAGGGTAAGACGAACCTGTAACGAGTCGTAGAAGCCTTTCTTTATAAGATCAATAGGAGTTCAAATATTTTTAAACTAATAATCTTAATCTTTACTGTAAGTTTTTCTGAATTTGTTGCGGTTTTCATAATTATTGTCCCGAAGTTCCGACATTAAAACAGACGTGGATATCATTTTATTACACACTATAATTGTTTGTAGAATTAGTACTCTATGATCTATCATCTATGATTATATGACTCTATGATCTATCTACCTGTAGTGTAATCATCACTAGATTCACAAATCTTATCAAACATACTCTACCATAATTTGAATTT
This sequence comes from Melitaea cinxia, assembly GCF_905220565.1. Lineage (NCBI taxonomy): Eukaryota > Metazoa > Arthropoda > Insecta > Lepidoptera > Nymphalidae > Melitaea > Melitaea cinxia. The sequence continues at coordinate 5,864,587 of NC_059400.1, read as the reverse complement.
ATAATATATATCTATACTTAAGTGATACACTTACCAAGTGTCATAGTTATAAGTGGATTTGTACTCATCTATCGCGTGTAAAAACCACTGATAACAGCTTATTTTCTAATGTAAAACAGAAGGGAAATTGAAAAGATGTATGAATGTTTTAAAACACACTTTTCGTCAAGTGAGATAATATTTACATTAAAAGAATGGTATACCAAGCTGAAACTAGTACCTATGACTCAAAGGATGTGAGTAATAACCAAAAATAACCGATCTGAATATCGAAAGTAACGCAAGAAAAAACTGACGGAGGATTAGTTTAGTAATTGAAGTATCGTGTTTTTTTTTTCTTTCTGTCTAGATGTTGTTCGGAGAATAAAAATAAAACTGTAACACTTAGTAAGTGTATCACTTAAGATATAGCTGATTATTATTTATTTTTTCCCAATACTTTATGTTTACTTTTTTGAGTCTACTCTACGGGCACGTGTCGTTAGTACAAACAATTTTGACATGGAACAATTTCAAGAAAGGTAAAGTTATCTTGTAAAAATATTTTTATAACTGGAATATAAATATTAATGTTATTTAAAATACATACAAATTTTAATACATGTAAGGTTTTTATAAATAAAACTTGTTGCCATCATTGGCGAAGACGCCAATGTAAACAGAGGGATTGGACGTGGAAGGAATAGTTGATAGTTAGTAAAATAACTTGTGTAAGCACACGTGCACCTGTTCAAAGTTTGTTTAAAAACGCCGAACACGACTACTACTAGGGACTTATGTTACAGGCTGTGTCGCCAACCCCAAGAAACTAAGAAACAGCAGCTCATCAATAAAAAAATAGGAGAAAACAGTAGGTAAAGTAAAAAAGGCAGTTTCCATACTTTCCTCGTATAATTAAAATAATTATTTTAGTTATTAGGACTCATATACATTGTTATATTTTATTGATCACAATATAATAAAAAACAAAAATCAAAGTAACATTATTTTCCACTTTCATCCTCAATTGCCTCATCTTTAGTATTTACAGACTTATTTTCCTTCTTGAAATCATACATATTAGTGTTAAATTTCTTTGTGTGCCTTTTTGTGCCTTCAAATGAGTAGCAATTAGTTATTTCGGATTTAACCGATTGCTACTCATTTAAAGATTTAATGAGTAAAGTCGATATTTTTCTCTTCTATTTCTATTCTATTTCTGTTCTATTTCTGTTCTATTTCTGTTCTATTTCCGTTCTATTTCTGTTCTATTTCTGCTCTATTTCTGCTCTATTTCTGCTCTATTTCTGCTCTATTTATGCTCTATTTCTGCTTTATTTCTTTTCTATGTTTATTCTATTTCTGTTCTATTTCTGTTCTATTTCTGTTCTATTTCTGTTCTATTTCTGTTCTATTTCTGTTCTATTTCTGCTCTATTTCTGCTCTATTTCTGCTCTATCTCTGCTCTATTTCTGCTCTATTTATGCTCTATTTCTGCTTTATTTCTTTTCTATGTTTATTCTATTTCTGTTCTATTTCTGTTCTATTTCTGTTCTATTTCTGTTCTATTTCTGTTCTATTTCTGTTCTATTTCTGCTCTATTTCTGCTCTATTTCTGCTCTATTTCTGCTCTATTTCTGCTCTATTTCTTTTCTATGTTTATTCTATTTCTATTCTAGTTCTATTCTATTTCTATTCTATTTCTATTCCATTTCTATTCCATTTCTATTCTATTTCTGTTCTATTCTGGCGTACAGGATGGCTTGATCGATGGGGAAGCGGTAACTACTGCTCTCGTCTCCACAGTTTGTCTTCAGACAAAGAGAGCCATCAGCCGTTGTCGACGCTGGCGCGTAAGCGCTGCCGTAGAAGAGAGGAAGCCTCGTGCGAAAAGGAGAGAATTTATTGAAGTGAAGAAGCGAAGAATTTTGTGTTCATATATTAACATAGGTTTAATATTTGTGAATGCTTGAAATGTTTTAAAATATCCGAAAAATATGTTTTGGAGAATTTTTACATGGTTAATTTTGTACAAATTTTGTACATGATTTCAAATTGTCAATCATATAATACTGGTCGGGGAATTCCCTCGAATCCCGACAAGAGTCGATTCTGCTATCTGGTATCATTGTGTATTATTATTTAGTGGTCATCAAAACATATTACATAGTGATAACGCTGAACGCTAATTGAAAAATAGTAAAAATTAGGAATGAAACAGAAAACAGGGTCATCAATGTAAAAACAGCAAATCTACTGTTTAACAGTAGGGTTGGTAGCACTGGTTACAGGAGTTACAACTGTGTTGCTCACTCCAATTATTATGACAGAGTTATTAAAAACAAGAAATTGTACGACAGGCAGTTCATAATTACAATGTTGGTAAAAACGGGCGTTTGTTCATGCATTCAACAATCGGGGGCACGTAGACATAACAAATCTTTATAGAGGAACAGTGACTTTACTAGTTATCCGAATTACACGTCGAAATAGCCCTGTTTACAAACTTTCTTTTGATACTACGTGCTAGTTACTATCAAGTAACAGTAGTATACAATGTATTTATAAAATTTCTTTGATGTTCAAACTGTAGACTGATAAACTTTACTACTGTGTATAAATTACTCAATCGCTTACACAAATGTTATGGGGAAAAGTCGGATAGTTGCCTCGATGGGATACATGCCTCAGTTTCGAATTCACTATATTAGGCTTGTTGATACTGTTAGCGTTTCATCATAATCGGAAGTGCCCCCCGTATAAACCTCGATGTCACCTATGCCATTGGAATTGGCGCTCGTGTTTTGTTCGTTTGAGCAAAAACCTTCCGCGACGTAACTTTGACGAGCGTTGAAATTATATCTATACAAATGATTAAAATTGGAGTGTCTGTTTGTAATATTAAAATAACCTCTTGTTACTAAATACATGTGGATTATACACGGTACATATACCAAAATAACATTTTTTACCATTTTTGTCTGTCTGCCTGTCTGTTTGTTCCGGCTAATCTCTGAAACGACTGGACCAATTTTGACGGGAGATTCACTGGCAGATAGCTGATATAATAATGAGTAACTTAGGCTACTTAAATTTAAGAAATTTATTTATTTTGTAATTCTGCGAACTGAACTATTTTTTTTAAGTTCCACACGGATGAAGTCGCGGTCACAGCTAGTTGGTAATAAATCTTTGACAACCAAGGTATTTGGTATGCATGTCACTTACAAGTGTACATAACACTGGAATACATTGATTAAAAGCACAAAAAATCATAAATAATTAATTAATTAATTAAAATAATTTTTGAACTTTAAATATACCGCCATTAATACAGTTCAAAACTTACAAGATTAATATATATATATATATATATATATATATATATATATATAAGTTGTTATATATATATATATATATATATATGTAAATACATAGATATATACACAAAATTTCATAAAAATCGGTCCAGTCGTTTCGGAAGAGTATTTTAATTAACATTGTGACACCAGAATTTTATATATAAGATTAAGTTTGTTTTACCTCAATTTTTTTATAGGCTGAAATGTTACTCAAATTTAAAATTTAAAATAAAATTTTAAAAATTTAACCTACAAAAAGTTGCAAGAACTGGAGCCACAGATTACTAAATAGTTAATACTTAACTAGAGCATCGTCTTGAGCTTAGAAGATAAGCGTCGATAAGGCTGATAAGCTTTTTCCTACCAATGAAGTACATGAACCTTTTTACTAAAAACCCTTGACAGAAAGTTTATCGACCCGAGACGTTTAATTAAAATCTGTTCGGTGTTCATACAACAATGAAGCAATTTTTAATCGACGAGAATAATAGGGCCCTTGCGTGATCCCATTCGCTTGTATGTATGATGAATAAAAGGAACATTTGATATCACGTTGAATTTAAGGCGTCTATTTGACTGTATATAACGTGTAATTTGGAGGTATCGTTACATCTCTTGTCTCCAATTTTAATGTAAAAACTTCTACGTAGATTAGATTTCCTTATTGTAGGTACGTAATATGTCTTAAACACTACAAAATTAAATACCATTGTGATTTATATATATAAAATACATATAAAATATTAAAAGAATAGTCACAATAGTCTCATCATCATCATCATTCCAGCCTATTGCAGTCCACTGCTGGGCATAGGCCTACACAAGTTCGCGCCAAAAATGCGTGAACTCATGTGTTTTGCCCATAGTCACCACGCTGGGCAGGCGGGTTGGTGACCGCAGAGCTGGCTTTGTCGCACCGAAGACGCTGCTGCCCGTCTTCGGCCTGTGTGTTTCAAAGCCAGCGGTTAGATGATTATCACGCCATCGGTCGGCTTCTTAAGTTCCAAGGGGGTAGTAGAACTTTGTTATCCCTTAGTCGCCTCTTACGACACCCATGGAAAGAGAGGGGGTGGCTATATTCTTTGGTGCCGTAGCCACACAGTACTATAGTCTGACGTGTAATAATTTACTCAAGTGAGATGTAAGCATCTCATTGTGTGAACACATTAGTTTTATCTGACTCTATCTTTTTATAAAATAGCTACACTTTTTCTAGCATTCTTGCCTCGTGCCAAGAATTCGCGCTTTTTCTATATAGGTTTAACGACTCTACGACATTCCAGGATTTCACGCGTAAGTTGCGTATAGAAAACGATTTAAACTAATGTTCCTTTATTAAGCAATAATCAGTACATCAAATCGGGAATTTCGCAACACCTTAGTAAAATATTTTCCTAAATTTACCTATGTATATTTAGCTCCTTTTCCTTCTAAAAATATAAAAGAAAACTGAAATGTACACGACTTTGAGATTTTTGAGATAGTTAATAAAATAATATGGTATAAGACTACATACTGTACATGTATACTACTCGTAATATGTACAGTATGTAGTCAGCACTGTTGGCCTCAAATAGTAAAATTGATATATTCGCTATAAATTCGACTCAATTTGTTAAATCATGTTTTAAGTATTTAGAATGATGTTAAGTAATGTCTTGTTATGGTAATGTGTATATTATAAGATAAATTGTTACTTGTTTAGTATATTCTAGTATTGTGATTATGTGTTTACTTGTTTGCTGTGTATTTGTTGTAGTGTTATTTATGCTTGTTTATTGTACGCCTTGGTTTTATACTGTAAGTGCAATAAATGTGAACCGTAATAAATAAATAAATAAATAAATAAATAAATAAATATTCTTTATAAAACATAATGAGTTTCGTACGTGTAAATAAATCGTTACTTTGATATTCACAAAATACTTTTTCTTGGTGAAGGTATTTTAATGGAAGCTGGCCACAGCACCCGTGTTCGTCATTATCCAAGTCATGTATTTTTTGTCTCACGTCTGTACGTAATTACATGTATGTAAATTGGATCAGTTTATCAACAGCGGTCAATGACGCTGGAATTTGAGTCATGTATCGTGTACCAAATATTATGTCAAAAATGCGATCATTTTTTATAGTAGCGAGAAACCACCTCTAACATAGTTAGAACTTTCATTTCTCCAAGATTAAATTTAGTAGCTTTTACCGACACTGAGTTGTAGGATAGAGTGCGAACCCATACGTTAGCAAGAGCTCTACACAATACTGTAATTTATATACCTTTTTAGTATTTTACTGTTACTGTTCTATTAAAAATCAAATGAGTTTGGTTTGTATCTACATATTACTATAAAATATTTAGCTATCTCCTTTCTTACTAGAAACAAATTTTTAAATGATATAAATAAAATTATTTAAATAATAATTATGTTACCATAACGTATATCGTACTTAAAAAAAGTTTTATGGATAAAAGGAAAATACATTACTAGGCGAGTTCTTATGGAAATTTGAATAAGGTTAAATGTCACCACAAAATAAACTATAGTCTCCTAAAACAGGTTCTCGTTTATTGGTAAACTCACGTCATCGTCCGACCCTCGAAGTCCTAAACTGGTATTATCTAAAAAAACATTTTCTAAAATGGACTCTATTATGAATGTCGTAAATTTGTTTTTCAAACCGTTAGAGATAGGCCGTCTTACAACACAAATGAGCACTCACCGTTACGATGTAGATAATAATGTCACCAACCAATATTGTCTTCTAGCGCGACATTTTTTTTTTATTAAAAATTTTTAGATAATAATGATAACTTGGTCCGATCTCAATAAAATTGAATTCCCTACGAAGATAAGACGTCAAGATTTATTCGTTTCTTTGCAATGATAAGCTCTTTATTTTAGATAAATTACTAAAGTAAAGGGTGAGTAATAGTAGGAGAAGTAAGAACGATTTAAAGTATGACTAACTAGTTGTTGGGATTACACTGGAGTAAAAATTACTTTACTTTAATGCACCTTTTGATAAATATTTAGCAATTGAAATCATGCGTTTAGAATTACATTCAAATAAATAAATAATCAATCTTATAAGATACCCACACGGTCGCCTGTTCCTACGGTAAGCACCTATAACAATAGGTAACATCCGAATGTTATAGCTATTTTTTATTTTTATTTTATAAATATATCATAGGAATATTATTTACAAAAAAAAATTACTACCATTTATGTATGACTAAATAATAGTTAATATTAAAAAAATTGTTGACGTTAAATACAAAAAAAAAACAGTCTTCAGACTGATTAAAATTATGTACAATTTAAAATACGGCTAATTAATTAGTAATAACGGACTGAAACCCTAACCTTACCTGTATAATATCCTACTTTGATGTTTTTATATAAACAGACAATAAGGTCGCTGCCTTTAAAGATATACCTCCATTACCTACGTAGATATATCTTAAAAACACTACAATCGTAAAGGCATTAACGCAATGATGTTCACCAAGTACTAGTATAAAATCTTAGTTTCCCAGAACACTGCGCATGCCGAGAAAATGTTTACGTTCTCGATCGTTAAACTTGATTATTGAAATAAGAGTTGTTTACAAATGAAATTAGCTAAAATTAAAATATTTTACATATGTGTACGCTATACCTAGTAACAACAATAAATTGGATAAGCCATAACAATACGTTTTTCACTGACAAATAAATTTTTGTTTAAACGATAGGGAACCGTTAATGTTTGAAGATTAAACAGATAACAAGTGAGTAACCTTACAAAGTATAAAAGACACTTGGACGAGACAAATAAACTATAAAATTACGGTACCATAATGTAATTATGAAATAAATACACAATGACTTACCTGAACAGCACTATTCAAGAAGCAATTATTTTGACCAGGGGCGTTCCAAAGTCCTTTTGTCGTGTGGAATATTCCAGAATCTCTTGAATTTTCCCGCGAGTGCTGAGGGCGCAGTTCATTACTATGCAGGTAGAGGTCGTGCGCGGGAGTCGCCATCGTGGCCGCCATATCTATCACCACCCTACCGTGTTGATAGTAATGTATGTGCGGTACATGTTACGAGATCGTGACATCTTAAGTGCGTATCTGAAATAAAGAAAAGACGTATTTTATTTATAGAACGAAAATATATAATAGAAACACAATTTCTATACTGAAGGTATTAAATTTGAGGCTACTAAAGAAACAATCATTTTAGTATGCTAATTGAAGGAATTATTATTTTATGTCACATTGTTCTTTAAATTTTATTTTCCTTCCATTAAATTTTAGTTTTATCATTATAAAAAGCAAAGTTTTCGAACGTCCAAATAGTCAAATCATTGTTGTATTGTCGATGATGTTAAATAATATTTTAATAAATAATAATTTTCTACAAATAGAGCATGTACCTATGTGTAAGTATCCCAGAAACATTTAGTCATATCATTAAAAGCGCTCGCGTAAATAGTATGTCAAGAACTCAAGGTCTATCATCATCTCAACAAAAATTCGAAGAGTCTCAATTGCGACGCTTAGAAGGGAATGTACACGGAAGGTAAAGACGGACTCTCATTAGCCTCGTGTCCCTTCGACGCCGTCTAATGACTGTCAACGTCTGGCCGCATTCCTTACGCGTCTCCTTGATTACGCATGTGTAACATAAGCTTTATGATATTATTGGAAACAATGTTTGTTTCGAATGTATATATCCTCATTTAATTAACGGACACTACTAAATACTTTTAATACGTCATCATCCTCAAGCTTTATTCTATGTGTTTAAGTAAAATAATATACAATCATAGCTTTCTTATTTGTGTTATAATAATATGTATGATTATATAAGTACACTCTAAATAACGAGTAGAGAATTGGACAATTTACACCCACAGCTCACAGCTAAATTAAAAATACATCAGTTTTGCGTAGTCAATTCCAGATAGCAAAGGTAAATATAATCCACTCTGTGATATACTATTGGCACAACATTAACAGTATAAACATGAGAAAACATTTTAAAAATATTTACCTAACCGAGTGATCGACGAGACCCAGATGTGCCTATTTACTAATGGTATCACGCTTTTCTAAAAATTTTCACAACTTACATGACACTATACCCTTATGTATTTCAAAATGTGTGTTTACATCGGCCAAGTTTATTGTTACCGAGTTATTCTCGTTCAGCTGCTAGCATCATTTCCGATCTATCGAGACCGATAATTTAACAAAAATCGGGGTTAATTCCTCGATATCACTTGCGCAAACCGACTCGCCTGCTTAAACATTTATTTAAAGATGGTTTTAAACGAGTCTACTGCGGATGTTCCTGTTTACGCATACGTCGAGAAATTGTCTGTATCTGAACATACCATGTAAACAAATATTTTAATTCATAGCGCTATTTACTAATTTTGACACGCTAGACGAAGGAAGTTAATTATTGTTCATTTAAGATAAATAGATTGATTGTAAACTTAATCAAAATATCTTATCTTATATTATCATAGTCATGGATAATCAGTATTATTTTTAACCGACTTCAAAAAAGGAGGAGGTTTTCTCAATTCGACCAATTGAGATATATACATTAATATATATTAATGTATGTTCGGGAATAACTTCGTCGTTTATGAACCGATTTTGGTATTTTTTTTTTTATTGGAAAGGAGATATTCCAAGTGTGGTACCATGATAAGGAAACTAGAATCTGATGGTGGAATCCCAGTGAAATCGAGGAAAACCCTCGAAAATCGTAGTGACGACTAGTGCGTTTGTTAATTTTTTTCGTCTACTTACGTTGTATTATTTGTTGATGTAATTGAAGTCGGTTTTTTTAGTTTGCGAGCAAACATAATTATATTCTAACAATTGACTAGACAACCCATGCGGTATCAAGCACATACGCTTCGATCCTAAAGGTCGTTGCGTCATACTTTATAGATTTTCTTATCTTTAAGACCTTTTTACCTACTTTGAGAAAGGCTTATTGACGAAAACATATGTTTTAAAAGAATAGTAAGTATCCAAAATTAATACACATACCTAAATAAAAAACTAAACAACCGCTTGCGTTTCATTGTAAACTAGACAGATTAGCCATAAGTCCGCCTATTGTACTTCACTGTCTGTAACTATCTTTATGTTTTGTTTGTAATATATTTGTGGTGTACAATAAAGTATAAAATAAAATAAAAAATAAATAAACTAGCGACCGGACCCGGCTTTGCACAGGTGCACTACTGATACTAAATATAAAATAAAATATATATAATATATAATTTATGCGCAAATATATATGTTATCTCTGAAACTATCAGTGTTCCTCTACTATATTATGCATGTATTAAACCTTCCTCTAGAATCACTCTACTTACTAAAGAAAACCGCATCAAAATCCGATCCGTAGTTTTAAAGATCTAAACGTACAGACAGCGGAAGCGACTATACTATGTAATGATGAACAGATATAAAATATATTTTAAATAATATAAATTAAATATACTATAAAAATGTCAACTTCAACTAGATAGTTTTGATTGAATACATCAACAATTGTATCTTAGATACACAAATACCTACATAAGATAGTGTGGCTTTGCATAAAACCACAGGTAATTACAGCAATCATCTAACAACTGCACCACAAACCGCATTCCAAACACAGGTACGCCCTTATTTTCACTTTCACGATTTTTACGTCTCTTTAAATTTGTTGTTATTTAATATACCAAATATGATCTTATTTTTTCAACTCACATTCCAATCTCATATTCCTAGTCAAGACGATTACAGAGTTTTTGTTGAGCTCCTAGGGATAACAAAATCGATAGACATTTTGTGTCTCGTCATGATCGTTATAAACAATGATAAAATAAAACAGTTCAAGGCAAATAAATCAATAGCATTATTGTCACTTAAACTCTAATTTTCTATCATTCTTAAAAACAAACAATTTAAGTTTTTATGTTTTGTTTTAGTTTTTTTTTTACACAAAAAATCAGTTAAAACCATAGCTTAGTCAAATGTGTGAAAAGAAATTGCAAAAAATGAAGTTGAAGTGGTACCACATTTGTTGGGAACAAAATGAAGTGCATCTTTAGTTTCCACTAAGAAGAACATCTCAAGTGGTCCATTAGTAATAAATAAGTTAAAGTTATAAAAGCTTTCTTATAACGGTTCAAGTGGAGACTGAACTCTTTAAAGTTCAAGACGATATTGTACCTGAGTTCGTCGTAAACCTTTACTGCTTGCGACTGTTATTGGAATAATTAAATTATTATAAATACGTATGTACTATAATATTTGTGGGTGAAGGCAGCCCCAAACGTACGCATTCTCAGTGTAATTTACGTAAGAACTAGGCATTTTAAAAACTCCAAGTTTTATTAAAATTGTCTCCCAGACCTATCCTTGAAAACTTGAAAACTAGTAAAAAGTTAAAATGTGTGAATTAGCTTCTTCGTACAGACACTTAGCAATATATAGAGTCACGTAGCTTGTTTTTTAACGTACCTACATACGTGTTTAAACTAATTTGCCGTGCTTCCTAAAACATAATTATGTCAGTGTTTATTGCAAAACAATCAATAAATTATTTTATATTCTGATTGGTTCGCTAATTATATAATAGCATTTATATGTTATTATTAGATACAGTACATATGGTGGTTCAAATATTTGTTGTTAAGTAACCTAAACTTAGTCGTAAAAGCTATCATTAAACTATACTACAAAAAATGTTGTTGATGAGACTACTTTCAGACATGAATGTTATACAGTGCACGTGTGTTACACACACAAAGATAGAACGAACACAACGAAGCAATGCTTTGTAATACGTGACACAAAAGGAGTAAAACAGGAGGCTGCGCGTGCGCCGACCCGCGAGACAGCACGAGTCAAACCGCCGCACCCAGTATTATAATATGTTAGTCTTTTTTATTACAACTCTACGCGTATCGCCTATGACAAATTCCGATTTCACTATCTGGTTTTTTAATAATTTCTATTCGTTTCAATTTGTCAAAATCGTAGTAAAAATGATATCTTTAAGTTCTGTTAAAATAAATAACTTATTCATTATGTTTATAACAATTTTGCAAGATATCATGAACACAATAAAATAATGCTAATCAAACCCTGCATTGAATTCTTTGACGTCCATATGAATGCTCAAAATATTTTCCTTAAATTAATAACATTCGTGACGAGACCTTCTCAACTTACAATACAAACCCTTCTTAATGTAACCGAGAACACTAAAGATTATAAATGATTTATATTCATCGAATGTAATGAGAAACTTTCTTTTACTGCTTGTGTTATGACGAATCACCGTGACTGATTAAAAAAGGTTTCATAGTTACTTCTAGCTATCAAAAACAAAATATTCAATTTATATTTAATAGTTGTGCCTGCGACTTCATCCGCGTGGAATTAAGCAAAAAAGTTATTATTCATTTCGCAGAATTATAAAATAAATAAATTTCTAAAATAAAAGTAGCTTAAGTTACTTCTTATTACAGCTGCCTACCAGTGAAAGTTCCGTCGAAATCGGTCCAGCTGTTTCAGAGATTAGCCGAAACAAACAGACAGACAGACAGACAAAAATTGTAAAAAAAAATATTTTAGTATATGTACCGTGTATACCTACATCCATACGTATTTAGTAAAACATTCCAATTTTATTCATTTGTCTAGATAGAACAGAATAGAACGGAATGGAACGGAATAAAATGGAATAGAACAGAATGGAAAAGAACGGAATAAAGCAGTTATAAAATAAATAAATTTCTAGTAAAGAAGTAACTTAAATTACTCCTTATTACATCATAGTGAAAGTCCCATGAAAATCAGTCCAGTCGTTTCAGAGATTATCCGGAACAAACAGCCAGACAAAAGTTGTACAAAATATTATTTAATATGTAATGCTAGAAAATTAAAGCTATGGCGCCAGCTAACATGTGGTGATTCTAAAGTTCCAAACGAAGGTAAGTGATAAATAGTAGTAATACGTACTATTATTTATAAATTTGTCGTCAAATATTTATAATAAAGTGTTATATACATATGGTAATTCATTATTGATATGTAGACGATATTCGGACTGCCACTGAAACAGCGTTTGCAGCTCAGCGCGAATCAAAATGTATTTCTTCAATTCATTTAGAGATACCAGAAAAACTTTTAAACAGTCTAGGTCTTACGTACAACTATATGTACGTCAATTCATTTCAAACGTGTTTTTTTTTACATATTTTAATATCATTATTTATTTGGCAATTTGGATAGTTTAATATGTTTAATAATACCGTAATGGTATTTAAATGTTTCATTTAATTAAAGCTTTAGGCGCAGGTGTTTGATCTATGAGGGAAATGTTGTAGAGTGCTTCGAACACATTGAAATACTAATTAGTAATTGATCACTTGCTGCCATTTCTTAGCTGAAAACTGTCGTAGTAAAATGATATTTTATAACATATTATATTTATTTTGTATTTGTCTAATCGTAGAAGACAAGCATGTTCGATTAAGATCAAATCACACTCTGGCACAGATTAGCCCTTTCCACGCGAGACAATCACAAAGTAGGTAAGTACCATGATTTTTTTACTAGTATAATACCTCAGTACATCACAACCAATTGCATAAAACTTGAGACTCAATGTCATATTATGATTGTATCGCGATGAAAGCGATCACGACTGGCAGCGCACGATTTAACTGTGACAAAACAAACCACGCCATTGTGTGTCATAGTCTAAGCGAAAACAATGATAAATTACGTAAAACTTTCCATTGATAGATAGATTGCTTACTTAAATTCCATCGTAAATTATGACACCCAATATGATTAATTTAATATGCATATTTTAAAAAATCAGTTTCTCATTTTAGTCATGATTATTTAATGGTAGATATGTGGATAATTTTTTAAGGTCTCTCTTTTCTATACATTACTTAATTAATTAATAAATTCTACTATATAATTATATATGTTTTTGACTTATAAGTTTCCTATTAAAGTTTGGGATGTCGTAAGCGATAATTGGTTATCGTTAATTATCTCCTTTATTCAATTTCCAAAACTCCATCCGCCGTAATCATAAAATCCAATTATTCTTCCCACGTCCAAACATCTTCCTCTGAGTTCTATATCACTAGTTCATATTACCATATTAAAAACCTTTCATAATCAGTCGTAACGTATCTAATATTGCATCTCATCGAATTTTAGCTGCCCATGTGGACAACTTAGGTATTCAATTAAAATATTTACCAATCTTTTACAAAAAATAATTATTATTAATGAATTACACTATCGTGTAAAAAACTCATTCAATTTATATATCCTCCCAGACGACCGCTAATAGTGCGTGTGACGTGTATGCGCCTAAACACCCGCAGGTTCAATTCCGCTTGGAGTGTATATTTGTGTTTATACAAATATTTATTTCCAGTCTTGTTGTATGTATTTGTGGGTCTCCCCAAGGTAACTCTGAGAGCTGTTGGTCCCAGTTGTTGAAATACGTATATTCGCTAACTCACAGTGGAACAACGTTTTGGATTATGCTCCGACCCTTCTGCTACATGGAGAAAGAGGCCTATGTCCATCTGTGGGATGTTACAGGCTGTATCATCGTTATATTATCTCCCTTGTTAAATCATATTAATAATTATATGATATCACTTCAGCCTATGGCAGTTCACTGGTGGACATAGGCCTCCCTAAGTTCGCGTCAGACATCCCGGTTTTCCGCAATCCTCATCCAGCCTACACCGGCAATCTTACGTAGATCGTCGGTCCAACTGGCCGGAGGATGTCCCACACTGCGTTTGCCAAGACGCGGTCTCGACTCCAGGACCTGTCTACTCCAACGGCCATCGGTCCTGCGACACAGATGACCAGCCCACTGCCACTTCAACTTGCTAATTCTGTGGGCTATGTCGATTACTTTCGTTCTCTCGCGGATAGTCTCATTTTTAATCCTATCTTTGAGAGAAACCCCAAGCATAGCCCGTTCCATTGCACGTTGCGTGACTTTAAATTTGTGGACCAGTCCCTTTGTCAGTGTCCACGTCTCGGCTCTGTACGGTAACACAGGCAGGACGCATTGCTCGAAGACTTTTGTCTTCAAGCATTGCGGAATCTTAGAAGTGAAGACTCGACGAAGCCTGCCAAACGCCGCCCAGGCCAACCGAATCCTCCTGTCGGCCTCCTTCTCGAAATTGTTGTGGCCTAGTTGGATAGTATGGCCTAGGTAAATATAATCCTGAACAACTTCGAGAAAGGTACCATCGATCGATACGGGTCTCGGTATGACTGTACGATACGATATCAATAATTATCACTCCTATATTTTTATTTAAATCTCTTTTTCAATAAATATTACTTAATTCTTATTCTACAATTCGGAAGAACGAACATAGGGAGTAAGCTGAATCTCTGACGAAAGCGTTATGAAAAGTTTGATCAGGCGAGGCGAACGGAAGTTGAAATGGTAATATAATTAAGTTAGTGAAGATAGAATATTTTGCTTCAGTCGTGTGGTCTAAAGCACACTCGTTTTTTTTAAACAGTTTTATAAAATGAAAGCATATTCCTTCTTCATATATAAATGCATCGCTATGAGATAGCCTGATCTAAACATTTTACACAGTCATGTAGCCAATTACCAAGTAAATAGACGATAAATGAAAATGTCATGGTAGTTTATCTACGAAACTTGCATCTGGAAATTTAAATAAAAAAATGGTGCATTCCACCTGGCTAAGGCACGTGTCACATTCACCTGTTAGCTGCAGTTTTAATAAGCGTGAATTTGCAAACAACTTTGTGAAGAAACTTGGCATAATTTTTTACCCTTAGTAAGAAATTACTACAGACGTATATCAATCATCTCATTAAACTAAAATAGCTCAATAATATAATTTTATGTATTCCACGTATGCATAGTAAATGTTTCAAAACCAAGCTAGCATTATTGTTTAATACATCTGTATATATAAAAGTTTGCCGGGTCGATTAGTTTTTGTACTTAAATAAGATTTTTTTTACATTTGTTCGACTACTTTTTTAGTTCCAATTTCCATAGGATAGATTCTAATTTTTTTTTAATTAAATAAAAAATTATATCTAGCAAAAGTACACACACACACACACAGGGACAGGAAAACACCTTGATAAGAAAGCATCGTTGCTTATCGTAAATAATGCATTCTCAGCTTCTAATCGCCACATATACTTATACCATTTTTATTTATGGTTTACACAATAGTTTCTAATACATTGTTTTATAATTTTATGTAAATACTTTTAGACAGGAGAATTTTGCCGGCAAGTTTTGCTTATTTTAAAGGGAGTACGATAATAATCACATAGAGTATGAGAGGATCATCAACTACATTGCTAGCTATAGAGGTAAAAAGGAAGTAGAAAAGAGCTAAGAATGAGGATAGATAGATAACATAGGTATTGTCTTCTAACACTCTTGCCCACCATATGAAACGCAACAATGGTAGATATTTTACACCGTATTTAACTAAGGTTGTAGCACTGCCTTGGTCGACCAAGCCCTATATGAATTGGTCGAATTTAGTCAAATTAGATCTCGAATTTTACCTAGAGCTTTTACCTAGAGTTAGACTATAAAAAATAAAGTGGATTTATTTGTTTAAATTTAGATTGGTTATTATAATATACGTATTGATTTCAACAATATAAACAATATTTTTAAGTAATAAGGTAAATTAATTAAAATATATCTCGCTTTACGTACATTACATTATAAAACTTACCAAAAAGTATTCCTTTGCAGCAATATGTTCTCACTGAACAATACGAGTCACAAAAAGACCTGTTATATTCCCAACAGTCAACACTTCTAGTTTACTTCACACCTATTGTCTTACAACGTTACACTTTTACATACCTAACTAGTTAAAACTATTAAACTCAAAAGTTTTTAAAATATAAAATAAAAATTGTCCGTTATTTCAAATTATATTATCAAACTTTACAATGAAATATTATAGAACTATAATTATTACGTAAAAACGTTAAAACCTTGTATGAACTAATACTGAGATATTGTTTTAAAAGTTTTTTGATGCAATTTAAATTTACAAATTTTCCCGCCTTATACTTTTTTCCGCTCAAACGAGCGCCAAACGCTCCACGTCCAAACGCTAACGAAGCCAGCTTAACGCTGTCGCTGTCGGTATGTTTGTATGTTTTATTTTGAACCCCGCGCACGCCGCTTCGAGCGAGC
Organism: Melitaea cinxia; assembly: GCF_905220565.1. Lineage (NCBI taxonomy): Eukaryota > Metazoa > Arthropoda > Insecta > Lepidoptera > Nymphalidae > Melitaea > Melitaea cinxia. The sequence continues at coordinate 5,847,954 of NC_059400.1, read as the reverse complement.
CTTCGCTTACAACACTTCACACCTTTAAAAATAAAAAAAGTAATCACGTCTCTAATTTAACTTTCTTTTTTTTTATTTATAATTTCTATATGACTACGTTGTCTTGAACATTTTACAGCACTGAAACTTTACTAGTAAGAACACCGTCTATATAACAGAATAGCATATACCTCTGGATAATATAGCTACCAAATGGTATAAGAATTTATAAATCCATTTCGCCAATTTAGTAATTTATCAATCATAAGCAACTCAATCTTTGTAATATGAATAAATCTTGCAGTAAAAATTTAGTTGCAATCAAAAAGATCATAGTCCTTATTTATATCTCCAATTTTGATCGATTTTAAAGCTTATCATCATCATCATGTTTTATTTTTAATGAGTTATTTATTACTGGACTTAAAATTACGAGTACCATACAAGGGTAATTATATTAATAAAATACAATTTAAGCTACTTTTATAGAAGTATTATCTCTATTTATTAGTGACATAAATAAATATATACCTATATTTAATATTGTAACAAATTATTTTTAACGGTTGAAACAGTGTTTCAAAGGAACGAGAAATAAAACAACAAAATTTTATTTCATTACATTTTATTTACACAACGAATATATAAAAATTTAACACACTACTGGCTCTTTATTTCATCTTCGATTTTCTCTATATCTTCTACACGAATGTTTTCTACAAATTCATCAGCTTTATTTTCAGTATTAATATTTGTGTTACTTTTCTTAAGAAATGGTTCGTGGAGAGCTTTGTATAGTTTTTTAGCTTTAGTTGCACCGAAACCTGGACAGTCGGCAAGTTGACTTTCCGATGCTTTAATGATATTTGCCAATGTACCAAATTTAGTAATGAGTGTCATTGCATCAGTTTTGTTAACTGGTTTGACTGATGATAAAGCATTGATTATCTAAAAAGGAAAAATTATTACAAATTGATAAGTAAAGGCTTGCTTAATGTGTTAGAAAATGTACTTAATAAAAATAGGTAAAAAAAACTTTTTAAGTTAAACGGTTTTATGTTAAACATACATTGCAATGTTTAAGATAAATGTACTAAAAACCAAAAAATAATAAAATAGATACAGTCGTGGGAATTATAAACATATGCATAGACTAGACTAAAATAAAACCGTGGGGCACGTCAATTGTCTACAATCGTTGATTAAAATGTTTGTTTTGTAATGTTACACTATAATTAGGCAGTTGTTCAACCGACAACGATGGACGTGTGATAAGTAGGGCTAGAATGTGGAAACAAGCTAGCAAGCTCGATTATAAGCGAGTTTTAGGGTTTCATAGTGGTGAGCTAGTAGTACTTTTATCATATGTTTTGTCGATTAAAGACAAACTACGAGCAGTGAAACGATTCCTCGCCAGCCAGCAGTGTGAATGTCCAACGATAAACTAGTTGAAACATCTCTTTTATTTACACGGAGTGTATAACTATTGGAATTTCCATGAGCAAGAAAATAGTAAGTAATTTCCTCACCGTCTGCGGGCCAACTGCCTATTTTAACGACGAATTAAACGATTTTTCTATCGCACATTAAGTCGATAATTTGTAGACAATTGACGTGCCCCACGGTTTTATTTTAGTCTAGTCTATGCATATGTTTATAATTCCCACGACTGTATCTATTTTATTATTTTTTGGTTTTTAGTACATTTATCTTAAACATTGCAATGTATGTTTAACATAAAACCGTTTAACTTAAAAAGTTTTTTTTACCTATTTTTATTTTCTAGTTTTTAGTTTTTATTTCGCATTCTGTTTAATTCATTTAGTGCTTCATTATTGCAAGGCCCATCTTAAATATTGAGGTTGTATAGTGCACTGTATTCTTCTTGTCAAGCCCTTTTATTTGATACCCATATTGGTGGGATTGATAAAAAATTGTTATCAGACATTTGGTAGCGGCGGCCAGCTTAGATTTCAATTTTGCATAGTAAATTGTATTCTACTTGTTGAGACCTTTCATTTGATACCCATGTTGATGGGATTGATAAAACCTAAGTTATCCGCCATTTTGTAGAGGCCGCCATCTTGGATTTTAATTTTATATAGTACATTGATTATACTGGTTGAGCACTTTCATTTGATACCCCTATTGATGGGATCGATAAAACCTACGTTATCCGCCATTTTGTAGCGGCCGCCATCTTGTATTTCAATTTTTTATAGTATATTGTATTCTGCTTGTTGAGCCCTTTCATTTGATACCCATATTGATGGGATTGATAAAACCTACGTTATCCGCCATTTTGTAGCGGCCGCCATCTTGGATTTCAATTTTTTATAGTATATTGTATTCTGCTTGTTGAGCCCTTTCATTTGATACCCATATTGATGGGATTAATAAAACATAAATTATCCGCCATTTTGTAGCGGCGGCCATCTTGAATTTATAATGATAATGAATAAACATAATTGTATTGTCACCAAAATCCAAAGTGTATACAAAATTTCAGATTATTCGGTTGACAGGAAGAGGGTGAAATTTGAATTACTAAATTTGACCCAAGAATAAAAAATAAAACAAACGGGGTGAGCTAAATAAAACCGTTTAAAAATCGGCCAAGTGCGAGTCAGACTCACGCACGAAGGGTTCCGTACAATTGACTAAACTAAATATAAATAAATGTTCTGTAAAATATTTAATTGTTAAATAAAACTAAATATTTTGTGAATATTTTAAGCGTTTACCTGGTGCTGATTTTAATCAGGCAAAAAGTGGCAAAAAAAATCACTTTTGTTGTATGAGAGCCCCCCCCCCCCCCTTAAATATATATATTTTTTGTATTATAATTTCATTATTTATTATTAAAGTAAACATACAATTAAGTATTTTGTGAATATTTCAAGTGCCTACCTGTTACCATTTATTGATATCGAGCAAAAATAGGCGAAAAATCGCGTTTGTTGTATGGAAATTAGTAATTAACCCCCCTTAATTTTTAATTATATGCTTTTATGTTTTTAGTATTTGCTGTTATAGCGGCAACAGAAATACATAATTTGTGAAAATTTCAACTATCTAGCTATCGCAGTTCTTGAGATACAACCTGGTGACAGACGGACGGTCGGACAGACAGCGAAGTCTTAGTAATAAGGTCCCGTTTCTCACTTTGGGTACGGAACCCTAAAATTTTTTTAAATAAAATTAAAAATTAATTAAAATTTTTTCTTAATAAAGAAAAATTAATTCAATGTTTACAAAAATATATACGTAAAATCAAATAAAAGATTATCATCTTACTTTTTGGTGTGGATCATTTTCTATTTTCTCCATAATCTTATCGGGTGGTTTGTTTTCAAATATCTTATAGTTTTCTATTATCTTAGCAGACTCTTCTGGACTCCACGCCAACATAAGCGTCATATCGGTAAGGAAGCATATTCGTGTCAGATTCTTTAAAACTGAATGTGGTTCTATCAAATCAACCTAGAGTAGAGTAAAATAACTATTTAAGCTGTTTGCATTGCTTTCATCACTACATATTATAATAAAAATGTAACGGATCGCTGCCTGTACAATTATAATTAATATAGATTAATATAGATAGAAATTTAATATAGATCTTTAATATAGATATGGCCCTTTACAGCATAGGATTTAAATGAATATTTTCGGAGATATTACAGATTTAAAAATTGCGGTACGTAGCGTTTGTGGCGGTTCCGGCCGGCTTTTAGTCTAAAATTAACGCGTGCGGGCAGTAATGAATAAATCAAAACTACTGGATCGATTTTAATCATTTTTTCAGTGAATGACATAGGCTATAATTATATGTTATACCCGTGCGAAGCCGAAGCGGGTCGCTGGTTTTTTTTAATAAAAAGTATACTGTTACTTCTAATACATCCAAGAATATGTGTACAGAGTTTCATGATGATCGGCGATGAGATTTTATGTGAAAGCGTAACAAGGAAACTTACACTCACATTTATAATATTAATTGGGAATTTTACTAGTTAATACATGTCCTTTTTCACATTTTTTTTTTGTAATAATTAAAAATTAAATATTTACCATAAAAACTAAAATGTATATTTAAAGACAATGTTTTACTGTAGATAAGAAGATACTCTAGTTGAACCTATACCACTTAGCTCACAAACAAGAATTTTTGAAATCATGTTTTTGCTCTCCTGTAAAATGATGATGTCTGACTTATATCACTTGTCTCAGGAGGCACAAAATTAAATACACTTATAGATTTTTGTTTGTTTACTAGACTATTTATATGGATAAGACACAATTGTCGTTTAAACATCCCTTTGTTTTTAACTAAATTCTTTTTTATTTTTCGTTATAGAGTATTGCTATACATATATTATATATTATGCTATACATAAATTACGAGGTTTGTAGACACCTATATAAGCAATAGTTATTAAAATTATAACAACAGCCCTGTAATCACAGCCTCAGCCTTGACAGCCTGTGATCGTTAGTCCAAAATTTATTGTTGCTCATAACAGATTAACTGTCCTGGTTTTATATTTTCATTTATTAAACATAACACAAACAGGTATGACATTTTGAGATGATTTCAAGGGTCTAACACATTTCATTAAAATATATATATATATGTTAGAGGACATGTTAGCACAATGGAAACAGAACTGGCTTTTACACTTATGTTCTTGTGAATCTTTCATTTATTTATATATAGTTGAGAAAAATCCAACTAATCAAAAGATCAGAATGATGGATACTTTCAGAATCACTAAGGTCAGTTAAAAAGCACAACTACAGACTTCTAAAATCTTATATTGAAAATTTTATGAAATCCTAAGATTTAACCCTGGCTCTATCTGATCAAACTCCCTGATAATGTACAAAATTACATACAGCCCTATATCACTTAAGCGACTTATTTGTAACACTGTCATAACATAACTTGTATACAATATAAAAGTAATATAAAAAGAGATTCTATATGTTAATGAATATTACCTGCACCAAAAGCACACGAAGTTCATACTTTTTACCCAATTCTTTTAATCTGTTATTAATATAATCTGGATTAAGATTATGATACCTCACAGATAGAAAAAGTATAGATATAGTTTTTCCTATTTCGTAATCTGGTATGATATCATCATATTCCCAAGGAACCGTTGTTATGAACTTTAAAAGTGGATTTCCACGCTGAAAAAATAGGCATATTATAAAAAGATTGAAATAGTTATTGCATGTGCTATGTTCGTATTTATCAGATCTCATTAGAATTCAAGACATACCCTAGCACTAGTGCCATAACGTGGTGCTAATAGACCAGGACCACAAAAAATAAGTGGGTCATTCGTTAGTTAAGTGGGCTCCGATTTATGGGGTGAAATGGGGGTGGGGGGGTAAAGAGTGGTGGAGAGGGTGGGTTTTTTAGCCCCCCGTAGTGTGCTTTTCGCGTAAACCCCGTGGTTTCGAAGATATCGTGTTTGAAGTTTTGGGGTTAACTTTACGTGATTCAGAGATATTACAATACCTTAGAGCTCCGCGTCGACTCCACCTTAACTCCGGTGCAGCGGGAAGTGCACTCATATACTCCATTCACCAACTTTCACACTGTATTTTCGAACAAATTTACGTAAAAACGATCTCGATTGCAAGACCAACAAACGATACGAACTGACGCTTAACGACTGACAAATCGACACTTTTAAACAAAATAACGCGTCAGACATAATATTCTAATAAAATTAGTAACATTGCGTGCTAGAATATAGGTTTAGAAATTCGAAAAATACCCAAAACCGAATCGGAGCACCCCACTGTCCACGTGGTCTTGGTCTGTCCTACCCCTAGAGTGTTTTTTTTGTGCCGCGGAGGCGCGGAGGGAGGGCAGCCCTCGCCCGCCGTGCGAAAGCGCGCGAACGAATGCGGAGAGGAGCGGCTGAGGCTGGTCGCCGAAGGCGACCAGCCTCCGCTGCGGAACGTAGCATGAGTGAGCGTGCTTTCGCACGCAAGGGCGGAAGGGCTGCACTTCCCGCAGCGCCGGAGCCAAGCGTTCCTCTAACTTTCGAAATTCTTCTTCTAACCTCAAAACTTTAACCATGGATATCTACATAACCATGGGGTTCTGAGGTGTGACAGTGGTACCAGGGGTAGCGCCCCCCCCCCTTCCTCCCACGGTCCCGAAATTCGGTTTTTCCTAATCTAAAGCTTTGTGTTTTAACCCTTAATTCGACGGATATTTAATTTCATTCAAATTGTGAGATCTTTACAGACGAGGTTCTTAGCTTTCTAGAGACCCTAGAAAAATTACTTAAAAAATTCTACCTTTTTCAGTTTTCTGAAAAACGTACGTCCACTATACTGGACGTTGCCAAATTTGTAAGATACTGAGGCACTCTTACCATGTGAAGTATACTTCCCACTGTCAAATAGAATTAAACAACGATTTCGTAAACAAATACTCATTATATTAAAAAAATAGTCTTTTTATACATTGGTTTTTCTCTTAAAATACTAAAAAGAACTACAAAAACTTAATATACGAAGAACTCAGCTATTTTTGAAACATAATAATAAAATAATGATTAGATTTTCATAAATATCAACTGTCTAGGTTATTCAAATTACAGCCATAACTAACAACCATCCTTTTAGTTATCAAAAACATAAAAATTATAAATATAAACTATTTATGCCACTTGGTCTCCAGCCTTCCTACTTACATACTCATTATGGAAATTATAAAATCAATTTTTTTGACCACTAAGCATAACCTCTCTTTGCATTTGGAACGTTGGATGTTCGTTTTATTATTCTTACAGAACTTGCAACGCCCATATGTTACGTATTCAGGCCAGTGGTTGTAGCCATCATAACGCACAGAAACTGGAGGCCTCGGTGCACTGGGGTTTGAATGAGCATTTTCTTTTGTAGAGCGGGCTTGGTCTTTCCGTCTGCAATGATCTTTCTCTTTGTCTCAATTCATGTGTTAACTTCTGTAAAAAATATTTCAGACTTATGTTTTTCAGGTTATTCTTGTTGCATTTTCTTCTGAAGAGTAGCCAAGCATTGTTAACTGCTATATCCAAAATTTGGTCAAAGATGTTCATGTATCAACGACGGCTCTTAAAAGATGTTCTGTAAAGAGCTATTAACATGGCGCACAGATCAACACCTCTCATATGTTGGTTGTAGTGTCAAACTAGCTGTGGACACTTGACACTAATTTTCTTTTTCTGTGCTTTACTCCATCTAATAATCTCTTGAACTGGGTAAGCATCGGCATAAGAACAAGCTAAAGTCACAACTATATTGTCGTACCAGTTGACAATGGTAATCTTTTTTTCGTTATCTACAACTTGGGTGAATGAACCTCGGTCTTTTTTCTTGAGTTCTTTGTCACTTAACAATTTGCAGCAACCCTCTTTTTTGCCATATAGTTTCGAGGCTGAAAATCCCGTAGTGTTCACGAAGATACCTAATCAAATCCAGCGTTGTGAAGTAATTGTCGAAATAAACAGCCCATCCTCGAGCCTGAATCGTCTTACTAACTTGTGTAAAGTTCTAGTGTCATCTGCTTTTCAAAAAACCGATAAAAATATTGTGTGACAGTGGACAGTCAGTACCCGGTAAATCCAACGAGAATTCGTTTGATGGAATGTCAGTTTTGTGTCTAAAATATCCTTTCTTCCATTTGTAATTTACAATAAGAGTCTTGATATTTTTTGTGACCATTGGAACAGCTCTTACTGGAAGTTTTCTCTTACACCTGGTTAGTCTTGGTATCGAGGGACTAACAATGGAAGAAGCACTTGATGACGGAATGGATAATAATGAAGCCAAACTTGGCAAAACATTATAATTTACATCGCCAGTCGGTGGTAGCACGTTGTTTATAATTGGAGTCAACGGAACTTGTTCATTGTCCAACTTTTCTTCGACAAATTCGAGGACAGGAATATTTTCTTTGTCCTCTTTTTCAACATTTTCGTTTACTAACTCCGTAAAATAATTTGCATCAACGTAAGAGTCGTTACTGTCGATAGTATCATTTTCAGAGCTGTCCAATATATTCATGCGCTCTAAGACTGAGTTTATAGAGAGGCATGGTGAAGAGGACAACTCTTCAGTTCTGTGTACAGGAATTTCCTTCTCATTTTCTGATTCGGATGCAGTATCAATATCGGAAGAAGCGTTTTCAGGCAGAACCAGTGCTACTAAAAGATGTCCTCTAGACTTAAAGATCTGAAAACGAAAAGTAATGAATTATAAAACATTTTTATCTGCGGATCCCTAAAAATATTATGACACAAAAAAGTAAAAGTATATTTTCTAATAATGCTGTAACGTGAAGTATACTAGACTATAATGTAGTATTTAGTTTTCTACAACGTTGACAAGGGGAAAAATACTGGACATACTACTTAACCGTCACCTAACTAATCATTCGACGGCGGGAAGCATACTGGACATAAAAGTTTGGGGCGTTGTCAAAACTTTACAAATATCAATAAAACAATCAAAGTCTTATGAGTAGCTACCGGGATGTTTTTTATTTAATTTTCAATGATTTTTACATTGAGACAAGTTGTAAAATGATGAATAAATTACAACTTACCGAGAGCCCTCGCGAGAAGTCCTTCCTCCCCGCCATTTCGATGGTGATTGCTGGCGTATCGTTGAATAGTACGTGTCACTGATTTTTCACAAGATGGTTGCATTGTTTAAGATTCCATATAGCACCTAAAAATCTAGGTGTGCGGTCTAATTTTTGACACAGATTTTTATTTATATAACGAGAAGTATACTGCACGGTGTCGAATTAAGGGTTAAAGGAAATGCTAAGTGACGCCTTATTTTGGTCAACGGTGTCTATTTGTTAGTCGTTAAACGTCAGTTCGTATCGTTTGTTGATCTTGCAATCGAGATCGTTTTTACGTAAATTTGTTCGAAAATAAAGTGTGAAAGTTGGTGAACAGAGCATATGAGTGCACTTCCCGCAGCACCGGAGTTAAGGTGGAGTCAGACGCGGAGCTCTAAGGTATTGTAATATCTCTGAATCACGTAAAGTTAACCTCAAAACTTCAAACACGATATCTTCGAAACCACGGGGTTTACGCGAAAAGCACACTACGAGGGGGGTAAAAAACCCACCCTCTCCCCTCCCTTCACCCCCTCTTCCCCCAGGACCCCATAAATTGGAGCCCACTTAACTAAAGATTTACCAATAAGTGTTTAAGATAAGAAGAAAAAATAGGTGTTGATGCCTAGTTACAGAACCTAGATACAGAACTGTGTAACACTCTATGCTTTCTACTTATGCTCTCCAGACAAACTGAAAATAGCATTTTATAATCAGTCATAACAAGAATAAAAGGTCACGTCAAAACTAAAACTGATTCACAATGCAAGTTTAAAGCTTCATACATAACAGAAATCAATATACATATAATAAATATGTAACGGATCGCTGTTTGTACATTTGATATATGAGAAAAAAAATATTATTGGGACCTTTATCAACACATATAGCACCCAAAACAATGATTGTCTGAATTTTTGTCTGTTTATCTGTGCATTTGTGCACGTTAATTTCGGAAACGGCTTATCCGATTTAAATGCAGTTTTTACTTATATATTGTGGCAAGCTTAGCTTAACATTTAGTGTTTGTTTCATGTCAATCGGTTCATAAATAAAATTATCCCAATTAAAAAAAAAACAGGTTAAATATGTATTCACTATTCCACGCGGACGAAGTCGCGAGCACAGCTAGTTCATACAATATAACTACTTTTTGTCAACAATCACTAAAAGAGTAGCAGAAATTAAAGATCTACCTGTTTTTGATTTACTAAAACGCAATGTGTCTTTGAAACAGAGGGCTTTGAAGTACCTAAAACAAAATATGATAACAGAAATATTAAGGTATCCAAAGCCAAGGGCATATTCTATAAATCTTAGCACCTGTACCTGGTTGCACAGAATCCTGATCGATTTTTAATTGTTTTGGTGATGTTGGTTCATTTATTTCAGCTAATAGATCATCAAAGCCATCTTCTAAATCCATTATTAGTAGTTTCATACAGGTCTAATTAAAATTAAAAACTGTAATATTTCATAAAGTACGTAGGTACTTTTATGGATCATATTTGTTATTTCAAATATTGACAGCAAACTTGCGAATTACGACATTAAAAATATTGCCACCTAAAATAAATTCTTAAAATTGTTACAAATATTGTTTTGAATATTAAAATACTATTGCAGCACTTTTAAAATATATGAGTATTATTTTGTGGGTAGATGTGAAAAAAAAATAGACTGGGGAGGGTAAGATGTGATTAGAGAGACAATCATCATTACAGCCTATACAGTCCACTGCTGGACGTAGGCCTCCACAAGTTTACGCCAAAAATAACGTAAACTCATGTGTATTGCCCATAGTCACCACGCTGAGCAGGCGGGTTGGTGACCGTTGTACTGGCTTTGTCGCACGGAAGATGCTGCTGCCCGTCTTCGGCCTGTGTATTTCAAAGCCAGCAGTTAGATGGTTATCCCGCCACCGGTCGGCTTTTTAAGTTCCAAGATGGTAGCGGAACTATGTTATCCCTTATTCGCCTCTTACGACACCCACGAGAAGAGAGGGGGTGGCTATATTCTTCAGTACCGTAGCCACACAGTACAGAGAGACAAGACGAATGTGAAATGAGTAGTAAAAAGATTTTTTCTGTTAAAAAAGAAAAAATATTGTATTGAATTTAATCACATGTCTAGAAAATAAATACAAAAGTGGTGATTGATACGTGAGTATTCTTTGTAAAGTCTTCAATCGTATACAAATGTAAACAAGGAATTTAAGGCGCATTACATTTTTAGGTGTAGAACGCCATACTCGCTCACGATTCCTCTCAGGAGTTATTAATCTCGTCGAGCTTTTAAGGCAACCGCTAGCGGTATCGCAGAAGTGCAACCGCGTCCCCGTTATTCCACCCAAGCGTGTCGAAGGAACACCCCAGAGGTTTTAGTCCGTGCGAATCGTACATACTCTCCAGCTCCCCCGGGCTGGAGGCATCCGTCGGGCATTTCCGCTGGGTAAAAAAAAAGAATAAAGGGCTTGAAATCGAGGCTTCGTAACGTTATCAATTACCATTATAAAATAGCGGTAAATAACGTTAATTTTACCGATATCTCTTATATCGTCACTAAAAAAAGATATTTTTACCGAACATATTATAGGTAACTAGCCTCATGGCGAGCTTATAAGAGTCCTGTCCAAGTGACTAGTTCAAAAGTATTTTAATAATTTAATTTTTTTTTCACTGTCGAAATTAATAAAATAATATTTCAGTATGTAATACAAAAACATGCGCCTATATTAAACAAATTTTAAATAAACGAAATGTTAGTCTCTCTTTCTATTTTCACTATTATTATTTCATTTTATTATTTCACTGAAATCTCCCTCAACTTTCGGTCGCCTCGTTCGATCTTTTCGACTTTTCGTAACACTCTCGTCAATCGTTCGCGATTTAGATACCATGAAAAGGTGACATTTAAAAACGAAATTATATATTTAAAAACTTTTGTAGTTTTATTTCAGTCATGTGGTCTAAAGCACTCTTGTTTTTGACATAAAACTTTTTGTACGACCTAGCGGGTACATCGCTCCATAGCTTAATTGGCTAAAGCACATTGGACACGGTGAGTCGTGATGCAGGTTCGATCCCCACTGGGATGGGTTTTGATATAATATTAAAAAATGTTTTGAATTCCCTAATGTGTGGGTAACACAAAAATTACCAACAAGAATTAAAAAGTAGCATCGTGTCGTCTCCTGCCAAAGAATTCATTTTAATATGAAACTTTGAATAGTTACGAGTGCTGTAAACAACTCACTATAGACGGCGCACGGCGTCGCGGTCGCTTAGAAAATTTCGACCTAGCGGGTACATCGTTCAATAGCTTAATTGGCTAAAGCACCGACACGATGAGTCCGAGATGCAGGTTCGATCTCCACTGGAACGGATTTTTGATATGATATAAAGAAATGTTTTTAGAAATAAGTATTTATTGTGTAACAACCTTGCAAAACAGACAACAAAGATAGTGACTGCTTCAGCCTATAATATCCTACCAATGGGCATAGGTTTCTTTTCCCATATAGGAGAAGGATCAGAGCTTAATTCCCTACTATGAGTGATGAGATACCGATTGATTAATCGTAAATGAATATTAACTATTCGGAAGACGGTATCACCATCTTTGTACTATTCAGTTATTAACGAATAAACAATAAGACTAATATCGAATTATCGACACAAAATTCAATATTTTAATAACTGTCCGAATTACAAATTAATATAAATATTGCTAATAGCCTAATACTTCGTATTGCCACATATATACTCGTATATGCTAAGTTGCCACTGTCACCACGTCATACTTTTTCTTACCAATTTGCCAAGCTATACAACTTCGTATATTGTCTTCAAAATAAATATTTAATTTTTTTATATATTTCAATCTGTATTAATACTATTTTACGAAAAGCTAACCCAAAACATCTCCATTCAGCGCAAAATAGTCTTGGAATGACAGAATTGATCAATTGACAGACGTAAGGACACTTTGACAGCGCGCAAACTGATATCAATATTTCAATGTTATAAAATGTTCAATTATGTTATGTTATGTTGAATTTCGTTTCTATAACTCAAAAATGTACGCTGTCCTGCGATAACGGATACTATCACAAGGAGACATGTGGTAACGTGTAATGTACGTGGTATTGTGCATAACGCATTCATGCAAGTAATTAGAATGTGATACTTTGTTTTTGAATGCAAACATTAGGTTCTATGTTTGTTAAAAATTAAATAACTATAACAATGGAAAATAACGATGATGATTTAGACGAAGTTTTTGACGAGTCTTCTGTGTTCGCACATTTTGAAAACAATTCTTTTAGAGATCCTGGTGCAACTCTAAATAATGCTGATAACCTTAATGTCAGGTACTGTAATTGAAAATATTCTCAAACTAATATGTTATGTATATATTGTTTATATGGATTATAATTTCATGCGATAAATTGTTTCAGCATTTTAAGCTGCGATGAAGAGATTAAAGGGTATGATAAGTTAGCTGGTAAAACATGGATATATCCCACAAACTACCCAATAAGAGACTATCAGTTCAATATTATCAATGCTGCTTTAACAAAAAATACCCTTGTAAGCTTTTCTTCTTATTTATAGATGTTTAAAGTTAAGCTAAAACAAAACTTTAATTGGCACTTTACATTTTATTAATATTTAATTAGTAAATACAAATAAATCTTCTATTATTCATATATTGTTTTATAAAGATAAAATATTTTCCTTTAAATTTATTTCTAACCATACCTCACAATACATTTTTTTTTCTAACTTAGGTTAGTCTTCCAACTGGATTGGGCAAGACATTTATAGCAGCAGTAGTAATGTTTAACATTTATCGCTGGTACCCTACAGGAAAAGTTATCTTTATGGCACCAACTCGCCCACTCGTGGCACAGCAAATTGAAGCATGCTACAACATAATAGCCATGCCCCACAAAGATACAATAGAAATGACAGGTACATTTATGAATAAGAATATTGAATAACTTATTATAGTCAAAAAGTAAAGTAATTTATTAAAAATTTTACGTGACATTTGTAATTATATCTATATTGTTGTTTTGAAATTTTCGATATTTCGCTGACAATGAAGAAGCCATTATCATGGTTGATTTAGTGTCACCTTAAATAAACTGAGGTAAGGTACAGGAGGAAATATCCTGCTCAAAATCTGGAGCAGCCCGACGGGATATAACTCGACCTTACAGAAGATCTGAGCTAAATAAACTGCTTTCAAGCAGTGTTTTTTCCTGTGGTGAGTAAGGTGACCAGAGCTTCAGGGAGGGGTTAGGGACGGCAACGCCCTTGCGATTCTTTTGGTTCTGGTGTTGCAGGCATCTATTCGCTAGGTGCGTAGTGATGGTGGGGTGAGCCGAATCGACGCTTGTGTATGCAGTGGCCAATTTTTATACTAAAGGACGCTGTTTTTAAGACTCTGTCGTATAAAATAGACATGACCATTTTAATTTTTTATCTATAATAATATTTTAATAAAATGAGTAACCAGAGTTGCTGTGTCGTTATTTGTACAAATGCTAGCAGAAAAAGTGAGTGTAAATTTTATAAATTTCCAACTGTGAAATGGAAAATAAACCAAAGAGAAAAGTGGATAGCAGCAGTAAGACGGCGAAAGTAAGTAGTACCATAACCTTCATTTCTGTATCAACCCTTAACTGGTATCGTAAACTTGACATATGTAACTGGTATTGTGGGGGTCGTGCGGCCCCCATAGTATGTTTGCTCCTAAAAAATAAGTTTTAACTATATGTACTTAAATAAATGGTAAGAAATAATAAATAATAGGCTTATTTTGTGTAATCTAATAGTTTTTATTAATATAAATTTTCTTACTTCAATACTAGAAGAGATCACAAATAGTATCAACATTTTGGTAATATTTTTTTTTTTACATTACAAATATCAATGAAAATTATAGTTTAAAAAGTTTAAAACAATAATAACATTATTTCACTTAATCTATAATACGTAAACTAAAACACAAATAACATTTTATAATCTCTAATCAAAATTTAACAAAAATCAACATGAAATAAATCACTTCTTCACTTTCATTTATTTTCCCCATAGTAGCTGTTGGACTGACTGGGTCCTGCAACATTTTCATTTTCACTTCTGTATCAGAATCCACGTCCTGATTAGCGTTCAACAAATCAAGTGTTACTGGATTTTAACAATTACTTATAACTTCACTACCATTACAACTTTCTTCTTCTGGCCTGCTACCAATCACTAATTCGAAATCAGAATCTTCGTGTAAGAGTTCATCTATTATTTTATCACTGAAAGACCGCGATATCTTAATTAATAACTGTCAAAAATAACAAACATATAAATATTGCTATGTAAAAAAAACTTACGTAACTGGTATCGTGGGGGCCGCGCGGACCCCAACACGTGCATACCTGGGCCCTAGTAAGTGACACAGCGCTGAACGTCCGTCACCCGCCGCGGATAGCGATGTAAGGAGAATATTAATGGCGGCTGCTCACGATGCTTAGTTTATTAGAAAGCAAAAAAAAAACGTCATGCTTGATACCAGTTAAGGGTTAATAATAACAAAGCAGCACTTTATTTATTTATTTATTGTCAAATATCATTAGTATACTGTAATCAGATAGCGTCCTTTAGTTCATACTTCGAGTGGCGCTACCGTCACGCACCTAGCGAATAGGCGTAGGTGAGCTGTGCGCTTGTTTGCTGACCTAGCTGTATAAGAATTTAAAAAAAAAGTCCAGTGGCAAGTTCTTTATAAGTAAAAAAGGTTTTACACTTGATATTTACAACGTAAGTTAAATAACAAATATATCTATTTTAAAAATGACTTTACAGTAAGTTTTTTTTTACAGGACACATGCCAGTTTCCATCAGAAAATCTCATTGGACTACTAAAAGAGTTGTATTTGCTACCCCACAAGTGATTTATAATGATATCAAGTCTGGTATGTGTCCAGGTGATGAAATAAGGTGCTTAGTGTTTGATGAAGCACATAGAGCAAAAGGAAATTATGCATACTGTCAAATAATCTCTACTCTCACTGAAATGGGACATAGAATTTATAGAGTACTTGCTTTATCTGCCACCCCAGGGAGCAAAGTTGAGGATGTTATTAGTGTAAGATCATCATAACTGTACCTAAATTATTTTTAATATTGGAGAAATATTTTGTGATTTTCTACATACAACCTTGTATATACTCTTGAGTCTAGCCTCTCTTTTATAACATTTTTCATTAAAAAACTCAGTCATCTGATGTTATTAGCATATCGATGGCTCCTAAGTATACTGAGTCAACTCTACTTCTAATAACTTTATTTTTAACCGACTTCCAAAAAAGGAGGAGGTTCTCAATTCGACTGTATTTTTTTTTTTTTTTCTTATGTATGTTACATCAGAACTTTTGACCGGGTAGACCGATTTCGACAAATTTTGTTTTAATCGAAAAGTGGTGTGTGCCAATTGGTCCCATTTAAATTTATTTGAGATCTAACAACTACTTTTCGAGTTATATCTAATAATGCGTTTTTACTTGATGCTTTTTTTGTCGACCTACGTTGTATTATACCGCATAACTTTTTACTGGATATACCGATTTTGATCATTTTTTTTTTTTGTTGGAAAGGGGATATCCCTAGTTTGATACCATGATAAGGAAATCAGGATCTGATGATGGAATCCCAGAGAAATCGAGGGAAACTCTCGAAAATTCGCAATAACTTTTTACTGGGTGTATCGATTTTGATAATTTTTAATTTAATCAAAAGCTGTTGTTTATCATGTGGTTACATATAAATTTTATCGAGATCTGATAACTACTTTTTGAGTAATCCTTGATAACGCGTAGTTACTTGACTATTTTTTCGTCGATCTACGTTGTATTACTCTTCGATGTAATTGAAGTCGGTTTTTTTTTCGTTTGCGAGCAAACACAATTATTTGTTACATAGGTAGATAGGAAATGAAGTAAATGTTATTAATATCTTAAAAAAATGAAATAGTCAAAAGTTGTTAGTTGACTCAGTATACTTAGGAGCCATCGATATGGTCTTCCCTGGTATGTGGGTTTTCTATTATTATTTTTTCGCTTTGAATTAGTACATACTGAATACATTAGTATTAAATTAAAATGTTACTATACCTCCTTTTTGATTTAAGGTTGTTAAAAATTTGCACATATCTCATTTGGAATTGAGAAATGAAAATTGTATAGATGTCGTGCCCTACAGCCATTCTCGTAAAATTAACACAGTTATTGTGCAGTTGGGTCCTGAATTGACATATTTAAGGCAAAAGTATGTGGAGGTAAGCTTAGGCAAGATATATTCCAAAATTTTATAATTACGAAAAAAAAAATTTATGTAAAAAAAAATAACTCAATTAAAATAAAATTAAGCTAGGATATTAAATCAACATCAATATCATCTTAGTTTTTTGTACTTACATATTATTTCATATTCATTTCATACTATTTAAATCACAATTGCAAAATTTGTCATATAAATCAGAGTATTCAGTTATTTGGTGATTTGCCAAATGTTAGTGAATCTCTTTTTTGTCCTCTTAAACTACCACAATTAATATTTTTTTTAAGTCTGTTAATAATTTCCTATATTAAGAGCCATTTCACAATTTTACGCTCTGCAAGTTTAGGTAAATTTGGTCGCATCGCGCGAGTCGTACGAGCCGCGCGATCTTTGTGCTAGTAAGTATAGTGTGACAACCAAAAGACCATCTTGATGATTTTCTAATGTATAATAAAAATTAATAACTATGGTATAAAATGTTTTTTACATAATTAATTTGTTAAAAATTTAAAGTATGTTATATAACAACAGTCAATAAATTTAAAATAAAAATAAAAAATCAATTTTATGAAACAATTTTTTTTAATTTGATTTAGTTTTTTCAGTTTACGAATGAATCTAATATTTACGATATGAATAAAATAGCATTTTATTATGCCCCAGAAAATCTGTGTGTTAATGTGAGTTGCATAGTTTTGGATGAAAGTAGAGCAACAAATTTTGGCGGTTTTAAATTTTTTTAACCGACTTCCAAAAAAGGAGGAGGTTCTTAATTCGACTGTATTTTTTTTTAATGTATGTTACTTCAGAACTTTTGACTAGGTGGACCGATTTCGACAAAAAAATTTTAATCGAAAGGTGGTGTGTGTCATTTGGTTCCACTTGAATTTATTTGAGATCTAACAACTACTTTTCGAGTTATATCTAATAATGCGTTTTTACTTGACAATTTTTTCGTCGACCTATGTTGTATTATAGCGCATAACTTTTTACTGGGTGTACCGATTTTGACGATTTTTAGTTTAATCGAAAGCTGATGTTTATCATGTGGCCCCATTTAAATTTCATCGAGATCTGATTACAACTTTAGGAGTAATCTTTGATAATGCGTATTTACTTGCCTATTTTTTGTCTACCTACGTTGGATTACTTGTCGATGTAATTGAAGTCGGTTTTTTTCGTTTGCGAGCAAATACAATTATTTAACTCAATGACACCGACAAACATATTAATTAACAAATAACAAGACAAACAGATTGAAATGCCTATTTGTATTGATAATGTGAGAAAAGAAAATTAAATTATACATTTGTTTACAGAAATTATCATTATATTATTTTACAGTCATTTTCGTAATATGTTTATTTTATTTATATTTTATTATGAAAGTATCAAATGCGGTTTATCCGCTATAACAACAGGCGCTTGGCGCGTGTGAGCGAAAGAGACGGCTGCGCAGAATTTGGCGTGGACCTTACCTCTAAGAGTGCTAGCGCTCAACTGATTTATTGGGCTTGATGCGTGGTAATAAATACTATCTTTTTATTATTTAATATAAAATGTATTAAAAATGATTACATCTTTTAATTTTTTTTTTTGTGTTCCTTAATGATGTAAGTTTACTTTGATGAAGATAGTTCGTTTAAATTTCTTAGTTTTCTAAGAAAAATATCGCTTTTAAAATTGTACTTATTTGGAAAATATTCGCAACTTTAATTTTTTTTTATCGATTAATAGAGATACAAATGGAATAAATCAATAAAAATCTGTGAGAGTCCTCAACAAAATTATATTTCACATATTACGATATTTTTTTTTTAAATGGTTTCAACGTAGAGGTTATCGAAAAGTAGGACTTCAAAGTATACATTGCGACCGTTTACCCAGGGAGGAGGCTGATGAAAAGGTTAATAATTTTATACACATAATATAAATCAAAATTCTGATCTGACTATTTACTACAATAAAGGTTGCTCTATTATATTTCAAGAATATAAATTACATTATTGTATCCAACACTGAAATTAACGACGTCAAAATATTACAATTTCGCGGATTGTTACCGATTTTTGTGAAATGGCTCTTAAAAATGAGATAAAAAAACGGTTTTCGTCTAAAAAAATGTTTTTATTAATCTTGGGTTTAAAATACTTCAAAAATATTCCAGATACTCGATGGATATGCGAGAAGATTGAAACAATATAATATTCTTCCACAAAATGTAGGTAATTTAACAAAGGGTCGAATTGTGATGCTTTATAAAGAGTTCCAAGGGAAAGAACGTGGAGCAAGGTAATGATGCCACAAACTATATATTTTGATAAATTATTTTAAAAAACTTGTTTAATATCTTCTTAAAAAGTTTGAGTAACCCGAGAATCACCAAGGGATGATCCACCATTTTGGGCACGGTGGGCATGCATGACGGTCACCAATCTCCCTGCCCAGCGTGGTGACTATGGGCAAAACACGTGAGTTCACGCCATTTTGGGCGTAAACTTGTAAGAGGCCTATGTCCAGCAGTGGACTGTAATAGGCTGAAATGGTGATGATGATGATGAATGATGGGTATACTCACAACCTTCAGCTGCAACTGTTACTCATTATTTTCCCTTTATTCGATTATTACGTGTAAATATAGAATGACTGGCCTAAAAAGCAGCTGAAAATATATTTCGGATATTACGCTCCATTATTTGTATTATTTGAGGAAATTATGAAACAGGTGACCTAAAAAAAGGTCAACCGAAATTTTTATATGAAATTTTATTCCTTTTTATGGGATGGCAAATCAAATTGGGCCTGGTCTGCTCACAACCCTAAATCAAGTCTGACTTCCTCCAATAACAATTTCAATACATAAGATTCATCCGCGTATTAAAAAGTCGATTATAAATAATGATGATTCATGACCGAGCTTGTACTCCGACTAGCATTTCGCCGATTTTATCAAATATTTTTATTTTCAGACATCCTCAGCACAATTATATTATGAAAGATTTTACCCTATTGATTGCATTATATCATGGTCTTGAGTTGCTAGTTAAGCATGGCTCAAGAGTTTTTCTAAATTTTTTTGACGAGCACCCTGAAAAATCATGGATACAGTCAGATGACAAGCTTACTGCGTTTTTAGAAAGGTTGAGAGATGATCTCGGTGTTGATCCTCTAAAATTAGATAGAAGTGTTTTACCAGATGGAACTGTACCAGAAGTATGTTAACATTTTCTTAATTATAAATTTTTAATATTTTTAAATTCGTAACTAATATTTATTTATTTTTTTATTTCAGATACCAAAAGACTTAGCCTTTGGTCATCCCAAGTTTTACAAATTAAAAGAAATCATGCTAGAACATTTCAATAATGCAAAGGAAAAGGGACAACAAACTAAAGCAATAGGTATTCATATAAAAATATAAAATCCAGAACTAACTTCAATGTAATTGATTGAGAAACAAATAAAATTGAAAAAAAAAAATAAAGAAAAATTTATCTACTAGTCTATTTATATATCCTTCGTTATGATTCTTATATTATTTCATTATGATCCTTCAGTTATGATTGAAAAAAAAAAAACAGAAAGTAGGCTCAAAAAAAAAGAAAACATTAATGCGTTTGGTTCGTAAATGGCAGTTTTGCTATTAAAAAAAAAAAAAAAAAGAAAAAAAAAACAAGCAAGTTGTATATTTTCCTCATTATTGAATATGTTTAAAAAAACAGAAAGTAGGCTCAAAAAAAAAAGAAAACATTAATGCGTTTGGTTCATAAATGGCAGTTTTGCCATTAAAAAAAAAAAAAGAAAAAAAAAACAAGCAAGTTGTATATTTTCCTCATTATTGAATATGTTTAAAAAGCATTTTTCACCCTACAAAAATCAAATTGATTCATAATAATACACTAATTTGTTTCAGTGTTCTGTGAATATCGAGAAAGTGTTAATCTCGTCCACTGTCTACTTTTACAATGTCGTCCGCTTATAGTTCCACAGATGTTTGTGGGTCAAGGTGCTTCCGGTAAGTTGACATATTATGAGTGTTAAGTTAAACCAAACAGTTTTGTTAACAGACGGCGCAACGCCGAATTTGTATTTTCAATGCACTTTCGTTATGCAATGCTAAAAAGCATTCACAACATTTTTATAACAATTTTAAATAAAGTTTCATTTTTATATTTGGAACTCTATCAATTCAACACGATAAACAACCAGACATTCTGGTCTTTCGAGCCGAATATATCATAACTTCTAAGTAGAAGCTCAGTGTGAAAATATTAATCATAAAAGAAGTGGAGAAAGTCACATTAGCACATTACTACTGTCTTAAGTCCAACCCAAGCTGCACTTAAGAGGAGCTTCTTGCGAGATTTCAAACTAACATTTTTTTAAATTTACGATGTTATTTTTCAAGAGTAAAAGTAATCACATTAATTAATCATCTGTGCTAAAGTTTGCGGTCAAGCATATGTTCGATTCAGAACTATATTACTGTTCTTTCGTCTCCTTTTCCTTCCGACTTAAATTCCTGCTAAATCATAGGTTTCCCCCGCAAAATGTAAGTTTTGGAGGTCAGATGGCAATCGCTTCCTGTAAAACCACTCTCAGCTATTTTCTATGGGTAAAAAACGAGGGCAATTGGGTACGGCTAGCGTAAAACGACGCGCAGGAAAATTGCCCAATACCTGGGACGGCTAAAGACGCTAGTACCAAGGCGGTAACTCCGCTTTGCTATGTGAAATATTGGATCTCTATCCGAATGATGCAGGAACTTGCAAACATAGTAATAAGACCTCGGTTTCACTGCACTTTTCTTCAGGAAACCCGCTAGAAGGGCAAGGGTTGCAGCATAGTTTTCCGCACTAGTTTCCCACCCCACTAATTCAGTCATCTGCAGGCAAAAATGATGTAACGTTGATACTTTCTGAGTTTTGAAATGATCTACTTGAAGTTGATCGTTGCTGCGACCGACTAAAGCAGGTGGGAGTTAAGTTAATTAGTTAATACTAACATAATCAATGCTTATAGCTTGCGCGGCCCGAGCTGGTTGTAGTGATATCAAAAAGAAGTTCTTTTGGAAGTAGTTTGAAGAATTATTACGCACTATACCGATAACTAAAGATATAGGCTAACAGATGGCTGTCTGGTTATGGCAGCAAAGAATATAGCCACCCCCTCTCTTCCCGTAGGTGCCGTAAGAGGCGACTAAGGGATAACACAGTTTCACTACTACCTTGGAACTCAAAAAGCCGATGGCGGGATAACCATCCAACTGCTGTTTTTGAAATACACAGACCGAAGACGGGCAGCAACGTCTTCGGTACGACAAAGCCAGCCCTGCAGTCACCAACCCGTATGCCCAGCGTGGTAACTATGGGCAAAACACATGAGTTCACGCCATTTTTGGTGCGAACTTGTGGAGGACTATGGCCAGTAGTGGACTATAATAGGCTGAAGTGATGATGATGATGATGATGTGATGATAATTTAAAAAATTCGTTTTCAATTAGTTTTTTATTCAATTATATAATTATTTAATTATATAATTATTCAATTATCTATTTTAATCAAAATTTTTCGTCTTATCACGTATATAAAAATAGGTAAAAAAACTTTTTAAGTTAAACGGTTTTATGTTAAACATACATTGCAATGTTTAAGATAAATGTACTAAAAACCAAAAAATAATAAAATAGATACAGTCGTGGGAATTATAAACATATGCATAGACTAGACTAAAATAAAACCGTGGGGCACGTCAATTGTCTACAATCGTTGATTAAAATGTTTGTTTTGTAATGTTACACTATAATTAGGCAGTTGTTCAACCGACAACGATGGACGTGTGATAAGTAGGGCTAGAATGTGGAAACAAGCTAGCAAGCTCGATTATAAGCGAGTTTTAGGGTTTCATAGTGGTGAGCGAGTTGTACTTTTATCATATGTTTTGTCGATTAAAGACAAACTACGAGCAGTGAAACGATTCCTCGCCAGCCAGCAGTGTGAATGTCCAACGATAAACTAGTTGAAACATCTCTTTTATTTACATGGAGTGTATAACTATTGGAATTTCCATGAGCAAGAAAATAGTAAGTAATTTCCTCACCGTCTGCGGGCCAATTGCCTATTTTAACGACGAATTAAACGATTCTTCTATCGCACATTAAGTCGATAATTTGTAGACAATTGACGTGCCCCACGGTTTTATTTTAGTCTAGTCTATGCATATGTTTATAATTCCCACGACTGTATCTATTTTATTATTTTTTGGTTTTTAGTACATTTATCTTAAACATTGCAATGTATGTTTAACATAAAACCGTTTAACTTAAAAAAATTTTTTACCTATTTTTATTTTCTAGTTTTTAGTTTTTATTTCGCATTCTGTTTAATTCATTTAGTGCTTCATTATTGCAAGGCCCATCTTAAATATTGAGGTTGTATAGTGCACTGTATTCTTCTTGTCAAGCCCTTTTATTTGATACCCATATTGGTGGGATTGATAAAAAATTGTTATCAGACATTTGGTAGCGGCGGCCAGCTTAGATTTCAATTTTGCATAGTAAATTGTATTCTACTTGTTGAGACCTTTCATTTGATACCCATGTTGATGGGATTGATAAAACCTAAGTTATCCGCCATTTTGTAGAGGCCGCCATCTTGGATTTTAATTTTATATAGTACATTGATTATACTGGTTGAGCACTTTCATTTGATACCCATATTGATGGGATCGATAAAACCTACGTTATCCGCCATTTTGTAGCGGCCGCCATCTTGTATTTCAATTTTTTAAAGTATATTGTATTCTGCTTGTTTGAGCCCTTTCATTTGATACCCATATTGATGGGATTGATAAAACCTACGTTATCCGCCATTTTGTAGCGGCCGCCATCTTGGATTTCAATTTTTTATAGTATATTGTATTCTGCTTGTTGAGCCCTTTCATTTGATACCCATATTGATGGGATTAATAAAACATAAATTATCCGCCATTTTGTAGCGGCGGCCATCTTGAATTTATAATGATAATGAATAAACATAATTGTATTGTCACCAAAATCCAAAGTGTATACAAAATTTCAGATTATTCGGTTGACAGGAAGAGGGTGAAATTTGAATTACTAAATTTGACCCAAGAATAATAAATAAAACAAACGGGGTGAGCTAAATAAAACCGTTTAAAAAGTGTGTCCCACTCAACTCAAATTGACTATCTTCTGACCAGAAGGTGTCATATTGGTAAATTAAAGTCATTCCAGGCGAAAGCGTGACGGCTCATCGTCTCCTTGACTTCTTCGTTTGACTATTTAGTCAAATCGAAAAAGAAACTAGCCGAAAAATCGAAACTGCGCTCGAGTTTTGGGATGAAACGCGGTCGGTAATTACATAGGCGGGAAAGCGACGGCTTGGCTGCCGCTGCGTTTCTAAGGGACGTCGAGCTATTGAAAGCCCGTCGTAAGGGACATGCTGGTGGAATGGCCAAGCCAAGGTGACAATTCGAGCGTACGAGTCACCATCTAACGTCAGACTTGTTGCCCCAATAAAACCCAACGAAATTTGTGATTGCCTTCGCCCAATGAAGAATAGAAAAGCGGTAGGCCTTGAGACATGCCGATCGAGGCTTGGAAATCGATGGGCTATCTAGGGGTGCGCAAGCCTACTGATCTCTTCAACTGCAACTTGCATACTGGACCGATGCTTAGCCAGTGGCGTCTTAGCATCATTATCTCCATTTACAAGGGCAGGAGCAATAGTGTAATAAATCATTGGTTGGTTGCAGTAATTAAATAAATCATGAAGTTCTTCGAATGAGTTATCGACCTCAGGCTTTGTCAGGAATGTGTTCTCTCGTACAGGCCCAGGCAGGATCGGGCACCATGGATAAAATTTTCCTCTTAGAACCTTGATGGGACAAACGGAGAGCTTTGCACTTAGCTTTCTTGAATCTGCAAAAGACCTTTAACTGTGCACTCGTATCTCGTCAAAGTATTTGATGGGCGTTACGATTGACTTTAAGCCTTTTCTTGTTCAATGTAGTACTGGATGTTGTCTTGGCATGTGGATACATGTGGAGCAGTTTCCATGACTAATGATGTTTGATGATGATGAATGATGATGATTATAGTGCTTGTTGATGAGAGCAGATTAGACCTGGAGCGTAGAGTGAACAAGTGGATGTGATACGTTTGAAAACGGCGGTCTTAAGCTAAATTTGGCGAAGACCAAGTACATGACTTGCGGAAGTCCGGACTCTAGCACGATAATTCGGTCGATCCACTTATATGCCAGCACTATCAAGGCACACTAAAGAATTTCATGTAACGGAGATGACAATAACGCGAGTTGACCGCATATGTGACTCCTTTCATCATTCGAGGTAGTCTCGGGGTTGTGTGACATGGCTTTTATAATGTGTGTTTGAAATTGTTTTTGAAGTTACCATTTTGCTTTCCTAGGGTAGTGACATTTAATTTTTGACAAAAATGAAATTTTTTATTCCAAACTTTTTACATAGGCAAAGACGGAAAAGCGGTGACGTCACAGAAGCAGCAGCTGCGAGTGATGCGCGGGTTTCGCTCCGGGGCGTGCAACGCGCTCGTGTGCACGTGCGTAGCGGAGGAGGGGCTGGACGTGGGCGCCGTCGACCTCATCCTCTGCTTCGACATCTCCACGCGCTCGCCCGTGCGCCTCGTGCAGAGGTAAGTGTCTACTGTCTAGTGACGTGCGAGCGACGCGCTCGTGTGCACGTGCGTGGCGGAGGAGGGGCTGGACGTGGGCGCCGTCGACCTCATCCTCTGCTTCGACATCTCCACGCGCTCGCCCGTGCGCCTCGTGCAGAGGTAAGTGTCTACTGTCTAGTGACGTGCGAGCGACGCGCTCGTGTGCACGTGCGTGGCGGAGGAGGGGCTGGACGTGGGCGCCGTCGACCTCATCCTCTGCTTCGACATCTCCACGCGCTCGCCCGTGCGCCTCGTGCAGAGGTAAGTGTCTACTGTCTAGTGACGTGCGAGCGACGCGCTCGTGTGCACGTGCGTGGCGGAGGAGGGGCTGGACGTGGGCGCCGTCGACCTCATCCTCTGCTTCGACATCTCCACGCGCTCGCCCGTGCGCCTCGTGCAGAGGTAAGTGTCTACTGTCTAGTGACGTGCGAGCGACGCGCTCGTGTGCACGTGCGTGGCGGAGGAGGGGCTGGACGTGGGCGCCGTCGACCTCATCCTCTGCTTCGACATCTCCACGCGCTCGCCCGTGCGCCTCGTGCAGAGGTAAGTGTCTACTGTCTAGTGACGTGCGAGCGACGCGCTCGTGTGCACGTGCGTGGCGGAGGAGGGGCTGGACGTGGGCGCCGTCGACCTCATCCTCTGCTTCGACATCTCCACGCGCTCGCCCGTGCGCCTCGTGCAGAGGTAAGTGTCTACTGTCTAGTGACGTGCGAGTGACGCGCTCGTGTGCACGTGCGTGGCGGAGGAGGGGCTGGACGTGGGCGCCGTATTAAAAAACGTTGAATGTGCGAATACTGAATACAGATTGTTTACAATTTATATCTTACATTTATTACTCATAATACACATACTTACACATAGCTTAAAGTAACAGCGTTGTATCCGTAACCATTTAGACAAATATAGGATATATCTTACATAAATATCCATAGTATTGTTTTCCGTGTAGGTGCGGTCGCACGGGTCGCGAGCGCGGTGGTCAAGTTTTCATTCTAGTCACAGAAGGCAAGGAACATCAGGTAAAAATGCTTTATTTTCCTTTAATCTAATGTAACATGTTGAAATTACTTAATTTCAAGATTTTGTGAAAACAAAATTTAAACCATTTTTGTATTTTTATATGTAAAACCGGTGAATCATTCACTAATCTCGAAATCTTTAATACAGCTGGACGTATAATGATAAAATTTGACAAGGCGGGCTTATAGTTAATAGACGTCCACTAAGAACACGCAGCAAAGCTGCATTAATTTCTAAGAGCTTTTGAAATATTTTTAAAAAAGTTCTTAATTTTTTTCCCTACAAACTTGCAATTGGACAAACTTGCAATTGCAAGAGGTAGTTTATAATTGGTAGACGTCCCCTAAGAACGAGTTTTGCGGCAGAGCCTCATTAAAAAGATCTAAGAAAGAGCTCTTGAAATATTTTATAAAAGTTATTAATTTTTGTCCTACAAAGATGCAATTGATTATTCGTTTAATACCGGAACAGTACAAAGATCGTCACCATCTTCCGAATTTTTTGGTTGGTCAGTCGCAGTCTTTGTAACCTATTGGCAGGATTGTTGTCCTATAAAAATGATAATTTGTAAATTAAGACGCAGCTATTATTAAACTTTTGTGCGGCTAACCTTCCTACTCGATAAGTGGCGTATAAGTGATTAGTGTGATAACTTATCAGTGTAATTTAAAGTGTGTATTGTAAATGAATAAATATGGATTTGAGGTGAGCAATAAGTGTTACATTGAGTGTTTTCAGGCTTGTTCTACACAAGTTTATATAAGAATCCTTAATTTTTTGTTCTACAAGGTTTAAATTTGTCAGGGAGATAGTTAATAATTAGTAGGTGTCTATTAAGAACAAATCTTCTGACAGCGCCGCATTGAGAAAGTCCAAGGGATCTCGCAACTTTATTTATTAATTAAAACTTTATTGCACACAACAACAAAAAGGCGTTTTTTAGTTTTTTATGACGCATGTCATCAATCACTCGGATAACTTTATTGTTGCGATGTAGGATATGTCAGTTTTAGTTCGTATGTTGCGAGATAGATGTCGCTACAACATAAAAACAATATACCAATAGAATACATATTTGTAAGACAATGTAAGAGATAAGTAGTATTTGTGCAAATGATTCTTAAAAGTTTGTATAAAAATTGCTTAATTTTTTATGCTACAAGCTTGAAACTTAGCAATTAATAATTAGTAGACGTCTACTAAGTTTAAATTTTCTGATGGCGCCGTATTAAGAAAGTTTAAGGGCTATCAAGTTTTTACGCAAGTCGTTAATTTTTTATGCTACAAACGCTACAAGTTAATAGCTAGCAGTCGTCCGCTTAATTGATTCATTTAAACAGTCCTAAAGGAAAAAATACACGATGAAAATTCGTAGATTCGTTATTATTATATGAATTGAAATACACGTTCAATTATTCGTTGAAACAAGTCTAGACATTTCGTATTAAGGCGCATTTCTTCCTTAAATGTTTTTGGGACTGCTTTTGAAGCTATAAATATTTATATCTATTCTTAGATCTGCTTAGGTTAGCCTTACGGTTTTTTTCTCTATGTAGAAGAAGGATCGAAGCTTAATCGACCACGCTACTCCAACCCGCAGTGGTTGGCGGATTTTTTCCCTAATGTGAGTAACAATCGCTATTAGGTAGGCTCTCCATCGTGCCTCGGAGAGCACGTTGAGCCGTCGGCCCCGGTTGTTATCTTGTACACTTGATAGCGATCGTTACTCATAGTAGAGAATATATCTGCCAACCCGCATTGGAGCAGCGTGGTAGATTAAGCTCTGACCCTTCTCCTACATGGGGAAAGAGGCCTATGCCCAGTAGTGGTATATTACAGGCTGAAGCGTATGTCTGTCATATCGGAAATTTGAAGAAAGAAATTTTATTTTTCGGCCTTTGATTGCATACTAAATAAATAAGTATTCTAGCGTTTTCGTCATTTCTGGATGGTAAAATAGGCGATTAGTTCGTATTACTGAAATTATCTAAAACGGCTGAAGTAGTTGTTTCGCATAACTGTTCGTCACAATCTATTTGAGTTCAAAAATAGTGACTCTTCGCTGTTACTTAGCTTAGCCACGCCCCTTGACCAATTAGATAAAAAATGGTGTCGTGCTCAAATTGACCAATTGAAGTAAGCCCTTCAAACAGGCGTATTGACCATATAGTTAAGTATAGTTAAGTTTGGGGAAAAATGTTTCAGTTACTCAAAATTTGCAAATATTTATATTTTTATGAGTCGTATCCATTCCGAGTAGGAATCGAACCCACAAACCGTCGGCGTTTAAGGCGCCTACACGCACCTCTACTGAAAGCGATTGTTATTATTATGAGAGCAAGAATTTATTTATTAGAGTGAATTTTTCAACTGTTGTAGACCCTGATAGAGTGTATGCGTCAAAGAGACGTCCTCAACCAGAACATACTGCGATCTAAAGAAGTTCAAAATAACTTATACAAGTTGAACCCTCGAATGATGCCGCAAGATTTCAACCCGGAGTGCCAAAAACTTTTCATAACTATTGATAAAGTAAATAAAGATAAAGAGGCATCCAAACAATCAAAAAAGGTAAATTACGTATTATGTGTAGTTATGTTTTTTGAAAATATATATGTTGATTTTATTTTTTTAAGGAAATATCGAAACAGTATACATATATATATATATATATATATATATATATATATATATATATATATATATATATATATATATATATATATATATATATTTCATTAATATTTTACAATTCAACATTTAGCTGCTAACTTGAACCTGTTTATATTTAGTGTTCGTTCGTTCATCGTTCGCATAACAAAAGTTATTAAAGTGAAGTAAAATTGACAGTTTGAATTAATTTATTAATTATTTTTTATAATTATAGAAGGGACAAAAAGATTTAAAAGCCATGTTTGAGAAGGTTTCAAGTGTTTCCTCTAAGGAACGAAATGCATCTAACTGGATAACAGAAGCTGAGTTTTATGAAATATATCCAGAAGGTTATCGGGAATTCAGTTATTTTTTCGAACCTGTTGCCTATTTTTCAATGAGCAAAGGTAGGAAAAGTTTTTAAAATAAAAAGTTTGAATTACTTTATTAAAAAATCAGCTATTAAATAAGTATTTATTTTTCAGAATCAATCAAAGAAAGTAACAAAACAGAACAATTTCCTTTAAATTTATCAAAATGTTTGGAATTGCAAAAAAAGTTACAGAAGACTGTGCATATAGGTCATTCTGTGGACACCGAAATATTAACAGCTGTTTTGAATTGTGACACAAAAAGATTTGCGCCTACGACACAGAAATTAGGTTAGTTTATTTCTTAGCATCTACAAAATTGTATAAATATACAATTTAGCGTGTGCCTATTTAAGTATAATCTTAATTTATCCCTTTTCAGTTATAAACACTCAAGAAACTCTATCGCAGAATGTATTTTTGTCGCCTTCAAAATCTAAACAAACAAAGAGAAAAAATAAAAATTCTGTATTGAAGTCTCCGTGTAAAAAAGATGGTGACATTAGAACATTATTTAGTACAGCCACAAAATCAACGAAAAATTATACCAAACACATAAACGATTTAGGTATTAATGATGGTAAAATACCAATACGACTACTTAATCTATTGGTTGATTTAAGTCTAGAAAACAAAAACGTGGCGAAATATTGTTACATGTGCCTTAATATTTGTAACTGCAAAATTATTAAAGATTTGAGGGAAAATGAAAGTTGTGCAACATTGTCATATACACAACCTGTATCTAGCGAACCATTTTTACCTAATATTAATTTGATTGACGAAATAAATAAAGATTCTTTCATAAAATATGCTGAAAATTTTGCTGATAATGAAGTTGATAATAAAAAAGAGGAACTAAATGTAGACGGAGAACAAAAAAATGAAAATGAAAGAGATCTCAAACCCATAAATGAACTTAATAACAATTTCGAAATGGAAATTGATTTCGAATCATTATGTGAACTAGATTCACCAGTATTAGAAAAAGAGACTGAAGCAATTAAAAGTAACAAGGAAAAAACAGATTTCGATATTGGAGATACCAGTGATATATTTCGACTTTCAGCAGATAGTAATCCTGAGAAAGTTATTGAAACGGAAGATAATAATGATAATAGTAACTCGATCGATGCTTTAGACTATTTCCATCTTTCCAGTATTGATGATATATTCGCAGATACTGATGACAAGGTTCAAGAATCTGAATCAGAACACGAAGCACAACCACTAAATACCGCTAATATCGCGGATAGTATTATTATAGAATCAGATGAAGACGTGTCCGACAGTGAAACAAAAAAACATAATGTATTAAATTGTCCAACGAGTCCGTCTATATTGTCAGGTCGTGTCAAAAGAAATAATGGCGGTTCAACATCTCCTATTCTGTGTAGTCAAAAACAAAAAACAAATATAACAAAAACAAACGAGCAACATTTTAAAAGTTCTACACCTAAAATTAGCGCCGCGGAGTGTATAGAACCAATATATGAAGCACAAAAGATATTACTCTTATCGGACAATAAAAAATTGTATGAAACTCCATACAACAAAAAAAACCTGCAAAATTTAAATGATAAAAGTATGTTTACAATTACACAGCTCGTTGATATGATAAACAAATCTGAAAGTGATAAAACACCGGGATCGCCTTCAAATAGAGGAAATAAGAATAAAAATCAAGGTAAGTCTGAAAGCATACATGTAAGAGCTCCTTCACCGGTAATTCTAACTCAACGAGACAAAAAGAATAAAATGAACACCAATGAAACTGATAGACAAAAGGTAACGCAATTACCAACCGAAAGTGTCGTCATTCTCGATAGTGATAGCGAAGATAGCACAGAAGAATATGACATTGGAAATGTTATGAATAATGAATTTAAAACAATGTTTCATGATGAAACAAAGTTTTCAATAAATTCAACAGAATATAAAAACAAAAATATTAGCGAATCTAAGTTTGTTAATCATACTTTAGTGACTTCACAATTACCAGCGACCAAAAGTAATTTTACCCAATTTGACACCCTAAATAACACAAAAGCTATTAAATTTGACAATAATAAGCAAAATAATACACAAAGTATGCCGAATAAAAGAAAATTTGCAGAAGATAGTTTAGCTTCACCCTACTTTAGTAAAAGACCAAAATTAAATAAAGAGCCCCAGAAAACACTCACTTTACAAAAGAAAGTTCTAGCTGCACTATCCAATGAATTTAAAGATGAATCATTTAGTAACAACAATCAGCATGTAAATTTCGTGGTTTCATCGCCTCGTTTGTCGCCGATATTAATGTCACAAAAAGAAAACTATGACGAATCGTCAAATAAAAGTCCGAAATCCAGCAGTGAGCTTAAACTACAAAGTAACCTTGATAAACTTCAAAATTATCGACGTGACAATAAATGTAGTCAAAAGTCCAACATTTTACAAGACTCTACCAATACAACATCTTTATTGCAAAGAAAGAAAATAAGTTTCAGTGACAGCGATGATGATGATTTCATAACTAGCAAAAAAGGTCAAAGTAAAACAAAATTAGAAGTTAATGGTGTCCATGACAATGGTCATCACAAGAGGAATGTAAGTTTTTTCTTTAATGGACATTTCAAAATTAGTTTATTTAGGGTTTAACACTCAATTATTTATTTAATTGTCATTTTTTAGAAAAAGAATAAAGCAAGCAAGTTTCTTGATTTAGAGGCTGAAATATCAGATGATGGAAATAATGACAGCGGTGATGAATTAACAGATGAGAGTGTGGGTAGCATCGTTGACTTCATATGCGACGAGAATGTTACTGACGACGGAGACATGCACGCCCTATACTTGAAATCGGTCAAGTATGTTATTTCCAATTAACATCGAGAAAAATAGTATAATTTCATGTTTCGCATGTCGTGCATTTATTTTTTATGACCTTTGTAACTGAGTGTTCAGTTTTCGAATTCTAAAAGAACTTAATAATTTTTATTAAGTAACATCATTCATTCAAAGTCAATCAAGGAATTAGCATTCAAAAGTATTTTAAGAATATTTTTTTTCAATGAAATTTTGTAAATATACAATCCGGTTTGCCATTTAAGTTGTCAAAAAGCATTTCTTTATTTCAGAAGCCCAGTAAAAGGAGTATTCAAAATTCCACAACTAGTAGACAAGTACAGAAAGTCTGATATATTTTCGCAACATGTCACAGAAAATGACACTTATGAGATGGTAAGATTTTAGGAATAGTTAAAGTACATTAAGAACTTATCTAGTATTTTTTTTAATTAAATTTCTGTAAATCACGCCATTCATTTAGTGGATTACTATACTTTTAATTTTTAGGACAGTTTTTGTGTAGATTCACACATTGGATTAACGCAAACTAATGAAGTATCTGAGTTGGAGTTAGCTGAAATGTTGCTAGAAGAAAAAAGGAGAAGGAAACTGTCTTCCAAAAATAAACCGAAACCTAACCAAAATGAAACAAATAATGAGAGTCCAATAATTAAGAGAAAATTTAAAAACATGAAGAGGCAAATTAAGAGTGATTCTGAAGATAGTAGTTGATATAGGATTTCTAAACGCCAAACGGGAAATAGTTACTGTTATCTGTGATAATCTTAATGTACATACTTATGGTTTATATAAATTATTGATTGTAGTGTTAAGACTTTTTACTTATTATTATTTGAAGTTGATTTAAAGAAATGAAACAGGGAATTTAATATGTGTAAATATTTCATAAAAATGTCTAAACATTTGATGGCACAGTTAATTTATTGTTAATAGAATACCATCATATCTATGCACAATTATGAAATAATATATTTTAATAAATAAAAGTATTTTTCATCTAACATGTTTTATTTGCCTTATTTTATAATGATAATTATTATTTTTATAATGCGAGAAAAGTCCAATATTTTACGTAACCTAATCATAATATAATATTTAAATAAAAAATTATAAAGTATTTTAAGACGCTGGCGACCAAAAAAGCCGGTGTGTAGGCACAGACGGCTCATGTACAACTACAACAGAGTGGTGTCATTTAATACGATCCCATGACATTGTAAAACAATATGCGATCAAGCTCGAGACATCTAGTGCTGACTGTTGTGCACCGCGGATTCATCCGCGTTAGTTTGAAAAAATTTCACTTAAATACTATATACCTAGCCTATAGCCTCCCTCGGTAAACGGACTATCCAAAACAAAAAGAATTTTTCAATTCGGACCAGTAGCTCCTGAGATTAGTGCGACATTTTGACCGCCACGCTTCAAATCCATTCCCGTGCCCTGTACGCCAAGGCATAAAAGAAACAAAAATACCTACGAAAAAATAGTGTTGCCAAGAGTCGTTATCGAGTACCACACAGTGACTTGTTTTTGTTGTTTTTATTTATTTTTATTTATTTAACAATTTATGTACACTAGGAAAGCAAAAGGAAATAGCTCTTATAAACAATGCTGGTACAAAGGCACTACTTATCCCATGATGGAATCTCTTCCAGTAGTCCTGCTACAGGAAACTTATAAAACAGTCGCAAAATTAGCGTGTACAATCTAAACATATACATAATAAAAATATAATATAAATACATAATTATACAATATATAAATAAATACATAATAATTTATACACACGTAGATACAAATAATACGATACTTATACATACACGCATACACATATACGATACATAATATAATACATACGATAATAAATTCCAATACGCATAAGGACACTTAATTAAATTGATTTTAGACTAGGATTGATTAAGGTAGAATTTTCTAACTCTTTTCTTAAATAGCGATAGTGTTTTGCAATCGCGAATTTCATATGGTAGGGAATTCCAAAGTCTAACGGAATGTACAGTAAAGGAGTAAGAATAAAAATCGGTACGGTGGGTGGGCATCTGAAGAAGAGAACGTTTAAGTGATCTGCACTGAGAATCATCGTCGTGAGAGAAAGAAAAGCGGTTTTTATGCAATAAATTACTACTTATATAGTCTAGGAAGGTTTATTTTTTCAATATTTTTCTTGTGTTATCTTGCACTTGTTATATAATATATATATACTTACAATAACATAAATAAAAAACAAACATTACAAAAATAATCGTAGTAAAGCACAACACTCTTCTAACGCCATGACGTCACTGTCACGATTGGACGACTACGGCGCAACTGACCTACGGTTTTGAAACTTTATAGAGTCGTGCTCATCACACAAGGAAGCCGCACATCGATATATATATGAAAAGTAATTTTTAAAAAAATAACTGAAGTCAAATTTGTAATTTTTCTTATTAGATAATTAATAACTGAAATGGGAGTAATAAAGTTTCATATAAAAAAATCTAAAGTACTTACCTAAATATGCCCACTATTTATTTAAAGGTCGGTGCCAGCCTTAATATATAACGCATGTAAATATTTCTTTTAAACTAAGGTTGGTACCGACCGCACCGATTATATTAATTTACTTCATCGGATCAACTACTGAAGTACTTTTTTTTTTCGCTTAGGTAGCAACTAGTACTAAAACATTATTGAGTAATAGATCCCGCCATTTAATTTCACGACACCAAAGCTGTGGGACTGGCGCACACAAGCGTAGGCTAACTTAAGCACAGAAGAAAAGCTTTTATGAGAGAGAGAGAGGGGTTAGAGATGATATTGATGCTGCCAGATAATTATTAGAATGAGAAAGAAAATCGTAATCTTCGCTCTTAACCTTATAAAAAAATGAAAAAAAAAATTTGTAATTGTATATTATAAAAATCATCGATGTTACGCATTCCAAAATGCGACGATGTTCTAAGGTATCGTTCATGTTGGACTACACTAATTTTCTCACTATTCGCTTATGACGTCACCACAGTGTCGTCTATGCTTGACAACGAACGCTAGGAATGCGCCAGATTTGCGATATAGTTTTATTATGGCAATTTGATTGATTTTAGTTAATTTGATTTTTTATTCATTTGCTATTTATGATTTTTAGCTGATAGTTTTATGTTTTTTACATTTTTTTAAAATTCAAATATATAATTATTTATAGAAAATATAACACGTTTGAGTTCAATTTTGAATAGCTTAAAAAACATCAATACCATTTTGACTAGCCCGTTGGCGCAGTTTGTAGTGACCCTGCTTTCTCCTCCGGGAATTGTGGGTTCGATCCCCACCCCGAGTCTAGGTGTAATATATATGTATTATTTATATGTAAGTTTATTAAAAAAAAATTTTGGTATACCAGTCGGCTGTTATCTTATAACACAAGCATTAAATTGCTTACTTTAGGAACAGATGACGGTGTGTGTATATCATAAATATTTATTTAATTATTATTTAGGCAGGCTTGACATTTGACTGGGCGACCGAACTGAAAAAAATGTGATACTAAAACCGTAAGAAAAATATATAACGGAAGTGACGTAATATCAATCACACGACTGTATAATATGACGTTTGTAAAACCAAAATATTACTAGTAAACTTTTTTTAAATTATTTATGTAATTTTATACTGCCGACTAAAATAAATAAAGACACATGTTTTTATTATGTCCCTTAATAGTTTGAATTGTTATTATTATTATTATTGTTTGATTTATTTTATTTTACGGTATTTGTTATTTTCTAAAATACTAAATTTCCTAAATAATTTTGTGTACTTCGTTCCTACCTGGTGTTTTTAACTAAGTCATTTGTTCATCTGTCATTTAAGTAGCTTGATATTACTATGGAACTTTCAGCAGGGCAAGTCGAAAAATTATCATTTTACCAGGGAGTAGAAACAAGGCTTCGAAAAATTGTTTTTCCTGTACTAAGGGGGTTAGGTTCAATTTGAGTATTTTCTTTTGTAGAGTAAAGCATTCTTCTAATACACAGTTTTATTCAAAATTTCTTTCTTCAAATTTCTGATATGACAGACATACATTTAAGATATGAGGTGTAAAACCTCGATTTCGACTGGACTACTTATTATATACTAGACTATACATATTAGTACCTGGGTGACCGAGTTTAGCTCGGTATTTTTAGTAAATCATGTTTTTTGGAAATCATATTTAAATACGAATGACGCGAACCGACAATGATAAAAAATATAAATAAATATAAAAAATCAAAAATAAAGAAATAATTTAAAAATAATAATGATAAAATATAAATAATATTTTTCGATTTTACATACATTATTAAATAAAAAATAAAAACGAATGCAATTAGAAAGAAAAAAAAAAATAATAATTGATCGAGAATTTGAACCATGGTCTTTTCGGTGCGGCCGTAAGTGTATTTTACCCACGATGCACGTCTTAGTTTTTACTATTCCCACAAATGCAACCGTGCTATATATTTTTTTTGTTGTAAATCTGCATAAGTAAATCTCGCGACAAGCTTTTAACTTTTATATCATATAAATTGTGGAAATTACGATATAATTATGTCAATAGTAAAAGTTTGAAACTTCACGATTCAGCCTGTAATAAGATCGCTGATAGGTCGCTTTCTCCATGTAAGAGAAGGATAGGAACTTAATGCACCACGTAACTATCTTTTTTTATTCCTTGACAGTGTCAACGGCTGGGGTGGCTGAGTACTGAGACCCAACCGTGAAAGAAGAAGGGCAGCCCTTTAGGAGGGCTCGGGATGTCCGTTCCTCCTAAGGGTGTCTCCATGTGAGATCGCACTTCGGCTTAGGATGAAGTTGGTATGGAAAGGATAACGATCGCTATCAGATATTTAGATAACAACCGGGACCGACAGCTCTCCCAGGCACGGTGGGGATACCCATAACGAACGATATCCAGACCGGAAAGATATACTTGTAAATATAAATATCTATCCCGAGCGGGATCGAACCCGCAAAACGCAGGTGTATAGGCGCCGAAACGGCATCAGCACCATTATACCAAAGCGGTTGTTAAAATAATTAAAAACAATTTAAAGGAAAAGTAAATCTTTTTAGCGCATTTAAATACAAGCTTGTTTTGAAAAAAGTTGTAATTTTAATTTATATTTTACTTTTTAATTATCGCTGGTCAGGTTTTTCAGTCTACTATTCTCAGCAAGTCCTTTCATTTGATCCTACCATACCTAATATAAAAAACTTACCTAACGTAATTGTGTATAATATTTGTGCAAGCACTCAGTACTGACGAGCGCGAAAATACCTCAAAAGCAAATATCTGAGTGAATCACGGGGATGGCAACATGTTCAAGATGAGATGTGCTTAACTCTCTCAGAGTAACTGTGCGAATTTAACAGCCTCCTACGAATGTGGCCCTGCCAGGCCGATACTGTCTTCTAATCTCCTTTTCCAAACTGGTAGGTACGTCACTACTCTTAAGAATAGCACGTCGACGTTCCTGGGTTTTGGGTCCATCAAAGCGGTGAAACGCCAGAGAATTCTTATTTTGTATGGGCTGTGATTTTACTTCTTCAATCTGAATTGTTTTAGTAAAACCTTTGTACCTACTTGTTAAATAAATTTGAAGTTTATTATTTTGTGCTTTTTGTTTTTTCTTCTTCCCATTAACTCCAGACTACTCGTTTTCATCTTCTAGTCTATGTCTTTTCTTTGCTCTTAAATTCTCCTCTTGATCCTCTTTCTAAAAAGTTTTCATTCTCCTTGCATTGATTGTTGAAAGCTGTTATAATTTCATATTCTAATAATTATTACCGTCATTCGAATAAATTATATCTTTATTCTTTGTAAAAAACATTTTTAACCGACTTCGAAAAAAGGAGGAGGTTCTCAATTCGGGTGGACCGATTTCGGTGATTATTTTTAGTTGAAAGGTGTTGCGTGTCATGTAGTCTCATTTAAATTTGACCGAGATCTGATGACAACTTTTTGTGTAATCTTTGATAACGCATATTTACTACTTTATTTTTTTGTGCTCCTACGTTGTTACTTGAAGTCGGTTTTTTTGTCAGTCGCCAAGGCCAGACGGCCAGATAAAAACGCGTCTATTTCGTGTAAGTAACGTATCAAAACAGATAAACATTTATAGGTTTAGGAAGTAAATTAAAGAATATTGAATGAACGATTACCGATTGCTTTTTACCTATATAATTTATATACTACACATACAATCTAAATATAACAGTTTAATACCCAAAGTACCTTGAACAAAAATTGAATATATATATATATAGGTATATATACTTACGTATGTAAGTATCTATTGTTTTCCGTGTAGGTTCGGTCGCACGGGTCGCGAACGTGGTGGACTGATGGTTAGTCACTGAATGCAAGGACATCAGGTAAATATATCCTAATCTTTTTTTTTTTTCATTTAATGTAAGTCATTTAAATATTGCGTAGAAACAAAATTTAAATCAATTATTCATTCATTGTATGGTTGTGAACATGTACCCTATCGCAGCTCTATACTTCTCGTGATTTAAGCACTATAAAACATTATGATTGTTTTCAAATATGCTTTTATGTTTATTGAGCAATGTAAATTTATATCAAAATAATAGAAAATTACACTATCGTTTACGATAAAAATATATGCAACATAGAACTATACCTAAAATTAAAAATATATCAATAATATCTAGTCTAATTATTTACAAGTTATAATCTAGTCTAATTATTTACAAGACTAAGTTGTAGAAACATATATAATTCATTTTTATTTAGATGAAAACTTAATTTAAGATATTATAGTCTATTCGCGTTAGGAAAAGTTATTCATGTGTGTCACTCTGCTTAGCCACACCCCTTGACCAAATAGATTTAAAAAGGATGCAGTGATTAAATTGACCAGTTAAAGTTAGTCTTTCGGACAGGTGTATTGTTATGTTGACATATCATATATCACACATATATATATATATATATATATATATATATATATATATATATATATATAAATAACTCATGTGTGTTGGTGACCGCAGTACTGGCTACTATATATATATATATATATACATGTGTGTGTCAAAAAATTAAGTCCACTACCACCTTGGAACTTAAAAAGCCGACCGGTGGCGGGATAACTATCCAACTGTTGGCTTTGAAATACACAGGCCGAAGACGGGCAGCAGCGTCTTCGGTGCGCAGTACTGGCTCTGTCGCACCGAAGACGCTGCTGCCCGTCTTCGGCGCGACAGAGCCAGTACTGCGGTCACCAACACACATGAGTTCACGTTATTTTTGGCGTAAACTTGTGGAGACCTATGTCCAGCAGTGGACTGTATAGGCTGTAATGATGATATATATATATATATATATATATATATATATATATATATATATATATACATCTTAATAATTTTTTTAATAAATAATTTGAATGTTAAAACGCAAAGTTAATTTAATAAATTTCGAACACAGTATACATACACATTTCATTAATATTGTTATATCTAACTAAACATTGTTCGCGCAAATAAGATATGAGCTGATAACTTGACACCGTACATATTTTAGATTATTATAGTTAAAATGTCATTATTTGCAAAACAAGTTGTTATGTGTTATAAGTGACGGAAAAATGCCAACTTTATTAATTATTCGTTATAATTATAGAAGGGTATAAAGATTTAAGAGCCATGTTCGAGAAGGTTTCAAGTGTTTCCTCTAAAAAACGAAATGCATCTAACAGAATAACTGAAGACCAGTTTTATGAAATATATCCAGAAGGTTATCGGGATTGCAATTTTTTTTCTGAACCTGTCGCCTATTGTTCAATGAGCAAAGGTAGAAAAAGTTTTGAAAGAAAAGAACTTTGAATTTCTTTTTCAAAAAATCAGCTAGTAAACGGCAGTATTAAATTTTCAGAAGCAATCAAGAGAAGTAACAACATAGAACTATTTCCTTGCAATTTATCGAAATGGTTGGAATTGCAAAGAAAATTACAGAATACTGTACAGGTTGGTCATTCTGTGGACACCGAAATATTAACAGCTGTTTTGAATTGTGACACAAAAAGATTTGCGCCTACGACACAGAAATTAGGTTAGTTTATTTCTTCGTATCTACAAAATTGTATAAATATACAATTTGACGTGTGCCCATTTAGGTATAATCTTATCAAATTCGTCCGCGTGGAATTTAACAAAAAAGTTATTGTTCAGTTCGTAGAGTTACAATAATATATAAATAAATTTCTAAAATAAATGTAGCCTAAGTTACTCTTTACTATATCACCATATCAGCTATCTGCTAGTGAAAGTCCCGTCAAAATCGGTCTAGCCATTTCAAAGATAAGCCGGAACAAACAAACAGACAGACAGACAGACAGACAAAAATTGTAAAAAAAAATTATTTGGTATATGTACCGTGTATACATCCATATGCATTTAGTAAAAAGCGGTTACTTTAATATTACAAACAAACACTCCAATTTTATTTACATATTTGTATAGATTTATCAATTTTCAGTTATAAACACTCCAGAAACTCTATCGCAGAATGTATTTTTCTCGCCTTCAAAATCTAAACGGGCAAAGAAAAAAAATAAAAATTCTGTATTGAAGTCTCCGTGTAAAAAAGATGGTGACATTAGAGCATTATTTAGTACAGCCACAAAATCAACGAAAAATTATACCAAACACATAAACGATTTAGGTATTAATGATGGTAAAATACCAATACGACTACTTAATCTATTGGTTGATTTAAGTCTAGAAAACAAAAACGTGGCGAAATATTGTTACATGTGCCTTAATATTTGTAACTGCACAATAATTAAAGATTTGAGAGAAAATGAAAGTTGTGCAACATTGTCATATACACCACCTGTATCTAGCGAACCCTATTTACCTAATATTAATTTTATTGAAGAATTAAATAAAGGATCTTTCATAAAATATGCTGAAGAATTTTCTGCCAGTGAAAATAAAAATCTAAAAGCAGATGAAGGACAAAAAATAAAAAATTACTTTGATCTCAACCCCATTTATGAACTTAATAGCAATTTCAATATAGAAATTGATTTCGAATCATTTTGTGAACTGGATTCACCGGTTTTAGAAAAAGAAAATACCAATTTTGATATTGGGGATACCAGTGATATATTTCGGCTTTCAGCGGATATTTTTTCTGAAAAACTTACAGGAGCTGAAGACAAAATAGATAATAGTATGTCGATAGATGCTTTAGACTATTTCAATCTTAACAGTATTGATGATATATTCACTGATA
Source organism: Melitaea cinxia (assembly GCF_905220565.1). Classification (NCBI taxonomy): domain Eukaryota; kingdom Metazoa; phylum Arthropoda; class Insecta; order Lepidoptera; family Nymphalidae; genus Melitaea; species Melitaea cinxia. Next base: position 5,806,063 of record NC_059400.1, on the reverse strand, counting down.
CTGACGACGAGGTTCCATAACCTGAATTCGAAAATAAAGTACAATAATTTAATACCGCCAAAATCACATATAGTGTTATTAAGGAATAAGATGGAGAAATGTCTGACAATAAAACAAAATAATAATAATGTGTCAATATGTCCGGTCGCGTCAAGAGACATAACGTCGGTTCAAAATCTTCTACATCATTTTATCTAGTTAAAGCAAAAGCCAAATATAGCAAAAACAAATTATTAAGTTTAAAATAATTCATGTCATGAGAGCTGATGTACTTTTCCCCCAGAAACCGACTTCGCGATTCAACGAGAAAATGGCGCAGTATTCTTGGCACCATTTCACGTGGACATGGACTCGATACGGATATTTGTATTTGTACAAATATTTCTTTCCGGTTTGGATATCTGTTCTTGTAGGTCTCCCCAACGTGCCTCGGAGAGCAGGTGAAGCTTTCCGTTTAGACATTTGATAGCTATCTTTAGTCATAGTAGAGAATATATCCGCCAACTCGCAATGAAGCAGAGTGGTGAATTAAGTTGAACTTCCTTTTACGTGAAGAAAGAGGCCTATGCCCAGGAGTGGGATGTTAAAGGCTAAATCGATCTGATCGATTGATTGTAGTGTTAAGACTGTACAGAATAACGTGTTACAAGTACCTCCTTATTTATGTGAATTTGATTTAAAGACTTGAAATGTTGAATTAATTTGTGTAAATGTATTAAAATGAACATTCGATTTTATACTGTAGGATTCAGTCGCACATACTTACCTCCCTTAGTTACATCGAACCAGTTCGATCGATTCGATCCAATACATTATAATCATCATCATACATCGCGTTTGTGAGCTCACACATAGCAATCAAATATTAAAAAATGTATTTATACTCTTTATTTTTAACGGAATACTATCATTTCTATACACAGTAGTGCAACAATACATTTTAATAAATAAAAGATTTTTTTTTCAAACATGTTTTATTTACCTTATTTTAGAATAATAATTATTATTTCTATAATGCGAAAAATTCCTCTATATTTTAAGACGCTGGCGACCAAAAAATAATAACTGTAGAACGTCTAATTTACAATAGAGGCAAACGATAATTACTATTTTTATTTAAACTTGTTTGGATAAATGAACGTTACTTTTAAATACTATATAAAAAAAATCTGATGGGATTAATAAAAAGATTTTGAAAAATTATAATTTCATAATGTTTATTAAAAAAGTTTGCAGTGACGCCATTTTGGTTACTAGCCCCTTAATTACGATCTACCTCCGTACAGACTGAACACTCCAGTAATGAAATAGTCTACCAAAGTTTAATACACGTTCTTATATTACACTGAACATGTGAGCCTGCAGGTAGAGTTCCACTTAAAGTTTACGGCCGATCTAAATGTAACGAAAAATACCTTACAAACAGTGTAGGTACACTACCTCATTGAGGTCGGTAACTTTCCGGATATGACATTTATGATATGGATGTAGATATTTGCAATAATATTATATTGGTTTCAATGACATCAAATTATATTAGTTTTTAAACAATTAGATAAGACCGACCATAAAGTTTGAACGAGTCTCTACAAACAACTGCAATACATACAGTCCACACATGGTTCAATACCAACTACTTATTCTACTGTCTAGGTGTTTGTTTCTACTGGTTTTAGTTCAACGTCCTTATTCTGTCTGCGTTTATGTAATTCTTCCAATTCCGCTTGCAGTTCCGCATAACGCTTTTGAAGCTGTTTCTCTCGCTCTGTTTGACGGTTAACATCTTCTGTCAAAGACTGTAAAGAAAAAAAATGTAATTAACAAATGTATAAAACATTTTTTACTTGATGTTCAATTAAAACATCAACACTAAGTTACCGTTAAGCTATGTCTCAAAAGACCAAGACATGAATAATCGCCAATTTAAGTAGAGTTGTGTAGTCTATTAACTTTAAAGTAAGATATTTTTAAGCTATTTCAATACAATTTATAATTATATTTCAATTATTTTGAACACTTTCACCAGACTTCTTTAATTAAAAAGATCGGCTACAACACTTCAGACTTGGAGTTGAAACAAGTCATTTATCATTAACATTATCCAATCTCAAAAGTTTCTAATTAAATGCTTGTGATAGGTAAGAAACACAAACCTCTATCCTACGTGGAATGGCGGCCTTCTCCTGTTCAGCTAAAAACTTGAACGTTGATAGCTCTAAGTTTGCTTGTTCGATTTGATCTTGTAACTCTTGAAATTGTTTTATAAGAGACGCTGTTCTGCTTTGGTAACCACCTAGAAAATAAAAATATGATATCTGTTTTACTTCTACATACTTTGAGTAGTCGCCGAATAATTTAGTAAATTTAGTCAATAAATTAAATCTATGAAAATCAAAAGTATTCTGACATAGTTATTTTTACGAAAATGAAAATTATCTGTACTCTCGATATTCGTATTTTAATGGTTTTTATTTGTTTAAAATGATAAATTGATATTTGTTTTTTAGTGTAATAAATAGTAAATGGAGTTTTACAAGTGTCCGTATGCTAATGTGTTGTGAAAGTGAGTGATAAATGCGGAAAAAAACGTGAATTACGATTGACAGTGGTTTGTTTACTAAATAAGACTGTTCCAAAAAATGGACAGTACAAAAAAGTTTTTTCAAGAGTAGGCGAATTTGTAGTAATGTTAATAATATATTATGTTTGTGTTTTTTTTTTTTTATGTCACTAGGTCGGCAAACAAGCGTACGGCTCACCTGATGGTAAGCGACTACCGCAGCCTATAGACACTTGCAATACCAGAAGCATCGCAAGCGCGTTGCCGACCCAATCCCCAATCCCCCCAGGGGCTCTGGTCACCTTACTCACCAACAGGAACACAATACTGCTTGAAAACAGTATTATTTTGCTGTGATCTTCTGTAAGGTCGAGGTATTACCCCAGTCGGGCTGCTCCATATTTTGAGCAGGAAATTCCTGCTGTGCCCTACCTCAGTTGATATTGTGTGGTCTATGAAATCAGCCTTTCCATAAATCGCCAGCCAGAAATCGCCTTTGCGCATTTTGACAACCAGCGTTCTTTTTACGTGACGCGAATTATGTTATAAATAATTTTTCTCACTTCTCAATGTAAAACTATTTCGTAATTTAAAACTTGTGAGCGATAGTATTTTGAGTCGACGTCGAACTGTCCAACCAATAGCACACCGGCAAGCATGCAACATTATTTTTATACCAATTATACCAATAGTATTATAAATTTTCACAAAAAAAATATAGTTGAAAGGACAAAAACTACATCATGAAGATGCAATTTCTAATGTGTAAAACTTACCTGTAAGTACTCTTAATTTCTTTTCCATTTTCGAGCACTTCTTTGCCTCCTTCGCCATGTGGTTTCTATTTTGCTCTAATCTTTTCTCCGCAGACTCGAGCCTGTCTTTCTTACTCGCTAAATTAGCACGAGTATATCTATTTTGTCCCGGTAGAAATAGTACCTAGAAATAAGTACAGGTTTTTGTTTAATTAATTACTATATCATCTATTGGTATATTAAATAATATAAAATGGGCCCGGATTATAAACATTATAGATACGACTTCGAGCAGTTGCGGGTCTTTAGCCAGCGTAGCACTGCAGTGGATGAAAATACTCTCAATATGTATTAAACTGTTTCTACTGGCTCGAATCAGAACGAGTCGTGATTATGATAGTGTATTTGCTTACTAGTTCTGCTCTTAGCTAGGAGTATCTCAACTTAGCTAGCTTAAAAGGTAACTCAAGGCACAGAGGGCACTGACCTGCGCGAGGCACTCCTCCCAGACCTGCGCTCGTCGTTCGGCTCACGCCTGCTACACAGCGAGCGAGGCTCACAGAGGGCACTGACCTGCGAGAGGCACTCCTCCCAGATCTGCGCTCGTCGCTCGGCTCACGCCTGCTACACAGCGAGCGAGGCTCACAGAGGGCACTGACCTGCGAGAGGCACTCCTCCCAGACCTGCGCTCGTCGTTCGGCTCACGCCTGCTACACAGCGAGCGAGGCTCACAGAGGGCACTGACCTGCGAGAGGCACTCCTCCCAGATCTGCGCTCGTCGCTCGGCTCACGCCTGCTACACAGCGAGCGAGGCTCACAGAGGGCACTGACCTGCGAGAGGCACTCCTCCCAGACCTGCGCTCGTCGTTCGGCTCACGCCTGCTACACAGCGAGCGAGGCTCACAGAGGCACTGACCTGCGCGAGGCACTCCTCCCAGACCTGCGCGTACGCGTCGAGGCCGAGGTCGCCGTGCGCCATGCCGGCGCGCACGGCGTCCACCTCGCGCCGCAGCAGCTCGCGCGCCGCCTCCAGCTCGTCCGCAGAGAACTGCTCGTACGGGTGCGCTTCCAGGTACGCCAGGTGCGACGCCTGTAGCTGCACCGCACGCTTCTTGTCCACACCTGCATAGCATTTTCCCCTTTAAAACTTGCGGAGACGGACCAAATCGTTTTATAAGTTGTACTGGTTTATATTTCAAAATATATTTTTATTGGTGATACAGTAATAAAATTTTGAGCCAGACATTTTTTGTTATGCCCAACCTAAATCATCGACAAGGTGGGAAAAACAGGGTTGGAATTCCTCACCCCATTGAAAAGGGAGGATCCTCCGACCAGACAGGCTTTGCGTCTGGTGGGCTACTGCCACGACGGTTGTTGTCGGGTTCTTGTATATATATTCAGTCGTTCTGATAACTTTGATATCGCGATGTAGGATACGTCAGTTTTCTCTAGTTTGTAATTTAGTAAAGTAATAGGGATCAATACCTGGCGGTGGGTCATGAAGCGCATCATAGTGCAACATGGCTAGCATCTCCGCTTTGAGCAACTCCTCGGCCCTCTGTAACGTCGTGAGAGGGCCCGCGCCGCGCACCACGCTGGCATTGACTTCAACCGGCCTCACCGCGCCCTTCTGCACCGCTGAAGAGCGCAACGCCAGCGCCGCCGCCTCTGCAATAATACAAGCTGGTTATACCTTCATACTTCGACTTATTGATAAACATAGGCATACGTGGCTTTTTTTATAACAATGGGGGCAAAAGAACAGACGAAACCATTTCATGCCTAAATGGCTACCGTCGACCATGGACATCTGCAACATAAAGAGGATATGCAGGTGCGTTGCGTTGCGACAGGCCTTTATGGAAAAGACGCTCAACGCTCGATAATCTCAAAATTATATCCCTCAGAAAAACCTCAGAAGGTAAGTCATTCCACAGATTGGATTTAAGCGGAAAGATGGTAAAAACGTGTCGATGGCACTATATGAGAGTTCTTCAGAACACTCACCATTATACAGATGATAAAAAATAAACAACAGAGAGCTGTCTCTCCTTATACTTAAAGACTAAAACCCTCGGTGAGTTTGGGAACGTCAACAATGAGAACTGACCGGCGTCGAATGGAGTTGGATGGAGAGATGGAGTTAGTATTGAGGCACCTGCGCAAAGGTGAACAATACTCCACATGGGAACAGACCTGAGTCTTACAAAACAGTAAATAGCTAGTGAAGGAGGCAATTAGTAGACAGTATCTTTTAGAAAATACCCCATTTGAATAAAACTGAATAAGCGAATTTAATAATCGCTATTTATTGTCGTATTGCTCATACGACATAGTTAATTAATTCCCAATTTCCGAAATGGTACCACATAATTTTTATTCCAACATAATGACAGACACGTTGACGTCAGTCACATAGTTGATAAAGATGTGTGGATTTAGTGATGCTGTATTTCATGCAACATGTTTTCAATTTTGTACTAAAACACAGTTTATATATTATTTTCAAAAGAATAACTGCGGAGTTTCTTGCCGATTCTTCTCTGCAGAATCTACATTCCGAATCGGTGGTAGCTTCACTTTTACAAAAATAATAATTTATTTTTAAAGTTTTAATTTGTAAAATGACGATTCGAAAGTGCTCTTGGAGCCTATTTGAATAAAGCTATTTTTGATTTGATTTGATTTGATTCGTCAGTGTTTTTCCAAAGCACAAAAAATGTGAAACTACCATTCCTGTCAGATCCCCATACAACAACATGAACTGTTAGTGCAGTCACTCCTCCACATGTCGAGCGCGCACGTCACCGTCTGTAATTTGTAATGGCCAAAGCGAAGTAATCCGAGATCGCTCCCGTCGTCGCCAGTCAGTGGGGAGATGAAGTGAGTAGACATCGGCCGGTCAGCGCTGCCAGCGCTGCTACTCACGGCGGTCGCGCTCGTCCTGCGCGGCGCGCGCGTCGCGCTCGGCCTGGTCCTCGGGCGGCGCGGGCGCGGCGGGCTCGCCGCCGTCCTCGCGCAGCTCCGGCACCACTATCTCGTAGTCGTTCCGCGGCGCCGGCAGCGCTTGCAGCGCGTTGCGAACCGAAGCCACTAGCTGGAATCACGAACATTATATATTTAGCAACGTGCCAGCAACGATCTTGCGTTACAGATCTTAATATTACAACTTTCATTTTTTATTTGGTAATGCGCTAAGGAATATAGAAAATCACAAAAATATAACTATACAAAAAAAAAAAAAAAAAAATAACTGATTTCAATTTCGTTATAATATGTTTATTTGTGAATTGACATAGCAGAATATTGTTGCAAACTTGCAATACTTTCAAACTTTTAACTCTAATTTACCTGTAGTTACTAAATGTAACAAAATGTTACATTATACATAAAATAATGATATATTTTACCTGCTTTTGAACTTGATTATTTTGTTGGGGAGTATCTCCAGTGCTTAACTGATCTTCTGGATTAATACTCAATTTGTCACGAAGTCCTGGTGTCTATTGAAAAGATAAACATTTTAGTCTCTTACTGCTCAGCTCATTAATTAGTAGGTTTTTTTTTTTGTGAAAAAATCTATACATATAATAAAATGGTAGGAAAGTCAAAACTGTACATTGAATATTTTTTAAAAGAATACTTGGGGGTGCGATCTACAATCGATACCGCCAAAAATATAGTTTTTAGAATTTTTGTCTGTTTGTCTGTATGTATGTCCGGGATAAACTCAAAAAGCACTGCATGGATTTACTTCAAATTTGGCACGAATATTATCAAGAAATCGGGTCAACATATAGGCTACATATTATCACGCTATCACCTATGGGGACGAGCAGTGAACCTTTATTTCTTCAACGCATTCTGTAACAACGTGTAATCTAACGACGCATATTTGAATGTTGTTGTTATTATGTTAATAACCATGTCATAAGCTAGCTTCACACTATAAATAAAGACATTCTGTAGAGTATATTTAGTATCAGCATTGCACCCGTGCGAAGCCGGGGCGGGTCGCTAGTATACAGTATGATTTTAGTACATACATAGATAATACATTAAAACAAAAAGAACTCTTAAAGATATTGCTTTAATACGTAATAATAATTTTACATAAATACAAGCCCCTACAATAATGGTAGGGGCTACCGAAGATTTTTGAAGTTACTGAAGCGCCTACACCTTGTCAGATTATTATGCTATATGGACCCTTCATCTTGATGTTCTCGTCGTATTGACCCATAATCTGACATTTATGTGGAGGAAATTTTTTTATCTGATGGAACAATAATAAACAATAAAATTTTGGTACTAAGCCCTGTACAAAAAAAAAAAATACTAGCTAAGCTTTTTAAAAGTGAAAAAAGTGACCTTTCACGGCTTTTTTACATTTAAAAAAATCGGACATGGCTAAAACTACATGATACATGTACATGCTCTCCCTAAAAGTGAATATCATAATATATAATAACATAATATCATAAAATACATCACCATAACCTTTTTTTTTATTTTTAGTATCTATTCTTCACAATCCAATAGGTTTCAACAAGGCTCGAGTAAATCACTATTTTTTAGCTTTTTTGCCTCCACAACCATCAAACTACACAGCAAGCTATAGCACGCAGGAAATCTAGTATGCTTAGCATACTAAATCTAAGGCAAATCTCTGACAAAATATTTTCTTTTTATCTATCACTTAGCAGTTGAAAATTACTGACAAGCAATGGGCTATAGCAATAGACTTAGAAAGTATATTTTTATTCATGTGATGGATGTGCATAAATAAAACTCACCACTAGCGCAGCTTGTTGTGGACCATGGCCAGGAGTCGCAAAACTGCCTGGTGTTGAAGCTTCAGTACGTGTCGATCTATAATGTATATAAAATAATGTCATATATGCAGACATTTTTTGTTAATTTTTGTTACATCGTGTTTTAAATCTATCTAATAGTTTATAAGTCCAGTGTGTACTTTACATATATAAAGATATTTTTTTTTAACATTTCAAATTAGGCAATATGCTTTGTATTCCAGATTTTTATACCTGAAAGGTGTAGCGAGCACGGTGTTAGGCGTGGCGACCACTTGTGTCTGTGGCAACGCTCCGGAGAAGTCAGACTCGTGCAGTGGAGTGTTAAGTCCGCCTTTCAGAGGCGTGTCTACGTGTGTTAGCGCCATTACGTTTTGTGCCTCCATCAGTATTCTGAAATTTTGTTTTCCCATTTTCAGTAGGTAAATTTTATACACTTAAGAACGCTTTACGGACTAATAAGTTATCTAGAAGAAGAGAAGTTTTTTCTATTTACTCATATTGTTTTTTTATACCAATATAGTGGCAAAGATATAATCTTCCAAACGGTAAAAGTTAGTTTAGCCAAATTCAACTGTGCCCTAGTTCAAATTTTAACTGAGGTAGGGCACAGCAGGAATTTCCTGCTCAAAATATGGAGCAGCCCGACTGAGGTAGTACCTCGATCTTACAGAAGATCACAGCAAAATAATACTGTTTTCAAGCAGTATTGTGTTCCTGTTGGTGAGTAAGGTGACCAGAGCTCCTGGGAGGATTGGGGATTGGGTCGGCAACGCGCTTGCGATGCTTCTGGTGTTGCAGGCGTCTATAAGCTACGGTAATCGCTTACCATCAGGTGAGCCGTACGCTTGTTTGCCGACCTAGTGACATAAAAAAAAAAAAATGAGCGAGGTGGTCGTAGTAGGATAGTGCAGTGCGCATGTGCGAGCCAGCGCAGCGCAGTACGGCACCTGTCGCGCTGCGGCGCGTGCGGCGTGCGCAGCGCGGCGGCGGGCGCGGGCGCGAGCGCGTAGCTGGCCAGCAGCGCGTCGGTGGGCGCGCCCGCCTCGCCCGCGCTCTCCCGCGCCGCCTCCGACGCGCGCCCCAGCTTCACCACTTGCTGCAGCTCCTGCCAACCATCGCAATTTTATCTACTTTTCATTGTGCACACTTTCTTACTGATATGCATATTAGTAAGTGACATTTTGAGTGTCATGATCTCATGAAACATTACACGCACAATATGTGTAGTGTTACTTTGTTAGCAAACCAATGAAATATTATGAAACTAGCTGACCCGGCGAACTTCGTATCGCCTAACACAAACTTTATCGTATGGTATTAAAGTTCAAATTGACTTTTAAGTATTATCACAAATCTTTTGTATGGGAGTATAGAAAAGTGTTGTTTTTAGACTTTTTCAGGAAATTTAATTTTTTTTTTGAATTTTTCTCTCCGTAAGAACCATTCTCGTACTTCAAAAGGAATATTTTAAAAAAAGAATTAGCGAAATCGGTCCAACCGTTCTCGAGTTTTGCGCTTAGCAACACATTCAGCGACTCATTTTTATATTATAGATAATAAAAAATAAATTTGCTATTTTTTTATAAGGCTTACATTTACAGTTTGATGTGTCTTAGTAATCAGCTTCGATGAGATTTTTTTAAATAAATACATAAATATAAATCCATACTGGTATATTTTTAAGCAACTTCCAGAAAAGGAGGAGGGTCTCAGTTTAATTCGATTGTATTTTTTTAATGTAGGTATATTATCTTAGACCTTTTTACTGACTAGCCCAATTTCGCCATTTTTATTTAATTTAAATGTAACAAATACTTTTCGAGTTATATTTAATAATGCGTGTTTACTATATATATATTTTTTTCATTATATATGTATGTATTACAACGTAAAACTTTTCATGGGGTGTAGCGATTTTTAATGACTTTTGTTTCAATCAAAAGCTGATGCTGTCTTATAGTCTCATATAAATTTGATCGAGATCTGATGACAACTTTTTGAGTAATGTTTAATAAAGTATAAGGTTTTTCTTTTCGTTTGCAAGCAAACACAATTATTGTAATAAAAAAATATATACACATTGGCGCTTAGGTAAAATGTGGCAGAGTATTTGATATTCATTAAAGTCTATATGTTACTATTCTATCTCTTACAATGAAAGAAATATTGATGTACTAAAGACTAATTAATGGAGGAATGAACCAATAGAACCATAGAATAAGAAAAAAATAAAATACTATGAAGTTTAATATCATTTGTAACCTCGTTAAAATCTGTACTTTGCTGCCTTTTTTATATTCTAAGAAAAATCTTGTACTTATATAAAATTCTCCTGTCACAATATTAGTTACCATAGTCCTCCAAAATGGCTGGCCCTATTTTCTGAAATTTTGTGTGCATATTGGGTAGGTCTGAGAATTGGCCTACATCTCTTTTTCATACCCTTAAGTTATAAGGGAGGGGGGGATTAAGGGAGTAATAACATATATAGCAATACAACGTTTGTAGGGTCAGATAGTATTATAATATATATATTTTTTGGTGACGCTGAAAAGCTAAAATTCAGAAACAATGATTTTAGGTAAATATCACTTACTTGATCAGAAACTTGTGGTTCTGGCAGCACAAGTTTACTTCTCTTTTTAGCAGGTTGTTCTCCCTGCAACATTGCTTGAGGCACATCATTTTCTTTTCTTTGCTTTAATTTCTGTTTATCCTTACGACGCTCCCTCTGAAAATAAAAACATTTTAATTACTTTAAACGTGTATATTATTAAATATGTTATATTCACGTACATACATTTACATAACACAAACACAAAATACACAATGAAAGAACTTTATTTGACAATGTTGAAATGAATGATGACTCAAAATTTGGGTTTCGAAAGAGAGGAAAGAAAGAGAGAGGGGTTTAGGGGGAACGAGAGAGCGCCTCATATTCACGAATACATTTTGGGCGCGTTCCACCTAAGGCCCACAACGCCATTGATCACGAACACTTAAATTGCCGTTCCACTAAGGTAAAAAGGGATGCGGGCGTTGTACTTGTAGGCGAATTTTATAAGTGGAACGCATATTTGGGCGCTTTCAGGTGTCAGCTGTGTGCTGTTGAGGCTATGAGTGAATATTTCGCGAGTATTGGAGTAAAACTTAATTCAACATAGATTTCCGGGAATTAATCTTTTCGTTTTTGCAGAATCAAATGAGAGATATACATTCACAATTTGACATTGACAGTTTTTTTTTTAAATTCCCGCCACGTTTTGATGAAAGCCAACTTTTAACCCACCTATATTTTGTGGGCGATGTGTTCGCGAACAGTGACGTCATCTATGACGTCGAGCGATCGCTCGCGACGACCATGGGCCTTAGGTGGAACGATGGAATGGGCTTTCTGGGCGTTGCGGACGCTTAATGAAACGCGGCCTTTAAGTAACGACCCATAGTTGTTATTAAATTTTTTTAAATCTACTTGGATTCTCATCTCTAAATACTGAATACTGACGACGCGTTGGCGCAGCGGTCATAGCACTTGCTGTTACACTGGTGGTCGCGGATTCGATTCCCGCTCACGACAGACACGTATCGACCATATAGATGTTAGTCGTGGTTTGGGTGTTGTGTTTGTGTATTGTGTGTTTCCGGACTCTCAACACAGGAGAAAATCCTACTGGGAGATCCGTTGAGTGTGAATCGGTTATTATGTCTTATTATTATTTTAGGTTAAAAGCCTAACATAAAATCCTTTGCTTCTAATTACACTAAATCTGCCAACCAAAAAAAAAATTTTTTTAAGTAAAAATATTTCACTTACTTCTTCTTTTTCAGAAAGTAATTCACCGTCCAGATGTTGCTGCCGGAGTCTTGAAAAATCGGGTGCCATTGGATCTACAACTTCAGTTGAAGTATCATAGAAACCAGCAGCGGGTCTCTTTTCAAAAGGTATTTCAGAGTTATAATCCACTCCGCGTTTCCTTTTACGTCTGAAAAACATTATTATTGTATATATTTATTTTATATATTCAACTCCATTGTTACTGGTATTGACAATATCTTTGTTGAAAAATAAGTGTTAGAGTTCTATTCATAAGGGAACTATGTGACCCATTCAGGGTGGGGGGGGGGTTTTTAAAAAAATACCACTCTTGGTCAGAATGGTCTTAGGTTATCCATAGTTATAGGTATGCACACATTGTGGTCGTTTTTTTTTTTTTTTTTTTTTTTTACGACAAATAGGCAGGCATTTGACCACAATCTCACCTGATGTTAAGTGACGATGCGGTCGAAGGTGGAGCATGCCTGCCCAATAACAGCCTATTCACTCTGGCCTTGAAGGCACCCAGATTGTATCGTTCGGGAAACACAGACGCGGGCAACGAGTTCCATTCCTTAGCTGTGCGCATCAGGAAAGTAGAGCCAAAGCGTTTTGTGCGCGTAGGTGGCATATCGATGACATAAGGATGGAACGATCGACCGCGCCTAGTGTCCCGATGGCGGAAGGTTGTTGGGGGAATTAGATCGTGTAATTCCTTCGCACACTCACCGAAATATATTTTGTAGAACACCGACAGACGAGCTACCCCACGCCGATGATCGAGACTCTGCAACTTGGTGTCTGTCAGAGTAGGGTCACCTATGAGTCTCTTAGCTCGTTTTTCCACCGAGTCCAAAGTTGCCAGTTGGTATTTGGCGGATCCATCCCAAAGATGGCAGCAATACTCCATACAAGACCGAACTTGTGCTTGGTATAGTTGGAGCAGCTGTTCTGGAGTGAAGTATCGCCTGACCTTAGAGAGAATACCTAGTTTTTTTGCTACAGTTTTTGCTTTGGACTCGATGTGTTGCCCAAAGTTCAGATTGGACGATAGCTCTACACCGAGGAGCTGTAGGGAGTCGGTAATTTCCACAGAAACATCCCGGAAAGTCGGAGCCAGGTGTAAAGGGCTCCGTTTAGAGGAGAACACACACGCCTGTGTTTTTGTAGCGTTGAACGTGACCAGATTGGCATCGCCCCATTCGGAGACTGCCTGGAGGGCGACGTTCAAGCGGCTGACCATATCCTCTCGACAAGACTGGATAACACCCTTACTAGCCCTTGCACTCGAAAAGTATCTGTCCGTCACTGTGCAGTCGTCAGCGTACCCAAAGGTGCCGGGGACGAGCAGATCATTAATATGCAGCAGGAAGAGGGTAGCGGACAAGATTGATCCCTGAGGAACACCAGCGTCGATAGCCATTTGGTCCGACGAGTACCCGTCAAGGACAACTTGTATTGAACGTTCGCTCAGGAAGTCAGAAATCCAAGTGCAAAGGCCAGGTGGAATACCATATGAAGGAAGCTTGCTTATAAGGCTCGCGTGCCAAACCCTGTCAAAGGCCTTCGAGATATCGAGAGACACGGCAAGTGCTTCGCCGTGCTTGTCAATGGCCTCACTCCAAATATGTGTGGCATACACTAGAAGGTCCCCAGTCGAACGGTGCTGGCGGAAACCGTACTGCCGGTCGCTGAGGAGATCGTTACCTTCCAAGTGGGCCAAGAGTTTGTTGTTAAGTTCACGTTCCATAGTCTTACAGAGTATGGATGTGACCGAGATGGGACGGTAATTGACAGGGTCTGCACGACTACCTTTTTTGGGCACAGGCTGCACGTTGGCAAGCTTCCAAGACTTCGGCACTTTGCCAGTCTTAAGTGACAGGCGGTACAGGCGTGTAAGAGGTGGAGACAACTCAGGGGCACAGGTACGCAGGACTATCGCTGGTATACCATCCGGTCCGCTGGCCTTGTTCACGTCTAGAGTTTGCAGGATTTTAAGGATCTCTTTTTGGCGTATGCGTACTTCCGCCATAATGCAGTCAGCACGAGTTGAGATTGGTGGAGCTTTTCCTGCAACATCCAGACGCGAGTTCTCAGCAAAAAGAGATGCAAACAAATCCGCTTTCTCTTTCGCAGAGTGGGCCAGTGATCCATCAGTCCTCAGCAATGGTGGAAGTGACGGCCGACAAAGGTTAGATTCAACGGCTTTTGCCAGGGACCAAAACGCTTTGCTCCCAGAAGGGTAAGAAGCTAGTTTGGCCCCAATGCGGCTGATATGGTTGAATCTAGTCCTGCGTAACGTCCTTTTACATGCCTTGGCGGCTTGGTTAAAAGCTTTCTTCAAATTCCGAGAATTTGGAGACTTGCGCGCTCGAGCTTCAGCCCATGCAGTGTATGCCGACCGCTTTTTGGCTTCTGCATGATAGCATTCCGCATCAAACCATGGGCGAGCTTTTCCATTCGTCGCTACGTCAGAGTATGGTATAAAATATTCCATACCCTGGCGTATAACCGCGGTAATGGCTTCAGCGCAGCTCGACGGATCATCAGAAGCAAAGCATACCTCTCGCCAAGGATAGGACGAGAAAAAGTGACGCATCTCATCCCAATCCGCTGCCTTATATCGCCACACCCGTCTTGGGCCACATGGGGATTCTTCGGGTGGGGAACAGACGGATATTGATTTTACCAGACAGTGGTCAGAAGTACCCAGTGGTGCAGAAACTGTTGTTGAGTACCTGTCTGGATCAGTTGTTAAAAAAAGGTCTAAGCAGTCGTCACGCCCCAGGCATATTAATGAAGACAAACATGAGCCAAAATATACTTTTTTTGACTTTATATTTTACTTTTTAGTTATTTCAACCATACTTCTGAATTACAACATGAAAACTCGGTATTAGCAAATACTTAGGGTGGTCACCAAGTGGGGGAAGTGGAGGCGTTAAAAATAATTGTAAAAATGGTTCACATAGTATGGGTACATTCCCTAAAGTGATGCTTTACAGGTTACAATAATAAACATTTAACACTCAGTGCGTCACTTATTAGGATAATAATGCTGAACACACATCGCTAGAACATAACAAATATCTTTATGACCTATACAAACATATGTTGAGTGCAGAAAAAGCCGGCAAATGATACACATGAGCCAGCAACTATCATCTCCATTCATCAAACTACCTAAATTTATTATAGAACAAAAAAGAAGCTTGACTTTCTGAATACTAATAATTCATTAATTTCTAAGCACATTTTAACATAGTATTACAACTTCTAAAATTGTAATGGATTTTTTTGTTTTAAATTTTAATGTGTAACGGTATATGTACAGGGTTACTATAGTATCAATATTTATAGGTCATGTTGTTTACCGCTGTTTTGCAAATATGTGTGTATAATTAATTTCAACAAGTTATTCAAGTTCTTATGGTTTTAATTACCTAATTGGTACTGAAATGCCAGCAGCACTCAGTTCTCTTCTCTTCTGAAGAGCAGCTAACCTCCGGGCTTCCTCTAACTGTTTTTCTCGAGCCTTTCTCTTTGCTTTTTTACCTTGTGTGTTAGCTAAACGAGCTCTTGCTTCTGATAGCATTTCCAATTCTACAAAAAAAAAATTTAAAATACAATTAAGTAAAATTATATTTAAAAAAGTAAACTGATATTTTATAACTTTATAATTTCGCAACAGCAATACAATAATTTTTTTTAATGTACTGTATATTATGTATATTTAATTCAATAAAAACTTTTCTGTTCATTAAATTTTAAGAATACATAATGTAAGAAATAATCAATACATTTGTACTAATTCTCTAATATTTTTACCATCTTCGTCCATGTCTTTGGGATCAGGTCTAGCTGGTTTAGTTTCTGGATTGGGATCAATTTCGCCAGGCTTAAGTTTACGAGGGTCATCTCCCATATCTTCACCCTCCTCTTTCTTCTGTGCCTGATCCCTGTAATTTAAAAATTGCTATAAGAGACTTAAGAAACACTTATAAAAAGACCATTTGTGAAAATTCTAAGATAGCAATTCTAATATGCTTGATTTTTAAGAAAAAAAAAACACTTACAGCAGATATTCATACCGCTCTAAGCATTGAGCAGCAGTGCGACCAATAATAGGAGCAATAGTTCTCCATTGCGTAGGCATCAACTTGGCGAGGTGGAGCAACTTCTCGTCCTCCTCTCGAGACCATTCTGTCTTCTTGATACTTGGATCCAACCACTCATACCAACGAGCTTTACACTGTTTCGCAGACTTCCGATGAAGCAAAGAAGCAATACGGGACCACTGATTTTTCCCATATTTCATAACCGCCGCTTTGAGGATTTCATCCTAAGACAGTAAATGGAGATTTTTATTGTTTTTTAATTAGAATAAACGTAAACTTAATAGATTCAATTACAAAAAACAAACCTCGGTGTTGCGCCAAACGCCACCTTTTATCATAATACGCGGCATTGTGTAATATTTAAATTATTACACTTAAAAGAATACTTTATTTTATTTTAAAATACCAGTCTTTTTAAAATTGTCAACAAAATTAGATAAATCATTAGATTTATATGCAAAGAGTATATAAAATTATAAAGGTATGTGAATGCGATAATGACAAATGACCAATTATGACATTTCTATTTCTAAGTAAACTTCAATTTTTCATAAAATGATTGGCTATTGGAGAGTGGATACGCCATTGGTCACAGACATAAAAAACAAAAGGTTCAAAAAAATAAAGTAAAAATATAAGTCAAAATAATTTTATTTTATTTCTTTCAACTTTGACAACAAGTTTGAATGGTCTTTGATTTTGATTTTAATAATCTTTGATTTTAATAAAGCAATTAACAAAAATTATATTAAAAGAAGAAACTGAAAGTATTTCTGTCATCTGTTACAATTAAATTAAGTTGATGTTGGTAACGCTGACTGTCAATTCCAAACAATTAAAGGGAATCGTTCAACGCGTTACTTGATAAGACACTCCCTTTTACGATAAAATATTATCAATTTATTCAAATAAATTAGCAATAATACGAAAAAAAAGTGAGTTATGGAATCCACTAAAAGTGTAATATGAAAAGACCTATCTCTATATAAGCTTCTCGAAGTGTAACTATAAGATATACTCACAGGTAACTTCTTACTCTTGATATTAGATTAATAACAAATAGTTTACCTAATGTATTAGAAACACTTTTTTTTTTCTTCTAAATAATATTAGTAAATAATTCGTAATAATCAAAATTAAATTAGATAGAATTTGTTATGCGGAAATGATTAATCAGGAGACTAAATTGTAGGTCTTTGCTTATACTAACTCCGATACGGTTCGAAGAACAAATGATGGATATCCGTTTATTGCAACTACGATTTCGTAAATTTTTAGTAATATTTATATTTAACACAAAAGTTTTTGTTGCAGAATGTCTACTATGTCGAGGTCAGTTCATATCAGCCAGCAAAAGCTGGCTGAAAAGCTTATAATTCTGAATGATCGCGGCATCGGTATGTTGACAAGAATTTACAATATTAAAAAGGCTTGTGGAGATGCCAAGTCAAAACCTGCATTTTTATCTGACAAAACATTGGAATCATCCATTAAGCACATTGTGAGAAGGTTTCCAAACATAGATGTGAAGGGTCTCCAAGCAATAACCAATATCCGAAATGAAATCATTAAATCACTTTCTTTGTACTACTATACATTTGTAGATCTACTAGATTTCAAAGACAATGTGTGTGAGCTCTTAAACATAATGGATGCTTGTCAGTTAACTCTGGATTTGACATTAAACTTTGAATTAACAAAGAATTACCTAGACCTGGTCACAACTTATGTATCTTTAATGATATTGCTCTCCCGAGTAGAGGATAGAAAAGCAGTGCTAGGACTATTTAATGCAGCTCATGAAATGGTTAGTAATCAAATGGATTCCAGTTTCCCTCGCTTAGGCCAAATGATTGTTGATTATGATACACCACTAAAGAAGCTCTCAGAAGAGTTTGTTCCACATCAGAAAGTACTATCAAGTGCTTTGAATTCATTGTGGCATGTATATCCAGCAAGAAATCTCACAGCAGAACATTGGAGATCAGAGCAAAAATTGAGTTTAGTTAGTAATCCCACACTGCTTTTAAAACCCTCAGAGACTAATACAATGTCATGTGAATATGTCTCTTTAGAGTCACTGGAGAGATGGGTCATATTTGGTTTTGCATTATGTCATCAAATGTTGCAACAAGACCATGCTAATAAGATGTGGGTCAGTGCCCTGGAGTCTGGCTGGGTTGTGGCTTTATTCCGTGATGAAGTTATCTACATACACACTTATATTCAAAGTTTCTTTGATGGTATCAAAGGATATGGAAAGCGTATTTCTGAAGTGAAAGATTGCTATCACCATTCTGTGCAAAAAGCTGGATACAAACATAGAGAAAGACGAAAGTTTTTAAGAACGGCCTTGAAAGAATTGGGACTAATTTTAACTGATCAACCTGGATTATTAGGACCTAAAGCATTATTGATATTTATAGGTTTGTGTTATGCAAGGGATGAAGTGTTTTGGCTACTTCGCCATAATGATAATCCTCCACAAAAAGTCAAAGGAAAATCTACTGAAGATTTGGTAGATCGTCAATTACCAGAGCTTTTGTTTCACATGGAGGAACTCCGAGCTCTTGTGCGGAAATATAGCCAAGTCATGCAAAGATATTATGTTCAGTATTTATCTGGGTTTGATGCAGTAGCACTAAATCTCATGATACAAAATTTGCAAGTTTGCCCAGAAGATGAAAGTGTCATCTTGTCTTCACTTTGCAATACTGCGGCTAATTTGAGTGTAAAACAAGTAGAAAGTAATGAACTTTTTGACTTTCGAGCATTTCGTTTGGATTGGTTTAGATTACAAGCATATACATCTGTTGCTAAAGCACAGTTGAATTTGGTAGATCAAAGAGAGTTGTCACAATTTATCGACAAAATGGTATTTCACACAAAAATGGTGGATAATCTTGATGAGATTATGGTAGAAACATCAGACTTATCTCTATTCTGTTTTTACAGCAAAATATTTGAAAGTCAATTTCATCTGTGCTTGGAGTTTCCAGCTCAAAATCGTTACATTATTGCATTTCCACTTATTTGCAGTCACTTCCAAAATTGCACCCATGAGCTTTGTCCAGAAGAAAGACACCATATCAGAGAGCGAAGTCTTTCTGTAGTTAATATTTTCTTGGATGAAATGGCAAAAGAAGCAAAGAATATCATAACAACAATTTGTGATGAACAATGCACAATGAGTGATAAATTGCTTCCTAAACATTGTGCACAAACAATTGCCCATCTAGCAAACAGAAAGAAAAAAGATAAAAGTAAGAAGAATCCAATAGAAATAATTAAACCAGGAGCTGAAAGTTACAGAAAGACTAGAGAAGAATTGACTACAATGGACAAACTTCATATGGCATTAACTGAACTGTGTTTTGCTATTAATTATTGTTCAACTGTAAATGTTTGGGAATACACTTTTGCTCCTCGTGAATATTTACATCAACATTTAGAAACTAGATTCTCAAAAGCATTAGTTGGAATGGTTATGTTTAATCAGGATACAAGTGAAATTGCTAAACCATCAGAATTGTTAGTCAGTGTGAGAGCATACATGAATGTTCTTCAGACTGTTGAAAATTATGTGCACATTGATATCACTAGGGTTTTTAACAATTGCCTACTACAGCAAACACAGAACATGGATAGCCACGGTGAAAAAACCATTGCTTCACTGTACACTCAATGGTACTCTGAAATTTTACTTAGACGAGTCAGTGCTGGCAGTATTTGCTTTTCTATGAACCAGAAAGCTTTTGTAAGCCTATCGGCTGAAGGTGCTATACCTTTTAATGCAGAAGAATATTCGGATATTAATGAACTACGAGCTCTAGCAGAGTTGGTAGGACCATACGGCATGAAATTATTAAGTGAAACATTAATGTGGCACATAGCGAGTCAAGTTCAAGAGCTGAAAAAGTTAGTGGTGCAAAATAAAGAAGTTTTGCTGATGCTACGGACTAATTTTGACAAACCAGAGATAATGAGAGAGCAATTCAAGAGGCTACAACATGTTGACAATGTTTTACAAAGAATGACCATTATTGGCGTTATTTTAAGTTTCCGTCAAATTGCACAAGAATCATTACTTGATGTTCTGGAACGACGCATTCCGTTCTTAATAAGTTCTATTAAAGATTTTCAGCAGCAATTGCCAAGCGGTGACCCAACACGCGTTATTTCGGAAATGTGTTCTGCAGCTGGTTTATCTTGTAAAGTGGATCCTACACTCGCATCAGCTCTAAAGCAACATAAAGCTGAATTAGAAGAAGAAGAACATCTCATTGTTTGTTTGCTCATGGTGTTCGTAGCGGTTTCTCTCCCGAGACTTGCTCGCAGTGAAGGATCATTTTACAGACCATCATTAGAAGGTCATGCGAATAACATACACTGTATGGCTCCTGCTATTAATCATATATTTGGTGCTTTATTTACAATTTGTGGTCAGGGCGATATTGAAGATAGGATGAAAGAGTTTTTAGCTTTGGCTTCCTCGTCACTTTTGCGTCTTGGGCAAGAAACAGATAAAGAAGCAATAAAAAATCGTGAATCTGTTTACTTGCTTCTTGACCTTATAGTTCAAGAGTCCCCATTCCTTACAATGGATCTATTGGAATCATGCTTTCCTTACGTTTTAATTAGGAATGCTTATCACGAAGTCTATAAACAAGAACAAATGTTATTGCATTCATAATTCTAGTTATTTAAAAGACATGAGATAAGTTATAGAATTACGTCATAATTGTCTTTATTGCTTAAACACAGATTGAAAATAGCGTATTTTTTTTTTATTATCAAAGATAATTAATATTGCATTTGTCTCAAAAAAAAAATAACGATATTTAATGAGACTGGTATAGTATTCCTTTTCATTAATTTGTAAAACAGCATTAATACGAATAAATTTTTGACATTTCATAGTACCTAGTAAATATAAGTTAATATTGCAACTTTGTAGATTGGTTATAATTTTTATACTCGTGCTACGATAGTTTATATTATAAATAGTGATAGGTTAGGCTTTTTTTTTGTAATTTATTTGTTCAGTTTCTTACATTTGATGTAAAATCTCATATTCTCCCAACGGCACATAGTTGAGCATTACATAGCAGACACAAGCTTGTAAAAATATATTATTGTTGACTATTGAAACTTGATTGTAATACAAAATACGGCTTCGAAATAGCTACTCCGATATCGCCATGATCACAAAATACTGCATTATTAAAATTTTATTCAAATTGTTTTTGACTTCCATTATTATTTTTTTGTAACAAATTAAAATAGTGTTAAGTTTCATAATGTTTGTGTATAACTAGCATAGGTAAATTTTATTTTATATTTGCCGTTTTTATTTTAGTATTTCAACATTTAATCCACCGAGTTTATTCCAATGTTTGTTAAATTTATATATATATAAAAAAAATGTTTTAGAACATGGTTTGTAAAACAGATTATCGTCTACAAAGGATAACCCTTTTAAATTAATAGCTAAACAAAATCGCGTCATTGTTGTATGAGTAATGGTGATATCATTTAATACTGGTACTTACGTACGCATCTTCATTATTTTGCACACGGCATTTATAAATGTATTCAGATTTCTTTATTGTTATTCATGTGAATTTATTGTACAATTAATATTCTAATATTTATAGACAAGTAGGGTACATTTGGTTAAAGTAATGCCTACAAAATTTTTGGTATAATGGTGCGTGTGCCGTGTCGACGGCGCCTTAACACCGACGGTCGCGGGTTCGATTCCCACTCGAATTGGGTATTTGTGTTTATACAAACACAAGCTGACCTCGCGAACGTTGTTTTGCCGTATATATTATAAAACCCCTTAACCCCCTCCCCCTTATAATTTAGGGGTATGAAAAATAAATTTTGGCCGATTCTCAGACCTACCCGATATGCACACAAAATTTCATAAAAATCGGTCTAGCCGTTTTAGAGGAGCATGCTAACTAACATAGTGACACAGGAATTTTATATATAAGATTTATTTGCGGTCTGGTTGTTCGTCCTTGTATTTCTCCCCACCGTGGCTCGGTGAGCATGGTAAGCTGTCGGTCCCGGTCGCTATCATGTACACGATCGATGTCGCGATCGTTAATCATAGTAGGGAATATTTCCGCATATCCGCAATGGAGCAGCGTGATAGATTAAGCTCTAATCCTTTTCCTACATGGGGAAAGAGGCCTATACGTAGCAGACTTTACAGGCTGTAGCGTAAGCGAGAATTTTGCAAAAAAAAAAAAACAAGGAATAATAGCCCCCACGCCATCAAAAATAAGAACAAAAGGACTCCCTCGCTCCCTTTCGGCGATTTTTTTTTTTTGATAACAAAGTGAATTTACGTATATCTATTAAAATATTATAAAACATATAATATTTGAAAAAACTTTAAGATTTTTGTTTGTTCATTCAAAATATCTAATCTCGCGATCTACCGGTCCTATGTATTCATACAACAATGATGTTTAGTACACAAGTACCTATAATATGTAATAAATAATCTTATGCATAAGTTTTTTTGCTTTAGAAATAAGTTAGATAATTTGAAAAATCCAATCGCATCGACAAAAAAATATTAAACCATTACAATTTTTCAAATTTATATTACCGAAGGTTCTTACTGAAGGAAAATATTCTTACAGCTAATAGAAAAGTGGCTGCGAAAATAAAAATGCTTATTATAATAACACTTTTGTACTTGTATATAAATATGAATACATACTTTAGATGTGTCTTATTAACCTCCAAATATTACCTAAAAACCAATAAAAATGTGCAATACAAGAAATTGAAATTGATGCCATATTGAAATATTTTAATATATTTCAATGATTTTATAAGTCAACTCTTCTTATTTTATTATTTACTAGCTGACCCGTGCCCACTTCGTTGGGCGTTAATTATTATTATATTAACCAAATAACATACTTTAAAGAACAAGTTTAATAGCACTTAAATAAATAATATGTTGCTCCCGTGTATTTATTATTTTAAATTACAGAACCAAATAACATTATAGAATAATTTTATAGCACTTAAATAATATGTTGCTCCAACGCCATCTATCAAAAATCGAGAAATCGTCGTCGATAGACTAAATTAACGTCGAGACTAATAAATTGTTTTCGAATAGCGATAGATGGCGCTAGTTTATGTACCATTTTGATATTATATTTTAATCTTTTTCTTATTTACTGAATTTTTTGTTCAATTACAATAAAATATAGCCTATGTCACTGCTGAATAGTGTAGCTTTCTGTTAGTGAAAGAATTTTCATGATCGGATCAGTTTTTGCGAAGATTACCCCCTACATACAAACAAAGTTATAAACTTTACCTCTTTATAATTTTATTATAGACTAGTGTAGTGTGCTCGCAACTTCGTCTGCAAAGTTATTGCTCAGTCCGCAAAGTTGTAAAATAAATAAATTTTTAAAATGTAAATAGCCTAAGTTACTCCTTATTATATCAGCTATCTGCCAATCCAAAGTTCGGTCAAAATCCGTCCAACCGTTTCAGAGATTAGCCGGAACAAACAGACAGACAGACAAAAATTGTAAAAAATGTTATTTTGGTCTATGTACCATGTATACATATGGATATATTTTATTCTAATTATGTACAGTATATGGCCATCACGCCTTGATTAATATAGATCTACCAGGATCCTGATGGCAAAAAGGGGAAACAAAATTGACGCTAGCAATACTGGGGAAATTGGAATAAAACGTTTTCATACTTTTTTTCCTTATTTATAATTTATTGATAAGGATAATTTTTTTTAAAAATAATAATAATAATAAAACAATAATTCTTGCTTGCGATCGAAGAGGTTTCTTCGACATTTTCACCACTTTGTAAAGGAAATTTGAAGCCAAACGAAAAATAATTCCTCGAAATTTCAGTTGACAGATGACATTTTGTTTGTTGCCATAAGAAAATCGCTATTTTTTTTTTAAAAAATTTGCCATCAGATCCTGGTAGACCTATAGTTTGTATAGGATATATTTATTCATTAAATGTTTTTATGAGAGCACAACGGGAATCGACAAGCGAACGTCGTCTTTTAAAGAAAAACAAAACATATTCTTGTAAAATTTATTGTATTTTGTTATTTTGAAATCACATGTTTTAACATTCATGTCATTAATTAAAAATATTCACAATGTCATTTAAATATTCTAATATATGTAAACTAGCTTATACTTAAAAGACATAATGCCATTGATAACTACACGTTGGAAATAACTAGCCATCAATGAGGCGATTGGTCGAGTCACTACAGCGGCAATGTATCCTCACTTTACATACAAATATACAATATTTATATTACAAGTTTCAAGAGCTTGTGTATTGTTTCGACATTCTCTAATATAATGGCATTTATACGGATTACTTAAAAAGATTGACTCTTATCGTTAGTGTATAGATCGTAAAATACATCATGCTCTTTGGCTTGCACGACGAATAATATTAAACTACGGAAATACATTTGAAAAAAAGAGATCAATTCAACTGAACTATACAACTGACCGTCGGATAGATGCTATAAGTGTTAGTGTGATATGCTAGTCGATACACATCAAAAATCATACATCCAATAAAGTACACTTGAGCCAATTAGCGCAGTGAGCGCGAAATAAATTAGACGAATGCAAAATTTTATAACATTAGTTTGAGAATTTTTCAGTCTAGTATCATTTGATCATTTGGCAATACTGTTCAAATTTCTCATTATCTCTACAAATAAAAAATAATTATATCGTCACAGGAAGACTCACAAATTTAAGCGGTAAATTGAGTAATTCTTACAGGATATTTAAAGACAATTTTGTGCTTTAAAAGGAAATTACTTATAAATTTAATCTTTTAATAATATAAACGAAGTATTGTTGGAAATCATTTAAGTATACATAACAATTAACGAAGGTTCACAAAAAATTGTCTATTTTTGGAACGTTTATATTTTACGAAACGATTTAAATGACGTCTCGAAAAGAAAGTGTAACATGGGTTCGAATATAAATCGGTATAATGGCACCTCAACATTCCGCTTACGTTATAATATACCTTTAAAATAACATGTTATAAAAATTACAATTAGAGATTCAGTAAAATTACGTACCAACCTCAATCGTTATCTATATTCTAACGGTACGATTACAGTAAGTATTTGCATGATATTTTTACATCGGAGCCTTTATATAGTCGTCATTTATATACAAAAATATACATAAATGTCCGGTCGGAGCGGGCCCGACGTTCACCGGGGCGGGAGGCCAGCGTCCCACTCTACTAATCTCGTACAAAAATAATGGCTAATTTGATAGAACACCTCGCGGTTAGATTGAGCTCGCGGAAGTTGAGCAGGCGATTACGCATCGCGCACGCGGCGCTGGGCGGGGCCGGGAAGGTGGGCGGGGCCCGGCTGGAGGGCAGGGCCGAGCTGAGGGGCGGAGCCGAGCTGGGGACCGGGCGGCGCGTGCACCGAGATGGCGGTCTGCGAGGCGGTGGAGGCGGTGGGCGCGCGGCACACGTAGCCCAGCAACAGCGGCACGCCGGGCGCCAGGGCCACCAGCTCCAGCGCTCCCTCGTACTGTCAGACCTTCTGCGCGGGACGCATCTCGTACGACTGTGGATACGCGTTTGCGTACGGCTCGGCACGCCGTCCGCTGGGTCCGGCCGGTGCTGACGCTGTAGACACAAGAGTCCATTACTGACTTTTTATTTTTGAAACAATTTTATTTATTTATTTAAATCAATTTGACTACAGATTTTGATAGTCAAATGTTTTTTTTTTTATTAATTTAATATATTTTTATGCATAATATAAAAAAATATATAGCATTCTGCATTCCTTTATATAAACTATAAGTGTATGAAATTTTATAATACTCCGTCCGCACAATTTTCGTAAAAAGGCTTACAAAGTTTTTGCTTCATAATATATAAATAAATAAAAATTGTTGTAATGATGTCTAGTATTTATCGAAAAACGTTGTAAGCTTTATAACATACGAGCAATAAGAGCACAGCATACAATGTGCGAAAGTGGCAAACGATCCAAGTAATGGCAAGCGTATATCGCAGCTTACGACGTCTGCAATACCAGGAACATTGCAAGCTGACCTCGGTCTCGACTCTCCCCAGGTGCACAAGCTACCTTACCCACCAAACTCGCACCGAATACTTTAAGAGCAGTACTATTCAGCTGTGATTAAGTGTAAGGTTCGGGCGGTCGGGCTGCTCCAAATTTTGAGCCAAGAGAATTAGCGTACCAAACTCGCACAGACCGGGGTCGCGCGGCGCGTAGGCGAGCGGCGGCGCGTAGCCCTTGTGCGCGCGCGCGCGGCGGTGTCCGGCGCGCCGCAGCTAGTAGTGGGCGGGGCGAGTCGGCGAGCACTTACCGGGGTCGCGCGGCGCGTAGGCGAGCGGCGGCGCGTAGCCCTTGTGCGCGCGCGCGCGGCGGTGTCCGGCGCGCCGCAGCTAGTAGTGGGCGGGGCGAGCCGGCGAGCACTTACCGGGGTCGCGCGGCGCGTAGGCGAGCGGCGGCGCGTAGCCCTTGTGCGCGCGCGCGCGGCGGTGTCCGGCGCGCCGCAGCTAGTAGTGGGCGGGGCGAGTCGGCGAGCACTTACCGGGGTCGCGCGGCGCGTAGGCGAGCGGCGGCGCGTAGCCCTTGTGCGCGCGCGCGCGGCGGTGTCCGGCGCGCCGCAGCTAGTAGTGGGCGGGGCGAGCCGGCGAGCACTTACCGGGGTCGCGCGGCGCGTAGGCGAGCGGCGGCGCGTAGCCCTTGTGCGCGCGCGCGCGGCGGTGTCCGGCGCGCCGCAGCTAGTAGTGGGCGGGGCGAGTCGGCGAGCACTTACCGGGGTCGCGCGGCGCGTAGGCGAGCGGCGGCGCGTAGCCCTTGTGCGCGCGCGCGCGGCGGTGTCCGGCGCGCCGCAGCTAGTAGTGGGCGGGGCGAGCCGGCGAGCACTTACCGGGGTCGCGCGGCGCGTAGGCGAGCGGCGGCGCGTAGCCCTTGTGCGCGCGCGCGCGGCGGTGTCCGGCGCGCCGCAGCTAGTAGTGGGCGGGGCGAGCCGGCGAGCACTTACCGGGGTCGCGCGGCGCGTAGGCGAGCGGCGGCGCGTAGCCCTTGTGCGCGCGCGCGCGGCGGTGTCCGGCGCGCCGCAGCTAGTAGTGGGCGGGGCGAGCCGGCGAGCACTTACCGGGGTCGCGCGGCGCGTAGGCGAGCGGCGGCGCGTAGCCCTTGTGCGCGCGCGCGCGGCGGTGTCCGGCGCGCCGCAGCTAGTAGTGGGCGGGGCGAGCCGGCGAGCACTTACCGGGGTCGCGCGGCGCGTAGGCGAGCGGCGGCGCGTAGCCCTTGTGCGCGCGCGCGCGGCGGTGTCCGGCGCGCCGCAGCTAGTAGTGGGCGGGGCGAGCCGGCGAGCACTTACCGGGGTCGCGCGGCGCGTAGGCGAGCGGCGGCGCGTAGCCCTTGTGCGCGCGCGCGCGGCGGTGTCCGGCGCGCCGCAGCTAGTAGTGGGCGGGGCGAGCCGGCGAGCACTTACCGGGGTCGCGCGGCGCGTAGGCGAGCGGCGGCGCGTAGCCCTTGTGCGCGCGCGCGCGGCGGTGTCCGGCGCGCGGCGCCCGCGCCTCCCGCGCGCCGCGCCGCGCCTCGCCCGCCGCGCCGCGCATGCGCCGCAGCGTGTTCATCGGCCGCCGCAGCGTCTCCGACAGCCGCCTGCGAGCAACTACTTAGTTAGCTACTTCATGGAACGGTCGGAGCGCTCGGTGTCACTCTTTGAGGCCTTTGTTTAAATCTCAGCCTGCACGCATATTAATACTTTAAAAACGATTCGGAACGCTCGAACATAGCTAGAACTAGAGCATAGCTAATGCGAAATAGTTATCAAAAAATTGCAAAGCTTTACGTCTTGATTTCAAAAAAGTGATATTTACTCGTATTTAGTAGAGGGACATTTACTAACTATTAATTATGAAGTACAATACCTACTTTATATTAAAACAATAGTATTAAATATTATACAAAATTATACAGTTGGTTTTAACAACCACCAATATAAGCAAAAACAGTAATAATAAATCATCCACAAAATCAATTTATTGATGTCATGATTGATACTTATAAGAATAATGAATTAAAGTGCTAACATATTTCAAATGAAAAACAAACCTCGCAGGCGGTCTCTTTGGGTTGGAGGAAGGCGTATGAACTGCGCAACACTTAACGAAAGCGCCCATACACACAATGAGGGCGACTCCACCCAACAGAACAGCCCACCACTGCTCAGTGACCCACGCCTGTAACGTTTGTAGGGTAGCTTGGTTCAATAGAAGATTCTTGAGCCTGACCAGCGGACCCTCTGCGTCGACAGCTCGACATTTCAGGAAAACGTCACAGTAACCCTGAAAAAAAATTGTTACAGTAGTAAACAGTAAAACTATGTCTAAATTTAAAATTTAAATATCTTTCATTGTACTCTGAATTTACTACACTAACAATTCTATAAATAATTAATTGTTTATTGATAACAAACTATGTTACCCTACCCAAACTTTAAATTGTAATGCAAATCTATAAGTATAACTTCGGCGAAACGGTTCGTTTGAATTATAATTTACGGATCCTATATTTCAGATATTATGACTGTGAAGCTTTTTGTTTATTTTTCAATAATTTTCATTATCTTTTAAGGTGAAAGTTCTATACTATAAAATTTCACGTTATGACACACATAACTAGAAAAGTAACGATAAACAAAGACAAAATCACGACGATCAAGAAGTATAGAAAACAAATCTTTAGCCACATAGTCGTTATAATAAAAAATGAATTTATCAAAACATTTTTTAGGATAATTTTTACCTGGAAATTATCACACGGCGAGCCGGGTCTGAGACTGATACCACCGGGGGGCAGGCCAACCGAGCTAGCGAACTCTGCTGTACTTCGACAAGAATCCGGATCCGGTCCCGTTTGACACGCCAGCTGACATAACGCCCGCCGGTCTACAACAGCTGTTACTCCGTCGCCGATTTTCGTTGGCGATGATGATAGAAAACACTCTTTCATGTTCCATGCTAGGCATATGGAACCGCTGCATTCTCCTTTGATGCACAGTTGGGTGCCTACAAAAAGTACGAAAAATGCATTTATTTGATGAATAAATATTTATCGATTAGGATATCAGTGTGCTTCAGTGACATACATGTCACTAATATATGCTGCAATATGCAATTTCAAATGAATAGTAACGTGAGCTGTAACTGCTGTGAGTTCTGTGAGCCGTCAGCGATAACAATATTGCCACTGAATTATTTTTATGCTTTAGTTCCGTTCAAAAAAAAAAAAAAAATGATGGACAATGATATTTATAAATTATAATATGGATAATCCATTTAGCTTTATTTTAGCTGATTCATTTGATTAATAGCTAGGACTAAATATAAGCTATTGTCTATCAATGTAACAATTTGCTGTGTGGTTACGGTAGTTAGAATATAGCCACTCCCTTTCTTCCCGTGGGTGTCGTAAAAGGCGACTAAGGGATAACACAGTTCCACTACCACCTTGAAACTTAAAAAGTCGAATGATGGCAGGATAGCCATCCAACTGCTGGCTTTGAAATACACAGGTCGAAGACGGGCAGCAGCGTCTTCGATGCGACAAAGCCAGCCCTGCGGTCACCAACCCGCCTGCCCAGCGTGGTGACTATGGGAAAAACACATGAGTTCACGCCACTTTTAGCGCTAACTTGTAGAGGCCTATGTCCAGCAGTGAACTGTGTGAGCTGAGGAGAGGTAGACAGACGTCACCGTTGTTGCACTTGGTGTGGTCGGGCATGGCGCGCGGCTCGGGGCACTCGGCGGAGCGGCCGGAGCAGAAGGAGGCGTGGCTGCACTCGGTGGCCTCGCGGCACGTCTGGTTGGCGGCGGCCGGCACGAACTGGCACGACTGCGCGCTGCAGCACGGGCCCTGCGACGGGCTGCGGCAACACACGCTCAGGGTCTGTCCCACCCACCACTGGCGTAGTGCGGTTGGGTAGGTGGAGCTCAGTCTGTCCCACCCACCGCACCCACCACTGGCACCCGAAAGTGGCGCTCATCGAATTATTTTCAATTCTCTATTGAGCTGGCTAACCTTTTATCCGTGGTAAGTAACCACCTTTTTTATATATTTGAAACTAGCTGACCCGGCGAACTTCGTATCGCCTAACACAAACTTTATCGTATAGTATTAAAGTTCAAATTGACTTTTAAGTATTATCACAAATCTTTTGTATGGGAGTATAGAAAAGTGTTGTTTTTAGACTTTTTCAGGAAATTTAAATTTTTTTTTTTTAGAATTTTTCTCTCCGTAAAAACCATCCTCGTACTTCAAGGAATATTTTAAAAAACTAATTAGCGAAATCGGTCCAACCGTTGTCGAGTTTTGCGCTTAGCAACACATTCAGCGACTCATTTTTATATTATAGAATTGTGAGCCGCAAGCATAACAAGTAGAGTCGAAGTGACACTATCCATTAAAGTTTTATCTAGTTAGACTGTTTATGGGGCCCGGGCTGTTTTTTTTTTTTTTTGAGTAGAGATTCGAGGTATTAGATAATTTTGATTTCTATATCCAATTATACATACCATTCATAGTTTATTTACATATATATTAGGGACAGTGAATTCTGGTTAGTTTGAATAGCGGGATTTAGAATTATATCTTAATTAAAAAGAAATATGGAACTAAAAATGGTGGTATTTTATTAAGCATCAGTAAGTCTTTAGTCGCCGTAACATGTAAGTTATGGTGTTGACTTCTATAATAGCATTGGTCACTTTGAAATCAATTCTAAGAAAAGAAAAACGGCTAAAACGATGAAACAGTAAGGCAAGCCAATACCGCTATAATTAAGCCATCAACCATAATAGATATATCCTTGTCATGACTAACAATAATCTTTCCTCAAGATCATTTAATATGGGCTTAATTTGGTGTACGATGACAATTTTAACTGTTTACCTGCACTGTGTATTGGCTCTCCTCTTGCAACCTTTCGCAGAGCTATTTCTTTCAGCATCACCGTTACTGACGTGACGTGGGTAGCAGCAACGATCATTGCATTCGTTATCATTGTAGCCTATGAATTATTACAATATTACTATAAGTATATAAAGTAACCAATTATTTTGACTCAATTAAATTTCCAGATATGACAGTAATTTTATTAGGTATAAACAGTAGGAGCCCCGACCTTCCTCAGGAGCTCTTGAGTCACCTTACTCAGCACAGGAACACAAAACTGCTTGAAAGTATTATTTAGCTGTGATCTTCTGTAAGGTCGAGACACCCACTTCCCCAGTCGAGCTGTTCCAGATTTTATAGCATAATATATCCTGTCGTGCCCTACATCAGTTATATTTGTTGTGATACACTTACCGCAGTCGCACTCCTCGTTAACCTCAACTATCTTATTCCCGCAGAAGGCGCCCTCATTCTCTTTGAGGCAGTCCCGCTTGCGACCGCTCGCGTCTCTCATAGCGTCTAACACAGCACTGATATTGCCCACAGAGCAAGCGGAGAACCGACTATTGTTGGGCCTATCACCGGAAGTAGCCGATGCGAACATTATGTAGTTGCCTTGCTGCCCGCCTGGTCGGCATTCGGAAGGATAGTCGTGCTGTAAACAAAATTGTACATGTACTATTATTATATAATTATGATTATACATATCACAAGCAGACCCAGTAGATATTACCAGACCTGTACCATTACATTGTTCATACACTTATAGAGTATTTATCCAACTAGATCTTGTTTGTCTTAATTCTTAAATTGACAAATACAATACATTAACGTAAACGAACCTACTGTTATAAAGAGTGAGAAAGGCAAGTAAAGTAAACATAAATGTGACTGACTAGAATTAGAAACATACGAATATACCCACCGGTGATCCAAAATTGTGTCCGATCTCGTGAGCGAGCGTCAACTGGCTCACTTTGGGAGGAACCCTGCTGTTGTAGTTGACAAAGGTAATGATGCCAGTGTTGAGTGAACGTTTCGTGCTTTGGTACATGCCACCTGTCGTCTCAGTGTACGTCTTGTACTTCTCGCAGATGCCACCGGAAGCGCCACTGGCACTTGCCACCCACGCTAAGCCTGATGATAAATATCATTTTATTAATCACTACTATGTTACAATATATAGTAACCCGTGGTAAACGGTGTTTGTGTTACGCTAAGTACTTTTTGTTTATATACCAATTGTTTTTATATCTGTTGTAATACTGTTTGTTTACAATACAAATAAATATATTATACATATTTATTTGAGCTATTGTTTTGATGAAATCCAAAGAAGACTTATAAAACATACGTCAATGTTCAGAGGAATATATACATAATATAGTAAATATATTTCTGCTAACTTTTTAGGTACCTTTGTTAACACAAGTGGCAGTTTAATATTAAAAATCGAAATCCCTAGAACGCTCCGCTTGCGCCGCCCCTCGCAGAATGCCACCCCGGACCTTGGCTCTTTTGGGCATACGGTAAATATACCCTTGGCCACAACCAGAGCAATACAAAATTATATTCATTTCGTTTTAAGTTAATAAGTAAATAAATAAACTATAAACGGGAAAAAGCATAATATAGTGTAAATAAAGTACAGTAAATTAAATTGGTGACTATTTTGTAGATGAAATAATTTGACATATTTAAAAAAAAAAGAATATTTCAACCTCTTCGATCGATATCTTCATTTTAATATCAAACTATCGATATATCGTCCAAAAAATATTAGCTATAAATATCGATTTTTGTAATATAATAGATATTTCATCAGGAGCCAGCAAAAGAACAGCGCGACTAATTAGAATATAAAACCCTTCTTTATTGCAGAACAGGGCAAAGATCAGCATAGGGAGATTGACAAGCTGTTATAGTATAGCAGTTGTTTGGTGACATAATAGATTACTACTGACATAGGAAAGCGATATCATGGCGGTTATTATGTAATTTGTTAATGGATTTACTATTTATTTAATGTTTTGTGTTTGTTCATACAGTGATTGAAAGTCCATTAAACCTAATAAATATTAAATATGTATCTTTAACCACAGAGTGAATTATATAAAGTAAATTTGATAGGATGAACGTCAACAATAATTATTGAATTGTAAAACACGGGATTTTTGTAGAACAGTTCAATTTTATATGTACATTAATTAAACGTACAAACTTTATGGAGTTTTCTATTTTAATTTATATATTAAATTTATAAATGATTTAAAGAGACTTCCGTGTTTATTTTGAGAAAATTTGATGACACCTGTCTTGAAGAACAGTAGTCGTAAAAAATAATTAATATTATCGAGCCCCACAATTTCTCAAATAATACACAAACTACCAGATATGTAAATAGTTTAAGCCGAGACTTTTAGCACTAAAAGTTAGTAAGCAAAATTAAATAGCGCTCATACTCTAGGTTATATAAATCGATTTAGTCAGCAAAATGGTAAACTTAATAGCAATAAATATTTAGTTTGAGACCAAAAAAATAAACATAGGAGAATATTTTAACAAAAAATTACACGTAACAAAAATCTTCTTTCCCAAAAAAAAAAAAAAAAAAAATAAAATAAAATAAAATTCAATAACTCAATATTTTTACTCAAAACCCTGAAGTTCCTTACTGAATTATGTGGAAAGGCGTTATATATGGGCATTACTCGTTATTAAAGAATCTGTAAATCGATTCAGAAATCACATCTAAATCTATTTATTCAAGAAGACTTCAAAAGCACATTAATTTGATATGTCACTCACCCAAAGTGCCTCCGGTGAAGTCCCTGTAGGTGAAGACATACGCCAGACAGAAGTCTTCGTGGTTTCCAAGCGAGTGCAGATTTAAGAAATTTGACACATCGATGTTTTCCAAGCAGAATTGATTTGTTTCGCTCGCGAATGGATGAGTGTTGCATGATGAATCGTCGTCGATCTGCAATCATTTCGAATTATTTTATTCATATAAAAATAAACATTTTTGGTACTATGGTATGTATGGTGTGTGCGTGCAGGGCGTTTTAAAAATTCAGAAATCCAAGGAAATTTAAATAAAAGACTGAGATCTTACTTTGAGCAGAGCTAGCGATATATTAACCACAAAATTTTTGTTCACCGTCACTGTTGATCAGTTGACGTACTCACAACCCTAAAGCAGAAAGTCAGGATAACTGTTTACTGCGCCAACAGATCAATTATAATACAAGAGAGTTGAGGTCGGTTCCAATATTCAAAACTGACGCATTTTTCTCCCAATATGTTATATATTATTAAAATCGACGGCAAAACTAAGCGTTTTCGAATATAGGAATGGACCTTTGAAGGTCCTACAGAAGATCACAGCTAAATAATATTACTCTTAAGCAGTATTGTGTTCATGTGGTAACATGGCCAGAGCTCCTGGGGAAGGTAATACTTCTGGTATTATAGGCGTCTATAGGCTACGTTTACCATCAGTTGAGCCGAACGCTTGCTGATCTAGTTGTGAAAAAGAGGAAGGAAAATGATTCATACCTTTATCCTCTGAACCTCAAACTGTATATTACGATGCTCCTTGCGCCCGTCGAACTTCGTATCCCTGTAGATGTAGTTGACCGCGGTCACGTGATGAGATATCAAAGATAAGATCTCTTCTCTGGTCTTCATGTCCACTTCGCTCTTCTTGTTTGGATCTCGATGCTGTTCAAGAAAATTTATTTTTTGTTTATTTAAAGTGAAGTAACATAATTATGATATTTCATCTTCTCTTATATATAAAATTCTCGTGTCACAATGTTAGTTATCATACTCCTCCGAAACGGCTGGATCGATTTCTATGAAATTTTGTGTGCATATCGAGTAGGTCTGAGAATCGGCCATCATCTATTTTTCATACCCCTAAGTTATAAGGGGGGCGATTAAGGGGGGTTAATAACATATGGCAAAACAACGTTTGCGGGGTCAGCTAGTTGTATATAAAGCTCCGATCCTTCTCCCACGTGGTAAGGCCTATGCCCACCAGTGGTGTTACAGGCTGAATCGTAACATAAGAGACAAGATTATGTTATTTTATTCCTCATTCAAGGAGTTTATTTTACTATTACTTTTGTAAAGTTACAAGAATTATTCATTAATATAGTTATGAGATGCAAATAAAATCGTCCTTTGATCCTTTGTACTACGCTGTTTGAGAGACTGTAGTTCTTTTTTAGTTTCGTTTTGAATGATAAAGTGTAACTAAACAAAGAATTATGTATGGTTTATATAGATAAGGAGTGCAGAATGCTAACTTTTTTTAAATTATGCATAAAAAACATTAAATCAACAAAAAAAAAAAAACATTGCACACATTACCATATATTTGACACACATGCATACATTTGTTTAATGTTCAAATTTAAAATTTAAATTAATTATGGTGCGACCACTAGTATTTCTTCAATCTTTCAGTGTAACACAAAACCAGTATTTATTCACGATAATTTGCCCTTATGCCCAGTATGAGTACTAAGTAATTACTTTTCTAAGTTGTAGAATTATCGTTAGATACTCAGATGTTCTTGAAAATTATCGAGATTAAAAAAAACGAGGTGTTAAACGCATATATAATTTTTTTTAAAAAGATCAATTATATATATATGTATGTATAATATAGAATTAAAAAAAAGATAAATTCTTTATTAAATATTTGTGTTTGCTCGCAAACGAAAAAAAAACCGACTTCAATTACATCGATGAGTAATACAATGTAGATCGACGAAAAAATAGTCAAGTAATTACGCGTTATCAAAGATTACTCAAACAGTCATCAATCAGATCTCGATAAAATTTATATGTAACCACATGATAAACATCAGCTTTCGATTAAATTAAAAATTATCAAAATCGGTACACCCAATAAAAAGTTATTGCGGATTTTAGAGAGTTTCCCTCGATTTCTCTGAGATTCCATCATCAGATCCTGGTTTCCTTATCATGGTACTAAACTAGGGATATCCCCTTTCCAACAAAAAAAGAATTATCAAAATCGGTACATCCAATAGAAAGTTATGTGGTATAATACAACGTAGGTCGACGAAAAAAGCGTCAAGTAAAAACGCATTATTAGATATAACTCGAAAAGTAGTTGTTAGATCTCAAATAAATTTAAATGGGACCAAATGACACCACCTTTCGATCAAAAGAAAATTTGTAAAAATCGCTCCACCCAGTCAAAAGTTCTGAAGTAACATACATAAAAAAAAATACAAACGAATTGAGAACCTCCTCCTTTTTTGGGAGTCGGTTAAAAAAATAGCTGACCTAGCGAACTTCATATCGCTTTATTTATTTTTTTCTTGAATATAATATTTACATGTACTTATCAAAATAAAATATAGCCTATCTTTCAAGTTGGATTAAACTGCACACGGTGTGCAAATTTGATTAAAATCGGTTAAGTAGTTTAAGAGTCCATCGCGGACAAACAACGTGACGCATAATTTATATATGAAGAATAAAAAAGTTTGTATTATTTATTTATTTATTTATAGTCCGTTCAATCTAGCCATTCGAAGGTATATAAATTCACATCAAGTTGAAAGTGAGTAAAATTGTTCAAAACATAATGAAAAACAACATTTCAAAATTCCCCATCGTTCCGGTAAATGAAAAAAGATTTACTCGAGGTCCATAGATAAAGTAAAAAAAAATAGATAACGCACCTAGAACAGAAAAGTGAAGCCACTTTTTTAAAGATGTGTGAGTGAGTGAAGTGTTGACACTTTTTAAAAAAAGTCCCTAAATTTTTTATTAAACAATTAATTTAATATAGGTAAAATGGGTATGTGGAAATAAAAACCTGTTTATAGTTTTAAATATATATACTCCTTTTTTCGATTCAAATTGTTACATAAATCTATTGTAGCCGTGTTTTGATTTATTTAATTATATAAATCTGTGTCAATGAAAACTTGCGTTTTTAAGTAATTGATGATTCCTCTGAGGAGCAAGTTCCTGCTTTAAAGACGTCTAACTCTTTGCTGTAATAAATTGATTTTATTTTTACATTTTTTTTTTTTTAAATTAAGTTCCTGTTTTTTTAACTTTTCTATTAGTTTATGTTTTCTAGGTGTATCAAAGATTGAATTTTGGTTAACGACTGATTTAAACTCATCCGGTAGGTCCTAGAACAAAAAATTCAACATTAAAATACGTAGTAGTAAGTAGTAGTATGTACTTGATGGTACTCTACGAAGTCCACGTTTTGTAATGTACATGTTAGCTTTATCAAAATGGTTTGAACAAATCAACTAGATGAGGATGGCTGTCGTTGTAGTTCATTTCGGCTCAGTCGTAAAGCAGCTACCCATTCATCTCCTATTAAAATATTCGTTGGAAACCTAAAACCATGATATTTAGTAGTAAAATATGAGTAGTTAATTCACAAATTTAAAAGGAAACAAACGAGTTAAAAATTCATATTTAACTTGACTTCAATTTAGGAAAAACAAAAATCACACGATAAAAAAATAATTGTGTTTGCTCGCAAACGAAAAAAAAAACCGACTTCAATCACATCGACGAGTAATACTACGTAGATCGACGAAAATATAGTCAAGTAACTACGCGTTATCAAAGATTACTCAAAAAGTAGTTATCAGATCTCAATAAAATCTATATGTGACCACATGACAAACATCAGCTTTCGATTAAATTAAAAATTATTAAAATCGGTACACCCAGTAAAAAGTTATTGCGGATTTTCACGAGTTTCCCTCGATTTCTCTGGGATTCTATTATCAGATCCAGGTTTCCTTATCGTGGTACTAAACTAGGGATATCTTCTTTCCAACAAAAAAAGAATTATCAAAATCGGTACATCCAGTAGAAAGTTATGCGGTATAATACAACGTAGTTCGACGAAAAAAGCGTCAAGTAAAAACGCATTATTAGATATAACTCGAAAAGTAGTTGTTAGATCTCAAATAAATTTAAATGGGACCAATTGGCACACACCACCTTTCGATTAAAACAAAATTTGTCGAAATCGGTCTACCCGGTCAAAAGTTCTGATGTAACATACATAAAAAAAAAAAAAAAAAACCCTCCTCCTTTTTTGGAAGTCGGTTAAAAAAACAATAATGTTGTCCACTTTCTACTTATTTATTTTTCTATGATTGCCTACAATTTACTTACCCGCATTTTGGGCTAATGGAAATAATAATTACTGGTAACACTCCCTCAGTACGTCATTTCGGGACATCGAAATTATAAGTTCCGAATAACCTCAATATTATTTTGGAATAACAAGAAATATAAAGTTTTGTATGTACTTACGTGTGAAACGATATTTCTTCAGACTTTTTATTCACTTTGGTATTGTTTTTGCACCATTTAATTACATAAGAACGGCATTTTGAAGGCAAAATTACTGTACGAGGCCCCGTGAGATACTAACGAAAATGAGCGTAGTTTGGTGCATATGTGTGCGTGAGCGCGTGTGTTTACTTGAAGGAGCCGAGTTTTGTGGCTTCAGTAACAACAAAGGCCGCGCATTATCTACCTTTTTTTACCTGATCTATGTCGAGGTCAAAGGAAAGAATTAGTTTATCGCGATTTTCTTCATAACGGTAACTTTTATTGCAAAATTACCTAAAACAAAACTTGTAGATTATAGAATTATTTATAAAAAAGGTACCAATATTTTTTTCCTAAAAGCCACCGTTTCTGAGATATAACGATAAAATAAATTGTAAGCGTCATTGTAACGCGCTAAGTAGACTACCTCAGTGGTGGCGTGGAAACGTGTGCATATTATAACGCTTCCAACTTTTTGAATTTATGTACCTTCACTCTTATTTTTTGGTCTAATTTGACCGGACAATTAACGCGCAATGTGTATAATTTGTTAGGGTGGAATCATGAAAATCAATTTTTTAACCGATTGAGCTGAAATTTTGTATACCCGTTCAATTCGAATGACAATGCGTTTACCTCTGCGATGCAATCCTAAATCCAACATGGTGTCCACATCCAAGATGGCGGAGTACTTATTTTTAATGCACTCCTAAAATTCGTTTCCCTACATCCAATATGGTGGACTTTCCTAGAATATGGGTATAAAATGAACGGGCTTGCTGAGATTAACTCAAAAAGCAAAGTCAAGTTACTCTAAATTTAATTAGCATACTGAGAAACCTTCGCCGACGATATTGTCATCTTTGCGGATACGCTGGATGAGTTAGGCCAAATGCTGGCCGGCCTAAACGAGTCCTCCCGACGTATCGGTCTCTGTATGAACTTGGATAAGACGAAAGTTATGTTTAACAACCAAGTCATACCGATACCGGTATCGGTCGATGGTACCCTTCTCGAAGTTGTTCAGGATTATATTTACCTAGGCCATACTATCCAACTAGGCCGCAACAACTTCGAGAAGGAGGCCGATAGGAGGATTCGGTTGGGCTGGGCGGCGTTTGGCAGGCTCCGTCGAGTCTTCACTTCGAAGATTCCGCAATGCTTGAAGACAAAAGTTTTCGAGCAATGCGTCCTGCCTGTGTTAACATACGGAGCCGAGACGTGGACACTGACCAAGGGACTGGTCCACAAGTTTAAAGTCGCTCAACGTGCAATGGAACGGGCTATGCTTGGGGTCTCTCTCAAAGACAGGATTAGAAATGAGACTATCCGCGAGAGAACGAAAGTAACCGACATAGCCCACAGAATTAGCAAGTTGAAGTGGCAGTGGGCTGGTCATCTGTGTCGCAGGACCGATGGCCGTTGGAGTAGACGGGTCCTAGAGTGGAGACCGCGTCTTGGCAAACGCAGTGTGGGACGTCCTCCGGCCCGTTGGACCGACGATCTACGTAAGATTGCCGGTGTAGGCTGGATGAGGATTGCGGAAGACCGGGATGTGTGGCGCGAACTTGGGGAGGCCTATGTCCAGCAGTAGACTGCGATAGGCTGAAGTGACTGAGAAACCTATTCAGCGATAACTAAAAAGGAAAAATAAATATTTTTTTTAAACTCGATACCACAGATTAATAAACAAAAGGCAGATAGAGCGTGTGCAACAAAAAGTATGAAGCCACTTTTTATTCATGTGTGCGTGGCGACTAGAAATGGCACTGTAGGAACACGTGCATCTATGTGTGTATAATGATACCATAAAAAGAAAAGAACTCCCTGTATTTTTTAAAATGTCTTTTTACGACAATAGGTTCTAAAGTTTTATTTGGATACATGAATTTATAACTAAATACTTTAATAATAATAATAATATTAATAAAGGTTTCGTTAAAAATAACGAAAGAAATAGGTAATATGTCAAGATTTTTATAACTAGCGGTCCGTCCACACTTTGCTTCGGGTATTAATTTTGTTTTTGTTTAATAAGGTTTAAATGGACTTTACAAAGTTTACAACTCTAGATAATAAAACTTTAGTGTTTTTCAGTAGTATCATATTTATTTCATTAGACAAATTAAAAAAACATACATAATTTAAAATATTTATTATTAATAATAATAATAATCATCATCATCATTTATTCACACACACACATACATCGATATACAGACAACTTAAAGACTAGACCAAAAGATTAGATAGTATTACAAATAATTACATTGGATTTTTTTTTATCAACCTACGACATTTTTCGGTAAAGCATAAGCCATCCTCTTTAAAATGTAATGAACACACAACGCAAAATTTTGAAGCCTGCCTATTATTGTCTTGCCTGCTTTGGCGAATAATAGAAACTCAT
This sequence comes from Melitaea cinxia, assembly GCF_905220565.1. NCBI lineage: Eukaryota > Metazoa > Arthropoda > Insecta > Lepidoptera > Nymphalidae > Melitaea > Melitaea cinxia. The sequence continues at coordinate 5,765,187 of NC_059400.1, read as the reverse complement.
TCCTCGCGTAGAACAACATCTGTCGGCAATCTGCAAAAATCATTAAATAATAAAACTTGACACTGATTATAATATGTATTCTTTAAATATATCTAGCATCTTCCATTAATTCCACTAATATTATAATCTGGCTATTGCCTACAACCTAACAAAATATACCATATATGTAAATAACTTCATCATTATTTAAGCTCCTGCATTAGATATTAATGACCGAATCACAGTAAATGGTAATAACAGATAAAAATACATCTAAATTCGGAATAACTATTTAGGCGTGATATTACGTGTGGAAATCGAATACACGTCCGTACATTTAAAAGTCAGTCTCACTAACGCCTAGACCATCAGGTAGTTTCCCCAATTGAAGGGAAAAACATTTCGCCGAACACTGGCAACACAGTTGAATAATGTCGAGGTTTTGTGTTCTGAGATAACCATATAATTTATTGGGTGAATAAATAATAAAATCAATTAAATAATTTATAATTACCTGTGAAATGAAATTCCATCCTCTTTTTTTATTTTTGAGAACAACTTTCACAATGTTTAATAACACAAAACGGCATTTTTTGACACAAAATAATGAATCACTCGAGACGTTTAAACAATACGACGCTATCTTTAGCACTGCTGCGACTTTGTATTCGCTTTTGATTTTGTATTCGCTTTGATGGCTTCACTTGCATGTTCGGCGCGCTCCATCTGCCTTTTGTTTATTAATCTGAGCTCGATACTAGAACTTAATTTAACCATGCTATCAAAAGCTAATTAGTCGTAATTCTTTTTCAGACTTTAGGTAAACATTTATTGTTATTTAGGCGTAAATTATCACTGAAACATATTTCCGGGAAGTTGATATTCTTACTGTGCAGTTTTAACCACAATAATATTTATAAAAAAATGTAGGTATCTATACTAAATGATAAGGCTGAAAAGTTGACTTGTTCGTTTGTTTAAACGTTTACGACGCGCTTATCCCAGGAGCTACTACTACTAACTAGTTACAATTGAAAAATTATTTTTGTGTTGGATAACCCATTTTCCTCATAATCAGGCGTATGAAGCGAGGCACAGCTAGTTTTACTACAAGATTAAAGTTACATGTATTATATATGTATGTATTAAAGTTACATGGTTTTAAATTATAACCCCAATCACTAATTATGTATTAAAGCTTCGTGTTAGACCTGTACCGTTAGCTGATTACGTTCCAAGTTAAAGGCAAAACAGGATCATTGATAAAGTTTTCTATGTAAAATGCTTTTATATGGATGTCAGAGAAAATTTTATCTTTTATTATTTTAGTGACACGTGTATATATCGTCAAAAAATTACCCATAATTTTGTTATAATTATAATGCTTTACTTGCTCGGCAGAAATAAATTCTGGATTTATTTTTTATAATTGTTTTTAATATTAGAACTCAGGCTAGTACAAAACAACAATAACACCTTTTACAATAAAAGTCAATCTATATATATATTACACTACATTATAAATAGTCGTATTCCTAAAAATAAGACGTAAATATTATAAATAAATAAACGCTTCACAGTCAATATAATACTTTATCTTACATAAGTTTTGGTGATAAGAAAAAAAAAAATGAAAAAAAAAACAAATAGGGTAAGGTGCCAATAAGGGTTAATTTGATTGACCTTTATATTGAGAATTATGTAGAGACACTAAATCTAGATGTAAGAATGAGTTTCCGTGTAATGTACGCTGTAAAAAATTAATTACAAAGAAACAAACAAAGTCGTGAGCACTATCCATGAAATGATGAAACTATCTTTTTTTAATATTAAAAATGTATCGTTGGAGAAATAGCACTAGAGGGTTACCTATTTTTAACACACAAAACTAATCGCTTTTAGTAATATAAACTCTAATTAATTACTAACTTGACATTTAAAATTATGACGCAAACAATAACGTCGTTGAAAAGATATTATTAATTATTATTGGAATATAATTTCCGGCAAGTTTTCAAATATTTCGTATCCGTAGTGCCCCTAGTTAAGTGTCCGACCACCCAATGTAAGTAGCGCCGAGGAGTAACTTACTGCTTCATACCTCATTGTTGTCTCATCAAACACTCAACTCAACTCACGTCGAAAATATCTTACTACGAGTTTGAACATAAACAATAAAATTTTGCCGCCTACGTTAATAATTAATACGTATTAATTAATATAAATTTTAGATTAAAGGACTTATATCCCTCATGTGTGATAGATTCTTTTGAAGCTTATGATCGTGAATGATGCTTTTGTATGTATATGTACCATATTAAAAAAAAAAAAAAAAAAACTATTGTATTTTTAGAGATATTTTATATAAATCACTGCATAAAGTACCCAAACCGTAAAATTTTTACTGACAAAAATAGACATGGTCAAGGTAAGGTCATTGTTAGACTTTGAAAGTCAACATAATATATTATAATCAATGATGCACGGGTAGTACAATCATATATAGTTAGCACCCATTAGCAAATTGACGATATGCAATGTAATAAATATACATAACGAATTATAGCAACCAGCCAAGAATATGTGTATTACTAACTGACTCGGTGATTATCTGCTTCTAAGCGGTGTATTAAGATGTAACATGCACAAATTAGCAATACAAATGCAAAAACCGAATCAAAATATTTTTGGATTATGTAGGCCTAATAAAAACCCTTATACATTTCGTTCTTAAATATCTTCTACGTATATAAACAAATTACACTTTTATTATAGGTATAAATAATAATATATCCCTAGCACCGCATATACATGTAATTATTATACTTAGAGTATACATTACAGTAGTATGTAATGTATACTCTAAGTTACTATACAACACAAAACCGTATGTGAAAACTTTTAAATGGTGTATTTTTATTTTCTTTTTTATGTAATTAGCTTAAAACTAAGTCTCTGTACACTGTCTGTTTTCCAAATAAATCAAAAAAAAAAAAAAAAAAAAAAAAAAAAAAAAAAAAAAAAAAAAAAAAAAAAAAAAAAAATGTCCATAATAAATAATAAACAATATAAATAGCCTAGATTATATAAAGTTCGTATGGATACAAACATCAGGTTACCGTTAGTCGGTTAGATAATAGTCAACAAGCCACTTACATCCGGGAAGCCCTCCCTGACGTGTCGCCATATCAGCGGGTCGGTCTGTATGTACAGCGAGCACATGTTGCGTATCTTCTCGTGCGGGGCCGCGCGGCGCGACCGCGCGTGCTCGCTGTTAGCGGCGCGAGAGTATTTGTTGAAGTGGTGGAAATCCCAGTGTCTATAATAACAAAGGAACATCTTATATTGGTATTTCTTTTTATACAACTACGTCGGCAACAAGCTTGAAACCGCGGAGCACAGCTCGATATTTATATTAGTTTTATAAAGCGACTGCCCGTTTCTCAACTTCTGTCTAGCCCGTTGGCGCAGTTTGTAGTGATCCTGCTTTCTGCTGGGGGGGGGGTTAGTTGTGGGTTCAATTCCCGCTTCGAGTCTGGATGAAATATAGATATTTATTTATATATCTTATACTATTAAACGAGCAATTCTTGTATATATATATCTATATAATCTGAATCTCGGAAACGGCTCCATCGATTTTTATGAAATTTAGTATGCAGGGAATTTCGGGGGAGATAAATAAATCTAGCTAGGATTCATTTTTAGAAAATGTCGTTTTATCTCTGTTTTTAGGCAATAAAAAAAATGGCTACAATATCGTCAGAATAAGAAGGTAAATTTCGCATCTGTCAATAAAGTTGTAGTAGCTCAGGGGAAATCGGCCGATCGCGCTCGGCCGAAAAGATCATGGTTCGAATCCTCAAGTTTTCCAGCTCCGATTATCGTTTTTTTTTCTTTTTTTTTCTAAAAAAATAAAATCGAAAAATATTATTCATATTTTATCAATATGTAATTCGTATTTAAATATGATTTTCAAAAAACACGATTTATTAAAAATACCGAGCTAAGCTCGGTCACCCAGGTCCTGTTTTATTTATATGTAAGTTTATCGAAAAAAAAAATGTAGCTATACCAGTCGGCTGTGACCTATAAGACATGTACTTTAGGAACAGACTGATGACCGTATTGTAAATATTTATTTATTTAACTTTCGCTGTTTTTAATATTAATCATAGAATTTACTACTGGTATAGGCAGTTTAATTTGAAAAATTAAATTATAAGTAAAATCCAAATAAAAAGAGTTAAGTCCGAATAAGACAACAAAAATATCAACCTAACTTTCCACTGAATCCATCTACTGCTTTGGTAAGTGGGTTTTTTAAGTGAGGGTTTTTGTATCTGGAATAATTTTAAATCCTCAAGTTTAAAAAGATTTCTTCTGTTGCTGGTTGTGTTAGTCCCGAACCAAGAAACTGATGCATTTCATATTATCAAACTTTCATGAATTCAATTTACAGTACAGACATTGAAAACTTCTTAGGATCAACTATTGAATTATTTTTGGATACATGCCTAGACGAATCGTCTCTGAGGCTGTTTGGATGATGTGGGTTCGGCGCTGATGAGTGATGGGTTTGTGTTGGGGTAGAAACTGGAGGATCGTCGTCTACGCCGGAGTTCTGTATGCGCTCCATCCATTGAACAACTTCGTCTGTCACTCCGCATCCGCCTGCGTGACCTGAGAAATATTGCTTTATGTTAGACCACTGGAAATATACACATATAGTAATTACTTATCCTCTCAGATTACACTATTGAAATTCCATACGAAATTATTCATGTCATTAATATTTCAAGTACCATTTCTTGTTAAAAAAAAATGAGAAAAGAGAGCACATGTGACAATACAACCTGTACAGTGAAATATACAACATTTTGTATTTAAATGTCACCATAGATGTCGATAACTGCATCTCACATGAGGTTCAGTTATCGCAGCGATTTGTTTTCGAAATGTTTGCCATTCTACATGTGCCAACTTTATCTGAAGGTAGGTAATTTGTAAAACTATTATTCCGTCTAGACGGCATGAGCGTCCAGACTCATATACTACATCAAACAATGCGTAAGATGTTTTCTGAAATTAAATTTTAAGAAAATGCATCTTGTGATACGAGAAGAGATATTTTTGCATATCTTACACCAACACGCATATACGCGCTTATGCCTGCATGTGTGTCAAAAACGATACTGTGTCTAGATATTTTTTTTTACTATTAGAACAAATTGAAACTTCGCGTGATTGTAACGGTTCTGTCAATAATATATCTCAGTAATTTTATACAAAAATTCACAACTATTCATCATCGACAAACAAAGGTAAAACTTTATTTCGACGTCCTCATTCAAATCTGAAATGCAATACACTGGTAGCGATGCGAATTCGGTTTCCCCGTAATAAAATCAATACGTCCGTATTTCGCAGCCATCGATCTGGCAGGTTGTAATATCTCGCGTAATGCAAGGGAATGTTTTAAATTATTCATGACAAAATCCAAGTTTGCGGTTCGTGTTAGCGCGACGAGAAAATAAAATAAAAAGATGTATCCGCCAGCCGTCGCGACGATATCGCCTGTGGGCTATGAATGGAGACGCATTTGAATCATTTTCTTATACAAGCATATTGGAGTTTTATAAACTATTCATTGTTTCATTTCAATTGCGATTCGAGTATATTATGCATCGCTTTAATTTCCCTTTAGTTTATCATGCAAAATATTACGCTAGTTAATACCTATACCGTAGAGAGAGTAGATGAACAGTTTTCTCATCAGGATTTCCAGCTGATTAGTGGTCGCGCCGTACGCTTCAGAGAGAAAACGCTATATTTATATATCCTAGTTTCCTGTCGTGATTAACGAGTCATCTAATAAGGAACACTCTGTTTAAACGCAGCCGGAAGTTGTAGAGTGAAGACAAGATAAATCAATCAATCGAAAATGTTTACCATGTTTTAGAAGAGTAACATAAGATACAAATTAGTAGATATACTTTAAGATAAGAAAAATTTTAAGTGTCTCTCTTTTGTATAATATTTTATGTTTCATTCGCTTTGAATTTCAATACACGAGACGTTGGTTTATTACTTTACATGTTTAAAAATAATTTTTATTTCGGAGTTTTGTTACCTTTTACATAAGTGTAGAAAAAAGCCAAGTCTTGAAATAGCATTAGTCCAACAGTTAGATAGTATGAAACGATGATATATTACGTAATATAAGGCCCTAGTCTGTTGTTGACTTTTACCATCTATACGGGTGAAAGTGCTCGGGTATAGGGTTTTGTTTTGTGAGATAGCAAAGCGTTATTGCATTAAAAGCGTGCAGAGGTAAAATTGAATGAAAGATACATGGGAGGAGGGTAGATAAATAATCTCCAATGTGGTACAGCTGTGTTCGAGTTAATTAATGGTAATTACGTACTCCGTTTAGGATAATTAAAAGCTGATATTTTAGTCTAACTTCTTGTTTAAAGGTTCTTTAATGTAAATATACTTCATTTACTGCGAATTATGGTATCTACGATATTTACATAGGAAAAATCACAAAAAACTTTTTCTACTTACACAAAATTATAAAGTGCATTACAGCGATAAGTAGTCAAAATACAATTATAATATAAAATATACAGACATAATATTTACTTTTAATATATAAAAACACAATAATACTGATAAACAAAAGATATTTTAAAACAGTAATTTCGTTTCTATAATCGCGCATCGCGAAAAATGTTTTAGGCAGCAAACGAACGACAAACAAAAGCAACGCCTATGGCGTTGGACAATGTAAATGAGGGAAGTTGTTAGCTGAGCTCCGTTGGTAAATACTGAACATGTGTGCCACCAACTTTTTGACTACAAACAACAAATACAAAACCTCAAGAGGAAACTACATGCCCGAAAACCACAAGCGTGACCAATATTACTTTTGTTGCAAAATGTATCGATTAGTCAGCTTTTGGAAATTTTACTAATTTAGTATTATACAAAAACATGCTTTAGATTTATGGACTGATGTCATTAAAAAATGGGTGTCAGGGAATAACTTTTATTTCAGCTTTCCTACTTGATAATTTTTCAATGCTGACATAATCATTTTGTTCTCAAAATATATTTTTGTTTCTTAACAATAGAAAATTAATAAGAATCATCAAGAGTATAATCTGCAAGATGATAGAATAATTGCGTTACCCTAGCGTTTACGTGGGAGGGTTTGCTTTGAACGTAAGTCTATTGTAAATTAAAAATCGCATGAGAGCACTAATGATGCCCTCATAACGTAAATATGGTATTTGAATGGGCCAGGCGGGCAGGCCGGCTGGTTGGCTAGGCATTAGCGCGGCGAGATGTACGCCCGCAGCCAGTAATTTCCGTTATCTGGCGGTCGCGTATAGAAGCTTCGTTAAAATGCAGCGTGCCGGATGCGAAGCGCCAATGTGCTCTAACACGACGTATATACGTTTAAAAAATACCACTCTATAGTCTGCTCAGCGGTTTTTAATTTTAAATCTCCCTTGCGTTAGCTTTTGTTTTTTTTTATTCGTTCCGTTGCACTGTTGCGATATCAAGCTATCGTTAAATATACATATACTCATTAAAAGCAACGGCCGTAAATGACTTTATATTGTGAGTGGAAAGCAGGATTAAATCTGATGTTCGTTAACTTGCTCCAAAGCTTTCCGCTAGTAGATAAAGAATAACAATCAAGATACCATAAAAAGCTTTGATTATTTTAATTCATAAAGGTTATTATAGTAATTAAATTGTCGAATGCTGTTAACAACGAAGAATTAGTCCCCGACCTTGACTATAAAATATAGCAAATGTTGTATTTCAAATAATTTTTCGCATTTAACCATTCAAGGAGTCCAGCTGTGTCTACAATAGATTTAAAGCGACAGAATGTAATTGATTGACGACGGTCTTTAATCGGCTTAATTGTGGCTACAGACGCCTTTGTTGAATGAAGTTTGAACATCTGTTCGCCTATCAACTTCAAAAATGAACGAATCAATAATAAATTACATTCATCTTTTCATCGTGAATACCTATATTTCTAAAACACTCTAAAAATAATTTTAAATAATAAAATAAGCATATCATTGTTATTTGTTTATAGGTCAGTTTCTCACATTCTGTACTTTTTAAATGTACTTATTTCTATAATGCTAAATATTGTATTCTAAAGTGAAATAGGTACAATAATATTTTAATAGACGTATAATAACGTAAATAAAATTAGAAATAAACTAAGAATTTTAATTTTAATTAAGTCAGAAATAGATATATCATGTTAAGGGTTGATTAAGTATAACTATTTTTACAACGAATCAATTAACTAATCACAATCACTACGACTAATCAATTAACTAAGGCACAAAACTTGAATATTATTCAATAAGTCATACAAAGTCGCCTTTGAGATCTGTTTTCAATCTAATAGCTTCTTTCAGTTATTAACCTAAAGAATGAATAACCTAAATTGATTTTCATTAAAAATAATATCATTTTAGAAGGAAAATTCTTTATTACTTTTACAATATTAACGCATGAGAGTCTGATTAATTTACGTCTATTTAATTATCGAATTCTGAGAAACGTTACGTCCTCGCTTATCAACGATAAAAAAACCGAACTCATTAAATTGTGGTTACGCGCTAATTTAAATCCATGCATAAGCATATCTCTAAGTAGCATAATATAAATATTTAAACATGGAGGAGACTTTTATCAATAGTGCACACACACACATACATACATACACACACACAACACGCACGCACGCACGCACACACACATGTTTTTCTTATAACAAATTGTAACACTGAGGCATTGGAGTAAAAATATCAAAATTTTCTGATCTGCATTTTTAGGAGACTTCTAGTCAAACAATTTAACAACGTCATTTAACTTTCTTCTACGTACGAAATCCTTACGTATGCACCATTTTTCAGAACATTACTTGAAGCTTGAGACTTGTTATCCTGAAATACATATTCGCCGTATACTCCGAGGAAATAAAATATTCAGGCACTTAACTTATTTGTGTGTTGTTGAGGTTATTTTGTTGTGTTTCTTGTCAGAAATATTTACTGTTTATTTTCCTTATTTATAAAGTAATAAAACCCGACTTATTAATTTAAATTGGAGTGTTTATATACTTAAACGAAAAAATAAGTTTCTGCCAATTACTAGGTAAATAAATGCTGGTGGTGGGTGCTGGTGGTGCTGGCAGTAGGGTTTTTTTATATATAACTTTTTTTTTATATATAACAAAACGGATAAATGTAGCAATGTAAGTTGTAGGTAATTTGTGAACTTTAGAGAACTATAACTTGTAATGGCGTATAAACGTCTCACTGTTGGACAAACTTTTCTTCCATGTAAGTGAAGAATTGGATCTACCACGCCAGTCTCTGTAGTAGGTATATATACCAATATCCCATATAATAAGGTACGTATTTATTTATTTAACACTTTATTGTACACCATACAAATAAAATAAGCAAGCAACATTAGCAATAATTTGTAGAAAAAAAATGTACAAAGGGCGGCCTTATTGCTTAAGAGCAATCTCTTCCAGGCAAATTTAGGGCAAAGGAGATGATATATTGACGGTGTAGGTGTAGAGTATAATTTTATAAAAAATAATAGAAAGCAACTCAATAAATAAACATACATACTTACATAGATAGTTTGTTTACATACATACAAACACACACATACACACAGACACCCATACATACACACACAAAGTTCATACTAGATAACTAAGAAGTTTTTAAACAAGATTAATAGTGACAGAAGAAGACAATCATAAGACTGGAAACCTAAAGCAAAGGATTAATTCCCACCCATTTAAGAAAGTGTAGTTTAACGGATTTCTTAAAAATAGGAAGGGATACGTATATTATTTTTTATTTATTTTATCCTCCAGTGAGATGTAATTTTTAAGTATTCTTTAAATGACACTTTTCTCACAGACTCGCACAAATGAAGGAAGTATTTATGATTTAAATCAGACCGTATTATTCAGAAAACGTACACGAGATTGTCGCTTACAATATTTGATTAAAACGTATTCTTAGAGCTTGACAGAGTTTTATTATTACTTTAATAAGTGATCGATAGTCATTAGCAAGGAATACATACTTTGTATTCTTGTATTTGAAATATTTTTTACGGGTTTAAAACGTTTCACACGATCAAAGCGTGTCACGTTGTCAGAATATAAATAGCTTCACTGAATGAACCTAGTATCTAGTGAAGCTAGTCTTTCATATTTAAATTGACGGTAAATAGAAAACACATAAAAGGGACCACCCTCAATACAAATGTCCAATAAGCCGTAATGAAAAAAAAAATGCATTTAAACGACCCTTCCTGTTCGCTCAATAGCTATCAATTTACGTAAATGTTCTGTTGAGTTCAAATTAAATGTTTATGCATGAACTGATTCTACGTGCATCGTTTTCTTTTATTTCTCACTTTACCACCCAAATTAGAAATTTAGCCACCAAAAAATATTATTTATTTTATGAAACGTGCCTAAAACGTTGAATAAGGTTTTTGCAGCGCAAATTTTTAGCGTTACCAAGATTTGTATGCTAAGTTGACAAAAATGCAAACCTCGACGACGCCGAGCAATGTCGTTGACGTGAAATTACCATTTCAGCCTACGGACCAATGAATATGTATTATGTAACACGGAATTGGACCGGTTTGATGACAATAACGTAAACTGAATCAAAACATATTTTAGCGTTCCAATCCGTGAAATGCGAGCGAATAGCGATCCCCAATTGTTCTGAGCTAAGCGATACCCGGAGCAAGTTGTCTTGAAAGAACCCTAGGTAACACTCGAAAATCGATTTCGGAACAAAGAACAACATTTCCTCTTACGCCAATATTATTACTTCCTTTGAGTATACTTTCAGCTAAGTTCCTGTTTTATAACACTCCTTTTACGGATTACATCGACAATTTAAAGTGAACAAGTATTCAGAGATCGAAATGCGTGTAATAACATAAACTTAGAAGAAAATTATTACAGGTAAGCTCTTTTCCTTATTTTATCCTGTTCGAAACAATAAAAAGAATAATCCTGAATGAATTCTAAGCAAAACATTGAGAGTGGTTTTTAAAATAACATTTTAATTAAAATCCTTTTGTTATATCATTTATATATAATAAATCTATTAAATAACAAACGAGTGTGCTTTAGACGACACGACTGAAGTAAAACTTCTTTAGCTCCATCTAACTATATCACAGTTTTCGTAACGTTCTCGTCACGAATTCACCAGCTTACTCCCAAAGTCAAGCGTGCGTAAAGAAGTTTTACTTCAAAAACTTCAAAGCTGATTAAAATTAGTTTAGGTAAGTACATAAATTGGTCCACAACGATTGATAACAAACGAAACATTATTGGATCAATTGTGAGAAATAAAGCGTTCAACAGCCTCGTAATAAATTATCGTGAATTTCCCGATGCAGAACCGTGTGGCAATCAGGCGACAGCACACGGACGCGCGGTCGAAACGAGATTAAAGTTTGTTAAGAGACCTTGCGTTGCAATTCATTTGCCGCGCGACACACTGTGGCGAAACTTGCATTGAAACGACTCGGGATTCAGGAACCATCTACGAACTACACCTAGTTTCTAATTTCCAGTTTTAATCTTGTTGCACATCCAACACATACGCTACATAATTGAATAGCTGTTCTCAGTAAATTGAGTTAGCAGCTACTATGATAAATAAAGTTACGAATGGTTTAATATCGAGACGAATTACTCTTTTTCTAACAAATCAGAACATTCTTACCAAAAATGTCTTTTAATTACATATATAGCTTTTGAATTTTGTGTAAATATTAATCAGCAACTGATTACACTTAAAATTGTTATCTAATTCAGCAAGGTAATAAAATATTTACTTTAGTTTGGCATAACTTTATGTTGCGAAAGCCGAAGACCATGACAAATAATCATTTTCATTTGGATAACCTAGTTTAATTTGAAGCGGATTTAAAATGTTTTTTTTTTTTTTTTGTAATAACTATTTAAATTCATTTAATATATGAAACTATAATTAGAGGTCATAATTTTTTTTTCTTTATATCATTTACTGAGTGCAAAAAAAATCAGCGCGATAATTTGTCCGAAAAGGTTCAGCATCACAATGTCAAGAACAATTTCGCATAATGTATTGTTTCGTATTTAGCTCGGTCCTCGTGAAATAACTCGTCTATCACGGCAACTAAGTTTCGTGTTGTAACACAAAAGTAGGTAATCATGTCACTATGTAAAGTGTAATGAGCCTCACTCATTACTACTCTAGTGAGTTTACCTAACAAGTCAACGAGGATGTAATAAGAAAACTAAACATCTCATAAAGCGGAAGTTTTTTTTTACCTAATATTTTTAGGATATTCAAATGGGATATAAACGTATTTTCAAACTCTATCAGGATTGAAATTTTATTTTTGCGTTTGAAAGCTTATCTCTTATGACTGGAAATGAGCACTTATAAATGAATCGCCAAAAAGTCTGTACCCACTTATGAACCACTGCATCAAATTGGATAATTCTTTTTTTTTTTGCTGCGTTCGTTATTGTCAGGACAAGTTTTATGTAAAGTAACAATAAAAATCAATAAATAAATATATTCACGAAAAACAATATGGCGGTACGAAATTCGCCAGCTTAGCTAGTAATTCATAAAAAAGATATTAATGAAACACAGTTATAGTAACATACGTACATGTATAAAGAACTCTTAACAAGGTCTACAGTTCTACGAGGTCACTTACCATGTCTTATGTGCGCATAGGGGTCGACCACGTCACCCTCGCGGTATATCACAGAGTGGACCTTGGTGCGAGTGCCGTTGGGCGGGAAGTATCGACGAGCATGCTCAACATAGTAGGCGCCATCCTTCAGCATTATCTTTCCTTCGAACACCCCATCCGTCACCGAACCGAACACCGCAGACTGTGGTTCATCTGTTTAGACATAAATAAAATTTATCAATATTAAAACATAAAATTATTATGCACAAATACGTTGTAAGTTTTAGACTATCTAAAGCTTCTTTGGGTATTCAGAAACCTGCTGATAATTAGCTTACATCTTATAGTTAACAACGATCAATCTATACCTACAGATAAATATGAAATATTTATATATGATACTGTGTTTTTAAGTGCATAAAGTTATTTACACGATCCTAAAAGACAAACAAACGATTTTAAAAATTTTAACTGTCTGTTTTTCTGTTGTCCGGGTTAATCTTCGGAACAGCTGAACTTAATTTTATGGTACTTTCACTAGAAATTCCCGAAATTCATATAAAAATTTGGATCTATACGACCTACCGCTCAGATAGATATGTAATAACCAACAGTTTTCTATTAAATACGACAGTTTGTGAGCAAATTGTTTTTATGCTGGATAGCCAATTTACCGAAGAAGGTTTTTTCCTCAAATTAACGCGAGTGAATAGAGGGGTACAGCTAGTGAATATATAAAAAACAGATGATTTCAAAAATCAGACAGTCTATTTTAAAAAAAATGTCCTTGAGTTACAAAAAGTATCTTATCAACTTTTAAGTGGTTGCGGTTTTGTTTTATAACTTCATACCGAAGTGGCAAATAAGTGACAATGACCGATATTGATCAAATGGCTTTCTGCCTATTGTCTCCAGTTTAACAACGAATAAAAAGCGGTCAAGTGCGGTCTGACCGTTAATTTAAGTAGCTCGTTATGCGGCCCCGAGCAGAGCTTCACCACATTCAACCCATCCTGCTTGAAAAAATTCAAAATTGATTTCATTTTTATATCATTTTCAAAAGCCCTCAGGTAATTTAATTGGTGTAGTTTATTCTTTGCTCGCAGTAAATCTGTACGTTACTGTTTTGTGATTTGAAGTTTAATTATTAATAGATAATGTTTGTGAGCTGACAATTACAATGTACACCATAAATTTCACTTGGTCATACGAAAAAAGCAATTTCATACGATTACGATACGATTCAGCCTGTAATATCCCACTGAAGATCACAATGATAGGTCTCTTTCTCCATAAAAGAGACAAACGTCATACAAGAATCATATTTTTTACATAACTAAATAAGTATTAACGTAGTTTCCATATTTTTATATTTTTAAAATTATATTATATTTTAAAGTGGTTTCGACAGATAAATAATAATATTAAAATCAATTAATAAAAAATTGTATAAAGCAAACAAACATTAATTTTAATATTTTAGAATATTAAAATCAACGTTTGTTTGCTTTTTAAACGGTTTTATTTAGCTCACCCCGTTTGTTTTATTTATTTTTTATTATTCTTGGGTCAAATTTAGTAATTCAAATTGACAATTGACGTGCCCCACGGTTTTATTTTAGTCTAGTCTATGCATATGTTTATAATTCCCACGACTGTATCTATTTTATTATTTTTTGGTTTTTAGTACATTTATCTTAAATATTGCAATGTATGTTTAACATAAAACCGTTTAACTTAAAAAGTTTTTTTACCTATTTTTATTACCTCAAATATAATATATTACTTATTACATCTATCCAGATGGTAAAATCTTATTCTGTAGATGTTTTGACATATGTTTCTATATACCATTTAATGAAAAGATTTCAAAACACTAGAGCAGCGTAGTTATATATTATTACATATACTAGGGCAGTAAATGTAATATATATAAAACTAACCATATTTATAATTTTATTTCATACTAGCGACCCGCCCCGGCTTCGCACGGGTGCAATGCTGATACTAAATATACTAAAGAATGTCTTTATTTATAGTGTGAAGCTAGCTTATAGCGTGGTTATTAACATAATAACAACAACATTCAAATATGCGTCGTTAGACTACACGTTGTTACTGAATGCGTTGAAGAAATAAAGGTTCACTGCTCGTTCCCCGTAGGTAGCGTGATATTATGTAGCCTATATGTTGACCCGACTTCTTAATAATATTCGTGCCAAATTTGAAGTAAATCCATGCAATACTTTTTGAGTTTATCCCGGACATACATACAGACAAACAGACAAAAATTCTAAAAACTATATTGTTGGCTTCAGTATCGATTGTAGATCACACCCCAAATATTCTTTTAAAAAAATATTTAATGTATAGTTTTGACTTTCCTACCATTTTATTATATGTGTATAGATAATTAAGCCGTATTGAACAACTTTTCTGTATTAATTAAATTAAATGTACACTATATACCTAGCGGCTTGTATTCTTGTTTTTTTGCGCTTGTTTTAAAAATATGCGTAAACTTTACGAAGTTACAAATAAAAAATGCCAACGGCATTTTATATATCCGATTTAAGCACTGATATTTTTAAATTAAATATAATATGAATTGTTTGTTTATTTCTTTAATGACATAACATAAAAAACATGTTAAATAAATAATATTAGTAATAAAAATACCCATGTTAATTTAAAACCTGACATAAACAGTTCTTTAAAATATAATATTATAAAAATAAACACAACGATATTGAGATTTAAGCCACATCATTACATAGTATATAAAACAAGGTCGCTTCCCGCTGTCTGTTTGCTTAGATCTTTAAAACTACGCAAACAATTTTGATGCGGTTTTCTTTAGTAAATAGAATGATTCCAGAGGAAGATTTATATGTATAAAACATGCATAATATATTTTATATTTTATAGTTAGATAGTTTTTGAACCGTGCGAAGTCGGGGCGGGTCGTTAGTTAGTTTATATTTTTTTCAACATTTAATTTAGCACATATTTCTTTGAAAGGCGTAAAATGAATTTTATCAAAACTTTTGGTTTAGGAACATTTGTTTCCTAAATAATATTAAAAAATTCATTGTCTTTACACGTATAAAATATAAAATTAAATGTGGATCAAAATTAACAATACGGTTTTTATATAATCTTGACCTAAATATAATATTTAAATAATTAAACAGTATATCCTTATGGTCGAAGGAATAAACAAGTCACAAATTCTTAAGCCTTGGCTTAAATATTACAACAATCTTACTTTATTCGAAGGGCAAAAAGCGACGAAGGAAAACAATGTAATCCTATAGCTTGCACGTGTGTATGGTGAGAGAAATTCTGACACATTTCCGAGTACACGTGGAAAATTGTCACTGAGAAGCGAAGCCTTAGAGTAAAGGATGCCGAACAAAAACATTCCGAGTACTTTACGCTCTTAAAATTAATTAAAATGTAATTTTCATGATTGCATATTTTGAGTGACTGATAAAATTTATCAGACTACTTATAATGATATTATGAGAATATATATATATATATATATATATATATATATATATATATATATATATATATATATATATATATATATATATATATTATGAGACTATTCGCGAGAGAACGAAAGTAACCGACATAGCCCACAGAATTAGCAAGTTGAAGTGGCAGTGGGCTGGTCATCTGTGTCGCAGGACCGATGGCCGTTGGAGTAGACGGGTCCTGGAGTGGAGACCGCGTCTTGGAAAACGCAGTGTGGGACGTCCTCCGGCCTGTTGGACCGACGATCTACGTAAGATTGCCGGTGTAGGCTGGATGAGGATTGCGGAAAACCGGGATGTCTGGCGCGAGCTTGGGGAGGCATATGTCCAGCAGTGAACTGCAATAGGCTGAGCTGACTGACTGAATGACTTATAATGAGACTTCGATTTATTTATTATAATTATTATATGTAGGTATACCACAGTTTCCGCCGGGGTTTGCAGAAGAACGGATTCCTGCCAATCCGGCACAGGCGATGAAGCTGGACACCGTGTTGTTTTAGTGGGTAGACTCCTAGGGAGCCGGCAGGAGTTCTACATACCCTGATCGCTTCCCCAGCGGCCGCGGCCATGCGTAACGCATTTCCACACGTTAAAAAAAAGGTATACCACAGTTTAAGGAATTATGTCATCATTCAGAAACGAATTTTATAGTGGTGCTGAATTTTTCAGGTTAAATAATTGCATGGAACTAGTACCACGCTAATCTAAACCCGTTTATATTTAATATTGATCAGCATCACGAATATGTAGTTTTCATTCAACAGAGACAGACTTACGGATGAGCTAGAACTCGATTTAAAATATAATTCACAAAATAAGTTTCGCTGTCAACATTAGTTAATGGTAATAAAGGCTAACGTTAATAATATTGCCAAATAAAAAGCCGAGAAGAGGTATACGTAGCACGTATGACATTTATTATAATTTTCTTTTTAATAATATTAAAAAATCGAACGTAAAGCTTGTACTTTACTTATCTATATTGAATATCTATAATTTTCTAAATTTAAATTTGTAAATTATTATCAACCAAATTTATCAATATACATATATATGCCTCAAACAATTCTTTGCAATTAAAGCAAAGACGTTCTAAAATGCACTTACGTTTAAATGGAAATAGTTGTGTAAGTCCTGTCATAGGCTTAATACGGGTTATCTCAAAAGTTTGATCCCAAGCGACCATCCAAAGTAAATTACCACAAACTATTGCAAAGTCAAACCCTCATACGCACAAAAGTTGGACAGTCATAAGTACGTCAATTAAACACTTTTTAATTAAAAAAATAATAATTACAATATATTTTTTAAAGAAAATACCATTATACTCGTATAAAAACAGTTTTATAGAAATATAACGAGGACATTGAGATAAGTACATATTACATGAATGTTAAATTATCTTTACTGTCATTAATTGTAAAAGATCTCTCTATATTTGGAATACATGGATTACCCACTCCAGCTTCAGCAAATAAAAAATATACATGCATTAATTACAGGTAAATTTAATAAAGCTAGCACGTACATATAACACATTCGCATTTTGCGCTAGTGAAGGTGTAGTTATACACGCAACAATAAAAAATAATCCGACTCTCATATAAGATAACATGAACGTGATGGAGGTGGATAATTTAAATTATGTCTACTATTACAAAAGATAACGTGGTTTTTTTAAGTGTTCTGTAAGCTGACTTTTTTTAAACTTATTTAGAATCGTTGTGATTTGAAACTCGAAAATGCGTCATGTCAAAGAAACAAACACAATTAACGTATAGGATTAAGTCGGCGAGAGAATGAGTTGAAAACATTACACAGTATATTCTCGGTGAAATTTTAATTGTTGATCATTTCTTAATTGAATACAAATTATTTTATATCTTCATAAAAGAATTGTATCTTGCGAGCGCTGTAAAAGTTTCGAACAAGCTGTCTTGAATGGTTTTAACTTGAGATCGTGTCACTTATCTCAAAACTATTTACTTATTGTAATTTAAATATGTAATACTCCCCCCTTCATTTTATCAACCTTTCATAATCCTCCTTCTTTTTATAAAACTTTATTAATAAATAAATAAAACTCGACTTCTTATCAGGATATGACTCTTGTTTACGAATAGGAACATATTTCGAACTAAATATTTTCACATAAAAAAATCGACTTTTTAAATTACAGTGTCAAGTTCATATTTATAACGGTTGCGAAATCCGGTTCAGAAGACAACCGGCTTCATTCAATCAAAGTCACACAAGTCAATTTTATAGGCCCAATTTACTTTCCTCGTTTATAATATATTTAATAGCGATCTGCCAACAGGCATTGTAGTTAATTGGTGTTCGATTCGAAAGCTGTAAATTCGAAGCTTATGTAACAGCTTTATTAGGTTCTTTAACCACAAAACTGTTGTTCAGTCGTTCTCTATACATTCAAGACATTTTTCTTACCCGACTTATTACTCGAATTATTTTTTCCCTATCGAATATGTACTTGAAAATGTATGGTACATGTACGTGTATTTCTTTGGTATTCGCCAAAGCTTATTGATACCATTTATCAATTTATCAATGTTTTTATAAAACAATGTCAGTAACATCATTCATATACTGTTTTTAAACAAATTTTACTTGAAGTACTTCCTTAACAAAGAGCATGACGTGAATAAGGAAAAACAATATACAAATAAAATCAACAATTTACCTAGAATTTATACCGTTATTATTTATTTTCAAAAGCAATATAATAGATAAATAGATAGACAGATACTCTTTATTGTACTTAACAACAATCAACACAATAACATATTACAAATAAAAATCTCTTCCAGACAACGTATAATATAATGTATAGATCCAAAAAAAAAATTGGAATAATAATTAGTAAGAATCTAATTTGAATTTGAGACTAGACATCATAATTATTTATCTATACTGATATTATAAAGATTAAGAGTTTGTTTGTTCTTCTTCACTTCATCGACATCGATCATCATCATCTGATCGATTTTATGAAGATAAACTATGTCTTTTATAGCATTTAATTTGGACCCATAATTTTTAGGAGACAATGTAAGTTAAATGAAACGACGCCGCGACACGCCGCGCACCGGTGTGAGTCGCCCGAGTGGCACAGTAACGGTTTAAAAAATATTTTATTACGTTTTTTCCTCAAATTAACGCGGCTGACACCACGGAGCACAGCTAGTTGGTTTATAATTATTATAAGTATAATTACCAATCATAAACGCAAAAAAAACGATGATATCTAAGCCACTTACTGATTTACTGCTATTAAGGAGTTATGTTCGATTTCTGGTTTTGAAAGTAGTTCGAGGAATTAAATAGATGGTTATAGATAAAAGCAAACGGTATCAAATAATTTATTCTATGTAAGGAAACTGACATTGTATCACTCGACGCCTCACTCAAATTTTAAAATCATAACGAGATAAAATAATGCTTGTTACCAGCGTTACTGAAATCAATTTTATATTGAAGTAAATAAATATAATTCATTAATAAGCATTATGTCTAAAAGTTACAAAAAAGTTACGATATGATGGCTACTTAATATAACAACGGCTGACCAAAGTTCTTTTTCGTTTTAGATTAAACATCTTGTTTGCTATTATTATTAAGGTTATCAAATATCTTAACTCGAAAGATAAAATCTTACTTGAGTAGTTAAATGAGTGGGATAGTAAAGTCACTCGTATGACACAACTCGAGACTCGAGTACCCGAGACGCATCACTCACACAAATTAACAACATCTAAAACCCCTTTATTACTGTTTCGGCAAACAGGCGTACGGCTCACATAATGGTAAGTGATTACCGTAGCCTATAGACGTCTGCAAGACCAGAAGCATCGTAAGTGCGTTGTCGACCCCATCCCCAACTCCCCCCAGGAGCTTTGGTCATCTTACTCAACAACAGAAACACAACCTTGCTTGAAAACAGTGTTATTTAGCTGTGATCTTCTGTAAGGTCGAAGCATTATCCCAGTCGGGCTGCTCCATATTTTGAGCAGGGAATTTCCTGCTGTGCCCTACGTCAATTAAATAAAATGGTTGTAACATGACTGGCAATTTCAGCGTATATTCGTTCAGTTTTGGCGGCAAAGCTATCTATTCCAGATCTTACTTTTAACTAACTACTTATACATAATCTTTGTACTTATTATTTCTTTAAATAACGAAAGAAGAAGAAATAAGTAATAGCAAACATTAATACTAATTTAGGCCAAATATGTCTTACTTGTAAGTTTGTTTTTGACATCCATTATCCATTACTTTAAGCCTATATTAGAGACTAAGTCGCAAACTTATATATTAAAGTAAAGAGTAGGAAACTTTGACACACTCTACTTAATATAACTCTAACACTAACTGGCAATACATGGCCTAACTGGTGTCTACGAGCGTGAAATTAAGTTGGTGCAAAAGTTTCTTGCAATTACAACAAAACAAGCGAGATATGTGGGGATGAATGTTTGTATTAATAATTCATTACTTAAAAGTTAAAATTATTGAAAGTGGTTTCTAAAACTTAGTTATATGTAGTCAGTGAACAGTGTTTTAAAAAGCACGTCCCCAAATCCTATATATAAAATTCTCGTGTCACAATGTTAGTTACAATACTCCTCCGAAATGGCTAGACCGGTTTTTATGAAAATTTGTGTGCATATCGGATAGTTCTGACAATCGGCCAACATCTATTTTTCATACCTCTAAGTTACGGGGGGGGGTGTTAAGGGAGTTAATGACATATATAGCAATACAACATTTGCGGGGTCAGCTAGTAAAAAGATAAATGAAAACGGAAGTAAAAGAAGATTTTTGAGAATTCATAGATCAAAATTGTTAACATATTTAATTCCCTCCCTCTTCCGACTCCTTCCACATATTTTCCGACAGCAAATCCGCTCTCACTGAACTCTTAAACCCATACAGCCACAACACCCTCGCCGTTAATATCTTCCACTCCCTTCACACCGCCAGAACCAAAAACATCCACATCCAATTCTCCTGGGTCAGAGCACACATCGGCATCCCCGGCAACGAGTTGGCCGACTCGGCTGCCAAAGACGCGGCTTCCATGCACTCCCAACCAGTGTTCTACCACACCCCCATCTCCTACCTCAAAACAGAAAAACGCAAACAGCTAGCCATCTCCTCACAGTCCTTTTACGAAAACTCCTCCGGATCCTTTTACACCAAGACACTCCTTCCCACCTATCGCGACCTCTGCAACTTCACCGACACCACCAAACTCACCTTCCCGATCACCCAATTCCTCACCAATCATGCCTTTCACAAAACATACCTTCACCGCTTCCACATCACAGACAACGACACCTGTCCATGCAACAATACAGACCCCCAGACCTTTGACCACCTCCTTTACCACTGCGTGCGATTCTCACGCACCAGACTTGACTTCTACACAACGTGCAACAACGAGCTGATCACCCCTAACGACCCACTCATACTGACCAAAATTACTGACAAACCTGAGATACTTCACACGTTCATCAATCACCTGACTGACATCATCAACCAACTCAAACACTTTAATGGCACATAACCAGTTACACCTACCCACCCACACACTCACCCACACACCTACAGATACTGTCTGATACAATTAAGTTCTATAATTCTGCGCCCACTGTCAATATTGTAAATACCCACTGTAAATATCCATCCATATATAACCTAATAAATAAAACAAAAGAAACCATACATGACACTAAAAGAAAGCGTAAACCAGTAGCGCTACTGTTATCGTCAAACACTGAAGTCTTCATTATAAAAAAAAAAAAAAACATATTTAATTTATTACATTATATGGGAACACAGTATAACAAAATCATAGAAAGAATAATTTTAATATTTACTCCAAGTTAACTTATGCTACTGTTGCAAAATCAATAATATTTAGAATTTTATCTCTTTATTTGTTTCTACTGCGCGCAAATCTCAAGAAGGAGTGAATCAATTTTAAGGAAAATGGTTCCTAATTATAATCAAGCCAAATGTAACACTTGCCGTGACTTCGCCTAGACTCTAGAATATAACAAATTAAGCGTAGTAAGAATTTTATTACGGTAGTTTACCCAGTCCGACTTCTAACCTATCAATAGGTAACACATAATTTTATTAAAGGTAGTAGGTTCAAATTAAATCTTTATCAAGTAATTTTTTCTTTTTAGTTTATGAAATTGTTTTTTTTTTAACGTAATTTTTAATATTAAAATAAGTGTTAACTTTATAGGTAAACTGTTAGCTCTTTTCATAGGTAAGTTTCCGTGTCTAAATACCATTATAATATAATTTGACTACATCAGATACCGGTTGTGACTCATTTCATTTGCGGCAGGTGACAGGAGGGAAATAATTATGACAATTTATTCAGGAGGGTCGGTTTATCGGTATCTGTTAGCTGTACTTTTTATGTTTAATGCGACAAATAATTAGAAACGAGCTCGACGATGCGTGTATACAAATATTACAATTGAACATACGTATATGTATAAGAAAATATTAAATATTTATTAGTAAAAAATCCAGCAAGACAGCTGTGCCATCTAGTAGTAGTCACATTTGTTACATCGAATTCACATTTGATACGCGATAATATTTTTAATTATGAAAGATTTTATTATTTGGTATTTTTATTACGTAGGTATTATAAAAAGCTGTGAACACATGGTAGCAGAACATTAGCAGTTTGTAAATGTTTAATTGCTGAGCTTCATTTTCTGTTTTCTCCTGAGATATGCAGATTTTCACATATTTTTTAACGATATAAATTTTTAAACACATCTTACACTTACAAAATCTCAAGTTGGGATTCAAATGTCCTTTGGACTATCTTGGATATCTATAGAATCAAAATACGCCTAGCCTAAAATCCAAGTTACTATAAGTAACTTATCAAAACGTAAAATATTTATGACGGTGTTACCACATGTAACTTTTAAAACCAATTTATTTTATTGAAAGTCTCGTTATACAAATTTCAGATATCTTTTTGTAATTAACTAAAACCGTGCAAACTTAGTCACGTATAAGATACTAATTATTATTTTATAACTTTCTTCAACATACAAGACTGATTTAAAGTTCCGAGCTCTTGAAGCGTAAACTCTAACAAAGAATGTTTTATTTTCATACATCAAAGGGATTTCTTCAAAAGATCGTCTGAACTTAATTATTACTTTGATAAAACAAAAACCTTAAACGTTAATGCTATAACAAATATGTATATTCTAAAATAACAATTTTACAGCTTATAATTATAATACTTATCCAGCGAATTATAAATAACTATGTGAACTAAATTAGAATACTACTTTGGTTATTAGATATATCTACATATATTTAAATATATTTTACCTAGGTATATAATTTAAAAAAAAAACAGGCTACACGACGGCATAATGAAACTACGTAGGTTAAGGAGCGTAAATATAAGAGCAATGTGATGTTTTGCACAAACCGCGGGACTCCGAAAATGTCTTCAGTAATTTTTTAAAAGCGGGCGTTGAAAAAATACGCTTTCATTTTCATAAGTCACGAAGCTCGTTGCTAGCTGTTTTTATTCTTATTAGTCTCGTTAATTTTATGACTACACAAGTATAAAATAACAAGCAGTTGCTAGTGGCTTCGCTCACGTAGAAATTGATAATATTTACAAAAAATGTAGTGTAAAATCATTATTTACAACAATTCATGACCTCGTTGTACCACGTTTATGGTTCACGTTTCGTGCGTTAGAACTACCAGGGTGCTCGCAAAGCTCTCTTTCAATTATTTTCTCAAGCCATTTTAGGTAATTTTTGTAATACAAACAAATCTACTATTTCACCGTACAGAATTTCCTTTATATCCGCTGGGATACTTATTTATATGTAAGCAATTAAATCTCAAAAATTAAAATTTTACGCTTCTAAAATTTCTGCTTCCTATCGAAAGTAGAAATTGACACGAAAACAGTTATGATATAATTGATTCTTAAAAACTACATCAACACTAAAAATTACGTTTCCATTATTTATTTACTTATTTTTATTTTTTATTTTTAACCCATAAACCGGATCTAGAAACAAAGAGGAACATAGTATTTGTGCAAAAATAAATACCCACTTTTATTCGAAACGTCAATGATTTTGATGCAAGTGATTTTCCCTCAATTTAAAGAATGCTGATTAAACGTCTATGGAAAACGTTTAATTCTAACTTCAGATTTTTTTTTAAATTACACACACAGTTTAAGAACAGATTTCCATACGAATTGCATCCCTTATTTCAACCATTTAAGGTTAGAATTTTCGCAAAAACTTCAACACGTTCACCCATTTTTAATTAGTAGTCCAGAACAAAAATTTGATGATTTCTGCTCCAAAAATGAAAATTTTCTTATTTAAGTTTCAATTCATATTTCATCCCTTTAAAAGTAGATTGTCTACTAATGCTAAAACACATATTTACTCATATTTGATCAACAGTCCAAATATTAAGTTTCATGCCTCTAATATAAAAAGACGACAGATGGAGGATTGTATGATTATTATTATTTGACGCATTTAGAGGTATAATTTTGTTAAATCTGTTCTTTTTGTACGGCTAATTATACTGAATACTAATTTTGTAGTATTTGTAGCACGAAAAATGAAAGACCCTCATACAAAATTTTTCGAGTCCTTAGAGCCAATTAATCCGATCCTATCACTACATCCGTACTCAGAAAAATTGACTATAAACTACAAACTATAAACTGCAACGAAGTCAAATTTCAATTTTTAGCCTAAGAAACTAAGAACTTTTTATAATTTTTTTCGAAACCCATAAACCTTTTTAATACGACTCTGTCGCAAAATTAGTTCTTAGTAGACGTTTCCTACCTATTAACTACCTTTCTGTTAAATTTCAAGCTTGTAGTATAAAAATTAAGGTCTTCATATTTAATTGTGTCTTTAGACCCCTTTTTAAAATTTCGTAATTAGTCAATGACCTAAAGATTTTATACTTGTGTGTAAGATTTTATTACATTTTCATACTTAATGATAAATAAAAAACAACTTCAACGTTTGAAAATTGAATTAGGTATAATATCACAGAACATTTTGCGATGACTCGACTCATTTTTACTTTAATAACATTGTTCTTGTTAGTTTAATATTAAGAGTAAGAACGGGCTTTTCTTAAAATGATGCAGCAAGGGCTCGCTTTATACCTATAATGCGGTTCGCAACTCGGTGGCTAAGTGCATCGGAACAGCGGTAAGTAGGGCGACGAACTGCGATCGATGCCGCTCCGCCCTCGCAACTTTATCCATTTACACTGTACCAAACTTTCACAATTATTACACGAGGACTCGTGTATATCAACGCATTGCTAAACCACCACTTCTACTCGCCTAATGTTACACCGCTTATCTCTGCTTTAAGTGTTGTTTATTAAACACACGGGGTGACCGTCAACAAAGTCTAAGGCAAGCCTTTTAATAATACTACATACATCGTTAGATTTACAAAAGAATTGTTCAGCACATTTTCAGCAGAGCAATTATTTTAACAGATACTATCCTGAGCGTAGCGGGCGTAGAATGTCTCTGTTGCCGGTATTCGGCGTACGTTCTGACATTAAAAGTCAAGTGACCGTCGAAAGCTCCCAATTAGCTCAGACTTTTATGTAATTGCAAAGAGAAATATGTTTTGGTGCCCTTCTGGAATAACTAATGACAGCGAGGGAAGAACCTCAAGCCGATGGAAACGACTCCATAATATGAAATCTCTTTTATGATAATAAAATCGGTCGGTGAATGTAATTTCGAGGATAGACAAAGGCGACTTATCTTCGACGTTGATAACGCCGTATGCTAAGGTCGTTTGCACAATAACAGCGAAGATGGGTCGTGTCATCTGCAAAGTTTATCCCCATCTTGTCGACCTATAAATTACCTTTCTTTTATTCAAACGCACTGTCAGAACATTTGAGTTATTTTAGTTCAGCCATTTAAACATCGCTATTTAAAAACACTAACTTGTTTTTTTACACGTGGTTTTTAAGTTATCAAATTTTTATAGCTCTTCCTATCTAATTATGATCATGATACGACACCTAATATGGCTACATTATTTAAAGATAATTACTAAACTAGTTTTACTTTAATGAGAGATACGATACTCACCAACCAGCTCGCCATGGTAGATGTGTGAGGTGTCGACTTCGTGTAACTGGCCCTGAGATCCTTCGACCTAGAAATATTATTATTTTAAAATTGTTTGTTGTAGTCAACACCAAAATAAAATGAAACATTTTTTCTTTTGTATACACTACGATATCTATACTATATAAACCAATTTATACCGTCGTTATCCGAAAGCAATCATTATTATAAAAAGAAGCTAAACATTCTTTTCTATTAATTTTTCATGTTTTCTTTTTTGTAAATTTAACATATATTTTCAAAAGCTGAAAAATTAAACTGCAGTAACTCTCTCTAGTACTCAGTATTATGACCCATACAGCTGATTATAATTTGTCGTCCTTATTTTACAAATTTACCAGAACTTTCATTTCTCATATTTAAATTTTAAATATCACCCGGGCGAGTTTACCTGCCCGAAAAACGGATAGGTTTATTGCCTGCGTACCCTGTAGAGGTGGTGTTCACTATCCGAATGCAGCTCCATTCCGGTCGTGCTATAGGGCTTCACGGAGCGTGAATTTCGCATTATAAGTGGGCAATTTACGTGTGCCATTGCTAGAGAATAGTTCGGTAACTGAATTTTTAAGGGAAAAAGCCATTTCAATGTACCCATTTGAATATTTTCCCGTTTTACCACTGAGATTACGACAAAAGTGGAATGATAAATAAGTTCTTTTTATCTGAAACGACTTTGAATTACAAACGATTATGAAAATTTTATGTCTAAGTACAAATGAAGATTGTAGACATATATTCGTATGTTTGTAGTTATATATGCATAATATTGAACAACGTAGCATATATATATGTATATTATATATATGTGCCCCTAAATGTTAAGGGTAGTCCACCCCTAATTATTTATTCTTTATTTTATTATGATTTGGCGTTAAAAAATACATACAACCCTAAATTTTCACCCTTCTACCACCAACCCCTATTTTTAAATAGCCTTTAGCGGCAAGACAACGTTTGCGAGTACCATAAGCATATGTAAAAAAATTAACTTGACATTTAACAAGTATATATTGTACTAGCTTCTGCCTGCGACTTCGTCCGCGTGAAATAGGAACAATTCTGTTATACATGATTTTGCTTTCAAAAGGAAAAAAAAGCCCAAGCCCGATTTTGAAACATTCTTCATTGGTGCTCCGGTCCTATTGGTCTTAGCGTTATGATATATAGCCTATATATAAACTTCCGCGATATGGGCTATCTAACATTGAAAGAATTTTTCAAATCGGAACAGTAGTTACTGAGATTAGCTCGTTCAAAGAAACGAACAAACAAACGAATTCTTCAGCTTTATAATATTAGTATTGGGCTATCTAAAATTGAAATAATTTTCCAAATCGGACCAGTAGTTGCTGAGATTAGCGCGTTCAAACAAACAAGCAAACAAACAAACAAACTCTTCAGCTTTATAATATTAGTATAGATTATTTTAAATTAGGAAATATATCCGTATATTAATATACCTAAACAACATATTTTTTATTTATAAAAAACGTACATGACTGTTCCTCGTGATATGCCCATGTAGTAGTAGTGACTATATTTGTGAAAACTTGATGTAAATGTAGAACCACTCGTGGATAAAACAAAACCCTAACCTTACTGACACATAATCATTATTTTTTATTTAATTGTTAGTTGTAACAATATCATGAAATCAAAACAGACCTTAAAGTCTTCACTGAACGCTGAGAGGTCGCGTCGCAGACGCAGTTTGAAGTCCTTTCCGTGCGCTCGAAAGCTAATGTGCAGGTCCGGGGGGTCAATCGAGCGACGCGTGCGCTTGTGTTGTGTGTGGACCACATCCGCGTCGTACTCCAGGGGTTCATAATGTTCTACGTATTCACTGAGCCGAGATGCTGTAAAGTAAAATTAATAAACATTAAAAAATAAATAATTATTAATTTAGTACTCTCATCGAAAAAAAAAAAAATCTTTTTAATATGAATTAATTAGTCGTGATGTTTTCAACTCAATTTTTTTGGGTATTAAGGTTTAAATATTTATACAAAACATTTATGTTTATACCGTAGAAATATTTAACCAACAAAAGTAATTGTTAATTCTGCGTATGTCTCATTTTATTGTTTTTAATTTTAATTTTTTTTATCTTTGGTATTTTGATTTTATTTTTTATTCAAACTTTTGCAATGCACTCGTTAACTACATTCTTAAGTTATTGTAATTAAGTAGTTTTGCTGTTTCTTTGGTGTTGGATTTGTTTGTTAATATTTTATTGATGTAACGATAGAACAAAGTTCTTTTTTGTAAGTGTTGTGTACTTCTGTAAGTGACAAGTTCACCATAAACTTATTTTTACGAATATTATATCCTGTATTGTTAATAGTGAATAAGTCGTTGAAGTACCTTTATAAGAATAAATAAATAAATAAATAAAATTAAAAAAAAACCCACAAGTTTAAGCAAAGTTCTACGTAATTCAATTTTATCACAGAACACTTGTATTACCGTGTAATGATATAATTATGATAATTAAGTAAAAATTCAGTAGTTAATTTTCATAAAAAGTTTACTGAAACCTTTAATTCCAGAAATGTGTCATCACGCAAATATTTTACTATCGATAATGATGCAGATATACAATTTTCAAAATGATTTCAATGTGCAGAATTAGACCCGTTACAGTATTATTATAGTGATGGATGATTAGCAAATAGTCCCAAAGGTTTCACTAGAAAAGCGTCGATTAAAGAGACTACAATTTCAACAGAATGGACTGACTTCGTCGTAGATATTTTTATGAAAAAGATATCCTTTTAATTTACCGTTACAAATATTTTATTGTGATTGAAAATTTATTTAAATTGTAACAAGTTATAGTATTCCTATTTATATATTTATAAAAATATTATTTTTATATACATAATTATGATTACTTAGCCTATAAATTTTAGTAGCGTAATTTAGTAATCATTATATAGTATAAAACAAAGTCGCTTCCCGCTGTCTGTATGCTTAGATCTTTAAAACTATGTAACGGTTTTTGATGCGGTATTCTGTAGTAAAAAGAGTGATTGCAAGAAGTGTGGAAAAGAGACAGGCTTCTATGTATAATACATGCTTAATAAAGTAGAGGAACACTGATAGTTTTTGCAAACGTGCGAAGCCGGGGCGTATCGCTAGTTATTGTAATATTTTAGAAGAGGTAGAAACATAGTATACTGTGCTGGCTTCCTAAAAATAAATAAATTAATTAAAGCTTAAAATAAAAATTACACAGGTGTACATCTATTCAAATATGTTGTGTAAAGGAGTGTAAGATTCGATAAACTTAAAGTTTATACACAGAAATAGTGCAGACTGATTCATCCTCGGACAATATCAAAAGTATCATGTAACAATCCTTCAAAGGTAGAACGACAATTTGGTCAGCAGTGATTATCTTAAGAAATACTAAAGTTCAGAACTAAGAAACAAGAATCGGTCGTCATTAGTTCACGGGCGTTCATTAAACGACACGGCGAACGATTCCAATATCTCGAGAAATTTTTCCCTGACATCGATTATAAACTTTTCGAAAGCTTCTAGTTGAAGACAATTGTTCTAACTTGGAACAGAAATACTGCTCCGAATTTAAGATTTATTCCTCACACTTACCCACAGAATCCTTTCAAAGATTAAGATAAATGAAGTAGGACTCTTAAATTATATTGTAATTGCCTATATAATCCTTTATTTATTTTCATTGTACAAAGTAGAAATGAAGTGTTGATTGCTATATTTTAAGCGCTACTAAAATATTTTATTAGTAATTCTGACGTCATTTAATATCTAAGTACTATTTATATGCTTAAAACTAGAACTTATACGAGTGGATTTTTAAATTCAGAGGGGAAATCAAAATTATTAGAAGCATCATCATCACTTCAGTCTATCGCAGTCCGCTGCTGGACATTGGCCTCCACAAGTTCGCGCCAAAAATGGCGTAAAATCATGTGTTTTGCCCATAGTCACCACGCTGGGCAGGCGGATTGGTGACCGCAGGGCTGGCTTTGTGGCACCGAAGACGCTGCTGCCTGTCATCGGCCTGTGTATTTCGAAACCAGCAGTAGGATGGTTATCTCGCCATCGGTCGGCTTATTAAGTTCCACGGTGGTAGTGGAACTGTGTTATCCCTTAGTCGCCTCTTACGACACCCACGGGAAGAAAGGGGGGTGGCTATATTCTTTAATGCCGTAACCACGCATCAAATTTTTAATACCAAATCATCGTTAAAACAAAATTATTTATCTTTAGTCAAAAGTCATCTCACATGCAATGCTACGTTTCGGGAAGATGCACATCTGCCTTGCACGTGTAAACATATCGTCTGTGTCATTATTAACATTAACATTAAGTAATATAATACTTTTTGATGCTTTATTATTATACACAAAAGATAAAAATTGAGAAATTTAAATATATATAAATAATTTTTCATGCATTTAAAATAAAATAAAATGTTATTGGTTGGGTAGTTGCCATTACCCCATGAAGAATAAACTGCATACTTAATTATGTGAAAATGACTTTTTTTCACATAAAAACCGAACGAAACGTTCAAAGAGTAAGCACTAAATCAGTTCCAAGATATTAACTAGCTATAACTTCGCAATCGAACCGGTGTAGCTTGCGGGGGAGGAACCAATTGAATTATGACTATTGCCTTAGCTCCGTGAATTCCGCAATATAAGCCTATACATAAGAGAAACCCTGAATAGCTGAAACAGTCCAGTTAGAAGTCGATATGGTTTATTTATCTTGGAGTACAGAACATTAAAGGATATATACTAGTACATATTAAGAAGCCGAGAATTTATATGATAGTACTTAATCAGGACACGTACCCGAGCTCGACCAAATAGCCAATACGTTCTCGTTGACCTTTCTGCTCGCTGCTAAGGAATAGATATTGTAGTTTATACACTAAGGTTTTATCTCGAAACAGCGGAAACGGGGCTCAATGAATAGATGAACATTATCAAAATATTTCTCGTAAAGCATCTGTCAGGGAAAAATTACATTTAAGATTCCACCCCGTATGTCTATTTAAGTCCTCTTTTAGGTGGGAGGGCTTAGAGAGATGCCACCATTATTCACTGCTGTTGTATAAAAGGCAAACTCTTTGTGTTCCTTTGTTGCAAGACACTTATTCCACGCGCACTGTAAGAAGGGCGTATTTTTATAATAAACTACTTTTTTACATATATTTATACACTCTATTTCATATAAAAGTCATAGCATTGTTCTTAACACGTTGCTGTAATATTCTTTCTGTGTAAAAGTAATTAACAGAAAGTAAAATCAAAGCTTTAAATACTATATTTAGAGACATTTTATTGCAGCAAGAGATTAATTATTAAACTTCCATAACAACAATTTTGAGTAATAGCAACGATAATAATAATAATAATATTAGAATGATAATATTAATATCAAAACTAATCATCGCTCGATTCGTCGAAGCTGGGCCATTATTTACATCAATTTATTTGTTCATATGTTCAGAGCTTTTCGCTCGTTCATGTCACTAGGTTAGTGGGTCGTAAGCGGCTTGGATACGAGCACAAAAGCTAAGCTAGTAGAGCGTCGCGTCTCATTTAACACTCATTGTGTTTACATCGCGGACGAAGATCGTTGACAATGCTGCTAAATATGCAAGGTGTAACTGACTATATTTACGAGTATATTAGTAAAAACTTAGTTAAAACAGGCTATCAAAATCCCACAAACGGGTAAATAGAACTACTATAGAACTAACCAGCTGCAGTCCACACGTATTTTGCACTAATTATTAGGCATCTGCACTAAGTAATTGCACTCGCACTAATCAAAGTGTAAACTAGCCTTTATGTTATATGATAAGTAGAAATGTCTCTATAGTGAAAACATTCTACGTCTCCATAAATCTTTAATAGTGTACGCTTGACAACGTGATGGAAACCCTATCGTACGCAGATGTTAGTTTTAGAGAATCTACTACTCTAATATACAATACTTTTTTTTAGATTATTCGTCTCTGTTATGCTAAAAATCTTGCTAACTACACATAGCATCACTATTGAGGTAGCTCACAGCAGAAAATATCTTGCTAAAAATCTGAAGCAGTCAGACTTGGAAAGTACCTCAACCTTACAGATCCAAGCTAAATAATATTTCTCATAAGTAGTTTTGTGTTCCATTGGTAAGTAAGGTAGCCAGAGCTCTCAGGGAGGGTTATGGTAGGATTGCAATGCGCTTGCAATAAATCTGATGTTTCAGGCATTTAAAGACCTACGATAACAGTTTACCATCAGGAGAACCGATCGCTTGTTGGCAACCCTAGTTGTAAAAAATGCATTATATTAATATGTTAAATTATTTTACTACCCGAATGTTGAGCACGTCTACAGGTTCTATATTTAGTCAGCAACTATTCTAAGATACCCGATAAGACCCCCTACATCCGGCAAGCACAACAATCGACTCGTCACAATGTGACAATCATAATGTACATTGTATGGTAAAGTTAGCACGTGACTTTGATTATATTATGACTATTTGTTGCCTTCGTTTTATTAAGAGGGTGGGTAACTGGGTACTATTAAAAAGGTAAACCGTAAGCCTAATTAATGGAGGTTTAAAATTTTATAGCTCTGGCATTTGCTGAATAAGCTTTCCTGGTTATAATTTTTACTGCTCTAAAAGATTTTATATTGTAATAAAGTGTAAGAATTAAATGCGTATTGATTTTTTTTTTTCGAAATGCTATGAAATGAAAAAATTACAATTAAAAAAGTGTTTAATAGTTAATTTATCGAAGAAGGTTATGAATAGGATATATAAAATAACGTTCATAGAAACAATCAATAGAAGCGGGGCATAAACGGAAAATGTTGCAAAAGCGAGGCTGGCCAGTAGCATTACAGACATAAAATTATTCTCATGGGTTCATGCGAGCGAAACTGGGGATGAAACCTAGTATAAACATAAAACCATGAATTAAAAACTTAAAACATTTACTTTATTATTTCATGTTTATAGATTAAACAAAAAAGAAAATGTTTCTTTATAAATGTTTTAAATGATCTTGACTTATTTTGCTATACATATCGCTGTCCCCGGGCAATAAAGCGGTAATATCAAAAATCAAATTTTACAGGAGAAATAAAAGAAGCTAATTTGTTTAAAGTGCAGTGTACAGTGATCCAAAACAGACGTTCAATATGTCAAATGAAAGCTATTTTTTTTACCAACTTAAGCTTTTAAAAATAATTTTTTAAAAACAAATCGTATAATTTTTTAATGAAATAATTAAAAAAATGTATAATACAATTCATAGATGATACTATTTTAATTGCAAGATCGTTAACAATTACTGTAAAGATGTTCACCGGTTTTTTGTGTTATTTTTCTTAGAGTAATGCAATAATACATAGCTTAGTCGTAAGAGAATTATCCATGCAATAAAACGGTTATTGTCATTTATTCTAACGAAATATTAATAAAAAAAACTGAAAAAAATAAGACTGATAGATTGATACTCAGAGAAGCCAAAAATTAAATAACATTAAAAAGGGTGTAACCGGCGTATACCGCTTTATTGCCCGGGGCCAGCGATATATGCATTAAAGTTGCACAGACACTTCAATTAAATGCGTGTGTGTGATGTGTGTGATCTGATGCGACTTGTAACACAAATCAAAGTTCCACGTTTAAAAACAAACGCACACATCGGGCCGAATGCCCAGATGAGTTGAACGATCTATATCAGTTTAATTTTTATGTTTGATATTTACAAAAATAGTCAAAGTCATAAAAATGTAAAAAGAAAACGTGGGAGCTCTTTAAATAAACTTTATGTTTATTATTTTTGTCAGCGGTCTAACACAATAGGCCCTACCTAATATGGTTATATTTTTAATAAGTATTTATAATTAGTTATGTATTATTATTATTGTTATTGCCAAGAGTTATATTTATTGTTAATTACCTTTAATTATAATATATATCTAAATCAAATATTTATAAAAATTGGTTAGAAAAAAAAACAACAACAAACCAAAAATTCATTTTTAACAGAACGTTTTCAGATTTTTAGGTTGATTAGGTTTTTACACGCCCGACGTTTCGGATTCTTTACAGCAACCATGGTCACGGGAGTACTGACGCGATAAAATCCGAAAAAGTTGTTACATTATATGAGTGAAATTAGCGTAATATTAGAAAACAAATCTTATTCTTTCTTATTCTTTATTCGGAGTAAAAAAAACCCCACTGGAACGTGGTTGTTTCAGTTCAATTAAGTTTAGAAATAAAATAATAAAAGTATCGGAAGTTTCTGAATGTCTGTCAACTCGGCCGACCCAACATCTGTCTAACATGTTTCATCTTGAATGCATCCATATTCAAAAATATTTATACTTTTTTACACCAGATTAAATTACGCTTTTAGATTGATTTTTATTTCGGGCATCTGATACTTACGGTTTCGAAAGTCAATAACATCCCTGAATCAATGTGTTTTTCATTTGATTTCATTTTGTACAATTTCGAAAGCAAAAATATAATTTACAGTACGGTAAGGGTCGACAACACTTTTGTGATCTTTCAGTTGTTGTCGGCTTTCATTTGCTCCAGAAACTGCATACTAACAGGCAGATCGTACGCTTGTTTGCCACCCTTGTGATATAATATATATGTATAAAATAAACGAGTATTTAGATACTAATTAAATTATTATTACATTTTGTTATAATATTTGATATGATCACACAATGTAAAAAATAGTGTGTGTACTTATGTACGCACGTATAAAGTTATACCTTCATTATGTTGGCTAGCTAGCTAACTTCACGTTCATTCGATCCATTATCAAACGTATACTTTATTCGATATTTATACGTTCAATAATTATTATCTATGTATGTAACTGACTATATAAATATCTGTGGTTTCCAAAAGATAATATAAAATGATCAGAGTATACAAATATGTACAACAATAAATTGCTATATGATCTAATACAGTACTTCGAGTAAACTTGGAACATCTAAACTCCCTAATTTAGATAGTTAAATCCGTTTATATATTTATGGAAGTTAAGAAATCCTACAAACTAGGGAACATATTACTACAATCTCCCCACCCTTACAATGTATGAACATTTTATTATTTCCTTAAATAGTTACTTTTAAAAGAATATGTGTAAACAAATATATTTATACTTTATAGTATGTATTTTGGTGATAATTAAGGTTATAATGTATTACATATAATTATAAAATTTGATGTAAAACATTTTATGTTGAATAGGGGAAAAAACTATAAAAGAACTATTTTTATTTAAATATATTACTTGACGGAAGAAGACTGCTGTGTCAGAATGAATGAATCTCTAAAAGGACTTTAGTTAAAAAATCCTTATTTCTATTTTAGTCTTTCATACATATTTAACACAACATATAGTAACACAACAGCACACAGTGCAGTAGTTACAATCGCATATTTTTTGTTGCAACGAAAGAGATTAATTAGTTTCTTTTGAAATAAGCATAAAAATAGCATTGTGGTATTTGTAACCTCATAATTTCGTGCAATCTACAAAAAACGTATGAGATATCATTCCACATCTCAAACCGTATCAAGGTCAGTTTCACTGAGTTACACCTTTAGGCATACCAACACACCTTAAAGGTACCACCAATACACCTTACAGTTTATGACTGTTAAAACTAGCTATACTATTCAAATAGTCTACTTTTTTGTATGGAGAAATAGTTAATAAAGCGATCTATTTATGTTTGAAACAACAGAAAACATAAATTCCTTTAAAAAAATTCTGTTGTTCTACGCAAAATATATTCTATTTGCGTCTATTCAAATCTAGTCAGAAAGGCCGTCGAACTTCCCATCCTGAGCTGACAGTGCGAATTTTTTTAACGGATGCTACGCGTCGACAGCGAGTAAGGAAATGACCTCTCAAATGTTTTAATATTTATATAAGCCATTTGGCTTTCAAACTACACGCGACAAACACTGCCTGGAGATATTATGGCAATATAACAATAATATAAATCGTTACGCTGATACCGAACCAATTCGCTCGTATAAGCAATTATCGTAAACGTGGTAAAATAACAAAGATTACGTGGAAATGTACACAGGAAATCATTTCAAGAATACCTATCAAAACTGTCTAAAACATAATGTAACTAAACACAATTATGCCTCATTATTTTAGTTACAATAATGTAGTTACAAGTAAATTGAATGTAGTTAAAAAAAACATTTCTTTAGAAATGCTGGTGCTTAATCTACTACACATAGTAATATTTTCAATGTAGGCAGAGTAATCATCGTTATACGCAATAAAAAACTAAAACAATGCCTCTTCAATACCAACGAAAACAATACTGTCTGCTCGTATTTTTTACAGACAACTACATTTGCTTCGAACCTAGAGGCAACGTCCAATTATGTGCAGTAAAATGCAAAAACTTTCATAAATATTATTTTGCCAAGTTTGAATTTTTTAATTAAGCATATGCTCTGCAAATACTATTTCACAAAGCGTTCTGTCTGATAATGAAAATTTATTCTACTTTTGCATTAAAATGAATGTTTTATATTTAGTGAGTTTTTCATATAAACATATATATTTTTTAAATAAAAATGAAAGTAGATGAGAAAAAAATTAAAACGTGAATTATACTTGCAGTTATAAAGCGATATATATGCTTAAAAACGAATGGAATTAAGATATTCCCGGTCGATGATCCGTTGCTATTATTAAAAATATTTTAAAACTAAAAACTATCCAGTTTGAAACTTATTTTGAAAAGATGGGATATACTGATTTTGACTGTGGCACAGTTTACAATATATAATATGATGCAAAGCTATATCCGACAGACTTTACCTATAACACAAGCATTAAGTTGCTTAGCTTAGGAATAGACGACCCTGTGTGAACACTAAAGATATTTATGTATCTAATTATTTATTTAAATAAAAAGACACCTTAAAATATAGTTGTTCTTCCTCGCAAACGAAAAAAAAAAAAACAACTTCGTATACACAATAATAATAAGTAGAGATCAGATCTCAATAAAATTCTAATAGGAATACAAGACAAGTAGTAGCTTTCGAATAATTGTGTTTGCTCGCAAACGAAAAAAAACCGACTTCAATTACATCGACGAGTAATACAACGTAGATCGACGAAAAAATACTCAAGTAACTGCGCGTTATCAAAGATTACTCAAAAAGTAGTTATCAGATCTCAATGAAATTTATATGTGACCACATGACAAACATCAGCTTTCGATTAAATTAAAAATTATCAAAATCGGTACACCCAGTAAAAAGTTATTGCGGATTTTCAAGAAGTTCCCTCGATTTTTCTGGGATCCTATTATCAGATCCTGGTTTCCTTATCATGGTACTAAACTAAGGATATCTTCTTTCCAACAAAAAAAGAATTATCAAAATCGGTACATCCAGTAGAAAGTTATGCGGTATAATACAACGTAGGTCGACGAAAAAATAGTCATATAAATATGCATTATTGGATATAACTCGAAAAGTACCTACATGTTAGATTTCAATTAAATTTAAATGGGACTACTTAACATGCACCAACTTTCGATTAGAACTAATATCATCGAAATCGGTCCACCCAGTCAAAAGTTCTGAGGTAACGTACATAAAAAAATACCGTCGAATTGAGAACATCCTCCTTTTTTGGAAATCTGTTAAACATAAAAGGCATTTTACATCAACACGTACGCATTAGATTAGAGATTGCCACATATTTAATTTAAAATCTTACAATCTTTAATATATAATAATGTGTAGTAATTATATTCAAAGGCGGCGAAAGTTTTAATGTCTATATGATTCACAATAATTAAGTTCGGCTTCATTTATTATCCGTTAGAAACTTATTAATGGTGTTAATCCGTTATATACTCATATTTAGCTATTTTATTATAAATTAGTAGAAATGGCGTAAATAATAATATCTAATATATAAAATTCTTGTGTCGCGGTGTTTGTAGTTAAACTCCTCCGAAACGGCTTGACCGATTCTCATGAAATTTTGTGTGCATATCGGGTCTGAGAATCGAAAAACATCAATTTTTCATACCCCAAGTTATAAGGGGGTGGATAAAGGGGGGTTTATAACTGTACGGGTCAACGCACATTGAGCAATATGATTGTTTTGCTAATTAGTAACCTCTTTAATTTAGCTGATTTATTACGAAATTGATATTTGTTTGCTACGAATGACGTCAAATGACGTCTGTACTTCTGCCTATATATACTCAAATAATCTTAATAAATTTAGTGTTAGATCGACTTTCATTGGGTTTGGTTTCCCTCATAACCTTCCCTCACATGTCGTCTCTCACTCAACCATAGACTGTACCATACAGTTTTTTGGTCCTTCGAGCCGGATATGAACCAGCGACCTATGGATACAGTCC